>NC_045763.1:43631190-45002023 GCF_008692025.1 Phocoena sinus
ATATTGAATCTCTATGAACTTGGACCCCCGGCCCAGGGATAAACTTTATAGGGAAGCAATATGTGGATTCACTTAGCACTATGTCCAGAATGATCTCTCTAAAACACTAATTTGAACCTGTTGTTTCCCTGTTCAAATGTCCTCACCTACCAGATAAAATCCAAATCCCTCATCCCAGCACACAAAATCCTTCATGACCTCTGCTCTTCTTACCCTCTCACTTACCTTCTTAGCTTTGCACATATGTACTATTTTTCTGGAACATTCTTACCCATTTGTCCCTCTGGCTAACTCCTGTTCATCTTTCAAAACGCAGCATATGTGTCAGCAATTCCAGGGCAACTACCCTGACTTCCCAGGCTGGGTCAGAGCCCTCCGCTGGGTTCCCACAGCCCTGGTGCCACTCTCATCACTGCACCTGTCACATGATGTTTTCATTGCCTGCTCACTGATCTGTCCTCTCCTCTCATCTGTGAACTTTTTGAGGACAGGAGCCATGTCTGATTCATTCGAGTTTCCCTAGCACATAGCACAGAGCCTAGTACGTACTAGGTTTTCATGAACAGTTTGATGAGTGGGTGAAGGAACAAATCTCATACCAGTCTTGGACAGCATTGAAGGATTCCTCATTGGTGACGTCATACATCAGGATGAAGCCCATGGCTCCACGGTAATAGGCTGTGGTGATGGTCCGGTACCGCTCCTGTCCAGCCGTGTCCTGGGTGGGAAAAGGAAAGTATCAGCCTCCTAGAAAGTCTGCTTTGTTTCTAAAGAGTCCCCAGGACAATTAAAATCATCCAAAGTATATTTAAGGAGCACCTATTATGTATCTTTTATTGTACTTGGTGACTAGAATAAAATGGTTTCTGAAACCTCATAGAAATTAATAAGAAGATAATTAAAATCCCAATAGAAAAATGAGCAGGAGTAAAGAACAATTCACAGAAGAAATGTAAATGGATAATCATTATATTAATAGGTTTTAACATTATTTTTAATTATAATTCCCATTATAGTTGAGGATGTAGTGAGATGTATAACCTCATACCTTGCTTGTGGGAATGACACTTGGTTCAATCTTTCTGGTAATCAATTTGGAAGTCCCAAGAGCATTAAAAATAGTTGTATCCTTTGAACTAGAAATTTTTCCTTCTAAAAACTTTTTCTACAAAAATAGAATATCAGACAAATATTTATGCACAAAAATGCTTCTTACAACTTTATTTAGACATTGAAAAACTGACATCAACCTATATATTCAACAATAGGAGAATGGTTAAAATACAAGATTTTTAATGTGTTTATTTATATAAGAATATTTATTATAATGGAACAATTCTTGTATGTGCGATATAATGTCAGTTTCATAACTATATATGCAGAGAAGAAAACTGGAAAGAAACACATCAAAAGGTTAATAGTGATTATCTCTGTATGAAAGATAAGAATTACCAGGATTTTCATTTTCTTCAGCTATTTTTATTTCCTCTATGCTAAGCATGTATTACTTATATAAGGAGAAACAAACATTTTTACTAAAAAAAGACGAAGACAATTCTTTATCTCAAGCAGCTCACAGTCTAGTTGGAAAGACAAACATGTAAGCAAGATAAGCCAAGCCCCACAACAAAGTGTTACTGGAGTACACTGGGATGCTTCACAATGCCCACATGGTCCTTATGTGAGGGGCCAGCCGGTCTTCTCTGAATCATTAGTTTTAGATGTGTGATACTTGAGCACGTATAAAACATTTCCTCATATATTACTTATTTAAATTTTATAATAATCTCTATGAGGTAGGGATCAGTATTTACATTTTGTAGTTGAGAATGCAAAAATGCAGAGAGGGTAAGTGATTTTTCCAAGGCACAATGCTGGTGACAAAAGCTATGCCTTAAATCTAGGACTTCTGATTCTAAGTCCAATGCACATACCATTATACCTCAATCAATGAAAGATTTATCCACAGGCATTTACTGAACACTATCCATAATGATAATAAAAACAAATAGGGACTTCCTGGGTGATCCAGTGGGTAAGGTTCCATGCTCTCAATGCAGAGAGCCTGGGTTCGATCCCTGGTCGGGGAACTAGATCCCACATGCATGCTGCAACTAAGAAGTCCACATGCTGCAACTAAGAGTCACACGCTGCAACTAAGAAGTCTGCACACCGCAACTAAGATATCTGCACACCACAACTAAGAAGCCTGCATGCTGGACTTCTCTAGTGGCACAGTAGTTAAGAATCCGCCTGTCAATGCAGGGGACACGGGTTTGAGCCCTGGTCCAGGAAGATCCCACATGCCGCGAAGCAATGAAGCCCGTGCACCACAACTACTGAGCCTGTGCTCTAGAGCCTGCGAGCCACAGCTACTGAGCCCGTGTGCCACAACTACTGAAGCCTGTGCACCTAGAACCTGTGCTCTGCAACAAGAGAAACCACCTCAATGAGAAGCCCATGCACCACAAAGAAGAGTAGCCCCAGCTCACCGCAACTAGAGAAAGCCCATGCGCAGCAACGAAGACCCAAAGCAGCCAAAAATAAATTAATTAATTAAAAAATAAAAAAATAAGAAGCCTGCATGCCACAACTAAGACCTAGCACAGCCTAACTAAATAAATAAATGGTTAAAAAAAAAACAAATAATGAGAACAATAAGAATTATAGCCTGCCATTAATTGTACATATGTTGCACCTGTTATCCACAAACTTTAGAAAAACCCTGTAGGGTACATATCATTACTCCCATTTTACAGATGAGAAAACTGAAGTTCAGAGAGATTGCCCATCAAATGTAAGATTTGGGATTCAAAACAAGTATGTCTGACTCCTACACCCATTACAGTATATTGCCTTGGCTATGAACCATACTTTGTGTGACACAGAAATGGAACAAGGACCATCCTTGCCCTAAGGAAGCCTCAGTAAAAGTAAAGAGGTGGCTAAGACATACCACTGAACTCATAATAGCAATATGTGGCAGTATGTCATCAGTACCGGGTATGTGGCATAAAGAAAATGTGTTACACAAGTCAGATAAAGTAGAAACATGGTGGTTTTAGGTAGTTATGGAAGATGTCAAAGCAGAGATAGTGTACCAGTTAGGGTAGACTGGGTTATTCAATAATACGTAATCTCAAAATCTCAACAGCTTCAAAAACAAGGTTTTATTTTTCACTATTTTTACATATCCATCAAGGGTTGGCTGGGTACTCTGCTTTTTGTCTTCCTCATTCCAGGATAAAGAGTGACAGGGTGGGGCTTCCCAGGTGGCGCAGTGGTTGAGAGTCCGCCTGCCAATGCAGGGGACACAGGTTCGTGCCCCAGTCTGGGAAGATCCCACATGCTGCAGAGCGGCTGGGCCCGTGAGCCATGGCCGCTGAGTCTGCGCGTCCGGAGCCTGTGCTCTGCAACGGTAGAGGCCACAACAGTGAGAGGCCCGCGTACCGAAAAAAAAAAAAAGAGTGACAGGGTGGCTACGAGAGGGAAAGAAAGTGTATGAGTCATGTGTTGGCTCTTCCACTTTTCCCATTCACTGGCCAAAGCAAGTCACATGCCCGTACCCAAGAAAGCACAATCCTATAATACGCCCAGGAGAAGAATGGGAAATGTGGTAGATGGCATAGCCACTCCCATGTACCAAGCCCAGGAGCATTACCTACAGATGTGCTTACTTGGTAACAGAAGGAGACAAACAGGGATTTTCCGAAAGAAGAATTTTCCAAGCAGAAAAGTGAAGGAAGGGTATTTTGGCAGAAGGAAGATTTTTTTCCAGTGACTATTCCAGAAGAACTTAAGGAACGGCGGGAAGTGAGTAGATGAAGCTAGAAAGAGCTTTGAATGCCATGCTATGGAGTTTGAACTTGATCTTTTTAGGGTCAAAGATTTTGAGACAGGAGATTAACATGATTGGATCTGAACTTTAGAAAGATCACTCTGACTCTGATGTGGAGAATGAACTGGAGGAAGTAGAGATGGGAGGCAGGAAAGCTGGTTGGTTAGATCTTTGCAGTGGTTCAGGTGCAACCTAAGACGGATTTGAACTAGAGTGGTAGCAATGAGGATGGAGTAGAAATAGACTCAAGAGGTATTTAAGAGGTGACTTACAGGGCATGATGACAGATGGGTTTTGTTTCTGGCAGGGCTCAGTTTCTTCATGTCCTGAGCAATTCAGCTCTGACCCAGACTTGCACATTACTCAGCAAAACAAAATCTGCATTTAACACACCCACCATCCTTGGAGAGCATAGGAATCACCATCTTCTGTTTGCTGAGCAGGTTTTTGGGTGTCTTACTCTTTACCTCAAGCAGCCTAACAGAGTATTCCTTCTGACCACACACAGTACTTCTCCCTAAGAGTTCTGGCAAACAGAATTTTATCCAGCTCATGAATGGGTGAGTGGCTGAATGAATTAAAGAATGAATGAAGAGATAGATGATTGAGTGAGTGAGGAGTGAGAGTGAGTGAGTAAACATCTAACACAGGAATCTTAGGCACTAATATTAGAGAAATATTCACTGTCTGCCATATCTCACAAAAGCTCTGTGTGTGTGTGTGTGTGTGTACCTATGAAACACTGCAGCAGAATTTGATCCTCCCCTCCCACGCTCTTACCTCTGCTTCCTGAGCTCCTCAGAGCCAACACAACAGATGAGACTCCTCTCTCCAATCTACAGGCTCAGACCTTAAATCTTGTCCTGTAGGGTTTAGAATTAAGCCACCTGTCCAGACTGGTGATCTAAAGGCCCAAGCAGGATTTCTGAGCAACTGCACTGCCAGCAGTTCTCATCTCTTCTCATTCCACCCACATTATACCATTTCTCTATGAGAGTTTCCAGTCTCTTATCTCTGCCTGGAGCCTGGCCCTGTGCCCCAGCTCTTTGACAAAGAGTCCTGCCACCCAATTGATGCCCAATTAATTGGAAATCCTGGTATAGAATAATAAATGAGCTTGGACATGGAATCAGTTTCACCTCTGTACTCCCAGTGCCTAGCACAGGGCTATGCACACAGTAGGGATTCAATCACCACCTTGCTAAACAAAAAGGCCATATAGTTTTAAGGTTAGGAGCACGGTCTCTGGAATTAGACTTCTGGGTATAAACCCCTGTTTTAGCACTTACTATGTGACAATGGCAGGCAGCCTCTAAAATAGCTCCCAATGATTGCTGTCTCCTGGTATTCATGCTCTTCAGTAATCCCCTTCTGGGGCAATTTTCCTTTCGGGGCCTTAGTTTCTTCATTTATAAAATGGGAATAATAACAATACCTATTTCACAAAGTTATCATGAAGATTAAGAACGTTATTATATCTAAAATGCTTGGAACAGTTCCTGAAACAGAGTAAATGTCACTTAGGCATATTTTTGTACTTCCACAGTCAGCCCCAGGAGCAGGGCCAGCTTCCCAGGGTCTGCCCAACAGGAGTGAATGAGTCTCATGCCATGTGCCACTTCCTTCTCATTCAAACCTGCCCAGGGATGCCTCCACCCAGGGTCTCAATATGATGCTTCCCTCAAGGAGCAGAAAGTGGCCAGACAGAAAGGGAATGGATGAGTTAAGAGTTGAGCGGGCTTTGGACTTCCCTGGTGGCTCAGTGGTTGAGAATCTGCCTGCTAATGCAGGGGACACGGGTTCCATCCCTGGTCCGGGAAGATCCCACATGCCACGGAGGGATCTTGCACCACAACTACTGAGCCTGCATTCTAGAGCCCACGAGCCACAACTACTGAAGCCCGCGCACCTAGAGCCTGTGCTCCGCAACAAGAGAAGCCACCCCAATGAGAAGCCCGCCCACCACAATGAAGAGTAGCCCCCGCTTGCCACAACTAGAGAAAAGCACACAGGCAGCAACAAAGACCTAATGCAGCCAAAAATAAATAAATAAATAAAATGTATTTTTAAAAAAGAGTTGGGGCTTCCCTGGTGGCGCAGTGGTTGAGAGTCTGCCTGCCAATGCAGGGGACACGGCTTCGTGCCCCCATCTGGGAGGATCCCACATGTCGTGGAGTGGCTGGGCCCGTGAGCCATGGCCGCTGAGCCTGCGCGTCCGGAGCCTGTGCTCCGCAACGGGAGAGGCCACAACAGTGAGAGGCCCACGTACTGCCAAAAAAAAAAAATTAATATAATAAAAATTTAAAAAAGAGTTGATCAGGCTTTGGTCTGACTCCCAGCTCTGCCACTCATCAACTGTGTGCTTTTGGACAGCTTGGTTCTTTCATCTCTCTGAGGCTCAGCTTCCTCACGATTCGAATGGAATAATAAATGCTTACTTTGTAGGGTGTTTGTAATTAACTAAGATTATTTTAAATGTCTGGCTCATAATAGATACTCAAATATAGGAGTATTTGTCATTTTCATTATTATTTTACTTTTCTAAGCCTTAATTTCCTCATCAATAAAGTGGTGATAATAATACCAGCCCTGAAGTGGTTATGTGAGGATCAGTGACAATGTACTGGTAGAGCTTGGCAGAGTGCCAGGCACATAGTAGGTGCTCAATGAAGTTCATAGTAGCTACTGCTATTACTGTTGATATTGTTGTTGTTGTTGTTATTCATCTAAAGAAAAGCAAGGTTGGAAACAATAATCCAGCTCTCACTACCCTGTGCTCAATAGAAAGTAGCCCAGAGAATCGCTTCTAAACCTCCCTCTCTCTTTTATTTTTAAAAATCACTTTGACGAACATTGATTCCCCTCCCACTGAGGAGAGTCAGAAATAGAACCAAAGAGGAGACAGGAAGGAGGAGAAAGAAAGAGGCATGACTCACTGGCTACTTGAGGAAGGAGACCGTGTCATCAAGAGCAATCAATTCACTTCTACGAAGCAGACACTCATTGAGCTCTTCATATGGGCAGAGCCTTATGCCAGAGAGCAGACACCATGATGCACAAGCCACCATCCTGGCCTGCAGCAGCCCTGTCAGCGTGGCCGACAGACACTTGCTATGTGCCAGGCGCTTTGATAAGTGCTTTATATATGGGATCTTATTATTTGTACTAAGAAAATAAAACTGCTATGTGCCAGGCACTATGCTAAGCACTTTTCCTACTGTACTTAATTTTCAAAACAGCCTTGAAATACTGTTATCTTTACTTACAGATGAGAAAAATTTAAATAACTTGCCTACAATCTTGCAACCAGTTCATGGCAGATTCAAAGCTAGGTCTGATTCCAAAGCCTGTGCTCTTCCTGGGATGCCCTTTGCTCTACGTTATTTCTCTTAATTATTATGTCAGCCTGAAGCAGGACAAGGGTCACAGAGGTTAAGTAAATTGCTAGAGTCACAAGCTATAAGGAAGCAGAGTCAGGATTCAAATTCGGTCTTTTAACAAGTGTGTATTTTCAGCACAGCCTATAGCCCAACCAGACTGTGTATTCTAAATCCCTCTCTGCCCCTCAGGACAGGACCCAGCCCACCCTGAAGCCTTCCAGATAGGAGATCCTCCAACCATGTCTAAGACTTCCTAAGGCCAACAATCTCCCCTCCACCAGAGCGTAAGGCTGGAAATCACCCACAAAGCTTAAATGGAATCACGTGTGTCTGGCACGCAGGTGCTCAACAATATTAGTTATGTTCTCTGTCTTGATTGAATCATTGATCCAACACAGATCCATCATTTCTTTCTGGAGTTTCCTCCTTGTCACCCACACATGCAATACTAATTTCTGCTCCATATGTCTGTTCATGCTACTCTCTCTGCCACATATGCCCCCTCCCAGCTCCTCCACTTGTCTTGACTATCAGATTGTTGAGTTCTAAAATTAAAAGTAAATCTTAGAAGTTACTCAATCCGCCCGCTCACTTAAAAAAGGAATTCCTTCTACAGCATACTTACATTGAGTGTTCCCAATGTTGGATGCCTACCACCTCCAAAGGCAGCCACACCACTGATGGACAGTTCTGAGTATTAGAACATTTCTTCCTTCCATAGAGCTGAAAGCTGCATGTGGTAATTTCTATTCATTGATTTAACGCTGTTCTCTGGAGACCCAAAGAATAAATCTATTTTTTCACTCATGTGGCAGCCCTCCAAATATTTAAGTTCTAGGTTTGTTTAGCTCTTAGAGTTTACAAAGTTTTTTTCTTATTATCTCAGTTAGTTCCCAGAGAAATCCTGTAAGAGAAGAACCAATATCTCCATTACACACACACACACACACACACACACACACACACACACACACACACACACACAAAACAACTGCACCTTGAAGAGGTGAATGATGAAAAGAGGCTTAAATAAAACCAGGTCTTCTGACTCCAAGAGACCAATGCACATGGCACAGGGCTACATCCCTGATGTTTTAAATCACGTGTGACAGGTACCACAATTAAACAGAATGACCAGAACAGTGACGGGAACTTGAAACTGTGTCATGGGAGAAGCAACTGAAGGAAGGAAGAAGCTTTGGGGAATCGTACTGCTATCTTCAAATATCTAAAGTGCCTAAAGGGAGGGTATTGCTCCTTTTCCTTTCTATTTTTTTTTTTTTTTTCAAATCTTCACTGGGCACTGATTCTGTGGCAAGTGTTGGCTAGGTCCTGAAGATAAAAGGTTGAATACTACACATACCTACTTGAAGTCTACAGTGTCTGTTGACTGGAAAGAGAAATGTGCATTGGATGGGGATTCTGAGGCAGGAGAAGCCCATTCCCATAGAGCCTTCTAGCACCTTTCCTTGAGGCAACACTCTTCCTTTGGAGCTCAGCTCAGTAGAGGAACTAGCCTGACCATCCTGGCAATGTCAAATGCTCCAATTACAGGTTCTCCTGGCACCATATACTTCTTTTTAGCACTCCTCTCCACTGTAATTTTGTATTTATTTGTGTAATTATTTGATTAAAGTCTGTCTTCCCTGCCAAACTGCAAGGGCCACAAGAACAAGATGTCTGGTTTTGCCTACTATTGTGTCTCCAGTGCCTGGCACAGCCCTGGCACATGGGGTGGGGGAGATTTCCAAAAAATACTGGTTGAAAGGGTGAATTTTGTGGGTGACTGCAACATTTTTGACAGAGCACACTGAACGTCAGATGGGAATTTCTAAAAATCCAAATCTCATCTCCTTACTCTGGGTCTAAATCCCTTCCCCGGCTGCCCACACGATGGGGTCCAGGCAACTCCATAGAACATAGACCCTTCAGGATCTACTCAGGTTTCCTTTCCAGTTTCTTCCCTCCCATTCCTCCACTGAACCAGTGAGTTCCAGCTTTGCCTAACTAGTGGTTTACCAAACACTGCTCCTTCACACCCCTGGGCCTTAACCTGATATGCTGATCTTTGCCTGAAATCCCCTTTCTCTTTTATAATTCACAATCTTCTTCAAGGTCACATCCTCGGAAACTTTCCTTGGCCTCCTCTCCTCTGACAAAGTAACTTCTTCCTCTGCTCTTTTATGATTTGGCATTGTATCATCGCACACATCACATTTATTATAGTTACTGATTCATTCATCTGTCTCCTCTTCCAGATTATGAGCGTCTTTTTTTTGCCACAGTGCGTGGCTTGCTTGTGGGACCTCAGTTCCCTGACCAGGGGTCGAACCTGGGCCCTGGCGTTGGAAGTGCAGAGTCTTAACCATTGGCACCTGGGAATTCCCTATGAGCATCTTGAGACCCAATCTTTATTTAGCTAAATCCCAGGCCCTCAAATATAGCATCTGGCACATAGTAGACACTTACTAAGAATGCTGGTGAATGAAACTCAAAGGCTGATTATGTGCTGAGGAGGGAAAACTCACTTAGAACCTCAGGATTGGTTGGAAAAGCACCTGTGAGAAAAGGGTCACCTCTTCTTTCTGATTCCTTTCCATGTTATAGACAAAAGAGGGAGGCCCAGAGCAGTGACAGACTTAAGAGGTCACACAACTAGCAAGAGGTTATCTCTGGGGCCTCCATCCCTGGATCCTGCCCTGTTATATACATGCTCCCCCAGCCAAACTCCTCCATCCCCCCCTCTTCAATTCATTCCCTCCAGGCCAGGTTGGGGGGTGGGGATGATGACACCAGGGACGCAAGTAATAAGAGCTTCTGGGCTGGTTCTCCCCTCACCCTGTGCCCCAACCCACAGCTGCCAAGCTCCAAGCCCTTTGTATTTTGCAGCACCTGGGAGCCGAGACATTATGTCCCATGGGAATGGGAGGAAAGCCGAGGGAGAGAGCTTTCCAGGGAGGTTCAGTGTGGCAAGGAGAAGCAGAGGACTGAGGAAAGGAAAGAGTATTCCGTTAAAGCTGGCTTGGTGTTACACCCATCTGTCCTCAGTAGTACAGACCACACTCAGAGCACCCTATAGTTTACAAGCATTTTTGTTGCATCATCTCATTGGATCCTAAGAATGACCCTGTGATACAGATTTTTTAGAGCCAGAAGAAACCAGTCTTTGAGGTCATCCAGTCTGACTGCTTTATTTTGCACGTAGGGAAATTGAGACTTAGAGAGGTAACTTTCCTAAGGTCATGCAGCTACTTATTTTTTGGTTAGGCTGGGACTCAAATGCAAATATTCTGACTCCACATCCAGTATCCTTTCCAGCACACCATGAATTATTGTCACTATTGATTTACAAGTGAGAAAATTGGAGTCCAAGTGCACATAGGTAGTAACTGGTAGATCCTTGAGGGCAGAGGGCAGGAAAGAGGTCACTGGAATCCAGGACTTCCCTGCCCACTGTAATCCCATCTAACCTTTGAGGTCCAAGTCAAAGGGCACCTATTCTAGGAAGTTCCTTGGGATCCAGCAACATTTTTTCTGGGCCTTCACAGAATGTAGTTGGGCCTTTAATTTAGCCATAGCAGAGCACAGAATATTAGATCTAGAAAGTCCCTGTGAGAGTCATCAATTACACAAATATTTACTGAGCCTACACTGTGCCGGTGAGTAAAACCCACGTGATCACTGCCCTCGGAATTCTCAGACTAGCAGGGAAGCTACCTCACACGTGACAAATCCTGTGACAGGTACATATAGGGTCACTCCCTCCCGCAGATGAGGAATCTGCGCTCAAAGAGATGAATGCCCTGGTTCTTATTTTTAGCTTTGATCTCACACAAAACCCTTAAAACCTCAAATCCTCTCACAGATACTTTCCACTAAGATGTAGGTACTACATTTTACTTCATGCAGATAAACTGAAAGTTATAGGGGTTCCTTTCATTGCCCCTCAATGCACCTGGCATATCTTAGGTGTTCAATAAATTTTTTTGTTTGTTTTTTTTTTTTTTTGCAGTACGTGGGCCTCTCACTGTTGTGGCCTCTCCCGTTGCGGAGCACAGGCTCCGGACGCACAGGCTCAGCGGCCATGGCTCACGGGCCCAGCTGCTCCGCGGCATGTGGGATCTTCCCGGACCGGGGCACGAACCCGTGTTCCCTGCATCGGCAGGCGGACTCTCAACCACTGCGCCACCAGGGAAGCCCAATAAATATTTTTGAATGAATGGATCACAGAACCTATATCAGGGATTTGTTTCAATTCTCATCTATAAATCCTCATTTAGACTGTGGATTTGGGGCTATGCCTTTTATTTCTGTAATAAAAGGAACAATGTCTAGAGCAATACATGGCACCTGGCAGGTATTCCAAAAATACTGAATGAACGAAGGAATGAATGAATGAGAGAAGCTGAGTAATATTATCTCTCTGTTGCCTTAAATAACAAAGAAGACATGCCCCAAACATACTCCTCTTATCAAAACCCCTCCTTTCCTCAGCTCCTCTGAAACCTCGCTTCACCAGTGCTCTCCCTACAACTCCCCTGCTCCTGCTCTGTCTCCTAAACTGGCTCTTTATCCCCTGGGCCCCTTACTTCCAAGTTTCAGATGGAAATTTCCAACTGCTGGACATCTCCACCTAGTCTGAACGCCTTAGACATGTACATAGTTGACTATTAAGTATGACCTATTTCATTTGTGTCTTCTCCAGCTAATATGCCTTCATCAGTACCTGGCACAGATCTAGGCACGTAGCAGGTATTTTAAAGATGTCTCCTGAAAGAACCATCATCCCTAACACCCCAGTGCTTTGGCATGGTCAAATTTAGCATTACAGTTGCCAATCCATTTCCTCTTCAGGCTTTTTGCCTCCCAATTGACATCAGCACCATTCAGAGCATTCTGCGAAGTCTCTTTAGGGAATTCGCTTAATTTGCCACCTGCTGTACACTTTAGGTGACTCACCCAACTCCCCTTCAAGACAGGAAGAAATGGGGGAAGAAGTGATGTGGGAGAGGGTCAGGAGGAAAAAGAGAGGCTTGAAACATACTTATACTATACTTATACTTAAACTATACTTAATATATCCCCAGGTCACAGCAACCAAAAGGAAATGAGAGTCAGGTCTTGTACTAAGAAACTGCTGGTGATAAAAATAGGACCCTTGTCAGGCAATTTGCAGAAGACAAATGGTTAATAAACATATAGTTGATTGTTCAGTAAGTAATCAGAGAAATGCAATTTGAAATAATGATACCATTTTTATCCTATTAAATTAGCTAAAATTAAACTAAGAATATTTTCTTCTTTATGCTTGGATATAATTTCAAAGTATTTTTTAATGAGCATATGTTACCTTTATAATTAAGAAAAACTAAACCCATAATGATTAATAGCAGTTGCTATTATTATTAATAGTCCAAGGAGAAGGAAATATGGGAAAAATATGGAAGATAAATCATGAGTTGATCATCACTGTAGATGAATGATGGTGTTCAAGTACTAGTTAGCCTCCCTACTTGAGTGTATGTGTGTAATTTTCCATTATAAACAGCTAAAAAGAAAAGAAAACTAGTAAAGCCTAAAACAGCATGGCATCTAGGGAGAGTACAAGCAGTTCCATTTTCACCTGAGTGTAAATACAATATTATATGGATTTTAAGATGCCCATTTCTTTGCACGTTTTAGCATTTCTGAAATAAGGATATATCTTATTGATAGCATTTTCAATTTCTGAAACACAGTACTTAAAATAGGAAGTGAGGTTGGAGCTATATCGTGGAGGTATCGAATGCCAGGCCAGGCACTTGGACATTGTCTGGAAGGGAATAGGGAACCACTGAGGGATTTAGTGGCACCCAACATAGGGCCTATTGCCTAGAGGACATTCAGTAAGTGTGTGCTAAATGGTGAGGCTTTTGAGGATGGGGACACTGCTGCTTATGTCAAGGGCCAGGAGACACCGACCTCTGTGAGGGAGGTATTTGAGGCCTTGCTCTCCCCTCTTTGTCGTCTCACGAGTCCCATCTCTCTCCAGCTCTGCAGGGCAAAACCATCAGGTTGTCTGATAAAGCCTTTCTGTCTCCAAACCCCCACATTACTTCCATTTTCCTGATAGTAAGAAATAATTCCTAAGAATCTGAGCCAGCACCAGAGCTAAATAAATGTGAATTTATTTATTTTAAATGTGAATCCACAGGCCTGGGTTCCATGGCACCTTCTGACACAACATCATAAGTCCAAAACCTTGGATGGAAGCCTGGCCCAGAGACCCTCTTATGAACTCATTTCCAAACAGAGACATATGGAGTTGACATATACAGGGTAAGTAAGAGATTAGAATGAACTCCCTAGGACTTCTGGGACTTAACAAGAAAGACAGTCCAGGATCTCCATCCTGCCCTGGGCTGTGTTTTCCCTTTGGTCTCATAAGCTGCTTTCTTTTGGGAGTTGGCCCAAGTCACCATAGCAGACAAGTCCCCTGAGGAACATTTGCATACAGGTGCCAGAGTGTTCTAAAAATAGGATAAACACTCAGCTCCACAAAGCAAATGCCTTGAAATTTATTTACAAGGGAGGGGAGACAATCATCTGAAGAGGGAGAGGGAACCTGTCAGAGGCAGCCTGATGATAGTAAGGGGGCCACATGGTGCAGGCCAGGAGTCAGGAGGCCTGGGTATGATTTAATTCGATCATTAACTTGCTTTGTGGGTTTATGAATACCATCCCCCCACACACTCTGGGCCTTGGGTTCTCCATCTTTAAAACAGCGATATTAGACTAAATGATTTTTAGGGCCCCTTCTAGCTCTAAGGAGTCAGGATAAATAGTAATAATAATAACTGCTAACATGAAATGAGTATTTACCAAGTGTCAAGCACTGTGACAAGTATTTTTCACGCATTATTCATCAATCCTCACAATCAGCTCTTTGAGGCAGGTAGGATAAAGAAACTGAGGCACGAAGAAGTTAAGTACTCACCCAAACTAACAAATGTTGGAGCTGGGAGTTTAAACCCTGTGCTATACTGCCTTCCAGGATGCTAGAATGCTACACTTATTCCTGTTTTTTTAATCCAACAGTTTCACTGCCTTTTTTGCCACCCCTCCCATTTTTTCTCCTCAGGTTCTAACCACTCTGAGCTAATCCCCCAGGTCCCAAACACTGTGCTCCTCAAAGTTTCTTTGCTTTTCTCATGCTGGTCCCTCTGCCTGGATCAGCCTGATCCCCTGCGCTGCTGAACCAGTCACTACTCAGAATTCAATTCAAATGCTTCCTCCTCAATGAGTCACATTTCCTCCAATACCCACAGGCAGAAGTGATGACTGATTGCCATTTGTTGAGACTAAGAGTATGCCAGTTACTATGCAAATTCTTACAACTTTCGGAGAGAGATTCCATTATTATACCCATTTTACAGGTGAAGTTACTGAGACACAGAGGTTAAATACTTGCCTTAGGTCATACAGCTGGTTAAAGATCTGAACCAGACAATCTGACCTCACAGCCTTCCTAAGCCCTTTTCTACCCCCTCTCTAATGAAATATGAATTGCCAAGGTGTTTGTCTCCTCCACCAGACTATAAGCTCTTCTAGTTTTGTTTTTTGTTTTATAGTATTGACTGAACTGCTGGGAGATCGTTTGGAGCAGCATACTTAGAAAAAAAAATCAGCCTAGAGTCTGCCCAAATTGAAAAAAAAAAAAAAGATGAAGTCCCTCCCTCCGTCTAATCTTTCTCTGCCATTTAAATCCCTTTGGGAACAAGACCAAAAATATATAACATATATTATATATATACATATTTTTTAATTCTATACCTTGGCACTATTTCTGTTTCCATCTCAGGGGGTGGGAGAATCACCTCCTCCAAGAAGCCTCTTAAAATCCTCATTCTCATCATCCCCTTAATTTTAGTGTTCTTTAGCACTTACATGTCATTTAATTAAACACAGCAAGCATTAATGAGTGGGTACTGTGAGGGGCAGTGGTAAGAGTATAGATTTGGGGGTTAGGCACATCTGAGTTCAAATTCCAGCTCTGCCGCTTCCTGGCACGTGACCTTGAACCAGTTATCTAACTTTCTGAGCCCATTCGTTAGCTGCAAAATGAATATCCTTTTCTTGGTGTTGTTGGGTAGATAAAATGAAATAAGTGTTGTGATAGTGCTTGGGTATCTGTAAAGTTCTGTATAAACATTAGTCATAATCATTTAATTGACAGTTTGCCCTTGATAATCTGCTGTTCTTCCCCTGGTGCCACATCCAGGACAGGCCTCAGATTCCTGGAGAGCTGGAGCTGGAGGAAAGTGCGAAGAGGGAGGAACCCAAGAAAGCAGGGCTGATTACTGCCCGAGCAAACTTCCGCTGGAAGGAAATTAAAGAGCTAATTATGCCTCTGCTGGTAGCTGGCCTTGGGCTCAATCAGTTGACACAGCAACATGACAGTGGGGGAGGATAGTATCCAAAGGGTACGTTTTCTCTCCCCACAAAATGGCACCTCATGGGAGCCTAGACACAATGTCCAACCTTTGAATCACCTCTGATTTTCTCTATTCACTCTTTCTCTTCTCTCTTACTTCCCTTTTCTCTTCCTCCCCAAGTCCTAGTGGAGAAAACTGAAAGTTTCAGCCAGTTTATGGAACTGTGGGTTCAGCCTGCAGCCCTATTAGAACATTCCCTGCAGAAGAGACTGGGCTATACTGGAATGGCTCCCGAACAGCACTTAATTGTTGCTTGTGGTTAGGTCTCACTTTTTTTTTTTTGTTTTTTTGTATTTTTGTTTTCTTTGCGGTACGCGGGCCTCTCACTGTTGTGGCCTCTCCCCTTGCGAAGCAACAGGCTCCGGACGCGCAGGCTCAGCGGCCATGGCTCACGGACACAGCCGCTCGGCGGCATGTGGGATCTTCCCGGACCGGGGGACGAACCCGTGTCCCCTGCATCGGCAGGCGGACTCTCAACCACTGCGCCACCAGGGAAGCCCAGGTCTCACTTTTTATATGTGGAAATTGTGTGGTCCAGTGGGAATGTTTGGAGGTGAGTCACAGAAGTTTGGGTTCAAGTCTCACATAATCAAGCTGTGTGACCTCTAGTAAAGCACAAGCACTTTACCTCTCTGGGCCTCAGCGTCCTCATGTATATAATGAGGACGACAAGATCCTCCTCAGGATCAAATGAGATCAGATGTACCAGATGATCTGACTGGACTGGTATCCAGACGGCTCTGAGAGGAAAGCAGGGAAGAAAGCAGCATGTCCATTCCACAGAGACTAACCCGAAAGAAACCCCAAGCCTCCCAGCCACTGAGGAGTAGAACGGGCTAGAGGAGGTTCCTGGGGAGGTAAAACTTGATCTGAGGCCAAGAGAAGGGTTGGACATGTCAGGTGCACGGAGAATGCTGGCCTTAACTTTGAGAGGTATAAAGCTCAGCCTGAGAACTCACTTTTATTTTGCAAACTTCTATTGAATGCTTACTCCTTGCCAGGCCTTGTGCTGTGTGATAGAGCTGTAGACAATGTATCAGACCTGGCCCTTGCCCTCAGGGAGCCTGCAATCTGAGAGGAAGACAGGTAAGTTCCAGACACAGTACAACTGGTGAGTGTTGGAAGTAAAGGAGAGGCCCTTAATCCAGGCTCGGGGAGAGGTGGGTCAGGAAAGGATTCCCAGAGGAGGTTATACTTGAACTGAGTCTTTAAAGTCAAATGGAAGTTTGCTGGTGAGAAATAGGGAGGAGGGGTAATCTCTAAGGAGAGGGGGAAGGAAGTAGTAAAAAATTGCATCCTAACTCTCATAGCCAAGAAGAGCCTAAGGAGACATGGCAATTAAATGCATTATGGTATCCTGGATAGGATCCTGGAACAGAAAGGGGATATTAGGTAAAAAACGAAGGAAATCTGAATAAATTATGGATGTCAGCTTATAATAAGGTATCGATATTTGTTAATTAGCACAAATGTACCATACTAATATAAGGGGGTAATAATGGGGGAAACTGGGTAGGGGGTAAATGGGAACTCTCCTCACAATCGTTTGTAAATTTTCTGCAAATCTAAAACTATTCTAAAAAATAAAGTTTGGGTTTTTTTTAAATGCATCCTGTGTTTGGATTGGCAGTTTGGAGAACGCATGGGTGGAGTGTGGACTGCCTGAAGGGTAAGTGACTGAAGATGGGACTGGGAAGGCAAGAAAGGGCCTGGAATGCCAGGCAAGGAGTTTACTGGGTATGGATGGGCAGCCCTCCCTGGGTTTTAAGCAGTGGAGCGACAGTGATCGGAGAGCATATGGAGGGAGGAAGATTGAGGGCAGGGAGATCTACTGGGGCTTCTGATACAGTCTAAGGGGGAGAGAACAAGAATCCGAGGTAGGAAAGGAGCAGAGCGCCAGGCTCAGTTTGCTCTGGATAAATGCTTATGGAACAGAATTGAGGAGGGGATGCATTCAAGAGAAATTTGGGGGATAGAATTAATGGTTCTTATGAACAACTAGATGAGTAGGACAAGAGCTGAGAAGAATAAAGGAGGAACCTCAGTTTTAAGCTGGTGGCAGTGGTTGGGGTGCTCAAGAGAGGGAGCATAGACACCTCCTTGGACTTGACCTCCCATCATCTCCCCTCTCCTCCACCTCCACCCCGGGCCTGAGCTCAGAGCCTCTGCGTCATTAACACAGAGGTGACAGTCTTCACAGAGGAATGTGAGAAGCACAGGCATACAGAGAGGGTAAGAGTTTCCAGCTGTCACCTGGCAACCCAAGGTGTGGGGCAATGGTGCTGGGCCATGGTGTGGGGGAAAGGGGAGTCTGCAGAAGCAAGGAATTATAAATCCTCAGTCGAGTGGCCTCCCCGACTCCTGCCCCTGCCCTTAGCAGCATATCAGGCAGGACCCAAGCAAGCTAGGAGAATCTCTTGCCTTTAAAGGTAACTGGGCATCTTCAGGGGCAGAGCACTGCTTCTCTCTCCATCCCCCACTGAAAATGGGAGTAAAAGGTCCATGGCTCATATCTAATTTCTCTGCTGATGAACTCTACCCTGTAAATGCCATGGCTTCAATCTCAAAAACGGCAGTAACCAAGACCAATCACAACAGTACAGCACAGTAGAACATTCAATAGTGGTAGAGTTATCCTGCTCTACCACTCACTGTGCGACTGTGGGCAAGTTTATTGAGCACCTAATATGTTACAGGCACCGTGCTAGGTCCTTTCCTTATATTGTCTCCTTAATCTTTACTGCACTACTAAGAAGTAGCCATTAATGTTATTCCTATTTTACAGCTGAGGAAACGGAGATTCAGAGACATCATAACTTGTCACATTGCGGTGCCATGTTTTCATTTTACTTCTACCACAACTAAGGAAGCCCCCACCCCTCCTCCCACTCTGCCAGAACGTGGAGCAGCTCCTCACAGAGCACTACATTAAGTGTCAAACCACTTAATGACATACATAGATAGTGATGCCCATTAGAATCACCTGTGAAGCTGTAGGGGTTGGAGAGAGAGGAGGGCTGGTAGAAAGGGAGGGGAGCTAGAAAGTTAACAGGAGATAGTTTGCAACAGATAACCCATCCCTTTCTGAGAGTGTTTCCTTGGAGACGCAACTCCAAGTTTCAGCTGTGACACTGACTGTCAACCACCTGTGAGGTCCCTGGGGCATCACAGGGCAATGGGAAGAATGGAGAAGGCAGTTGACTGTAAATAGAACACAAGTTCTGGCAGCAGACAGCCTTAATTTTGAATTCCCGTTGTTTCATTTACTAATTTTGATAATATCTGGTCAAGTTCCTTAACTTTTGAGTCTTAGTTTTCTCATCAGTTTTGTGCACCATCATTGCAATGACTTAAAAAAGAAAGAAAAAAAAAGGCATGTAAAATACCTGTACAATATATAGTTGCTGCCCAATAATTATAACTCTTAACATTTTCACCATCTATTGCGTGCTTTCTGAGCACCCAAGTCCTTATGTATGTAAAGATATAACAAGGAGGGTGGGGTACAGGGCATGGGGCATACATGGGTTTTGAAGTCAAATATACCTAGATTAAAATCTGGACTCTACCACTTACTATTTGTATGAACTTAAGTAAGTTATCTAACTCCTCTGGACCTCAGTTTACTTATCTGTAAAACAGGGATAATAACAATACCTAGCTCACAAGGTTGTTGTAAGGATGACATGAGTTGCTAAAAGCACTGAGCACAGTGCTGGCCACTAGCCAGTGCCGGCCCCTAGCCAGTGCCACTGTCAGCTCACGCGAACCCTGCGGGAGGTATTATTAGCCCCATTTTACTGGTGAGGATATTTTACATAAATAGTGGTTGCTGATTATTGCCACAACAATTACAGATGTGTGAAATGGAGAGGGAGGCATTCTGAGTAAGAATGGCAGCTCTGCCAGCCTCTGGGCCTCTAAAAGCAGGGATTACGAGGAAGCAAGGCCCAGGACTGCCCTGGCAGTCCAGTGGTTAAGACTCTGCACTTCCAATGCAGGGGGTGGCGGTTCGATCCCTGGTTGGAGAACTAATCTCACTTGCTGCGTGGTGCAGCCAAAAAAAATTTTTTTTAACTCATTAAAAAAAGAAAAGAGGGGGCTTCCCTGGTGGCGCAGTGGTTGAGAGTCCACCTGCTGATGCAGCGGACGTGGGTTCGTGCCCCGGTCTGGGAAGATCCCACATGCCGCGGAACGACTGGGCCCGTGAGCCATGGCCGCTGAGCCTGCGTGTCCGGAGCCTGTGCTCTGCAACGGGAGAGGCCACAGCAGTGAGAGGCCCGCGTACTGCAAAAAAAAAAAAAAAAAAAAAAGGAAGCAAGGCCCTTATCCCTCCTCTCACGACCCCACACAACCACTGTCTGCCCTGGTGCCATCTGTCTGCGTTACAATTTGGTTTGTTGCACTTTTTATCCCTCTATTCATGTGAGTCATGGCAAGAAGCCCAAGTCTCCCAGGCCATCCCGAATTACTGGACTCTGATTCCCATACAGCTCTGTACATCATCTTTTCTAATCCTATCTCCTCCTCTCCCCACTGAAACCTTTCCCTGGGCCTTCTGAAACCCATAGTCGGTCATCAGGAAAATCTCATTTTCCTCAGCCTCTGGTCTGGGTGTTTTCTTCACCTCCCTGCTGTGATCGAAACCTGGTTCTCCTCGAGGACACGGCTTCTCCCAAAGCCTCCAAGTTGATGGTTGCTCCTCTCTCACCACCTTTGAATCTCTGGGCCAGAAAGTGGGATACATGTTATTGCTTTTCACCCCTGCCTGCATATCATTCTCTTTCTCTCCTTCAAAAAACAAAACGGCCTCCAGCTTTGGATCTCACATCATGAGATTATGCCACCCACTCATCCCTCTGCTGACCAGTGAACAGCTCCTGCTTCACTGTTACTCTCTCCATAATTCTTGGTGATTTCATAGTCACAGAGGTGAGCCTTCCTACATCTTGAACTCTCATTCCCTCAAATTCCTCTCCTCCAGTGATGCTGATCTCCACCCCTACCTCAGCCACTCACCCACAATCATGCCCTGCACCTTGTCAGTACCAATAGGAACTTCAACCTCCCACTCTCAGATCGCTAGGATCTTTCTAGCTCATTCTTTCTAGTTACCAGCTGCAAAAGTCTTAAACCTCTATCATCGTTTCACTGCCCTTATATCATCACCTCTTCTCTGCCCAGCTTGAATTCTATGGCCAATTATGACAATGGCTTCCCGCACAACCCCCTGACTCTCTTGGCTCTCTATTGCTTTGTCATAGTCATTCAGCAAAACAATACTTTCATTAGAGCCAGCTAGCTGCCTATTCTATGACTGCATCCACAGAGCAAAACATGATTGGAGGAAAACACACAACCATGCTTCAAATTCATAAATTTAAATTTACGATCCCTAATTTCAAGTGGAGCCTTAATGCCAATCAGCAATCAAATTTTATTTCCCTAGTCTATTCACTCTCCCACCTTCCTCCTCTCTCCTTGAATCTCTACGCCCCTCCCCTAACCTCTCTCAGCTGAAGACCTTGCTTCCTATTCCTCCCAAAAATTGTATCCAAGAGTACTCCCACCAGCACACGTAGCCCCTAGCTGCTCCTGTGGCCCCTCCTTCTGTGCTCTGCCATGTTAATATGGATGCACACTCTGTGCTCCTAGCAAGGACTCGCGCTCTGCTTGTGATCCCATCTCCTCTCACCAATTCAAGGATATTGTCCCAGAAACTCTCTTCTCTCTCCTATAGTGTCAGTTTTGTGTTGTTTCTTTGTTGGTTGCTTGGTTTGTGAATCTCTATTGTATTGTTCCGCCAACACACAAACACGCAGCTACTTCTCCCATCTTAAAAAACAAAAACCGGGGCTTCCCTGGTGATGCAGTGGTTGAGAGTCCGCCTGCCAGTGCAGGGGACACGGGTTCGTGCCCCGGTCCGGGAGGATCCCACGTGCCGCGGAGCGGCTGGGCCCGTGAACCGTGGCCGCTGGGCCGGCGCGTCCGGAGCCTGTGCTCCGCGGCAGGAGGGGCCACAATAGTGAGAGGCCCACTTACCGCACACACACACACACAAAAACCCAAAAACCTCTTCTGACTCACATCCCCCTTCACCTTCAGCTACCACTCAGTGGTCTCTTTTTCCAAAGAGCAAAAATGCTTGAAAGGGCTATGTACACTTGGTTGTCTCCAGTTTCTCTTCTCCCACTCTTAGCAGGCTTTCATCCCCACTACTCCACCAAAACAGGTCACAACAAGGTTACCAATGAACTCCCTGCTGCTAGATCCAGTGGACAAGTCTCAGTCCTCATATAGACTAAGCAGCAGCATTGGACACAGTTATCTCTTCTCCCTCTGGAAAACTCTCTGTTTGGCTGCACAGGTCCCACACATTTCCTTTTCAGTTGCTCTTTTTCAGTCTCCTTCGCGATTCTTCCTCATCTTAGCAGCATCTTCGTATTGGAATGTCTCTGGTCTCCGTCCTTAGAATGTTTCTATCTTCACTCCTTCCCTTGTTGATCTTGTTGGCTTCTTTTAAATACCAACTCTATGCTAATGACTTGCTAATTTATATCTCCATCCAGGGCCTCTGCCCTGACCTGCAGATTCATTTATCCAGCAGCCTATTCTGTATCTCTACTTGGTTATCTAATAGGCATCTAAAACTTAGCATAACCAAAACTCAGTCCCCAATTGTCTCCCCAAATCCTGCTTTCCCTGAAGTCTTCCATATCTCAGTCAGAGGCATCGTCAGCCTTCCGGTTGCTTAGCCCAAACATTTGGGGTCATCCTTGACTCCTCCCCTTCCTTCTCTCCCACATCCAATTCATCTGCAAATCCTGTTAACAATATTTTCAGTGTATACACACTCTCACTACCACCACAGACCACCTTCACCACCACCACTGCTACTCCCCTACTTCAAGCCACCATCATCCCCAGCCTGGATTATTACAAGTCCTAACTGATCCTGCCGGCTTCTGCCCTTTGTCAGTTTAGAATTTATTCTTGAAATAGACATAAGTCTGCCTCAGAGCAATCCTGTTAAATGTAAGACACTAAAATGTAAGACACTAAAATGTTCTGGAATTAGTAATGATGGTTGCACAATTTTGTGAATACTAAAACTCACTGAACTGTATACTTTAAAAGGGTGAATTTTATGATATATGAATTATATCTCAAGTTTTAAAATGTTATTAAGTGCAACATGGATTGGATCCCAAAACAGTAAAAGAACACTAGTTGAAAAACTAGTTAAATTCAGATAAAGTCTATAGCTTAGTTAATAAAACTGTACCAATTTTAATTTCTTCCTTTTGACAAATGCACCATGGTTATATAAGATGTTAATCTTAGGGAAGTTGGGTGAAGGATATATGGGAACTCTCTGTACTATCACTGAAAATTTTCTATAAATCTAAAATTATCAAAGAATAAAGTTTATTTTAAAAAATATTTGTCAGATCATGTAATTCCACTGCTCATGAGATTCCTCCCATCTCATCCTGAGTAAAACCCAAAGCCTTCAAAGATTTTTTTGATGAAATTCCATACTGTTTTCCACAGTGGCTGCACCATTTTACATTCCCACCAACAGTGTACAAGGGCTCCAATTTCTCTAGTCTTTGTCAACACTTATTATCTTTTTAATTTTATAATAGTCACCCTAACAGGTATGAGGAAATATCTCCTGGTTTTAATTTGCATTTCCTTAATGATTAGTGATGCTGAGCATTTTTCATATACTTGTTGGCCTTTTTGTATGTTTCTTTGAAGAAATGTCTATTCAAGTCCTTTGATAGACCTACCATATGATCCAGCAATTCTACTTCTGGGTATGTACCCATAAGAATTGAAATAAGAACCTCAAAGAGATATATGCAATCCCATGTTCATTGCAGCATTATTCACAATAGCTGAGATATGGAAACAACCCAAATGTCCATTGATAGATGAATGGATAAAGAAAATGTGGTATAAACATACAATGGAATATTATTCAGCCTTAAAAAAGGAAATTCTGCCATTTGTAACAACATGGATGAACCTGGAAGACATTAACCTAAGTGAAATAAGCCAATCACAGAAGGACAAATACTGCATGATTCTATTTATATGAGATATCTAAAATAGTCAAATAAAAGCAGAAAATAGAACAGTGGTTTCCAGGGACTGAGGGGAGGGGAAATGAGGAGATGATCGATTGGTATAAAGTTTCAGTTACACAAGATGCAATTTCGGACTTCCCTGGTGGTGCAGTGGTTAAGAATTTGCCTGCCAATGCAGGTCTGGGAAGATCCCACATGCCACAGAGCAACTAAGCTCATGGGCCACAACTACTGAGCCTGCACTCTAGAGCCCGCGAGCCACAACTACTGAAGCCCACGCACCTAGAGCCCGTGCTCCGCAACAAGAGAAGCCACTGCAATGAGAAGCCTGCACACCACAACTAGAGAAAGCCTGCGTGCAGCAATGAAGACCCAATGCAGCCAAAAATAAAATAAATTTTTTTTAAAAAAGATGCAATTCTAGAGATCTGCTGTACAACATAATGCTTATAGTTAAAAAAACTGTAGTGTGCACTTAAAAATTTGTTAAGAGGGTAAACCTCACATTAACAGTTCTTACTGCTAAAAAAAAAAAAAAGGAGGTGAGGGGACACAAGGAAACTTTTGGAGTTGATAAATAAGTCTATTATCTTGATTGTGGTGATGGTTACACAGGTATATGCATGTGTCCAAACCCATCAAATTATATACATTAAATATGTATAGTTTTTTATATATCAATTATACTTTTTGGGTTACAAAAACCGAAAGTCTTTACAAAGGCCTCCAAGGCCCTACACAGTCTGGCCCTCCCACTAACTCCAGCCTCATCTCTGACCACTCTCCTGCTCCAGCCCCACCGGGCTCCTACTATCCCTGGAATGTCCCAGGCATACCCCTGCCTCAGGGCTTCTGCACTTGCCTTTCCTTCTGCCTGGAATCCTCTTCCTCCAAATATCCCACACCTCCTTCAGGATTTTATTGAAAAGTGTCCTGCTCAGTGAAGTTCACCATGACCACCTTGATTAAATTTATAAACAGCCCTCCTATCCTATCCTATCCTATCCCCCTTTTCCTGCTATATTTTCCTCCAGAGTGCTTATCATCACAGAACATACTGTGTATTTACTTTTTTATTGCCAGTCTCCCCCTTAAATCTAGGGGAATGTGGGATAGGGGATTCCATTTGTTACTTTCACTGCTGTGTCTGTAGCACCTAGAACAATGCTTGGTGCACACAATGTAAATATTGCTGAATGAATGAGTAAATAAACGAACAAACGCATAGAAGTTTGTTGTGGCTGGAATGGCTACTCCACACGGGATGTGGAGCAGAGGCAGGAGCTGTGGCTGGGAGATAAGGGAGGAGTCCAGTCATCTCACAGAAAGACCATCGTACAAAGCACATGGCAACTCACCCTATCCCCTAAAGTCTGCCCCCATCTCAGCCTATGTTGACCCCTCCCTTGGTTGGAATGTCTCTATTATACCCTCCTCTCTTGCCTTACCCTGCAATGCCCCCCACTTTCCTCCCAGAAGCCTTTCTTACCCACTCTACCCAATACTGAACTCTTTCTCCTTGGCATTCTACTGCATTCACTCAGCACCACACATCTGAGCTCTTTATGGTTTTCTGAATCGTTTTCTATCCCCAGCTAAGCAGCATGTGCCATCAGGGCAGGGCTCTGCCAAAGGGGTCAGCCATCAACCACTGCAGACTCAGCTCAAGACTCAGAGAAAGAATTCGGGTGGATGTTCCTCAGCTCCTAAAAAGGATGCAGAGTCTAGCTCAGATCACATTCAGACTTCCAGTTGCCACAAATCAACCCTTGAGAGTAACAGAGTTATTAAGAATAAAGGCTACCAATTAAGGATCATTTACTATGTACCAGGCACTAGGCTAAGGATTATCTTGTATTATTCTCTCAACAACACCAAGTAGGTAATTACTAAAATTATCTTTATTTTAGAAAGAAGAAAGTGAAGTACAGGGAAATAATGGGACTTGAACAAGGTGATAGTGGCAGAAGTGGGTTTGGAGCATAGGATTGGTTCTCTCCAAAGGCTGCGCTCCTGACAATGTGCTGCATTGCTTCTTGAACATACAAATAATTGCAGGGATGTCAGCACACTGCCGCTGAGTCAAAAACTGAGATCAGCCTGGACCACAGAGCTGGATGAATGAGACGGAGAGCCTCTGAGGATGTTATTACATGCTAGAGCCAACTTTCATTACCATAAAGCCACCTCCTCCATGGAGGCCTTCCTGATGCTCTCAAGCTTAGAGGGAGCATTCCCTCTCTGAACTCCTCAAAACTTTCTGTACCTCTCTCAAGGCATCATTCATATCTGTAGCATCGTCGCTATTTGTGTACATGCTATATCTCTCTTACTACGTGAGCACCCCCTTAGAGGTTGGGATGTTGTCTCACCAATCCCTGCAGAGCCTACCACAGTCAGGCACAAAATGGGTCCTTGAAAGCAACTGTGATTTTGCGCCTGTCTTTTCTTTTGCTTGTAAAGATCTTCCCCAACATTAACCTGAAATACTCTTACTCATTTGCCAACACCCAGTTCAAAGGCCCCCTCTTTTGCGAAGCAGAAAATAACTTTTCTAGGTAGAGGTAGCAGCTCCTTTGCCTGTGTTCCCACAGCACTTTCTTCATCCCTTTATATCACTTATGTTGTATTGTAGCTGTTTATTTGCCCTATGATGACAGTGCCTGGCACCTAATAGGCATGTGACACATGTTTATTGAATGAATGAATGTGCAAATTTCTTTTTCCCCCACACCAGTTTGGGTGGAGGGAAGGCAGTGGTGGCCCCAAAGTGTGGAGGCCCCTTGAATAGCCAATCAGGATTGCTGGTTAATTCATTTGCAAATTACAAAGGCGGACTATGCCTGCAATTCTGATTTGACCTCCCATAGTCTTTGTTGTGATTTTAAAAATCAGATTAAACCTCCCCAGCAGCTGGTTCCTACCGGCTTCTTCGGGAAGATGAAAGTGTCAATGTGTCTCTGCAGCCACACCAGGAAACTTGCTGCCTAGAAAAATCAATTCTGAATATTGTAAGAGCTAAGTACAGGATGCTGTACTCAGCAAGTATTTCCATATTCCTGGAGCCACAGGGACCTGTCGCAGCCCTCATGTTCCTGTTCAGCCTCTGGCCTTTTCTGTGCTGCCCATCAGTCTCTCTGGGTCCCCATTATGTTCTGGTGGCCAGATTTCAACTTCCTGAAGGTGGCATAAGGAGTTTTGGAATGAGCCCTTAGTAAGTCCTATCTCTCTCTGGACCTCAGCCTCCTCATGTCTAAAATGAGACTGAGATGTGGTAAGCTCTAAGTTCACAGGCTCGTTGGCACCTAAGAAGATGACAGGCATTCTCAGCAGATAGTCTTAGCCTAAGACACAGACAGTACCTGTTTCAGGGAGTTAGCAGAGGGGGCTATCATTAGAGAAGAGGGAACCTGAGTTAGAGCCTTGAAAAATGGGGAGAATTGATATTAGATCATTTCCATGTTATTAATGGATGCTGTGGTAGTCAGAATAATGGTCCTCCAAAGATATCCATGTCTTAATCCCCAGAACCCTCTGAATATGTTACCTTGCATGGCAAAAGGGACTTTGCAAATGTGATTAAATTAAGGTTTTGAGATGGGAAGATTATCCTGGATCACTCAGAAGAGCCCAAGGTAATCATGTGGGTACTTATCAGAGAAAGGCAGGAAGGTCAGAGAGAGAGAGAAGTTGACAGAATTTATACCGCTGGCTTTGAAGATGGAGGAAGGGGCCCTGAGCAAAGGCATGCAGGCAGCCTCTAGCAGCTGGAATAAGGCAAGTTAATGGATTCTCCCCTTGCCCCCAGAAGGAACACAAATCTGCCAACACCTTGATTTTTAACCCAGTGACATCCGTTTTGAACTTCTGACCTCCAGATCTATAAGATAATAAATGCATGCTGTTTTAAGCCACTAAATTTATGGTAATGTGTCAGAGAGGCAATAGGAAACAAATGCAGATGCCCATTAAACAGTTGACCAATCATGTATAATAATCCATTATTATATATTCTTAAATATACAAGGGAAAAGTCAATCTCTCTTGATGTCCCAGTTTGTTTCCCTTAACAGAACAAGAGAATTATGTTACTCATTTTACTTCACTTTTGGAGCTCAGAGGTAAATTCATTCTCACCAGTTCCTGGAGAGCAGAGAATGTGTCATATTCATATTAACTTCTCTAGCCCCATTGTCTGGCATAGTAAATATTTGTTAAATGACTGCTCAAGAGCCACAATCCTCCTTAGTCTGGGTTTCTGGTATGGCCTTTCCCCACATTCCTAAGCTCCATTACATTTTATTATACTCTTATATTGTTGGTCCTAAGATATAGGTCTTTGACATTCCCAGATTTGATATTCACGTTTTAATATTTATAAGTGATTCCAAAGCCATGTGGCAACCTAAATGTCATCGAGGCAGCTATGTGGGTGGTTGGCTAGTGAGTGAAAGAAACTAGCTGACTACCAACAGCCTATTTCACCCTAGTCTTATTGTTCTCAGCTCCTGGTTATGTAGGGAGTCACTCTCAACACTATAGAATTTAGGATTTCCACGAAACCCCCTAAGACTCCTCCTATTTTTCCCAGATTTCATCATTCTGCCCAACCTCTCTTTGGAGCAAATACTTACTTCTATTTCTTTAATTATAAAAAGAGCTGTTGGAGAAGGGAACCTCCTTTCCCCCTCCATGAAGAAGACTGTCCATGGAGATCGAGGCTTCTACTGTAGGCCTAGGTGGAATGTTTCAAGCCTTAAGCGTTAGTAAGTCTGGGCCACCTGGACTTTGACCCTGGGTGCATGTTGTAGGAGCTAGTGGCAGCTAGCCACTCATGTCGGCCTGTGATTGGGTCTGTATGTCTATCTGACTTCAGAGTGAAGTATTAGCCAGCTCCAATTCCCTGAAGACTTGGGCCATGTGCTTCATCCTAGTTTTATCACTAAGAAGGCTGTCGCATTACTCCCCATCTCTCTGACTCTGGTATCTATCTCTCAATTGGTTCCATACTTAAGGGGCAAAGACAAGGAGTATCATTTCTTGATCTCCCTAGAACTTTAATAAAAACTACTATTTGTTTAGTGTTTACTCCATGCCAAAGACTACGCTGGTGCTTTATACACATTATCTTTTCAAAATCATCACCAAAGGGAATTCCCTGGCAGTCCAATGGTTAGGACTCCGCGCTTTCACTGCCATGGACCTGGGTTCAATCCCTGGTCAGACACGGAGATCCCGCAAGCCTCACGGTGTGGCAAAAAAAAAAAAAAAACATCACCAACACAACAAAACAAGTAGAATAATGGAGGTACATGCGAGCACCGTAGTGACTGAGGGTTTCAGAAGAGGGAGTTGCAGAGAAAGAAAGAGGATGGAGAACAGCAATACCAGGACAAACCCAGGAGTGAGGACAGTGGCCTTTAAATCCTTCACAAAACACAGAGTTCTCAAACTCTCGACAGAAAAATGTTAGACCAGCCAGTCCATTCCCCAGTCTCTATACAAGTAACCCCGGACACATGAGACACTCCTATCTTTAAAGTCTTCTTGACAAGAAGGTCACCAAAAAAAGCCTCACTGGTGGGAGCAAGAAGGAGGACATTCTGTCCTTCCACAGTGGAGGCCCCTGTCACCACGTCCCCTGACAGAGACCAGGCCTGGAGTGAGCTGGTGTGGTGAAGGTCATCAGCCTTTTAAATTGTGAATAGAATTGAGCCTGACCCCAGCTGCATGGGGGGTATGAGACTTAAGTCACAGTTCAGTGATTCCTGAGCTCTGTGACTCAGTGCTTGAGTTTGAAACAAGTCTATTTTTTTTCCTTCACGGCCCTTACCACAGATGAAATTAGATATTTTTCACCCATGTACTTAGTATCTATCTTTCCTGCTACAGCGTTAACTCCAGGAGAGCAGGAAGGGTGTTTCCCCACTGCTAGCACAATGCCTGGTACAGAGGGACTACCAGATGAATGTCTATTGAACGAATAAAAGAATGAAGTTTACTGTTTGGCTCTGCACAAGTAACTTGACATCTCTGGGCTCAACCACCCATTCTTTAAGGAGATGACTACCTCCCTGGGTCAGAGGGAAGGTGGGAAGACACAAAGAATGATTTAAAGCACGTACAGGAAGAATTCACATGGTTGACAATATCCACAGTCCTTCTGATCTACTCAAAACTTCATAGTTGCCCTTGGGCTTTCCTTTCCATATCCTCCCTTGAACTCCACGACATCCCATGAGGCAAGAAGAACAAGGATTATTTTCTCCTTCTGATAGTTGGGGAAATAGGTCCAAATAGGTCCATGGAGGGGAGGGGTTATTCCAGATCACACAATGACTGAACTTCAGGGAGAGCCAGGACTGGACTGCAGGACTCCACAGTGGTGGGTCAGCTCAGTCATCCCACAGACCCCCGGATCCTTCCCTTGGCCAGCACCAGACCCAATATCCCCTGCAATGGGCCCCACATGGAGGTAGTGGAAGGCCCTCTCCCACTCTTCTCTTCCCACGTGTCTCCAGGAGTTGCTTGGCAACAAGCACCCAAGCAGTAAGTGGCCTCTAGTCAAGTGTGTTGCTGTGGCGTTACCAATTCTCCCTCCCTCCACACCTGTGCATGCTCTCACTCTCTATTAATGAGATTTGTCCCCTACCTTCACCTCCCCACTAAGATTCTCTTCTCTATTCCACAATAATTAACCTCTCTGGACACAGAGGAGACTCTCAGGGACCTATATGGCAAGGGATCCCAGAGAACAAGGCACTACCAATACCATCATGATCCCCCAGAGATGACAGAAACTCCTTTTGTGAATGGTCCTGCTCAGTGATGCTCATAACCTCCTCTTCTTCCCTCTCCAGCTTCCACCCTGACAATGACTTTTTTGAAATCCCCTGGGAGAGATAAAATGAGCTTGAAAAATTTACATGAACACTTCATACAGTGCTAGTGAAGCCCTGGATGCTGTTGAGCACTTCTGGAATCACAGGTGGGAAACCTTGTGAGGGAACCCAGTTACCATTTGCATGAAGATCAGGCGGAGAGAAAGGACAGAACCTAACATTTATTGTATTCCTACTATGTGCCAGGCACAATACTATGTTATCATGTAGCCCCTCCCTCAACAAACCTGTGAGACCTTTACAGTTGAGAATATTATCTATTCATAGAAGTAAAGTGACTTACCAAAGCTCACACAACTTTAAAAAATCACAGAACTCTCAGAGAAGTAAATATGTATAAATAGATGTGTATAAGAAGATACGTGTTCCTCCCTCTCCCTATACAATTAATTAATCATCAAATTCTGTAAATTTTAATCTTAATTCTCTCTCCTCATTTCCATCACTTATATCATTTTATCACTTTCTCAGTGTTATGTACCAAATGTTTGTATCCTCCCAAAATTCATGTGTTGATGCCTTACCTCCCAGTGTGGCTATATTTGGAAATGGGGACTTGAAGGAAGTAATTGAGGTTAATTGAGGTCATACGGGTGGGCCCCTGATCTGATAGGATTAGTGCTCTTGGAAGAAGAGACTCCAGAGAGCTCGCTCACTCCTCTCCAGTGTGAGCACCGAGGAAAGGAAGTGTGAGCATACAGCAAGAAGCCAGCCATATGCAACCCAATGGGAGAGCTCTCACCAGACATCAACACCGGCTGGCACCTTGATCTTGGACTTCCAGTCTCCAAAACTGTGAGAAAATTAATGTCTGTTGTTTAAGCCAACTAGTCTGTGCTATTTTATTATGGTAGCCTGAGCAGACTAATACATTTAGTAACTTACCCAAACCACTAGTTTCTTTGCCTCATATCCATCTACCCTCCCAAACTGAAGCCAGAAATCTTTCTAAAATGAAAATCTGACTTTGTTAAAACCCTTCTATGCTCCCCAATGCCCGTGGTAGTCGTCTCCAAATTCATACCCCTGTAAGAAAAATGTAGGCACAGCATTCACAGTATTTGCATATTTACTTAGATTACATATACATATATATTATACCTACTTCTGTACACAAATGATATTAAAATACATTAAAATAACAATTAAATGTTTACATTTTAATGCATATATGAACAGTACAGAAAATTTTTATTTTTTGCTACAGAAAAGCATGCATGCACACACACACACACACACACACACACACAAAACCCGTTGCTAACTTTTTTTTTTTTTTTTTTTGCGGTACGCGGGCCTCTGACTGTTGTGGCCTCTCCCGTTGCGGAGCACAGGCTCCGGACGCGCAGGCTCAGCGACCATGGCTCACGGGCCCAGCCGCTCTGCGGCATGTGGGATCTTCCCAGACCGGGGGACGAACCCGTGTCCCCTGCATCGGCAGGCGGACTCTCAACCACTGCGCCACCAGGGAAGCCCACTAACTTTTTTTTTAGCAAAAGCAGTGTGATTGACTATGTCAGATCTAATTAGATTGTCATTGATTTTACCTCAAAACATGGCTGACAATGAACTTGTGCTAGGTGTCAGGGAGATATCAGTCTAGCCATTTTCTGTGCTCACTTAGGCTTACGATAATTAATATAGTCTTCAATCAGAGGTTTCTTGGTAAGACTCTTTTAAATCCACATATCCATCATGGAGGTTCATTTAGTTAAAATGAGGTAGTACAATCAATAAATCCACTTAACTAAGCACAGGAAAACTGCAAAAGTTCACAATGGGCTGAAAATGTATAAAAGAGTGAGGGAGCCACTACTGCCAACCCCTTAAAGGGAAGAGTATCTCCTCCCACCTGAAGATTTTTTGAGTGTAGGATCTGTGAGCACCAAATGTGGAGATCAAATGAAGATATCTATGTCAATCCATATTGTAAATATTAGTAAACATTTATTTTATATACAAAGACACGAATAAACTCTAGTAAGTTTCTTCAGTGCCCTAAGGAATAATCAGACATGTACCCTCTGGCCCATTTCAAAAACCTTCTATTTGTTGTCCATGGTCTCCCTGACTCCCAAGCCACCACCTGACAGCCTCTCCAGCAAATTTCTCTCTCAGCATCCCCTCCCTGCTCTTTCACAGCCTTGCTCCATTATCATTGTATTGCTCACCATGCCCCAAATATCCTTTGCTTTCAGCCCCCTCTGTGCACTGGCTGCAGGGAGGATGTCAGACTACACAAGTGGAAGCACTGGGCACAGAACAGGTACTTAATAAATGCTTATTGATTCTCACCATGTGGTAGCTAAACTAGATCAGTGGTTCTTTAATTTTAGCCAACTTCAAAACCACCTGGAAGGGCTTCCCTGGTGGCGCAGTGGTTGAGAGTCCGCCTGCCGATGCAGGGGACACGGGTTCGTGCTCCGGTCCGGGAAGATCCCACATGCCGCGGAGCGGCTAGTCCTGTGAGCCATGGCCGCTGAGCCTGCGCGTCTGGAGCCTGTGCTCTGCAACAGGAGAGGCCACAACAGTGAGAGGCCCGCGTACCGCCAAAAAAAAAACAAAAACACCTGGAAGACTTGTTATAACACAAATTGTTGGGCTGTACCCCAGAGTTTCTGATTCTTTGGGTCTGAGGAGAGACCTGAGATTATGCATTTCTAACAAATTCCCAGTGATGCTGACGTTGCTGATCTGGAGACCACACTTCTAGAACCAATGAACTAAATGGAATGCGTAGCTTCTTGCATTTCTAATGGTTTGATTCCTCAATGCTTTTAATAGAGACTAAAGAAACAAAATGAACTTTTATCTCTATATAAAGTAATACTTAACATGATCACTAATGAAAATATGAGCTCTATAAGACCTAATTGCACAGTGTAGAGAAAAGAGCACATACTTTAGAATCAGAAGATTTGAGTTGGAATCCCATTTTGTAGCTGCGCGGTCAACCTAAGGCAAATTAATTACTCTCTGAGTATCTGTCCCATGGGGTTGATTGTGAGATAGTATTAACACATGGAAATAATTTGTAAAAAGAAAAGTACTGTATACAGACTATACTAATAACATATATGTACAATGTATTAATGTTGAGTGGACTGATAATAAATATATTTTGAATACTTTAAATCACAAATTTCTGAAATTTCTAATCCCAGTGCTAATTAAGTATAGAAAAGTATATGATGTACATGTTGCTATATCATCTCAAATACATATAAATTTTATTAGTACCACTGGTAAATACCAATAATAGTAGCTGTGGTGGCCAATTTCCAAGGTAGTCTCCAATGATCCCCACCTCCCAGAATTCATACCCTTGTGTAGTTTCCTCCTACGTTGAATCAGTGACCCATAGAATACTCTAATAAGAGATACTGCCACTTCCTGTTTGGTTTCTTGGATCTCTCCCCCTAGGAGATGTCATGAAGACACTCTGTGGAGTGAAGCAGATCTGTGGAAAGATCCACGTGGAAAGGAATGAAGGCCTCCTGCTAAAGCCAGTGCCAGACATGGGAGTAAGCCACGTTGGAAGGTAATCCTCCAGGCCCACTCAAGCCTTCGGATGACTGTAACCTAAGCCAACATCTGGCAGCAACCTCATAAGAGACCACAAGCCAGAAACCAAGCCACTCCCAAATATTTGATCCACAGCAACTGTGTGTTAATGAATTATTATTGTTGTTTTAAGCCATCAAGGTTTGAAGTGATTACAGAGTGATAGATTATGGATACAGTAGCTAACATTTATTGTGCATTTATTATGTTCCGGGAACTATGCTAAGCACCCAACAGCCCTATGACATAGATGCTATTATAATCCCCAAAGAGGAAAGCGTGGCCCAGAGAGGTTAAGTAATTTAGTCAAGGTTCCATGACTAGTTACTGGCAGAACTGAAATCTAAATCCAGGTCTATAACTCCAAAGCCCAGATTCTTGGTTACTCATCCATATAAGCCAGGATAAAACCTTTTGGACAGTTAAGCAGCAGAAACACCTGAGTTCCCAGAGGAGAGCAAAACTGTATAAAACCAACAAGGGATAGGCCAGGGGCAAGATACACAATAGCACTGGTGCCTAATGTCATAAAACTCAGAAGTTCTAAACTGGCCTCACCACCCAACCTTTGTACAAGCAAACGAGTCAGCTCTTGGGACACTTCTACCCAAGATGCTCAGGACTCACCCAAATCTGCAGCTTCACTCGCTTCTCGTGGCAGTAGACTGTCTTCACCTTAAAGTCAATACCCACGGTGCTGACGAAGGCTGGGGTGAAGGTGTCGTCAGCATAGCGGAAGAGGAAGGATGTTTTGCCAACACTGCTGTTGCCAATGATGAGCAGTTTGAACATGTAGTCAAAATTCTGGTCAGAAGCATCTTTGACTCCGGCTTTACCATCAGTCACTGAAGCCATCTGCAGGAGAGACCTGTGGTCACTCAGGAACACACCTCCAGTGTCACCCTGGATCACCTAACTTTTAATGGTCACACTGCCCTGCATACACTCACTCCACGCCCCAGCATCACTGAGGAAATACACACTACTCAGAGTCACCCCCTCACTGCACCTGCCCCAAATGTTCTCTCAGGATTGGGGTGGAGCCCAGCTCCTCCCATTCATTCCTTCAGCAAATATTTACTGAACACATTGTTCTGGGTCAAGCCCTGTGCTGGCCACAAGGAATACAAGTATGAATCAGACATGGTGTCTGACCTCTGAGTGGCCACAGATTAGAGTAAAAAACTCATAAACACAGAGTAATAAAGCAGTGGATAAGTGATAAGACAGAGGGAAGCCTTGGCTGAGGAAGCCCATAAGAAGTATCTAACCCAACCTGGAGGCATGGTGGGCAAGGAGAGGCTCCTGTAGGGGTAGCTCCTAAGCTGAGTTTGGAAAAAAAAAAAAAAAAAAAAAAAAGGCCAAAACAGCAAGTCAAAACAAGGGAAGCAATCACAACGACCTCATACCATCCTCCACTCTGCTGCTAGTCGTCTTTGTTTGTTTACAAAAGAAAATCTCTCCTTTGAAAGTATATATCCATTACAAAATGTTAGAAAAAAACACAAAAATGTAAAACAGAAAATTTTAAATTACTAGACACGGCATCCACTCAGAAACTGCCACTGTTAACATTTGAAGTTTATTTCCTCCTTTATTTTTTCATGCACCAGAGTGCCATCTATTTTGAAATTATACCTTATTATTCAATTTAAAAGGTAATACATTGTAGTATACCTAGGCCTTAATATTACCAGCAAATATTTGTCGAGTACTCGTTATTTCCCATGACAGATATGATGGTGACAATAACCATATAACAGTTCCCATTTATTGAGCACTGTGATATTGTGATATAATAAAAGACATGTATTTGGTCTGGGTTCCTGGTTCCAGGCAGAGTTCCTGAAACCTTTGCAACCTCTGGAAGTGCAAGTGAGAAGTGTTTTGTTGTGTGCTGATGAGATGCCTGGTGGCTGGGGCTCCAGGACAGCCTCAGAGTGGGGGCTGGTTGCCAGAGGCACCAACCACATGATTAGGGGGTTGGAACTTTCAGCACCACCCCCTAACCTCTGGGGAGGGGAGAAAGGCTGGAGATTAAGTTGATGGCTAAAGGCCAACGACTTAATCAATCATGCCTACAGTAATGAAATCTTCGTAAAAAACCCTAACCAAAGCGGTGTGGAGATCTTCCAGGTTGGTGATCACGTTGATGTGCTAGGAGAGACCCTGGAAGCTCCAAGGCACCCTTTCCCCCTACCCTGCCCTATGCATCTCTTCCATCTGGCTGTTCCTGAGTTGTATCCTTTACACTTTTACAATAAACCAGTAATTAGTATTAAAAAAAAAGGGTAATACACACACTGAAAATAATTCAGACAAACTTTACTATTTGCAAGTATTACTTTATCACCATCTGCAATTTGCATTATTTTCTTAACCTCTTGCCTCAAAAGAAGGTAATATGGAACCTAAAGGTTTACAGTAAAAAGTAAGTCTTGCTTCCACCCCTGATGCCCAGTCTCTAGTTCCTCTCCCCAGAGGCAAACATGTTAACGATTTATGTATCTTTCAAAGATATTCTTTGCATATATAAGCACAGAGGTCTGTTCATACTTTATAAATATATAAATGATAACATACAATACATTCTAGTCTATATCTTCCATGTATATTTTTTTTTTTTTTTTTTTTTTTTTTTTTTTTTGCGGTACGCCGGCCTCTCACTGTTGTGGCCTCTCCCGTTGCGGAGCACAGGCTCCGGACGCGCAGGCTCAGCGGCCATGGCTCACGGGCCCAGCCGCTCCGCGGCATGTGGGATCTTCCCGGACCGGGGCACGAACCCATGTCCCCTGCATCGGCAGGCGGACTCTCAATCACTGCGCCACCAGGGAAGCCCCTTCCATGTATATTTTAATAGCTGAGATAATTAGTTTTGTATCCTGCTCCTTTTCACTTAACATTATATCATATACTGAGATTTTAAAAATTCTTCGTAAATATGATTTCAATTGACTACACTTTATTCCATCCTATGGTTGTGTCATATGACCAATTCTTTAAAGTCATATATTTATTTTTCTGTTCTTAATTATAAAAATTAAGTTGCAGTGACCATTTCTTTACATATTTGTCCTCTTTCCTATTTATTTCCTTAGGAGAGATTCCTAGAAATGGAACCCCTGGTCGAAGAATAACTCTACTGAAACACAGATTTGATCCTTACCTCAATTTCCTTTATCTTATTTTATCCTCTAGATAGACCTGGGAGATAAAACTGGAAGGACAAAGATTACTATCCCCATTGGATCAAGAAGGGAACTGAGGGCTAGAAATTATAAGGATTTACCCAAGCTTCACAACTAACAGCTGAGACTAGACCTAGTACCATGAAGTAATATGGGAGAGGTCAAAATTCCTGCTCTATTCTTCAGCTGAATTCTTGGGTGAGTAATGTCAGCTCTCTAAGCCACAGCATTTTACCTTACAACAGAGAAAATGCCACCTACTTCACTGAGCTATGGTACCAATAGAGTGAGCAGTTACCATATGTAAATAATCTGGCATGGTTTCTTGATCTATGGGAGGTACTCAATAAATATTAATTCACTGGCTTTTTAATTCACTTCTGCAGTCAAATCTTGTTCAAGTGTCCTCTCCCTGATCTGGGCTCCAAAATTTGAGCCTGTTTTACAATTAACTGTCTGTCTCTCCTTCTGGATTCAGCTGAGTTTTATCCATCCTTATACCCTGTCAACAATGAGCCTAGAGTAAATCCTTGGGCATGTTACTCCTTTCAGTAAACATTTATTGAACATTTGCCATGTGCCAGACTATTGATGTAAATGTTGTATTATTGGTTTTCATTTTTCTGATGCAGCTGTTTGCACTCTTAGATTACTGGAATGAGAAGAGATTTTAGAGTGGCAGCTTTATCATAACAAAAAGCCTGGCTACTGATCCCAGCTTTCCCAGTAACTCAATGTATGAACTTGGACAAGTCACCTAAACTCTGAGCTTCAATGTCCTCATCTATGATATGATCACATTACCTACTGCAGAAGGCTGCTGTGATTTTTAAATAAGAAAATGTAGGAAAAGAAGAAGTAAAACTGTCACTGTTTGCAGATGACATGATACTATACATAGATAACCCTAAAGATGTCACCAGAAAACTTCTAGAGCTAATCAATGAATTTGGTAACATTGCAGGATACAAAATTAATGCACAGAAATCTCTTGCATTCTTATACACTAACAATGAAAGATCAGAAAGAGAAATTAAGGAAACAATCCCACTCACCATTGTAACAAAAAGAATAAAATACCTAGGAATAAACCTACCTAAGGAGGTAAAAGACCTGTATTCAGAAAACTATAAGACACTGATGAAAGAAATCAAAGATGACACAAACAGATGGAGAGATATACCATGTTCTTGGATTGGAAGAATCAATATTGTGAAAATGACTGTACTACCCAAAGCAATCTACAGATTCAATGCAATCCCTATCAAATTACCAATGGCATTTTTTACAGAAGTAGAACAAAAAATCTTATTTGTATGGAGACACAAAAGACCCCGAATAGCAAAAGCAATCTTGAGGGAAAAAAACAGAGCTGGAGGAATCAGACTCCCTGACTTCAGACTATACCACAAAGCTACAATAATCAAGACAATATGGTACAAGCACAAAAACAGAAATATAGATCAATGGAACAGGATAGAAAGCCCAGAGGTTAACCCACGCACTTATGGTCAACAAATCTATGACAAAGGAGACAAGGATATACAATGGAGAAAAGACAGTTTCTTCAATAAGAAACTGGAAAAACTGGGAAAACTGGACAGCCATGTAAAAGAATGAAATTAGAACACTCCCTAACACCATACATAAAAATAAACTCAAAATGGATTAAAGACCTAAATGTAAGACTGGACACTATAAAACTCTTAGAGGAAAACAGAGGAAGAACACTCTTTGACATAAATCACAGCAAGATCTTTTTTGACCCACCTCCTAGAGTAATGGAAATAAAAACAAAAATAAACAAAAGGGACCTAATGAAACTTAAAAGCTTTTGCACAGCAAAGGAAACTATATACAAGACAAAAAGACAACCCTCAGAATGGGAGAAAATATTTGCAAATGAATCATCGGACAAAGGATTAATCTCCAAAATATATAAAGAGCTCATGTACTCAATATTAAAAAAAAACAAACAACCCAATCAAAAAATGGGCAGAAGACCTAAATAGACATTTCTCCAAAGAAGACATACAGATGGCCTAGAGGCACATGAAAAGATGCTCAACGTCACTAATTATTAGAGAAATGCAAATCAAAAGTATAATGAGGTATCACCTCACACCAGTTAGAATGGGCATCATCAGAAAATCTACAAACAACAAATGCTGGAGAGGGTGTGAAGAAAAGGGAGCCCTCTTGCACTGTTGGTGGGAATATAAATTGATACAGCCACTATAGAGAACAGTATGAAGGTTCCTTAAAAAACTAAAAATAGAATTACCATATGACCCAGCAATCCTACTACTGGGCATATACCCAGGGAAAACCATAATTCAAAAAGACACATGCACCCCAGTGTTCACTGCAGCACTATTTATAATAGCCAGGTCATGGAAGCAACCTAAATGCTCATCGACAGACAAACGGATAAAGAAGATGTCGTACATATATGCAATGGAACATTACTCAGCCATAAAAAGGAAAGAAATTGGGTCACTTGTAGAGACATGGATGAACCTAGAGATGGTCATAACAGAGTGAAGTAAGTCAGAAAGAGAAAAATAAATATCGTATATTAACGCATATATGTGGAATCTAGAAAAACATTACAGATGAACCGGTTTGCAAGGCAGAAATAGAGACACAGATGTAGAGAATAAACCTATAGACACCAAGGGGGGAAAGCGGAGGGGGTGGTGGTGGTGTGATGAATTGGGAGATGGGATTGACATATATACACTAATATGTATAAAATACATAACTAATAAGAACCTGCTGTATAAAAAGTAAATAAATTAAAAAAAAAAGAAAATGTATATAAGGGTGCTTCATACCTACACTGTGTGGAGAAAACTACACCTGGCCTTGCATAGAATCCAGTTGGAAAAGTGCCTGCCTTTATTAGCTATGTCTGCCATAGGTGCAAGGCAAGAGTAAAAAATACTTTCAGCTCCTGGTCTGATCCACCCCCCTTCATTTTCAGGTAAAAAAAATTGAGGCTCCACAAAGAGAAGTGATTTGTCAAAGGTCACACAGCAAGTCAGTTGGAGCATCATTACTAGAACTTCTGTCACCTGATTACCCCCAGATTGGACTGGGATTAGGGAAAATAAAAACTACAACAACTTTAGGGTGAGTAGAAAAGCATCCCCAGCACCCTGAGATCTCTTTCCTAGCACTTGCCATACTGTACAGTCAACATTTGTTTATGTGCACACAGCATAGCTTTCCCAGAAGGTGGTATGAAAACAGGGAGGGCTGAGAGGTACAGTTGGAAGGCAGGTTCATGTGGACGCCCCCAAGGGGATCTTCTCAAGAGTGGGGCAGGGGCTACACAGACATTCGAAAGAGAAGTAAAAACCACCCCAGCAGGCAGCTGCCTGAGGCAGATCTGAGCAGACAGGTCAAGGCACAGGTGGTGTCTGCAGAACTGCATTTGTCAGATAAGCATCAATCAGATCTTCTCTCTCTTTTTTGACAGTCACATAAATGACAGAGCTGGGTAGCTCACTGTCTTCTGACAAGCAATACAGATGAAGGCCCAGGGAAGTCATATCTGGTCCTAGGCTGGGGGAAAGAAGGAAATGGCTCCTCCAAGGGTTGGTGTGAAAAACAAACAACACTTCGAGTCTGATAAGCATCTAAGGAAGAACCCGACTTCAGGCAGGAAAGAGGAGGGAAGAGGAGACAGCCTTAAAATCCAGCAAGAAGAGATCAACTGAATACATGTAGTGAAGAAGTAAATGGATGAACTTCTCTCTTGAAGGAAAGAGCACAAGACAAAGTCAGAGACACCTGGACTGAGCCCTGGCTCTCTAAGCAATTGTGTAACCTTAGGCAGATCGCACCCTGGGCCTCAGTTTCCTTATCTATAAAATGAGTTAATAAAGTGACTTCTGGGCAAACTATTGGAAGAATTAAAACCAGTACATGAGAGAGGCAGGAGTACAGCCACAGCTCAATTAGTCATTCAATCAACATTCATTGAGCACCTACTGTGTGCCAGGCCCTGTGCTGTACTCTGGGGAGATGAAGAGAAACCATAGACGTTCCAGCTTAGAGGAGAAACCTTCTTAAACATCCTCTATAGGTTGCTGGTGTCTCCCTTCATATTGTAATCCTTAAGAAACTGGAGATTTATTTCTTGGACTGGAGATCATTTTATATTTTTGCCTGCTTCCATACTGTTTCCTCTGATAGGAACATTCTTTCCTCTGTGGCTAGCTAAATCCTTCATGACCAGGAAGTCTTCCCTGACCTACCATCCTCTGGCAGAATGTCTTTGCTAGGGCAAACTCAGCACCAAGGCTTCCCAGTACCACAGACAGGGCTTTTCACAGACTTCCATTGTCTTCCTCCCTTTATAGGCTCAGAACAGGTGAGCAAACACACACACACACACACACACACACACACACACACATCCAACTCCTTTTACTATCCCCCACCCTTTTCCATCTGGATTCCAAGAAGCTGGGATGGATGGCCCTGTCCTTCTCCCACTTCCCTCCACACCTCTATTAGCTGCCACCTCCCTCCCTAAAATCTCTTCCCACACTTGGACTCTAGAATAGAGTCAGCCTGTGGATGAATTTCTCTGTCAACGATTCTCTTCTTGTCTCTGACCCCAAGTAGCTGTGTAACAGGGTCCAGTGCCTGCACCCCCTCCTCAGCCTTCTGAGGAGCTAAGACACAGCTACCAGATAGATGCCCTTGGACTCCACTCTGGGCCCCAATCATCTTCCCACTCCCACACCACAACCCACACCTGGCTTCCTTCGCACCATGACCCAGCCCATCTACCAGCCTAAACTCTCCAAGTTCCCCGACAGTTCCTCCACTCCCGGCTGCCAACCCCTTGCTCTATTCCAGTGCCTCTCCATGCGCCACCCCTAGCCAGAACTCAGGTGCCCACAGCCCATATCCAAGGCCTTGGCTCTCTCCCTCCATCAGCTCCCCACCCCCTTTCTCTGCAGCCTGGATAGACCCAGCCTTGTCTCCCACCTTCCCATTCTTCCAAGCTTCCCACCTCCAAGCCCCATCCCTCTCCCGCACTCAGGTTACCCCCCTTGCCTAGACCCACCTGGGCTCCGGCACCACACCACACTCACTTTACCTTCTCCCGGCCCAGCACCTCCTTCCTGCCCAGCGCCCCTTCCCCTCACAATCTCACTCCTCTCCAGCTCGAAACGACCCCCGCCGGCCAGTCCCCTCCCCTTAGCTCTTCACTTCCACGCCTCCCTTCCCTCGTTCCTCTCAGTCCTCTCGCTTCAGCACCCCTTCCCCGCCCCTCGGCTCACTGGTACGCTCTTCCCGCACTGTCCCTCTCAGCTCCCTCCTTACCTTTCCCCCCCATCCCCCCACCCCCGTTTCCCCCTCAACGAGCCCTAACTGCGCTCCAATTGCCGCTCATGCTTTTCCCGAGCCCCGGCGCCCTCTTTCTCGTTCCCCCAATCCCTCTGCCCCTGCCTTTGGAGCCCTCCTTGCGGCCCTCACAGCCCGGGTAGACGCTCCTCAGCGCCCCCTCCCCAGGCTACGCGCCCCTTCACTGCCGCGGTGCCCCTCCTTAGTGGCCTCGCCTGGCCCCTTCTCCTTGGTGTTCCCTCCGCTGCCCTGTGCTCCTTCTCAACGCCCACTCACAGTCCCCAGCGCCCTGCGCCGGGAATCGGTCCCAGATCCTCCCCGGGCGGGCTGCCGGGCCGCGCCCCTTACCTGGGACTCCGGGTGAGGACGAGCGGCTCGCTCCCTGGCAGCGCCGCGAAACCGCTGGACCTGGCGGCGGGCGGCAAAAGGCGCAGTGGGTTCGCGGAGCAGGGCGGTGCAGGCGGGTCTGGTCCCCACCGCAGCGACTTCGGGCTGAGGCTCGGGCTGCAGCTGGGCTGGGCCACCACCGCGACCAGGGCCCACAAATGCCCCGCCCAGGGGCGGAGTCCCTATTCGCCGCGCCCCCAGCTCTGGGCAGGTGTAGGAAATCCGAGGTATCTTGGGGGCCCGGCGCTCCCCAATATCTGGGTGACTATCGTGATTTATCTTAATTCTCACGCCTCGTTCCATACACTGAACTTACTAGGGTGATCAGAGAGCTTCTATGATAGTGTAGGTGATGATGGGTTTGTAGCTTTGCCATTTCTAAAGCACTTCCCTGTCGTTATACCGCTTCATCCTCACAAAAGCCCGGGTAGAGAGGCAGAATCTGGACGGCTGTCTACAGGTGGAAACGAAGCCAGAAACCTGGGCATTGTTCTCTACCCTATGCACTCCTTCACACCCTACATCCCATCAGCCTGGTGATGACGCCTCTGTAACATATCCTATCCCTTCCCCTCTTCTCCGTCTCCACTGCTCTCGCCCTGGTTCAGCCCTCATCACTTCTTGCCTGAACTAATGCAACAGCCTCCTAATGGGTCTCCCTGCCTCCACTCTCCAATCCATCCTCTATGTTGGCAGCCTGAGTGACTGTTCTAAATGTCACCATGTTACCATCAACCCTGAAGAAACAAACAGAAACAAAACATTTTCAATGGCTCCCCATTACCGACAGTAGCCTGGAGTGAGAAAATGTTCTTGCCTGGTCATTAGGAAGTCCCAACTCTGTCAGAGAAGGCAGGTATAAGCGGTAATTAGCACCCCACCCTCACACGTGGAACCTGGACTTCCAGTCTTCCTGAGGTCACAGGAGCCAGCTGCCAGCTGTGGTTTAGAATCATCATCCCTCCCCATACTCTTCCCCCTTCTCAAATCTTAGAAGTTTGAAAAATAATATATATATCTATATCTATATCTATCTATCTCTCTCTCTCTATATATATATATCTCAGAATCACTTTGCTGTACACTTGAAACACAACATTGTAAATTAACTATAATTCAATTTTTAAAAATCTTAGAGGCCTGAGTCATATACCAAAACAATTATTTCCCACATTCCATTATGACCTGATCTACAATTTGTCTCTATGGCCCGAGGAACCACCCAGTAGACAGCCCCTCTGGCTGTCTGACTTCTCCCTCAGACTCATCCTTGAACTGTTCTGAGCTTCTCCACCCACTCCCTTTCAGTCACCTCCCCACTGTTTTCATCCTGGCAGCCCTTCCACTGTGCCCTCTAGAATCCTGTTCTTTTGTCAACAAACTCTCCTACACCCTCTGCTTCCTCAGAGAGTACTCAGGTTACTTCTTTACCTTTGTTAAAGCTTGACCCTCCTCCAGGACTCCTCCTGTAACCCTCTGCAGGAAGGCTTCTCACTTTCTCACTCCCCATACACCACAGGACCAGGAGGTAGGGTCGGCATTGCCACTTCCACCCTTGTACAAAAATTCCTTCTCCTTTGGTCTCCAGCCATACCACTTTCCACCCTTCCTCATCAAGGACATGATTGACCTCTAAGTGCTCCTATGCATTGAAGATTTCAGCCCCTGGCTCATGGTCATTCTCATTAGCCCTGTCTTGCCATCCTCCTGGTGCCTTCGGTAGCCATGTGGTTTCCTGATCCCTCAGTCCTTGGTCTCCTCTTCACATTACCTCCCATGGTCATACCTTGAACTTCTTAATCACACAGAACTAGTGTCTCTGTGATCTTAAAATCAAATATCCTGCACTGCCTGCTCCCTCACTCCCTTTCTCCCACAAGGCCTTAGTTTCCTCATTTCAAAATGAGGTATCATGATAATGATTATTCATTCTTCACAAGAATAACGAGATAACACATAAAACCATCCTTTTAGAGTTGAGAGACAATATGAGAACAGATGGTATTGTGTTTACATTGTCTCAGGTCTTCACATCACTTTCTCCTTCTTCCCTGAAAGGCCATGTATTAAAGTGGACAGAGCACAGACTTGGAGCCAGAGAGATATGGTTTTCAATCCTTATTCTACACACTTACTTGCTGTGTGATCTTATGTAAATTACCCCATTTTTCTGACACATGCACCTCATGCTCATGTGTAGAAAGAACAATAATGTTGTGAAGATCAAATAAGAAAATGAGATAGCTACTGGAAAGCACCTGACAGGCACATAGTAAGCCCTCAATAAATAGGAAACACTGTGGTTATAACAGAACAAAAAATGCTATTTTCTTAACCACAACTGCCTTCCAAGAAAGGTAGACCCTAATGTTCAGAGGTCCTTTTGTCCTACTTAGGACCTTGAGGAGTGTGGATATGTAAGTGTAAGAGGAGAAGGGAGACACAAACTTGCTCTGTGCAAAAAAAGGAAAAGAATTTGGAATTCACTTAGCAATATGGGTGAGAGAGGTAATAAAGAGAGCTGGGGGGAGGAAAGGAAAAAGATGAGTAAGAAAATCATTGTAAGGGTAGGTGCTACATGGATAAAGGGTCAGAAGAAACTCTCCCATGGCAGGTGTACAAAGGGTGTTTAAACACTGGAATGCATTAAATGGGAGAAGCTGTTTGTTGTACATATAATATAACCAATTTCTGTGACTCTCAAGACTTCAGTAAAGGCCATTACACTCAGGAATGCTTTCTGAGAGAGGAGTTGTAAGGATGAGTGAGTGGGAAAATTGAGCAATGGGCTTTGTTTTTCCGAGTTGAAAAAGGAGAGTAGAGGCAGAGACGAAGAGAGCACAAGCCCTCGTGCAATTTGCGGAAATCTCCAGGAGGTCTTCCAACTTACCAGGGTTATCAAATGTAAAAATCAATGTAAAAATCGAGGTTCAAGCTCACTGATTTTAGATCTTAAAGGGGGAGGGAGTCCATATCTGACATTTGGGCTGTGTCATTTGTGGCTCCCTATTGACTAGCAGTTGACCACCAGAGAGAATACAAAACTAATCATACTACATTGGACTGTCTTCACTTCCAGATCCAAATGCCAAGTAAGAATAGGAAGAAAGACAAAATGCTACCTTTTGTCTTAGATCAGATTGGCTAGCAATTATAATCATTAAGACCTTAAAATATACTGGGCTCATTCATATCTTTTGTCTCATTTAGTCCTCAATACAATCATACAAGGTATGGATTGCCATCCCCTTTTTATAAATGAGCAAACAGAAGTCAGAAAGTTTAAGTGACTTTCCAAGGTCACACATCTGGTAAATGGCAGAACCAGATACCAGGTCTGTCTGACTCCAAGTCCAGGGCTCTTTCTATTAGACTCCAGAATCATGGTTGCTTGGTGAACACCATTTGTGGTTAAGAGTCCTACAAACAAAATTACCTTAAATCTTTTCTAGTTGCCAGAGCAATCAGACTTCTCTAGCTCCTAGTTTTTATATGAAATATAAAAGTGATACTTTTTATTGAATGAGAATCAGTCACTTAGAAAAGGTAGTAGCCTCGTTGTAAATCATCTATACTTCAATATAAAAAAAGAAAGAAGAAAAGAAAAGGTAGTAGCCTAAGTGTGGATTGCACTTGGAATGTTCAAATCTTTACAAGGTTCAGATCTACACCCCAGTGTGCGTCCCTCATGGCCAGCCTAGGAATGCAGATACATTGGCAGGTCAAGCGATTTTCTCTCACCCCTTCAGTGGGTTGCCTCATATAACAGGGGAGCTGGAGCAGGTGCCAGAACATGTAAAGCAGCTCTAGAAACATAGGGTTCATGGGAGGAGTGGTGGAAGACAGGGCTGGGAAGAAAGGCAGAGACTAGATGGCCTAAGGTCTTGTAAATCATGTTAGAGGTTTGGGAAATTACCTTGCAAGAAAAAGGTTTGAAGCAATGGAGTAACCTGGTTACATATGCATATAAGAAGAATAGTTCTGACTGTGGTGGGTGTGATAGATGGGATGCAATGAGTAGGGAGCAGGGAGAAAGGAGATAGGGAACAGTCAGAAATTGCTTTAAAAATACAGGTGAGAGATGAAGAGGACCAGAAATCATGTCATAGCAGTAGAGAAAGTGGAAAATACAGGGATTTGATTTGTATTTAGGACCTGGTGGCAGATTAAATGTGAGATGTGTGGGAAAGGGAATTGGCATCAACAACCAGGTAGACAGTGAAGCCATTTACTGGTAACGGGAGCAGAGAAGTTGTTTTAGTTATCTATTGCTGTATAACAACCACTCCCAAAAATTCAATGGCTTGAAACAGCAATAATTTATTATTTCTCACAATTCTGTGGCTGGCTGAGTGGATTCATCTGATGATTTTACCTTGAATCACTTGTGAGCAGCATTCAACTGGAAGGTCACTCCAAGGCCTGGCATTTAGTACTGGCTGAGGGCTAAGTGCCATGGTACTTCCCCACGCGGCTTTTAATCCACTGGTAGGCCAGACCAGTTTACATGGTCTCGCGGCAGTGTTCCAAGACAGCCAAGGCAGAAGATACAATCTCTTGAGGCCTAGCTTCAGAAACTGCATAGCACCCCATATACTGCATTCTATTGGCCAAATCGAGTCACAAGCCCAGCCCAGATTCAAAGAGCTCTGAGTGAGAAGAGCAAAGTCGCATCACAAAGGGGTATCAATAGAGAAGGGAGGAATCAATGGCCTTTAACCAATCTACCACAGGAATGGGAACAGATCTGGATAAGGAGAAAAAATGATAAGTATCTCAAACACCACTTCATACACTAATCATTCCTTCTTTCTTCTCTGTGCCTCAGTTTTTTAATTTGTAAAATAAACGAAAATGCATGCTGAGGACACTGCCCCATCATCAGGGCATACCGCTGTCAGCAGGGGAGGAGTCTCACACACACACACACACACACACACACACACACACACACACACACACACACACGAAGCATTCAACATGTGAATATTCAGAATCCAGGTCCCACCCACCACTCCTCTCTCTTTTGCCCACCCTACCAATCCTTCACCAAAGCCTGTCGGTGATACTTCCTGCATGGCCACAGCTTTCTCACTGTCCTATTTCCCACGATAGCATCCAAATTTCCCCTGTAATCCACACTCCACGCTGCAGCAGAGGACTCTTCCTAACCCAGGTTAAATCTGGTAATGTGCACATATGGCCTCTTGTGGTCTGGCCTCAACTACCCTCTAGCCTCATTACTGGACACTCCCCCCTCCTGCCCTAAGCTCCAACAGCATAAACTACTTTTGGTTCCCAGAGGGTGACCTGCTGGTAACATCTCCATGAATTTGCCTCAGTTTCTCCCACTACCTTGAATACCATTCACTCATTCATTCATTCACTCACTCACCCACACAACAAATATCACCTGAGCACCTGCTGTACACCCAAGTGGATAACAAATGGTCCCTGATCCAAGTTATTCAGGGTCTGGTGCAGGATAGCAGGCTGTAAGACCCACTGTTCTGCGTTCACAAAGGCATAGGCCAAACTGCAACCCAACATGACCTCCTGGGTCATTCTTAGAAGGGGTCAGGGGATATTTGCTGAATAAATAGGCATACAAATATTCACAAAAGGTTTCTTACATCCACCATCTCATTTAACTTTCACAGTACACATATGAAGTGGGGACAGATTCATACCATCCTGGATGTGAAGAAGAAATAAATAGCCCATGGTTTCTCAGCTACTGAAAGTAGGGGAAGCCAAGACTAAAATCAGCCACATTAATGAATTTGGCAAGACATGGTTGTTTTCTCACTTTGGGACACATCAATGGGGAGGAGCCTCAGAGTTAGGCCTCATGCTAGGAGGCAGGTCCTGGGATGCAGAGTTGAGACTTAAGCTGAGTCTTTGAGGATAAGTAGGAGTTAAACTCACAGAAAAGGAACCCAGGTAGAAGGACCAGCATGAGCAAAGGCCGAAAGTTATGAAATTATATGAAGGCTTCAGGGAACATCAGGCACTGTAGGTCTCTGGAAGCACAGACATGATGGGCACAGTACAGGTGATGAGTGAGGTGGGAGGGTAGGTCAGAGCCAGAGGTCAGCCAGGGCCTGGGGAGCCATGCTAAGGATGATGGACTCAAAGATCAGGGCAATGTGGAGCCGTTACTTTTGAGAAAGCTGTTACTGCTTTCTCCAGGGGTGAGATGGCCAAATTTATGCTTTAGAAAGAACTCAGCTTATAGAATGGAGATGGATCAGAGGTTCCAAGATATAGAGGACAAGGAGACCAGAGAGAAAGCTGGTGCAGTGACTTCAAAAGAAATTGAAGTAAACCAGTGTGGGATAATCAAAAGGACATAAACTTTGGAATCAGAGAGGTCTAAGTTCAAATCCAACCTTCACCATTTGCTAGTTATGTGATTGAATTTCTCTTGATCACACAGGTTACTCATCTGTAAAATGGGGATGAGAATTATTTCATTGGCTCCTTAAGAGAGTTCAATTAAAAGTGATAATGTAGGGGCTTCCCTGGTGGTGCAGTGGTTGAGGGTCTGCCTGACAATGCAGGGGACACGGGTTCGTGCCCCGGTCCGGGAGGATCCCACATGCCGCGGAGCGGCTGGGCCCGTGAGCCATGGCCGCTGAGCCTGCGCGTCCGGAGCCTGTGCTCCGCAACGGGAGAGGCCACAACAGTGAGAGGCCCACGTACCGCAAAAAAAAAAAAAAAAAAAAAAAAAAAAGTGATAATGTATGTAAATTAGGGGGTGATAAATAGGATATTCAATTCAATAACATCAAATACTTTAAGGGATCTGACAACTCATAACTAAGTATATCATGCTTGCCAATGATTTCTCCCTTCAGATACATGTCTAGGGAACTTACGAACAGTTGCACTCGCTTAGACTCTATAAAATAAGTCAGGTTGCCTCTCTAATTTTGGAAAAACATCTGTTTCCTCGTTCTCAGAGGGCTTGCTGAGGGATGCTGCTTAAGATGCCCTGTGACCCTTTGCAAAGGTTCAGTCTCATACTCCCCCTTGTGCTCTAAAGAGGAACTGCAATCTCACTGGACTGACCAGCAGTCATGGTGCTGAAATCAGCTTGAACATAGGGGCTGAAAGGAAGGGAATCGACGTTTGGTAAGCACTTACCATATTCCAGAAACCTTCTGAAGTGCCTTCCATACACTATCTCATGTCTCTCATCAACCATTCAACAAGAGGAGACTGAAGCTCAGCTAGGTTAAATGACTTTTACAAATATCCATGGATAGTAAGACAGAAAGCAGACCTAAACAAAGGAAAGAACTGGAAAAGCTGGTGATGTTTACTGCATGATAGAATAAAATCCAACCTCCTTAACAAATTCAACCTGGTCCTTTTCTCTCTAGATTTATCTCCCACCACCAACCCCCTTGGTCCTTTTCTCTGGCCATACAGAATAACTTGTATTGTAAGTCTGCAGTATAAAAACTGCTTTATACTTCAGCATTTCGCATAGGCTTTTGTTTCTACATTGAGTGCCTTCCTGAATACCCCTCCTTTATCAAGAAGACTCCTTCCTACTCATCCTTGTATCCATCTCATCCTTACTTGGAGGGAATTTAATCACTCCCTCCTTTGTACTACTTCTGGACCTTAGGCTTGCAGTTGGTACATGATAGCTAAAATAAAATGTTCAGCCCTAGGAAATTAACAGTGCCCGTGCTTTAACACAATTATTCACTTATGGTATACCAGGCATGGCTGAAGGTACTGAGCACTAGAAATACAGTAATAAGCAAAACAGATACAGTCCCCATTCTCACAGAACTTACACTCTGATAAGGAAAGCAGACATTACACAACTAACCATATCAATAATTACCATTGTGATCATTGTTTTGAAGGAAAAGTAATGGAAGATATAAAAGAAAAAGCTGTTTTGGTGCCATGATCAGGGAAGATTTCACAAAGCAACATTTAGGTGGGATTTCTGAAGAATGAGTTAGGCAAAAATATGGGGAAGGACACTCCAAGTAGAGGGAATAGCATGTGTAAAGATCATGAGGAACTTTGAAAAATGGAAAGAAAATAAATGTGGCCGGAATTTGTGATAGAATGAGAGAATGACATGCAATGAAGCTGGAGAGAGACTTGAGAGCCAAATTATACCACTCACTTAAACAGTATTATTGATTTTGGACTTTATCCTGGGAGTAATGGAGGAGAGACAGTGAAGAGTTTCAAGCAGGGAAATGATATAACCAGAATTCTATTCTAAAGAGAGCAGTCCCTGTGGAGAGAGGGGCAAGGATGGATGCAAGGAAACCAGCTAAATAGCTATTCATTTATTTAGCCATCTCATTAATGTTTATTGAATGCCTACCACGTGCCAGATTCTATACTAGGCTTTGAGGATACAGCAGTGAACAAGACAGACGAAAGCCCTGCCCTGATGGATCTTACACTAAAAATCTAGGTGACAAATGCTGGTGGTTTAGACTATGGTGGTGATGATATGGATGAAGAAGAGTGTATTAGTCAGCTTGGGCTGCCATCAGCCAGTACCACAGACTCGGTGGCTTAACAACAAATTTATTTTCTCACAGTTCTGGAAGCTAGAATTCTGAGATCAGGGTTGATTTCTTTCTTTCTTCTTCTTTTTTTAAAAAAATATTTATTTATTTATTTGGCTGCTGCAGGTCTTAGTTGTGGCATGCTGGATCTTTAGTTATGGCATGTGAACTCTTAGTTGTGGCATGTGGGATCTAGTTCCCTGACCAGGGATCAAACCCAGGTCCCCTGCATTGGGAGCATGGAGTCTTAGCCACTGGACCACCAGGGAAGTCCCAGGGTTGATTTCTTAAGGCCTCTCTCCTTAGCTTATAGAGGACCATCTTCTCCCTGTGTCTTCACATGGAGAAGACACACACCTTGTGTGTGTGTCTGTCTGTGTCCTAATCTCTTCCTGTGAGGATATCAGTTATATTGGATTAGGGCCCACCCATATGACCTCATTTTAATTTAATTACCTCTCTAAAGGCCCTATCCCCAAATACAGTCACATTTTGAGGTTGAGGGTTAGGACTTCAACATATTAATTTGGGGGAGGACATGATTCAGCCCATAACAAGGAGTGAATGGATTTTTAAAAATTATTTAGGACAGAGAATGAACAGTAATTGACAATTAAGGAGTAAAGAGAAGGAGATGTCAAGGATGGGTCTCAGGTTTCTGGCATGTAGAACAATAGGGTGGTGCTACTGACCTATTTGATAAGGAACACTGGAAGAAAGTTCACAAGGATCCATTTCCTCTTTTCAGTAGTTGTGGTCCTTTTAGGGTCCTAAAGCAATGTACAAAGATATGATAGTTTGGCCAGCAGCATATCACAATATTTATTGGCACATGATATCAAATATATGGGGGGATTGTATCATCCATGAAAATCTGAACTAGAAAGAGAACTTTCAAAAATGATTTTGTCAGCCAGACTTTCCTCATTCACTTCGCAATTCCATATCTCCTCCCATTACCTTAACAGGAACCATTTAGGTGGAGTTGTGAAGGCCAAAGGCGGAGTGTAACAGGTAGAATGTCAAAGAGAAAATGAGGTGAGGAAAGGTTGACAGTGTGGGTCAGGCTGGAGAGACACATAAAGTCCACGGATGGTTTGTTTTTAGATGAGAAGTAAGTGTTTGTTTAAGTTTGCATAGGAATAACCCAATAGAGATAGAGAGATTGATGATATAAGAGAGAAACATTTATGGCAAAAAAAAACTGAGGACAGGGAAGGGCTGACTGCAGAGCTCAATGGAAGGATTAGCCTCTGATAAGTAGAAACCATCTCTTCCACTGGAATAAAAGGATAGGAGGAGAAGATGAGACAGATACAGGGAAGGTCTGTAGATTTATTTACCAGGGCAAAGTTGAGGAAGTTATATCAGAAGATCTGGATAAGGTCAAAGTGTAATGGAACATATTGATCAGTTAGGTTGAAAGGATAGATAGGTGGTTGTGCTCAGAGAATGGAATTTCTGATTCAAGGCTTCAAAGGTAGAAGAGTTTTGAGTGATAATGAGACCATTCGAGTCAGTGGCTGAGATAGAGTGGAAGTCATTGATGTGAAGGATGCCAAATAAATGAGAGGCCAAGATATTAGATGAAGGTTTTTGTTTGCGGTACGCGGGCCTCTCACTGCTGTGGCCTCTCCCGTTGCAGAGCACAGGCTCCGGATGCGCAGGCTCAGCGGCCATGGCTCACAGGCTCCACAGCATGTGGGATCTTCCCGGACCGGGGCACGAACCCGCGTCCCCTGCATCGGCAGGCAGACTCTCAACCGCTGCGCCACCAGGGAAGCCCTTAGATGAAGTTTTTCATGGCTTTTCATGGCAAGTAATGGGAAGCCAAGCTTCAGCTGACTTAAATTGTTGGAATATTAGGTCATATATCTTGAAGTCCACAAAGTGGTATTCAAGGTTGACTTCATCCACTGGCTCCAAACATGTTTCACTGCAGTTTTCTCATTATTTCCCCCCTTCCATGTGTTGGTTTCACACTCCATCTAGTAGCGAACAAAAATATCTTGTGAGACCTCTCAGAATTTCTAAAATATTAATTTTAGTTATAAATCATTCCAAGAGATACATTGTTATCCAAACTTATTTAGCCATGGAATGCCTTTCTAGGGACACTAGTGTCGCGTGGAATATACTTTGGAAAATGCTTCTATAACCTTGCTAGACAACAGCTGTTGACTATTACAGTGGCTAGCCACAGAAACTTACTCTGGCTTATGTAAGAAAAAAAAGAATTTATTAAATAACACTGACTAGGGACTTCCCTGGTGGTGCAGTGGTTAAGAATCCGCCTGCCAATGCAGGGAACATGGGTTCAATCCCTGATCTGGGAAGATCCCACGTGCCGCAGAGCAACAAAGCCCGTGTGCCACATCTACTTAGCCTGCACTCTAGAGCCCGCAAGCCACAACTGCTGAAGCCTGCATGCCACAAGTACTGAAGCCCACACACCTAGAGCCTGTGCTCCACAACAAGAGAAGCCACTGTAATGAGAAGCCAGCACACCGCAACGAAGAGTAGCCTCCGCTCTCCACAACTAGAGAAAAGCCCTCGCACAGCAACGAAGACCCAATGCAGCCATTAATTAATTTAAAAAACATAACACTGACTAGATCATAAACTACCCAGGGATGCTGGAGAACCAGGTTTGGGGTACACATTGCAGACATGCTGGGGAAGACACCATGGCTGTCACCACTAAGTACTAAACTTGTACTGCTTGAAAACCACTAGCCTCCAACACTGGACACCACTGTGGGCATTATAACCACCACTGCCCCAAGAACTCAGTCTTCCTGCAAATGCTGTTGTCTGTGCTGCAGGAAGGTGTATCTGATTGGCTGAGCCTAGGTCATTTGCCTATAGTCTAGCTGCAAAGGAGGCTGGGAAAGCAATTATCTAGTATTTCCAACTTCTAAAATAGAAAGAGAGTTCTGTCTCCCTCCAAAATTTATAAGGTGAAGGATTTCTTGAATCTAAGATGGATAATTTATTGGCTAAAAAGAATTTTTTAATGGCTACATAATACACTAATTTCTTTGCCCAACTTGAACTATATTATTTCCTGCCTAACCATATTTACACTTAAAAGAAAAAAACACTTCAATATAATGCAACTCAAAATGCAATTACCCACTCACCAAAAGCAGTGCAACCCAAAGTCTCATTATTTACTACATCCAGTTACAAATCTAGAACTTCTAACTGCTATTTTTGGAATCACACCTGTATATATGATATCTTAATCAGGAAGTTCACTGCTATAATAAGCAAGGTTCTATTGTGGATAATAGGAACCATGCTAGCTATTTTAATCAGAAAGCATTTAATACAGGGAATCAGGTACTAAAAAAAAATCACTGAAATGACTAGAAGAATAAACACTAAACTGGGCCCCAAGGAATGACTCCAAGACATCGTAGGCTGTCCCGACATGGGAAATGAAAGTTTTACATCACTCGGGAAGGAATCTGCCCTCCCAGGTTATGGTTTCGGGATCACACCATCTTGGCCACCATCTGGAAATAAGCAAGCCATTGTCTTCCTGGAACACTCTGCGATAGCTACAACCTGGGATCAGGAAGCTGCTGCAAGAACACTTGTCTCCAGAGCCACATCACACCTGCGAAGTCACACCAGCAAAATGGAGGCCTCACAGTCTGCCAACTCTTCCCCAACAGTTCCCAATTCAATCTCACATGAAAGCATCGCTGTGAAGTGAGTGCACTTTAGAGGCAATACTGAGTGAGACAGCATGATGGTGACTAAGATGGTCAGCAAGCCCACAGATGGTGGTACCAAAGCAGAAGCTTGGCAGAAGGGAAATCCAGATTAAGACTCTCTTCCAATAAAATCAGATCGTTGCTTCATCCAGGATAAAAGGAATCCAGTGTAATTAAATTGACACGAGGGGGAATTCCCTGGCGGTCCAGTGGTTAGGACTCAGTGCCTTCACTGCTGAGGGCCCAGGTTCAATCCCTGATTGGGGGAACTAAGATCCCACAAGCCATGCAGCACAGCCAAAAAAAAGAAAGAAAGAAAGAAAAAAAAACCGACACGAGGTACCTTGCTGTTGGAGTCTCTGGATTGTGTCACCAAGTCCAAAGGTTCAGTGTTGGTTGCTGCAGCTGACAAGTTAGGCGCTCAGCAGTGACAGGTTATCCTTGGAGAGGCTGCCTAACTGTGATCAGTGGCCCTGATGCTCATGGCCTCCAGTGGCATGGGAGAGCAGCCCAATTATCCCGCCCAATGAAGGGAAGAGAAGTGGTGCTGAGGAGCTGAAAGGGCCACCTGGAGGGGCCTTGCTGACAAGATAAAGGGGCAGGGTGCGTGGACTGACCACTGGAGACTGATAGGAAAATAGACATCTCAGCAGATGCCTTCGTGGAAGGATGTGCCAGGACCAGGTAGGATGCATTATACCTCAGAAGATGCTAGCATGAGCAGTGTCTCTTATCTGATGTCATGACACTGTATAATTCTCTGAGATTTAAATGCCATCCAGGGAAGGAGAAAAGAGACAAAAAAAATCCTAAAGTTGATCAAGTTTCAACCTCAAATAACCTAAAAAAGCTTGGACCTGACTGTAAGTGGTTTCTCTGTCTTCAGGCAGAATGGCAGTTTGAAAGGGAATTGTTATTGGAATAGACAATTATGTTTCTATTTTTGTAATTGTATAAGTTGGCTTGAAAATTTATACTTGCTACACAGCATAAGGCATTGATGCAGTCCTTGAGTTGGCTGACTTGAATACAAATTGCCTAGTATGATGTAGTAGTTAAAAGCATGGTTTCAGGGGCCAAATTGCCCACATTCAAATCCCAACTCTGATCCCACTAGCTTAGGTAAGATACTTACCCACTGTGTGCCTCAGTTTCCCTATCTATAAGGCAGAGATGATGATGATGGCAATAGAACCAAATCCATCAGGTTATTGTTAGGATTCAATGAGTTAATACGACTGGATGATTTAGAACAGTTTCTGGCACACAGTGCTGTATAAATGTTTTCATCTTTAGGTAAAGAATGTTTGAAACCTTTAGTCTTGAAGCTTCTATGGTTGCATGATCCCTGAAAGAATTTTGGAAAAGTAGGTACTTTTTTTTTTCTTTTTTTGCAGTATGCGGGCCTCTCACTGCTGCGGCCTCTCCCGTTGCGTAGCACAGGCTCCGGACGCGCAGGCTCAGCGGTCATGGCTCACGGACCCAGCAGCTCCGCGGCATGCGGGGTCCTCCCGGACCGGGGCACGAACCCGTGTCCCCCGCATCGTCAGGCGGACTCTCAACTACTGCACCACCAGGGAAGCCCAAAACTAGGTACTTTTAAGTTGGCTCTTTTGAGATCTAAAAGCTTCATCATTTAAATAACGGCAAAGGACACAATTTCTGGTGTACTGTAAATATTAACATTTAGAAAAAGCTGTTATGTCACTTTAAAAAAATGTATACGCTAGAGCCTAAGTACCACAGGAATTTTATACCCACCTTATCCACTTAATTTTTTTTTCCACTTAAAACTAATACATGGACAGGCTCTTCTTAACGGTTGGAAATTTTACATTATTCTCTTTCTTCTTGAACTTGCATTTCTTTCACTCCACCCACAGAATTATAAGCTAACGTAATGCATTTATATGCTTAAAGTCTCTTATTGATCACCATGTCATACCTCTCTATAGTAAATTTATGTATTTAATAGGAATTAAAATGTTAAAATTCTTATAATCAAATTCTTTGAGTATAAGAATCTAAGTTACATTAGACAATTTTTGTACCCTAGTTTACAACCTCTTTATCTTTCCCCCCATTTGGCTGTCACTGTGGTAACCAGCTACGTTTGGAGGTTGAAGACACCTCTCTAAAACTGCATTCCTTATCTCTTGCTTTCTGCTTCCAAGGCTCTTTGTTACCTCTGTGTCGACATTCTTCCAGGAAATTAGCTCCTCTGTGGCAACCCTGGACCAGAGAGGTAAACAGCTCAATAATAAATTCTATTTTGGTTCTCTCTCCTGTGCTTCACTTTCCCCAGTCTCTCATTTCTGTCCCCGAGAATCTCTTCCTAGAATATATTACCCATACAGGCCTTATCTCAGGCCCTACTTTTAGGGGAACCTAAGCTAAAATCTAAGAGTTAAAATTTTTTTTCCAGATTCAATTATCGTTACAAGAATTATTAGTATGTCAATCAAAACAATAAATATTAAAAATGTTAATAATTATTAAACATAAAAAGTAAAGTTTTATTAAAATTGCATCTTAGTGACATGACTTTTTAAAATGTCATTCATATATCTGTGGGAAGAATATTACTTATGGCTAGAATGGGACAGGATTCAGCATTAACTACTTTTTATATCAAGAGTATTCTCAAAATGTTAAAAATTTAATTCTCAGACAGATTTTAAGCACATGCCAAAATTTTAACTTATTAATCAGGACCAGCAAGATGACAAAACCAATTCAAAGTTGAAATAAGATTATTAAATCAGATACAAAATTGGTTAATGACCTAAAGGCATTAAAGCTATAACCTCTGAGGTTATCTTCTCCCTGGGAAAGAAATCATTTGCTTCTTATCAGTTTTCTATAAATTGACATCTAACTCTAGTTGTAAAATGTGTGTACCCTAATTAACAGTAAATAGTAAATCAAACTAATTTGTATTCTCTTAGAAAGTCAGATAACCCTTTAGGGAGGCTTGTTACTACAATGCTGTACAATAACATTAAAAGTTTGGAACAATTTTTCTTAACACTAGTTATTACGTTTAGAAATATAAATGCTTAGAAATGTTCACATAAATAAGTACATGAGAATGGAAGTTTTGTTAGTGCAATAGCATTAAATTCTTTGAACTCTTACTGAGTTATATGCCAAAAAATCACAAGTGACCTAACATCAAAAATTTAAGGGCTTCCCTGGTGGCGCAGTGGTTGAGAGTCCGCCTGCCGATGCAGGGGTCATGGGTTCGTGCCCTGGTCCGGGAAGATCCCACATGCCGCGGAGCGGCTAGGCCCATGAGCCATGGCCACTGAGTATGCGGAGCCTGTGCTCCGCAACGGGAGAGGCCACAGCAGTGAGAGGCCTGCGTACTGCAAAAAAAAAAAAAAATTTAACATACCAGTTGATACTTCAATTAGGTCCTATTTTACTCATGTTGTAAGCAAAGAAATAGAAAACACTTACCTTGTGAAAGAATTTGTTACCCATTCATTAAAGTCATTCACTTTCTCAGTTTCTGGAAAGTATACCACAAAGACATCAAATACTTATTAACTACCTCTCAAAAACATTTTCACTTGCCTTGGAGGTACACCACACAACCCAAATGCCACAAAAAGGGCTAAGAAAATCTTTGCCAATGCAACATGCTTTGATAAACTGTGTTCATCTTATCATATGCTTCAAGTGTATTTTAATGAAACGCTTGTCTTTCGTTCAATTTATGGAAAAAGTATTATATATTAGCTAAATGGCCAAGTCAGTCTTCACTGTTAAGTCAATCAGCTACATCAGTCTTTCATTTAAAAAGACTTCATTTTGGAGAGTTAGAGTGTTTAATTTTATTTTATTTTTAAATTTATTTTATTATTTATTTTTGGCCGCATTGGGTCTTTGCTGCTACGCGCGGGCTTTTTCTCTCTAGTTGCGGCGAGCGGGGGCTACTCTTCATTGTGGTGCGCAGGCTTCTCATTGCGGTGGCTTCTCTTGTTGTGAAGCATGGGCTCTAGGCATGTGGGCTTCAGTAGTTGTGGCACACAGGCTCAGTAGTTGTGGCGTGTGGGCTTAGTTGCTCCGAGGCCTGTGGGATCTTCCCAGCCCAGGGCTCGAACCCGTGTCCCCTGCATTGGCAGGCGGATTCTTAACCACTGCACCACGAGGGAAGCCCCAGAATAAGTGTTTTAAAATCAAATGTATTGGGACTTCGCTGGCGGTCCAGTGGTTGACTCCACGCTTCCACTGCAGGGGGCACGGGTTCCATCCCTGGTTGGGGAAGTAAGATTCCATATGCTGCACGGTGCAGCCAAAAAAAAAGGTAATTCATTATCTCTAAAATCAAAATGTATTGATATATACATACAGTAAAATGTCTATATAGAGTTTACAGTTGGATAGGTTTTGACAAATACATACACCTAGGTAAGCATCACAATCAACATTTGCATCACCACAGCAAGTTCCCTCGCGTGACATTGCCGTTAAATCCCTCTCCCCACACCCCCAATCTCAGGTAACCACTGATTTGATTTCTCAGACTACAGACAAGTTTTGCCTGTTCTGAAACTTCATATAAATGTACTCTTTTTTGGTCTTTTTCACTCAGCATGTTTTTGAGATTCATCCATGTTGTTTTATGTATCAGTAGTTTGTTTTTCTTTATTCTGGGTAGTAGCCTTTTGTATGAATATACCACAATTTACCCACTTACTTGATACGGATTTAGGTTGTTTCCAGTTTTTGGATATTATGAATAAGGTTTCTATCATTCTTGTACAAGTTTTTGGTTTTTTTAAATATTTATTTTGGCTGCACCGGGTCTTAGTTGCGGCACACGGGATCTTCTTTGCGGCATGCAGGATCTTTTTTTTTTTTTTTTTTTTTAAATGTTGGGGTAGGAGTTTATTAATTTATTTTATTTTTATTTTTTGCTGTGTTGGGTCTTCGTTTCTGTGCGAAGGCTTTCTCTAGTTGTGGCAAGCGGGGGCCACTCTTCATTGCAGTGCGCGTGCCTCTCACTATCGCGGCCTCTCTTGTTGCAGAGCACAGGCTCCAGACGCGCAGGCTCAGTAGTCGTGGCTCACGGGCCTAGTTACTCCGCGGCATGTGGGATCATCCCAGACCAGGGCTTGAACCCGTGTCCCCTGCATTAGCAGGCAGATTCTCAACCACTGCGCCACCAGGGAAGCCCCAGGATCTTTTTTTTATTTAATTTAATTAATTTATTTTTTTGCGGTACGCAGGCCTCTCACTGTTGTGGCCTCTCCCGTTGCGGAGCACAGGTTCCGGAAGCGCCGGCCCAGCGGCCATGGCTCACAGGCCCAGCCGCTCGGCGGCATGTGGGATCTTCCCGGATCGGGGCACAAACCCACGTCCCCCGCATCGGCAGGCGGACTCTCAACCACTGCGCCACCAGGGAAGCCCGGCATGCAGGATCTTTAGTTGCGGCATGCGGGCTTCTTAGTTGTGGCATGTGAACCCTTAGTTGCGGCATGCGTGTGGGATCTAGTTCCCCGACTAGGGATTGAACCCAGGCCCCCTGCATTGGGAGCATGGAGTCTTACCCACTGGACCACCAGGAAAGTCCCTCTTGTACAAGTTTTTGTTTTTGTTTTTGCAGACTTCTGTTTTATATAAATCACATAATCCTGTAATCCTGGAATTGCTGGGTTGCATAGTAAGTGTACATTTAACTTTATAAAACACTCCCAAACTGTTTTCCAAAATGTTTGTACCATTTGACCTTCCAATTAACAATAAACTGGAGAGTTCTAGTTGCTCCACATCCCCTCTACACTTGGTATCAACAGTCTTTTTAATTTTAGCAATTCCAGCAGGTGGGAAATAGTATCTCATTATAGTTTTAATCTACATTTCTCTGTTGCCTAATATCACACATTTTCACATGCTTATTGGCCATTCTTATATCTTCTTTTGTGAAGTATCTGTTCAAGTCTTTGCCCAGGGGCAACAACGTAACTTCATTTTTCAAGTCAAATAAACATGTTAACATGAATCTGTATGACAACTATCTTAGTTTCAAATCCTAACTCTAAAACTAATTCCAAATTCTAAGAGGTGAAGACCTGTCATGAATTTGTCACTTGGATGACTTCAAACTTCTTTCTCTTCTCCTTAGACCTCTCCCTCAGGAGAAATGCCTTCTTTAATAATAATTGGGGACTGGAAGAAGCAAATTTTCATCACTTCCACTCTACAACATTTCTGAATTCAAAACATGTCCAAATGGTGCAAACTGCCCATTTCTAATGTTAGGTTTTACTCTTGACAAACTATGCTTATGACAACTATGTACAAGACATAAAGCCTTTCTTTAATCAAGGAAGCTTAGTACTATTTCAATTTACCTTGGTTTGGCACCCCAGAGGTGTTTGCATTAATACAGCAATGCACCATATTAAAATTCAGGGTAAGAGGTATGCCTTTCTTCTGTGAAGTGGGGAAAGGTGAACAGTGAGTGATACGGGAGGTGGGAATGAACCATCTTGATGACATATCCTGGGAAATCTTTTTTGTTTAACTGTGGTAAAATGTATGTAACAAAATTTAAACCACTTTCAAGTGCACAGTTCTGTAGCATTAAGTACATTCACATTGTTGTGTAACTATCACCACCATCCATCTTCAGAATATTTTCATCTTTCCCCACTTAAATTCTGTATCCATTAAACACTAACACCCAACCCCCCTAGTCCCTGGCAACCACCAGTCTTCATCTCTATGAATTTGACTGGTACCTCATGTAAGTGGAATCATACAGTATTTGTCCTTTTGTGACTGGCTTATTTTACTTAGCATAATGTCTTCAAGGGTCATCCATGTTTTAGCATGTGTCAGAATTCCTTCCTTTTAAAGGCTGCATAACATTGCATTGTATGTATATACCTCATTTTGTTAATCTACCCATCTGTTGATGGACCCAAGTTGCTTCAACCTTTTTTACTATTATGAAAAATGCTATAAACAGAGGTGTGCAAATGTCCATTCAAGTCCCTGCATTCAGTTCTTTTGGGTATATACCCAGAAGTGGAATTGCTGGATCATATGGTAATTGTTTAATTTTTTTGAGGAATCCTGGGAAATCACTTTTGGGAAAATGAAGACCTGGATATCAATTCAGTAAAGATTTTTTGCCCATGTATTTCTTGTAAAGTCTTTACATACCCCAGACTGAAAACTCTTGTTCTGAGTCACACCTTAGAACATAAAGGAGGTAATGTAATGTGTGGTGAAAAAAGTATGAGTTTGGAATAAGACAGGGGTGGTTAGAAGCCAGTATTTAGACTAGAAATGAGGGCAAGCCACTTCTCTCTCCAGTTTCCTTTTCCATAAAATGAGGCTAATAATACCTATCCATTAGGACCATTAATGGGATTTAAATAGAATGAATGAAAAGAACCTACCACAGAGCTTGACAGTTCACTTGAAAGGACATTGTTTAGAGACCTTGGTACACAGGACAGAGGAATAGCTCTGCCCTAGAGCATGGCTGCCTGATGACAGCTACAGGTGTGCAAACAGGTAATTACAATATAATGTAGGGCTGAGCCAAGATAGATGTATTGGGGAGAGGGGCATTTTATCCTCCTGAGAAAAGCCAGGTCTGCAAGAGGTGGCTCAAAATGTGAAGAATGAGTAAAAAGAAGTTTTAGGCAGAGGAAACAAGCCAAGGAAAGACAAAAAAGCATGAAAGAGCATGTTGTGAGGGGAACTTGAAGCAATCTGGTGTCACCACAACACAAAACACGAAGACAATGGGAGCAAATGATGTTGAAGGAGCTTCCTAAAAGGCATGGTAAAGATCTTGACTTGATCCTGTGCCTTGGTTTCCTTGTACACGTCAAATTCTTGTATAAAATGGAAATGATAATAGTACCTTTGTCATAGGCCTGTTAGGACTAAAGGCAAACGAAATGGGATAATACACATAAAGCACTTAGAAGAGTGCCTGCCACATACTGAGGCCCAAATATTTTCTAATGTTAGTATTATTTTCTTGAGGGTGGCAGGAAAGGCTTTAAGCAGGGGAGTGACATGGTCACATCTATTTTGGAAAGATCACTCTGGGGGAAGTAAGGAGGATGGATTGCAGGAGAGAATATTGGAGGCAAGTAGGCAAGATACAAGGCTACAACAATAAATAGTCTAGGAAGTAGAAAAGGCCTGCCCTGTACAAGAGTGACAGTGAGGAAGGAGGGAATTCAGTTATTTAAAAAGTAGAAGAGAAGAGCTCTGATGCCCATTAGAATGTGGGAGGTGCAGGTGCACGAGGAGTCCTAGACAGAGCTCCTAGATTAGGCCCTCAAGGTTAGTTTTCTTCCTAAATGATCTCCCTCCCTCCATTCTCCAATAACAAAAAGGCCATCAAACACATTTCCTTTTAAAGTTTTATTAAAGTTTAATGGAACAATTAATATATATATATATATTTTTTTTTTTTTTTTGGTTAACCCCAGTACAAAAATACAGTTGACGACTTGACAAAAATGGCTCCATCTAGGGCTTGAAGGTTTGAGTTTCTCCAACAGTAACAGGGGAAAGCATGCTTCCAGCTGGGCTGAGTCCAAAGCACACAGCCATTCCTGCACACGCATGCGTGCAAACAGGGAAGCCAAGCCAGAGAAGAGGAAGGAAGTTGAAGGGATTCAGGAAGAAGGCCAAAGATTATTCCCAGGAGAGAAAGAGAAGAAACAGGCTGGTCTCCTTGGTGGGGTAGAATTACGGATTTACATTTAGGACTTGTTTTAAATGATAAGCTATTTCTGCAATTTTAACATTATAAAACAGATGCTTCTGGTCTCTCTTCACCACTAAGGTGAGTAAAGCAGGAGGAAATGGAAAGATTCAACTACTGCAGCGTGAGGAGTAAATCTCCAAATGGCTCAAGTTTTGTGTCAAAAGGTGTCATTCTTTACCTTCAATGACAGAGACATTTAGGTGAGAGGGGACAGGAGAAGGAAGTCTGCCACACTCTGCTGGATCACAAACACGGAGACCAGCTTCTGGCAGCAGAACTCTTCCACAGTGAGAGGGCCCCTTCCCATGGAGGCAGGAACAAGGTTTAAATGTTCTGAGTGATTCCTCAATATTCCCTTCCCTACTGCCTTCCTTCCAGAACAGTAACTTTGATGAAAGGAGGGATACATTCATGTTACAACTCATCTTCGAGATGTTTCTCTCTGAAGGCATCACCCGTCAGCCTTTCCTGAGCTTCCTTCATCCCCTGAACAACTGTGAAATAAAGGTTGAGGGGAAAAGTATGAAGCACGCCTTTAATATTTGACATGTGACAACCAATACAGATTTTTATGTTTTAGGAGAAATATAAGAGGAGCACAGGATCTGGATTCAAGATCTAGTTCTGGATTTTAGCCCTGGACAGTCTCTTGAATTTGTTTCCTCATCTGTAAATAAGGTGATGCTACTTACTTCACACAGATTATAAAAATTAAATGAGAGAATGAATAATAAATGTGCTTTATAAACTATGAAGTCTTAAAAAAATGTTAGTAGTTACTTTGGCTTACCCTCCAGGATTAGAGTTGAACCCCTGTCACAGGCTGTAGATATTCACTTGACACTAAGGGAAAAGAAAACATCTTCCTACCATCCCCATCATCTCTTCTGGAGGATCGCTGCATGTACTTCATATCCTGTGGAGGTTACAGTTTACACTGGTATGTGAGTGTGTGCGTGTACTTGGAGGGAGGAGGGTCTTCACTGAAAGAGGTCGTCATATCTAGTATCAATTACGTATGGAAGAAGTCAAGTTCTCAGGTACAGGAGAAACCTGGAAGGCAGGCCCTGGGCAGACGGAAGATGAAACTTCTCATCTATCTTGGGCATCAAGGAGGGCAGCTGTTTCGGTACAGGCTCCCCATACAATGGCAGGCCAGTTGTTAGGCTGAGCCAGAGTCTGTGGATCTCAGAAAGCAAACCGGGTAGTATAGTTTGTTACATCCCTTTTGTTTTGCCCAAGCCTTTAGTAAAGCCAGGTTTGAATATTCCAGTTTCATGTCAGCTGAGCCATGGACAATTCAGGCAAAGGGTTCTGTGTCCACATTTGGACTAATGTGTTAAAGGATGATGCTGGTGTCAAGATGGAAGTGGTAACTTCATGAAATTCTAAAAGGAAGGTGAATTTCAGGGTCAAGAGTTGGGGACCTAAGGGAATTCCCTGGTGGTCCAGTGGTTAGGACTAGGTGCTTTCACTGCCGTGGGCCTGGGTTCAATCCCTGGTCGGGGAACTAAGATCCCACAAGCCTCACAGCCAAAAAAAAAAAAAAAAAAGTTGGGAACCTAAAGTTCAGCTACCCTTCTCCATGTGGAAAATTTCCCTGTAACACCAACCTCCAGTGATCAGCATTTGGGTAGGAAAGATGACATTCTCCTTACCCATGGAAAGGAGAGGATAACCTCCGCAGATCTCTTTCCTCTCCCTATCCTGAGAAATTAGAGTTCCGAGGACTCAGAACATAAAGTGATCAACAACCTGGCAGCATAGCAATGGGAGACACATGGCAACTTAGCAAACAACCCTCTTTTACAGATGGCGGGGAGAAATTCAGAAGGAAAACAGGGACATTACGTGGCATGAATTCCAACCTCTCCCTCTAGAATGACTGTGCTCAAGGATTAGAGAACAAAAAAGCATGACTGACTTATGATTTCAATCTTCCCTCACGTTTGTGCTGACGCTGTTCCCTCTGCCTCGAATGATGCTTTCCGCATTCCTCTGCTGGCTAGGACTCAACCCAGTCATCATCCCCTCTAGCATGCCTCACGTCCTCTCCATGTTGGGCTACACTCCCCCCTACACACACACACCCCTTGCTTCTGTAACTTGAAATGTCCTCTTCATATGTGTCCATAGAGACAAATTCTTATCCGTATCCATCTAGATCCAGTTAAAGTTTACTATCTATGAAACCTTTCAGACTAGATCAGCTAACAGTTAGCATTCCCCTTCCTTTGAATTCTCACAAGAATAGCATGAGTGCAGTGGAAAACAACTAAGTTCTGGACTGAAATCCTGGCTCTGTGACTTTTTAACTGTGGGTCCACGGGCAAGTGACTATTTCTGGGACCTTCAGTTCTTAACAGTTTCCTGTGGGTCAGTTAGCTCCCAGCTGGATTATAAAAAGCTAGAGAAGGGGCTCAGTCTTATCTTTCTCCTATATTCTACACAGCATCTAGCCAAAAGCTAGTCATGCAGCAGATGCTCGGCTAACATGTTGAATTAGTTTCCCATCACAGACCTTGCATGTGGTTCATCCTACTGACACCTAGCAGCAACCCTCCCTCTTCTCTCTCAACATAACCATACCTTGCTCAGCACTGATGTAGAAATACTTGTAGCTGGGGTTTCCATTCTCATTGATGATTTCAGGACGGACCTTGCCACTGGGATCTATTGTAGACAAAATGGCAGAGGGATTGCAATAGTTACAACAGAGAGGTACTTTAAGCACCATATGGTACATTAGGCCTTCTGGAAAACGAGACCTGCCCATTTTGCAGCCCATTATCTCACCACCTTACCCCTTGTTTTTTATGTTGCAATCACAATGAATTCCTTGTAATTCCCTGAACACAACCCACCCCCACCCTCACTCCCCACCATGCCTTGGTATATGCTGGTCCCTCTTGCTGGCATGTTTCTTTTCTGTTTGATAATGGGGGGATCTATATTTTTGTTTCCCCCATAGAATCTAGCAGAATGCTGAGCAAAGATTAGGTAGTCATTAAATATCTTTTATAAAATTGTTTGTGGAAATACATTTTTCTTGTTATAGAATCCCATTGCTTCAACCTCACTACAGGGTCAAGGGTGGGAACTGTGGCTTATCTCAGTCCCTGTAGTGCCTAGCAGTGCTTGACATATGGCTGATGCACAAATGATTGCTAAATGGATAAATGAATGATCACTACTCTCCCACTGCTCACAAAAGCAGTTAGTTTTGGGGTTTTGTTTTGTTTTTTACAAAAGCAGGTAGTTAATGGGAAAAGTTTTCTTTCAGATCCGAGGTTCTGGCATTCAGAACTCCCCACTCTCTCTTGAAACTGGTTTTTGTTTTTGTTTTTAGCCATCCCAATAAAATTTCACTAGGTGGAGTCAGTGCCTTGCTTCATTTCTCTCTCCTTCTGCATCACGGATCCCCAGATTAAGACCTTTCACCTTACCCAGGAACAGGATTCGTGGAATATAACCCCCATCAGGGCTGAAATCTTCATCTTTGGGCTCTTCTTCATCCTGTTAAGTATAAACCTTAAGTCAGATCATGTTCCCTCTCTCCTCAAAACCTTTCAGTGGCTTCCCCTCCCACTCAGGGTAAAACCTTAAGTCCTTGCAGTGGACTAAGAGGCCCTACTTCACCTGCCACCTGGGCACTTCTCTAACATCACGCCCTACCCCTTGTTCAGTCTTTTCCAACCACACTAAGTTGCCTGCTACTGCTGTCATTAAACAAGCCGGGCATGCTCCCCACTCAGGCTTTTGTATTTGCTCTTACACTCCTCCTGGACACACTTCCCCTTTCATCCACATGGCTCACTCCCTTTTCTGCTTCAAATCTTTGCCCAAATGTCACCTTGTTTTCTAACTGCCTAATTAAAATTGCAAACTATCCCCTCCATTCTTCATTTTTAGCCATAGTATTTACCACTATCTGACATACTTTACTTATTTGTCTGCCTCCCCATATTCAATTCCTCATATGTAACTTAATGACAGCAAAGAATTTTGTCTGTTTTATTCATTGCTGATTCTCAGTACCTACATCACTGACTTGCACAGTTTTTCTTGAATGCATGAATTGATGAGACTGACATTTTAGTACAATTGTGAAGTTACACTTCTCCCAGGAGACATGACCACACAGTTAGCTTTCTTTTTAAGAAATCTCTCAAGCTGGAGAATGCTCACTGAACACATTTCTGTTTCCTGTGAGTGGTGATTCTAACTCATCACAGAAAGTGGTGAGGCGTTTAGATGCATAGAAATCAACAGTAATTTTGTCATTTATGGTGTGATTCCCATTTCAGAAGTTATATCAAATAGTTAATATAACTTTGCCTTCAGTGAGGTGTGTCAGCGTTCAGGCTATCCACTAGCTTTATAAGCAATCCCTTAGCTACCTCAACATTAACTGGTAATGTGTTCAGAAGATTTCCAGTCCTATGTTTAAATAAACATCAATTTATAGAAACAGGGCTAGGAGTATCATCACAGAGCATCCGAGCATCCCACATTGGAAGAGTACAGCCTAAAAGGCAGCACAGCTAGGTCATAGTACCTATTCTTATCACCTTTCAGGCTCTATGACCTTGACTAACCTAACTCCTTCAGGCCTAAGATGCTCAATCTGTAAAACAGGGATAGCATCAATGGCCTAAAAATCCCTTCTAACTCTAAGATCTGATATCCTGACTTGGGATTCCAACACCTCTGGTCAATGTGAAATACATAAAGGATATCTAATGAAATAAAAAGAAGCTCTACATATAAGCCCAGCACAGAGTAGGGTTTCAACTGAATCATATTTTGCAGGGAACTGTGGCCTACACATGTGACCACATCTTTAGTTCAGTTATACAAAGATGTAAAAACATGTCATAATCATAAGCTAAAAATGAAGGGACCTTAAAATTTAGTCATCTTATCCAATCTATCTTCTCCTACTTCCTCCCACAAATGGGGGCTCGATAGCATTCTACCATATCTGATGCAAGACTTAGTACTAGAGTTCAAGAGAAAAACACATACAGACAAGAAGACAGCTCTGCTGAGTAAGATTTTATACCATCAATGAGGCTAACTCTAAAACAGTAAAGACTTAAAATCATAGCAGAAAGGAGAAACTCTGGAAGTCTTACCTCAAGATTTACCATAACAAAATTATGGGCAAGTTCTGAAATTTCTGTAGATTCTGCAAACTTGGGCTTTAAAGCTAGGGGGAAGAAAAGATTTTGGAACAGAAGAAAACATCATTGTCATACCCAAACCCTAATTTGCTGAGATGATTCATATAACTGACCCTTTTGCTAATCTTAAGACCCAGAAATTAGGACACTTGAATTCTGGTCCTGCTTCTGCCATTTACTTGCATAGTTATGTACACTTAAGTGGCTGACTTTATTTCTCTTAAGCTTTCACCTAATTTATAAAATATAGATAATGGCATACTGACAAAAAAATTATTACTATCGGCTTTTTTACGTATTTCAATAACATCTATTTAAGAATAGATGTAATAAAGACAACAGAGTAACAATATTCTACCACTTATGTATATATATTATTAAACTAGCAATTTACACTAATTTCATACTCTTTTTCCTACATGATTTTATTACGTGTAGCATACCAAACAAAAGGAGGAATCTGACTGGGAAGTGGCAGGCTGGTATACCAGAAAGAACACAGGCTACAAAGTAAGAAAACCTGGGCTCTAATTTGGTTCCCACCTCCTCCAGTAAGACCACTCCTCATGTCTCCCTCTGTTACATACAACTGTCCATACAACTACTGTAGCACCTGATCCCATATTCTACATAACCATATCTTAAGTGCCTCACCCTCCAACCCCTTGCAAATACAACTGCAAATTTCTTGAGGGCAGGCAATCTATACCATAAATTTCTTCGGTATTCCTTCAAGCAATAAGCATTGCTGAGCCAAAGTCAGCGTTAATATATTTTAAACATTAATATTTGAGAACATATCTGAGGTCTGATCATTTGCACCTACCTTTGCAAGCTCCACACCAGGACTTATGGATAATCACCATCAGGGGTAATCCACTTAAAAACAAAATGAGGAAATTATAATCTAGTAATTCCACTTCTTGAAATATATTCTAATAAAATGACCAACCAATGAAGACAAAGATTAATGTACAAGGATGTTCATGTAGTATAATTTCAATAGGAAAAATTTTAAGACAATCTATTCAATAATAGTGGACTATTACAACAAAATTATTGCTAAGTTCTGACATTCCAGTAAATTCTGCAAATTTGGCTTTAAAGCTAGGGAAAAAAGACTGTAGAAGAAAACAACAAATTACAGCATTTCTAAATGTTATGGTTATATAACCACTGAAACGTTAATAAAATTTTTCATTGGTACACTGTTAAAGGCTAGAATATAAAATTATTATCTATAGTTTAGTTTTAATTATACAAATATGTAGAAAAGAGTCTAAAAGGAAATGTTCCAAAACATAATAGAGGTTATCTCTGGATAATGGGGTTGTGGGTTTTACTATACTTTTCCTGTATTTTCCAATTTTTCTACAATTAAGTGTTTTTTTGTTTGCTTGTTTGTTTTTGCCACACCATGCGGCTTGTGAGATCTTAGTTTTCCAACCAGGGATTGAACCTGGGCAGCAACAGTGAAAGCACCAAGTCCTAACCACTGGACCACCAGGGAATTCCCAATTAAATGTAATTTTTATAATCAGGGAGGAAAAAGCTTTTTCTTTCATAAAATAATAAGCAACATATTCCACCTGAATCAGTCTTGGCCAGCTGAAGCTCTTACGCTCTCAAGGCTCAAATGCCGACTTGTAGAAGGGTCCTATGTAATCAGACATTGGCTTTCTCCATCATCCAACCCCCATATCACCACATCACCACATGCTGTACAATACTATCACAGCATTTAACACATTGAACTGTATCTTTTATTTACCACATTTAACTGTATCTTTTTATTTACTTAGAGCTTCTTAAGGAAGGAACTCTTAGCTGCCTCTATACTTCCTACACCTAATATAGAGAATAATATTACTAGTAGCAAAAACTTATACAGCATTTACTGTGTACCAGGTACTATTCTAAATATATATAAATTAATTTAATAAGTGTCAAATGAATTAGTCAGCTATCTCATCATAGGCCTACTACAAATCTGGGACAGAATGGTGCCTCTAATACTTGTAAGAGCTTATAAACTAAATGATCAGGACAAGGTTAGGTAAGAAGTGGGATCTACATAGCCATAGTAGTCAAATGTGCTAAACATTTATTATATGGCATTGTTGTATGTGCTTTACACACATTATCTCATTTAAATTCTAACAGGGCTTCCCTGATGGTACAGTGGTTAAGAATCTGCCTGCCAATGCAGGGACATGGGTTCAAGCCCTGGTCCGGGAAGATTCCACATGCTGTGGAGAAACTAAGTCTGTGTGTCACAACTACTGAGCCTGCACTCTAGAGCCCGCAAGCCACAACTACTGAGCCTGCGTGCCACAACTACCGAAGTCCGCGCACCTAGAGCCTGTGCTCCACGATAAGAGAAGCCACTGCAATGAGAAGCCTGTGCACCGCAATGAAGAGTAGCCCCCGTTCACCGCAACTAGAGAAAGCCCGCACGTAGCGACGAAGACCCTACGCAGCCAAAAATAAATAAATTTATATATATAAAAAAATCCTCACAACAATCCTAAGGTAATGGTCTCATAATAGAAATGAGAAAACTGAGATTTCCAAGAAATTAAACATTTGGCCACATAAATTCTAGGTTCTGCCACTTAGTAGTTAACTTAAGTCTGACTCCAGAATCAATATTCTTTCTGACCACTATCATCTACTTCAATTTAGAACAGCAATCCAGAATCCATGGGTTTAAATCCAATCAACCGATAATCAACTAACTTGGAATTTGAGAATGAAAATGGAAGAGGCCTTAGATGCTGCCTAGTCCAAACCTCCATTTCATGCAGGAATCCAGTCTCATATATTAGAAACAAAAGGTGGTCCAGATAACCTGATAAGCAGAAATAATCACCAACCAAGGCAGCCCATCCTTTTAACAGCACCGTGTACTTACAGAACAGTTTAGAATGTCTTGCTTTCTCTTTTCTCCCAAGCAAACTCCTATTCATCCTTCTAGAGCAGAGGTAAGCAAACTAGTCTGCAGGCCTAATCCAGCCCACTGCCGGCTTCCGTACGGCAATGATATACAAACATGGTTTCTTTTTTAACATTTTTAAATGTTTGAAAAACAAATCTGAAGTATAGTACCTTGTGATATATTAAAATTAAATATAATTCATATTTCAGTGTAACCAGTTTTATTAAAACACATTCACACTCATTTGTATACTTATTGTCTATGGCTGCTTTTGTGCTACCATGGCACAGTTGATAAGCTGCAACAGAGACCCTATGGCCCTCACAGCCTAAAATATTTAGTGTTTGGCCCTTTCCTGACCCTCGCTCTAGAGTGACAGTCCAAATGTAAACACCTCTGTGAAGCCTTCCCAAAACCACCACCTCTCAACAGCTAGTTAGTCCAATTCCTCCTCTGGGATCGCAAAGCATTCTAACCGCCAGTCCTTTTTATCCTCTAATCACCTGTTTACTTGTCTAAACTACTAACTTCTCAAGGGCAAAGACTATCTAATACATCTTTGAAAAACACAAGCACTGGTAAGGTAGGTACCATTTGTTTACTGAAATCAATGAAAAAAATGAAAGACAAGCTTAAAGTGCTATTTGTCTTGAAAAACAGAATGAAGCACCCAGTTATGGGAGTTGTCATAACAGTCACTCTAGGTTAAGACCAAAGCATTGAGACTCTCACCCAGCACTATGAAAGTATTTTTGATCAAAGGCATAACAGGGATACCTGTGTATCTAAAATGTTACATTAAGTAAATTACATGAAGAACATAAAGTAAAAGAGATGCCAGCACACTGTCTTCATCTAAAAGATTTTATTAAATGAAACAATCTAGTGGTTTTGTCTTTCACCATTAGAACCAAAACTTCCCAAGGACAGAAACCAGTGGATCTATCTGTGATCCCAGGCCCCAGGACAGAGACTAGCAAAAAGTAGGCACAGTACTCAAAAAACTGTGGTATGAAAAAAGGGCCAGTACAGATGCAAAACTGTGTCATCTTCAGTTCTGTTCACAATTATTTTAAAACAATTCATCCATCCAGTCTGCTTTCCCACAATTCAGATGGGGGAAATCAATGGTATGTGATACCCCAAGTAGAACCCAATCTAAGTAAACCCTGTCCACCAGAGCTCTGTCCTCTAGAGAAACTTGCCAAGCTCCTCCAAGCTAGTTCTCCATTCTTTCTAGTCTCAATTTATGCTGTAAACTCAAGGCCTGGCACAGAGGCATTCAGAAACGTACGAGTGAATCGATCACAATAGCTCTATTTCCACGGATCAATATATTCTGCAGACCTTCAGATTATTCTTCCCAGAGAAACAGAGAGTGCAGTAGTTAGACAAGGAGCCATGACTTTCCCCCACCAGCTCTGGTTAGTGCAGGCTCTGGCTCAGATACTGCAGAAACATGTTGGCCAGTTGAGGCAGGTTCTCATTATTGGGATGCATTTTGGTGTAGGAAATAAACTGGCGACGGAGGCGACTCAGTTCTGCCATGGTCAAAGGCCGGGTAAACCGCAGATGCTCTGTGGTGCCAGAAAGCTTAAGCAAGTCTCCAGGGACTGCGCTCTTCTGAGCTTCCATCAGTCCTGCCAACACCTGGCTGGTGACCTGGTCCAACTGGTGCAGAAAGGTGCCGGAGGCAAGTGGCTGTGACTGTGTAGACTGATGGGGTGGAGGAGCCCGGTTCTCAAACAAGGCAGCTCTGATCTCTGACAGAGGCAACGGCTCCTCTAAGCCCACCAAGGTGAACAGGGGCCGGTCCCAGCGGTTCCGAGAGTCGGGAGCTTCGAAGCGCAGCGCTAGGGCCTCCAGAAGTTCGGGAGGGTAAAAGGCACCGGACACATGCTCTGCAGATTTCTCGAATTCCGAAGTCACAAGAGCTGGAAAATCTGGCGTCCTGGTTTCCTCCCGCTCCAGTTCCTTAGGTACTTCTGCCTGGGCTCTCCCACTTATTACAGACTCCACTGCCTGCGGTTCCCCGAGGACACCGGTGCCCGCCGCCAGAGGTCTCCCTCCCTCCTCAGCTCGCGGCCTCCAACTCACACTGACATTGCGGCTCGCACTCTCATCCGCGCCGGCCACCCGCGGTCCCCCGCTCAGACCGCCTGGCCTTACGCAGTAGACCAGGCAGAGCGGAGTGCGCGCCGCCCGCGCCAGGCAGTACAGCTCGTAGCGGAAGCCCTTGATGTAATTAAGCGAGTCGAGGATGACCACTTCGTGGCGACTCAGGCGCCGCTCCACGGCCGCTCGCAGGGCCCCACGCAAGGCCTTCTCACGGGCCGAATCGCCGTACACTGTCGCGTCCTCCGCGCCCAGCACCTCCGCGTCGTCCACCACGTACACCGCGCAGCCCTCGGCCGCCAGTGCCACGCGGAGCTCCTCCGCGCGCCGGCTCTTGCCGCTGTACGGCAGCCCGCAAAACACCACCAGCGGCATCCTCCCAGGGCGCGGCCATGTGCAACCGCGCAGCGTCAACTTCCGGGTTGCCGGCTGCTCCGACGCAAACCGGAAATGCAAGCCACACTTCCTGCCTCCCTTGACTCTTACAGGACCTCTGTTGCTATGGAAACAGGAGTTCTAGACCAACGAGAGCCAGATCCTGCTCTCTCAGAAAGGAGATGGAGCTTAGAACGGCGTCGGCTATTTCTGTGAAATGTTATACGTCTCAGGAGAATGTGATCTCCTGGCGGCCAAAGACTATGTCCATCAATTTATAATGGAGCCTTAAAGAACATTAAATATTGCAAAACAATCAGCACTATATTTAGCAAATGGAAGACAATTCACAAATACTAGTTCCCCTTCATTCCTTATAGCCAATAACATTCAGTAACTGTTTATTCAATAACCATTTCAATCATTCAATATCTTCATGGTTGGGAATTCAGAGATGAACATAAAACAGTCCCCCGACAAAGCAAGGGTCGGAATGGGAAAAGTCAGGCACCTACAGGCAGAATAACATACACTCTAACGGATAGAGGTAGGTTGGGTTGTAAAAGTACAGAAGAGAAAAACAAAATGCCCACAAAAATTGCCGAAGACTTTACCTAGGAATAGTCATTTGATTTAGAACGTGAAAAACTAATAGGAATTTTTCTCCTGGGTAAGGATGCCAGATAAAATATAGGATGCCTAGTTAAATTTGAATTTCAGACAATCAACAAAAAATGTTTTTAAAATAAGTATGTCTCAAGTATTACTTGGGGCATATTTAAAATTACTTATTGTTTACCTGAAATTCAAATTTAACTGGGCACGCTTTATTTTTATTTGCTAAATCTGGCAACCCTACTCCTGCAGAAGGTATGAGGCTCAGAGCCATGAAGCTGTAGGATCTGTTCTAGCAAAAGCAAGCACTATAGTTTGGTAGGTGCAGAAGTGTGAGTATTTCTGTGCAAGGATGTGTGTGTATAAACGAAGTACACATACATTGTATCTTTATATCTCTCCAGTACAGTATAGTAGAGAATGTTCAAGTCTTGGCTCTGCTACTTACTAGCTGTGTAAACTATTGTCAAGTTATGTAACCATTGTGTATCTAAATTTCCTCTCCTGTAAAATAATAACAATGGTTCTTATTTCACAGGCTGAACCAACCTCATAGGTTGTGAGGATTAAATAAATTAATGAATATAAAGCACTCAGATCAATGTTTAGCCTTTCCTCCCCTGTTCTGCCTTTTTCTCCTCCTTTGTATAAGTCTTCTGTGAATAGACTAAAGCTACTTGGAACTTGAGACTATTAGGCAGTATGGCTTACTGGTTGAGTGTAGGCTCTGAAGCCAGAGTGTCTGGGTCCAGATCTTGGCTCCACCACTTAATTAGCTGTGTGATCTTGGGCAAGTTATTTAACTGATCTATGCCTTAGTTTTCTCATCTGTAAAATGAAGATAACAACAGTACCCACCTCAAAAGAGTTGTTGTGAGAATTAAATGAGTTAATTCACATAATTCAATGTCTGGTGCATAGTAAGCACTTAATAAATGTTAGGTAGTATTATTATTTTTGTTCTTATCAGGCAGCCCCTCCATTGCTCTGCCTTGGCATAATCCTTCACCTGAAATTAATGCTAAGTTGATGGCTGGAAAGTGTTTTACCACCATAAGTAACCTAAAACCATATCTTGTACCTGGCAGCTGCTTCTTTCTTCCCATCTTCTAGTGTCCTCCAATGAATGTGATCTCCAAAACCTGGAAGGAAAGAGCCTCATAAACATTCACACATGAACAAAGGGCAAAGGCCCAAGAAAGAAATGTGGCATGTTCACAAGATACTCATAAAAAAAGGCTTTCCTTTGTCAAAAGCATGGTATTCAAGTCCCAAATCCACTGCTTTCTAGGTGTATGGGACCATGGACAGTCCTATGCCTCAAGCCTCAGTTTTCATACCTGTAAAATGGAGATAATATCGCCTAATTCAGTTTTTAAGGAGATTAAATTAAATAATGGTGGACTTCCCTGGTGGTGCAGTAGTCAAGAATCTGCCTGCCAAGGCAGGGGACACAGGTTCAAGCCCTGGTCCGGGAAGATTCCATATGCCATGGAGCAATTAAGCCCATGCACCACAACTAATGAAGCCCACATGCCTAGAGCCTGTGCTCTGCAACAAGAGAAGCCACCGCAATGAGAAGCCCTCACACTGCAACGAAGAGTAGCCCCCGCTCACTGCAACTAGAGAAAGCCCACAAGCAGCAGCAAAGACCCAACACAGCCAAAAGTAAAATTAATTAATTAATTAAAAAAAGACCTAAATGTAAGACCTGAAACCATAAAACTCCTAGAAGGGAACATAGGTAGAACACTCTTTGACATAAATCGTAGCAATATTTTTTTGTATCAGTCTCCTAAGGCAAAAGAAATGAAAGCAAAAAGGAACAAATGGGACCTTATTAAACTTAAATGCTTTTGCACAGCAAAGGGGACCACTGACAAAACAAAAAGACAACCTACTAAAATGGAAAAAAAAGTTGCAAATAATATGACCTATAAGGGGTTAATATCCAAAAATATATAAACAGCTCATACAGCTCAATATTAAAAAAAACCAACAACCCAATTAAAAAATAGGCAGAGGATCTGAATAGACATTTTTTCAAAGAAGACATAGAAATGGCCAATAGGCACATGAAAAAATACTCAACATCACTAGTCATTAGGGAAATGCAAATCAAAACCACAATGAGATATCACCTCACAGCTTTCAGAATGGCTATCTTGAAAAAGACAACAAATAATAGATGTTGGAGAAGATATGGAAAAAAGAGAGCCCTTGCACACAGTTGGTGGGAATGTAAATTGGCACAGTCACTGTGGAAAACAGTATGGAGGTTCCTTTAAAAATGAAAAATAGAACTACTATGTGATCCAGTAATTCCACTCCTGAGTATATATCTGGAAAAAATCGAAAACTAATTCAAAAAGATACATGCATCCCAATGTTCATAGCAGCATTATTTACCAACAGCCAAGATATGAAAGCAACCTAAATGTCCATCAACAGATGAATGGATGAAGAAGGTGTGGTATATACAGGGGAATTCCCAGTCATTAGGACTCAGCACCTTCACTATGGTGGCCCAGGTTCAATCCCTGGTCAGAGAACTAAGATCCCACAAGGCACGCAGTGTGGCCAAAAAGAAAAAAAAATTATATATACATATAATATATACTTTATATATATATAATGGAATATTACTCAGCCATAAAAAAGAATTAAATTTTGCCATTTGCACCAACATGGATGGATCTGGAGGGCATTATGCTAAGTGAAATAAGTCAGACACAGAAAGACAAATACTGTATGTTTTCACTTATATGTGGAATCTAAAAACTAAAAGAAATGAATGAATATAACAACAACAACAAAAAAAAAGAATTTAGAACAGTGTCTGGGACTGGAGAATTGCTACAAGTATTTGCTATTAATATACCAGGCACTATTCTAAGTACTATACCAATATTGACCTTCATAACAACACTAGAGGTAGGTATTCTTATTAATACCATTTAACACATGAGAAAACCAAGGCACAAAGTTTAAGTAACTTTCCCAAGTTCACACAGCTAATGAGCATCAGAGCTGGAAACTGAACCTATGCACTCAGGGTCCAGACTCCTTACTTTTAAGCACTAAACAATGCTGTCCTTCAAAGCAGAAGGAGGTAAGGACAAAGAGGCAAGGGAGGGAGTAGACAATGCAGGGCCTGATAGGCCACTATAAAGATTCTTGCTTTTACTAAGCTCTTAGTGGGTTTTGAGCAAAGTATCAATAGTAACATGATGTGATTTCTGTTTTAACATGATTGCTTTAGCTTCTGTGATGAAAACAGACTAAAGGAAGTGCTATGGGTTGAACTGTGCCCCTCCAAAAATGATATGTTGGAGTCTTAATCCCCAGTACCTCAGATTGTGACCTTATTTGGAAATAGGATCTTTATAGAGGTAATCAAGTTAAAATGAGGTCATCAGGGTGAGACCTAATCCAATACGGTGTCCATATAAAAAAGGGAAATGTGGACACAGATATTCACACAGGGAGAGAACCCAGCCATCTATAAGGAGAGAGGCCTGGCACAGACCCTTCCCTCAGCCTTTAGAAAGAACCGATACTGCCAATACCTTGATTTTGAACTTCTAGTCTCCAGAACTGTGAGACAATAAGTTTCTGTTGTTTAAGCCATTCAGTTTGTGGTGCTTTGTTATTGCAGCCCTAGCAAACTAATACAGGAGAGAAAGGCAAAAACAAAAGAGACTAGGAAAGTGGTTATTGCAATAATCCAAGCATGCAATGACAGTGGTTTGGACTAACTGTGGTGGTAGAGGGAGTAGATCCTATCAGATTCTGGACATATTTTGAAGGTAAAGGCAAAAGAAAGGATTTTTTTCTGGATATGGGGTGAGAGACGTTAAGGATGACTCTAAGGTTTTTGGCCTGGGCAACTAGAAGAATGGAGTTGTCATTAATAGAGATGGGAAAGAGAGTAGGTGGAGTGAGTTTTAGAAAGGAACATTAAAGAGCTTGGATTTGGAAATGTTCATTTTGAGATGCTTACTAGACATCTAAGTAGAGATGCTGAATAAGCAACTGAATATCTGAGCCCGGAATTCAAGGGACAGTTATCAGCATACGGATGTTATTTAAAGCTTAAGACTGAATAAGATCACCATGGGAGTGAGTGTAGATGAAGAGGGAGTCCAGGAGCCCTGGAGCACTCCCAGGTTAAGGGAGATAAAGAAGAACCAGCCAAAGACGTGAGGAAGAACTACCAGTGAGATCAGCAGAAAACCAGCAGCACATGCAATCCCAGAAGCCAAGTGTTTCCAAGATGTTTCAAGAAGGAAGGATGATCCACTGACACCAATGCTCCTATTAAATCAGAAATGACCACTGGATTTAACAAGTGGAGAATAATGCTGACCTTGACAAGACCAGTTTCAATAGAGGAGCGAGGATGAAAAGATGATTAGAGCAAGATCAAGACAGCCCAGGGGAAGAATTAGAGAACAAGTACACACAACTCTCTTAAAGAATTTTGCTCTACAGGGGCAATTGCTAGAGGCAGCTGTGAGTCCATGAAAGGTTTTTATTCAATATGGAGGAAAGTATAGGATGTTGAAAGCTGATAGAAATGATATAATAAAGTTAGGAAAACTGATGATACAGGACTAAAAGGGAGAGTCGAAAATATCTTGAGTAGATGAAAGGAGATGGGATTTAGTACTCAAGTAGAGGGATTAGCCTTTGCTAGGAGCCCTGATAGCTCATCCAGTAAAGACAGGAAAGGAAGGATATATGGATACTGGTGCTAGAAGGGAGGTAAATCTCATGGTGACAATTTTTGAAAGGTCTCTTCTGAGTCCTTCTACCTTCTGTTAAATAGGAAGCGTGGTGACTGGCTGAATGCAAGGATTGTGGAGGAAGTATTGGAGGTTTGAAGAGACAAAAGTAAATACGAAATAGTCCTTTGGGAGAAAACCAGAGAAACTAAGTGATAAAAGGCATGTTTCAGGAAAGAAGTGATTCCAGAAGAAAGCCTAAATACAAGGAACAGTGAGCAAATTAACTGGTAAACATGTAGATAAATCTAAATATTATCTGTATAAAAAATTTAATGCTCGGGACTTCCCTGGTGGTCCAGTGGTTAAGAATTCGCCTTCCAATGCAGGCTGCGCGGGTTTGAGCCCTGGCCAGGGAACTAAGATCCCACATGCTGCGGGGCAACTAAGCCCGCGTGCTCTAGAGCCTGCGCGCCACACTATAGAGAAGACTGCGTGGCAATGAAGATCCCGCGTGCTGCAACTAAAGACCTGGCGCAGCCAAATAAATAAATAAAATTAAAAAAAAAAAAAAATTTAATGCTCAATTTATAGAGTTAAAAAAGGAGAGAGAACTAAAATATTGGACAACAACAGCTTATAAGGAAAGAGGAAGAGACTGAAGTTAAAATATTCTAAGGCCCACTAACCATTGGGGGGTTAAGATATTAATGTTAGATTTTGTTAAATATGTGAGTAAAATTTCAAAAGTAACCACTAAAAGAACAGAACTAGAGTGCCAACTTCCAAACTCATAAAGGAGATAAAGCAAAATAAGAATCAGCAAATACTCAACCCCCAATGAAAGGGCAAAAAAGAGCAAATAAGAATAGAAAAAACAGTAGCAACGGAAATTGGATGAGAGAAATAAGACCAGCTCTGTCAATAATCACCACAAACATAAGTGAACTAAACTTGCCAGTTAAAGTTAAAAGACAGAATTTGTCAGATTTTGGTTAAAAAAACAAAAATAAAAAGAAACTACCTCTATGTTTACAAGAACACCTAAGACAGAAGGACTTGTAAAAGTCAAAAGATTGAAAAATATATCCCAGGCAAATGTCAGCCAAAAGCAAGTCAGGTAAGCTAGATTACTATCAGGCAAAATAAAATTTCTCCATAAACATGGACTACTCAGAAGCTAGCCGACAAAGCTTACAGCCAATTGGAGGTTATTGCTAAGAGAGAGCCTAGGGCAGGGCTGTTCAATTGAACTTTCTCCAGTGATGGAAATTTCTATAGCTGCACTGTTCAATATGGTAGCTATTAGCTGTTGAGTACTTGAAATATGGCTAATGCAAAAGAGGTGCTGAATTTTTATTTTTATTTTATTTTAATTAATTTAAAAATTAAGAGTAACATATTCCTAGTGCTACTTTATCGGACAGTACAAACTTAGAGATCAGTCTGATCCTCTCATATTACAAAGGCCTAGAAAACGGAAGAGGCTACTCAAGACCACAAAGGAAGCCACAACCAGAATTTAGTCTGATTCCTAATTAAAATGCTTTTCCAGTGCCCCTGGCTGCCCTACTGCATTATCCCTATGAGTAAGTCTAGAGGTATAATTTGAAACAGTTCACTACGTGTATAAAATTTCTTTGAAAATTCATATTAAAAAGTACATTGGAATTTTTCACGAGTAATAATCAGCACCATCATTTTTTGAGTGCTTACTCTATGTTATAATTACGATAATATAACAGCATTAATGATTAACACTTATATGCCATTTATTATATGCCAGCCATTGTTGTTCATGCTTTTACATGTATTATTTAAGCCTCACAGTAAACTTATGAGGTAGAAACTTAATTGTCTTCATTTTACAGATATGGAAGGTGAAGTTAAATAGCTTGCCCAAGGCTACAGTGCTAGTAAGTGCCAGAGCTGGGATTAGAACCTACGTGGTGGTGTTCCAGAGTCTGTAGTTTGCTCACGATACTTCACTGACTCTCAAGCAAAGATAAAAATGAATAAAGGAATAAAGGAATGTGGCTTCACCAAAGCAGAATGAAAACACACACTTCAGGTCTGGAAAACCTGGGTCCTTATGTTTCCCTACAAAAACAACTTGAAAAGGCACAGTGCTTACCGTGTTGCTACCTACTCCCCAATAACACCCACACTCACACCCATGCCAACGTGGAACATCTGAAGACAGTCCAATTTCCTAAAGTATCACCTGCACAGACACTTTATTTACTCCAGTTATCTGCAGAGTGAGCTGAAAGCTCCCATATTAGCAGCTCCTACCCTAAAACATTAATTTAAAAAGGGGGAAAAAAGGGAAAGTGGCAATTTCCAAACACAGCATTTACATCAGAATTCCCAAGCCCTTCATGCTCAAATTGTTTTCATGAGTGTAAGCTAAGGACATCAGAAAAGTATTATCCACCCTCTCCCAGCTGACAAAAACAAAAGGTTAAGTGTCAGAACTGGCAGCCATGTCTCTGAAACAGGGAACACTGTACCTAAGAGGTGGAATAACACAGTGGCTAAATGAAGTCTGTCTGCATCAAACAGACCTAGTTTAGCCACTTGCTGTTTTCCCGTATGCAAAATATGACTAACAGGAATATTTGTCCCATAGGGCTGTTGCGACGGTGAATAGGTCACCGTACGGAAGGTAAACATTCCATATGTGTCAGTGCCAAATTTGCATTTGAGACTTGACAAAGCCATCCATTTCTGTTTCAGGCAGGAGAGCACATGAACCGCCCCCACTGAAAACTTTCTCATTTCTCCTTTAAAGTTTTCAAAGGAGTTTCTGCATTCTGAGCAGGAGTGGTATATTGTTGAGAACAGAAGCTCTGGAATTCGTATCTCAGCGGGTCCACTTACTAGCTATGTGACTCCTGTGTCCCATTTTACGTTCTTCATCTGTGAAATGGGGATAATGATGAAAAAATATTATCTATGCTGTAAGAAAAAAATGGATTTACACATGGATAGATGACTACGTGGAGAGAGACATGATAGGACAAGGATAGTCAGACATCAATGGTAGACCTGGGAGGCAGACATAAGGGGGTCCACTGCGAAATTCTTTCAACTTTGCTATGTGTTTGAAAACTACTGTAATAAAATATTGAAAATATAATATCTTAATGAATGAAAATATTTATTTAATAAAATGTCAACTTCACAAGGAAAAAAATATATTATCTATCTTAGAGGGTTATTATGAGGATTAAACCAGTCAATACAAGAAAAATGCACAGAACGGTTCCTGGAATACAGCAAATATACAGTAAATGTTAATCATTACACTCCTCCCCACAGGTGATACATATTCCAAATTTTTAGCACACGGAAAACAACAAAATTATTTTAGAACTCTAGGATGTTAGAGCTGGAAGGACTCTTAGGAATCATTTCTAGTTCCAGCTCTCTCATGTAATAAATGATCCCCAGGGAAGACGAGAGCTGGCTATATAGTCTGACCAGGATTAAAACTCAGGCCTCCTGATTTCTATCCAGTGCTCACACCACACCACTGTACTTCCTCTTCTTAATGAAAACACTAGGGTCATTCCGTCTCTCCTCTCTGCAAACCACCAGGCCATCTTCTGGAAAGAGTCAAAACTACTTAAACATCTGGGAAGAAATCTTACTCATCACTGCTCCAGGTAGCACTTTTTTGGGAGGTGGGTGGTGAGCTGTAATCTATTTTCCAAGAAACCACACTCACAAGATACAAAAAAATAAAAACAAACAAACAAAAACAGTTTGAAATATTATTAATTCCTTTCAGGAACAATTCAATATTCTTCTTTGGGAGCATATAATAATAAACATTAAAAAAACACTTTTCTAAGTTTGTGACACATATTAAATACCTTTTGTTTTTTTGTTTAATCCTCACAACACAGCCCCTCCCCACCTAGGTTGCCCTTCTATATGCTCCTAAGTTACCTGCTATTTCCCTGCTTACAGTACATATCACAGTGTCATGTAATTGCCTGCTTACTTGTCCTGACAGTCTTCAGACTATGAGCTGAAAAAGACAGGAATCTCAACGATCATGTGTACCATTCATTTTTTCTTTCAACAAATATTCCTGGGCACGAATAAGACAGAAATGGTCCTACCTTACTGGGGCAGTCTGTACTTTCCAAAGATGGTTGCAACAATATCTCCCATTCCACATGCTCTTTTTACAATGGGACCTCAACATTCCTCCCATGGGGGATGGAGGGGGTGTGGTTAATTTCCCTTGCCCTTGAACATGCCCACAGAGTACAGTGGAAGTGATGCTATTTGACTTGTACAGCTAGATGATAAAAATGCCATGCATTTTCACCTTGTTCTCTTAGGGCACTCACTCTTGGAATCTAGCTGTCATATGGTGAGGAGGCCCACACTAGCCCGTGAAGACAGACCACATGTAGAAGTAACCAGCTCAGCTGAGGCCCCAGACTTGGATCCAAGACATATACCTTCCCCACTGTGCCTTGTTTAAATTCCTAGCCCACAGAATCGTGAGCATAATAAAACGCTTTCTTTACACCACTGAATTTGGGGGTGGTTTATAATGCAGCAATGGTAACTGGAACAACCACACAGAGCTTAATGTCTAACAAGGAATACTGAATACGTGACTCCAAGGTATTGCCTACACCTAACACAGTATACTGGAACAGGGTAAATTATTTGTTGCGTGTCTGAGGTAGTTATTATTCTGCCCCTTTTGCAGATGAGGAACTCAGCTTTGAGAAGTTTAGCAACTTGCCCTCGGCCTCTCAGCTGGTTAGTGGCAGAATAAATTAGAACTCAAATCTAAACCCACACTCCTAACACTACACTCTTCTGTCTCCTTCAGTACAATTTTACACTAAATATACAATAATCTGCTTTAAAATGGGACTGTCAGTACTTAAAACATTCTGGCTCAACAGAATTCACTGTGCAGTTTCATCGTTGAGATGGAAACCCACATGTCACCTTCTCAGAGAAGTCTCCCCTGACCTTCCTAGCTCAAGTAATGCCAGCTCCCTCATCCTTCTCCAGCCTTTCTACTCCATCAGTTCCATTTTCTTCCCAGAACTCATCCCTAGCTGAAATTATCTTGCCTATTAATTTGTTCATGTATCTACTCTCTGTCTCTCTGAATTGAATATAAGCTTTGTGAGAGCGGAACCTTGTCTGTCCTATCCATTGATATAACCCTAGTGCCTAGGACCATGCCTGTAATATGGTTGGTGATCAAAAATTATTTACTGAATGAAGGACTGACTGCACTCAGGCACACTGAACGTCCACCCAATCTCATCACGCACCAATAAATGTGCAAATAGGGAGGATACAACACAATTAACAACAGCAGGATTGCAGCAGAGACATTCCATACAGCAATGTCACTACAAAAAAAAAACAAGGAAAGGGAGGGGAATGCATGCTACCACACAACCACTTAGAAAAAGCATAAAACCCTGAGTTCCAATAAAGATGTAGGTAATGGGATGGATGGAGTAGGGGGTCACACCTCTTATTCTCCATTCATAACCACTGCCCCCTCACTCTTCAGAAAAACTCAGTTTCTTCAGACACACCTACTGAACCACACCAAGGAACCAAGAACAACTGTTAGTGACCTTATACTGTTCGCCAAAGTTCCCTGGTTGTTTTGAGGGAAAAAGCTCTTGTATGATTGAGCTGCAAGCTGAGCTTGCCACCAAATAACTATGGTTATTCCAACCAGGGTGTTTGGCAGACGTTTTCCCCAAAATGAACTGAGCCTTATATATAGGCTGCATTGGGTCTTCGTTGCTGTGTGCGGGCTTTCTCTAGTTGCGGCGAGCGGGGGGGCTACTCTTCGTTGCGGTTTCTAACATCAGACCTTTGACCCTTCATCTGGCCCTTCCTTTTGTGCCAGTCACCCCTCCCTAGGATATAGGTGCTGTTCGTGCCAAGATAAGGAAGCAGTAACCTAGCTCTTAAAAGAAGAGGTGAGGAGGGGACTCTTCAGACCCAGGGCAAGGGTCTAAATAAACAGATCCCCAAAGGTCCTATTTCTCCCAGGAGGGAAGGTAACGGTGCCTGAGGGCCTACCAAGTGCTAGGCACTATGCTGGTCTCTTAAACATGCTTTTCCTAACATAAGGGAAATTCCTTACCCCAACCCAAGAATTCAGGGAGGCCTCAAGTAAAACTTCCCCATCTCAACATTCCCCAGACCCGCTACTCCTCACCCCAAATTCCAGGAGCAGTTCGAGAGCATAAAAAGAAATCTAACGTGGCCACAGAGATAAAATGGGAAAGGGGTCATGTTAGAACAAGAAGAGGGTTGTCCCGGGCTGGGGCCCAGGATAAGTAAAGATTAAGATAAGAATGCGGTCTGACCCTTTCCAAGCCCATTATGTCCATCAGAAGAGGTGACGAGGAGCAGGAAACTGAAGCCCAGCAAACAGGTGGCTCCGAGACGAGGCCGCAGCTCCATGGTGGTAGGTGCGCGGAGCCACGGGGCTGAGCAGACGTAGGGCCCGAGTCCTAGCAGAAAGTCCGCGCGGTTTCCAAGTGCTACTCAGCCCATCCGCTCCTGTTCCCAGATTTTTTTTTTTTTTTTTTTTTTTTTTCTAACCCTGAAGGAAGTGATGTTAGACGGATGTGGGTGGTGCCTCCGGGGTCCGGTTTGGGAAGGAGTGAGAGTTTAAAGGTGCAGATCACAAAGAAGGCTGCGGGGGCTGCTTTTGAGCGCTAGTTGCTTCCCCAGGTTCCGGACTTTCAGTCCGAGTACCGAGAGAAAAGATGGGCCGAGATAGTGGGAGGTGGGGAGGAGGCTCGGGAGAACCGTTGCTGCTTGCATCCGTTGCTTGCGTCCGCCTGCGGGCTAGCCCCTCCCCCCAAAAAACCGGTCACTTAATATTCACTACGCAAATTATTGATCTGTGAAGTCAGCAGCACCGAACAGTGGGCGGGGTGCCCATTGGCTTCGGGTCCCCCCTCCCCCTTCGCAAATAAAAAAAAGGCAGACAACCGGATTTCATTCTTAGGTTCCTGCTCGAGTCTCGAAGAGATCTGGCAAGTCTGTTCTGCGGTGCATGGTCTCGTGCCTGCAAGAATGCCCCTTCCTGCTGGAGAAGAAGCACTGCACCTTATTTTTCCTTGTAACCCAAATTCTTCCACTCAGGGATGATGCAATCAACTGATGCAAGCTCTGAGAAAACCAAACTTGGAACCTCTCATTGCAAAATTGACCTAGCTCTTCAGGGCACCAAGACATAAGTTACTGTAGGCACTTAAAGTGTAAAGCTTCTTCTGGTTAAATCTATTTGTTTTTGTTGTTTTTAAAATTAGTGGGTTAAGTATCTCAGTTTTCCTCTCTGATGCATAACAGGTCAAAATTTCCCGTGTCTCCTGAGTGGAGACTAGTTGAGTCTGCACACTCGTGAGTCCGCACTAGTTAAGTTCGACAGTGCGTACTTAATTCCTAGTGAAAGACATCCGGCAAAAGTAGACACCCAAACAAAAATACACACAGCCCTTTTATTAGGCTCCCTACAAACTGCACGCACGGACACAATGGAACACCAGGGAGACTGCAAGCTCCAGGATGCAGCGCGGCCACCTGCACCTGCCGCTTTTCTATTGGGAGGCGCAGAGCAGCCTAGGCTTTGTAGTTCGTATATGGGCTCCCGGGATAGGTTGCTCTGGTGAGAGAGAGGCGGGGCCGGATGTGTCACGTGGGACCGACTCCCGCCGGCGCGGCCGCCTTCGTCTTTCTCTGTCTCGACTGAGGTAGCCATCTTGCTCTTGCTGCGTGCTGGTGTTGGAGAACCCTCCTTGCTTCAGGTGAGACCCCCGGCGGTCCCGCCACTCCACGGCCTTAGGCCGCTGCGCACGATCTCCCCACGCCCTTTTCTGCCGACACCCGCCAACTGCTGGGGCTGCCACTTCCGCTGTGGCGCGCCGAGTGGGGGCGGAGGCGGCTGGCTTGGCCTCTCGGTTACCGGCGGCGCAGCTGGGGGTCGGCACCTGAGGGAAGGTCCCCAGCACCACCGCTTTCTGTGAGCGAGCGGGCCTGCGCTGTTGCCGCCCAGATCCAGTCCCAGGAGGCAGGTGGTCCCCCGCCTCTGTCCTGTTATTCTTCATTATTCACAACAATAATGCTGTGAGCTTTATACAGCCTATCTGCTGTCATCTCGTTTGATCCTCCCACTAGACAGATAGGGAAACTGAGGCTAGCAGCCCCCGCCCCCGAGCGCTGGAGACTGAATTCCGTTGCAGCGCTCTTCACCTCGTAATGGCAGTGTTTGTTTAAAGTCTGCCACCCTCTCTGAGACATTGCTTTGCCCGTTTTTATAGCCCCATCACACTGCCTGATGCATAGTAGGCTGTCAGGAAGTTGATGATTGACCGACGGGCAGTGTTACACAGCTCGTGAATGGAGGTTTCAACTTCCGTTCCCACGTTCTTTCACTCTACCAGATCTGTCCCTTAGGGAATGGTAACAATAGTTACCAGTTTCTGAGTATCTGCTGTGAGCCATACCCTGTGCTTGATACCTTAATCTTTAACTCTTAAAACAACTCTGTGAAGTATGTGGTCTTACACTGTTTCTAATACGGAAGGGATAGAAGTTCAGAGAAGTAAAATACCGTTCTGAAGCCCTAAGTGGTGGAAACTTGATCTTTCTGATTCCAAAGCCTGTGCCTCTCTTATTAGATAGAGTAACCCACAAAATAAAAAGTCAGGATTAAAGATTGAAATTATTTTATCTCTTTGTGAACATGGTGTATGTGAAAGTGCCCACCATAATGCTTGGAACTTAGGCACTCAATAAATGTTGATTATAACCTCATTATTTGCATCTTTTCGAGATTCCTTGAGGAAAGGGCTAAAAGATCCTAGGATCCCCAAGGAAGAATTCACTAATCATATGGCCTTAGGAAGTTACTACTTCCTTTTGGGCCTAGGAAGTGACTTCTCCCTTCTGGGCCCTCATTTCCAAATCTATTAAATTGGGAGGGAGGTGAACTTTTATTTATTTATAATTTATACCCTGCTGCTGCTTGCAAGTATTTGAGATGGCCACATGTACAAGACAGAAATAATGCGTACAATAAAATGAAGGTTGATTGAGGAATAGGGAGTTAAAGCAGGTGATCTTTGAGGTCTATTCCGAATTCTGAGCTTGAAATCTCTTCTCTCATAGACTGAGTCCAATCTAATTTCCTACTTGAATTCCATGCACCCCAACCTGCTAGTAGACAAAGGACCACTCTTCTTCCTCCCCTACCAACCTTGAGCTTCCAACCTCCCTAAAACGCTTTTTCTCTGAGGTACTCCTTGGGAACAAGTTTTCTGTTATACTGATTATCTGGAATGGACTCTGTTCTTTCTTGTCTACACATTGATATAAAGAGTTAATTTTGTCCTTGCTTTGTTTCAAACAAGTCAGGACTCTATTTTGGCTTCCACCTCTTCTCTTGGGGATTGTTACTTCACAATGCCGAAGAGTCCCAAAAGGTTTACCCTGTGTCTGGTTCTAATATTTTCACTTATCCCCTTTTTTTTGTAAAAAATTCCTTAGGCTCTTTGTTAGTTCACTACACCTTCGTGGCCACATTCCTTTGAGAGTAGTGAATATTGGTCCTTTTCTGTAGATATTGAATGTAGAGATTGGGATTTACATCAGCAGATTTAAGTCTGTGGCAGAGTTGAGATTGCCACACACCTAAGTCTCCTGATTTTGTACTATAATCACACTTGCTCCTATGAAAGAGTGTTTTAGCTGCTTGAGCATTGTGATACAGTACTGAGTAAAGACTGAGAAATCATAAATTCTAAATGTTATTTAGGAACTGGACTTTGGCCTTAAAGCAGAGAGATATACAGGTTAGTGCCTAAGTACAGTGTCAGAGTACAGAACAATTAGTACTTATATAATCTTTGATTCTCTTTTATCTCTGAATTGAAGAAAACAGTAGCCTTTTCATCTGAATGATGATTATAAAGAGTTTAGAGAATCAGCCAAAAAGTTTTGACAACACCCTTATCCTTTATTCCCTCTCTCATATCTCAGTAATGATCTGTTGATCCAAGAACAAGTAAAACAAGACTTTTAACATTGGCTTTTATTTGTTTACATAGTGTGGAATGTTATGGCCCATTATAAACTGAAGAATTTTTTTCCTTAGTTGGAAAGGACTGACCAGAGTAGGATTCCTGACTTTATAATGCTCTTAGAGTTTTCAAAATCAAGATTAACCTCTAAAAGTTTATTTCTAAGAGTTTCCTCTTCCCCTCCTCCCCACAAAATTTAGCATCAATGTAGCAGAGATAGGTTTTTGTCAAATTGTGCAAGGAGGCATTTTACCTTATATGCAAGAATATCTTGACAAGTATGACATATTATATTAGTGCAAGGTATTGAATGAACTCCGTGGAAAGTGCTGCAGAAGCATTGAATGTCTGAAAATCTGGTTCTCTTTTCCTATTATTAACATACCACCTGACCTTGAATAGAGGACGGGACTACCTCACATCTTGACAGCTACACAGCCTATTGTATTTTTTTCTTTGTCCAGATTTTTCTTTTCCCTTTTTTTCTTTCTTTCATTTTTTTTTTGTCTTCTTTTTATGGTTTAAAGAAATACAAAATGTGATTTGAGAGAAAAATGTTTACTTAAAGGTTGTGCTAATTTGGTAACAGCTCTCTGCTGTGAAAATCTTTGGGGGAAAAACTGGCTTGCAGAGATTTCATAATTGGTTAGGTTTTATTGAATGCCAAAGTACTGAATCATGCTTTTAAGGAGGGATCTTCGAATAGGTAACTTTGAATCCCATTCTATTTTCTGTTTGTAAATTCAGCTCCCTCTTGGTATTATTTAATTTTGGATTTTTTACTGTCTGGCTTATGAAGCTAGGACAAGTTATTAATATTTTTAAGAATGTAGACAATATGATTGTGGTGGTGATGCATATTACAGGTTCAGTGAACCAGAAGGTACTGTTGTATAAACAGTTATTTTGTTTTGGTAAATAAAACAGTGACTTTAACAAATTTATTTTTCCCCCCCTAGATTTACCAACAGCATGAATCAAGAAAAGTTAGCCAAACTTCAGGCTCAGGTCCGGATAGGGGGCAAGGTGAGTGTGGCATAAGAAAAACTGATAGGAGAATGTATTATTACCAGATAGTGTCATTATTTTGGATTTGTGGTCATTGAAAATCTAAAATCTTTTAAACAATCAAGATTAAACCACATTCCAATTTGAAAATAATTTGTCTAGATCTAAAATAGATAATTAGAAGATCTCTCTCTCTGTTGGTGCAATTGAAATAGCCACCTTTGAGTCTTCTTAACATCTGGTGGTTATATGAGATGAACAAGTTAACCAACCTTATTAAGCTTCCATTTTCGCATCTGCAAAACAAAAGTAATCCTATATAAGATGCTTCTAAAGATAGAGTAATATTTCTAAAACACCTAAAACGGTGTCTGGCACAGACTAAACACTTAATAAATGACAGCTATTATGTTAGACTCACCCTCAGGGCATCCCAGATATTAAGGTTATCTTGACTGGATGCCCCTACTGCTTCAGTTAGGTGTACAATGGGGCATGCTTAAGTTGATGGTACATTGTTCATTGCTAGGTTTTCCTCCCAAATTCCTACCTATTTGTCTATGTTGGTGAATATGAACATAAGCATTCTTTTCCCATGTACTTTGAAGCCTAAGGATGATCTAGTTCTGAACACTGAAAATCTTTGATTCCCTTCAGCTCCAGCCTCAGGCTCAAGGAGAATATTCTACCTTTATCTCTGCCCAATACAATCTTTGTAAAAGGAAAAGCATGAATAGTATTTACCTCAGACCTAGGGAGGGGGTAGGTAGGACACTATGTAGCAGCCCCACTGTGTCATTTACTTTGATGATAACCACAGTTTCTGGGGATGGGGACAGGAGACGGGGAAGGGGAGAAGCAACTAGTACTTTCTCCTTCTTTCATAGTGATACAGTTATATGACTCTGGAGTCATATTAACACATTCCTATAACCAAAGTACTAGTCACATTGTAGCAGCAAGTGTAATGTAATGTACCAATGCAAAAACTAGGAATATTCAAGAACCATAGAATATACCTGTAAGAACTTGATGCAGTACATCATTATTATATATTTTAAACCAGATAGTTGGCACATTCATTCAGCTGGTTTATTGAGAATGTACTATGCGCCAAGCACACAGTACATAAATAAGTCAAGGTTTCCTGCTCTTGACACAGTTCATCTTGGAAGAGAGACATACAATTCCATTACAGAATAGTAAATGTTAAAATGAAGTACAAGGTGCTCCTGCCTAAGAGAGATAAGGACATCATCACTGAGCTGAGATTTGAAGAATAAACAAGAACAGGTGCAAGGATAAGTGGGTAGGGTGAAGGGAAGATTGTCGTTCTCACACATGCAAAGGCCCATAGGATGCTGAGATAGCATGGTGCTTAATGGAACAGCTTGCTTTAGTTTGTTATAGCTAGAGTTTAGAGTAAATAATGGATAAAGTATGGTAGCAAATGAAACAACCAGGTAATTCAGGGTTAGATCATAGTTTTGTATGCCATACTAGGGAGATTCAGATTTTATCCTATAGGCAAGAGCAACAGTAAACTACTGTAGAATTTTAAGAAGGAAATAACAGTCATTTTAAAAGGTAGCTGCCAGCATTGTGGAAAATGAAATAAAACAAGTTTGGCATAGAGGAGAACAATCGAGAAGCTACTGCTGTAGTATGTGGGACACAAATTCAGGGACTGGATATGACACAATTTAATGACCAATAGAATATGGGGGATGAACGGGTGAGAGGATTCTGGGATGATGTCCAAATTTCTGGTTTTAGAGCTACAAAACTTAGGAAATATAAGAAGAGTAGTTTGGTGGACTGATAAGCTTTTAGGCATGTTGACTTTGAGGTGCGTGAGGATCATTTGAGTTGTATCCAGCAAGCAATTGAGCTATCCCTGAGTCAGGAGCACATCATAAATAAATGGCCATCTATGTAAAGAGTCACTCTTAGTTCATCCTTTAACTGGATTTCATTACAACCTTTGCTGCTACCCACGGGACTCTCTTCTACTCCCACCAGAGTTGCTGAGACTGAGGCTTCTGCCTACTCTCTATAAGCCTGATTGCCTGAGTAATACTGCAGGAGCTACCCAGAGATTGAAACCTCCTTTCCTTTTTCTTTACTCCTGCCAGGTCTCAGAAAGATTTAGGCCTCAAGATATAGACTGCTCTTGGCAGTGTTTCAGCCCTGCTTTAGGTTACATTTTTTTAAATTGGCTCAGGAATTTAATTCATTGTTTTAAATAGTTTTTCAATGGAAAAAATGTATTTAGAGTTTCAAAGTATCCATTTAGAAATGAACTTTTCCTATCTCAGTAAATAGTATAATTTTCAACCTATTTGCTCAGGTCAAAATTCTAAACATCATTCTAGATTCCTTTTTTCCCTCATATCCCATATCTAGTCCATCAGCAAGTCCTGTTGGTTCTTCTGACAGTCTGAGCTCTCACCACCTCCACTGCCACAACCTTCATTTCTCATCAGGACTGCTACAGTAGCTTCCTGATTGATTTCATTATAGTTCATTTTCCACAGCAACCTCAGTCATCTTTTAAAATTATAAATCAGATCCAGTCATTTTCATGCTTAAAACCTTCCAATGGCTTCCTATTGCAATTGGAATGAAGTCCAACTCCTGCCCATGGGATTCTAGGCCACATGATCTGGCCCTTACCGATCTTTCTGATTTCATTTTCCTCCTCCTTTCCCATTGTTTACTCTGCTTTAGCCATACTGGCCTGCTTTCTCTAGAAATAAAAGGTTCACTCTTGTTTCATTCTGCTTGGATCACTCTTTCCCTAGGTCTTCCCATGGATCTCAGCTCATATGTCACCTCTTCAGAGGGGCCTTCCCTGAATATTGTAATAAAGTAGTGCTTTACCCCCATCTGATATTCTTGTCACTATGTTATTTTTTTTCTTAATACCCTTGTCCTGTTTGAAATGATGTAATTTGTTTATATGTTTATTGACTTTTCCTTCACACTGTAATGTGTGCTCCTTGAAGTAAGAACTTGATCTTTTTCATTCCTGGGTTCTAGGACTCTAGAACACTCACATAATAGGCATTTGACTATTTTTTTTTTTTTTTTTTTTTTTTGCGGTGCGCGGGCCTCTCACTGTTGTGGCCTCTCCCATTGCAGAGCACAGGCTCCGGACACGCAGGCTCAGCGGCCATGGCTCACGGGCCTAGCTGCTCCGTGGCATGTGGGATCTTCCCGGACCAGGGCACGAACCCGTGTCCCCTGCATCGGCAGGCGGACTCTCAACCACTGTGCCACCAGGGAAGCCCTTTGACTCTTAATTATGTCATAATCTCCAAAGTTTCGGAATATCTTTAGACTTTATTGTCAGGGGGTGGTAGGCACTGTTAAAAAAAGCATTCCTTATAATGTTTGAAAGTTGATATAAAGCACACTAAATTATCTTGAAATTATAAATTATTTTTTATTAGAAACAATTTTTTTATTAGAAACATTTTCTTGAAACAATGTTAAAATGATAAAGGCTGGATATTGGAAAGAGTAAGAACAATTGGCTAGAAACTGACCTTCAAAAATCTGGGTTAGGCTGACAGTCTTATTAATCATCTAATCATTCATTAGACTTCATTATGTCATTACTGTGTGTGGCACCACCTCACTATTGAGTTGAAGTTGGCAGTTTCTTGAGTGAATATTATGAATATTATGTTAGAATATTAATTAGAATATTATGTAAAGGAAGACAAGTGATTGCAGTTGTCAAATGCATGGCACGCTAACACTTCTGTTTGGTTATCTTTCAGGGTACAGCGCGCAGAAAGAAGAAGGTGGTACATAGAACAGCTACAGCTGATGACAAAAAACTTCAGAGTTCTCTAAAAAAACTGGCTGTGAATAATATAGCTGGTATTGAAGAGGTATGGTCACTTAGTAAATTGTTATTTGGACAAGTAGCACATTCACAGATAATTAACCACACTTTCAAATGTAAAATATCAGCTTAGATGAATCCGGTATTGTCTTTCTGAAGGACTATAGCTATTGAATTTGCTTTTTGTATAAATTGGATGATTGTCCAAAAAAATGATTTTAGTAGACAGTTAAAGGATTCATTATACTTTTCAGACTCAAAGTATTTGCATATATGTCAAAATTATGGAACTGCTCTTGAATTTTAATAGAATAAGATTTTTTTCTAATGATACAGAAATAAAGAAACCCAAAGATTTCTTCCAGTAGGATGGACTTTTTTCCCATACACAGTCTCTCAAAGCATTACCTCAGCCAAGCTCTAGCAATAGCTTTACATGAATTGGATTTTTTATTAGACCTCTTTCAAAAATTATTCATTAAATTTTTAAATTATTTTATTATATTTTGATAATTCTACTTTTCTCAAATCTGAAACCAAAGATTGATGTTATTTCAAAAGGCACTCAAGAAAAATTATAATAACATCAACTGTTTGTGATTTGTTACCATCTAGACCTACTTCTACCTAATGATTCCATTTCTGATAGTAACCAATGTTAAAATTTTCACTGCCATCAGTTAGATTTCATTATGTCATTACTTCGTGTGGCACCACCTCACAATTTTTAGTAGATTATTAATGGACATGTGCTGTGAAACATAGATCAGAAACAATGTGGTGATGGGGATTACTATTAAAGAAATAGCAGAGTACCAAAAAAAGGCAGTGAAATGGCAAAGTGCTACATATTCCTTCAGCCATGCATATGTGAATGAATGAACACATCGTTTAAATCTGCTTTGTACTTTCAAAGTCAATATACTGATAAAACAGTAGGAAATGTGAGCCACATTTATCTTTTTTCCATTCAGCTTGATGTGGCTGTGCATTCTTACTCTGATAAATATTAGAACTTCATTTGCAAGTCTTGAAATTAAGCATTTAAAATGCTTTTTTTTTTCTGAGCTATTGAAAGCTTTTATATATTTTCATTGACCTAAAATAATTTTCAGAGAGATCATTCTCTATCTGGGGTATATTTGAGAAAAAGCAAATTTAAGCCTGTCTTTAAAAATCACAGCTTGACAGCTGCATAGCCCAGGGAGATCAGCTCGGTGCTTTGTGACCACCTAGAGGGGTGGGATAGGGAGGGTGGGAGGGAGGGAGACTCAAGAGGGAGGGGATATGGGGATATATGTATAGTATAGCTGATTTGCTTTGTTATACAGCAGAAACTAACACAACATTGTAAAGCAATTATACTCCAATAAAGATGTTTTAAAAAATCACAGCTTGATTAAAAAAAAGAATAAGTTGTAACAATGGACATGAACTCTGATAATGTTAAGCCTAACTTACTTATAAGTGTTCAGGCAATCTTATATCTTTGCCTACCTTTCTACTCTCTGACTTCATGCCCACCCCTCCCCACCTCAACACTGTTGACATTTTGAACCAGATAATTCTTTACTGTGGGAACTGTCCTGTACATTGTAGGATGTTTGGCAGCATGCCTGGACTCTACCCACTAGATCCCCAGTTACAACAACCAAAAATGTCTCCAGACGTTATTGCATGTTCTCTGGGGGGCAAATCACCCTTGGTTGAAAACACTTCTTTAGAGAGAGGAAAAGATTGTATTTACACCTCCTTGAAGTATAGATTTTAACTGCATAATATTTCCAGGGGCATGCTTGTCTAAATGTTTGGTTTGTTCAAATTTGGAAGACTTTATGGTTCTTATAATTAATAAAACTTTTAGTGTTTTATAGTGAAATAAAAAGCCAGTCAGTTATCAGTCTTTGATCTCTTCAGAATATAATCAAACTAGTTATAATGGTGTGCTGAGGTCATGGTTTATTTGTTGTCGAAATTATAAATTTTTAATGGTAGTGAACATCTGCTGTATGCCAAGCATTTTGCTAGGCAGTGATTCATAAGATATTATTCATAGTCTCTGTCGTTTAGAGCTTAAAATCTAGTGTGGAAACTAATTAGACAACTAGACAGATAAACAAATATATATTATCCATTTCAGCTTCACAGTGTCTCATGGTTGGTTGTTACTGGTTACAGATAAGAAAGCTGAGACTTAGAGAGTCAGGTATCTGCCCAAGATCACATAGCTAGTAAGTGCTGAATTCCAGATTTGAACTAAGTATGTCAAAACCACAGTTCATTTTATTCATTGATTTATCTTGCTTTGGTCTTTTTAGTTATACTTTCTTATACTCACTATTGGCCTTTTCCTCTCCTCCTGCCCCTCCTTACTCTCTGTTCTTCCAAACTCCCCCCAAAGAAAGGGACAGTGCCTGCCTTATATCCTGTATTATCGAGCACCTGCCATGTTCAGTTCATTACTTAACATTATAGATAAAAGAAATCCCCATCAGTATTTCCAAGGACATTGCTTTTTCTCCTTTTTCAGGTATTAATGTAGGTGTTATTTCCTCCCAGAAGCCTTCCTGGTAGCACACATACACATTTATGCAAAGAAGGGTTAGACGCCTTTCCTATGTGCCTCCATAATGCCCTGTATTTAATTTTTTTTTTTTTTTTTTTTTTTTTTGCGTTACGCGGGCCTCTCAATGCTGTGGCCTCTTCCGTTGCGGAGCACAGGCTCCGGACGCGCAGGCTCAGCGGCCATGGCCCACGGGCCCAGCCGCTCCGCGGCACGCGGGATCCCCCCAGACCGGGGCACGAACCCGTGTCCCCTGCATCGGCAGGCGGACCCTCAACCACTGCGCCACCAGGGAAGCCCCCTGTATTTAATTTTATTATAGCATGTATTAAACTATATTATTAATTCTTTTTTGTTGGTATTGCCAGTGTAGTTTTGTTTGGAGACACATATCTCCAAAACGTCACACAGAAAATTAATGGTACATAATAGGCATGTACATGCTCTTGTTGCACTCCCACCCCCGTGTGTGTGTGTGTGTGTGTGTGTGTGTGATGTCTTCCAACCCTCACAGACTAGTTGTACAAAGAAAATATGCGTAAAGAAAATTAACACTGTAAGGTAACAGCTATAACATTCTGAATGTTTGAAACTAAAATGGGAAGGTTTGCTTTCTTCCTTTCCCTCTTTCTAAAATTGATTTTTTGAGAACCAAGATATTTGGTACTTTATATAACACTTTGCAGATCTAAAATAATTTTGTTTAGGCATATCTAGTGTACTGTATAATCTGGCTTGCCTCAAACATTATGTTTTGTGTTACTATAATTAAAGCAGAATTTATTTCATTTTTTTTTTAAGAAAATTATGACACACGCTTGGTTTAAAACAGCTTCTAGGAGGAAAAAAGAAACTACTACATTAAATGTATACATGAAAACGTGTGTGGTTTTCAGAAACATTAAGATATGAAAAAATATATACATCTTAGAATAGAAGAAATGATTATTTTACAATTTCGTTAATTTTAACTTGGGATGTTTTCAGCTTTTTTCAAAGTGCTGAACTCTGGAAGATACTATCTTTTTGGGTTTTGGCAGTTTAAGGAAAGTAGATAAAAACATTTGAAAAGAGAAGATACTTCAAAACATCAAACCAATAGAAAGTACTTGGTTTGGTGGGTTGGAACAGAGAGATCAGAGTTGGGTTTCAAAAACTTATTGAATGCACTTCTGCTAAGTAAAATTTTATTTTATTTTATTTCATTTTATTTTTTTGCGGTACGCGGGCCTCTCACTGTTGTGGCCTCTCCCGTTGTGGAGCACAGGCTCCGGACACACAGGCTTAGCGGCCATGGCTCACGGGCCCAGCCGCTCCGCGGCATGTGGGATCTTCCCGGACCGGGGCACGAACCCGCGTCCCCCGCATCAGCAGGCACACTCTCAACCACTGTGCCACCAGGGAAGCCCTGCCAAGTAAAATTTTAATCTTAGTTTCTAGGCTGTCAGTATCAGTAATTTTTTTCCCCTTCTAAAGCTTAATTTATGTCTTCTTCAAATACTTAAAAACTAAAGGACTGTTTGAATTAAGAGAGGCTTCTCTGGACTTTTATGTGTTCCCTAGTTTGTTAATTTGGGGTAATAAATTCAATCATATGTAGATTTCTTTTACCTGTTACCAAAGACAGAAATCCAAAGCTGTCAAAAAGGGGCAGGGGAGGGCTTCCCTGGTGGCACAGTGGTTGGGGGTCCACCTGCCGATGCAGGGGACGCGGGTTCGTGCCCTGGGTCCGGGAGGATCCCACATGCTGCGGAGCGGCTGGGCCCGTGAGCCGTGGCCGCTGAGCCTGTGCGTCCAGAGCCTGTGCTCCGCAGCAGGAGAGGCCACAGCAGTGAGAGGCCTGCGTACCGCAAAAAAAAAGGGGGGGGGGGGCAGGGGAATGTCAGAGACTGTTTCATACAAAAAAGCCAAGTAAGTACCGGGTTTTAGGAAGAAATTCCTATGTGAACTCTGAGAGTATAATCCAGAACTAAATTTCTGAAAATGTTTTATGTTCTCTGACATTTGAAGATATTTGGATGTGCTTCTTACTTGGTAATCTAGTTGACTGTAGTGACCGTGTTGTCACCTTTCTTCTCCTGATGATAACATGCATCTATCAAAAGTAGGATCTGGGGCTTCCCTGGTGGTGCAGTGGTTGGGGGTCCGCCTGCCGATGCGGGGGGCACGGGTTCGTGCCCTGGTCTGGGGGGATCCCGCATGCCGCGGAGCGGCTGGGCCCGTGGGCCATGGCCGCTGGGCCTGCGTGTCCGGAGCCTGTGCTCCGCAGTGGGAGAGGCCGCAGCAGTGGGAGGCCCGCGTACCACAAAAAATAAAAAAATAAAAAAAGTAGGATCTGGGGCTTCCCTGGTGGCGCAGTGGTTGAGAGTCCGCCTGCCGATGCAGGGGACACGGGTTCATGCCCTGGTCTGGGAAGATCCCACATGCCGCGGAGCGGCTGGGCCCGTGAGCCATGGCCGCTGAGCCTGTGCGTCCGGAGCCTGTGCTCCACAACGGGAGAGGCCACAACAGTGAGAGGCCTGCGTATCGCAAAAAAAAAAAAAAAAAAAAAAAAAAAAAAAGGTAGAATCTGTTTCATTTCCCAGAGATAATTGATTTCATCAGATGTATTTAATAAGAAATGTCACCAAAAATCTGCTTCTCTGGTTCAGATGGTCTAGTTGTTTCACAGAGTTTTACTATTATATTCAGAGGACAGCTTCTATCTTAACTAAGGTATGATTCTGTCTCCATGAAACCTTCCCTATCTTTCCAGGCATAATTCATCAACACTTTATCTGTACTTCCACTGCCCTTAGCTTAAATTGCTCTGCTATAATGCGTTTATTATTACAGCCTCATATTGTAGGGTGTGATTACTTATTAACCAAATAGTCTGTTTGCAGTAGATTGTAAGAATCTTGACAGTAGGAACTGTGTTTATTCATCATTTATAATCTATAGCATGCTGACTCCCATGATGAGTTTGTTTGGGGCCTGTTAAGTTTAAGCAATACTGATTATTCTAGGTGGAATTGTTTTGCAAGAAGTTAGCCATAGAGAGCTGGCGCTCAGGAGAAAGCTTAGGGCTGGGAATTTAAATTTTGTAATTGTACACATAAGTTTTACTGTTTATATTTTCCTCTTCTTGGCTCTTATTTTTCTTGAACCAGTTATACAGAAGAAGAACCTAAAGTTGACCCTTACTGCGGTTCCTTCTTCCTCCAGCTAGAGCCTCAGGTGTCAATGGGTGTACAGCTCTTAGTACAGGAGAGTGAAAGAGAAACACTGTACCATTCAACTTATTATCACACAGCAGTCTTACATTCTTTAAATATCCTGCTTTTTTTGTTTTTTGTTTTTTTTTCCCTGTTTTTTGTGTGTGTGGTAAAATAAACATAACATAAAATTTGCCTTTTTTTTTCCCTATGTGCAGAGCTTTTTTTTTTTTTGGCTGCGTTGGTTCTTCGTTGCTGCACGTGGGCTTTCTCTAGTTGCAGCGAGCAGGGTCTCTTCATTGCAGTGCGCGGGCTTCTCACTACGGTGGCTTCTCTTGTTGTACAGCGCAGGCTCCAGGTGCATGGGCTTCGGTAGTTATGGCTCACAGGATCTAGAGCACAGTCTTAGTAGTTGTGGCACACAGGCTTAGTTGCTCTGCAGCTTGTGGGATCTTCCCAGACCAGGAATCGGACCCATGTCCCCTGCATTGGCAGGTGGATTCTTAAACACTGCACCACCAGGGAAGTCCCAGATCTTTTTTTTTTTTAACAATTTTTTAAAATTGAAGTATATATGGGACTTCCTTGGCGGTCCAGTGGTTAGGACTCTGTGCTTCCACTGCAGGGGCACAGTTTCAGTCCCTGGTTGGGGAACTAAGATCCCGCAAGCCGCGTGGCATGGCCAAAAAAAAAAAATACAAGGAGTGTTCTGCCTATGTTTTCCTCTAAGAGTTTTATAGTATTTGGTCATGGTTAGGTCTTTAATCCATTTTGAGTTTATTTTTATATATGCTGTTAGAGAATGTTTTTATTTCATTCTTTTACATGTAACTGTCCAGTTTTCCGTGCTCAAGTTATTGAAGAGACTGTCTTTTCTCCGTTGTATCTTGCCTCCTTTGTCATAGATTAATTGACCATAAATGCGTATCTTTATTTCTGGGCTTTCTGTTCTGTTCTGTTGATCTATGTGTCTGTTTTCATGCCAGTATCATACTGTTTCATTGCTCTAGCTTTGTAATATAGTCTGAAATCAAGGAGCATGATTCCTCAAGCTCCATTCTTCTTTTTCAAGATCATTTTGGCTTTTCAGGATCTTTTGTGTTTCCATACAAATTTAAAAATTTTTTGTTCCAATTCCATGAAAACTGCTATTGGTAATTTGATAGAGATTGCATTGAATCTGTAGACTGCCTTGGGTGGTATGGTCATTTTAACAATTATGATTCTTCCAATCCAAGAACATGGTATGTCTTTCTATCTGTTTTTTGTCGTCTTCAGTTTCTTTCATCAACGTCTTAATAATTTTCGGAGTACAGGTCTTTTGCCTCCTTAGGGAGGTCTCTATTCCTAGGTATTTTATTCTTTTTGATACAAAGGTAAGTGGGATTGTTTCCTTAATTTCTCTTTCTGCTATTTTGTTGTTAGTGTATAGAAATGCAGCAGATTTCTGTGCATTAATTTTGTATTCTGCAACTTTACCAAATTCATTGATGAGTTCTAGTAATTTTTTGGTGGCATGTTTAGGATTTTCTATGTATAGTATCATGTCATCTGAAAACAGTGACAGTTTTATTACTTCTTTTCCAATTTGGATTATTTTTATTTCTTTTTCTTCTCTGATTGCTGTGGCTAGGACTTCCAAAACTATGCTGAATAAAAATGGTGATAGTGGGCATCCCTGTCTTGTTCTTGATCTTAGAGGAAATGCTTTCAGCTTTTCTCCATTGAGTATGGTGTTAGCTGTGGGTTTGTCATATGTGGCCTTTATTATGTTGTGGTAAGTCCCCTCTATGCCCACATTCTGGAGAGTTTTCATCATAAATGGATGTTGAATTTTATCAGAAGCTTTTTTGGCATCTGTTGAGATGATCATATGCTTTTTTACTCTTCAGTTTGTTAATGTGGTATATCACACTGATTGATTTGTGGATTCTGAAAAATCCTTTCATCCCTGGGATAAATCCTACTTGATCATGGTGTATGATCCTTTTAATGTATTGTTGGATTCAGGTGCTAGTATTTTGTTGACGATTTTTGCATCTAGGTTCATCATAGTGATATTGGCCTGTAATTTCCTTTTTTTGTGGTGTCTTTGTCTGGTTTTGGTATCAGGGTGATGGTGGCCTCATAGAATGAGTTCAGAAGTTTTCCTTCCTATGCAGTTTTTTGGAATAGTTTCAGAAGGATATGTTTTAACTCTTCTCTAAATGTTTGATAGAATTCACCTGTGAAGCCATCTGGTCCTGGACTTCTGTTTACTGGAAGTTTTTAAATTACTGATTCAGTTTCAGTACTGGTAATTGGACTCTTCATATTGTCTATTTTTTCCTGGTTCAGTCTTGGGAGATTGTACCTTTCTAAGAATTTGTCCATTTCTTCTAGGTTGTCCATTTTATTGGCATATAGTTGCTTGTTGCCTCTTACGGCCCTTTGTGTTTCTGTGGTATTGGTCGTAACTTCTCCTTTTTCATTTCTGATTTTATTGATGTGAGCCCTCTTCCTTTTTTTCTTGCTGAGTCTGGCTAAAGGTTTATCAATTTTGTTTACCTTTTCAAAGAACCAGCTTTTAGTTTTATTGATCTTTTTTATTGTTTTCTTAGTCTCTATTTCATTTATTTCTGCTTAGATCTTGATGATTTCTTTCCTTCTGCTGCCTTTGGGTTTTGTTTGTTCTTCTTTCTCTAGTTGCTTTAGGTGTAATGTTAGGTCATTTATTTGAGATTTTTCTTGTTTCCTGAGGTAAGCTTGTATCTCTATGAACTTCCCTCTTAGAACTGCTTTTGCTGCATCCCATAGGTTTTGGATTGTCATGTTTTCGTTTTCACATGTATCAAGGTATTTTTTGATTTCCTCTTTGCTTTCTTCAGGGATCCATTGATTGTTTAGTAGCATATTGTTTAGTCGCCATGTGTTTGTGTTTTTTGCAGTTTTTTTCCTTGTAGTTGATTTCTAACCTCATACTGTTGTGTTTGGGAAAGATGCTTGATATGATTTCAGTTTTCTTAAATTTACTGAGGCTTGCTTTGTAGCCCAGCATGTGATCTGTCCTGGAGAATGTTCCATGTACACTTGAAAAGAATGTGTATTCTGCTGCTTTCAGATGGAATGCTCTATACATATTAAGTCCATCTGGTCTAATGTGTCACTTAAGGCCTGTGTTTCCTTATTGACTTTCTGTCTGGATGCTCTGTCCATTGATGTAAGTAGGGCGTTAAAGTCCCCTACTATTATTGTGTTACTGTTGGTTTCTCTTTTATGTCTGTTAACATTTGCCTTGTGTATTGAGGTGCTCTTATGTTGGGTACATATATATTTACAATTGTTATATCTTCTTGGATTGATCCTTTGATTGTTATGTAGTGTCCTTTTTGTCTCTTGTAACAGTCTTTATTTTAGAGTCTATTTTGTCTGACATAAGTATTGCTACTTAAGCTTTCTTTTGATTTTCATTGGTGTGGAGTACCTCACTTTCAGTCTGTATGGGTCTCTTGATCTGAAGGGAGTCTCTTGTAGGCAGCGTATATATGGGTCCTGTTTTTGTATTCATTCAGCCAGTCTGTGTCTTTTGGTTGGAGCATTCAGTCCGTTTACATTTAAGGTAATTATCAATATGTATATTCCTATTGCCATTTTGTTAATTGTCTAGTGTCTAGTGGATTTGTCTAGTGGACATGTCTAGTGGATTTGTTTTTGCAGGTATTTTCTTCCCCTTCTTTTGTTCTCTTCTCTTGTGATTTGATGGCTATCTTTAGTGTTATGTTTGGATTCCTTTTTCTTTTTTGTGTGTATATCTTTTATAGATTTTTGTTTTATGGCTACCATGAGCTTTTTGTATAACAGTCTGTATATTCATGCTTGTTTTAAGTTGCTCATCTCTTAATTTCAAATGCATTTTAGATGCCCTGCATTTGTATTCTCCTACCCTCATGATTGTTGTTTTTGGTATTATATTTTATATCTAATTTTTTGTGTATCCCTTAACTGCTTATTGTATATACAGATGATTTTACTACTTTTGTCTTTTAAACTCCCTACTAGCTTTGTGTGTGGATGATATCGTGCTTTATTGTATGTTTGCCTTTACCAGCAAGCTTTTCCATTTTGTAATTCTCTTGTTTCTAGTTGTGACCTTTTCTTCTCTGCCTAGAGAAGTTCCTTCAACATTTGTTTTAAAGCTGGTTTTGTGGTGCTGAATTCTTTTAGCTTTTGCTTGTCTGTAAAGCTTTTGATTTCTCCATCACATCTGAACCTCGAGAGCCTTGCTGAGTAGAATATTCTTGGTTGTAGGTTTTTCTCTTTCATTGTTTTGAGTATATCATCTCTCCCTTCTGGCATGCAGAGTTTCTCCCAAAAATTCAGCTGATAGCCTTATGGGCGTTCCCTCGTATGTTATTTGATGCTATTCTCTTGTTGCTTTATATATTTATTTATTTATTTATTTATTTTTGGCTGTGTTGGGTCTTTGTTGCTGCCCACGGGCTTTCTCTAGTCACAGTGAGCAGGGGCTACTCTTCGTTGTGGTGCAGGCTTCTCAGTGTGGTGGCTTCTCTTGTGGAACACAGGCTCCAGGCGCGCAGGCTTCAGTAGTTGTGGCTCATGGGCTCTAGAGTGCAGCCTCAGTAGTTGTGGCACACGGGCTTAGTTGTTCTGTGGCATGTAGGATCTTCCCAGAACAGGGCTCGAACCCGTGTCCCCTGCATTGGCGGGCGGATTCTTAACTACTGCGCCACCAGGGAAGCTCCCTCTGTTTTTTTTTTTGGGAAGCTCCCTCTTGTTGCTTTTAATACTCTCTTCATCTTTAATTTTTGTCTTTTTTTTTTTTTTTTGTGGTACGTGGGCCTCCTGTTGCGGGGCATAGGCTCTGGATGCACAGGCTTAGCGGCCATGGCTCACAGGCCCAACCGCTCCGCGGCATGTGGGATCTTCCCAGACCAGGGCACGAACCCGTGTCCCCCGCATCGGCAGGCGGACTCAACCACTGCGCCACCAGGGAAGCCCTAATTTTTGTCATTTTGATTACAATATGTCTTAGTCTGTTCCTCTCTGGTTAATCCTGTATGGGACTGTCTGCTTCCTGGACTCGGGTGACTTTCCTTTCCCAGGTTAGGGAAGTTTTCAGCTATTATCTCTTCAAATATTTTGTCAGGACCTTTCTTTCTCTCTTAGCCTTCTGGGACCCCTATGATCTTACTATTAGTGTACTTGATGTTGTCCCAGAGATCTCTTAAACTGTCTTCATTTCTTCTCATTCTTTTTTCTGTTCAATGGCAGTGATTTCCACTAGTCTGTCTTCCAACTCACTGATCCATTCTTCTGCCTCATTTAGTCTGCTATTGATTTCTTCTAGTGTATTTTTCATTTCAGTTATTGTCTTCTTCGATTCTGTTTGGTGGTTCTTTATATTTTCTAATTCTAAACTTCTCATTTCTCACTCTGTGCACCCCTTCTCTCCTGAGTTCTTTGATCATTTTTACAACCATTACCCTGACCTCTTTTTTTGGGTAGATAGCTTATCTTCACGTCACTTAGTTCTTCTGGGATTTTACGTTGCTTAGTTCTTCTGGAATTTTACATCAGTTCTTCATTGTCTGAAACATATTCCTCTGATGTCTCATTTTATCTAAATTCCTATTTGTGTTTTTATGTATGTAGTAGGTTAATTATGTTTCTCAACCTTGGAGAAGCGGCCCTCTGTAGGAGACGTCATGTGCGTCCCAGCAGTGCACTCTCCTCTCATCACCCAAGGGCCAGAGGCCAGCTGGTCCCAGGGTAGTATCTGGCCTGTGTTTGCAGACTTGGTCTGCAGGCTGCAGAATTGTAGTGTTCTTGCTTCTGGTGTCTGCCCCCAGGTGGGCGAGTCTGGTCTAGAGACTTATGCAGGCTTCCTGGTGGGAGGGGCCAGTGCCTGCCCACTTGTGCGTGGAGTGGGGTCTTGGCCCTCTGGTGGGCAGGGACATGTCTAGAGGTGGCTTTGGGCTTAGGAAGTCTTTAGGCAGCATGTCTGCTGGTGGATGGGGCTGTGTTCATACCTAGTTAGTTGTTTGGCCTGAGGCCTCCCAGTCCTGGAGCCTACAGGCTGTTGGGAGGGGCCAGGTCTTGGTGCCAAGATGTCAGCCTCCAGGAGAGCTCATGCAGATGAATGCTCCCTGATATGCCCACTACCAGTGTCTGTGTCCCCAGGGTGAGGCATAGCTACTCCCCAACCCCTACCCCGCCTACCCAGGAGACTATCTCAGACCAGCAGGTTGGTCTGACCCAGGCGCCTATCAGATTACTGCTTTTGCCCTTAGTCGTGATGCACATGAGATTTTGTGTGCACCTTTAAGAGTGAAGTCTCTGTTCCCCCCAATCCTGTGGAGCTCGTGCAATAAAGCCCCGCTGGCCTTCAAAGCCAAATGGTCTAGGGGCTCTTCGGGGGGCCCAATGTGGGGCTCAGAACCCTCACTTCTGTAGGAGAACCTCTATAATATAATTACTCTCCAGTCACCCACCCAGTGGGTATGGGATTTGATTATATCTCAAGTGTGCCCCTCCTACATGTCTCGTTGTGGTTCCTTCTTTATGTCTTTTCTGGTGGGTTCCAGTCTTTTTTATCAGTGGTTGTTCTGTAGTTAGTTATGATGTTGCTTGTGAGAGGAAATGAGCTTAGGGGTCTTTCTACTCTGCCATCTTGGCCTCTCTCAGTTCCCAATTTCCCCTTCTTTTTTTTTTCCTAGAGAATTCTCTTTTTTTAAATATTTATTTGTCTTTTATCTTTGGCTGCATCAGATCTTTATTGCGGCATGTGGGATCTTCATTGTGGCACGCAGGATCTTTCGTTGCGACACATGGGCTCTTCATTGTGGCTCACGGGCTTCTATCTAGTTGTAGTGTGTGGGTTTTCTCTCTCTAGTTGTGGTGTGTGGACTCTATAGTTGTGGCACATGGGCTCCAGAGCGTGTGGGCTCTGTAGTTTGTGGCACACAGGCTCCGTAGTTGTGGCATGCGGGCTTAGTTGCCCACGGCATGTGGAATCTTAGTTCCCCAACCAGGGATCGAACCCATGTCCCCTGTGTTGGAAGGCAGATTCTTTACCACTGGACCACCAAGGAAGTCCCTCCCCTTCTTTCTTCTAGAGATGATTTCACCTGTTATTCTGCTTCCTCTCCATCATCATTTCACTGATACTCTGCAGCATTTGCCAAGACTTTCCTTAAAATTCTATGCTTTGCTTCTTGTCCTTTCTCCTACTTCATTGTATCCTTATTTCCTTTGCTGTCTCCTTTTGTTTTCCATTCCACTAAAACTATTATTTCCTCAAAATTTTGTCACTAGCATTCTTTATTTGCTCCATTAATAGTTCTCAAAATTGGTCTTGGGACCACTTTTTTTCAGAACCATATAGGTTACTTTTAAAAGTTCAGACTCATTGATCCACCAGAGAACTCCAGAATTAGATTCCCATTTTAACCAATTTTTTTTTCCATTTTAACCAATTTTAAGTGTACAATTCAGTGGCTTTAATTACACTCACAATGTTATGCAACCACCACCATCATCTATTTCCAAATTTTTCATCATCCCAAATAGAAACTCTGTACCCATTAAGCAATAACTCCCCATTCCCCTTTCCCCCAGCTTCTGATAATCTCTCTTACTTTCTGTCTCTGGATTTGCCTGTTGTAGATATTTCATGTAAGTGGAATCATGTAATAGTTGTCCTTTCATGTCTGGCTTACTTCACTTAGCATATTTTCAAGGTTCATCCATGTTTAGCATGTACCAGAACTTCACTCCTTTTATAGCTGACTAATATTCCATTCTACGGGTAATACCACATTTTATCCATTTGTTTATTGATGAACATCTTTTGTTTTTAAAATAGCTTCCACCCATCCCCCATAAAAATACATTGTCATCATAGAAAGTTAAGGGTATGCAGAAAATATGGAAAAGATATTAGCATTCAGTCATAACTCCACTACAAAGAAATAACTACTCTTAGTCTTATATTTCTTTCCTATCTTTATATGCATATATATTTAATATATCTGAGACTGCAGTTAGATGTACAATTTGGAATCCTTCCTTTTCCAAATAGTATTATATTACAAAAATTGTTTCATGTCATTAAAAAATTTTTCTTAATTGTCAGTCTAAATGTCTACATGTATTCCAGTATATGAACATACCATAATTTAACATTTCTTTATTTATTATGCATTATAATGCTTTAATAGTAAAGACTCACATGTTGGACTTTTATATACATAAATATTTATCTTCTTCTCCAAGTTCCTTAAGACAGTTTCTTGGAAATACAGTTGCTGACTGAAAGATCGTGATCAGTTTTAGAACTCTTCATCCATATTGCCAAATTGATTTTCAGAAAGGACATGCCATTTTATGCTATCTACAGCATAGCTACAGAGAATCCATCTCATCAGACTCCTGCCACCAGAGCATAAGAGAAAATGATCCCAGCATATCATATAGTCTAATAATGTCTGTTAGCTTTCACTTATATTAGTAATAATAGGTTATGCTTCATACTAGCCTTTAGATATAAGCAGGTGCTGAGCTTAAAAGGATTGAATGTGAAAGATACTGACTTATGGGAGTGTGTGCAAAGGCCATAATCCTCAAAATCTGACATCCCTTAGCCTTACACAGTCCAGACACTTACGTGTCTTATTCTTAAAATGTCTGTTATTTCACCCCATTAAAATATAGCAGGAAGGCAATAAAAGATTAATTTCCTAATAAACATTTAAGTGCCACTACATACAGGAAGGAGTAGCAATAAAACTTGATTTTAAGACAGTTATGAACTGCAGCTAACTGGCCTAGCGGGGACTTTGAAACAAACAAACAAAAATTACATAGCATAAGAATTTAAACCCCCTCTCTGAACTGAGAGGGCAGTTAGTTACCGGCAAGAGCTGTGGAGTCAATCATAACTTTGTAATCCTCCTTATAGCCATGAAAACTTATTGCTATGTAGGAATAAAGCGAGCATCAGATTTACCAGCTAGAAGGCTGCTACAGTTAATATATGTGCCCTACTCAAAGGCCAGCAAGGGCAGGGGTTGTTAAGGTTTTGATAAGTAGCGTAATTGGGCCACCCAGCAGTTGCCTGGAATGACTTAAAATAGCCTTCAATTCTATAGAGCAGTTGGGCTGATTCTGAAAGGGCAGAACAATAGGAAAAATCAGGCCAAAAATACAGCCCAGGAGGTTCTGGGTGTCTTCATTGGGGGCACTACTGGTGCTATTTCTGAACCTTAATATGACCCCTCATCTAGCATTTGGGGAAGTGAGATCTGACAGCATCCATGATTTTAGAATAAGTTTTATAGGAGGTGTCCATTCAGCAAATTTGAGTGACTGTTAGATGCTGACAGTTGGGGGGATACTGTATCTCGTAAGGCAATGGCCTCTGATCTCAAGGAGTTCACCTTCTAGTAAGGTCAAAGATTACAAACAATTATACTACAAGATAATTCTATATAATATCAGTTTCCATGAAGTGCAGAAGGTGAATAAACCACCTTAAGTTTTCACAGAGAAAGAAGCATCTGACCCAAGTCTTGGATAACTGGGAACTTACAATGTGGAGAAGCAGAAAAGGGTTCTTCTAAACAGTGAAAACAGCATATGTAATTGCACTATGCGTGAGAGGACAAAGTATTTTTTGGTAACTACGAGACATGTCAGTATTAATTAGAGCAAAAAATAAGAGAAAGGGCATCTGGAGTTTTGGACTGGGGTCAAAAAAATGCCTCTTCGGGACTTACCTGGTGGCACAGTGGTTAAGAATCTGACTGTCAATGCAGGGGATACGGGTTCGAGCCTTGGGCCAGGAAGATCCCACATGTCGCAGAGCAACTAAGCCCATGCGCCACAACTACTGAGCCTGAGTCTAGAGCCCTTGAGCCACAACTACTGAAACCCACGTGCCTAGAGCCCGTGCTCTGCAACGAAGGGTAGCCCCCGCTTGCCGCAACTAGAGAAAGCTCATGTGGCAATGAAGACCCAACGCAGCCAAAAATAAAAAATTTTTAAATTTTTTTAAATGCCTCTTCCTCCATAACTCAAGTAGCATTCTTTACCTCAGCTACCTGTTAAGTGGAAAAAACACCGACATAAATGGGATGCTTGATCGATTGAAAAAGGAACCTGAGTGCTGTTGTAGTAGCTAGTTTAATAATCTTTGTTTATTTGTCTGCTCCTTGTTATTATACTGTATATAGATTGTATGATTTACGTAGACCAAACAGCAGTAAAATCACTGGGGGGAAGTGAAGTCTTCATATGAAATGCATACAATTTGCTTTGTGAATTTAACAAATTCCTTATCCCTCCTTTTGCCTCTAAAAGAGTTGGGAAGTGTCTAACTGATCTTGCTCAGCCCAACAATTAATCCTTTGATAGTTCTAATAGCCTGTATCTAGGAGCCTTATATAACCATGTCATTTGCTCAGTAGAGGGGAAGGAATGTTAGATAGAAATAAAATATTCTGGCCTTTTTAACTTCTAGTATTTCATTCTCTCTATTCTAAAACTAAACTCTCCACCCAATTCTGGACCTTGCTGTTCATGAAGCTACATCTTTTATACAACCCCATTTAAAACAACGATTAATAAATTTATTTGTATTTCACAGTCTGGGATGGCATTCATATTGCTTTTCACACTAAACTCAAACAACATATTTTAAACTACAAAGACCTACATCAGGCTGTAAAATGTGACTTAACATTTAGCCTTTGGAAAAGAAGCTTGAGCAGAAGGAAAATTCATGAATTTATTTATTGTTTTTTGCCCCATGTTAGCCTCTTATTTTGCTGCCAGTAAGGTATATATTATCCATATATCAGCTGTTACTTAGCTTACATTCTGAGATAAATATTTCTCTGACAAGCTTTTATGGTGCTACAGAATTGAATTTTTATAGACAAATAAGTGTTTTAAGAATGAGAATGACATCATAGGAAGGAAACTAAACAAAGTTGGGAAATCCAGGTTCAAGTTCTGGGTTTGCACATAACCAGCTGTTTGTCCTTGGGTATGTTGCTTAACCAAGAGCTCTTGTCTTTAGTATTTATTTCTTTAACAAGAGATTTGAACTAGAAGACCTCTAAATTCACCAAATATATGGCCTGACTTTTTTGGAACAATATTGATTTCAAATCTCTTGTGACTTCAATGTTTGTAAATAAAAAATATCTCATATTACAATGTTTGAGGGCTCTTTTCACACCTGGAAGTATTGTAGAAATCCTTTATTAAATTAAGTGATTCGGTCTTGATTTGGAAAATATAGTCCTACCATATCTTTATTCTTTTCCCATACTAAAATTATGTGATTCTAGGATAGATCCAGAGCAGCATCCCATTTCATATCTACTATGCCACTGCCTTCTCAAGCCATTCCTCTCCTATACTTTCAGCCATTTTTCCATTTAACTTTTCTACTTAAACAGTAATTATCTTCAGAAGTACATAGTTTATCTTTTTCTAAAGTTAATATAAATTATTTTTAACTTGTGATGATTTTTGTTCAGGACAGCTAGATTGAATGCTTACTCTGTGTAATATTTGTGGGGTTTAGTTACAATTTTCTAGGGGATTTGCCTTTATTTTCTCTGTGTTCCAGGTCTTGCCTGAAATTTAGAAGCCCCTTTCTTCCCCTTCCTTTCTGGTGCTGTCTATCAGTGGTGGTGATCACCTCTGAGGAAGAAAAGCCCACTTGCACTGACCATGGAGAACACTCAGCATCTCTGCTTGATTGTGACAAGGGCAGTTTTTGGATGGATCATGAAATGCTTCTAAAGTAGCCAAGAGTTAACTTTCGTAACCTTTTTATATAATAAGCATGTTACCACCAAGGTAACTTACCCAGTGAAATCAACTACATAGTGGAATCACATTATTTACACATTTAACTTATATGCAAATACAACTCTACTAAAACACAGAGTGAGAGAGAAAAATAACATTTTACATAGTGCATGCACATTCAGCCTTCCTTTTCAGTGAGTCCTAGGCAATGAAATTAAATCTGAAGCAGTCAGTTCATATTGGTGAAAGCTACAGAGAGAATGTGAGGATGGTTTTAAAGGTCTCCTAGTAATTGATAAATGTTCAGATGGCCAGGCAACTGGGTGGGAGAACTTCCTTGTCATTTACAAGGGTTTTTGAAGGTTGTTGAGAAGCTACACTTAAAAATCAGAGAAACTGACAAAATCCTCTACAAAGAAAGACATGAAGAGAACAAGTTGAAACTTTTGTAAATTTACTAAGTATTCAAAGGAGTGAAACACCTGATTGATTAAATTTCTGAGTGTTCTTTATGGGTTTTCAGTGGTTATTTTTACCATACACTATTACCCCCTTACAACCTGTCCCATAAGTAAGATGCTGACTATTGTACAGATACAATAGTATCTATTGATTTAGTTTGCTAGTATAAATTAAGAGAATGGGTAATTTCATTATGAAGCCAATTCGTGGCTGATAACTCCCATTTTTTTTAAATGTGGGCATGAACTTCTTCCTCGCAGTAGAAATCTTTGAATTTAAAATCTAGATTCTAGGGAATTCCCTGGTCCAGTGGTTAGGACTCAGTGCTTTCACTGCCGTGTGCCTAGGTTTGATCCCTGGTCGGGGACCTAAGATCCCACAAGCCATGTGGCGTGGCCAGTAATAATAATAATAATTTTAGATTCTATAATAAAATGACTGTTTCTTGACCATCCTAGTAATTTATGCCATGTACATTATTTTACTTTGTCACTAGGGTTTTTTTCCACCCAAATCCACGGCTTACATAATTACTACATTGGGATTGCATAACTAGCTACCAAGTAAAAATCAGTAATTGGATAAAATGTTCTTTAAAACATTTTTAAAGTTGTACCAAATATGTGAAATACATTTTTTTCTGTGATCACACAGGTGAACATGATTAAAGATGATGGGACAGTTATTCATTTCAACAATCCCAAAGTCCAAGCTTCCCTTTCTGCTAACACCTTTGCGATTACTGGCCATGCTGAAGCCAAACCAATCACAGAAATGCTTCCTGGAATATTAAGTCAGCTTGGTGCTGACAGCTTAACAAGTCTTAGGAAGTTAGCTGAACAGTTCCCTCGGCAAGGTAGGTATTTCAATTTAGTGCCTCTTTCCCTCCTCACCTTACTTAAAGAACCTCATGATTTAAAAGGTGTGTCCATTTTATGCTAGAAGGATTTGCCTGTACATAAATTTTACTTTTTGTAATATTGTATGCTTCATAAATTTTTGAGTTTGTTCCTTTAGTAATTATGCAGTGTAGCATGTAGAATATTCAGATACATTTTGGTAGTAATATAGAGTGTTGGGAGGTAATTACTTAAAAGGAAAGTGCCAGGATCTGCAGGCCACATTTTATAAACAGTTGATTTGGTATTCACTTCTGACTAATGACAAGACGATAATGTTATCACAGAACTATATTTTCATTTAATATTGTTGATTGTGCTATAGATGCAGCAACCATAAGTTCTGAGTGTCCAAGATAGTTCTGATTTCAAATGTGTCTTGTCATCCCTAAAAAATCAGAGCCTGTTAGTTCAATGCTAATACTACAAAGCTAGATAGTTTTACACCAAAAGAGATGGACAAAATCTTGAATGTTGATTTTTTATTTGGAGAATATGGAATTTGGAGAATTAATTAACTATAATGTCTTTATTTAAACTCACCTAAATTATTCCACTTTGCATGTAAGTTTTACCTTCACTACCCATTGAAATTGCGAACCATATTTAGTGTATATCTAATGAAGTTAAACTTTTAATAATTTTAGTATCAAGTAAAAAAATATGGCATTTAGATTAGGCAGTATTTAGCTTTTTCTGAACAACTACGTAAGATTTGTTTCTAGAACTATGTAGACAGGAAAAAAGGATAAACATTACAAGTATTTGGTAAGGATCTTTGTTCTCAATGACTAATTTTAAAATAAACTTTTTGTAGTGTTGGATAGCAAAACACCAAAACCAGAAGACATTGATGAGGAGGATGATGATGTTCCAGGTAGGTGACATTTCTTCAGTTTTAAGATTTTTAGCATCCTGTTTATCTCATTTAATTCATTGCATGATCATTTTTCAGTTTTTTGTTAATGGTGAGCTTGTGAATTTAAATGGGTTCACAACGATGTGCATACAATCTAATGAAACAGGATAAAAGCCCTCCCGTTCAGAACTTAGAAATTGTCACACAAAGCTCTGCTGCATTTATTAAATTGGAATCTGCCTTTATTAAATTGGAATCATTGTGATTATAAATTTGCATAGTTATTGTTACATTTCTGTAGGAATTATGATTGACATATGAAAATGCTAGTCACCTTAGTTTGCATAGGCAAAAGAAGACTAACATTTCCTTAGGGTTTCTGTTTTAAGCAGATAAATGAAGCATTATTAGTGAAATGCCACCAATTCATTTCTGCCACTTATGTTTTCAGGCTAATTCTAGTAGCAATAATTTTGTTTTTGTTAGGCTAGAAGTTAGTAATTGCATTTTTACCTCTTTGTCTTTTTGTGTATCTTTAACTTATTTACTTTTTTTTTCAGATCTCGTAGAAAATTTTGATGAGGCATCAAAGAATGAAGCTAACTAAAATTTTTTCTGGTTTTTGGAAGCTGGCATGGACTAGATTTAACAAATCAGCTATGTGGTTCCAAAGTTTTACAGACACGGAGAACATCAGCTGTTACTAGTTCAGTAATATAAATATTTTGTATATTAATAATGCTGTTTGTTCAGCATTTTTCGATCATTTGATTTTGCATTTTGCACTTCCTCCCAGGATCTATTCTTTTGGTCAAAATACGAAGTGTTGGTGCAGTTTGAGGGTGTTTTGGGTTTTGATTCTTGGTTTTTTTGTTTTGTTTTTTGTTGGGGTATTTTTAGTGTGTGTATGTGTATGTATGCGTGTGGGTATGTGTGTATACAGTGGAGAGCAAATTGGAAAGCAGTTTTATTTATCCTCCTCCTTACCCCAGTAGAAATAAAACAAATCTTTACATTTGTTACTTTTTATTTTTTCTAATGATGCACAGAATTAATGAAAAGTGAGTATCTTGGATTTCAAATCAGGAGATTTTACCCTTGGAGGTTTGGTTTTAATTTGCTTCGTTAACATATTTCTCATACATTTTTCTGGGTTTAAAATGTCTTGAGATATTTTGTCACCAGCTTCATGCTGGCATAATGGGTAGCATATCTTTGGTGCAGTTGCCTTGGATTCACTTACTTAGGATTCACTTACCTAGTTAGACCCAGAGGAATTTCTTCTACTAGTTTTTGTCCTAAATGCCTTGTTTTCTCCCCTTTTGGTCTCTAAATGGCCCGGTTAGCCTTTAGTAATGCTGTTCCTCATCTTCCATCTAGCCTGAGAAGGATGTTCTCCATATAGAGTTAAGTGAGTGCCTAATCCCTCTTTTTGTAAGATTGTTCCCACATCTTGAGGAACAACAGCTCCATCTTCAACTTCTTATTCTTTTGATTTTACAGTTTGGTAGATTTCAAACTGGAATAGCTAGCATGTGCTTGCTAAATAATTTTATGCCAGCCTTATCCTGTATCCCAGCTGTTCTTAATAGCAGGTGCAAAAATGCCTCTTTTTCAGCAAGGTTGAAATTGGGAATGTCCTGTTGAATCAGAAAAAATGGGCCATAGACTCATTCCCCAGCACAAATGGGCATTCTATGAAATGGTACTGGCCCCAGGAGGATTTCTTCAACCACTCCTCTACTCTTGGCCTTGAACCTACCTCTGGATTGGATCTTACTATTGTAGCTGCTCATAGCATCCTCCTGCATGCTTAGAGTAATGCTTTGGGGGAACACTGGTAAAACACAGTATTTATTTTTTCACCTCCTTTCAGAGGACTTGGAGGTAAGTTGCATTCATTCATTGACGCTTCCCTCTTGCCGTCTTATAAAAGCTTGCACTTTGTTATATCAGCATTTGTTATAGCCAATATTTAAGGATAAGATTTAGAAGTCTATCATGGCCCATCATCAAACTATGGCTTAACCTTGCAGCATATCAACTTTTGTTTCAAGCTAGATATCTTTATTTGATATCTCTAGTGCAAGACCAACATATCAAGAGATCTATAGACACGAAGGCAAAGGTCTTGTATTTTTTTCCATCCAGACACCTCAATTTATTTTATACATTTGTTGATTTTTCCTGTTATGTTTTATATATATGGAGTTAACTACAAAATAAAATAACAGTAATAAAATAACAAAAGAGGATAATATTTCCTCTTGTGCTTCTCTTTTTGTTGTCTACAGAATTTACTTCTTTTGTATTTTCCCTCTCCTCCTCACCCCCAAATGAATTTCAACCTAGTCTTTTTTTGAAATTATGCTTCATCCATTGTTAGATCAGTAGCTCTACATGGTCTACATAGTCCAGAATGCTGTTCCTCTGACTGTCCCCAAAGGGCACATTGTGGGGCAGAGAGAGTTAAGGGGACTTCAAGTGGTTAGGGAAACTTAAGAGGTAGTATACGAAATGGGCAGAAGAAGCACTCATGTGGAATTCAGGAGAATTGGATCCTAGTCCAAACTCTGGCATTAACCGTATGACCTTGGGCAGGTCATCTAACCTAATGACTTTGAAATTCATCATCAGTCAAATGAGATGTTTCCAAATCAACATTTCTTCTGCTCCTGTAGTTCTGTGAATCTCATTTCTGAAAATCCTCAAGGAGGTATTTTATCATTTTTTCAGAAATGTCTTTTTATCAATACTCATAAAAGTTCTTTGTGTGTATATACTTCTTCCTCTTTTACATTTTGATCATATTTTAACTGCTCACCCGGAGGAGCTCTGGTCAGTATTTCCTTTTATCCTGTTGACAATAACTCTTAATGGCTGCCCTCTCTTGTATACAATGAGCCAATACTCTTTTTTGTTTTATATTTTCATACCTTCCCTTTTCCTGGACAAAGCATATCGAGATCCTGACTCAACCCAAAGAAATGTTCCTGCCTTCAGAGTGAGTAGGCATAGGTAAGAATGTGGATGAAACTTCTATAAATTGTAGTGTTCTTGGCATAAATATGAATTATATAGTTTTTTTAAATATATGAAGTAGTTACTAAATATTTACTTTTTACTAAGGTTATGTATTTATTGCCAAGATAACTATAGAAGAATTTTCTGGGGAAATTCACCTTAAAATATTGAGATAATTCAAGAAATGTCTATAGAAAGTTGATTGATAATCTTAATTTTTATGGTTAGTCCTTTCAGTTTTTATAAAGCTCCTCATTTATCTGTTTTGGGGAAGCCCAAAGTAAGTAGTTGGACCTTATATTTGTTTTACCCTTATTTTTCCCATTAAGTAATGGTTTAAGAATACATCAAGCATCTTGATTTGTTGTTAAATAACTGTTATTTATGGGATTCCATTAAATTAATTTTAATAAGCCTACCAGGTTCTTGTGAAAACCCATATTGGGATGTGTTTGATTTGTTTCTTTGTTTTAATTCAGTGTTTAACCCTAAGGGTGTTATATATCCATAAATACAATATTATGAGAAGACATAGTGTGGGATGGGGACTTCTCTGGTGGTGCAGTGGTTAAGAATCCATCTGCCAATGCAGGGGACATGGGTTTGATCCCTGGTCTGGGAAGATCCCACATGCCACGGAGCAACTAAGCCTGTGCGCCACAACTACGGAGCCAGCGCTCTAGAGCCCGTGAGTCACAACTACTGAAGCCCTCACGCCCTAGAGCCCACGTGCCGCAACTATTGAAGCCCATGTGCTCTAGGGCCTGCGTGCCACAACTACTGAGCCCATGTGCTGCAACTACTGACGCCCATGCACCTAGAGCCCGTGCTCTGCAACAAGAGAAGCCACCGCAGCCAGAAGCCTGTGCACCGCAACAAAGAGTAACCCCTGCTCGCCACAACTAGAGAAGGGGCACATGCAGCAATGAAGAACCAATGCAGCCAAAACTAATTAATTAATTTAATTAAAAAGACATAGTATGGAATAGTAGGAAATGCACAGGTTTTTAGATAGAGGTCAGTTCCATTACCTACTATGTTATAATCTTTCCAGTAGGGCTACTGTAATGCACAACTTGGGGGGTTCACCATTCATATTTGTTGTGTCCCAGGGGTTGCCATTTTCATAGAGTATAATGTGACTAATGCCCCTATATTAGTGTAATGATGGCCTTGCTATCTGAGCCTGTTTTCCTCCACTGTAAATGGTCCCTGAATCAAACAGGGTTCCTTAGAACTCCCTAAATGATTAAGGTGAAGATGAAAGATGATTAAAGTGTGTGATCTCCCAAGCCATGGCAGAAAGGAGCTTATATTTCTAGGCACAGCAAAGCTCCATTGTACACTGCCACCCTCCTGTTCAGTCTGTATTGTTCTGCCACACAGAGTTTGCCTAGATTATCATAGCCCCCTTACTGGGCTTGCTTATGATTCACTTGCTCCAATCCATCCTTTACATAGGAGCCAAACAACCTAAATTTCATATCTGAGCATGTCATAGCCTTACATTTATCTCCAACATACCACTCTGTTTCAAGCTTTCATCCTTTTGCACATATTTTTTTTACTGTAGTACAATATTGAGATTACTTGATTTTCTTTATAGTTTTCCCATCTAGATTGTGAGCACCTTGATGGCAGATAGTGTGTCACACATCTTTTATTCCCAATATCTAGCATAGTGACAACATGTAGTCTACTTAAAATCATAATAACATTTACTGAATGTTATCTCATTTAACACAGTTCAGTGGAGCAGATATTATGGTCTCACTTTTAAAGTGGAGCAAAAATGGTTTAGGGAAGTACCAACACAACTAACAGGTGAGAGAACCAGAATTCTAATCTAGATCTGTCAGATTCCAGAGTTTAAATTCTAAACATCCCCCACACCATTCAACAAATATTTATTGAAATAAAAATTATGTTTTTGTGGCCTCTAGATGGATATCCTCATCAAATATCACTCAATATTAGCCTGAAAGTCAAATCTCAGTAAGTTTGAGGGTTTTTTTACAAGTAGGATTTGTAATTTTTGTATATATTCAGGAGTTGAGTTTTATGAACTTAATAATTGGGTATTTTGCAAACCTGGGACAGGATCTTTGACGGTGGTATATGGGCAAAAATTCTTAGGTTACATATGTTAATCTTCTTGGCACTGGTGTTTGCTCTCAAAATTTTGCATCCTTTTAGGGTTACCTTGTTAAAGAAAAATATACACTTGAACAAGGCGTGATGAATTTATCCTGCAGCCACACTTTTTTTTAATGTGTTTAAATCAAACTAGCCCACAAAAATAGAACTAATAAATGAATTCAGCAAAGCCGCAGGATACAAAACCAACACACAAAAGCAGCTGCATTTCTATACACTGACAATGAACAATCCAAAAAGTAGATTAAGAAAATAATTCCATTCACAATAGAATCAAAAAGAATAAAATACTTAGAAATAAACTTTACCAAGGAAGCCAGAGACTTGTACATTGAAAACTACAAAATATTGTTAAACTAAATTAGGATATAAATAAATGAACTGACATCCCATATTCATGGATTGGAAGACTTAATGTTATTAAGATGTAAATACTACCCAGAGAGATCTACTGAATTAATGCAATCCCTATGAAAACCCTAATAAAGTTTTTTGCAGAAATAGAAAAACCCATTCTAACTGTTGGTGGGAATGTAAATTGGTGCAGCCACTATGGAAAACAGTATGGAGTTTCCTTCAAAAACTAAAACTATAACCACCATATCATCTAGCAATTCCACTCCTGGATATATATCCGGAAAAAATAAAAACTCCAATTCAAAAAGATACATGTACCCCAATGTTCATAGCACTATTTACCATAGCCAATATGTGGAAGCAACCCTAGTGCCCATCAACATATGATTGGCTTAAGAAGTTGTGATACATATACAATGGAATATTAGTCATAAAAAAGAATAAAATATTGGCATTTGCAGCAACATGGATGGACCTAGAGAATATTATGCCTAGTGAAATAAGTCAGACAGAAAAAGATAAATACTATATGATATCACTCATATGGAATCTAAAAAATAATATAAGTGAATCTATATACAACAGAAACAGACTCAGACATGGAAGACAAACTTAGGTTACCAGAGGGGAGTTGGGAGAGGGACAAATTAGGAGTATGGGATTAGTAGATACAAACTACTATACATAAAATAGATAAGCAACAAGGATTTACTGTATAGCGCAGGGAATTATACCCAATATCTTGTAATAACTTAGAATATACTCTGAAAAAAAGTCTACTATGTTATACAGCTAACACAATATTGTAAATCAAATATACTTCAGTATTTTTAAAAAGTTATAAAAAGAACATAAAGTATTCATGCTAAGGAAAACAAAGAAAAAGAAAACTCGTTCTAAGATTCATATGGAATCTTAAGGGGTCCCAGATATCCAAAAAGAAAGAAAAAGAAAGTTGGAGGACTCATTTCCTGATTTCAAGACTTACTACAAAGTTACAGCAAGCAAAACAATGTACTGGCATAAAGACAGACATACAGAGCAGTGGAATAGAGTAGAGACCCCAGAAATAAACCTTTATATGTATGGTCAAATGATTTTTGACAAGTGTACCAAGACCATTCGATGGGGAAAGGATGGTCTTTTCAACAAATGGTGTTGAAAGAACTGTATATCCACATGCAAAAGAATGTGGTGTACTTTACACCACAGACAAAAATTAACTCAAAATGGATCAAAGACCTAAACATAAGACTAAAACTATAAAATCCTCAGAAGAAGACACAGAGGGAAGCTTCATGAGTTTGAATTTGGCAATGATTGCTTTGATATGACACCGAAAGCACAGCCAAAAAAGAAAAAATAGGTAAATTGGAGTGTATCAAAATTAAAAACTTGTGTATCAAAGGATACTATCAGGAGAATAAAAAAGCAACTCACAGACTGGCAGACAATATTTGAAAATCATGTATCTGATAAAGGATTAATATACACAATATATAAGTAACCACAACTCAGCAAAAAACAGCCTAATTGAAAAATGAGCAAAAGACTTGAATAGATATTTCTCCAAAGAAGATATACAATAAGCCTATGAAAAGATGTTCAACATCACTTATCATTAGGAAAATGCAAATCAAAACCACAATAAGCTACCACTCCACACCTATTAGAATTGCTATTAAAAACAAAACAAATGTTGGCAAGGATGTGGAGAAATTGGAACCCTTATGCATTGTTAGTGAGAATGTAAAATGGTGTGGCCACTGAGGAAGACAATGTAGTGGCTCCTCAAAACATTAAACACAGATTGTCCAGCAGTTCCACTTCTAGATACTTACCCCAAAGCAGAGAGATACGGAAAACAGAGACTCAAACAGATATTTGTACACCCATGTTCATAGCAGCAATTTTTTTTTTTTTTTTTTTTTGTGGCTGCTCTGTGCAGCATGCAGGATCTTAGTTCCCCCACCAGGGATCAAACCCGTGCCCCCTGCAGTGGAAGTGCAGAGTCCTAACCACTGAACCACCAGGGAAGTCCCCATAGCAGCATTATTTACAATAACCAAAAAGTAGAAACAACCCAAATGTCTATCAACAGATGAAGGAATCAACAGAATGTCTATACAGTAAGTCCCCTACTTATGAACCTTCAAGTGGTGAACTTTCAAAGATGCGAACATGCATTCGCATGACCAATCACATAAGTTCACAGTATGTTCACACTGTATGTCTGGCATACAGTGTCATGTGCGTGCATCCTCCACAAGTGGTTGTGCTTTTGTGTACTTTATAGAGTACAGTAGTACAGCATCTTTATTTCAAGCCCAGGATGTCTGGAAGCAAGCATAAAAGCAGCAGTGATGTAGCCAGTACTGCTAAGAAACGCCAAGCAATAACAATGGAAACAAAAAGTGAAAATAATTGAGTGGAGCAAGGCGAAAATATGGTAGATGTTGCTCATTCTTAAAACGTGAATTGTTCAACCATTGGCACGTTTCTAAAGAACAAGGACAAGATCATGGAACATGTGAAGTTAGCTGTGCCGATGATGTCGACAACAATATCGAAGAAGCGTGTAAAAGTGATGGAGGAGATGGAGAAACTTCTCAGTATGTGGATTCAGGATCAGCTTCAGCACTGAGTCCCACTAAGTTTAATGCTAATTCAAGAGAAAGCCAAAAACCTTCATGAAGACTTAAAACACAGTGAAGAATCAGAGGGTGCATCTTTTAATGCCAGCCATGGCCGGTTTCAAGGGTTCAAGGCTAGAGCCAACCTTCGCAATGTAAAAGTAAGCAGTGAGACAGCGAGTGCAGATATGGTAGCTGCCTGAGAGTTTCATGAAACACTTTGAGAAATTATTTATGAAGGCATATATTGACTCAAGCAGGTTTTTGGGTTTTTTTTTTCCGGACGCGCAGGCTCAGCGGCCATGGCTCACGGGCCCAGCCGCTCCATGGCATGTGGGATCTTCCCGGACCGGGGCATGAGCCCGTGTCCCCTGCATCGGCAGGTGGACTCTCAACCACTGCACCACCAGGGAAGCCCTCAAGCAGGTTTTTAATGTGGATGAAACAGGGCTGTACTGGAAGAGGATGCCAGACCGAAGTTACATCAGTAAGGAGGAAAAGTTGATGCCAGGCTATAAAGCAGCAAAGGATAGGCTAACACTGTTGTTTGGTGACAATGCTTCTGGTAATATGAAGCTGAAGCCTCTCTTAGTTTATCATTCAGAGAACCCAAGAGCCCTTAAAAACATAGCCAAGGACTCTCATCCTGTTGTGTAGAAGAGTAACCCCAAAGCCTGTGTTACACAGGCCATTTTCCAGGACTGGTTTTTCCACCACTTTTTCCCTGAGGTAGAGAAATACTTCTTGGAGAAGGATGTCCCATTCAACATTGTTTTGCTGCTCAACAATGCTCCGGGCCACCCCCCATTCATGGACGACTTTCATCCCAGCATCAAAGCAGTGCATCTGCCACCGAATATTATGTTACTCATCCAACCTATGGACCAGGGAGTTATAGCGACTTTCAAGAAATATTTACATCACACTTTTCAGGCAGTAAAGACGAGTGACAAATCAGGAACAACCTTGCGACAATTTTGGAAGGACTGCCATCTACAAGGCCTTAAAAAACATTGACTTTGCTTGGTGTGAGGTTACGGCTGTCACCATGAATGGGGTTTGGAAGAATATTTGCCTGCAGTTTGTTCACCATTTTCATGGATTTGGAAGGTGGATGAGGAATCCAAAGAGGTCTTCTGCAACTTAGTGACCCTCAGTGAGAAACTGGAGCTAGATCTGCAAGAAGACTACTTCACTGAACTCCTTGCTGTGCAACACAAAGAGCTTACTAATGAAGACCTGATGGAATTGGAGGCCCACAGAAAGGATGAAGAGAGACAAGAGGAAGAAGTAACTGAAGAACCAAAGAGAGTCATGATGCAGGAAATGGCAAGGGGATTTTCTTTATTTGAGGAGGCACTGTTAGTTTTTGAGGCATAGGACTGAAAGAAGAACAGTGCACAAAGGTTGCAGCAGCCGATCGGAATGGAATCCAGTGCTACTGTGTCATCTATGAAAAGAAAGAGCGAGCTACTACCCAGACATCACTGGATCATTTTTGCAAGAGGATAGATAGAATTGAATCCAGCAAGGAACCAGAACCTGTGCCATCAGCGTCAGGCGTGAGTGAAATTGCAGCTTGCCTTCCGTGTCCTGTTGCTGACGATCCTTCAGCTCTACCATCTCCCAGCTCCTCTCCCTCCTCCAGTCAGTAACTCTTCTTGCCTGTTCACCCAATGCCAGCCCCTGTATGCCAACTGTTGTACTGGACTACTGTACTTTTCAAGGTACTGTACTGTAAGATTAAAAATGTTTTCTTCATTTTTTGTGTTTTTTATGTATTATTTGTGTGAAAAGTATTATAAACACATTACAATACAGTACTATGTAGCCAATTGTGTTAGTTGGGTACCTAGGCTAACTTTGTTGGACTTATGAAGAAATTGGACTTACAGACAAGCTCTTGGAATAGAACTTGTTCATATGTAGGGAACCTAGTATATATAAAATAGAATATTATTCAGCCTTAAAAGGGAATGAAATTCTGATATGTGTTAAAACAAAGGTGAACCTGGAAAACACGCTTAATGAAATAAACCAGACACAAAAATACAAATGCTGTATGATTCCATTTACGTGAGGTATCTTGGAATAGTCAAATTCATAGAGACAAAGCAGTGGTTACTAAGCGCAGGAAGGAGGGGAAAATAGGGAGTTACTGTTTAGTGAGTACAGAGTTTCAGTTTAAGATGATGAAAAAGTTCTGGAGATGGATAGTGGTTGCACAACATGAATGTACTTAATGCCACTGAAAAGGTACACTGAAAAGTGGCTAAAATGGTAAATTTTATGTTGTGTATATTTTACCACACACACACACACACAAAATCAAACTGTCAGTATGCCTCTTGGTACCCTATGTTTAAGAGATCAGCCAACAGTAGGTAAGTGTACCCCATCACAAATACTGTTTACCTCAGCATCAAGTTGTTCCAGGGCACAGTGTTGAGAGCCCTAGGATATGTGCTTTGAGGGGTCAGAGATGGATAGGAGCCAATCCCTGCCTCCTTGGTACTTAGTTAAGTTAGAAAATAGCAAACAAAAAATAAAAGATCATACCAGGTTGCTACAGACTCTGTTTAAGTGTCACAGAAAAAGAGGATATTCATCTCATCTTTATGTTTTTCTGAACAAGGTTGTTAACACAGTGTATCAAGCCCAGTTCACACCCCTTCTGAAGTTGTTTTACATCCACAGATCCTACTTAAACTCAGACAGCCATGTTTTCGGGGTGACTCCACCGTAGTCATAGGTGGTCAGATCAAGGTTAGAACGTGATCCAAGATCCAATCCATAGGTTAAACTGGGTCAATCTATTTATTTCTAAGGATTTTGCACTAAAAGAAAAGACCGAGTCAGATGATAATGGAATCTTGGACTGAAAGGTCAAGTAGGTTGGGGCTAGAGCACTAATGCCAGGCCGTGAGCAAGCAATGGAAGCTGGTAAGAATGATATGGAATGAAAAATGAATGAAGCAGAAATGACAGCTTCAGAAAATGGCTTCAAAACTCCTGTCCCCGTGATGCCTCGTTGTCCTTTTTGTGTCCCTGGGTTGCTAACTTTCCAGTGAGATTTTTGTGTTCTTAAAACACCTCCCTCGGGACTTCCTTGGTGGCGCAGTGGTTAAGAATCCACCTGCCAATGCAGGGGACATGGGTTCAATCCCTGGTCCAGGAAGATCCCACATGCCGCAAAGCAACTAAGCCCGCGTTCCTAGAGCCCGTGCTCCACAACAAGAGAAGCCACCACAATGAGGAGGCTGCGCACCACAACAAAGAGTAGCCCCCGCTCGCAGCACCTAGAGAAAAGCCCGCGCGCAGCAACGAAGACCCAATGCAGCCAAAATAACAAAACAAAACACCTCCCTCTGCCTAGCTTGAGTGTTCTTTGCAACTAAATGATCCTAAAGAGAGGACATTTGAATTTCCTCTGGAAGAATCTCCTGATCATAGATGAAAAGGACCACTTTGAAGAGCTTGTTGTCACTGGTGGGCTTCAAATAGGAATTTAATGTTTAATGAAGGAATTGGAATACATCAAGGTATTTTCAGACTATTACGGATCACTGGAAGTAGCATGAAGGTAGTATGATATAGTGGTAAAAGAGGATTTGAGGTGCCAGAAGTAGCCCTACATTCAGATCTTAGCTCTAACACTTCATATGTGTCTTAGATGCCTTAACTTCCTAAACCTCAATTTTCTCATGTGGAGAGAGAGAACACCTTGCAGAATTTGGGGGGAAGATAAATGTATATGAAGTGTGTGGCATATACACAGTAGGTCTCAGTAATTGAGTTTTTATTGTTAAAGCATGACTGATGTGGCTTGTTCAAATCAAATCATGATGGCCTTGGCCTGATTTGTGGTCGATTTTTAGTTGATAGAATTGTTCTCAAGTTTTTCCCCATTTGGCCCCACTTTGTTACTACCTGAATCCTAGCAAATGCCAGGGTGTAGGAAATAGATGAGTCAAATGGCAGGCAAATAGTAAGAGTAAAATTAGACTGAGCTACTTGGGAACAGAGAATGGGTTTCATTACATCTTTGTGTTTTCAGTGTCCAGGCCAGGGCCTGGCATATGGTAAGCACATATTAAGTAAACATGAATCAACTAAATTTAGAAATGCATGAATGTCCAAATATTTGAGCCAAGTGGTGGCCAGAGATTTCATACAGTGTCATTCTCTGTTCCCAGATAGCTCAAGTATCATGGGATCTGTTGAGTCATAGAGCCCAAGCAGCAGTGTTGGTCATATCTCAGTTTTAATCTTTCAGTCCTTCCTTCCTCTGGGCCCCAATCAAAGGTTCCAACCTGTATGGTCAGGCCACTCAAGACGGCTGTACTCTTGTTCTCTGTAATGCCCTGCTCAGCCAGTGCCTGCTTCACCAATACCCTATTCACATGAATGACCTTCCTACCTACTTGCCCCAGGCCCCAGCTAAGGATTGTTCTTGCTTTAGATCAGAACATCTCCACTATGATAGCTTATCAAAGGGGTAGTGAAAGGTGGTGGTGTGCCCCTCTGCTGCTTTCCCTGGTAACTGAAGAGCCAACCTGACATCAATTCGCCCTATAACTGGTAACCTCCCCCTCCCCCTGGGAACGAAGACTGCCGCCATGTCCTGCCTCCCACCTGCCACACATGGTGGGGCGTTGCTCCAGTACCTTGCTTCAGACATGTGAGGTCCCCCTATCCATTAAATCATTGATGTCTCTGTTGCTGACTCTTGGCTCTTTGGTCTTGAAGCTGGGCAAGTACAGGGCTTGTAGGCCTGTGGGGTGCAAACCAGCAAACCTGTATCTGTTGATAAATGGGTCTTAGCAGTAGTTCCAAGTGTAGAATATGCTGCCTCCAAAACCCAAAGAGGCCTACCAAATGTGTTTCTTGGTGGTAAGAGGTACATTATGCAATGGTTTTTGTTTTTTTTTTTAATGTTGGAAGCAATGTACTGGAATGCTCCAGATCATTCAACCTGTAAAAACTTCACTGATGTGGTAGGCCTCTAAATATTTGTATAGTTTCTCCCCCACATTCTGGAGTATATATGCCTTACTAAGGTATCCAGAATACTTGCCACTTACTTCCTATCACATCTGATGGTATTGATATACTGGACTAATATCATTGTTAGAATTTTCAAATGGTTCAGATACCTTTGGACTATAATAAGACAGAGAATATGACACTGGGGCAAGACCATGAATGTATAGTTGCCCATCCTGTGTGATCCTCTTTCCAGATGGGTGTGGAAAAGAACACATTTTCTAGATCGATGGCTGTACACCGTGTACCGGAGGCTCTGTTAATCTCCTCTAGAAAGATTCACATCTGGCATAGCAGGTGTAGTTGGAGCCACTGCTTGATTAAGTTTGCATTAAGTTTGTCATCTGCAATGATCCATCAGTTTTTGCAGAGGCCAGACTGGTGAATTAAATAGGAATATGACAGGAACCATCATTATTTCATTCTTTAAAGTTTTGAGGGAGGTACTAAACTCTGCCATTCCCCTAAAATGTGACAGGTTTTTAATTTATTATTTTGACCATTGTCCAGGAACAGTTTCAGGGGCTTCCACTTGGCCTTTCTTATTACTACTTAGTAGCTCTTATTCTACAGGTTAAGGAACTAACGTGAGAGTTCTGTTGTCTCGATGTACGCCCATTCCAATTATACTGTCAGGAGTGGGAAATAACTGGGTAGGACCATACACCTAGTGGAACAACTGTAGTACAAACCTTGCCCAAGCCTTCATTTTATCTAACTCATATATGCTCCTATTCCAGTGAGGAGACCATGCTAGTGCTTTAGGTCCCCAGGTACCAGTGTTAACTTGGACCCTGTCTCCAACAACCTCAGAAAGATCTGGGTATTTTTCTTACTCCATTGTAGAGTTATCTGAATAAGTGGCCATAGATTGGGGAAGGACTGCAGGAATCACTACTATGTATACTTGCTGTGATTTTATAGGGGGCTTCCTCATGGGAAACTGGTCTCCTATAATTGATAGCTTCTGGGTCTGACAACAGGCAAAGATTTGTGACTTTCCAGTAGAGCAGCTGATCTCAGCCTTCTCATCCATTTTTTTGGTAAATAATTTAAAATTTTTTAAACTGTAGCTACAAGCACACAACATAAAATATACCATCTTACCCATTTTTAAGGGTACAGTTCAGTCGTGTTCAGTGTATTCACATTGTTGTGCAACAGATCTCCAGAACTTTTACATCTTGCAAAACTGAAACTATGTCCATTAAACAACTCCTCATTTCCCCCTCCCTTTTCGTTATATACAATGGCCGTCCATCTATCTTGGCCCTAAGAACACCATGTTCTTTTTTTTTTTTTTTTTTTCTTGTGCCACCCAGCTTTCAGGTTCTTAGTTCCCTGCCCAGGGATTGCACTCCGGGAAGTGTGGAGTCCTAACCACTGGATCACCACAGAATTCCCGGAACACCATGTTCTCTGAGCCATCACCAAAATCCCTGCTGGCCAGACCCTCCTGGCTACTATTCTAACATTAAGCCCCACCGTTCTTCTGATGGTGAAGTACAGCCACCTGGTCTCTGCTAATCTGAGTTCTTATCCTCATTGCTACTAGGGAGCCCATCTCCTACCATCAGTCCTGACTTAGAGACCACAGCTGCTGCAAGATTCTCAATGATGCTGGTAATTTCCCTACCTAGTGCATTCTTTGTTGTCTTGGTAAATGGAGTGTCCTCCAAGCTTTCCAAAAAACACGATTGACTGGTGGATTTTTCAGTCTTAGATGATAAACCCATTATTGCAGGCCCACTTCATTGAGCCTTTTGATTCCTTTTACCATGGCAGTTCTGGCATCTCTATTTATTTAATGTGTGGCTATCACTTTTTTCAAGTTTTAAAGAGCCATTCCAGCAGTGTATAGAACCATCTCTTAGGGGTCCTTGCTGAGTGTTAAATCCTGTGTCACAACAGAGAGCCCTGATATTGATGAACTCTCCCTTATCCAGCTTTAAATTCCCACCTCCATTTATCCAGCCCTCAGGCATCCTTTCCTGGTACTTGCCATTACATGTAAGTCAGGTGCTGTAGCTATTTGGGGATGTAATATTGCCTGCTTGGGCCATTTGATCCTACTTATGAGTCTGGTGGCCATGAGGAGAAATCAGAGCAGATCCTGAGGAGGACTCACATTGTCTTATAAGGTATGTACAAAATGGGGAGGTATGGGCCTTTATCTTCCCACCTAGGCCAGAGGGGCACTTCTATAGGCTCAGAGGATTCAGAGGAGTCTTGGGATTCAAGCGTTTCAAATGAATCTACCTAGATATCTTCACCCCAAATCTCAAGATCCTACTTCTTCCCCATCAGGACCCAACTCATGAGGAAACTTTCCTACACTGAGAATTCAGCCTTTTCTAAAATTCTTCCTTTCTTAAATTTCTGCTTGATAATTATCTCTGAATACTGGCTGCAAGAGATGAGGGTCTCTTTAAATACTAACAGTGAGGTCCTTTGTTTTAAATTGTTGATTAATAGATCTTAGGTCATTTTCTTTTATCAGTCTTTCATCAGACTCAGCATCAGTCACCCACTTCCACAATCCTTATAGTTGCTATTTCCCATATATATTTTTTAACCTTCAAAGTGTTTAATGTTTTACAATTTAAAGGAAAAATCCATTAAGGAAAACAAATCCATTATATAAATATCAGTAAGACCCACAACTACGTAGAGAAACTGTACAGGAGGATTATGGATTGTATAGAAACTGATGTACATCAATGGTATCAGTTTTTCTCAAGTACATTAATATTTTCACACCACTATTAACAACATAAAAGTTCAAAAATTATTACATTTTATTCCCTCTTCTAAAGTTGCTACATAAAAATTTTTTTCTAAATATAACCACATTTAAACAAAATCTAATTATAACTGCTTCTTGTATTTAACAGCAGTGTATAAGAAAGCATGTTATCCTTCCCCATGGGGTGTGCTATAACCTAATCAATGAAATTCCTCTACTGACAAAATGTCTCTTAGGAGACATTAAATAGAAGAGAACTGGTGGAAATTCATTCCACAATATGAAAAAATTAAAGCAAATTTTGATTATAATAATGAGTATACTATATTAACTTAGAAATGAGATTGTGTTCATGAAAAAAAAATGGAGATTCAACTCCTTGAGTAGCTCTATATATGAACTATGAAGCCACCATTGTATCTAAAATTGAATCTGAAATATGGATAACAAAATTGATCAAAACTATTTTCCATCACACAATGCAGCTTTTAAAAAGTATGCAACTGCTAAATTGCATTGGAAATATAGGCAGATTATCTAATAGTTGAAACGATAAAGTACTGTTACTGAGCTGGTTGAAAAAAAAGTACAAAGAAACATACATTTTCATTCATTTGGAAAATGTAAAACTTTATATACTAATATATAATCTCTTCACTTTCTCTGATCTACAAATGGATACAATGCCTAGTTATTTTCATGCAGATAAATTGTTCAGAATTCAATTACCAAAGCAAACAAACAAAAATAGACCCTGTCGGGAACACACAGATGAATCTCTTTAAAGGTTTCTATTCTTTAGCAGTTTTTGATGATTTCAAAATTTGCAGCTTTAGCTCTTTTATCATCATCTCTAACTTCTGTCTTGCCTCCCGTTCCTGTCTGAGTTCATCTTGGAGTTCTTGCCTATCAGCCTCAGCATGGTCCAGTCTCTGTCTCAGTTCTGCCAGCTGTGCTGCATATTCAGCTTCTTTATCTTTTTCTAAATTTGAGTCACAGGTACATTTTTGTTTCATTGCCTGCTCTAATTTTATGTCTAAATCTGTTCAACATAAAATTCTTCCACTGTTTGAGCACGTTCATTCTGCGAAGATTCAAGCTCTTTCTGTAAATTCTGCTATTCTTCAGGGAGTTCCTTCACAGCTTTTGAGCTACTCAACATTTCAACTTCCATCTGAAGTTGTTGCTTCTGCAAAATTGAGTTCAGTTTTTCCTGTTGTTTTACATAGGTTCTCATTACTTCTTCCATGATTTTTCCATTATCATCCTCACAAATGACATCTTTGACAAGAAGTGGAGATGAAGCTGCAGCATCACAGTCAGTTCCCACCTTGTGTCTCTGGCTAAGTTGCAAGTGGTAGACTCAGGTTTCCTTTTGCTTGTAGAATTATTTGAAACTGATGGATCTAAGTGGCTATATAATTCTCTACTTGTTTTTAGATCCATTTTCTCCTGTTCCTCTAGTGAGACATCTAGATAAGACACTGTTTTTTGATGTTTCCCACTGCTGTGAGGCTTCTCTGAATGTCTTAGTATAGATCTACTTGCCTCTGTCTTTGTGACCTCTTTAGGCTAGGATACAGCCGAAGTAAGCCACACATTTGGGGCAACCACTTTATCACACATGTATAAGTAGTAGCTAGGGTGTAGAAATGAATGTGTCTGAGAAACATGGTCACCTTCCTGCTTTATAATGATACCGTGACTATAATTCCACTCCTGGTGGTGTATCTATCTTGGATTGAGTCCTCTTCCCATTTCTCATGCTAAATTTCTCCTTCATTTCTTCTAAAATTATCTTCAGTTTCTTTTCTTCAGGTGTCCCTAAGTATTTTTGGTTCACGTGAAAATAGCAATGCCATTTGGCTGATTCAAAGCCCCAGTGGCAAGTCCTTTTGTCAGGTGATCTGTGAGAATGCATCACAAATGTCTGGGGCGCAAGCATTCCACAGCACTCCAGACGCTGAATACATGGAGCATCTGGCTGAACATAAAACTGGGCTGCAAATAAATCCTGACATTTGCCTAAGCATTCATGTTCCACTTCAAAGGCACTGCCAGTTACCTTCAACTGAGCCAATGAGCTTTTAGCAGGAAGTATACTACCATTTTGAGGAAAAGTGCGTGGCCGCAATAAAGCATTACACAGTCTTTGTGCATCAGTTAATGTGATCAGCCCACAGGATAGGGCATTAAGTGGAAGTATTCCCAGGACCTTTAAGATATGAAGATGGTCTGATGTACACCTTGAACAATAGATGTACAATTCATCACATACTGTATTTATTTGTTGGAGTGAAAATTCTCGGAGAACAGAATTTAGGGCTTGGGGCAAACAGTCTCTTTTCTTCTCCAACCTGAAAACAAGAAATAGACTCCCATTCCAACAAAGTCTGGGTGAGTTCTGTGGAGCTATCAGAAGGGATGAGCAGTGGACCAGGAAGAACCTGAGGAGATGGAAGAGGCAGAAATACAGTAGGTGACATGCTTTCTTGGGAATACTGAGCGGAAAATGCTGCTGGTCCACCCAGAGAGCTCTGACTACTGAAATAGAATTGTGCCAAAGTGTGTTTCAAACTGGGATTTAAATGTAAAGGTTCAGGCACAGAGGCACAGGTTCTCTTGACATGCTCTTCATCAGTTTCCATTGGCGCTTCATAGTCATCCAAGTGTTCCTTCTTTACTGTTGGCATCTTGTTTATCATCATTTTTCCATTTGTGTGAATGTCTATCATCATTTTTTTCACTGGAGGGCTGCCATCATCTTCCGTCCCGTTCAGTTTTTTTTTTTTTTTTTTTTTTTTTTTGCGGTACGCGGGCCTCTCACTGTTGTGGCCTCTCCCGCTGCGGAGCACAGGCTCCGGACGCACAGGCTCAGCGGCCATGGCTCACGGGTCCAGCCGCTCCGCGGCATGTGGGATCTTCCCGGACCGGGGCACGAACCTGTGTCCCCTGCATCGGCAGGCGGACTCTCAACCACTGCGCCACCAGGGAAGCCCCCGTTCAGTTTTTTATTTGAGCCCTGAACCAAGGAAAAATTTGTCTGTAGGTTTTCCATTGCTAAAAACTATTGTGTTAAATAAGTCTGAGATTTGCGTTGTTATTTAGTTACTTATTTGAGGAGAGAAAAGCAATGTATACCGATACTTATGGTAACTTACTCTCACAGAAAATTTAAATTTCTAAAGAGACATCTCCCTAAATTAGTCAATAGATTTTGCAACTTTGTTTTGGTTCTGCTTGTACTCTAGTGTAATTTCACTGCAAGTGCTATAAAATTTCTTATTTTATGTCTAAAAGCAAATAATTTTAAGAGGCACACATCCGAGGAAGCCTTTATTTTCTTAAATTCTTCATATATATGTATTAAAATAAAGTTACCAGGGGCTTCCCTGGTGGCGCAGTGGTTGAGAGTCCGCCTGCCGATGCAGGGGACACGGGTTCGTGCCCCGGTCCGGGAGGATCCCACATGCCGCGGAGCGGCTGGGCCCGTGAGCCATGGCCGCTGAGCCTGCGCGTCCGGAGCCTGTGCTCCGCAACGGAAGAGGCCACAACATTGAGAGGCCCGCGTAACGCAAAAAAATAAATAAATAAATAAATAAAGTTACCAGTTCTCTGAACTCAAGATGTCCAAGTTCAACACAACAGTTTGGTTTGGCTTTAAGCACAACATGTGAAAAGTTTATGCAATTACTTGTGTCAGCATTATGCACCCGAATTTAGTATTTGGTACCAAGGACACCAAAAAAGGAGAGAAAAAAGTATCTTCTCTAAAAATGATAATCTGTTGGTCTGTGTAGACAAAATGAAGGTTTGTATAAGTCCTCACACCAGTAAGAAGAGCTTCTGACTCCACTTGAACTTGTACAATTAAAAACGAAACCTAAAGAAAAATTGCCCAGTTATCTTCAAGGATTACTGTTCATTTTTCTTTTAATTAATCTTGAAACAAACCCAAAGGGTTAAGGACCAAGGCCACTAGCCAACGTACTGATTTCGCCCCCTACGGGAACACCTCAGCCAACGCAGCCCAAGGAAGAGGGCAGGAGGCGAGACCTAGAATGGGGGAGCCCCCAAACCCTGAAATCCTCGGCCCACGCAAAGCCACCCACCCACCTCAAACCTGAGGCGGCGGCGGGCGGGGGGGGTGGCCAGCAAGGGGCCTGGGACGCCTCGGGGCGTGCAAGGGGGTCGTGGGAAGTGGAGGAAAAGGAGTCCCCTAACACCTCCCCTCCCCCTCCGCGGTCTCGGAACACTCCAGGGCACTCCCAACACCGCCCCACTGAGGGGGCCGCGGGGAAGACTGTGGAAATCCCCCGTGCACCCTCTCCCCAGGAAGTTCTCGGGTTTACCTCACCACCCCTAAGGCTGCACCTCCCTCGCCCGCCCGGGGTCAGAAGAGAGAAGGGCGCGTGGGGCGCCGAGCAGGGATCTCGCAGCCGCTGGGCGCCGACCAGCCGGGTGGAGCCCGGGGCATCCCCGTGCGGTGCAGACGGGCGACGGGGCCGGGCGAGGGCGGTGACGGGCGTTCCGGTCTCCGGGGCCCAGACGGTTCCCATATATCTTTCACGTCTTTGACATTGCGCCAGTTAGACTGAGCATCCCCTTCCTTCCGCTTGTATTCCACCCCAATTCACTGTAGGTGAAAGTCTTTGCTATTACATTTACAGTATGCCAGGGAATCTCGTACTCCATCTACCACATTGCCATCCAGTCCTTGCGTGATCCAACTTGAGAATCCCATTCCTAGAATCTGCTTTCTAGGACTACTCTTGGCACCAAATGTCTTAGGTTAGGTTCCCTAGAAACAGAGCCTGAGGGATTTGCTCTTAGGAAAAGAGGAGAGATAGAAGCAGCATAGGAGAGGGGAGAAAAACTAAAGAAGAATGTGGTTTCGAAGATCGGCATTGGTCTAATCCCACAGGGAAACTCTAAAACAAGAACTGTGTCCCCAGATTAGTCTTTTAAGGCAAGGGATTATGTCAGTCATTAACAGTTCTTCTCCCCACTTCCATCACCGCCGAGAGAGGTGGCTCCTGTTTGGTTGAGGGCTAGTTCCAGGAAGGGGACAACCGAGAGTTATCAGCCACCACCCGCAGCAGCTGGAGGATGGGTACATCAACTGGCAAAAAGGATTTGGGTTGATACCAACAGCATCCCTCATAAAAAATACATATTTTCTTAAGCTATGGAGACCTGCATACATATAGCACTTGTATTATCTTCAAATAATACTAATACCTGTTTACAATCCCTTATCCACAAGTCCAAAACCCCAATTAAATTCAAGATGGTTTGAGAAGAGGTTTATATTTTGGTGCAAACGCTGCAGAAATATAAAAGTGTTGGATTATGTCTTATAAGACATAATCTTATAAGACATATCTTATGTCTTACAACACATAATCCAACACCCTCAGCTGGGGTGTTACTTATAAGACATATGTCCCATATTACTTTTTTGTGTGTGTGTGGTACGCGGGCCTCTCACTGCTGCGGCCTCTCCCGTTGCGGAGCGCAGGCTCAGCAGCCATGGCTCACGGGCCCAGCCGCTCCGCGGCATGTGGGATCTTCCCAGACCGGGGCACGAACCCGTGTCCCCTGCATTGGCAGGCGGACTCTCAACCACTGCGCCACCAGGGAAGCCCCTATCTTACATTTTTTTAATCCAAAAAAATTCCTTATTCTAAAAATATCTGGCTCCAAGCATTTTACATACGGAATTATGGACCTGTAGCTGCCATTTGTCAAGGTATAAGCATTACATCTGTCAAAAGTAATCCTTAACAATTCTGAAATGGAGACGTTCCCATTTTTCAGATGAGGGATCAGAGGCACAGAAAGGTTAACTAACCTACTCAAGGTCACAAGCTAGTGAATGGAAAAGTCCAATCTGTGAGACTTCAAAGCCTGCTCCTTCCCATTACATCATGGCATCTGTTAGTGAAATCATTTCCAGTTTATATAATACTAGCTGTCAGTAATCTGTGAAGTTTTGCAAAGAACACTGTGAGTTCCAGGAACTCTACTACCTGAACATATTTGAAAACCTCTAGATTTGATGACTTTAATGGTCTTTTCTCCCCCCGGGATTCTGTGTGATTCTATAAATTCTAAGCACACTGCCACCGATGGATTTCTACCATTTTTATTTTATTTTATTATTTTTTTGGCCGCTCCAGGCGGCATGCGGGATCGTAGTTCCCCGACCAGGGATCAAACCCGTGCCCCCTGCATTGGGAGCACGGAGTCTTAACTAATGGACCACCAGGGAAGTCCCCTACCATTGTTATTTAACATTTATGGAGAATCTGTGATTTAGCTTTGCACCAAAGTGGCAGTTTTCTATTTTACTTACTAGCATTTATTCCTCTCACAGAATAATTTGCATGGGATTAGGAAATGACCGCTTATAAGTACATCATGGTCAAGTGAAAAGAAAATGGGTTTGGGAGTCAGATATAAAATCAAATCTAGTTTTTGCCACTTCATTTATTCATTCATTTGGGCTTCTATTTTGACTGCCAGACTTCTATTATGACTGGATACCATACGGTAGATTTTAATATATGTCTTCTTAATTTTTGCAAAATATGTACCAAGTAATAAATCAAAGTTCCTTTATGCAGATAACAAAAAACGTTTGTGAAGGTGTGACTTTTTCCTTTCACAAAATGAGTATAAGAACATTCATATCTTGTATATCCCTTGTGGAATGATTGACCACCAAGTTCAGGTTATACTGACGATGACTGTATCCAGGGAGCCAGAATCTAGGCCAATGATTAACTTCCCAATGCTCATTTTATCTAATTAATTCTTACAGTGGTATTGGGATATCCACTCACAACTCCTGGAGCAAATGGGACAGCAAATAGGACACAGAGATGGCTCTGTGTTGCATGGCTTCCTCAATAAGGCTCTGTGCTACGTGCCAGAGGCAATGGTTTCCTGCACCAGGGGCTACCCAGCCCTGACATTCATAAAGGGTTCAAGAGTATTCTTACATTGCCACTGGTATTATTTTACCTTTTATCTGACTTTTCTTCTTTCCCTCAGGGGCTTGAGGTATATTTGGGGCAATAAAGCACAACAGTGAAACTCATTTGGCAATTGGTTGTGAGACTCATTTCCTTAACCTTATTGCCTGGGTCTAATACAATAGAACTAAAATCCAAGGCATAAGAATGTGAAGTTTTCCACAGCTTTGATTGTGCTCTATTCCCCAGACCATCATCCAATCATGACCTCTAATTTACTAAACTACATAATCACTTTTTATATCACTGATGAGCTTGTTCAGTGGGTTAGAAGAATTTAATTTTGGCTAATTTCAACTCTCAAGTTTGCATATACTGATCTCCAGGTACTGTTTTGGAGGCAAAATGGGAAGTGGCACTGATAGCCCATCTGCACACACACCCTCATCCACCCTGACTCCAGCTTTTCTCCTTCATTCTGTATAAAACACTTTTCGAGAGCCAGGAGTTCTCCCCCTCTGGATGGCTGTGTCAGTTAGAGTCCTCCAGGAAGCAGACACCAAGACAGAGATAAAATGCAATAAATCTATTGGGCGTAACATCTGTAGAAGATGAAGGAAAGAAGGAGCAGGAATAGTAAGTGACTGAGGGTCAGACCTTTTACAGTGTTTCCTTTCGTCTCTGAGTCATTGTTCCTTCCAAAATAAAATTTGGCTAATATCTGGATTTAAATATACTCATCATGAACGCTAGCATTTAAAAAGGCACATATTCGGGCTTCCGTGGTGGCGCAGTGGTTGAGTCCGCCTGCCGATGCAGGGGACACGGGTTCGTGCCCCGGTTCGGGAAGATCCCACATGCCACGGAGCGGCTGGGCCCGTGAGCCATGGCCGCTGAGCCTGCGCGTCCGGAGCCTGTGCTCCGCAACGGGAGAGGCCACAGCGGTGAGAGGCCCGCATACCGCAAAAAAAAAAAAAAAAAAAAAAAAAAAGGCACATATTCATTATGTTTAAGTGATCCTTTTCCAAGGGGGTTATTAGTCTGGGCCCTCAAAGAATCCAAGATGGGATTAATCATGCAAAGGTTTTATTATGGGAAATTTCTGGAACAGGCTGAGAGAGCTTTCAGACTACCATGTAAGTCTGACCCTAAGTGAAGGAGAGAGGGAAAACAGATTGGGTGAAAGCACCCTAGGCTTCCTTGCAGTCAGAGGAAGGTTTGGCAAAGCCATATGGAATCCCCAAGCCAAAGTCAGTGATCAGAGAAGTCCCATGTCTCCCAGAAACAGGTCTGCCTTAGTATTCTGCCACACTCAGTAATTGATGGGCCAGCCCATGGGAGGCATGGCCTCAGTACAAATGCAGTGATGGATTTCACCGTTCAGCAGCTGGAGCCTTGGTCAATTACCCTCCCTGGTTGGAGGTCTCCCAAGTCACATTCTCATGGCTACCACAGAGAAATAATCATGAAAATATTTTGTAATACATACATACATGGGCAGCAATATGCTTTACTTTTTTTTAATCATCATCTAAGGTGAGATCAGATAGCTTTACACCAATCATTCTATTTAATTCCAACAATAACTTTGAGATAGAAACTAATATTATGTTTGTTTTATCAATGAGGGTAATATGGATCAGAAAGGTTGAGTAATTTGTTTGTAGGTGTGATCCTGGCTGGAATTTAAACACAAATAGATTTGTCTAACTCCAAAGCCAATGTGAAAGGTATTGTGCTTGGGCCTGCATTAGTGAACAAGATAAAGTCCAGCCTTCACAGGAGTTTACAGTACCGATAATCCTCTATCCCCTAGTCTTGATAGCTATAATTTATTAATTATAATCTTTGTGCTAGTCACTATACTAAGACATTAGCTCACTTAGTCCTCAACCCTCTCCCTGCTGAATGGGTATTACTAGCCCTATTTTACATATGAAGAAACTGAGGTTTAGAAAAATTATAGCTATAAAGTATAGCTAATATTTATTGAGCTCTCACAATAACCTTATGAAATAGTTGCTCTTATTATTTCCATTTCACAGATGAGGAAACTGAATTGAAGCACAGTTGGTTTAATAGCCTTCCCAAGGGAACACAGCTAAGTGAGTGGTGGAGTCAAACCCAGGTACTCTGGTTTAAGGGCTTGCTTACTTAACCACTATGCTAAACTGCTCAAGGCCAGGAGAGCTGGATTTGCATCCCTAGTCTGTCTGACTCCAAATTATTCTCTGTCCAGGCTATATATTGCTCTTCTGCTCAATTGTTCCCCATTCATTTACCTGGTTTTTTTGGGGAGAACCATCCACTTTCTCAACACTCACTCACTGAGTACCTACTGTATATGATACACACTAGGGAAACAGGATATCCAAACAAAGAAGGATTATGCAGCCATAGAAAAGAAAGGAAGGCCTTAATATACAGCATAATCTCTGGGAGATATATATATTTTCACCCCCTTTGGCTGCGCTGCACGGCTTGTGGGATCTTAGTTCCTGGACCAGGGATTGAACCTGGGCCCACAGCAGTGAAAGCATGGAGTCTTAACCACTGGACAGCTAGGGAATTCCCTGGGATATATTGTTAAGTGAAAAATCAAGGTGCAGAAGAATAGAGTTGGCCCTCCCTATCTGCCAATGTGTAAGAAAGAAGGGAACTATGAAACAAATGGTCTGAACTCTTCAAAAATGTCAGTGTGATGAGTGGCCAAAAACAGTTAAAAGGTAAATATTAAAAGACACTAAAGAGACTTGACAAACTAAATGCAACATGTCATTTCCCAATAGGATCCTGGATCTGGGGAGGAAAACGCTATAAAGTGTTAAGTCCTGCACTATAAACGGTCTGAGATGTTATCTCACTTCCACAGTTTTATACACACACACACACACACACACATACACACACACAGAGGAACAAGAAACCTCTGGATCTGGATCAGAGATAGAACTGTTTCTACTGACCTAATCTTAGCACCAGTTTTTTATGCCCTATTTTCCCATGGGGTGACAGAAAGAGGGTACATACAGTGGAGTTTGTACTACATAAGAGAAACTCCAAAATTATGAATCCCAGAGCCTATCTAGCACGGCCTTCACAGCTGCCCATTGTTCCCTCTAGAGGTGAAGAGAGATCTTTGCTCTGGAATGCAACAAATCCTATTTAGGGAGAGATTAGATCTCTACTTTACCTTCCTGGAGAAAATAGCTATGGGGAGGGAGAAGACTTTTTATGTCTCCAGAAGTCTTTATTTTTAGGGTTGCTGTTCAATCACCCTTTAACCCAGGTTGCCAGAATTTGTTTTCTCAGAAAGACCTAACCATGCAGAAATGCGAAAATATTTGTGGAGAGGTTGTTTCTTGACCTAAGGGACACCAGTGGGACAATGAGTGAAATTTGCCTATGGACTATATATTAGCCAAAATATGGAATGAATGTTAAATTTCCTGAAATTGATAATCGTATTATGACATACTTTTAAATGTCCTTTCCCTTAGGAGTAAGGTGTCATGATGTCTGCAGATTGATCTAAAATGGTTTAGAAAATAATAAAAATAACACCATCAATACTTTGAAGAAAGAGAGAAATTAAATGGAGGCGTGTTAATAATGGATGAATTAGGTGAAGGATAGTTCATTAAACTATTCTTGCATCTTTTCTGTAGATTTCAATTATTTTAAGTAAAGGTTTTTTAAAATTTTTATTGGAGTATAGTTGATTTACAGTGTTGTATTAGTTTCTGCTGTACAACAAAGTAAATCAGTTATACATATACTCATTCTTTTTTAGGTTCTTTTCCCATACAGGTCATTACAGAGTATTGAGAAGAGTTCCCTGTGCTATACAGTAGGTCCTTATTAGTTATCTACTTTATATATAGTAGTGTGTATATGTCAATCCCAATCTCTCAATTTATCCCTCCCCTCGACCCCTCTTTCCTCCCAGGTAACCATAAGTTTGTTTTCTACATCTGTGACTCTATTTCTGTTTAGTAAATAAGTTCATTTGTACCATTTTTTTTAGATTCCACATATAAGTGATATAAGATTCCACTTATAAGTGGAACCAATATAGATTCCACATATAAGTGATATCATATGATATTTGTCTTTCTCTGACTTACTTCACTCAGCATTAGTCTCTAGGTCCATCCATGTTGCTGCAAATGGCATTATTTCATTCTTTTTTATGGCTGAGTAATATTCCATTGCATATATGTACCACATCTTCTTTATCCATTACTCTGTAGATGGACATTTAGGTTGCTTCCATGTCCTGGCTATTGTAAACAGTGCTGCAATAAACATGGGGGTGCATGTATCATTTCGAATTACGGTTTTCTCTGGATATATGCCCATGAAGTAAAGGACTTCTTAAAAGAAAGAGGAAATAAACACAAACACTGTAAGTATTTTAGAAGCTACTAAAAATTTCTGCCTATCAAGAGAGGGAAAAATGTGGTGGAGAAGATGAAATGAAGATTTCTCCAAATATAGTATTTAAAATATTTTGACTTTAGGCTATGTAAAATGTTACATATTCAAGATGCTATTTTAAAAGTAAACACTGTGGGGGGAGGGATAAATCAGAAGCTTCAGATGAACACACACATAGTACTGTATATAAGATAGATAACCAACAAAGACCTACTGTATAGCACAGGGAACTCTACTTAATATTCTGTGATGACCCTATATGAGAAAAGAATCTAAAACAAAAAGAATACATGCATAGGTATAACTGAATGACTTTGCGCTACACCTGAAACTAACACAACATTGTAAATCAACTATACTCCAATACAATAAAAATTTAAAAATTAACACTAAAATTGAAGATAAATTAAAGCATATGGATCTAACTGTACATCAAATTATTACTATAATTACTAGAAAGAAAAGATTATTTCAAGTTTCTTTTGAACGTGGTGCTAAGTAGGATGTGGGAGAGTGTCTAAGGACAAGATCTGCAAAGAAATCTTAAATTTGATTCTAGTCTTATTGTTAGTACATTGGTATTATAATTTCTAAACTATTTCATGTATATTATAGGATAAAACAAATAAACATGTTAATGTTATTAGAAAACATGATTTTCATGTTAAGAAAAATAGATATAATAGCAGCTAAGAAAAACTTAAGCTTTAATTGGAAACATCAATATTACCTCATGATTTTTAAAATATAAGTTTTCTAGTTCTGTCCACTGAATAAGCCCAGAAGCAGTGACACCCCAGTAGCAATAAGCACATCTAATGCCTAGATCAGGGCTTCTAGGTATCATTCCCCAATAAAAGGAAACAGGGGTCCCTCCAGAAAAATGGCTGATCCCAGGTCTAGGGCAGAGAAAGTATGAAGTGAATATGGGATATCTTTTTGTTCCAGAAAATAAGGAAATGCTCAAAGAATGATGGAGCCATATCAAAATTATACAGGAGGCAGCTTGAAGGAGTTTGCACTGGCCAAATCTGGGACAATTTAAGCATTAAAATAGATAATGACAAACTAAATGCAATTGTCATTGTTTGTAGAATACTGAATAAGTAAAAATCTACAAACCCAAAGGATACTATCTTAAAAAAAAGTAAAAGAAAAAATCCATTGCCACAATTGGAGGTGACTATTTCACTGACTCTTACTCTAAAAATTGGTAGTAAAATGGAAAAGAATTAAACATTTTATCACGCAATTTAAGAAAGAACTTTAGTTCATCCCATGTTGGAAACAAAAAGTTCTTTTCAAAAGAATGCCAGCCATAGATATAGAAGGAATGATAGAATTAGAAAATCACATTTCAACCACCAATGAAATAACTAATTCACGCAAGTCTTTCAATAGATCCTAAACTATTAGGTGAGAGGTTGTTACATGGTACCAAAGCATATCACCATAGATTACTTGTTTATTACAAAGGTGGGGATGGGGGAGTGTGGTGATTGGCCGCCTTTAACCAAATAATCATAGCATCACTAAGAGTAGGCCAACTTGACATTATGTACCTCTCAAAGCAATTCAACATGAAGTTCACAGTATTACCTATGAAATAGTCTTGCCAAAAATGTTTAACCTATATTTAATCAAGCCTTTAGATTTAATTTCTACTTTATAAGAATCCAGACAATCAAGAATGTGGGACAGTCTTTAAGAAAATAGGCCTTTTTCTAAAAAGGCATTGTAATTGAAAAAAATGGGGTAACTATTTTAGATGAAAAGAATATTAAGGTACACAATGATACAATGAGCTGCCTGAATCTTGATTGAAAATTGATTCAAACAAAACTAACTATAAAAGACATTTAGGGACAATTGGAAAAATTTGAACATGGGCTAGATTATAGATGATTTTAGGGATTAATTTATTAGGTGTGATAATGGTATTGTGGTTTTGCAGGTGAATATCCTGATTCTTAGGAGATTTATGCTGAATTATGTAGTGGTAAAGTGTCATGGTGTCTGCAACTTCCATATAGTTAAAAAATATATACAAAGCAATCAATCAAAATGTTGATTATTAAACCTAGGAAGTTGAGTTCATGGATATTTATTTAAACTTTTCTGTATGTATGAGTTTTTCCACAGAAAGGAGTTTTGGGGAAAAAGACATAGTCTCTATTCTCAGGAAGCTCACAGACTCCCTGAAGGAGGTGTCAGTAAATGTTAGTAAACTTGATGGGTGAAACATAGGGAGAGATTCTTAACTCTGAAGCCCAACCTTTTCTTTCTATGCTCATGTTGTTATTTATCTTTCTTCCCAGCTGAATTTTTGTAAGGTATATGCAAGCAGAGGCCATCTCTCCTACACTGGTCTAGTTAGTATTCAGTTAGGCCCTAAGCCTGTTCAATATATTTCTGTTGAGCGAATCCCCTACTAATGACACTTCAATGCTTCACCATCACCTAAAGGCAATTAGCCTGGCACTAAAAACCCTTTACTCCAGCCTCATCAATGACCAGGTCTTCCAAAATGCTGTTCCCTCCCATGCCTCTGTACTTTTATAAATTTTGCTTCCTCTGCCTGAAATGCCCTTTCCCTTTTCTGATTGTCAGATGCATCCTACCATCAGGACTCAGTTCTAATGTCACCTGCTCTGTATTTTCTTAACACTTTGTATGTGACTCAGCATATCATCACTATCATCATCATCAACTAACATCCTCCATGTGCCTCTTTATACACACACACACACACACACACACACACACACACACCACACCATCATGAATATTCTGAATCCTCACAACAACCCTTGAGGGAGGTGTCATCATCCTCTTTGCTCAAAATACAAAGGGGCTTGCTTAGTTACATAGCTAGTAAGTTAATGAGTGTGCTTTTCAAACCCAGGTATATCTAATGCCAAAGTCATTTTAATTGTTTTTTCCACATAATTTCCTCAGAGGAAACTACTTCTGATTTCTTTTTATTTCCCCAGGGCTTACATTGTACCTACTGAGTTGTGGACACTCCATAATACTTCCTTGTGGAAAAATTGCTAGTGCACACCATGTTAGATCCTGCTTCCATAAATGATTAGTATTTTCCCACCTGAAATGCCCTGCCTCCTCTTTGCCTATTTAAATTCTACCTGTCCTTTGAAATGCCTCCTCTGTGGATCCTCCCAGACTGTTGCAGCCTCCACTTATCTCTTTCCCCCGTTTCAATAATGCCGGCCTACACATTTTCGCCTGGATTACATTCTACCCTACGTTGGGCTTGTATTGTCTCATTCATGGTTAGCTTCTCAGGACAAGGATAGAATCTTCCCTTTGGAATGCCTCGGAGCGCATAACACAGGCTTAATCACCTGGCTCATTGATTAGAAAACTTCTTTCATCTAGAGCCAAATAGCCTTCAGTAACACTGGGAGGTTACATTCAATTCTACACACTTCTGAAAGTGGCAGTTGAAATCCTACCCTCTAAGAACCTTCCTTCATTAAACAGGAAACAGTGATTTTTGCTGAGGCACGATCCTACTATTAACACAGGATAAGGGTTGAAAACTGAGATGAAAACTAACTATATTGAGTCCACCATTATAAGTCCAAGTTCTACTTTAAGTCCCAGAATCCTTCAATTGCACCTCTAGATTGTTCTACTGAAACTCCCAAGTTCTATTTTGTGAACTCCAGATTCGAATAGTGGACCTCCTGGTCTACTCTGAGCATATCTGATTCTACTAATACGAGTCCATATTCTACTATCATTCCATAAAATTAATCTATTGAACTACAGATTCTACTCTGGGAACCCAATAATTTATGTTTGGAATTCCAGGTTGTATCCTGTGAGTCCCATATTTTCCCACTGGGCAAACAGATTCCACTACTAAAGCCAAAGATGCTGCTTTTGGAATTATACCTTCTATTTTGGCAACTCCAGATTCTATTCCCTAAATTACAGACTCTAATATTCCAATAACCCCAGATTCTTTTGTCAAAACCCTAGGTTCTAATATTAGAACTCCAGGTTCTATTCTTTGAATCACATATCCTACTTTTGAAATGTGTTATTGTACTCTCTGAACCCAAAATCTAAATATTGGACCTTACATTCTATTACTTCAATTTAAGATTTCCTTATTGGAATCCCAATTTCCAATTTTGGAACTAAAGCATCCACTAATTCTAGATTCTGCTATTAAAACCCTAGGTCCCCCCAGAAAATTCTACCATTAAAACTCAAGGTTCTGGGACTTCTCTGGTGGCGCAGTGGTTGGGAATCCGCCTGCCAATGCAGGGGACACGGGGTTCAATCCCTGGTCCGGGAAGATCCAACATGCCATAGAGCAACTAAGCCCGTGCACCACAACTACGGAGCTTGAGTGCTGCAACTACTGAAGCCCATGCGCCTAGAGCCCGTGTTCTGCAACAAGAGAAGCCACCGCAATGAGAAGCCCGTACACCGGAACGAAGAGTAGCCCCCCGCTCGCCGCAACTAGAGAAAGCCCATGCACAGCAACGAAGACTCAACACAGCCAAAAATAAACAAAACAAAACAAAACCCCTCAAGGTTCTACTCTCAGAAACTAAAAGTATACTATAGAAACTTGGACTTTACTCTCAGAACACAGATTCCATTTTGGGGATTAGACCTGAAGGTTCAGAGCTGAGTCTGAAGTTCTGGTAGTAGAATTTTGGACTCCAATTACTGAGATTAAATCGATGTCTTCATTTGGGGCTCTAATTTCAGAATTGAATAATTTATGTTTTATTCAGTTTCTGTTGTGTGAGTCCCTTGTTCTACCATTGGACATAAAGATTGCTCAAGATACTGCTATTGGCATTACAGTTTCTATTACGGTAACTCAAGGTTCTATTTGTTACACCTCAAGTTTTACTAATGAAATTTAAAGTTCTTCTAAACTCTAGAATCTAGAGGTACTTATCATAGTGCTTAAAAGCATGAACTCTGGAGGCATACTTGCTTACAGTCAGATACCATCTCTGTGCTTCCCAGGTATGACCTTTGGAAAATTATTTAACCTCTCTATGCCTCGGTTTCCTCATTTGTAAAATAGGGATGATAATAATAGTACTCACCTGACAGGTTTTTTTCTGTGAGCACTAAATGTAATAATAATACATATAAAGGACTTAGAACCAGGGTTTAATCCCTGGTTGGGGAACTAAGATCCCGCAAGCCACACAGTGCAGCCAAAAAAAAAAAGAAATTCTACCTCTGGAATTTCAATAATAGCAACCCAAGATGCTATATGGAACACAAGTTCTAATCTGTGACTTTTGTATTTTACTTTTGACCTCCAAGTTCTATCAGAGTCTGAGATTCTAACACTGAACTCCAGGTGCCAAACTTGGAATTTCAGACGTTACTATTTTACTCCAGATTTCATTCCTACAACCCCAGATTTGACTCTTGATTTTCTACCTTCTCTCTAGAGGATGCCAGAAAGGTTTCTTGAGAATTTCCCAGGCATTCTTACTTGATTCTACACTGTCCTGAACTGTACTCTCCAATTCCTGGGGTAACAAACCCCCTGATGAATGGAGTCCTCTGGCAATGGCAAAATCAAGTTAATGACAGGTTAGCCTATGGCAAAATTAAGTTAATGTCACTTCCTATAGTTCCCCATCCTACCCCTACCTGCCATCTCATCTTTGTGGCTCTTCTTCATGTCCCCAGTGCCCTTATGAACACTTATTGCATCCACCCAACCCACTTAGGTTAAGTGGTTCTCAGGAATATATTTTAAACTTTTTACACTAAAGTGCAAATGAATTAAAGTATTTCATACATTCCCCTATCCCTACCCTCCATTTAAATATTTAAAATTTAAAGCCTCAGCCAAATATTTGACGCTCCTAAAGTAACATTTCACACATTTTCAAAAAAGGAGGGAGGTAATTTGGAAGGAAAATCACAGGGTCTCTGGTGGACCCTTGAAATCACCTTACCTAATTGATTGATATTGTGTTCTGAAAAGATTCTGGGATTTGGAAAAGTTCCCTTATTTCCCTCCTCATTTGTAAAGTGGGGATTAAAAATTCATGTAGATAATATATGTAAAAAAGCTTTGTGAACATTATGCAAATATTAATTATTGTTGTTACCCCTCTCCCTTTTCAAAAGAGCACTTCCTTGGCTGCTTTGACCATGATTACTCTGCCACCTGTTGGACATAGCTTGAATTACACTGCTATCTTCTAAGTGTCACTCAGCAATCATTTTAGATTTTCTCCGGCATACTTGAAGACCCTTAAGATAAAAAACTCCCTTGATTGGTTTCACTGAATTTATAATAAATGATTTAAGATTAATGAGTTCAACAAATAACTATTGAACATTTACCAAGTGGACAGGGCCAAGGACACAAAGATGGAGAAGTCTCAATGTCTACCACTGAAGGGATGAGGGATATGCCAGCGTGTTAGGGAAGACTTCACAAAGTAGGTGATCTCCTACCTAGGTCTCATGAAAGGAATTTTTGAGAGGAAAATAAGAGTATTTCAGGCAGACAGAACAATATGAGCAAAGGCACAAGCTGTAAAGGTGCCTTTGAGAATGATAACTTGCTGTGTGTAATCAGAGCATTGGATCTAAGGAAGAAGAAGATGGTGATAGGGATAAATGGCCAATTTTCACAGCTTTACTGTGTACAAAGCCCTTTCAAACATACGCCCTCAGGGAGACTCTAGCACAATGGCTTATACCATGAACTGGGATGGCAGCTAGACCTGGGCTTAAGCCTGTGTTATATTTGATAATTATTTAACCTAAGTTTCAGTTTTCTCAACTGAAAATAAAAGCACCTACTTTATTGGGCTCTTGTCAGGATTAAATGAATTTGTCAAATTTTTGTGCACTAGCCAGCACTTAATAACTGCAACAATTAGTAGCTATCATAAGCTACTATTATTTAATGGATAAGGTAGAAATTACTATCCCAGCACCACAGAGAAGGAAAAAGGCTAAGTGGCTAAGGTGGGATGCCAAAACTTACACTTTTTTTTTTAGCATACCAGAAGTTCCAGTCTGCAAAAGCAGGTTCGACCAGAGTGTTAAGAACTCTGAACAACAGTATAAAGTTTGGGCTTTATATCGTGTAGGGTATGGGGAGCCACTGAAGATTTTTAAGCAGGAGAGAGGTTTTTTTTGTTTTGTTTCCTGTTTTGCTGTACGCGGGCCTCTCACTGTTGTGGCCTCTCCCACTGCGGAGCACAGGCTCCGGACACACAGGCTCAGCGGCCATGGCTCACGGGCCCAGCCGCTCCGCGGCATGTGGGATCTTCCCAGACCGGGGCACGAACCCTTGTCCCCTGCATCGGCAGGCGGACTCTCAATCACTGCACCACCAGGGAAGCCCGAGGAGAGAGTTTTGAATAGATTTCTGTTTAAGAGAGAATTCAGAACCTTATGAGTGGAGTCAATGGACTTAAAATAAACAATCATAATTATAATGATAATAAAAATGTATTGAACACAAATTATATATTGGACACTTGGAAGAAAAAAGACTTCATTGCATTTTGGTTTTTTAGAAAATAAGCAGCTAGATGGCATCGCCTCATTTTTTAAAAACTTGTAGGAAGAGAGAGACAGCTCTCTGAATATTCTATTTCTAATGTGATATTTTTTCCTTAAGTGAAAAGGAGATTACCATATGCTTTCCTTCAACAGGTATTTCACAGACGTTACCCTAATCTTCAGAGCATTCAGAGCTTGGGGTTATGAGGATGAGGGGATAACCTGCCCAAGGTCACAGACCTGGTAAAATGGCGGGGCTAGATTCAAACCCAAGCCTACTTACTCCACAACTCTCGTGATTTCATCAGCATCTCACTTCCTCCCAGTGGGGTGGGGGGAGGAGATATTTTAAGGCAGGAAGATGCCACCCTCAAATTATACTCAGGGTATGAGTGTAAGGACCAAGGGTGAAGGCTGGGGATCATTCCTCCCTTGAATGCAGAGAAGAAAACGAATCTGAATCCTAGGAGCTTCCAGTCATCGGCTGTGGGGGACCAGATGAGGATGTTGGGGGAAAGCAGGGAGGGCCCAGCCACTGATGACATTCCACCTGATGAGCATCCCTTCACCAGGTAACCAAGAGTTCCAGCGAACCTACTCTGTAGCAGGAATCTGGAGTTGTGGGAACTGATAAGTTCTGATCCCATATGATCAGAACTAGCAGGTCCCTCAGAAATTATGTCCAGTATCCTCATTGTACAGATAAGGAAACAGGCCCAGAGAGAAGCAGTGATTTGCCCAAGAGTCCCATAGCAGTGAGAGGCAGAATTTAGGGGCCCTGGCTTATTGGGATTTGCTTCTCCTCAATTTATGCCAAAGTAAGTGTCTGATAGAAGATCCTTTCCCCAAAGCATGCTTTTAAGAGTAAAGAGAGTACCTGGGGAAGGAAGGGGATAGAGAGGGAGGAATAGGAGCCTCGAATCCTGGGGACAATCTGGCCCTCTCTCCAGTTTTCCTGGGAGCAGGCTTTGTTTGGGGATTTAAGAGGTTGTTATGTGGGAAGATAATGACTTGGGATTCTGGCAGGGAACTCCTAGGAGCAGAAGTGAGATTTGCCCCCCTTCCTCTACTCAAAAGCACATTTTCCCCACGTGGAATTCATTTGATACGGAATATCTCAGTGTAAAAGGATCGTTGGGCCTATCAAAGAAAGAGCAGAGCTCAGTTCTGTGGGCACTATAGGCTGGGAGTCAGAAGACCCGGTTCTAGCCCCAACTCTGCCACTATCATTCCAGGCAACCCTTGTAAGCCCCTCCCCCCTCTCTGAACTCTAGTTTTTCGTTTTCTCATCAGTGTAGTGGGACGTTTGTACCCAACTATCTGTAAGAAGTCTTTCAAATTCTATCAATCTACAATTACACCTTTCTAGGGCTTAAATTTTTCATGTTGCCAAATAGTCCACACTACTGGGATCTAGGGGTCCTGATGGCCTGACCTTGTGCTGAGTCACATACAGTTCTCTAGTTGATATAACCTCCTCTAACCATAGGAGTTCCCTAACCTAGACTGATTTTTTTTTTTTCTCATCTGGAAAAAGACAAAGCCTTTTGACAGGAGCTTTATCATGCTAATCACCCTGACACCTACTCTGGGTTCTGAACTTCAGTTTCCTTACTTGGCCTGAGACGATCATTGTTATACAGAGGGAAGCATGATATGGAAGCTGAACCTCTCTGAATCTCAGCTTCCTCATCTATAAAATAAAAAATCTGTAAAACCTGTAGGATACCTACATCACTGAGTTGTTGTGAGGCTTAAATAAGAAAACTTATTTGACAATATCTGGCATATATTTCAAATTCATCCACTCAGAGTTATCCATCTCCACTGCTACTACCTAAGATTAGTCCAAGCTACTGTCTTACTTGGATTTCTGAGGCTCCTGTTCCCTGCTTCAAATATTGTTTCTATAATTCCATTGCCTCTCAGCAGCCAGTGATATTTTAAACATAAATTGGATCACATCCTTCCCCTGATTAAAAACCCTCCAAGGCTTCCCACTGTCTTTGAGATAAAGTCCCAACTGCTTGCCATGGGCTACATGTCCTTTGTGACCTGACTTTTGCCTCTCTCTCTCTGGTCTCATCTCTTGATACTCACTACTTGCTCGGGCCACTCTGGCCACACTGGCTGACTGTCAGTTTCCCAGGCCATTGCACACACTGTCTCCCGGCTCACTGCTACTTGGCCTTTAGGTCCCAACTTACACGTCACTTCCTGGACTCTCCTGAATAACTGCTTCTCAAAGACCTCTCTGGCTCAATTATTCTCTCTCCTAACAACCTACTTTTTATTATTGACTATCACTAATAATAATTCTCGAAATACTTCTAGGCCTGTGCTGTAGTACTTTTGTGCCATGGAAGACAACTAAATTTTGTGTCAGTATATCTGGGTTCCAGTCCTAAAATTTGTTCCACGAAGTTGGGCACCCTGTTTCTTTGAGCCTCATTTCCCCATCTATAAAATAGGTTTGGGCTTCCCTGGTGGCGCAGTGGTTGAGAGTCCGCCTGCTGATGCCGGGGATACGGGTTCGTGCCCCGGTCCGGGAAGATCCCACATGCCGCGGAGCAGCTGGGCCCGTGAGCCATGGCCGCTGAGCCTGTGCGTCCGGAGCCTGTGCTCCGCAACGGGAGAGGCCACAACAGTGAGAGGCCCGCGTACCGCAAAAAAAAAGGTTTACTAACCCTTACCCTACTCACTATACAGGGCTATGATGGGGCTGAAGCAGGATGGTGCATGTACAAAGGCCTTATAAACTGTAAAGGGATATATGTAAAAGTAAATTTCTATTATTATTAATAATCCTTGGCTTGCCTCCCAAGGAGACTCTGGGTAAATAATACTGAAGTGATGTTCTAAGTGATTGAGGCCAAGGAGAGAACTTTGGTCTGGAGGCCAAGTTTGAACATGATCCTCTTCCATGGGGCCAGGCCTCTGTTTAATCCTTTATTGAAGAGAGAAGCCTGAATATCTCCCCAATCTCTTTAATGCCTCAGGGCGTAAGGAGAGAAAAGTCCAAAAATAAGGCATGGCTTGTTTACTTGCCCTATTGCTGTCTGCCAGGATAGGGAGAGGCACCTGGCAGGTCTCTTCTTGTGTCCTGATTTTTCTGGCTCCTCGTTCCCCCACGGGAGGTACACAGCATCATTAGAACTCTGGAGAGAAGAGCTTTTTATTAGCTAAACTGATGACAACTGTTTCACACATCTTCACTGCCCATCCTCACTCTGACATGTCATGGAAAACATATTTTCCTGGATACCCAAGGAGGTGGTGTTAAAGTGTAAAAGAATAGTACATGATTCGAAGGTTGACCATCCATCCATTCACTTGTTTGTGACCTTGGGCAGGTCCTGGGCTTCATGCCCCTAACGTGTAAAATGATAAGAGATGCTGGATTATAGGATCATTGATGTCCTTTCCAGCCTATGGTGTGCTGGTACATGTTTAATAACCAGCTCTCTGAGTGCAGCTCCGACATGAATGTTGTTAACATTTTTATGTTAACAAATAAGATGAAAGTGAAACAACAAAGACATCTATTGGAACTTCACTCATTTGTCAATAATATGAGTGACTTATTTGCTGAATCAGGTAATAGTTTTCAAATGCTGGAAGAATATTTCCTCAATTTTTGTTGTTTTTCATAACGTAACAGCTATAGATACAACACAATTTTAAGTTTAATCTGCATTATTAACATTCACTCTGTCACTTTCTTAAGTCTAGACAATTAACAAAATTGATTTGTAGCATTTGCCAACTTCTATAGTATAAATAGTCCCACCATGACCAATTTCAGAAAATTTGAAATTTGGATGAAGTCCAATTTTTCCTTTTTTTAATTTTTTGCAGTACACGGGCCTCTCACTGTTGTGGCCTCTCCCGTTGCGGAGCACAGGCTCCGGACACGTAGGCTCAGCGGCCATGGCTCACGGGCCCAGACGCTCCGCAGCATGTGGGATCTTCCCAGACCAGGTCACGAACCCGTGTCCCCTGCATCAGCAGGCGGACTCTCAACCACTGCGCCACCAGGGAAGCCCCCTGTAAATTTCTTTAAAGTCAGTCTATTAGAAGACAGATGGGTTATCATATCTGCTTTTGCATTCAATCTGTCGGGATATGTTGTTTTGGTTGATGTATTAATATATGAAGAAAATCTGTCCTTAACAGATATATAGTTAGAAAAGTGAGGAGTATTCTAATAGACATTTCAGATAATTAGGGATATTTTCTTTGACACTACATCAAAACTTGACAAGTGGTAATTTCTTGTTTTGTTTTGTTTTGCGTTTCGCGGGCCTCTCACTGTTGAGGCCTCTCCCGTTGCGGAGCACAGGCTCCGGACGCGCAGGCTCCGTGGCCATGGCTCACGGGCCCAGCCACTCCACGGCATGTGGGATCTTCTCGGACCGGGGCACGAACCCGTGTTCCCTACATCGGCAGGCGGACTCTCAACCACTGCGCCACCAGGGAAGCCCGAAAAGTGGTAATTTCTTAATGGTTAGCTGCCATGTGGAATCTGAAACCATACTGATTAATTTTTTGCACTCTGTTCCATTAAAATCTTTTGGTCTATATTACACTTTAAAGGGATATTTTACCCAATTACATATTTGTAACATTATGGGTTGGTCATCTGAAAAAAATACTAGTTCACTGAGTTATGCAGACCTTCCCAATGTTGACATATTTCATTACACTATTAAAAAAAAACCAACACAACATTCCATAACATTTGTTAATAACCACCCATTCCTTCAGAAAGTTTGGGAAGCTGTCAAGTTTATCTTGATGAATACAAGTTTTTCAGTATTCTAATATTTACCTGAAAGCTTGAATTTTATCATTGGCAACAAATCCTGATAGTTGCTTTCCTTGAAGTGACAAGCTTACTTCAGCCATTTTCTAGAAAATGTCTGCCAAATTTGAATACTGGAGTTCATCTGTTCTTTAAAGTAAAAATGAGGTTCAAGTAAAAGTGGTGTGTGTGTGTGTGTTTTCTAGCTCTACTTACTGAGAAAGCCTAGAAGCAATGGCACCATAGTGGTAATGAGCACACCTACCACCTAGATCTTAATTTCTAAATACCATTCTCTATTAAGTGGAACTAGGGCTTTTAGGGGAAATGTAAATCGATACAGCCACTATGGAGAACAGTATGGAGGTTCCTTAAAAAACTAAAAATAGAATTACCATATGACCCAGCAATCCCACTACTGGGCATATACCCAGACAAAACCATAATTCAAAAACACACATGCAGCCCAATGTTCACTGCAGCACTATTTACAATAGCCAGGTCATGGAAGCAACCTAAATGCCCATCGACAGATGAATGGATAAAGATGTGGTACATATGTACAATGGAATATTGCTCATCCATAAAAAGGAATGAAATTGGGTCATTTGTAGAGATGTGGATGGATCTAGAGACTGTCATACAGAGTGAAGTAAGTCATAAAGAGAAAAACAAATATCGTATATTAACGCATATATGTGGAACCTAGAAAAATGGTACAGATGAACCAGTTTGCAGGGCAGAAATAAGAGACATAGATGTACAGAACAAACGTATGGACACCAAGGGGAGAAAGTGGCGGGGGGGTGGTGGTGGTGGTGGGATGAATTGGGAGATTGGGATTGACATATATACACTAATATGTACAAAATGTATGACTAATAAGAACCTGCTGTATAAAAAAATAAATAAAATAAAATTCAAAAAAACTGATGGTTAATGATTATAAAATTCACAGAATAAAATAAAAATTGATAAGTTTATCTTGACATAAATCAATAAATTGATAAACGAATAAATGGGGGGAGAAGCAAAAAGTTTGCCCATACAGTAGGAAGGCAAATAAAAAAATGTATTAGGAATGATAATGATGGAATTAGAAATTTGGCAACTACTATACTAATAACTGTTTCAAGCAAGAATTATCAATGAATGTTAAAACTTGTGATCTCTCCACAAGATATTTATTAATTACAAAGAGCAAAATGGTTACTGACACTGCATAAACCTGGCAGATACCACCTTAATTAATCAAGTGAACAAAACTGCTATCACCTATATAGGTGTCACATGTCTTTTGATATGATGCATTGAGAAGGACACAACATCAATTCTGTAGTACTCCTGCCAAAAATGCGTAACCTGAATCTAATCAAGAAGAGACATCAGACAAACTCAAATCGAGGGATATTTTACAAAATAAATGCCATAAAAATGACAAGGTCAAAAAAAAAAAAAATGACAAGGTCATATGAAACAAAGACTGAGAAATGGTTCCCGATTAAAGAATATTAAAGAGATTTGACACTAATTATAATGTGTGATCCTGCACTGAATCCTGGGCCAGAAAAAAAAAGTGATTTTCTTTTTCTATAAAGAATATTAGTGGGACAATTGGCTAAATTTGAATAAGGTCATAGATTAAGTAACGGTACTGTATCAATATTATTTTCTGAGTTTGATAATTGTACTGTGATATTTGTACTTGTTTTTTTTTTTGCCCCACCATGGGGCATTTGGGATCTTAGATCCCCAACCAGGGATCAGGCTGTGCGACCTGCCTTGGGGGTGCGGAGTCTTAACCATTGGACCGCCAAGGAAGTCCCGGTACTTGTACTATTTTGAGGAAATATACTGAAAAACATTTAGGGATAAATGGATCAGAAAATAATTACAGTAGTTTCTTTAAATATCTATATTTATATCTATCTCTCTGTAGAGATGGAAGAAAGAGTGAGAATGAGAGCATGTGTGCACACAAGAAAGAGACAGAATAAAGCAAATGTGGTTAGATATGGGTGAAAGATATATGGGATTCTTTTGTAGTATTTTTGCAACTTTTCTTTAAATATGAAATTATTTTGAAATAAAAAAACCCACAAACATATAACATTTTGTACTATTTCCTTATAAATATATTTATATATTTTACAAATATATAAAAACATAATTGGGATCATACAATGATCTTTTTTACTTAACACAATTTGATATTGAATCATGAGCAGTATTCAATGTCTTTTAAAATTCTTTAAAAATGCAATTAATAGATGCACAATATTTCTTTGTGTGGAGGTACTGTAATTCATTTAAGGCTTTCCTTACATTTTTATGTTATAAATCTCTAGTAAAATATATAATAAACACCTTTTTGCACATCTTTCTTCATATGTTTGATTACTTCCTTATGCTTCATTCCTAAAATGGGAATTGTTTTGTTCCTTTTGAAATGACTCAAGTGACCTAACAAACTCCCAAACGTCCCCAATTTCCTTTTTAAGTTTGTGTTGCTTTACTGACTTCTGGCTTGCTCTAGGGCTCTCCTGTTTGGTAACAGGTAACTGTGAATTTTGGGGTTGATTCCTGGCTATGATTGGTCAGAGGGGTGGGGGAGACCATAGCTGGCAGCAGCAGGCTGGGGTCAATTCTGGGCTGCAGGGCAATCGCCTGTTGAAGGGGCATCTTACTCTTTGGTGGACCCTGGAAGTTAACAGGTAAGGCCTAAAAAGTAACTGAGTGGGTGGGATGCACTAGCCTGATGCACATCACGCTAAGCCACAGCTTTGTTCAACTTAACATCCCCTGAGGTGTACTCTGTGCTGAGACTGGCTGTGGGCACACAGAGATGAATCAAACATTTACAATCTGATAGGAGAGACATACAAGCAAACACATGCTGACAGTGTAGTAATGAGTACTTATAAATTGGGAAGCACAAGGATTATTGGGAGCATGGAAGAGGTTTTGTGCTTTCTTTTAAACCAACTTTTATACAGTATATACTCTTTTTTTTTTTGCGGTACATGGGCCTCTCACTGTTGTGGCCTCTCCCGTTGTGGAGCACAGGCTCCAGACGGGCAGACTCAGAGGCCATGGCTCACGGGCCCAGCCGCTCCGCGGCATGTGGGATCTTCCCAGACCGGGGCATGAACCCGTGTCCCCTGCATCAGCAGGCGGACTCTCAACCACTGTGCCACCAGGGAAGCCCCAGTATATACTCTTGTACACAAAGATAATATTCATTAGTTCCTCCTTCCTCCCTCCCTTCTTTCTTTTCATTCAGTGCATCTACAGAAGTGGAGTTGGAGAGAAGGAAAGAAATTCAATAAAAGCAAGAAGTAGAATTTATCAGGTTTAGTGAACAGTTGTCCAGGACAGAGACACAAGAGTTAAGGATGATTCCTATGCCATTCACCAAGCCAGAAAATGAGTATCATCTTGGTCTGAATTTTTTTCCCCAGCTATAACTGACAAATAACAGGCCTGAATTTTAAAGAACAAATTTTAAGGAGCAAAGAAAATTCTGTTTGGGGTGCTACATTTTAAAATCATTTGAATAAACCATTCTTAGAATACTGGCTTTCTATAGTATGTATATGGTATAAAAGCAAAAGTAGGTTTACCAGGTTGGGAATAAGGAGGTATTTTAGAGTCACTGAATAGTAGTGGAAATCAATGCAAAACTGAGGGTAGGGTAACCAAATCAATTGACAGCAGGTCAAGGTAGATTAAAATGAAAGAGATTTACAGTAGGGGAGAAGAGAACAGATGAAAGACATTTCAGAAGCAGAGAGCAGATTGGGTAGGAAGAGTCAAAACAACGCAATAAAATCATGGATGAAAAGATTTAAAGTGGACTACTATAATCAGGGAAGTGGTAGTGATGATAAAGGCAACCTCTTTGAGCAACATAATTTGAAGAGAAGGAGGGAAAGCGGGAAGCAAGAGGAAACTGGTCCTGGGAACAAATGAATCATCTTCACATAGTAGCTACACCCTGGGTAGCATGATTATTCATAAACAAATGCAGATTTCCTGCGGTGATAGTGAACTAGGCTTGGAAAGCACAGTGCTAATGTTAGGTTGCCATACTAATCTCAACTAAAGGGCCCATTTCTCTAGATTGAAATTTTTTTTAGCAACAGTAACTTAGTCTTATAGTATTTTCTAAATACTGAAGAAAGGACTGTTAGGGCATCAGATGGGAGACTGAAGGAATCTCAGGGTCTACTTCCAGGTTTTCCTTACGTTGGATGCATTTCACGTGTAGAATGGTGGCAGTATACTACTTAATTCACAGCGCTGTTGTAAGGATGAGTCACAGTTTCCTTCTGAGCCCTAGTTTCTCTTGTTATAAAAAGGGGATAGTGACTTTCTGGCGACGTGACTCAGAAGTATGTGGTGAAGGTACACACAGGAACAGCTTTCATTGATTGGAAGAGAGCTGTTAGGTTATATTTTCTCTAAGGTGGCTGCTCAATTATTATTTGAAAATTCCCAGAGACCTTATATAACTTTCTCATTAAGATTTATTATTATTAGGACATAACCTAAGGTAAGGTGAAATTGCCTTATAATTCTTTTTTATACAGAAAACTATACTGGTTCTATCCGGTTATCTGCCATGCAACAGAATGTCATAGGATCCAGTATACTAGGCTGTATTATTCTTCAGTGGAGGGATGTTACATAAATCTATTAGTGAAATTTAGGGAGATTTTACCCAGACCAAGAATGATGACAAATGATGCACGCATCTTTCAACAGGAACACACACACACACACACACACACATATACACAGATTGAGAGACAAAGAAAAAGATGAAAACAACCTTGAATCTAAGAAAGACAGAGTGTTTTGGAACCAACGATAATAGGAACTAACATTTATTGAGTACCTTCCATGGGCCAGACCTTTTACATAAATTATCTCCAATCTTCACAACGACCAGCAAGGTAGGCATCAGAAAACCAAGGTTCCGAAATATTATATAACTTGCCCAGGGTCATAAAGTTACACACCACAGAGCTGGAATTGGTTGTATCAGGATCTGTCTGCCACCAAAGTCCCTGCTCATTCTACTATACCACTTTGTGATAAAATAATGTATACTATTTGTAAAAGTATGGGACCACAGGACTTGAAGTTTCTCTCTTCCCCTATTTTCCCTCTGACAGTCTTGCTGCTTTTGTTTTTGCTTCTGATTTTGCAGCCTAGAGTTTGAGTGGGATGGAATATGGGGTATCTGTAAACAGAACGATTCCACAGCCCCAGCTATATAACGATTTCCTTCCTTCAGAGCCTTACCTGGGATTTGGTGGGGGTTGGGGGTGGAAGAGTAGAGATGGGGGTGGGGGAGTGGGCTAGTTAGAAGAGATGGTGGTTCTTCTCTTACCTTTAAGTTATTTATGAATTTCAGGACAACTCGTTGGCTATTGTCTTTTCTTCCTCAGCATGTTATTATTATTATTATTTTTCTGTTTTGGGGGAGGTTGGGGGTTAAGGGTTTGGTATCCGTAGGATAAATTCCTCAAATGCTCTGCCACAAGATCCAAAAAAATTAAGGTCAAAGACAATTCCTTCAACTGTTTCGGGAGAGGATTTGGGGGGAGGGAAGGTTGGTTCTGGGTCACTCTTCTTGCATCCAGACACACTGCAGGGATTAGGAGGGATCCCCCTTGAATCATGAGAGATGAAAACGAGGAGATTCCCTCACACCCCTGCTCTCAGGTGAAGGTCCGAGTGACGGGAACGTTAACGTACCTTCAGGAGAGAAAGAAAAGGTGCAAAGGTGCTCAGGGCCCGAGGACTGGGGAGAGGGGAGGGGACCCACCAAAGTTGGTGGGGACCGAGGGGCTTCCGGCTCCTGGGAGGCGTCGTCGGGGGCGGGCCGGGGGCCCGAGGGCTGCGCAGGGAACACGGGGCCCCGCCAACGCCAGGCCGCGCTCCCTCGCGTTCCCTGCAGCTCGTGCCCGGGCGGCCGCCGCAGTCCCCGCGCCGTAGCCGGGCGTGGGGTCCAGGGGGCGCTGTGGCCCAGCGGCGCCGGCGGCAGGAGCGGCCACGGCGACGCTGGAGGCTTCACGGAGGATCCCCGCTTGCAGCACCTCGGTTGTCCCGCCGCAGCCTTGCGCCCCCGGCCCGGCTCAGCGGCGCTCCTGCGGGATCTGCGTGGCTGCGGCGGCCCGGGAGCCCGATGCGGCTCGGCGGGCGCTGGGCCTCAGCAGCAGCGGCAACCACAGCTCCTTCAGGAGTGGGAGGCTTCGCGGCGGCGCCTGGGGCCGGGCCGGTGCCCTCCGGAGGAGGCTGTCTGCTCAGGGACGACCCCCACGGCCATGCTGAGGTGGCGGCGGCCGCTGCTCGAGGTGAGTGTGGCGTGGCGCGCCGGGGTCCCGTACTCGCTGGCCTTCGGCCGCCCGGGAGGGTCCTGGGCAAGCCCTCGGGCCAGGCGGACGGGGCGTCCTGCCGCTGCGGCCGCCTCCCCCACCCCGCGGCTAGGGGGTGGGCCTCAGCCCTTCTTTCTCGCGTCCCCCGGGAGGCCGGAGGCGCGTGGGGGGCGACTAGGCCCCGCGTCGCCGGGAAGCCCTCGCCCCGGCCTGGGCTCCGGGGCGGCCGGGTGTGTGGAGCGGGGGACTGGCAGGGTAGCTGGCACCCTTCGGGTTGGCCCCGGCGCCGGGCCGAGCGCAGCCTCTTACCCTGGGCCCGGCACGTACATCCCGGAGGGAGGCAGAGGACGCCTGTTTGCGAACAGCCTGGGCTTTTCCGCGCCCCATGCTGAGTCCCGCAGAGTCCCGGGGGGAGGGGCGGGAGGGCAGGGAGAGAGAGAGAGAGCGCAGAAAGTGCGGGGCCCTGAAAGCCCTAGGAACTCCTGGAGTGTCATTCACCCACCTGACTGGGCTGAAAACAACCGTTTGCGTCTTATTTGAGGTGAAATTTCATCACCTACCGGTAGCTCATCTTTGCCTTCTTCTGTTACATTTTGCTTCTAAGCGTGGTTTGCCTTGGAGAAAGCCCCCTCCCAGCTTTGCGATGTTAAGTTTCCTAGATAAATACAATCAGAAAAACATCTTAAAAAAAGAAAACAAAACAGCAAAGGTCTGGACGCCCGCCCCGCCATGAGAGAGTGTAAATATTTTAATGCCTCAGTCCTCGTTACAAAATTGTCTCCCTAAATAGATCCATAGGATAGATGACAAGAGGATTTTAAAAAGTCATGCTAATAACAGATAACTGATAGAAATAGGACATATTCTAAATTTTAGTAGTTAAGTGATTTGTTCTGGTATTAATTTAAAAAAAGCTAGTGATTACAGTTGGTACCATAAGTCAGATATTTGGGTGTTTGTGGTTTATGATAAATGTGGTTCAGGTTATTCTTGTTTCCCATTATGCATGTGAAGGTTGTAGGATTAATAAATACTTATAAAACTTTTATAATCCTGAAAAAAATATGCTTATTGTAGAAAGTTCAGAAAGTACAGAGAGGTACTATGCCAACCCTCAGTAAATATTTAATAATGGGGGAAAAGTCACCCATAATCTCAGAACATTTTGATGGTCATTTAAAGTTTAAAATGGGCTGGTATTGTTGGTGATTAAGTTATTATCTCTGTATTAGGTTCAAAGTTAACTGTTCCATTTTACTGTTGAACATCCAGTCATTTGTATAAGACCTATAAAAATGTTTTACTAAATTACATTGCAGTCATAGTTGAATTCATCAATTAAAACAGAATAATATGGGTAACTACCTAAAAGACCCCTGATTCACCTTCTGTGCAGCATGTGAATCTCCAGGTCTAGGGAGGTTTTGGGTATTAAAGGTTTTTTGGGGACCTATCTTATTCGATGCCATAGCCTTGTATTGTTTTTGTAAAATTTTTGCTGAAATATTTATAACTGTAAAAAATTGGCTCCATTAAAAAATTTGGGGGAGGTAGATGAATTTAGGGTTAAAAAAATTTAATTCAGTTCTTAGTGTGTCCCTAAAGACTACAAACATTAGAATCAGCTAAGAGTGCTTATTAAAATATGCAGATTCCTGGCCACTTGAATCAGAATTTCTAGAGATGGTGGTGGCCCAAGGAGCTTCACTTTTATCAAGCTCCCCAGTTATTAGTCCTACTAAAGTTTGAGAATCACTGGTAATAAGTTTAAAGTTAATTAACCTTGTCAAACTGAGTGAAAGTATCTGTTTTCTAGCAAAGCTATAAATCTTAAGTGGCAATACAGTCATTTCTTATAGCGACAGATAATGGTGGTAATCTTAGAAAAATCATATTTCTAGAGACAGCTGATTCAACCAACAAACATTTATTGAGAGCCTTTTCTGGTAGCTGTGGTGTTACAGAAGGATACCTGACCACTTACCTTGGCTCTTAATCTTGGACTTCAATGTCACTGTCTGTAAAATGCAGATAGTTATCATACTTATCTTGCAAGGCTTTTAGGATAAATATATCTGAAAAAGCTTTGTGATCTGCGAAAGATCTTTATAAAGTTTTAGCTGTTAATATTAAGTGCCAGGTCCTGTCTTTGGTGTTCTGAGAAACACAAAAGTGACCAAGGTCTGTGCTAGCAGCTAGCTAATTGTAGAAGCAGGACATGTTTAATTAACTTTTTTTAAATAAACTTATTTATTTTATTTATTTATTTTTGGCTGCGTTAGGTCTTCGTTGCTGTGCGTGTCCTTTCTCTAGCTGTGGCGAGTGGGGGCTACTCTTCTTTGTGGTGTGCGGGCCTCTCATTGTCGTTACTTCTCTTGTTGTGGAGCATGGGCTCTAGCCGCACGGGCTTCAGTAGTTGTGGCACATAGGCTCAGTAGTTGCGGCTCACGGGCTCTAGAGCACAGGTCAGTAGTTGTGGTGCTCGGGCTTAATTGCTCCGTGGCATGTGGGATCTTCCTGGATCAGGGCTCGAACCCGTGTTTCTTGCATTGGCAGGTGGATTCTTAACCACTGCGCCACTAGGGAAGTCCTAATTAACTGTTATAAGGCAGAGTCAGGTAAGTGTTGTAATTGAGTGGAACATGCTGGATCTCTATTTGAGGCTTCTATGTTTAATCCAGTAGCTTGCCCTTTAAGAATATTAATAATTTTTATGTATGGTCATTCCTTTTTCTTCTAATTCCTGATTCAGTGTTTTATTCTTTAAGGAGAAAATTGTATATGTTGCCTGGTGTTTATGTTGCCTTACTCCTTGAGAAAGATGGTGTGAGTGGAGATGATCCCATTTCTTCCTGTTACATTCCATTCAGTAAACTTTTATTTGGCACCTGTTATGTGCTGGCCGCAGACTAGTTGCAGGGCACAAAGCTTCTTTAAAAGATGACTGTTTGGGGCTTCCGTGGTGGTGCAATGGTTGAGAGTCCGCCTGCCGATGCAGGGGACACGGGTTCATGCCCAGGTCCGGGAAGATCCCACATGCCGTGGAGCGGCTGGGCCCCTGAGCCATTGCGGCTGAGCCTGCGCATCCGGAGCCTGTGCTCCGCAACAGGAGAGAGAAAAAAAAAAAAAAAGATAACTGCTTGGATTTTTAACTTAAATTCTCATGTTGCTAAAGGGATAGTGTGTGTGGTGTGTTTTGTTGTTGTTAATTTCATGATGTGGTGCAGAATATGGAGTCAGATGTGAGTACGAATCCTTACTGCAATCTTACTGCACTCTTATAGCAATGTGACATTTAGATCCTGAGTTTCTTCTTATGTGCTATTGGAGTAATGGTACCCCTCAGTAGTCAGGGCAGTAGAACAGGTTCCATGAGATAAAAGTAATCAAAAGCAGGGGCTCACCTGGTGGCGCAGTGGTTGAGAGTCCGCCTGCCGATGCAGGGGATACGGATTCGTGCCCCGGTCCGGGAAGATCCTGCATGCCAAGGAGCGGCTGGGCCCGTGAGCCATGGCCGCTGAGCCTGCGCGTCGGGAGGCTGCGCTCCGCAACAGGAGAGGCCACGACAGTGAGAGGCCCGCGTACCGCAAAAAGTAATCAAAAGCAGTTAACTCAGTGTCTGTCACATAGAAGGTGCTCAATAAATGCTCAATTCCATTCCTCCTTTTGGAGAAAACAAAAAACCAGGCATTGGAATTTCTGTGTGACTTAAAACTTGGTAGCTTTAATTTTTTAGAGAATGAGTTTACTTTTGGAAGTTTTTGAAAATTTTGATAGAAAACAATTTTGATCTTAACTATTACACATATTTTCCATTTCATTTTTAGCAAATAAATTAGCTCTTCCCTATGTCTAGCTAATAAATTAGCCATTCTCTGTGAAAATATATTTGTTACATTTTCAGAGTTTTATTCATTTTTCAGTTATTCATTTTCAGTTTTACATGATCTTTGATTTTACTTGTGTGTACCTGACTTGCATTATATAGAACAACATTCTTAGTATATAATAATCAGTGAAAGATACATAGTTGCAGTTACCAAATAGAAATAGTTCATATACTTAGTTTTCAAAAAGCAGTATCAATTTATTAAACTTACATGCTTATTTAAGAATTGAATAATCTTCAAAACATAGACTTTTCCTTACATAGCTACAGTAGATTAGAACTAGATTTTTATAACCTGTCAGATATGAGGTCCAGTCTTTTCTTATAACCTGTATAACCCTGGACAAGTTTCTTACCCCCTTTAAGCCTCAATTTATTCTCCTATAAAGCAAAGCTGATAATACCCATCTTATAGGATTATTGCGAGGATTAAATGATATAATATGTAAGTCAGAGCTGTAATTCAGTCCCATGAGTCCTGGTAAATCAGTGTTACCCTTGAAGTGGAAAATATACTTCTTGTTTACTTCTGTTTGAAAGAGCTTGAAAGGTCATTATTTATGGAGTCTACTACCAAGAATATAAAATCAGTATGATCAATTTGTATTAGAGATTGCCAAATTAAGGAGAAACCAAGGTATCAGTATTAGTATTTTTTTTTTTTTTTTTTTTTTTTTTGCGGTATGCGGGCCTCTCTCTGTTGTGGCCTCTCCCGTTGCGGAGCACAGGCTCCGGACGCGCAGGCTCAGCGGCCATGGGTCACGGGCCCAGCTGCTCCGCGGCATGTGGGATCTTCCCGGACCGGGGCCCGAACCCGCGTCCCCTGCATCGGCAGGCGGACTCTCAACCACTGCGCCACCAGGGAAGCCCAGTATTAGTATTTTAACTGTGTAGTTAGTAGAATGTCTTCTACTTTATAATACTCCATAAGTTTTATTTAATAAAATAATTTAAATGTTATTTATAAAATATTTCCTGTTAAAATTTTTTCTTTTGAATTATTATAAATAGCCCATTCACAGAACTGAACTATTAGAAAAATTAAAACAGTATATACTGTTTTGTAGTTATGAAGTACTTTTTGAGAGCTTTTAATAAAATAAGGTAAAGATGAGGAAATTTCTTTGGACACACTGAAATCAAGAAAAAGGCATTGAATTCATATTGGGCAAGGGAGGCTTAATGCACGTTGATGAGGCTGTTGAGGTGTTCAGGATTTTATATTACAGACCTCTTTGTAAAAATCCTAAATTTTTTTCTGTAAATTATCTTTTAGTTTAAATTTCTTACATTTGTTTATTTAAGCTTAAAAATGCTTTTGCGGCCCTAGCTTTTGACCATACTAGTTTCTTTAGTTGATAATTCTGTAGTGAGTTATCTTTTCAACTTTCTGGTTGTTTACGATAATACATCCTCAAGGATATGTGACTTAATATCGATGATGGTAGTTCTGTTGCATTTTTAAAAATACTGAAGTAGTAAATTCGTGCCTTAGATTAAAAAAATTAAACTTAAATGGAAATTTGTTAAAAATTCTTTATTTTTTATTTTGGCTGCATTGGGTCTTCATTGCTGCGTGCGGGCTTTCTTTAGTTGCTTTGAGCAGGAGCTACTCTTTGTTGCAGTGCATGGGCTTCTCATTGCCGTGGCTTCTCTTTGTTGCAGAGCATGGGCTCTAGGTGCGTGGCTTCAGTAGTTGCAGCACATGGGCTTCAGTATTTGTGGCCCTCGGGCTCTGGAGCGCAGGCTCAGTAGTTGTGGTGCACGGGCTTAGTTGCTCCATGGCATGTGGGATCTTCCCATACCAGGGATTGAACCCATGTCCTCTGCATTGGCAGGCGGATTCTTAACCATGGCGTCACCAGGGAAGTCCCAAAATTCTTTATTCTTGTATGTAGTATAGTCCCCTATTGTTTGTTTCCATTCGAAATATTAAAGCTTTTCTATGAGGTTTTATAGGACATAGTTCGGAGTCAGCAATAATGACTTGCTAATGTTTCTAAAGCTTTTTCAAACTAGTTAGGAAATTCTGCAGGGAACCATTATTTGAGTAAACAGAGTGCATTTGGGGCCTTCATTCTACATACATTGGATCAGCCACAGTGTTTTCCCATTTGATTATGATCACTTTTAGATCTTTTAATGCTGATTTTGAACTGAGTGGGCTGAAAGTTATACAAGATTGTATAACTGGTTTGTTACACAATCTTACAGTTGCTTTGGATGCCGTAATTTCTATATAAAGCTATAAAAAACAGCAGTTCTGGAGTCTTTTTGCTGGTATTAATGAAGAGGTAAGCATTTCTGTTTGTAACAGTTCTCTTCTAACCTCTCATGGTAGTTTATCTACCAGAATTTGTTTTATTAAAATGAAGAAAGAGTAAATCATATGTTATTATTATTATTTCAAAACACAACAGAGCCTATCTCAGAATTCTGTTTATTAAAATAAAGAACGAGCAGTATCAAAATTTTTTGAAAATATTCCATCAGGGTTTATGTAATTTTTAGTCTCCATTTTTCATTTTCAATTGAATGAGAGAAACAACCTCTAAAAAGTAATTGAAGTAAAACACTGCCAGTTTGAGAAAAAATTTAAAACTTCAGAATATATCATCTAGACCTTTTTGTAATTCTGGTGATGTAATAGCTGCCAAAGTTTTTTGTTTTTGTTGTTTTAAAAAATTAGTAGCTAAAGTAAATTATTTTTGAGATTGTTGTGAGGTCACTCTTGGAAATTTCTGCTCAATGGTTAAAAAACAAGGTTAAGATTCTTTATTCTGGCACAGCCCTTCATGGTCTGGTTCCAACCTAATCCATGGGGTCTACTATTCATTGGCCAATGAGTATTGTATCATATTATGCCTATAATAAACCTCTAGCTTGCCTGGGCATTTTATAAAATGTGTGTGGCTAAAATGGGAAGTAAAATATAAAATGTAGCTACATGCCCCATTATCCAGTCCTCCCAAGATTCCAGGTTTACAACATTTTCCTTGATTTCTTTTGCCTTCTATCGCTTATTTGTGTAATGTAAAAGTTTTGTCAATGGTGTGCTATCTTTCTGGTAGGTGTTTCATGTCTGTTATTTATAATTCTTAAAATGATCCTATAATACCCATGGTATCATGGATGTTTTACAGCTGAAGGAACTGAAGCTTGGAGAGTTTTATTGACTTTCCTAAGCCCACATCCATGATTCAAACCATATAACTCTGACTACAAACTCCACACTCTTTTTCATCATGTGAACTTCCCCATGTGTTCTGTTTTTGTTTTATTATAAGATTTTCCATAGTGCTTTAGGAAGTATTCAGATTAGAAGAGCACAACTTTAGTTGATTTGCCTTTGAAGCATGCTATTGGCATGTAGCAATTTGTATAAAAAAGAAGATGTGTATGTGCATGTATTTTGGGAATTTCTCCTTTCATATACTTTTTTTTTTTTTAAAAGACTTCATTTTTTTAAATTTATTTATTTATTTATTTATTTATTTTTTGCCGTACGCGGGCCTCTCACTGTCATGGCCTCTCCCGTTGTGGAGCACAGGCTCCGGACGCGCAGGCTCAGCGGCCATGGCTCACGGGCCCAGCCGCTCCGCAGCATGTGGGATCTTCCCGGACCGGGGCACGAACCCACGTCCCCTGCATCGGCAGGCGGACTCTCAACCACTGCGCCACCAGGGAAGCCCTCATATACTTATTTTTGAAGTAGATAAATGCCTGCTTTGTGATTATTATATAAGTATACTAACTGATCTCTGGACCTCATTTTTCTGATCTGAAAATGAGTGGTGGGCTAGATGTTAAGGCCCTTTCCACATTTAATATTCTATTCAATATTTCTAAAGAAGAGCTCAATGAAAAGATAGATGGCATGTGGACAACTCTAGGCAATGGTGACTAAATGTCATTGATGAAGTAACAGCATGGGGGGGCAGTGGGCTGTGGGTAGTGGCTGAGGAAGATAGGAGAATCAAGACCAAAAGATTGTAATTTACATTAAAGTTTTCCCTGTAATGACTAAAGAGAATATATTTCTGAATAAAAACACAACTCTGGAAATTAGCTGGATGAATAGTTTGTGACTGAGGCCTTTTTCCTCTACCTGTTATTCCCTGTCTTCTGCCCTTTCTTGTGATGTGTTTATGTTTGGAAAAATGCATATAGAGCTCTGTTATATGAAAATAACCAGATCAAAAGTAGCACACTTGAAATAATTAAAGCTTTCATATTGCTCATAAAGTGGGAATTCAGTAATTAAAATGTGGACCCATTGTTGTAGATCTTAAGAGAATTTGTTGAGAAAGCAAAGGAGGGCATGTTTTGCATTCAAAAAGGATAAAATGCATTTTAGTGACAAAACTTTTATATAGCCTACCCACCCTGGAGGTATTAGAGATGCTAATATTGACGTGTAGGTAATCAGATGATGTTTTGACTGGTTGGAAAATTGTTACCCAGCTAGAAAATTGTCATACTCTTCCTTGTTAGCTTTTTCTGCAGTCCTTGGATCAGTGAATCTTGACTTAGCAAAGAAATCATCCTCGACCAGGAGCAAGGAAGTGTTCTTTAGTCAAATACAATAAATTTGTTTTTTTTTTTTTAGCATACTAGATCCCTCAGGTAGAGATTTGTAACTGCACATTCGTATTTTAAAAACTGAGGAGTAAAAGTAAAGAAATTTGTTTCACTTTATTTAGCAGTATATTACCCAGACTAATTGGCCGTGGAACCCTTTTTATCCACACAATAGTTAGTAGTACAGCTTTTACTGATCTAGGTCAACTTTTATCTGTTTTATAAAGCCTCACCCTCACAATACCCATGGCTATTTGAACTCTCCAGTGATCAGTCCTGATTACTTCCTGAAGGACTTCATTCTGTTGTTGGTTACTGCTGATTATTAGAAAATTTCTTTTGTATTTAACCAAAGATCTGCTTTTCTTTAACATCTATCCTTTTGTTGTTTTCTTCTCTAAAATTATACAGAATAAGTACTCATTTTAATATCTGAAGCTGACAAGATAATATCTTGTCTTCCCTGGCATAGTAATTAAAAACTCAGACTTTGGAGTTTGACTGCCTGGGTTCAAATTTTAGTTTCACTGCTTTTGCCTTGTGATCTTGCGCAAGTTAATTAATGTCTCTGTGCCTCAGTTTCCTCATCTGTAAAAAAGGAATAACAGTAGTACTTTAGTGGACTAAATGAGGTGATCCTTATAAAGAGTTAATTACAAGGGGCTTCCCTGGTGGCGCAGTGGTTAAGAATCTGCCTACTAATGCAGGGGACACGGGTTCGAGTCCTGGTCTGGGAGGATCCCACATGCCGCAACAGGAGAGGCCGCGATAGGGAGAGGCCCACGCACCGCGATGAAGAGTGGCCCTTGCTTGCCACAACTAGAGAAAGCCCTCGCACAGAAATGAAGACCCAACACAGCAAAAATAAATAAATTAATTAAAAAAAAGTTAATTACAAAATGTGTTGGTTTGGTCCTCTGGGAAGCATTGATATTTTTCTTTTGGCTGTGTTCGGTCTTCGTTGCTGTGCGCGGGCTTTCTCTACTTGCGGTGAGCGGGGGCCACTCCTCGTTGCAGTGCACGGGCTTCTCATTGCGGTGGCCTCTCTTGTTGCGGAGCGTGGGCTCTAGGCGCGCGGGCTTCAGTAGTTGTGGTGTGTGGCCTTAGTTGCTCCGCGCCATGTGGGATCTTCCCAGACCAGGGCTCTGAACCTGGCTCCCCTGCATTGGCAGGCAGCTTCTCAACCACTGTGCCACCAGGGAAGTCCCCCCTGGGAAGCACTGAGATGGAGTTACTAGTGCAAGGGATTTTTATGGGGGTAGGTAATAGAATGCCTGTGAAGGGAAAGGGAGAGGAAGCTGAACTGACCAAGGAGAACCTCAAGTCTGTGATGCAGATCTGGAAAAAAATCTTGGACAACCCAATAAGAAGCTCCAGAGCAAAAACTGCCTGTTAGAGGAGTCCTGCATTAGGAAGAAATAGCCAGGTTCTAGAAAATCGTCTGTGTTTAGTCACTGGCTAGGAGCTGCCCAAGGACAGTGTGGACTCCCCTGGAAAGCTGAGATGAGTTCTTATATGCTGCAGCTGGAGGCTCCTAGCTAACTGTATTCCTTGCACCTGAATGCGGGTTCTTTTTTGAAGGGAGATCCAAGTGATTGCCACAGTCCCTTTCTTACGCTGTGTGAATCTGTGTCTCTAAACATTTTCTGAGAGTAGCTCCTCCATTTCCGTGGACCTCTCTTCCTAATGGGAAAGTTGAAAATAGGATAGTGAGACAGGCTTCAGCCTCCATCTCTGTAGCTGGTCTCCACGTCACAGTGGTTCTCTTTGTCTCCTCCACTATCCAGTCTGAATTCTTGCCATCAGCTATAATTTCTGAAGTTCTTGGTGGTTTGTCTAGTGGTATGACCCAACCCTCATTTTTTATTTAAAATTTTATTTTTGGCTGCATTGGGTCTTTGTTGCTGCACATGGGCTTTCTCTAGTTGCGGTGAGCGGGGGCTACTCTTTGCTGTGGTGACGGGCTTCTCATTGCGGTGACTTCTCTTGCTGCAGAGCACGGACTCTAGGCACGCGGGCTTCAGTAGTTGTGTCAGGCGGGCTCTAGAGCACCGGCTCAGTAATTGTGGTGTCCGGGCTTAGTTGCTCCATGGCATGTGGGATCTTCCTGGACCAGGGCTCGAACCCGTGTCCCCTGCATTGGCAGGCGGATTCTTAACCATTGCGCCACCAGGGAAGCCCCAGCCCTCATTTCTGAGGGGTGTGAGAACCATGCTCTTCTCAGGCCGGAGTGGTTGCATTTGTCTGTTCACAGTCACAGTTGGTCAGGGGAGTATCAAGTGGTACCCAAATGGATCATCTGAATTCCAGATATACTCCTTGATCCCATTATGTAACAGCAGCCCTACTTCACCTGAGGATGAGGTTTAATTAGCCTCATTGTGGTGATTCTACTTCTTGTCTCCTGGTTGTGGGATACACAGAGTCGCAAATTCCCAGGCTGCAGCTGTAATTTATATAGTTCAATATGATCCTTGATATGTCTCCTGGTAAAAGTGTGCCTAGAACCTTCAACTTTTTTTTTTTAGCATCTTTATTGGAGTATAATTGCTTTACAATGTTGTGTTGGTTTCTGCTATATAACAAAGAAAAGCAGCTATATGTATACGTATATCCCCATATCCCCTAGCCAGTTGGTCATCTTGAGGCATAGTGCTGTATTGGGGGTTCAGTGTCGCTCATTGGTTGGATGTTCAGAGTTGGCAGTAGCCTGATTGGGCCTTGGTAAGTGGACATCCATGCCTCCTTCTCTGCTTCCATCTTCATTTCTTTTACAGTGGCTTCTCTGTTCATGTTCCCATCATGCCAGTTCTGGGTGGCTAACGTCAGCTGTCTGAGTCATTTTGTCTATCTGGTTGTTCATTGTCTCTTCTGCATTGGATGCTTTCTGATGGGCATTAACACGTGAAAAAGATTTTCACACTTTATGCTCACTCCTGTATGTTCATTCATTTGCCTCCGCTCATATCTTCTTGCATCCATTGTACAGTCTTTTTCCTTAAAGACCCCTAACCAGGTACTCAGTACATTTGCCATTGCCCATGAGTCTGTATATATTCTCATCTCAGGCCACATTTCTTTCTACACAAAGTACATCACTTGAAGCTCCATCTTAGGTAGACTTTGCCTTTCCACTGTCATGGTCTCCCCTAAGTGTGGCTGTAATGAACCTGTTGTTTTTTTTCAGCTTGCATTCACGTACTGAGCTGACCTATTTATAAGCCAAACTTTGGCTTTTATGTCCTCCTTAACTTGGTTGTATAGGATCCTCCAAACAGCTATAGATGTGAGCTGAGGAAGGGTGCTGGTACAACTGTGGTGTCAGGGAAGTCTTGACTGCCTACTTATGTAGCTTACATGTGCCCTTTGGTTCTGCTTGGGTTTGATTTTTTTTTTTCAGACAAGTCTCTACCTTTATTGGCCAGCAGGCTACTTAAGGGGGATGAAGCGGGAGGAGTGGGTGGCCCCAGTGCCGGGCCGGCCGTGCTTCACAGGCTTGTAGGTGATGGAGAACTCGCCTAGGTAGTGGCCGATCATCTCAGGCTTGATTTCCACCTGGTTGAAAGTCTTGCCATTGTAGACGCCCACCATGCTGCCCACCATCTTGGGCAGGATGATCATGTCGCGCAGGTGCGTCTTCACCACCTCCGGCTTCTCCATGGGCGGCGCCTCCTTCTTGGCCTTGCGCAGCCGCTTCAGCAGCGAGTGCTGCTTCCTCCGGAGGCCGCGGTTCAGCCGCTGCCGCTGCCGCGCACTCTACAGCTGCATCAGCTGCTCATAGGACATGTCCAGCAGCTGGTCGAGGTCCACACCGCGGTAGGTGAACTTGCGGAAGGTCTGCTTCTTCTTCTGCTCCACTTCCGCCATCTGGTCGGCTCTTCAGAGCTGGGTTTGATTTTTGATGTACTATTTCCATCTCATAATGGATTGTTACTTAGCTCACTTGAGTTTAGGACTTGGAGAGTCCTGTTGAGCCCAGCTCATTATGGGCAGTTCTGGACATATGGTGCCCAATGGTCAAGCGTTCTATCTCTTCCAGAGCCCAGTAGCACAGCAGGAGTTGTTTTTCTAATAGCATGACTTTTCTGCAGAACTCCAGGGGCCTGCACTGTAATTCTCCCACTTGGGCTTGCTATAAAGTCTATACTGTGTCTTTCCCCACCATTTATACCTCCAATAGCATGGGAACTGCTTGCAGTACAACCTGGACCTACTGCAGAGTTGTTTACTCCACTCAAAGCTGGCAGCCTTTCATATTACTCAGTACATGGGCCACAGCAGTGTATAGAATGTGTTGACTCTAGAATCTGAAGAAACCTAGCAGACCTTGTGCTTCCTTTTTTTTTTTTTTTTTAATAGTAGGGATGCAAGATGCAGCAGTTTGTCTTTTGCTTTGGAGGGAGTGTGCTGGCATAACCTTAACCACTGGATTCCTAAAACTTCACTGAAATGGCAGATCCCTGAATATTCATAGTTTTTCTCCCATCCTTTGGAGCACGTATATCCTTCAGCATGCTAGCCGTCTCTTGATCATCTTGCACGATCAACATGATGTCACTGATTTACTAGATTAGTGTGCTATTCTGAGTTCAGATCTCTTCAGACTATCTTACGACAGAGTAGGACAATTAATGTAGCCCTGAGGCAAAACTGAGTGTATACTGTTGTTGACTCCATGTGAAAGGAACTATTTCTGATTGGGATAGAAAAGAACTCATTTGCCAAAGCAATGGCTGTATGCCATGTACCTGAGGCTATGTATATCTGCTGTAGCAAACATAATACATCCAGCATGGTAGCTATGGTCATGGCTGCTACTTGGTTGAACTGTGGTAGTCTTCAATCATTCTCTAGGATCCAGCTGGTTTCTACAGAGGACAGACTAGTGAATTAAACAAACATATGAAAGGGACCACTACCCCTGCATCTTTGAGATCCTTAAGGGTGGCGCTAATCTCTGCCATTCCTCTTACCTCCATCCCTGACACAGTATTTTTTTGATTTACTGTTTTGGCCAAGGAGTGGGGAGACATTTTTAGGTCTCATTTGGCCTTTCAGTTGCTAAGTATGCCAATCCCGTTTATGTATTCAGGGCCTGGGAAAATAAGTGCTGGGTGGGTCAGTGGACTGTGGACCTACCATAAGCTAGACTTTGGCCAGAACTCTATTTCTTACTTAGTTCCTATATTCCTTCCCCTGTAACTGGGCCATAATTATGTTCCACGTTTCTAGATATCAACATTAACTCAGCCTCTGTGACCGTTAGTTCTTCAGATGTCTGGGTATTTTCCTTTCCCCACTATACCTAAATAGTCACCTGAGTAAATAGTCATAGGTCCCTTTGGGGAAATATATATATATATATATATATATATATATATATATATATATAAAATTTGTTGTGGGGTCCTTACTCCTGGGGACCCATCCATCTCTTTAAGTCCGTCGCCACCTCCTGGATCTGAAAACTGTTTCAGGTCCAGGAATTAGGCAAGGGATAGTAGCTTTTTTTTTTTTTTTTTTTGTGGTACGCGGGCCTCTCACTGTTGTGGCCTCTCCCGTTGAGGAGCACAGGCTCCGGACACGCAGGTTCAGCGGCCATGGCTCACGGGCCCAGCCACTTTGCGGCATGTGGGATCCTCCCGGACCGGGGTATGAACCCGTGTCCCCTGCATCGGCAGGCGGACTCTCAACCAATGCGCCACCAGGGAAGCCCGATAGTAGCTTTTTATTGAGGCAACTACTCTCAGTCTTGTGCTTATCTGTTCTTGCCTTGTTTTGATTGTGTATATATTAATAAGCAGCACTGTTGTTGATTGCCTGTCTATTTTGCTCTAATGAAACCAAGTTCTCTTAGCTCTCTCCCCGGCTCCCTGTGGGTCAAGCTTTATTGGCTGTCTCCCACCTTGCAAGTCATGATGATAGTGTGGTCCATTAGCTTCTGTTATTTTTTTAATAAACTTATTTACTTTATTTATTTTTGGCTGCATTGGGTCTTCATTGCTGTGTGCAGGCTTTCCCTAGTTGTGGCGAGCGGGGGCTACTCTTCGTTGCAGTGCACGGGCTTCTCATTGCGGTGGCTTCTCTTGTTGCAGATCACGGGCTCCAGGCACGCGGGCTTCAGTAGTTGTGCGTGGGCTTCTGTAGTTGTGGCACATGGGCTTAGTAGTTGTGGCTCATGGGCTCTAGAGTGCAGGCTCAGTAGTTGTGGCGCATGGGCTTAGTTGCTCCACGGCATGTGGGATCTTCCCGGATCAGGGATTGAAACCATGTCCCCTGCATTGGCAGGCAGATTCTTAACCACTGCACCACCAGGGAAGTCCCTAGCTTCCTGTTTTAAGTGCTACCACCTGGCTGCTTTTGCTTCAGAGCCCCATCATTGCCATCATCAGTGAACCAATTTCTGTGACAGCCTCTACTATAGAGGAGAGCCACCACTTAAATTCTTAGTGATGCTAAGGTCTGTCTCACCAGTGTATTCCTGATGGCCTTGGTGTGTGGTGTGTCTAATCGGCCCTCTTATGGAACATAATTGTCTGGTGGGTCTTATGACCTCACATAATATATCCACTCCAGTGTTCCCCCTTTCCTGAGCCTTTAATCCCATTATCCTTTCTCTGCCATGGTAATTTAGGCATTTCAACTTCATTCAGTGTGGGCTGTATTTTCCAGGCTTCTGGGAGTCACCCTAGCAGTGAGTTACGAAACCCTAAGTCCTTGTCACAGTGGTAATCCCCATATTCTGAGACAGTGGCCTTCCACCTCCCAACCAAACTTTACCTTATTCAGTAATGTTTTGGCCTCCTTGATTAAGTACTCTCAAAATCCAACACTGTGGGTATCCTCACTGATTCGGCTGGTATATGCTGGCTAATTCTTGCAGCAACTTTGTGGTGGTGTCTCTTTTCTCTCTTATCAGGCCCAAGATGTCCTTAACAGGGTTAACATTAATTATTATCATGGCAACCAGGAGTGAAGGTGGGGGGCAGATCTTGAGGGGAGCTCTTGTTGCCTTGCAGGTGAGAGACCTCTGAAGTGTATTCCTGCACAGTGGGAAGTGCCAACATCATCTCTGCAGACTCTGGGAGTGCAGAGGAGTCTGGAGAATCAAAATCTTTGGGGGCAACCATCTTAGTTGTCCCTATCCCATCTATCAGGCTTCCATGTTTTCCAAACCAGGACCCTGACCTTAGTATAACAAACCTGCCCTGACTGAGCATTCAGTCATCTTTGAAGCATTTCTGCCTTTAACTATCTTTTTCTGCTCTTTCACTGTAAGTGATAAGGACTTGTTTGTGAGCTACCAGAGAGCCCTCTGGCTTTCACACTTCGTTTCCAATTGTTAGCTGCCCTTTCTAGGGAGTCAGTACAGCTGAGAGCCAGTCATTCCATTGTTCTTATTTGTATTGTTCACCTTAGACTTTTCAGACATCACAGTCATTACACCACATGGCATGTTCCTCTTTTTTAAAAAAAATTTTTTAAAAAATTAATTTTTGGCTGAGTCGGGCCTTTGTTGCTGCACATGGGTTTTCTCTAGTTGCAGCGAGTAGGGGCTCCTCGTCGTTGCAGTGCCTGGGCTTCTCATTGCTGTGGCTTCTCTTGTTGCAGAGCACGGGCTCTAAGCGTGCGGGCTTCAGTAGTTGTGGCTTGCGAGCTCTAGAGCGCAGGCTCAGTAGTTGTGGTGAACGGGCTTAGTTGCTCTGCAACATGTGGGATCTTCCCGGACCAGGGCTCAAACCTGTGTCCCCTGCATTGGCAGGCGGATGCTTAACCTCTGCGCCACCGGGGAAGCCCGCATGTTCCTCTTTGGAAGCATTATCCCAAAAAAGTTTTAGCACTTTTCCCAAGAAGGTTTTAGCATTTGGGCCACCATCTTGTTGCCCGGGGCTGTCTGTGCCTCACATACCACCCAGGATGAGATCCTATTGCTGGTGGGACAGTACGTGATCTAGTTTCCAAACCGCATTCTTACTTTCTGCTTTCTCAGTCCATTTCTGGTACCCCCTGTGCCAAGTTGAGTTCTTCTGGAAGCCAATGTCAAGACAGAGTTAGGAATACAAGAGGTATAAGGGGGGAGGGGGAGGATTCCTATGAAAGGAAAGGGGAGGAAACAGAATCGGCAGGGAGAGCCTCAGAGTGTGATTCAGATCTGACAGAGTCTCAGACTCAGTGAGGGCTCCAGAGCAAAAATTCTTCATTTAGAGGGTCTGTATTTGACAGAAATGGCCAGGCCTTAGTGCCGTGATATGATTAGCTGCCCAGGAAGAGAGTAGTAGTCTCAGCTTGAGAGCTAGGGATCCTGAACAGACTATAGCTGGAGGCTGCCAGCTGACTTCTAGGCTATGCTATCAATTATTGGAGGGTTGGAAGCATATCTTGTATTTAACTTATATCCTCATTGAATCTTCTTGGGCTATTCACGCTCTTTTTAATTCCCTCTTTTCTTTGAAGTACATTCCATGGAAAAAGTGGCTAGTTGAGTTTGCACATCCAACGATTGTGCAAATGCCTTCTTAAGACAACCGTCACACTTTGGCATGCAGCAGAAGTGCCTTATTTGTACTTCCCATTTTTTCACACAGATCATTAAAAAGACATTTACTCAAGAGCTCGGGTTTAACAAAATTAATATTTTTTATTGCTTCATCGATGAAGTGAAACTGGCATTTTTTTTAAAACTGAGAGTGCATGGCAGTGAAGAATATGACTACTAATGAAATTTGGTGTTGCCGCCTTGATTCGTGCTAAAGTGCAGACAGTTCTGCCCACCACTGCTTTTGCACTGTGCAAATACGTCCATCAGTACAAATGTCAATACAGTGAAAAAGGCATACTAAGCTGTTATATCTTAGTGTTATTATGAAAAAGATTTTTTTAAATTGAGATGTAATTCAGATATAACAGTTTCAGGTGTACAACATAATGACTCAATATATGTATGAAAATAGTTTTGACCTCATATACTTCCTGGAAAATCTTGGGGATCTCCTCGAGTCTGTGGACCACACTTTAAGAACCACTTAGAGTAGTCTAAACTCATTCCATTTTGTGCTTGGATGCTTTCAAGCAGCCTGAACTTTACTTTATAAGATTACCTAGCTTGTTTTTAAACTTTCATAACAGCCTGGTTAGATAAGCTCTATTGAATGTTTAACTGACTTAATCATTAAAAATGTTTTGATATTGCTTAGTCAGCACCCTTCCTTGTTTTTAGTCCGAATGCTTTACTGCTTGCTCATACCTATTAACTCTACCCTGATGAATTAAAAAAAAAATAGTTTTAAGGTTTGCACTCCATACTTAACTCTGAACAAATCTCTTAAAAAAGTGCAGCAGTTGATCTTTTGACATTTAAATCCTGTGAGATTCTTGCAATCAAAATCCTTGTTTCTCTAGCTCCTTTGGGAAAAGGTAAATACATTTAGGATTGGTGAAATATTTTTAGCAGACTCTTGAAATGAGAGCAAGTAGAAGTTTAGTTGAATTGTGGTATTATGTGCATTTTGTCATCATATCATACAGTGGTTTCTGTGAAATTTGGGGCTGCTTTAGGAGTGAGATGGGACTGCTTTCATTTAGTATAGTTCTTATTTAAGGGGACTATTAAAATCTCTCATAAGTGGAATTTGAAAATAGAAACAAATTAAGCTTGTGTTACATATTAGATTCCTGAAGAGCAAATTCTAGATGGATTATCAGGATTCCTTTAGTATACTGAAATTGTATTTTATTGATTTTTATTGGAAATAATTGACAGTTGGTCAGCCTTCATCTGATTCCTGCATAAACCTCATCTACTACTCTTCCACTCACTTAATCTTCTCTTTGTCCTTCCTCTTCCCTCTTCTTGGAACTCTTTTCCCCTAGATATTTGTAGAGTTGCTTCCTGACATTTAGGTATTGACAAAAATTCATCTTCTCAGTGAGACTTTCTCTATGTATAAAATTGTAACCCCCCAATCTTTCCTTTTCTTCTTAAATTTTTCTCCTTAACATGAATCATCTAGTTTACCATATACAGTATTTTACATGTTTATGTTGTTTATTCTCCATTTCCACCCATTAGAATGTAAGCTCCACAAGGGCCAAGGTTTTGCCTGTTTACTTGCAGCTTTATCCCCAGTGCTTAGACTTGTGCCAAGAACATAGCAGGTGCCCAGATGTTGGTTAAATGAATATTTATATCATATAAATATGAATTCTATGTAGATTTTGATTGTAATTATATTTATTGTAATGAGATTTGACTGAAAATCTTGCTCTTATGAAGTCTTTGTATCCTAGCTCCCTCTCCTCTTGTTCTCATTTTGATCTCAGCTTATAGCAAGCTCTTATATATATGTGTGTGTATATCTATGTATATTGTTTAAGAAGATTTTTTAAAAAATACTTCTTTCCTCTTTTTTTCCAATTCTCCCAAATCTCATGTCTCTTTTTTTTTTTTTTTTTTTTTTTTTTTCGCGGTACGTGGGCCTCTCACTGCTGTGGCCTCTCCCGTTGCGGAGCACAGGCTCCGGACGCACAGGCTCAGCATCCATGGCTCATGGGCCCAGCCGCTCCACGGCATGTGGGATCTTCCCAGACTGGGGCACGAACCCGTGTCCCCTGCATGGGCAGGCGGACTCTCAACCACTGCACCACCAGGGAAGCCCTCATGTCTCTTTTAATACTCAGTTCAGTGCTTTTCCTTGAAGCCTTTTCAGATTATTCTAAGCTGTAATGATTTCCTCTAAGTTTTTATAATATATTAATATTTGTACATCCTTTACATTCTTTTTTGAAGTTTCTTTCTTTCTTTCTTTCTTTTTTTTTTTTTTTGGCTGTGCAGCTTGCAGGATCTTAGTTCCCCAACCAGGAATTGAACCCAGGCCCTGGTAGTGAAAGCACAGAGTCCTAACCACTGGACCACCAGGGAATTCCCGCTTTTATGTTTGTCATGTAATTTTTCTGAATTCTGACTTGTATTTTGCATTTTTACCTAACTTTTCATGAGTGTATGTCTTCCTAATTCTCCACTACATACTCATAAGTTTTTTGAGAAAGGAAAATTATATTTCTTAATAGTGCCCAGTGAAGTACTTTACATTCATTCATTTATTTGCTCATTTAACAACAGTTATGGACACATTTACTCTGGCAAGACTGTGCTTAAGTTTTGAAGATAGAAAGAGGAATAAGACATCCTTGCTATCAAAGAATTAAAGGGCTAGTTGGGAAGGCAAATATGTAAATAATTAAATGCACCAGGTTCAGCGAGGACGATCAGTTCCACCATGGCTTTACTGAAAAGGTGATGCTTGTGTTCAATATTGAAAAATTAGTAGGAGTTTTCCAGGAGGATAAAAAAGAGAGGGACATTTTAAGCAAAAGAAACCTTGGGCACAAACATGTGGAAGTACGTGAAACACGTTTTATTTGGGGAACTGCAAATAGTGTGGTATGGCAGTTTTGAGTGAGGACAGGAGAGGAGGTGGAGACCTAGGCATGGAGCCAGATGATGAAAAGCTTCATATACTATTTAAAAGAGTTAGATTTTTAAATTTTAGGTAGGGCATGGGGAAACCAGTGAAGAGTTAAAAATAGTAGACCAATTGGTCATTGAGCTTTTAGAACAATTATTTTGGTGTCAGTATAGCAGATGGGTTGGAGGAGAACCAGAATGGATACAGGTATACCACTTGGGAAACTATTGAAATCTAAGCCAGAGATGGTAGTATGAATTAGGGTAATAACATCTGGGATAAAGAAGAAAGGTTGGATGCAGGAGGTATTTAAGACTTAGAAATGTTAGGATTGTTTGGACGTTGTTGATGAGGAGAATGGTTCCTAGGTGTCTGGCCTTGGATTATTGAATGTATGGTGAAACCTTTACTTCTGGATGCAGGAGGTATAATAGGTCTTAGGGAGTAGTTAAAGCCACAAGAGTGGATGAAACCATCCAGTGAGAACAAGTAGAGTGAAGAGAGAAGAGGTCTGAGAACATGACTGGATAAAAATCATGCTTACTAGACACACAGGGGGAAAGCCCACAAAAGGAGACAGTGAAGGAAAATCAGTAGAAAGTACTATCAAGTTTTGTAGGAGAAAGGAAAGAAAGGTTTTTTTAAAAAAAATTAATTTTAATTTTGGCTGCGTTGGGTCTTCGTTGCTGCGACGGGCTTTCTCTAGTTGTGGTGCACGGGCTTCTCACTGGGGTGGCTTCTCCCTGGGGTGGCTTCTCCCTGGGATGGCTTCTCTTGTTGCGGAGCATGGGCTCTAGGCCCACAGGGGGCTTCAGTAGTTGTGGTGCACGGGCTTAGTTGCTCCGCGGCATGTGGGGTCTTCCCGGACCAGGGACTGAACCTGTGTCCCCTGCATTGGCAGGCGGATTCTTTTTTTTTTTTTTTTTTTTTTTTGTTTTGCGGTACGTGGGCCTCTCACTGCTGTGGCCTCTCCCATTGCAGAGCACAGGCTCCGGACGCGCAGGCTTAGCGGCCATGGCTCACGGGCCCAGCCGCTCCGCGGCATGTGGGATCTTCCCGGACCGGGGCACGAACCCGCATCCCCTGCATCGGCAGGCGGATCTCAACCACTGCGCCACCAGGGAAGCCTCAGAAAAAGTTTTAAAAAGGTGTGTTCAGCTGTGTTGGTTCCTCTGGATAGGCTAAGATGAGGCTTTAAAGTGTATATTGGGCTTGGCAATTAGAAAGCATTTAGAGCAGTTTCAGTGGCTAGAAAAGAGAGTGGATCCGTCAATTTTTTTTTAAAAAGCACTTGACTGTGAAGGGAAGGTGAAAAGGCAGTAACTAGAGGGGAATGTAGAGTTGAAGGAAAGGTTATAATGCTTGCTATTAAAAGATTAAAAGATTCCTGTTATTAAAAGATATCTGAAGATATTTATAGACCATAGAGGAAGAAGTTGAAAAGACAGAGGGCAAAGACACTCAGTGCTTGTTGGAATGTAGACTGGTTTCAAAATTAATTGATGTGTGTATTGGGAGATAAATTAATCTCCAGTTAGCTAGACTAATTATGAATGTTTAGGATATATTTTTGTTAAAATTTATTAGAGTAGCAACCACCAACAAATAGAACACTCAAAGTCAATTTTAGAAGTCAGTAGTTAGAGATTTTCTACACTAGTTCCTTCATTGGACAGATGAGTGAATTGAGATCTAGGTTAGTACTTTTAAGTTATTTAAGTCTTTTAAGTTATTAATTTTATCTAAAATTAATTAAATTAAGAAGCTTATGTACTTGAATTTACTTTTTCAGGACCAGTCTTTTGTTACACATATGCTTGTTTAGATAAAATACTTCCAATTTTAAAGATTTTCTAATTACACATGTGACTTTAAAAAATAACAACAACAAAAGCCCAGCCTAGGACTTCCCTGGTGGCGCAGTGGTTGAGAGTCCTCCTGCCGATGCAGGGGACACGGGTTCGTGCCCCAGTCCAGGAAGATCCCACATGCCGCGGAGCGGCTGGGCCCGTGAGCCATGGCCGCTGAGCCTGCATGTCCGGAACCTGTGCTTCGCAACGGGAGAGGCCCACATACCGCTAAAAAAAAAAAAAAAAGACCAGCCTAGACAAGTCAACATGCGTACTTTAAAAAGAATGACTTATGCAGGAGACTCATGCCTCAGATTCCACATTCACCTCAAATATCTCTTTTGATCTTTCCGACTTTCTGTCAGCTGGACTAAATGCTGTGTCTCTGTATACCCATCTGTCATGGATTATATTGTATTGTCAGCCCCTCCCCCCATTGGGCTGGAAATTTCTTATTTTCAGAGCTCTTAGAATAGCTCTTGAGCATATGTAGTAGGTGATTGGTAAATATATTCTTTTTTTTCCAGGGGCTATGCCACGCAGCTTGTGGAATCTTAGTTCCCTGACCAGGGATCGAACCGGGCCCTTGGCACTGAAAGCACGGAGCCCTAACCACTGGACTGCCAGGGAATTCCTAAATATGTTCTTGAGTAGATATATGCTTGGATGAATTCATAGACTGGACAAAAAGATAGACTTTCCTTCTGTTCATGCATGAATTTGCCAGTGTCCAAGGCAAGGAAATGTCCTAAACCTGCAGAGGTACCACTCTCACTCTGGATAAGTTTCAGCAGTCTTTGAATTTATGAGCTTTATTTTCAGTGTTTAGGTGTAGTAGTAGTAGTCTCCCCGCCTGCCGCCCGCTTGAAGCTTCATAATCACATGTATTTGTTGAGTTGTCTGCCCTCAGCCTCCATATTTATAATACTGGATGTTTCAAAGATATAATTGACGTAAACCAGTGTCTTCCTTACCAGTTATGAGTTGTCTTTTATTGTGAAGATTAGCCAGAAAATGTGTTTAAGTTTTTGAAAATTGTGAACATACTTTTAGAATTCCTTTATTGTTAGGTGCTTTCCCTCTTCTGTTATTCTTTTAGCTTTGTCTTCAATACAAGTTTGTCAGAGCTTTTCCTTTTGTAAAAATAATTTTTAAAAGACAGTTAAAGTAGGGGTGGATGGGGCTGTAGACAGGACATCATGGAGTTTTATAAACTCATGCAACTGTTAGGTAACTTAATACAGTTTTTATCCTTGGGAATATACCTTTCTAGCTGGCAACTTTAAATTAGGTTATTTCACGTTTCTGATTGTCCTTTTGGTTTCTTTAATGACAAGTGTGGATGCCTCCCTAGGGGTTCTTATTTTAGATTGCTTAGGGTGGTGTTAGAGAAAGTGTTACTTTCGCTCAGATATTTTTTGTAGTATTTTAAAAGTAATATTAAACAGGTCAACATGACATTTTTGTGGCTTAACTACTTTAAAAGCGTTAAGGAAAATAATTTTGAAGTCAGCTTTTTCAGATTTATTTATTTATTTATTTTTGTCCTGCTCAAAACCAAAATTCTTTCTTGACTGTCTAGGAAGATTATGATTGATAATGATCCTTTAGATTTAAGAAGTTACTAATGTTCAGTATAAAAGAATTGATAAAAAGCTTTGTAAATCCATTGATATACTATTTTTTGTTTTGGGGAGTAGAACCTTTTAGGTCTGTCCCTCTAGTACAGCACCACATGCCCATTCCCAGATTTATGCTCTTCTTAAGAAGTGTTTGATATTTTAATCATCTTACCTGTCCAGCCTTTTCATTTAGGAGGTAATAATTGTACCTTACAGAATGCTGTCTCTTTTGATTTTCATAGCAATCAAGTAAAGGGTTAGGGCAGATAATTTTATTATCCCCATATAGGAGGAATTAAAAAACAGGTAAAAAGAAGTTAAACAACTTTTATAAGGTCACATTATGCTAAAAGATTGTAAATTCACACGGAGAGCCTTATTTTGACAAAATTGTCAATGCTTAGTGTAGGTACTTTTCATGAAATTACAAGCTGGGAAATGTTGTTCAGGAATGTCTAAAATTCCTTTGCTTAGCGTTGTTAGACATTTCATATTAGTCCCTGATAAATCAAACAAATAAAATATGGTATTTATTGAGTTAGAAGTTTTAATATAGAGCTTTGCTAAACACTTTAAAATCCTTTGTTAAAAATAAAATTGCTTACTTCAGCATTTATCATAGTTGGCATTTGATGAATGTTTTGAAGAATATGATTTGATTAAAAATAATAGGGCTTCCCTGGTGGCGCAGTGGTTGAGGGTCCACCTGCCGGTGTAGGGGATGCGGGTTCGTGCCCCGGTCTGGGAAGATCCCATGTGCCGCGGAGTGGCTGGGCCAGTGAGCCATGGCCGTTGAGCCTGCGCGTCTGGAGCCTGTGCTAAAGATTTGAGGAAAAAAAAAAAATAGATTTGTAGTTTTGTACAAAAATAGTTTTGTAGCCCTTAAGATGAATTCGTTGTGAGAGTACTGGTTGTTAATTTTCCCATTTTATAATTGAAGATTCATTACAGTGGCTTTTTTTTTTTTTTTTTTGCTGTGCGCGGGCCTCTCACTGTTGTGGCCTCTCCCGTTGCGGAGCACAGGCTCCGGACGCACAAGCCCAGCGGCCATGGCTCACGGGCCCAGCCGCTCCGCGGCATGTGGGATCCTCCCGGACCAGGGCACGAACCCGTGTTCCCCGGCATCGGCAGGCAGACTCTCAACCACTGCGCCACCAGGGAAGCCCTACAGTGGCTTTTATATGCTAGATTGATGGACATGGCCGAGCATGCATGTTAAGATCAGGCAGAGGGCTTCCCTGGTGGCGCAGTGGTTGAGAGTCTGCCTGCCGATGCCGGGGAACACGGGTTCGTGCCCTGGTCCGGGAGGATCCCACATGCCGCGGAGCGGCTGGGCCCGTGAGCCATGGCCGCTGGGCTTGTGCGTCCGGAGCCTGTGCTCCGCAACGGGAGAGGCCACAACAGTGAGAGGCCCGCGCACAGCAAAAAAAAAAAAAAAAAAAAAAAGATCAGGCAGATTAGAAATAATAGTTATTTCTAGTTTTATTTTAAAAATAGCTTTATTGAGTCATAATGCACATACCATAAAATTCACCTATTTAAAGTATACAGTTCAATGGTGAGAGTTGTATAACTATCACCACTAATTTTAGAGCAATTTCATCACCCCCATGGAAACTCCTTTCTGAGTAGCACCCATTCCCTGTTCCTTTCATCACCCTTCCTCGGTCCCTGGTAACCACTAATCTATTTTTTGTCTCTATGGATTTCTCTATTCTGGATATTTCATATAAGTGGCATCTGGCTTCTCTCACTTAGCAAAATATTTTAAAGGTTCATCCATGTTTGTAACATGTATCAATACTTCATTTTCTTTTTATTACTGAATAATACTTTATTGCATATACCACATTTTATTTATCCATTCATCAGTTACTGGACATTTGGCTTGTTAGCACTTTTTGATTATTGTACACAGAGCTGCTATGAACAGTTGTGTATAAATTTTTATGTAGGCATATTCTCTTGAGTGTTTACCTAGGAATGAAATTGTTGGGTTGTATGGTTATCTCTATGTTCACCTTTTTGAGGAACTGCCAAACTGGTTTACAAAGCTGCTGCACCACTTTACTTTCTTGTCCATTGTATCAGGGTTCCAATTTCTTCATCTCATTAACACTTGCTATTGTTTTGTCTTTTTGATTCTAGCCTTGCTAGGGGTTGTGAAGTGATAATCTCATTGTCATTTTGATTTGCATTTCCCTAGTGACTAATGACTTGAACATCTTTTCATGGGCTTGTTGTCCATTTGCACATCTACTTTGGAGAAATGTCTTTTCATATTCTTTGCCTGTTTTTAACTGGGTTATTTGTCTTTTTTATTTTTGATTGTAAGAATTAAAAAGAATATGTATCCTATATGTAGGGACTTCCCTGATGGTCCAGTGGTTAAGATTTCACTCTCCCAGTGCAGAGGGCATGGGTTTGATCCCTGGTCAGGAATATCGGGCATGCCATGTGGCATGGCCAAAAAAAAAAAAAAAGATATATACACACACACACACACATCCTATATATCTTTATATATTCTATAAGTCTCTTATCAGATATGATTTACAAATATTTTCTCCCATTCTGTGGCTGTCTTTTCACTTCGTGATGGTATTCTTTGAGGCACAAAAGCTTTAAATTTTGATGAAGATTAATTAATCTAGTATTTTCTTTTGTTACTCGTTTTTTTGGTGTCATATGTAAGAAATCATTGTTTATTTTCCATGGATTCTTTGGGCTTAAGGTACATTAAAAGGGAGACTGCGATTCTGGGACTTCCCTGGTGATGCAGTGGTTAAGAATTCGCCTGCCAATGCAGGGGACACGGGTTCAATCCCCGGTCTGGGAAGATCCCACGTGCCACGGAGCAACTAAGCCAGTGGGCCACAATTACTGAGCCTGCAAGCCACAACTACTGAAGCCAGTGCGCCTTGAGCCCGTGCACCACTTATTTTTTGGAGAATAAAACCACCTCTGAGTGATTAAAATTTAGACCAGCTAGTCAAAATGCTTTATCACCTGTTCTTCTAAAACACTAATCAACGGAACAAGTTTTACTAGGGATGACAGTGTAATTGTATTCTGGAGTTCATATTGGCCATATGGTTTATGACCTTGATGCTGGATCACATGTCAATTGTATAACTGCTATTAATTGTGTTTGTATCACATGATCTGAGTTCAAAAAAAAATCATTGTTTAATCCAAGGCCACAAAGATTTGCTTTTATGTTTTCTTTTAAGAGTTTTAGCTCTTGCATTTAGATTTAGGGTTTGTCATAGATGGCATTTATCAGGTTGTGGAAGTTCCTTTATGTCCCTAGTTTGTTGGATGTTTTTATCATTGATGCCGCAAACCTGGCCTCTGTGCACTGGTGCCGAATTGAATCTCAGAGACAGAGTTTTGGGTGAAGTAGAAAAGAATAGCTTTATTACTTTGCCAGGCAAAGTGGGACACGGCAGACTCCTGCCCTCGAAAACTGTGTGTCCCAATCCGGGAGGATTTGGTGAGGAGTTCCTTGACCAGGGCTGACAGGGCTACCTGTAGCTCAGGTAATCTTTTGATGAGTTTCTCTGGTTCCTTTAATCTGGCCTCCGGTGGTCTTCTCTGGAATGAAGAATGCCTGACATCTTCCATTTGTTGGGGGTTTTAGTTCTATAGAGAGCTTAAAGATATTGTTGTGTGTATGCCTTGAGGCAGAACCAGCACCTTGCCCCAAGGCTGCACTATTGTTTCTTGGCTGCTCCTCCCTTGTCTCTGCATCCCCCCCCCCCTTCCCTGATGAGCAACTGTTTGAATCTGCCCTTTGGAACTCTGGGAAGGTCATGAAGGCTGGAGTCTGTTCCCTACAAACAAGAAATGGGGGCCATGGAAAGGCTTCTGTGCCCAGGAGCCCCACTTGCTCCTGCTCAGTTTCATCATGAAAGGGTGTTGGATTTTGTCAAATACTCTATTTGTCAAATGTGTGTATTGAGAAGAACATGTAGTTTTTGTCCTTTTATTAATATAGTGTATTACATTGATTAATTTTTATATATTAAACCAATGTGAACGAGTGGAATAAATTTCACTTGTTCATAGTGTATAATCCTTTTTATATGTTGCTGGATTTGGTGTGCTAGTATTTGGTTGAGGATTTTTTATGTACTATATTCATAAGGGATATTGGTCTGTAGTTTTCTTGGGATGTCTTTGATTTGGTATTAGGGTAATATTGCCCTCATAGAATGAATTGGGAAGTGTTCTCTTCTTGGGAAAGATTGGTATTAATTTGCTTTTAAAATAGTTGGTAGAAGTCACTGGTGAAAATCCCTGGCCTTGGGTAGGAAGTTTTAAATTTTTTTTTTTTTTTTTCCGGTACGCGGGCCTCTCACTGTTGTGGCCTCTCCTGTCACGGAGCACAGGCTCCGGACACGCAGGCTCAGCGGCCATGGCTCACGGGCCCAGCCGCTCCGCAGCATGTGGGATCTTCCCAGACCGGGGCACGAACCCACGTCCCCTGCATCGCCAGGTGGACTCTCAACTACTGCGCCATCAGGGAAGCCCCGGAAGTTTTAAAATTTAATTTGTGGGAAGTTTTGAGATTAATAATTCAGTCTCATCAACTAATTTATAGGTCCGTTCAGAGTCTCTATTTCTTTTTGAGTCAGTTTTGGTAGTTTGTTTCCACGAATTTGTCCATTTCATCTAGATTGTCTAATTTGTTGGTGTACATTGTTCATAGTATTCTCTTACAATCCTTTTTGTTTCTGTAAGGATTGTTTCTGTACAATCCTTTTTGTTTCAGTAGTCATGTCCCCACTTTCATTTCTGATTTTAGTAATGAAATGCCCACGGTCGCGAGACCCCTCCACAAGACCACCAGAGACAAGAGTCAAAGCCAAACGGCAAGGGTCATTTATTGCAGGTTCGAACCTGGACCTCCGCGCACTCGTTGTGGGTGACGCTAAGAGGTCCCAGTGGAGTTTAGTACAGCTCTTTTATAGACAGGTACAAACAAGGTCGGGACCTTCTGCGGGGCTTTCCAGGGGTGGGGAGTACTGATTGGCTAACTTTTAAACAAAGACACTAGTCACTGATTGGTTAACTTTTAAACAAAGACACTAGTCACCGTCTGATTGGTTGGATGGTTGCAAAAGGGGGTTCAGCAAGCATAGTTACAGAAGCGAGAGCAGCTGGTTAAGTTTCGGTTTTCTGAGGCTTTGTTTCTCAATTAGGAATACTTAAGATGGGGCCATAGTTACAAACAGTACAAACAGGAAGATCGATGCAATCCTAGCAGCGCTACAGCCTAACGGCAGGGCATCAATTCAGTCCTATTTCTACCAAAGTAGAACATAGCCCTTCAGTAACTTTAGTTTTCTCTCTTTTTCTTGTTCAGTCTAGCTAAAGATTTGTCAATTTTGGTCATCTTTTGAAAGAACCGACTTTTGGTTTTATTGATTTTTCTCTATTTTTTTCCTATTTTATTTCCATTCTAATTGTTACTGAACTCAGGTTCAGCTTCTTGTTGCTTAAAAGTTAATACTCAAGAGGAAGGTGTTGGATTGGTTTGAAAAGGTATGTCTGCTTTATTCAGGAGGCTGACAATCAGGAGAAGGCAGACTCCATAACCAACTCTGAAGATCCTGCTCGATCATGAAAGTTTTTAAAGGGAGAATCATTTGGGGAGGGGGGTCAGAGTCTCTATTATCTTCCACTGTGTGCAGACTTTCTTCTGATCAGTTGGTGGTGAGGTAACAGAGTGGTGTTCCAGGAACCTTGTGCTTAGCTTGAAGTTACCATCCTCCACCTGGGTGGGACTTTAGTTCCCACAGAACTCAAAGGCTTTGTTATGTATATTCCTTGAGGAGGAACCAGGACCCTGCCCCAGAGCTGCACTATTGTTTCTTGGCTGCTCCTCCTCCTTCTGCATTCCCTCCCTTCCCTGATATGCAGATGTTTGAATTTGCCCTTTGGAACTCAGGGAAGGCCAAGGAGGCTGAATGAAACCTATTTCCTAGAAACAAGAAATGAGGGACGCAGAAAAAGTTTGTACCCGGGAGGGCCCCACAAGGTCATGCTTTGTTTTATAATCTTTATTATTGATATTTCCTTCCTTCTGCTTGCTTTGGGTTTAGTTTGCTCCTCTTTTTTTTAGTTTCTGAAGGTAGAGAGTTATTATATGTAATTTTACTTTTTTAAAACACTGTAAGTGTTTATAGCTTTAGGTCTTCCTGTAAGCATTGCTTTCACTGTGTCCCATAAGTTTTGGTATGTTGTGTTTGCATTCTTAGAGTATTTTCATTTCATCAAAGTATTATCTAATTTTCCTTGTGATTTATTATTTGACATGTTGGTTATTTAGTGTGTTGTTTAATTTCCACATATTTTTGAATTTCCTTCTGTTATTGATTTCTAATTTCATTCCATTGTGGTAAGAAAACATACTTTGTATGGTTTCAGTCCTTTTAAATGTATTGAGGCTTGTTTTATGGCTTAACATAAGGTCTCTCCTAATCATGTGCACTTGGGAAGAATGTATATCCCTCTGTTGTTGGATGGAGTGTTCTGTAGATGTCCGTTAGGTCTAGATGGCATACAATGTTCACGTTTTCTATTTCCTTGCTGATCTTCTCTCTAGTTGTTTTATCAATAATTGAAAGTTGGGTAGTGAAGCATACAGCTAATATTGTTGAATTGTCTGTTTCTCACTTCAGTTCTGTCAGTTTATGCTTCATATATTTTGGGTCTCTGTTGTTAGGTGCTTTAGCTTTAATTCTGATGCATAATATGGATTTGATGCTTATGTATGTGAACACTATTGATATCTCAATAAAACATGTTCCATTTTATGTGCTGTGACCAATAGATAGAATTTGTTTTGGTATGGCTTTCGTGCTTAAATGATTTTGACTAGTAGTAAGTTATTTTGTCTAGGTTACATAAAGATGCACTTGTCTCTGAGAAGACTTAACTTCACTAGGGCAGTGGTTCATTTTAAAGGTTTATGTGTGTATGAGTCAGTGAACTGCAGCAGTTTAAACGTGGCGGAGATAAAGTATTTAATAATGACTTTGCCAGTACTGATTTTTTTCTTCTGTTTTCAGAACAACTTCTTATTAAAGTATAGTTGATTTACAACATTATGTTAGTTTTAGGTGTCCAGCAAAGTGATTCAGTTTCATATATACGTGTGTGTATATATGTATATTTTCAGATTCTTCTCCATTATGGGTTATTACAAGATATTGAATATAGTTCCCTGTGCTATACAGTAGGTCCTTGTTGTTTATCTGTTTTATATGTAGTAGTGTGTATCTGTTAATCCCAAACTCCTAATTTATCCCTCCCCCCTTACCCCTTTGGTAACCATAAATTTGTTTTCTACCTCTGTGAGTCTATTTCTGTTTTGTAAATAAGTTCATTTATATCATTTTTTTAGATTCCATATATGAGTAATTTCATGTGATATTTATCTTTCTCTGTCTGACTAGACAGTATTAATTTTTACTGAGATTAAAGGGCAGATGATAGTATAATGTTCCTTGACTGTCCCTAGAATAATTTGGGTCAGTACCAATTATTAAACTATTAACAGTATCTACCTTTTATACAACGAAGTCCTAAACTATATCTGGCTTTGGAGGAAGAAGGAAATAGAGAAGTATCCATTATATTATATTATATTGATATTATTTCTTTTTAATCCTCATAGCAATCTTTTGACATGGGTGGTATTATTCTCACTTTACAATGAGCAAATTGAAACTCAGAGATTTATTATTTTAAGGAAGGTCACTGGTGAGTGCTCTTTTCATTTTCTGTCATTCTTTTAGTCTTTCATTCAACAAATACGCCAGGCTTTGGAGATGCAGCCATGACCCAGTCAGACATGATCCTTGCTCTCATGAAGTGAATTGTCTGGTGGAGTCCTTTTACTGAGTCTTTGAGCCCTATTTCATATAGTAGTAACATATATTTGTAGAATACTTTATAAAATATTTCTGCATTTTAATCTAATTTTATAACTCTTATTGCAGCCTTCTGACTCAGGTGGGTTAGATAGTAGTGCTGTTATTCCCATTTGAAAAAAAGGAAACTGAGACTTAGGGATATTTAGGTCATTTAGTTAGTAAATGGCTGAGTTAGTATGCAAACTCAGGTTACCTGGCTCCAAGGATCCTGCACTTCCTCCATTATGCCACATTGTCTCACTATTTCACATGAAACTACAAGCCTATATCACCAAGAGTGATATTCTGGAAAGTAACCAGTCTAGCAGTACTTAGCACGCCAAGAGTGATATTCTGGAAAGTAACCAGTCTAGCAGTACTTAGCAAATCAGAGTTCTACCAGGCAGGGCATGTGGGAAGAGGAATCAGGAGGCCTGAAACAGCTGTGTCTAGTGTGCTGGCATGGATTTATTCCTAAATAACACATTGAGAAGGAATGCTTTGGAGGGAGACTAAAACATGAGAAACATTGCACAGACATGGTCTCAGCAGCACCTGCATGGACTCATGACACAATAACTGCCAGGGACATTTTTTTTTCTAGAACAAAGGCTTGAAAAACAGACAGTGAATTTAAGACGACGTGACCCAAACAACACGGGACTCCATACAGAGCTATCTGCAACTACAAATCAGAGTGTAATCTTTATATGAGGAAGGGATTGCTTATTTTACATTGATTACCTCAGCTGCCTTTGTGCAAGTACAGAGATAGCAATCTATTCAGTAAAAACATTTGAGTGCTTCCTCTGTGTAAAAGCACTGTTACGCATTGTGGGAGTGATACCAACATGGGTATGACACCATCCTTGCCCACAAGGAGCTTGTAACCTTGTAAGGAAATTTTGCATTCATTCAAACAATACTTGTTCATCCAGAGTTTATTATGTCAGGCCCTGTAGCACGTGTTAAGCAGACAAGAGTGGATGAGATAGAAACTATCCCTATGCCTTTAGCTTATACTTTCCATCACCTGGAGAGTATTTCCTTACCTCCTTCCCCTAAGTCTAAGTAATTGGAAACCTTTTAAAGTAGAGAGCAGGATATGAAATTCTCTTAGCAAAATAGTAGTCAGTGGTATTCTTGTGACTTGGCCACAAATAGAACTCGATAGCTAATGGGTCAGAACTTAGGTGTCATGCTAGAAAATATTTGCATCACGTTTAGCGATCACATTCAGAAAAGTACAAAACATCACAATAGAAAAAAGTGGACAAAGTATTTTAACAGGAGATCACAGAATAGGAAATAAAAAAGGAAAAAAATATATGTCAGTCTTTCTAGTAATGAGAGAAATGTTAATTAAATATTGAAATAGTGTTTTTACCTCTCTCATTGGCAAAAATAAAAGTTGATAAGAGCAAATTTAAGTAATAATGATAAGAAAACTTCATTGAGTACTTTCTCTGTGGCAGGCAAAAACAGTCTTTACAACAGTCCTAGTGAGGTAGGTACTATTATTATTATTGTTTTATTGATAAGGTACTTGAGGTACAAGGATAGCGTAACTTGTCCAAGGTCAGACATCTAGTACTTATTGAGCCCAAATTTGAACTCAGGCAACCTGTCTCTAAGAGCCTGCACTCTTTTAATCACCAAAGCGGTGCCTTTGTCTGGATTGGTTATCATAATGCTCAGCCTCTAGAAGTGTCTACCACAAAGAAAGCACTTAAATATTTGTTGAATGGATTCTTAAAATGAAAATGTTTAGGGGACTATCCTGGTGGTCCAGTGGTTAAGAATCCACCTTCCAATGCAGGGGATGCAGGTTCGATCCCTGGTCGGGGAACTAAGATCTCACGTGCTGCGGGGCAACTAAGCCTGTGCACTGCAACTACTGAGCCCATGCACCACAACTAGAGAGAAGCCCATGTGCCGCAATGAAAGATCCCATGTGCTGCAACTAAGACCCAAAGCAGCCAAAGATAAATAAATTAATTAATAAAAATAAATTAATTAATTTAAAAAAGAAAGAAAATGTATTAGGCACATCATTTTTGGAGGGTAATTTATTGATACCAAAAAACACATACTAATGACTCAATAAATCTGTTTCTTAATGTGTATCTTAAAAAAATGTATATAAGGAGGCATGTATTATACATGGCCACATTCTTGGTACTTGCAGAAAAATAAGAGAAAATGTAAATGTTCATCAGTGCTATAAGTAAATAATAATATAACTAATGTATAGCCTTATATAATTATTAAATGACTAAAACTACGATATAGGTATATTTCAGAATTCTATATGCACAGTTAAAATAAATGAAGTATTTGATCTGGAAAGGTATCTAGGATATACTATTGAATGAGAAAAGCAAGTTACAGAATTTTTTCTACCAAAATAGATTCTAGATGATGAAAGAGTAAAATAAACAAAAATAACCATGAAAATAGCAGAGAAAACATGGGTGAATATTTTTATAATATTGGAAGGAGGAAGGCTTTTCTAAGCATGATATGAAATGTAAAAGCCATAATGGAGACTGATGAATTTGATTACAGAAAAATGGATGACTTCCATATAGAAAAAAAAAAGAACAAACATTAAACTGGAATGAAGATTCTAATCATGATATATATATATATATAAAGGATATTTATAGGCAATTTGTAGAAAGGCCAGTAGGCATATGAAAGATAAATAGATGTTCAGCTTTTACTCCTAATTAAAAATACAAATTAGAATATCAGGTCCCATTTACTACCTGTGAGATTGGCGAAGATTGATAATAGTAATGACAAGAGCTTATAGAAAGAAATTTTACATACTCTTGGAGGAAATAGAAATAAGCACAGCATGTTTGGTGGAAATTTTGGCAACATTTATTAAAATTTAAAATGCATAATACTTTTGTCTTAAATTCTACTTTTAGGAATTTATTGTATATTAAAGTGTAAAGATATGTTTATAAGGATATTCATTATATTGTGTATAGGTATAAAAATATGTCTAGATGTCTGTTGATAGGGATGAGAGTTAAATTGTATTGATAATACATCCATATAATGGAATGCTATTCAGCTATTTAAAAAGACTGGCAAATCTATTCACACAGCACTGCTCTGTAGTGCTGATTGATTATAATGCTACATTAAATGACATATGTATGAACATACTATAACAGTAGGCATGTGTATGTTTAAAAAGTCCATTATAGTAACCTGTTGATCTATATCTCTTCCCCTGCTCTTTTCTCAGTACTGTTATCTGTAGTGGGAGCATTAATAAATTCAGACATACTGTAGTCTAATGTTCAGATGTTATTAAACTAGAGTTTCTCTTTCTCTTTCTTTTATTAGCAGAAAGAGTAAGGACAATTTATAGCTCATAGGAGCATTTTTATACTTCTGCAAGTACTTCTGAATGCCAAAGAGTAGAAGTGAAGGAGGAATGTTGTTTCCAAACGTATACATACCTAGAGGTTAAGAGTCTGAGATGTGAAACCAGAATGCCTGGGTTCAAATCCTGGTTTTGCTACTGTGTGTGACTTTGTACAAGTTACTTACCTTCTTTTTGCCTCCATTTCCTTATTATTCATCCAACAAATATTTGAGTGCCTACTGTATGCCAGACACTATTCTGGATGCCAGTGATAAAACAAGGAGGATTAAGACAAAATCTCTACCTTCTTGTATATGTACATTCTGGAGGACTTAATTCTATACCTACTATTTAGGGTTCTTAAGAGAATTAAAGGTTTAATATCTCTAAAGCCCTTGGAATGAAGTCTGGTACATAGTAAGTGGACAATAAATAATATTACTGTTATTCTCCCCTCTAAAATAAATAGGCATACAGAGTGTGATTTATTAACTATTTTATGGAAGTTTTTGTCAAATACAATGACATTCAGGGATATATGAAACAATCTATTTCAGTGTATTCTTACATTTGTCCGCATTCCAGATGCTCACATACACTCTCAGTCATTGAGCTCTAGCTTGGCAGATAGTACTACACACTGTTGGCCACTGAACCTTACCATACACCATGTTGCAAAAGCTCTCAGCCTGTGAGTGTTCTACCACCATATTTTGAGTGTGCTAGATGTTGAAGTGCAAAATTTACAGTAGTTCTTTTAAGGAGTCTTGATGGAAATGCTAGAGAAATCAAGAGAGTAAAGATCAGAAAGTTATTAATGGGTAAATTGAAGGTCATCATAAACATCAATGAAGCCTGGGATGATTGACTAATAATTGTACAGCATTTACTAGAAGAAGTTAAATGTTGTAGTTATATTTATTAATTTGTGAATTTACAAAATCGCAGCATTATTCATAGAACAAATATTTATTTACAGCCTGCTACGTGCTATGTTAAATGCTGTCAGTTCTTTGGTGAACAAAATAGTCATGGAACCTGTCCTCATATAGCTGATATTTCACAATGTTACAAAAATAATTTTAGGGTTACAAGAGAGCTATGCAGGAAGCCTAGTCTGAGAGGTCAATGGAGGTCTTCCTTGTGGAATTGAGATTTAATCAATTTAATTCAGTTCAGTCCCCTGAAGGTTGAGTGAGTTTGTATTAGCCAGGAGAGAGTCATATAAGAAATGAGTGGGAAACAACAATGCAAGGAGAGGGGTCAGCATCGAAAAAGAACCAGAGGTGGAAAGAACATGATACTCTTGAGGAATGGGAAGATGTCATTGTGGATGGAGAGAAGTAAATGGAAGGGAAAGTGGCAAAAGAATAAGCTGGAGAGTTAGGCAGGGGTTAAATTTTGCAGGACCTTACAAGGTCAGAGTAAGGAGTTTTGATATTATTTTAAGTGCAATGGAAAGCAATTGAAGAGTTTCAAATTGAAGAATCACTTGATTAAATTTTTAAAATTGAGGTATTATTGACATAACATTCTATTAGTTTCAGGTATACAGCATAATTATTTGATATTTGTATATACTAGTGTGGAATGATCACCACAATAAGTCTAGTTAACATCCATCACCATGTATAGTTAGAAAACATATTTTTGTTTTGATTAAGGACTTTTAAGATCTGCTGTCTTAACAACTTTCAAATATGCAGTACAGTTTTTGGTGAAGTCTTTAGGGTTTCCTATATATAATGTCATGCCATCTGCAAACAGTGACAGTTTTACTTCTTCCTTTCCAATTTGGATGCCTTTCATTACTTTTTATTGCCTGATTGCTCTGGCTAGGCTTTCCAGTACTGTGTTGAATAAAAGTGATGAGAGTGGACATCTTCGTCTTGTTTCTGATCTTAAAGGAAAAGCTTTCAGTTTTTCAGCATTGAGTACGATATTAGCTATGTACTTGTTATATGTGGCCTTTATTATGTTGAGATACTTTCCCTCTATACCCACTTTTCTGAGAATTTTTATTATGAATGGGTGTTGAATTTTGTCAGATGCTTTTCTGCATCTATTGAGATGATCATATGATTTTTATCTTTCGTTTTGCTAACATGGTACATCACACTGATTTGCAGTTGTTGAATCATCCTTGCATCCCTGGAATAAATCCAACTTAATCATAGTGTATGATCGTTTTAATGTATTGTTGAATTTGGTTTGCTAATATTTTGTTGAGGATTGCATTTGTGTTTATCAGGGATGTTGGTCTATAATTTTCTTTTCTTCTGGTGTGTGGTCTGGTTTTGGTATCAGGGTAATGCTGGTCTCATAAAATGCATTTGGAAATGTTCCCTCTTCTATTTTTTCAGAGTTTGACAAGGATTGGTATTAATTCTTCTTTAAATGTGGCTGACACTGGACTTTTGTTGAGAGGTTTTTCATTACTGATTTAATCTTCTTACTAGTAATCAGTCCATTTGGATTTTCTATTTCTTCATGATTTAGTCTTGTAAGGTTGTATATTTCTAGGAATTCATCCATTTTTTCTAGGTTGTCTGATTTGTTGGTGTATAATTGTTTATAGTAGACTCTTTTGATCCTTTCTATTTCTGTGGTATGTTGTGATGTCTCCTCTTTCATTTCTGATTCTATTTATTTGAGTCTTCTTTTTTTCTTGGTGAGTGCGGCTTAAGGTTTGTCAATTCTGTTTATCTTTTCAAAGACCCAGCTTTAGTTTCATTGATCTTTTCTATTGTCTTTTAGTGTATATTTCACTTATTTTCACTCTGATCTTTGTTATTTCCTTCCTTTTACTAACTATGGGCTATGTCTGTTCTTCATTTTCTAGTTCCTTTAGGTGTAAAGTTAGGTTGTTTATTAGAGATTTTTCTTATTTCTTGAGGTAGGCATTTATTGCTATGAACTTCCCTCTTAGAACTGTTTTTGCTGCATCCCATAAATTTTGATATGTTTTATTGCCATTTTCATTTGTCTTAAAGTATTTTTAAAGTTCTCTTTTGATTTCTTTATTAACCCCTAATTAGTTCTTTTTGAAGGTTACTTTAACTGCTGAGTGAAAATGGACTGGGGGAGATGACAAAAGTACTGTGAGGAGGTCATTGAAGAGATTATTTCTGTAATCCACATATGGTATAATAGTGGCTTGGACCAAAGTTGTGGTTGTAGACAGAGAAAATGGATTTTTATCAATTTTAGGACATGACTGAATGTTGATGATGACCATTATGGAGAGGGAGGGATAGAGAATGACTGTATCATGAGCATCTGGATAGTTAATGATATAGGGAACAGAGAAGAAATGGCATTGATTATTGTGAGAGTAGATGTACATATTGAATTTGAGATGTCTTTGAGACACAGAGACATTAAATAGGCACTTGTGTATATATATATCGGTTTAGAACCCAGAAAAGAGGTCTGAAGTAGAGAAAAGGAAATTAGGACTTGTTAACAGGTAGTGTTTGAGGCAATGGTAGTAGATAGAATTCCCTTGGAAAATAATATAAATCAAGAAAGAAGAGAACTGAGTATAGAACTTTGAGGAATTTCAACATTTAAGATTGGCTAGGGACTTCCCTGGTGGTCCAGTGGTTAAGACTCCGTGCTCCCAATGCAGGGGGCCTGGGTTTGATCCCAGGTTGGGGAACTAAGATCCCACATACTGCAACTAAGCCCACACACTCCAACTACTGAGCCCTCGAGCTCTAGAGCCTGTGCGTTGCAACTAGAGAGCCCATGAGCCATAATGAAGATGCAGAGCAGCCAAAATAAATTAAAAAAAAAAAAAAGATCCGGTAAAGGTGAAGGAGTCAGGGATGAAAGTGAGAGGGTTAAGCCAAAGAAGTGGGAGAAAATCAGAAATTTTAGTGTCACATAAGTAAGTCATGGAAGAATAGTTTCATAAAGAAGGAGGATGTGATCTACCATAACTGAATGTTGCTAAGATGGGGAAAGAACCCAGAAAAGAGTGGGCCATGCATGGGAGGTGAAGGGGAGACATTGAGAGTAGACAACTCTTTTGAGAAAATAGTCCTCTTGGGACTTCCCTGGCAGTCCAGTGGTCAAGACTCTGTGCTCCCAGTGCAGGGGACACAGGTTTGCTCCCTGGTCGGGGAACTAAGATCCTGCATGCCATACAGTGTGGCCCCCCCCCGCAAAAAAAAAACCCAACAGAAAATAGTCCTTTCGAGTGTGAAGGGTTAACTGTCTCAAATTCGAGGTATAGTGGAATATCCAAATGGAGAAGTATTGTATATCAGGTAGGTTAAGCTGTGGCCCTGGAATTTGAGTGAGAGGTGAGGGTTAGAGAAATCTGAGAGTCATTCACATGGAAATGGTAGTTGAAGACTTTAGAAGAAAAGGGAGCCAAAGATAAAACTGTGAGAGCACCTATAGTTAGAGATTTTCTTTGGATTGTTATTAATAAATAACATTGTAGTGTTCATAGTACAAGTAATTTGAGCATGGACTTGTTTCATCCAACTCAGTTATCCCAAGCTTTGGCTGATACAATTCAGGTTTTGCTCTTCTTAAATTTGACATTGGTAAAAGTAAGATGCAGTGCTCCAAATGCCCCCCACCCCCCACCTCCCCAAGTTGTCAAGACAGGAGCAAGCACAATATCTATTTTTACTGCAGGTGTTAAGGTACACAATTTTATTTTTGGCTGGTTTTTCATTAGTTGGTAGTTTGTACCAATATATCACTTGTAGTGACTAGATTAATGGTGAGTCATAACCGTGCTTTACACAAACTCTTGTTATTACTTTTGGTACATACAATTTGTGCTGTACAAATTATATCTCCCAATCAATCTGCTACCTAAAGTGATCTGAAAAATAAGACCCTCCCTCCAATGAATTTATCTCTTGTTTATTATCTACTGTAGATCACAGAATATCTGAGCTAGTGTCTGATCTTTGAAATTTTAGGTATGCGATTAAGGTTGAAACTCTGATTTTCATGTCATTAGTCTCAATTTATATCATTCTGATGGGATATGTTTGTTAAGATTATTGTTGCAAGTTAAAGCAACCAGTTGGAGCTTACTTAAGGAAAAGGGGAGTGTTATAAGGATACTAGGTAATAAACTGGTTAAGTTGATTGGTTCCCCAGAATATGGTTTTATTTTGCAATAAAAATTTATGTGTGTGTATGGAGCAAGAGGCAGGCAATCCTAGAATTCTGTTGGCGAAAATAATCCAATAGATATCTACTACCTAAAAATTAAAGACAAGGACTTGGGCTAACATAGTGTTAATTAGTGGTTCCAGTCATGGACAAACAATCTATTTGCTACTTTAGGAATGTTGTATATCTGAATAGTATTCCATATGTACACAAATTTGTTTTTATGTCTTGAGTCTTATTACTCTAGACTTGAGAATTACGCATGTTATTTGTTTTAGTGCCAATCTCAGAATCAGTTGCTGTTCTAAAGGTTTCAGTGCATACATATATTTGATACATCTGTTATCACTTTTCCCAATATTTGTTCAACTCTGCTTTTCTTCAGTGTGTACTAGGAGAAAGCAACTACCTGGTACTAATAGCTCTTGACTGAGAATTCAGTGTTTGTGAAAGATGCCAGATTGATATCCTGGAAATTGAAACCCTCTGTGAATGTGGTGTAGCAATAATGTCAGCTTCCCACATCTTGCTTTCTTAATGTACTTTGGTCTTGATCTGCAGGAATAAAGCTCTTTTCAAAGATTATCTCATTTCTTTTTTCTGCCACTGTGAGTGAGGTTGTTTGTATTCAAAGCATGCTTTATAGGATCAGATATATTTAGCCTCTTCAGAAAGTTGAACAGTCAGGTTACTTTTTTGTTCTTGTGTTTCATTTCATTGTTCAAACTTGAATTGATTACTTAAGACCAGTGGCCCTGATGGATTATTAATTGTATAAACAAACCAGTCCCCTGGTTGGCTTTATGGTTCAAATCACATTCTGCTTTTCTTTTGTAATTCTTCCACACAAATTGCTTTTTGATGATGAATAGTAATGGCTACCACTTATTGAGCACTTAAATGTGAGACCTAAGGAAGGCACTTTATATAAATACATTCTTCATTATTAAAACTATCCTGGGAAGTATAGTGTTCATACAAAGTATAAAGAAACTGAGACTCAGAAAGGTTTATTTAATTAACCTCTTCAAAGCAGCAACAGCTGTTAAATGCTAGAGCATGAATTCAAACTTGGATTTGCCAGAGTCCTGTGCTAGTGTTCTTTCACCAAACTCCACTGATGCTCATAAAAATGTTCATTTGGATTAAACATCAGAGAAGCAAGTCTGTTACATATTGGTAATTGTTGATTTGAAATTCTAATCCCAGTTTTTCTAGATATTCCATTGTATTTACAGATACCCTTGAATCACACCTTTTTTTTTTTCTTTAAAGGTGAGTCATCAAACTAATAGAAGCTGTTTGAAGTTGTGATTAGAATAGAAAGCCCTGGTAAAACATAGTTTAAGTTTCAACTTCAGTATGCAAACTAATAATTTTATGTTGGCATTAATAAACTTTGAAATAGTAAGTATATTAGAGCCTTAGCAGTCTCAACACAGCTCTTGGGGTCCTTCCTATGGAAAAATTTTGCAGGTGGAAGTACTTTGAAAGTTAGTCTTTTAGTTATTTTACTTTGGATCACAAGTGGTTAGTGAGCACTTACTCTGTGCCAAGCATTGTGCCATACGCGCACACACACACACACACGGGATATAGTGATCAATAAGTCAGAAGTAGTCTCTTTTCTGGAAAACATCAGTATGAGCCTGGAAAGAGGAGACAAACAGTTAAAAAAGATCATAATTCAGCTGGTAAGTGCTGTGATAGAGGAAATGAAAGATATATGGAAAGAAGGAGCACCTGTCCTAGACCTAGAATAGAAGGGCTTCAAGGAAGATGTGATGTATAGGGTCGGATAAGGAGGATAAGCAAGAATTAGTCGAGTAATAGTGGTGGGGGCAGAATATTCCAGGCCTAAATAATAATGTGTGAAGGACTGTTTTTTCCCCAGTAGTTTTATTGAGATATAATTCACCTATCATAAAATTGTCTCTTTTAAAGTACATATTCAGTGGTATTCAAGTATATTCACAGAGTTGTGCAACCATCACCACTGCCTAATTCCAGAACATTTTCATCACCCCAGAAAGAAACACCATATCCATTAGCACTCACTCCCTATTCCCTCTTCTCCCTGGCCCTTGGCAACCACTAATCTACTTTCTGTCTCTAAGGATTTGCCTATTCTGGACGTTTCATATAAACAGAACCATACAATATGTGGTCTTTTGTGACTGGCTTCTTTCACTTAGCATAATGTTTTCAAGGTTCATCCATATTGTAGTGTCTATCAGCATGAAGGGCTGTTTTGAGGAATGGAGATGGGCAATATTGAGAATTGAAAGTTTAGTTGATCAGGATGATCAGTGCATAGAGCAAGAATTTGAGAATAAAGACAAGGTTTCATACTAGAGAGGTAAGCAGAAACCAAATCAACAAAGCTATGTTATAGAAGTATGGACTTTATCCTAAGGGCAATAGGATACCATTGAATGGTGTTAAGTATGAAAACAATATAATGGTGTTAAGTATGAAAACAATATAATGAAAAATATAATATACAATGTTTTTTGGTTGTGTAGAGAATAGGCTAGATGGACACAAAATGGGGGGCAGGGAGACCAGTTAGTTTTCTTGCAAAAATCTGGGCAACAGAAAGATGTCAGTGGTATGGGATATGGCCTGGGAATGTAGAGTAGTGGATGGATATGAGAGATTTAAAAGGCAAGATTGGCAATACTTGGTGTTAGAGTGAATGTAGAGGTGGGGGAGAAGGAGAGGAAGTATCTAGAATGGTGCTTAAGTTTTAGGATTGGTGAGCCAGGTGGATTATGATACATAGACTAATTAAGGAACTGGCTAGATAGATGAATTCCCAGGGTGCCAATCCATAAGGAGTACTAAATTGGCACGGGGAAGTTAATGAGACGAAAAAATGAATTTACCGGAACTCTTTTCTTATTAGTAGAATACTGTATGTTGGGGGGAAAACTTTGGTAAGCTTCTAGAGAAGGAGGTAAGACCCCCTCCCTCACCTAGCTTCTTGTTTGAATAATGAGATGTTTCCTAAACTGTACTCTAAGAAGCCCAAAGGCTGTTTCATTGAGTGTGATATGTAAATTTGGAACTGGAGCTAAATAAGTCAGTAGAGGAGAAGCTGCCATCAGGGTTCTTCTTTTTTGCCTGTTCATCTTCTGGTTCTTACCCTTTTTTCTAGACTATTTATATAAGATCGGGTTGAAGAGTATCAAATTACTAGCCTACTGTTGCATATATCTATTGTTATGTAATAATTTACACCAAAACATAGTGGCTTACAACAACAATTTAATTCTCTCTTGTGGTTCTAGGGGTTGACTGGACTAGCTAAGAGGTTCTCTCTTAGGGTCTTCATGAAGTTGTAGTCACACAGTGGCTGGGGCTAGGGTCATCTTGAGGTTTGCTCATTAACATATGTGAAGGTTCACGGGCCAAATCACCTACATGTAGCCTTTCCCTGTGGTCTTTCTGGCGTGATAACTGGATTCAAAGAGTGAGTGTCCTAAGAGAAACAGGCAGAAAGTCTATTACCTTTTATGACCTAGTTTTAGAAGTTGTGTCCCTCCTGTTGTGCTCTATTAGTTGAAGTAGTCGTGAAGTTTTGCCCAGCTTTAGAGGAAGGGGACATAGAGTTTACCACTCTTGTAAGAAGATCATGTGGGATGGGAGGTGCTGCAGCAGACATCTTGGGGTTTTTTGTTTGTTTGTTTGGCTGTGCTACATGGCTTGCGGGATCTTAGTTCGCTGACCAGGGATCGAACACAGGCCCTTGGCAGTGAAAGCGTGGAGTCTTAACCACTGGACCACCAGGGAATTCCTCATCTTTGGAAATATAATCTGCCTTACCTACCTTGAGAGCCCTGCCCAGACTAGGATAGGAAACCAAGAAAGAGGACTTTGGGATTTTGAAGCAATTTTGTATATATTGAGTTTAACTCTTTGTCATACTTCTTGGTGGAAATGCTATTAAGAAGTTTGTTTACTGAGCAGATACTGAATTTGTTCTGTGGTGAATAGTATTAATTAGAGACAAGACCGGAAACATTATTTAACTGAGAATATTTTCTAGTTTATTCTTTTTCTTTTTTTAAACCAGTGGCCAGGATTTTGGAAATTATTACCTTAATAAATGTCTTCTATTGTAAACAAGCCCACATCAGAGATTCCTATAAATTGCTTATATTTTAAATATCATCTTTATTCTTGTCATTTTTCCTTATAGGTTTATTTTTTAAGAATATCTTGGTTTCTTAATTTTAGATGATTCTTCTTTCATATTCCCCATATTATAATTAAAATTTTAATTGTCTTTTTACACTCCAGGGAGATAATTTTTTAAAATACTTGTCTTTCCTATTTCCTTCCTTTTTCAGTTTTCATATTTGAAAGTAAAAATTTAAGTAGCTTGGGTTTTTATTAATTGAAATTCATGGATGCTCAATTCTCTTTTATTAACAAATAATATACAGTCTTCCTAAGAAAAATTAGTACTATAGACAAGCTTGACTAAAATGTAAACCACCCAAACACTATTGAGACTCTCTATTATATTTTAGTGTATATATTTTTAAAGACTTTTAAGTCTTTCCGCAAACATGGAGTCTTACATTTGTACCATTTTGTAAATTGATACTTCCGTTTGACATTTAGATTTTTCTCACTATTTACTGTTTTAAACATCAATCTAACAGTTAACTTGTTTTACATCTTTTGTATTTATCTAATTGTTTCCTTAAGATAAATCTCCAGAAGGGTAATTATTATTTTAAAGGGCCTGTATTTGAATAATAATGATAACATTTCCCAATTATTTAAATCCTTGTCACTTTTTCTCTCTCCTAGAAAATTTCTGGTTTTTGTTTCTCTCTTGTATTTGCTTACTGTCCTTCTCTCCTACAACACACACACATTCACAAATATTTATTTCTTAGGGAAGAAGAAATCTTCATCATGAGGTTGATTACTTAAGTATGAACTTTATTAGTTTCATTCAATTTACTACTTCATGAGACATTTGTTGAACACTATGTGCTGTACCCTGGGTTAAAGAGCATGAAGGCATAGCCCTGATCTCAGTGAACTCACGGTCCAATGGGGAAGACAAACAGGATTACCCATAATGTAAATTCATTTGGTCTCTGCTGCCATTAGTAGAGAGATGCATGACAGGAACATAAAACATGACTCTTTTAAAACAGTCTATAGAGAATTGAGGAAGGCTTCCGAGGTTGAGGTGAGAATGAGTTGAACCTTGGTAATGCAAGTTAGGCAAATAAAAAGTAGTTCAACATAGGTACAGAACATGCAATGATAGAGAAGCATGGCAGAGCATCTCACAAGAAATATTAGTAGTTTGGTATGATTGGAGCTTTAGAAAGTAGTGGGAGAACAGGTTGGAAAACAAGTTCTGAAGGGATCTCTATGCCATGCTAAAAAACTACACTTCATTCTTGGGGGAAAGGAGGAAAGGGATCCATTTAGTTAGCTAGGAAAGCACAGTCAGTCTGGGTAGTATATGTAGTAGCAAATGACGACCCATCATTGTGACCTCCAAAGATATGTCCATTAAATAGGTGAGATGGGGAGCTATTTAAGGATTTTTAAGCAGAAGAATAACATGATCTGATTTTCTTTTAGAAAGCTATTTTGGTAAGCCTACGAAAGGATATATTTTCTAGACCAAAGGAGACAGTGACATTAGTTTGGAAACTATATTGAACCAATCTGGGAGATAACTAATGAGAGCCTAAACTAAGGCAGATGTAGTAGAAATAAAAGGAGGGGGATAAAATTAGAAGCTATTTATTTGGAATCCTTGCCATGGGAGTGTGTTATATGCTATACTTAATGAAATCATCCCATGTATTCTTAATACCTACTATATGACAAGCACTGTGCTGAGGTATTGGGATAAAGGGATGAATAAAAAGGGTTTCCTGCCTTGCGTGGTGTATTATTTAGCGGCGTGCAACAGATTTATAAAGGGAGAAGCTACCATGTAATGTGAAAAGTGTTGTTGATATAAATGTACTGTGAGAACATAGAGAACATAGTGATTGTTAATTTCACATTGGGAGGTGACATTGAGCAGAATATTGAAGGAGTTCTTTTTTTCTATGTATCTTGAACTGTATTTAAGGCATTTTATACTGTATTTTATGTTGTATATCTATCCATTTACTGAATTTCTTTTGTTCCTTCCAAAAAAGCAATTCCATGATGCCAAAAGTCAGTGCACTAATATTTGCATTATAGGGATCCCAGAAGGAGAAGAGAGAGAGAAGAGGCCTGAGAACATATCTGAAAACATAGTAGTTGAAAACTTCCCTAACCTGGGAAAGGAAACAGTCACCTAAGTCCAAGAAGCACAGGGTCCCATACAGGATGAACCCAAAGAGGAACACACCAAGACACATTGTAATTAAAAGGACAAAGATAAAGAGAGAATATTAAAAGCAGCAAGAGAAAAACAACAAATAACATACGAGGGAACTCCCAATAAGGCTATCAGTTTCAGCAGAAACTCTGTAGGCCAGAGGGGAGTGGCACAATATATTCAAAGTGATGAAATGGAAAAGCTTAAAATCAATAATACTCTACCCAGAGAGATCAAAGGCTTTACAGGCAAGCAAAAGCTAAAAGAGTTCAGTACCACCAAACCAGCTTTACAACAAATGTTAAAGAGACTTCTCTAGGCAAAAAAGAAAAGGATATAATTAGAAACAAGAAAATTACAAAATGAAAAAACTTAGCAGCAAAGGCAAACATACAGTAAAGGTAGTATATCATCCACACACAAAGCTAGTCAGGAGGTTAAAAGACAAAAGTAGTAAAATCATGTATATCCTCAGTAAGCAGTTAAGGTATACACAAATCAATTAGATGTAAACCATGATATCAAAAACAGTAATTGTGAAGGGAGAAAAATACAAATGCACAGTTTTTACAGTGCATTTGAAATTAAGAGATCAGCAGCTTAAAACAAGCATGTATATATAGACTGCTATACAAAAACATCATGGTAACCATAAACCAAAAATCTATAATAGATACACACACAAAAAAGAAAAAGGAATTCAAACATAACACTAAAGATAGTTATCAAATCACAAGAGAAGAGAAGAAGAAAGTGAATAAATCCAAAAACGAATCCAAAACAACAAAATGGCAACAAGAACGTACATATTGATAATTACCTTAAATATAAATGGACTAAATGCTCCAACCAAAATATATAGGCTGGCTGAATGGATACAAAAACAGGACTCATATATGCTGCCTACAAGAGACTCCTTTCAGATCAAGAGCCCCATACAGACTGAAAGTGAGGGGATGGAAAAAGGTGTTCCATGCCAATGGAAATCAGAAGAAAGCTGGAGTAGCAATACTTATGTCAGACAAGAGACTTTAAAATGAAGACTATTGCAAGAGACAAAGAAGGACACTTCATAATTATCAAGGGGTCAATCCAAGAAGAAGATATAACAATTGTAAATATATATGTACCCAACATAGGGAGCACCTCAATATATAAAGCAAATGTTAACAGACATAAAAGGGGAAATTGACAGTGACACAATAATAGTGGGAAACTTTAAGATCCCACTTACATCAGTTGATAGATCATCCAGACAGAAAATCAGTAGGGAAACACAGGCCTTAAAATGACACATTAAACCGAATGGACTTAATTGATATGTATAGAGGATTCCATCTGAAAGCAGCAGAATACACATTCTTTTCAAGTGCACATGGAACATTCTGCAGGATAGATCACATGCTAGGCCATAAAATAAACCTTGGTCAATTTAAGGAAATTGAAATCATATCAAGCACCTCTTCTGACCAGAGTGCTCTGAGACTAGAAATCAACTACAAGAAAAAAACTGTAAAAAATGCAAACACATGGCGGCTAAACAATATGCTACTAAACAACCAGTGGATCACTGAAGAAATCAAAGAGGAAATCTAAAATACCTAGGGACAGATGAAAACACAGTGACCCAAAACCTATGGGACACAGCAAAAGCAGTTCTAAGAAAGAAGTTTATAGTTACACAAGCTTACCTCAGGAAACAAGAAAAAAATCTCAAATAAACGACATAACATTACACCTAAAGCAACTAGAGAAAGAAGAATAAACAGAACCTGAAGTTAGTAGAATGAAAGAAATCATCAAGATCAGAACAGAAATAAATGAAATAGAGACTAAGAAAACACTAGAAAAGATCACTGAAACTAAAAGCTGGTTCTTTGAAAAGATAAACAGAATTGATAAACCTTTAGCCAGACGCAGCAAGAAAAAAAAAGGGAGAGGGCCCAAATCAATAAAATCAGAAATGAAAAAGGAGAAGTTACAACCGACACCACAGAAATACAAAGGATCATAAGAGACTACTGTGAACAACTATATGCCAATAAAGTGGACAACCTAGAAGAAATGGACAAATTCTTAGAAAGGTACAATCTCCCAAGACTGAACCAGGAAGAAATAGAAAATATGAACAGACCAATTGCCAGTACTGAAATTGGATCAGTAATTTTAAAACTCCCAACAAACAAAAGTCCAGAACCAGATGGCTTCACAGGTGAATTCTACCAAACATTTAGAGAAGAATTGACATCTCTCCTTCTGAAACTATTCCAAAAAAGTGCAGAGGAAGGAACCCTTGCAAACTCATTCTATGAGTTTACCATCACCCTGATACCAAAACCAGACAAAGATATAAGAAAAAAAGAAAATTACAGGCCAATATCACTATGATGAACATAGATGCAAAAATCCTCAACAAAATGCTGGCAAACCAAATCCAACAATACATTAAAAGGATCATACACCATGATCAAGTGGGATTTATCCTAGTGATGCAAGGATTTTTTAATATCTGAAAATCAGTTGGTGTAATACAACACATTAACAAATTGAAGAATAAAAAGCATATAATCATTTCAGTAGACACAGAACAAGCTTTTGATAAAATTCAACATTCATTTGTGATAAAAACTCTCCAGAAACAGGCACAGAGGGAACATATTTCAACATAATAAGTCAATATATGACAAACCCACAGCTAACATTATACTGAATGGTGAAAAGCTGAAAGCATTTCCTCTAAGGTCAGAAACAAGATGAGGATGCCCAGTCTCGCCACTCTTATTCAACATAGTTTTGGAAGTCCTACCCACAGCAATCAGAGAAGAAAAAGAAGTAAAAGGAATAGAAAATGGAAAGAAAGACATAAAACTGCCACTGTTTTCAGATGACATGATACTATACATAGAAAATCCTAAAAACACCACCAGAAAACTACTAGAGTTGATGAATGAATTCAGTAAAGTTGCAGGATGCAAAATTAATACACAGAAATCTGATGCATTTCTATACACTAACAGCAAAATAGCAGAAAGAAAAATTAAGGAAACAATCCCATTTATCATCACATCAAAGAGAATAAAATACCTAGGAATAAACCTCCCTAAGGGAGGAAAAAGACCTGTACTCCAAAAACTATTACGGTGCTGATGAAAGAAATTGAAGACAGCATAAACAGATGGAAAGATATATTGTGTTCTGGGATTGGAAGAATCAATATTGTTACAATGATCATACCACCCAAGGCAATCTACAGGTTCAGTGCAATCCCTATCAAAATACCAATGGCAGTTTTCACAGAAGTAAAACAAATAATTTAAAAATTTGTATGGAAACACAAAAGAATACTTCTTGAAATAGTCAAACAATCTTGAGAAAGAAGAATGAAGCCGGAGGAATCAGCCTCCCTGACTTCAGACTATATACTACAAAGCTACGGTAATCAAAACAGTAGGCACTGGCACAAAAACAGACCTATAGATCAGTGGAACAAGATGGATAGCCCAGGAATAAACCCATGCAGTTATGGTCAGTTAATCTATGACAGAGGAGGCAAGAATGCACAGTGGAAAAGACAGTCTCTTCAATAAATGGTGCTGGGAATACTGGACAGCTACATGTAAAATAATGAAATTAGAACATTCACTAACACCATATACAAAAATAAATTTAAAATGGGTTAAAGACCTAAATGCAAGACTGGTTACTATATAACTCCTAGAGAAAAACATAGGCAGAACACTCTTGGACATAAATCACAGCAATATTTTTTTTGGATGTCTCCTCAAGTAAAGGAAACAAAAGTAAACAAATGGGATCTAATTAAACTTAAAAGCTTTGGCACAGCAAGGGAAACCACCAACAAAATGAAAAGACAGCCTACTGAATGGGAGAAATATAAACAGCTCATACAACTCAACAGCAGAAAGACAAACAACCTGATTAAAAAATGGGCAGAAGAATTGAATAGACATTTTCCAAAGTGGAAATACAGATGGCCAACAGGCACATGAAAAGATTCTCAGCATCACTAATCATCAGAGAAATGCAAATCAAAACCATAATGTGATATCACCTCACACTTGTCAGAATGGCTATCATTGAAAAGAACACAAATAATATGTGTTGGAGAGGGTGTAGAGAAAAAGGAACCCTCCTACACTGTTGGTGGGAATGTAAATTGGTGCAGCCACTGTGGAAAATAGCATGGAGATTTCTCAAAGAACTAAAAATAAAACTTCCGTATGACTCAGCAGTTCTCCTAGTTATATATCTGAAAAAGCCAAAAACACTAATTTGAAAAGATACATGCTCCCCAGTGTTCACAGCAGTGTTATTTATAATTGCCAAGGTATGGAAGCAACCTAAGTGTCCAGCAATAGATGAATGCATAAAGAAGATGTGGTATAGACATACAATGGAATACTACTCAGCCATAAAAAAGAATGAAATTTTGCCATTTACAGCAGCGTAGATGGACTTGGAGGGCGTTATGCTAAGTGAAATAAGTCAGTCAGAGAAATACAGATATTATATGATATCACTTATATGTGGAATCTCAGAAATACAGCAAACTAGCAAATATAACGAAAAAGAAGCAGATTCCCAGATATAGAGAACAAACTTGTGGTTACCAGTGGAGAGAGAGACAGGGGAACTATAGGGGTCAGGGAGTGGGAGGTACATACTGTCGGATGTAAGGTAGGCTCAAGGATGTATTGTACAACGTAGGGAATACAGCCGATAGTTTGTAATAACTGTAAATGGAAAGTAAGCTTTAAAAATTGTATAACAATTTTTTAATTAAAAAAATTTAAAAATAAGCTATAAAAAAGGGAAAAAGTAAAGAAAGGTTTTAGAACAAAGAAGCTGTAAAGTGCTTGCCTGCAGAGGGAGACGTGATGAGAAGGAAGTCTTTACCCCCCACAGAACCTTAGAGAGTCTTGTGATGTGGAGGCTCTAGGGATCTCTAAAGTCTTGGTTGAGGTGGGGTGTTGAAAACGGAGATTGTTTGCTACGAGTGGTTTAATTTTGCAGGTATTTTACCTTATCTTTTGTAGTCAAGTGACTTTCCTCATTGTCCTGCAGGAGACTAGAGGGTTATTTTCTGGTAGAAATGGATTATGAAAGCTTTGAATTGAGGGATTCCAGGCATATCAGAAGGTGAAGATGAGGTACAGGGTTGAAAGTAGATTAACTAAGGAAAATGTAGTGTGAAGTCATAAATGTGAAGTTGAGAGGAGTCACCGTCTTGTATGATTCTCCTTTAGCCACATTTAAGCTGCTTAGGGGAATGTATGGAGTAGGTAGACAGTTGGAGTTAACCAGGTTTGAGACTTTCCCAGCTGAGGCTAGAAGGTCAAAGGGATCTAATTCCAGAAGGAAGACCTATGATTTTTGAGACAGTTACATAATATTATTGGACTTGCCTCACACGTTAAAATAGACACACATACTCTGAATTTGAATTTGAATTTATAGGGTGTATTTTATTTGTTTATAAAACTCTTTAATTGGCTAGGTATGAGAGGTATTACTTTGACCTCATTCTCATTTTGACCTTGGAATTTCTATCCCATACAGCCCTTTCATACTTCTGATATGATTTAGTCCTTTATTTGATAGATGTTAAGTCTGTTTCTTAGCATCAACAGCACTTCTCATTTAGAGTATATAGCATGTACATATTTTTTCAGGTTCTCAAGACAGGAAAATCTTTCATCAGTGATTTCCATTCCATATTTTTTATTGTTCTCTGAAAACTTGAATTTCCAGCCTTTTAGAATACTTGCTTATTATTTTAATAAGCACATCATTTTCACATCAGATAGAATTACATTTGTAATAATGTCAGGAAACATATTTTTTTAGTGCCTCAGTTTATCTTTAAAATTAAGTGATGTTTGGATTTCCCTGGTGGTCCAGTGGTTAGGACTTTGCCTTCCAATGCAGGGGGTGCAGGTTCAATCCCTGGTCGGGGAGCTAAGATCCCAGGCCAAAAAAAACTGAAACATTAAGCAGAAGCAATATTGTAACAAATTCATTAAAGACTTTAAAAATGGTCCACATCAAAAACCAAATCTTTAAAAAAAAATTAAGTGATGTTTATTAGATCATGTCTGAGATACTCTCCTGTTTTGAAAATGCTGTGATTGTAGGTTAGATACTTTATACAGATAATATGAGATACTTAGTTTTATTCTAATTAGTTTCCACTGCTAATCCATTGCTTTTAAGCAGTGGAGGAGGGCTGAAATCATAAGGGACTCCATTTGGAGGAAAAACAGTTGTTTGGCAATAGAAAGTCCCAGCAGGAATCTTTTGAATCTCAATTTAAGAATTCTGTATGTATAGAAAAACAAAATCACACTAACAGAGGCCATTCTTGTGAAGGAGCAATTTTGTTAGCTTTGGATTCTTGGAGGGCCTATTGAAATATAAATAAGTAGTATTTTTATGAATTAACAGAGTCATTGGATAGAAAGTGCCTCTCTCTGCCTTTGATCTTTCACTTTGTATTACTCATTGAAAATAAGAAGTGTGCAGAAATTCTTAACTGTTCATTGAAATGTTTAAATTTGGGCCTTCTTAGACAATATAATGTGTTTGCTACTGCATTCCATGCTGGCCAGGTCTTTGAATCTGAAGGTATAATTGTAATTTATTGTTTAAGTCCCATAGCTTTTATTTGTCTGGCTATGATAGGTTGATATGAAGAACATCAGGGCTTATTGCTTTAGGAAATGTAATGAGCAATGTGTTTTTTCTTTAGCATCAAACAGAGCATACTGAAACAGCAGGACTGGCTGGTGGTGCAGCAAGCATCATGAGTAAGCACAGAGAAGTCTGTTCCTTATCACGTGTGTAAGGGAAAAAAGGTAAGAAAACCAATGATCTTGTTTCTCTTAAGAGAGATTGAACTTGAGAAAACAGATCTATAGAAAATAATGCTCACGTATATATATGCTGCTTGCTTCGTTTATAACATTGTTCCTTATTAAATCAGGAATATTGTTTTTTTAAAAAAAATTTGACTTAAGTCCAGAAAAAAAGGATATTTTAAAATTCCTGTTGACTTATGTCAAAATGCTAATTTCTCTACTAGTACTTGGCTTTTCCCTTTTAGAGTCAATTTCTACCTTGAGCATAGAAAGGTAATTTCAGCATGAAAAAGAACATGGACTTGAGCAATATTGTTAGGAGAAAATAGTGGTATATTTACCCAATTAATATCATTAATATTTCTTAGTCAATCACGCAAGAGCTAAGCAGTGAAATCTCATTTTAGAGTGAGGAATCAGAAATACAGATTCAATTATATTATTTTATTTTGTATGTTTAGACTAGTTGTGATGAGCAGTCATTTCCAGCAGAAAATTGGAAGTATTTTATTAATTCTTGTAGAGCAAGACTCCTTAATCATTGACTTTTTCCTGACTAGGAATCTTCTTTGCTTTCTTTCAAGTATTATGATTATTTAAGGGGTAGAAAATGGTGGTGGGAGGGGAGGGTGTGTGAGTGAGATTGGTTTCAGAAACTGATTATGCCATTCACTCATGGAGTGTTGCATGCTCTGCTGAGTTCTCTGATTTTCCACGTAAGCTTCGAGGATAGAGGCCTGGGTCTTACAGTGTGTGGCAAGAGACTGAGTTCCTAAGCCCTTAGCAGTAGTACCTTCCTCACCAGAACTTCTGGGCTTGCAGTTGGCAAGGTATTTCTCATCCCCTAGCTTTCTCACATGTGAGTGTGAGAGGGAGTGCCTTTGTCTGCCTTCATCTGGCAAAATCTTATTCTTCAGGCGTCTCCTCTTTAGGAAATTTTCAACCCACTGCAAAGACTATCAGTAATAATAAATAATAATTATTGGAGTATTTGTTACAGTAGTCCACCCTACCCCAAATAATATACTCCTGCCTCAGTCTGATTTGGATTTACTTCTTCTTTGGCTCCGTAGTACCCAGTGCATATATAATTTAGTACATACCACAGTGTTTCATATTTTAAGTTTACTCATCCATCTTCTTTGAAACATTGGGCACCTTTAGGTCAAAGACATTGTCTTAGTTGTCATTGTAAAGTAATGACTAAGACAGTACGTGGTACATAGTAGTTGCTCAATAATGTTTTATGTATGAATGCACACATGTTCATTATAAGTAGTATATGGTATAAAGAGGAAGTAACAGTGAAGGAGATATACAAGGAACAATCAGATAAGTGCTGTAAAAGTCACACCCTTAAGACTGATATTCAAGACAGTGTCTAAAAGGACTCTGGTCAGTAGAATAAAAAAGAAGAGATTCTCAGGAAGAAACTGTATTGGATTAAGTAATTATATTCCTCTTTGAGATGTACCACTGACCCTTGAACAACGTGCAGGTTAGGGGCACTGACTACCCTGTGCAGTGGAAAATCTGCATATCACTTATAATCTGCCCTCCATATACGTGGTTCTTCCATATCCGAGGTTCTGCATCCATAGATTCAACCAACTGTGGACCATGTAGTACTGTAATATTTAGTATGGAAAAAATCCATATATAGATAGACCCATGCAGTTCAAACCCATGTTGTTCAAGGGTCAACTGTATATATATGATATTTAGTGACTTCTATTTTGAATAAGAGTTGAATGCTTCTCTAAGGCAGGTAAAGAATCCTGACATAAGATTTAAATCCTCTGAGAGGGAACTTCCCTGGTGGCACAGTGGATAAGACTCTGTGCTCCCAATGCAGGGGTCCTGGGTTCGATCCCTGGTCAGGGAACTAGATCCTGCATGCATGCTGCAACTAAGAGTTCGCATGCCGCAACTAAGGAACCCACGTGCTGCAACTAAGGAGCTGGTGAGACACCACTAAGAAGCCTGCAAGCTGCAACTAAGGAGCCCGCCTGCTGCAACTAAGATCCAGTGCAACCAAATGAGTAAATTAAGAAAAAAAAAATTCTTGGAGCGGTCCAACTTTTACAGTGAGAAGACTGCTCCTCTCCCATGTCCTTGGGAGACCACAGGTTTTTCTTGGAAAATGAAACTAAAGAGGATCAACACTTGGGGACATTAGACATAACAGATACCAAGGGATGAGGCACCAAAGTAAAAGCAGGAGGATAAGGGGAAATCCTATATATCAAAGTGAGATCCTTCCCCTCACCCCTTCCTCTACTCTTCTTTCAGATGGTGATTACATCTCTGGTGTTACATCTCTACACCCCCTTACAGGAGATTATAAGACTCTTTTCTGGAGTCCAAAGAAAAGACCTACATATACTGACATTTGGAGGTCTCCCAATGAAATAGCTGTGTTCCCACCCAATCACCATGCAGTGGAAGCCTCCCAGTTGAGAAGCCACACATGCAGAGCTTCCAGTTGGCTTTTAGTACTTCATTTGTTCAATGTTAGGCATTTGGGGAAAGCGTCCAGTGTGAAGACAGAGATCAAAACACGAAACAGGAACTTGGAGGAAATAATATTGAAAACAGAAGGAGGTTTGGGGAGAAAAAAAAAACAGACTAAATTATAGGTAATTAGAATGGTAAGAAAAAAATTATATCAGTGAAATAAGCTCAAGATGTCATAAAAAGGATCAGAAAGAGAAAGTACCCTGGAAATTAAAAATATGATAGTGTTTGTGCATTTAATGTTTTTTTAAAAAACTATCTCAAGTTTATAGACAGTTTGCAAGTATAGTTACAGAGGTCTTTTTTCTCGGAACCATTTGAGAGTAAGTTGCTAGCTGCATCCCCTACCACCTTTGAAACTGTGTTTCCTACAAAAAAGGACATTCTCCCACATAACCACAATACAGCCATCAAATCAGGGAATGAGCATTGATGCATTACCACCATCTAATTATCAGACCTTATTCAAGTTTTGCCAGATGTACAAATAACGTCCTTTATGTCAAGAGCACCGAGTTTAGAATCACATGTTGCATTTAGTTGGGAGACCAGCCAATGTTCCATGCAGTTTCAATCCACCCTACCCACTCTGTTTTGGGAGTAAACAAGGGTGTGTACGCTCATCTTGGGCTTCCCACAGCCCTCCTGTTAGTCCCACCAGCCCTCCAGCCAGCCAAGGGGACTTGTCTTCCTGGTGTTGGACCCCAGGGCTGGGGCTCCCAATATGTGGCTCAAACCACTCACTCCCCAGGGAGGTTCTCCACCCATGAAATCCCCCTCCTCTTCTGAGTCCCCTCCCAGGGGCATAGGTCCCAACCTGATCACTTTTCTTCCCTTCCTGCCTGATTCCACATGGATCTTTCTTACAGCCTTGGTTGTATAAGGGTCTTTCTGCCAGTCTCCATTTAGTTTTCAGTGAGAATTATTCCACATGCAGATGTATTTTTGATGTGTTTGTGTGGGGAGGCAAGTTCCACTGTTCTCCTACTCTACCATCTTGATTTCTCTCTCTTCAATAGACTTTATTTTTTTTAGAGCAGTTTTAGGTTCAGAGAAAAATTGAGCAAAAAGTACAGGGAGTTTCTATACACCTCCTGTCCCCGCCGCCCCCCAGTCCTCCCACAGCCTCCCCTAGTATGGGCATTGCTGTGTCCTCCTCATTGCAATCTGTCAGGGAGCATGGATTTTTGTTTGTCCTATTACTGATGGTGTTCACTTTGATCACTTGTGTAAGGTGGCATCTGCCAGGATTTGCCTCTGAAGTTACTCTTTTTTTTTTTTGTAATTAGTAAGTATTTTTGTGGAGAGGAACTTTGAGACTATGTAAATACCCCATTCCTCATTACACTTGGAATTCATTCATTTATGTTGTAAAGACTCATGGCTTTCTGTTTTATCCAGTGGGTTATAATCTGTTGCTACCATTATTTATTTTGATACTCAAATTGTCTCTGATTTGGTCTGTGGAAGCTCCTTCAAGCTGGTTTCTTTGTCCTTTTGACATGTCCCCATCATTCTTGGACGTTTCCTTTTTTTTTTTAATTGAAATGTAATTCACACACCATACCATAAAATTCACCCTTTTAAAGTGTATAGTTCAGTGGTTTTTATATATTTATAGAGCCTTGCAATCATCACCACTGTCTAATTCCAGAACATTTTTCACCCCAAAGAGAAATCTTTCATCTGTTAGCAGTTACTCGCCATTTCCCTCCAGTTCCTCCCAGCTGCTGGCAACCCACTAATTTACTTTCTGTTTCTGTGCCTGTTTTGGACATTTCATATAAATGGAATCATGTAATCTGTAGCTTTTTGTGTCTGCTTCTTTCAGTTACCATATTTTCAAGATTCATCCATGATGTAGCATACAGCAGTACTTTATTTTAATTATCATATAATATTATATTTTGTCAATGTATAATGCCACATTTTATTTATCCATTTATCAGTTGATAGATCTTTGTGTCATTTTCATCTCTTGGTGTTATGAATAATGCTGCTATGAGCATTCACGGATAAGTTTTTGTGTGAATATATGTTTTTATTTCTCTTGGGTATAAGCCTAGGAGTGGAATAGCTATGCCATGTGGTAACTCTTTTTAACTTTTTGAGGAACTGCCAAACTGTTTTCCAGGGTTGCCACACCATTTTACTTTCTTCCCAGCAATGTGCGATGGTTCATGTTTCCCTCCATCCTCATCAAAGTTCTTGTATTTTTTCTACTCCAGCTTTGGAATCAGCCATTTTTCCGTGGAGCCCTTGTTCCTTTTAGTGAATAACAATATTTATAAATCAAATCTGGTGCTAGGTATGCTCATTGCTACATGGAATTGAGCTGAGGATTTGCTGCTCCAAGATTCTTTGTGTATAGCACTAGAGAATATATGTGTACACACACACACACTTTTACATCTATAATATGTTTATTGCTATGTTCATTGAACACAAAACTATGTTTATTGCTATAAGTATGTTTATTGAAGTCCATGAGTTCAAACTGATAACCCCAGATTCCAAACCAACACTGCAGGGTTCTTTCCAGTTTTCTCTTTTTCTGCATTTTAACCCCTTCTCCAACAGTGAGAAACCTTGCTCCCATTGCCCTTCATGTAGTCACTTACTTGATCCATCTTTCTACATGTAACCCATGTCCTATCACTCTCTTCTCCCCTTGGTCCTTCTAATCCTGCTCAGGCTCTGACCCGCCACCCTGGACTGCCCTCTTATATCTCCTCCTCACCGCTCCTGCATATGAAGCCACCTTACCCACTTGTGCTCTCTGTCTGCCAGACCATCCCCTTCATGTGGATGCCTTCCTTACCTCTGTTGGGCTCTAACACCCCACGCTGGGCTGTCCTGTGTAGGCAGTTTCCTTCCCCCTGGGGCTCTGACACATTATGCCGGGCCACCCCTACGCAAGGACATCTGCTTCACCACACTTGGGCTCTGACTCCCTCCTTACACAGATGCTCTCTTCATCTGCTCCCTGTTTATTGAATTTTTAATAATTTTTCCCTTTTATTTTAATTTTTTCAACTTTTTATTTTGAAGTAAATATAGACTCACAGGAAGTTGCAAAAATACTGTAGAGGGCTTCCCTGGTGGCGCAGTGGTTGAGAGTCTGCCTGCCGATGCGGGGGACGCGGGTTCGTGCCCCGGTCTGGGAGGATCCCGCGTGCCGCGGAGCGGCTGGGCCCGTGAGCCATGGCCGCTGGGCCTGCGCGTCCGGAGCCTGTCCTCCGCAGCGGGAGGGGCCACAGCAGTGAGAGGCCCGCGTAACGCATAAAAAAAAAAAAAAAAAAAAAAAAAAAAAAAAAAAAAAAATACTGTAGAAAGTTTCATTTACACAGTTTTTCTCATTCGTTACATCTTACATAACTCGAGAAAATATAAAACTCAGGAAATTAATATTTTATTTGTCCATTCATCAGTTGATAGATATTTGGGTTGTTTCTACCTTTTAGCTGTTATGAATAATGCTGCTTTGAGCATATTCATGTTTGTATGTAGTTCTCTCCCATTTATCACAGGTAGATTTATGTAACCACCATTACAATTTAAGATACAGCACGATTCTATCACCATGGATATATCCCCTGTGCTACTCCTTTACAGTCACACGCATTCTTCTCTTCCCACTATCCCATATTTAATGACTTCTTAAAATTAAAAACATTATTGCAAGTCACAGGAAGAGGAGAGCTGAGGAAGAGGAGATAAACCATGTTATGTTCATGAATGGGAAGACTTAGTTTCATTACCAATCCTGAGGGAGGAACAGGCTAGGAATTCTGATTTCTGAAAGTTGATTTTATTGGCGCACTATTCCATCCTGCACCATTGCTGAGTCTTGGGGCCACTTGGGGCAGTTTTTTCTCCAGCTCCTGGCTTTATGCAGAGAGCCCAGTCTGGCCTTCTGTAATGCAGAAACTTCTAGAAGTTTATAGCACATACTTTCCATCCTACCTGCTAGCTTTCAAATCCCAGGTCTGAAGGTTGCTGTCTAGTTCTGTAACCTCTGTGAACTGCCACACTTCAGTTCTCACTCATCGCTGTGGCTTGATTTCTTCTTGGTTAATGGCATATTTCTCTTTCTTGTTTTTGAATTTCACTGTATAAACTCTTCAAAAATAATCTATTTTGTCTAGAATTTCTGTATTCAAAGTGGGAAGGAATGCTTCCCACCACAAGCTCAGTACACTTTTTACCTTTTCTTTTAAAAAATTTCAAGCCTATAGAAAAGTTGAAAGAATAGTACAGTGAAGACCCATATATCCTTCACCAGATTCATCAATTTTTGCCATTTTGTCTCTTTCTAGAGCACCTCTCTCCTCACCTCCTCCACCCTTGCCACTCACTCACACTCACATACTTTTTTCCTGAATTATTTGAAAGTTATTATTTGAAAGTTAGTTACGGATAACATAACACTTATTCCCTAAATAGTTCAGCAGGCATCTCCTATGAGTAAGGACATTCGCATACAAAATTTAAATACCATTATCACATCCAAAAAAATGATTATTAATTCATTGTAATACTAATGTATAGTCCAAATTCCCCTGATTATTCCTTAAATGTCTTTTTTTTTTTTTTTTTTGCTGTGTATGGGTATTTGTGTATTTTCTTTTTTTAAAAAATTAATTTGTTTATTTTTGGCTGCGCTGCGTCTTCGTTGCTGCGCTCGGGCTTTCTCTAGTTGCAGCGAGCAGGGACAACTCTTTGTTGTGGTGTGCGGGCTTCTCATTGTGGTGGCTTCTCTTGTTGTGGAGCACGCACTCTAGGTGCGCGGGCTCAGCAGGTGTGTCTTGCGGGCTCTAGAGCACAGGCTCAGTAGTTGTGGCACACGGGCTTAGTTGCTCCGTGGCATGTGGGGTCTTCCTGGACCAGGGCTCAAACCCGTGTCCCCTGCATTGGCAGGCGGATTCTTAACCACTGTGACGCCAGGGAGTCCCTATTTGTGTATTTTTCTTGATCTAGGATCCAGTTAGTGTTTATGCATAGCAGTTGGTTGTTTAATCTCTTTAGTCTCTCTCAATTCAGAATGATCTTGTTTTTCATAACACTGAATTTTTTGAAGAGTCCAGGACAGCTGTCTTACAGAATGCCTCACATTCTAGATTTGTAATTGTTCATGATTCAATTCAGATTAAACAATTTGGAGAAGAATAACTGTGGGTGATGTTTTAAATTTATTGCATCACATCAGGAGATACATATTGTCAGCTTGTTAAACTGTTAGTGATGCTGAGCTTGATCATTTGATTAAGGTAGTGATTACTGCATCTCTTCACTGTAAACATACATCTTCTCCTTTGGAATTAATAAGTCATCTGTAAAATGATATTTTGAGGCATTGTGAATATTTTCTTCCCCACTAACTGTTTACCTAAAAGCATCTGTTTTAGGTAATCAATAATTATCAATCATAATCAATAATTATCAATCATAATCAATAATTATAATTGAAGTTTAACACAACTTCTTGAGTGTAAACAGAGTATAAACACTAACTGTTTATACTATTCATTTATTCATTCCACAGGTGTTTACTGAATAGGTACCACATCAGGTTCTGTGGGAATCACATGGTGAACACAGTCTAGTGGGTGTCTTTGTGGTGTCTACAGTCTAATGGGAGAGATTGACATTAATCAAATAATCACACCAATGTATGTTTATAGATTGTGATAATTATTATAAAAGGAAAAGTGGAGGTGCTGTGAGAGATTATAAGGGGAGATCACTTTTTTTAGGGGTTCAGGGAGGACTTCTTGTCTTTTTTTTGAGCTAAGAGCTAAAAGATGCAGTTATTTTGTTAAGGAGGGGGAGACAGATAAAAGGTCTTGAAGAGGAAAAGGGCATGGTACATTGAAGAAATGTATATTCAAGTAGTGTTCCAGCACCAAGCATAGTGTCTACACATAATAGGTGCTCAATAAATATTAGTGGAAGGGAGGCTGAAAACTAGCCTGTGTAATCACTGTTTTTAGGTTATTTATTTTATTTTTTTTTAATTTTTATTTATTTTTTATTTTTTAAACATCTTTATTGGGGTATAATTGCTTTACAATGGTGTGTTAGTTTCTGCTTTATAACAAAGTGAATCAGTTATACATATACATATGTTCCCATATGTCTTCTCTCTTGCGTCTCCCTCCCTCCCACTCTCCCTATCCCACCCCTCCAGGCTGTCACAGCGCACCAAGCTAATATCCCTGTGCCTTGTGGCTGCTTCCCCCTAGATTACTACGTCTGTTAGTGTGTATATGTCCATGACTCTCTCTCGCCCTGTCAAAGCTCACCCTTCCTCCTCCCCATATCCTCAAATCCGTTCTCCAGTAGGTCTGCATCTTTATTCCTGTCTTACCCCTAGGTTCTTCATGACATTTTTTTTTCCTTAAATTCCATATATATGTGTTAGCATACGGTATTTGTCTTTCTCTTTCTGACTTACTTCACTCTGTATGACAGACTCTAGGTCTATCCATCTCATTACAAATACCTCAGTTTCATTTCTTTTTAAGGCTGAGTAATATTCCATTGTATATATGTGCCACATCTTCTTTATCCATTCATCTGATGATGGGCGCTTAGGTTGTTTCCATCTCCGGGCTATTGTAAATACAGCTGCAATGAACATTTTCGTACATGACTCTTTTTGAATTTTGATTTTCTCGGGGTATATGCCCAGTAGTGGGATTGCTGGGTCATATGGTAATTCTATTTGTAGTTTTTTAAGGAACCTCCATACTGTTCTCCATAGTGGCTGAACCAATTCACATTCCCACCAGCAGTGCAAGAGTGTTCCCTTTTCTCCACACCCTCTCCAGCATTTATTGTTTCTAGATTTTTTGATGATGGCCATTCTGACTGGTGTGAGATGATATCTCATTGTAGTTTTGATTTGCATTTCTCTAATGATTAATGATGTTGAGCATTCTTTCATGTGTTTGTTGGCATTCTGTATATCTTCCTTGGAGAAATGTCTATTTAGGTCTTCGGCCCATTTTTGGATTGGGTTGTTTGTTTTTTTGTTATTGAGCTGCATGAGCTGCTTGTAAAGTTTGGAGATTAATCCTTTGTCAGTTACTTCATTTGCAAATATTTTCTCCCATTCTGAGGGTTGTCTTTTGGTCTTGATTATGGTTTCCTTTGCTGTGCAAAAGCTTTGAAGTTTCATTAGGTCCCATTTGTTTATTTTTGTTTTTATTTCCATTACTCTAGGAGGTGGGTCAAAAAGGATCTTGCTGTGATTTATGTCATAGAGTGTTCTGCCTATGTTTTCCTCTAAGAGTTTGATAGTTTCTGGCCTTACATTTAGGTCTTTAATCCATTTTGAGCTTACTTTTGTGTATGGTGTTAGGGAGTGATCTAATCTCATACTTTTACATGTACCTGTCCAGTTTTCCCAGCACCATTTATTGAAGAGGCTGTCCTTTCTCCACTGTACATTCCTGCCTCCTTTATCAAAGATAAGGTGTCCATATGTGCGTGGGTTTATCTCTGGGCTTTCTATCCAGTTCCATTGATCTATCTTTCTGTTTTTGTGCCAGTACCATACTGTCTTGATTACTGTAGCTTTGTAGTATAGTCTGAAGTCAGGGAGCCTGATTCCTCCAGCTCCTTTTTTCGTTCTCAAGATTGCTTTGGCTATTCGGGGTCTTTTGTGTTTCCATACAAATTGCTAAATTTTTTGTTCTAGTTCTGTGAAAAATGCCAATGGTAGTTTGATAGGGATTGCATTGAATCTGTAGATTGCTTTGGGTAGTAGAGTCATTTTCACAATGTTGATTCTTCCCATCCAAGAACATGGTATATCTCTCCATCTATTTGTATCATCTTTAATTTCTTTCATCAGTCTTATAATTTTCTGCATACAGGTCTTTCGTCTCCTTAGGTAGGTTTATTCCTAGATATTTTATTCTTTTTGTTGTAATGGTAAATGGGAGTGTTTTCTTGATTTCACTTTCAGATTTTTCATCATTAGTATATAGGAATACCAGAGATTTCTGTGCATTAATTTTGTATCCTGCTACTTTACCAAATTCATTGATTAGCTCTAGTAGTTTTCTGGTAGCATCTTTAGGATTTTCTATGTATAGTATCATGTCATCTGCAAACAGTGACAGCTTTACTTCTTCTTTTCCGATTTGGATTCCTTTTATTTCGTTTTCTTCTCTGATTGCTGTGGCTAAAACTTCCAAAACTATGTTGAATAAGAGTGGTGAGAGTGGGCAACCTTGTCTTGTTCCTGATCTTAGTGGAAATGCTTTCAGTTTTTCACCATTGAGGATGATGTTTGCTGTGGGCTTTATTATGTTAAGGAAAGTTCCCTCTATGCCTACTTTCTGCAGGGTTTTTATCATAAATGGGTGTTGAATTTTGTCGAAAGCTTTCTCTGCATCTATTGAGATGATCATATGGTTTTTCTCCTTCAGTTTGTTAATATCGTTTATCACATTGATAGATTTGCATATATTGAAGAATCCTTGCATTCCTGGAATAAACCCCACTTGATCATGGTGGATGATCCTTTTAATGTGCTGTTGGATTCTGTTTGCTAGTATTTTGTTGAGGATTTTTGCATCTATGTTCATCAGTGATATTGGCCTGTAGTTTTCTTTCTTTGTGACATCCTTGTCTGGTTTTGGTATCAAGGTGATGGTGGCCTCGTAGAAGGAATTTGGGAGTGTTCCTCCCTCTGCTATATTTTGGAAGAGTTCGAGAAGGATAGGTGTTAGCTCTTCTCTAAACGTTTGATAGAATTCACCTGTGAAGCCATCTGGTCCTGGGCTTTTGTTTGTTGGAAGATTTTTAATCACAGTTTCAATTTCAGTGCTTGTGATTGGTCTGTTCATATTTTCTATTTCTTCCTGGTTCAGTCTTGGCAGGTTGTGCATTTCTAACAATTTGTCCATTTCTTCCAGATTGTCCATTTTATTGGCATAGAGTTGCTTGTAGTAATCTCTCATGATTTTTTTTATTTCTGCAGTGTCAGTTGTTACTTCTCCTATCTCATTTCTAATTCTATTGATTTGAGTCTTCTCCCTTTTTTTCTTGATGAGTCTGGCTAGTGGTTTATCTATTTTGTTTATCTTCTCAAAGAACCAGCTTTTAGTTTTATTGATCTTTGCTATCATTTCCTTCATTTCTTTTTCATTTATTTCTGATCTGATTTTTATGATTTCTTTCCTTCTGCTAGCTTTGGGGTTTTTTTGTTCTTCTTTTTCTAATTGCTTGAGGTGCAAGGTTAGGTTGTTTATTCGAGATGTTTCCTGCTTCTTAAGGTGGGCTTGTATTGCTATAAACTTCCCCCTTAGAACTGCTTTTGCTACATCCCATAGGTTTTGGGTCGTTGTGTCTCCATTGTCATGTATTTCTAGGTATTTTTTTATTTCCTCTTTAATTTCTTCAGTGATCACTTCATTATTAAGTAGTGTATTGTTTAGCCTCCATGTGTTTGTATTTTTTACAGATCTTTTCCTGTAATTGATATCTAGTCTCATGGCATTGTGGTCAGAAAAGATACTTGATACAATTTCAGTTTTCTTAAATTTACCAAGGCTTGATTTGTGACCCAAGATATGATCTATCCTGGAGAATGTTCCATGAGCACTTGAGAAAAATGTGTATTCTGTTGTTTTTGGATGGAGTGTCCTATAAATATCAATTAAGTCTATCTTGTTTAATGTATCATTTAAATCTTGTGTTTCCTTATTTATTTTCATTTTGGATGATCTGTCCATGGGTGAAAGTGGGGTGTTAAAGTCCCCTACTATGAATGTGTTACTGTCGATCTCCCCTTTTATGGCTGTTAGTATTTGCCTTATGTATTGAGGTGCTCCTATGTTGGGTGCATAAATATTTACAATTGTTATATCTTCTTGTTGGATCGATCCCTTGATCATTATGTAGTGTCCTTCTTTGTCTCTTTTAATAGTCCTTATTTTAAAGTCTATTTTGTCTGATATGAGAATTGGTACTCCAGGTTTCTTTTGGTTTCCATTTGCATGGAATATCTTTTTCCATCCCCTTACTTTCAGTCTGTATGTGTCTCTAGGTCTGAAGTGGGTCTCTTGTAGACAGCATATATAAGGGTCTTGTTTTTGTATCCATTCCGCCAATCTGTGTCTTTTGGTGGGAGCATTTAGTCCATTTACATTTAAGGTAATTATCGATATGTATGTTCCTATTCCCATTTTCTATATTGTTCTGGGTTCGTTATTATAGGTCTTTTCCTTCTCTTGTGTTTCTTGCCTAGAGAAGTTCCTTTAGCATTTGTTGTAAAGCTGGTTTGGTGGTGCTGAACTCTCTCAGCTTTTGCTTGTCTGTAAAGGTTTTAATTTCTCCATGAAATCTGAATGAGATCCTTGCTGGGTAGAGTAGTCTTGGTTGCAGGTTTTTCTCCTTCATCACTTTCAGTATGTCCTGCCACTTCCTTCTGGCTTGTAGGGTGTCTGCTGAGAGATCAGCTGTTAACCTTATGGGGATTCCCTTGTGTGTTATTTGTTGTTTTTCCCTTGCTGCTTTTAATATGCTTTCTTTGTATTTAATTTTTGATAGTTTGATTGATATGTGTCTTGGCGTATTTCTCCTTTTATTTATCCTGTATGGGACTCTCTGTGCTTCCTGGACTTGATTAACTATTTCCTTTCCCATATTAGGGAAGTTTTCAACTATAATCCCTTCAAATATTTTCTCAGTCCCTTTCTTTTTCTCTTCTTCTTCTGGAACCCCTATAATTCGAATGTTGGTGCGTTTAATGTTGTCCCAGAGGTCTCTGAGACTGTCCTCAGGTCTTTTCATTCTTTTTTCTTTATTCTGCTCTGCAGTAGTTATTTCCACTACTTTATCTTCCAGGTCACTTATCCGTTCTTCTGCCTCAGTTATTCTGCTATTGCTCCCATCTAGAGTACTTTTAATTTCATTTATTGTGTTGTTCATCGTTGCTTGTTTCATCTTTATTTCTTCTAGGTCCTTGTTAACTGTTTCTTACATTTTGTCCATTCTACTTCCAAGATTTCGGCTCATCCTTACTATCATTATTCTGAATTCTTTTTCAGGTAGACTGCCTATTTCCTCTTCATTTGTTAGGTCTGGTGCATTTTTATCTTGCTCCTTCATCTGCTGTGTGTTTTTCTGTCTTCTCATTTTGCTTATCTTACTGTGTTTGGGGTCTCCTTTTTGCAGGCTGCACGTTCGTAGTTCCCGTTGTTTTTGATGTCTGTCTCCAGTGGCTAAGGTTGTTTCAGTGGGTTGTGTAGGCTTCCTGGTGGAGGGGACTAGTGCCTGTGTTGTGGTGGATGAGGCTGGATCTTGTCTCTCTAGTGGGCAGGTTCACGTCTGGTGGTGTGTTTTGGGGTGTCTGTGGCCTTATTATGATTTTAGGCAGCCTCTCTGCTAATGGGTGGGGTTGTGTTCCTCTTTTGCTAGTTATTTGGCATAGGTTGTTCAGCACTGTGGCTTGCTGGTCATTGAGTGAAGCTGGGTGCTGGTGTTAAGATGGAGGTCTCTGGGAGATTTCCGCTGTTTAATATTATGTGGAGCTGGGAGGTCTCTTGTTGACCAGTGTCCTGAAGTTGACTCTCCTACCTCAGAGGCAGAGCCCTGACTCTTGGCTGGAGCACCAAGAGCCTTTCATCCACACGGCTCAGAATAAAAGGGAGAAAAAGTAGAGAGAATTAGTAGAAGTATGAGGAAAGAAAGAAGAAAAGGAGGAAAGGAAGGAAGGAAGAAAGAAGCAAAGAAGGAAAGAAAGAAGGGAGGGAGGAAGGGAGGAAGGAAGGAAGGAAGGAGGGAAAGAAGGAAAAAAGACAGAAAGAAAGAAGATACAGTAGAAATAAAGTATAATATAGTTATTGAATTAAAAAATATTTAGAAAAAAAAAGGGACAGATAGAACCTTAGGACAAATGTTGGAAGCAAAGCTATACAGAGAAAATCTTACACAGAAGCATATACGTACACCTTCACAAAAAGAGGTGAAGGGGGAAAAATCATAAATCTTGCTCTCAGAGACCGCCTCCTCAATTTGGGGTGATTCGTTGTCTTTTGGGAGGTCTGAGGTCTTCTGCCAGTCTTCAGTAGGTGTTCAGTAGGAGTTGTTCCACGTGTAGATGTATTTCTGGTGTCTCCGTGGGGAGGAAGGCGATCTCCGCGTCTTACTCTTCCGCCATCTTCAAGGTCCCCTCAGGTTATTTATTTTATAATAAAATGATCAACTCCAGGGCTTAAAAACTTAAATAATTGCTTATGAAGCACTTATCATGTACCAGGCAGTGTGTTAAATGTGTTACCTATGTAAATTTATTTAATCTTTCGGTATGTACTATTATTACTCAGTTTTATAGATGAAAACTAAGTCTCAGGTAAATTGATTAACTTCCCCAAAGTCATATAGTTAGTAAGTGAATTAGGAACTAGGATTAGAACTTGGACAGTCGAGTCCTAGAGTTCGTGTTCTTATCCATTATGCTATAGTTCTTCCCATTGCTTAAAGTATAAACAATATCTTTCTCAGACTGACATTCCAGGGCTTCCATAATATGATGCCTGTCTGCGTTTCCAGCTGTGTCCTGTTGTTACCCATGTAAATATATCCTTGCTCCAATTTCACTGATCCCTCAATAATTGCCCATTCCTAGATCACTCCTTGCATGTCTGTCCCTGTTTGAAATTTCACTTCAGCATCTTCCTCTCTGGGATATCTGTTAAAATTTTATCTGTCCTTCCAGACTCAGCTCAAATCCATTAATAATGCCTTTCGTGACCATCCAGACTCGTGATCTGGTCCATTTCTTGAATTTTTAAAATATTTATTTTATTTATTTATTTGGCTGCGTGGGTCTTAGTTGTGGCACAAGGGATCTTTAGCTGTGGCATGCAGACTCTTAGTTGCAGCATGTGGGATCTAGTTCCCTGACCGAGGATCGAACCCAGGCCCCCTGCATTGGGAGTGTGGAGTCTTAGCCACTGGACCACCAGGGAAGTTCCCATTTCTTGAACTTTTACAGTACTTATTCAGGTACACTTATCTGTTAATTTTATCTGACAGATTAATCACGTAGTACCTGTGTCTCTTGTGCTGTGTTGTTATTAAAGTCATTTATTATTATTTAAATTTTCTTATTTAGCATTGTTTACCATTAAGTAAATGTTAAGATTCTTGATGTTAGGGATGATATCTGAGACTTCAGTTGATCCCAGTACCCTGCATACAGTAGATGCATTATAAATATGTTGATCTGATTGTTTGTTTACTAATATTTTACATATAATGACCATGAAATGCTAACTATTGTAGGTGTATATTAAATGTGCTAGATTGTGTGTTGTGAGAAATTTTATTCATCTCTTTGCATTGGACAGTCTAAATATGCAGTCTTTATTAAAAAATGGCATGTATATGAAAGTTTTTTGAACTGTAAGTCATTAGACACAAAAGACAGATTTAAGAAAAACCATTCATAGATTATGCAGCCTGCTTGTCTACCTAAACTTAAATTACCTAACAGGAGCCAATTAATAAATAGAAGTTGACCATGGTGATCATTTTGTAATTTATAGAACTATTGATAATAAATTGCTACGTTGTACACTGGGAACTAACATAGTATTGTAGGTCAGTTACACTTCAAAAACAACAAACAAACAAACAGAAAAAGACACCAAATTTGTGGTTATCAGAGGCATAGGGTGGGAGGAGGGAGAATTAGATGAAGGTGGTCAAAAGGTAGAAACTTCCAGTTATAAGATAAATAAGTACTAGGGATGTAATATACAACACGATTAATATAATTAATGCTGTTGTATGTTATATATGAAAGTTGTTAAGTGAGTAAATCCTAACAGTTTGCAACACAAGGATAAAATTTTTTTCTTTTATTTTATATCTGTATGAGATGATGGATGTTCACAAAATTCATTGTGGTAATCATTCCATGATGTATGTAAGTCAGATCTTATAACATTGTATTAGTTTAAGTTGCACAATGTAATGATTTAATATATGTGTATATTGTGAAATGATTACCACAATAAGTTTACTTAACATCCATCACCTCACATAGTTATATATTTTTTTCTTTTGATGAGAGCTTTTAAGATTACCTCTCTTAGCTACTTTCAGACATATGATGCAGTATTGTTAACTATACCTACCATACTGTACATTATATCCCTAGAACTTATTTATCTTATAATTGGAAGTTTGTAACTTTTGACCACCTTCACCTGTTTCCTTCATCCCTTACACCCTGCCTCTGGCAACCCTGAATCTGTTCTCTGTTTCTGTGAGTTTGGTTGTTTTGGAATCCATGTATAAGTGAGTTCTTCTGGTATTTGTCTTTCTCTGACTTATTTCACTTAGCATAATGCCCTCAAGGTCCATCCATGGTGTTGAAAATGACAGGACTTCCTTCCTTTTAATGGCTGAATGATATTCTATCTTATACACACTAATGCACGCACACACGCATGCACAAACACACCACATTTTCTGTATCCATTCATCTTTTGATGGGTATTTCGGTTGTTTCCATGTTTTAGCTGTTGTAAATAATGCTGCAGTGAACATGGAGGTGCAGACTCTCTTCCAGATATTGATTTTGTTTCCTTTGGTTGTGTACCTAGAAATGGAATTGCTGGGTTATATGGTAGTTATGTTTTTAATTTTTTGAGGAACCTTCATACTGTTTTCTGTAGTGGCTGAATCAATTTACATTTTTGCCAGTAGTGCACAAGGGTTCTCTTTTCTCAGCATTCTCTCCAGCACTTGTTGTTTGTTTTCTTTTTGTTGGTAGCCATTCTGACAGGTGTGATGATATCTTTATGGTTTTGATTTACATTTCGCCAGTGATTGGTGATGCTGAGCATCTTTTCATGTGCCTGTTGGCCATCTTATGTCTTCTTTGGAAAAATGTCTATTCAGATCCTCTGCCCACTTTTAATTTTTCTTTTTTTGATGTTAACTTGTATGAGTTCTTTGTATATTTTGGATACTAATCCCTTGTTGGATATATCATTTGCAAATATCTTCTCCCATTCAGTAGGCAGCCTTTTGGTTTTGTTGATAGTTTTCTTTGCTGGGCAAAAGTTTTTTAGTTTGATGTGGTTCTATTTGTTTACTTTTGCTTTTGTTTCTCTTTGCCTGAAGAGACATACCCCTCAAAAACTGCTAAGACTGATGTCAAAGAGCATATTGCCTATGTTTTCTTCTAGTTTTATGGTTTCAGGTCTTAACATTCAAGTCTTTTTATCCATTTTGAGTTTATTTTTGTATATGGTATGAGAAAGTAGTCCGGTTTGATTTTTTTTTTTTTGCATGTAGCTGTCCAGTTTTCCCAACACCATTTATTGAACAGGCTGTCTTTGCCCCATTCCCTTTGTCATAGATTAATTGCCCATACAAGTGTGGATTTATTTCTGGGCTCTCTATTCTCTTCCATTGATCTATGTGTCTGTTTTTGTGTGAGTACTATACTATTTTGATTACTGTAGCTTTGTAGTATAGTTTGGCATCAGAGAGTGTATTATGGGATGTTTTAAAATTAATGATCCAATCACCTTATTAGTAATTGGTCTGTTCAGATTTTTTTTTTTTTATGATTCATTGTTGGTAGGGTGTATGTGTCTAGGAATTTATCCATTTATTCTAGATTGTCCAATTTATTAGCATGTAATTGTTCATCGTAGTCTTAAGATCCTTTGTATTTCTGTTTTACCAGTTGTAATGTCTATAAATAATATTTTAATAATTGAAAGTGTAATACAAATTTGATCTATTTTCTAGATTTAAACAAGTCTCTTGAGTGGTGTTTTCTCACCGATGGAGAATTACTTCCAAGCAGAAGCTTACAACCTGGACAAGGTGTTAGATGAATTTGAACAAAACGAAGGTGAGAATTTACTTGGTGACTCTGTTTGAATGTATTTATGATATAGAAAATGTGGGATTATAAGAGGATGCAGTACTTAAAAAAAAGAAAGGAAGGTCCAGTGCCTCAATAATGATAGTATTATATATTAATATTCAGAGGAAGAACTAATATTTTTGTTAGCACTGTGTGCCAGATACTATGCTAAATCATTCACATGGATTATATCATTTAATCTTTAAAATAATACCATGAAAGTAAATCTTACCTACATTTTACAGATGAAGATAGAGGCACAGAAAGGTTAAGCATCTTCCCCAAGTTAGTTTGTTCATAAGTGCAAGATTAGAATCCAATTTATGGTCAGGAAAAGCTTTAGAATGTGTGATTGTATTTCCAAAGTTATTGATTGACCAATAAAGCAAGATCCATTTTAAACCTAATTTTAAAAGATTTACATTTTTAAGTATCTACCAAATGGTTAATTAAATTATATATTCTCAAGGCCCAGTCTAAAAATGTCTGCTAAAGATTCACTTCATTTAGGGAATTTTCCTTAAATTCACCTTTCAGTATGACTAGAATATGTAAGCCATAATTAAATATCTGTCTTTCACTTTATCCTGCTTCCCTGGTGTTCTTGGTTTCTAACAGAAAATGGCATGTAACAAGTTTACAAAGTGATATATTTCCATCTAAAACCCATGATTTTAGTAGTAGTCTCCAAACCTTTTACTATATCTGGTGATTCAGGTTGTTCTTTGATAGCAGTTGGGAAGAGAGGTTAGTTTTGATTTTGTTGTTTTGGGCCTATGCTAGAGCAAGCATTAAAAAGATATGTGCTCATGGGGCTAAGAAGGGAGAAGAAAGATACCTGGAATGGCCTGCTCTTACATTTTACCATTGATGACCCAAAGCTAACCCATGACCCTAGCCTAACTCCTGATTCATGTAAACGTGAAACTGAATCTTTTTGGATTTTATGGGATCTGGGTGGGCTTTATACATACCAAGGTGGAAGGTATGTTATCCTCTTAGTTTCAGTCATTTATACAAGTACTTTCTCAATCCCTTCTTTGGTTTGGCCCTATCACAGTTATTTGTCATCTACACAAATGCTACACCTAATCCTGTGAATACTATTCTTCTAGAATACCATTGACTCTCATTAATAAAATTATTTGTTCTTTACATCAGTCTCTTTGTGACTTCTGTAGATTCTAGTAGGGTATTTTGTATATAGTTGATTTGCAGTACATTTTTGTTGAGTCAGTAAAAATTGTCATTTTAGTTTGAAATATAGGATTTGCTTACCAAAATAACTCCTTTAGAAGGAGAATAATTTCAGAAGCCAGCTTGTTTGTAACTATGCTCTTCATTTGTTTTCAACTATTTTTTAAACATCTCAGTACCAGTTGCATTAAAACTACCACCTCTAGCCTGGTACCTTTCCAAATATATTTTTTTAAAAGTGTTTTCTCATTTCATGTTAATTTCCTCCTTTAAATGAAAAATGTACCACACACAAACTGTGATGACATTAGATAATTAACATTATACCCAGTTGGTGGTTAAATAATGAAAATTTTAATACATGATCATTTCTGTTTGAATATTATTAAATATTCTTATAAGAGGCAGTGTTTCTTTTTTATTTCTGTGAACCAGCTTGGAAATACGATTTCTTTTTTTAAAGGAAATACATGTTACCAAATCTCAAGTCTCTGCTAGCCCAAATTTGGTAAACTCAGGATTTAACATTTAACACTCAGAGCATATTAAGCCCATTCTTCACGCAATCTGATTTTTTATGGCCTTTACAATCTGACCTTTCTAGCTTCTTTTCACTACTTTCTTACACTAATTCTTTTTCAACCCAAACTGATTTACTTAATTGCTTTCTCAGATTGTTGTGTTTGGGGCTTTACTTTTACTTGTTCCCCTCTTACGAATGCCCTGTTTTCCAAACTTTTTGTAAAATTGTCCTTGAAGCCCAGCCCATTTCCTCCTGCTTCCATGAATTTAAGCTTGCTGCCTCAGCCTGTAAAATACCTTTGTCCTCTCAATTTATTTTCTACTACTACATAATAGTTTTTGAATACTTATGCTATTCTGTACTGCTAGTTAGCGATTCATGTGTATTGTATCTATTTCTTATTTTTCCAACTAGATTATATACTTCTTGGAGCTATCATTTAATCTCATATTCCACCCAGTGCTTTTACAGTGGTAGATACTCACATAGCATATATTTATGGTGCTACAATAAATATATGCTACATGAATATGCTACCTACTACATATCAGGTGCTGTGCAAAGCAAGGATTTACATTGATGGAAATAAGTGGTTTCTGCCTGAAAAAGTCAGGTAAATAAACCATTGCAATGCAGTGTAGTAAATGCTTTAATAGAGATATGAACAAGGTGCTAAGGGAGTATTAAAGATTTATGAGAGGAAAGCATGTCTGTATAACTTCAGGGCTGTGATTATCATATTTACTGTAGGAAAACAGGAAAAGCAATAAGTGCATAATTTCTTATTTCTCTAATTAGACACATAGCACAATAACTTGGGAAAATGCCATCATAGTTATGATCTATTAAAAAATAAACAGAAACATTAAATGAGATTATGCTTATTGGTAGAATATAAGAAGGTTGTTTTAATATGGCAAATGATCTTTCTGCCAAATTTCCTCAGATAATAGTGTAAATATGAACCTAAGTAATAATGTATTGTGACATGGTTATAAGCAGAATTTCACATGCTGTAACAAACTTTTTAGTTTATTATTGTGGGCAAATTTCAAATATATACAAAGTAAATAGAATAGTGTAATAAACTCTAGTGTACCCATTACCCAACTTCAGCAGTGATTGACATGCTGCCATTTTTCATTTATATATCTTCATTTGCTCCTCCCTGCTTCATTGTTACTTTTGTTACTTTTTACAGTTTTTTGAAGATAAAATTTATACATTGAAATGTGTAGATCTTAACTGTACAGTGTTGACCAAGAGATATATCCATGTAACCACATCTCAGTCATGATGTAGATTACAGAGCATGCCATCTCCACAGAAAATTTCTTTGTTTTCCTTCCCACTCAATTACTGTATCCTCATCACTGTTCTGATTTTTCTTCCACCTTAGATTAGCCCCCTACCCCATGTTGTGCTGGGCCAGTCCAAGGCCTTCCCCATTATTGCCCTCCCCTCCCCAGCCCCAAAGTACAGCCTGGGGGCCACTTTAATTATGCCAACTAGATTGAAGTAGAATTCTTTTGTTGTTTGGAATGTTCTGAGATATTACCATTTGGTGATATATAACACAGGGAACAGTCTTAAATATATTTTCTTATCCTTAGCTAGAAATTAGAAACTTCATACCCTAGGAATATTCTGTTTTCACATATCCTAGGAATATTTCAATTTCAGGGCATATTTGCAAATGTAGTTGATTAACTTAGTCCTCGCCTTATCAGTGTTACCAGCAAACTTATTATAATTATTTATTTTTTCAGATGAAACCGTTTCTCCTATTTTATTGGATACAAGGTGGAATAAGATTCTAGATCCCCCTTCTCCCCAACTGTCATTTAACCCTGCGTTGGCCAGTGTGAATGAACCTACAGTTTCTGAGTCACAGCCACAGCTGAAAGTCTTCTCCCTGGCTCATTCAGCTCCTCTTAACACAGAGGGAGAGGACCACTGTGCTAATGGACAGGACTGTAGTCTGAATCCAGAGATCAACACAATGTGGATTGATGAAAATGCGGTTGCAGAAGACCAGTTAATTAAGAGGAACTGTAATCAAGATGATCAATGCGGTACTGTCGAAGTGGGAGAGAAGAAATGTGGAAACCTAGCTTGTCTGCCAGATGAGAAGAGCGTTCTTGTTGTAGCCGTCATGCATAACTGTGATAAAAGGACATTACAAAGCGATTTGCAGGATTGTAATAATTATAATAGTCAATCCCTCATGGATGCTTTTAGCTGTTCACTGGATAACGAAAACAGACAAACTGATCAATTTAGTTTAAGTGTAAATGGGTCCACTGAAAAAGATATGAACTCAGAGAAACAAATGGATCCATTGAGTAGACCAAATGCAGAGGGGGATTCTGTTAAATACATATGTACTACTTCATCTGATAATCTAGCCAGTGTCTGTACCCCTTCACAGTTACAGGATGATGAAAATATAGATAGAGACCCCACCATGTCTGTGATTACAAGTTTAACACCAGATTCAGTAATCTCATCCCAGGGAACAGATGAAGGTCCTGCTGTAAAGCAAGAGGACTCTACACCAGATGAGGTTCTCACTGGCAAAACCAGCTCTCCTAGGACAGATCTAGGGAGTCCAAACTCCTTTTCCCACTTGAGTGAGGGAATTTTGATGAAAAAAGAGCCAGCAGAGGAAAGAACAACTGAAGAATCCATCCAGTCTGGTTTACCTTTGCTTCTCAAAGCTGACATGCCTAATGGGTCTGGCAGGGATGATAACTGTGAACAGTTTTCAGATTGCCTTGTGCCTGGTGAAGTTAGAGCTGATGAAAATGAAGGCTGTAAACATGAAGAAATCCTTGGCACTACAGAACTTCTTAATATGACCGAGCATTTCTCTGAATCTCAGGAGATGATTAATTGGAAATTGACTAAACCAAACAAGATGAATGACAGCCAAGTAAATAAAGAAAATGAGAAGTTTCTGCACATGAATCAGCCTGAAGATACTTACGATGATAGTGGAGGAGAGTGTGATAGAATGGCAGAAGCAGGTCTAGATTTAAAACAAACTTGCGTGAATGAAAGTGAAGGATGCGATTTCTCCACTGTTATGGATACACCAGCAGCAAATTCACTATCTAATTGTTGTGATTCCTATGGAATGCAGAGCCCAGTTGTTTGTTTTGTTCCAAAGACTTTACCTTCCAAAGAAGATTCAGTAACAGAAGAAAAGGAAATAGAGGAGAGCAAGTCAGAATGCTACTCAAATATTTATGAGCAGAGAGGAAATGAAGCCACAGAAGGGAGTGGACTACTTTTAAACAGCACTGGTGACCTAATGAAGAAAAATTACTTACACAATTTCTGTAGCCAGGTTCCATCAGTGCTTGGGCAATCTTCACCCAAGATAGTAGCAAACCTGCAATCTATCAGTGTTCCTTTTGGTGGTGCAAGACCCAAGCAACCTTCTAATCTTAAACTTCAAATTCCAAAGCCATTATCAGACCATTTACAAAATGACCTTCCTGCAAACAGTGGAAATAATATTAAAAACAAAAATGATGTTCTTGGGAAAGCAAAATTAGGGGAAAACTCAGCAACCAATGTATGCAATGCCTCTTTGGGAAATATCTCTATTGCTGATACAAATGGGGAACATTTAGAAAGTTATGAGTCTGGGATATCCAGTAGACAGTGCATTGCATTACCTCCAGAAAGCCCAGATAATGATCTCAGAGCTGGTCAGTTTGGAATTTCTGCTAGAAAGCCATTTACCACTCTGGGTGAAGTGGCTCCAGTATGGGTACCAGATTCTCAGGCTCCAAATTGCATGAAATGTGAAGCCAGGTTTACGTTCACCAAAAGGAGGCATCATTGCAGAGCATGTGGGAAGGTAAGTTGTGTGTATCAGCTCAGGAATCTGGCATGTGCATTTTGTAATGCTCAATTAGAAATTAATAAAGGTGATATAAGGTGAACATACTTCTTGAGATGACATCATAAATAGTTTTTGAGCATGCAATTCTAGTAAATTTCCAAATGAAAAATGACCTTGCTGATTCTTAGAGTTTATATAATTTTTTTTTGTTGTGAAGATTTAAGCTGAATCAGTTTTCATGAATAGATGAGAACTGAGGAAGTGGTAACTTTGGTTACTGTATTGATACTTGGTTAATGGAATAGCTTGAAATAAGGAAGTTATTCTTTTGATTTAAGAAATGTTTGTGATTGACTTCATATTTTTTAATTCTTGAGTAATTGGATATTATACTTAGAATCCATCCCAGTTTTTGCTATAGGATTTTTACCATTGTACTAGACATTCTGGAACTTTCTGTACATATATACATATATTTTTGTCTTTCCCCCCCATATAACTTTGATACAAAAAAGAGTTGAAGGCTATAGATCCTTGTGACAAGGTTATAAGAATAGGTGATATTCCTTAGCTCTCCCTAAATTCTGTTAGCTAGTACCACATCAATATACTAGTCTGTTTTTTAAACAAGAACTGTAAACGAGGAGGAAATGGGATTTTGTATTTTTAAAAAGAATGTAAGGTTTGGTGTCAGGTCTGGATTTGAACTTCAGCTTTGTTACTTTTAACTATATAACTTTATTAAGCTTTATTTTTTAATAAAAAAAGAATCAAAAGATAATTTTCATCGGGCTGTTGTGAAGATTAAATGAAATTACATGTAATAGTAAGTACTCAGTAATTAGCCTCTACTTCCCTTCTTGCCTGATTTATTGGTCTGTCTGTATTAATTCGGTTGGCTTCAACTTCAAGGATCAGAATATCTGGCCCTCAGTTACTTAGACAAAAGTAACATTTATTTCATATAACAAGAGGCCTGAAAATAGAGACTCTGTTATGTCTGGGTGTAGAGTCAGGATCACTGAAGTTCTCTTGGCCTTTCCTTCATGGTCTCAAGATAGTGGCACAGCTTTAAGCATCAAGTCCAACCTGACTACTTCCCAAATGCAGAGAAATTGGTTGGTGGCAAAAGAGCCTATTCCTCTTGCTGCCCTCTCATCAGGGTAGAAAGAATCCCCAGCAACTTCTTTCAATTTGTTAGCCAGTTCTAGACCACAGGTCCAATTTAAACCAATGACTGACAACAGGGAACAGGATTGCCAGGATTGGCTAAGATCAATCATGATTCATCCCCTGGGGCTGAGTCCAGTGTTGCCTCAACAAAAGTGGGATTCTCTTAATAAGGAAAAGGGGGAGAATGGTTCCTGGGTGGGCATTCAAAAAGGGCTACTATAGGGTCCTAGAACAAAAGAACCAAATGATGGGGAGCAGAAAGTAGTTAAAGCTGAAACTGGGCTGTTAGTCTCTGATTATTAAAATTTGGAGAAAATAATGTGTCTAATTCCTAAATATTTCACAGTCTGAAGTAAACCTATGGTCAGTAGCCTGAACAGTTTTCTTTTAGGAGATTAGAGTCATCGTGTTTTCGTTGTTCTATGTTTTGCTTACTGTGTATAACACTTTCAGAAATTTTTGCTTGTTTTTTTAAAATTTCCTTCCTATTTATTTATTTAGGCTGTGTCAGGTCTTAGTTGTGGCACACGGGATCTTTCGTTGTGGCGGGTGGGCTCTTTGTTGCGGCATGCGGGCTTCTCTCTAGTTGTGGCATGTGGGCTTCAGAGCACGCAGGCTCAGTAGTTGCAGCACGTGGGCTCCAGAGTGCACAGGCTCTCTAGTTGTGGTGTGCGGGCTCTCTCATTGTGGTGCGTGGGCTCCAGAGTGTGCAGGCTCAGTAGTTGCGGCATGGGGGCTCTCTAGTTGTGGTGCACGGGCTTAGTTGCCCCACGGCATGTGGGATCTTAGTTCCCCAACCAGGGATCGAACCTGCATCCTCTGCATTGGAAGGCGGCTTAATCACTGGACCACCAGGGAAATCCCAAAATTTTGCTTAAGCAAATAATAAAAATGCTTTTGTTCCAGACCAGCATATACAGATGTAATGACTAAATAGGTAACTTAGGTGGATTCAGAAAGAAAATGGGGCAAAATGCACATAAGCTGAAAAATTACATGGAATTTTTGCTGAGTGGAATTTGCAGAATTTATAAATTTATGGCTTCATATGGATTATGGATTCATATTCCATCTTTTTTTCTTTTTCCATCTCCATTTTCCTCAGGGATGTTCTAGGATTGTTGAGGTAATGTCTGTAAAAATCCTTGAGCTCCTCAGAAGAAAGGGGCTTATAAACTTAGCTATAGTTTCTCTAGATAGTAAATTAATCAAATTATACTTGGAATTTAGCTAGAAAAATACCTCAAGCAACGTGATTTTGTAAAATAATGTTTACTGTTGAAAAAAGAAATTTAGTTTGTTCCATTCTAATATATCTACTATCCAGTTATTTCCAACAATTTCTTTATTTAATATCTATAGCTAATAAATTCTCTTTACTGTAACAAGCATATATTAAGCATCTAATATATGAAAGGTTCTGGGCTAGGTACTGGAGATTCAGGTATACATAAATTGGAATGTATGACCTCATAGAGTTTATAATCAGAGGCACTGATTTCAGTGTTTGGGAGAGGAGTGTCTGGATTTCCTGTAGTTTTTCAAAAATGCTAAAAAAAATCATTGTGAACTATTGATCTGAGTAGACAAACAGACCATCCCACAACAATTTATAATACAGTGTATTAAGAGCCAGTTATGTATGCTTTATATTCATTCCATTACTGTCTTGTAGAATACCCATTACTATCTTGTAGAATGGGTGGTTAATTTTTTACTATTTGACAGATCAAGAATTAGAGGCTCAGAGAGGTCAAGGAATATGCCCAAGGTCACACAGCTTGAAAGTACTAGAGCCACCTTTAAAGCTAGGACTCTTTCCTTCAGACATACTGCTTCTCCTAGCATCTCTCCTCATTCATAATAGCAGTATGAACAAAATGCTTTAGGAATGTTGAGAAATGAGAGCTTAATTTTTCCCAGAATGGCAGAAGGAGTCAGGAAAATCATGATACAAAAAGTGACTATTTGGGACTTCCCTGGCAGTCCAGTGGTTAAGACTCTGCACTTCCACTGCAGGGGGCGCAGGTTCCATCCCTGGTCAGGGAACTAAGATCCCGCATGTCGTGTGGTGCGGCCAAAAAAAAAAAAAAAAATAAGTGACTGTTTGGAGGAGGAGATATAAGAAAGTGGATATAATTTATGGATCACAGTTCTAAAGTATGTGAGGTAAATGGGATCACAGCAGAGCACAGGTGGAGAATTAGCAGTAGGGAAAGGGAAATCATCTTACGGGAGAATGGGCCATGATAAAAATTGAATATAGACTATAACTATAACTATAATATAGAATATAACTCCTTGAATATAGAAGGAGTTAATAGAAAATTGTGGGAAATTATTTAGCAAAGCATAGGGCCTATATCCAGTTCTTGATGAGTAGTAGATATTATACTTGTTACAACATTCATTTATCTTGGTATAATGTCATTAAGAAGAATATAAAATAATTATGTTGAATTTATGAAAGTGTTAAAATACTGCAGTTTATTTCTTTATTGTTGTAATGGACATCAGGACATCTGGATTCTATTCTTGTCTTCATTGTTAATTGGAAAACTATGTCATACTCTAAAATGCTCAGCAAATGTGAGTTTTATTTTATGATTTCACACATTATTAATTTAGATAATTGTTCCATATAGCAGCATAATCTCTACTTCGGCTGTATGATAGGTGATAAATTACAGAATAGAAAGAGTACAGAGGGGAGTTCCCTGGTGATCCAGTGGTTAGTGCTCAGCCCTTTCACTGCCGTGGCCCCAGGTTCAATTCCTGTTCAGGGAACTAAGATCCTGCAAGCCGCGTGGCGCGGCCAGAGGAAAAGAAAAAGGTACAGGGAACTCCCTTCCAGAAAGGTGCCCTCTAAGTTCAGATGATCACTGTTATTATATATCCATAATAATTTCCTATAGAAATCACTGAATCTAGCAGAATATGGTTATTCATTCTCTGTCAAGTTCCATTTGCCCTGAATATTTTGACCCTTTTTTATTTGATTATTTGACTTCAAAGGCCTAAGAAAAGCTTTTGAGTTTAAGAGTACAGGAAAGAGTTTTTTGAAAGTGGAGAAGAATTTTTAAAGGAAAAGATTTTTATTTTTTATTGGTCATTCACAAGGCTTTATCACACTTTATCCATTATTGCCACTTATGTGGCAGGTTGTTACTTACGAGATGCTAGCTGGTTAATGACCCTCTTCTATCTACTGAAGTAGACATAAGAATAGCCTTTAAAGTAAAAGTTCTTGAACTGATACTTACAACTAGAAACTTTGCTTAGGATGGTGTGAAAGATGAGAGTAACATTTTTTTTAACACTTCCACTTTATGCTAGGCTTATCTGGTCTAACAACACAATTCTCTGAGATACAGTTACAGGGGAGAAAAATGTGCCTCAGAAAGGTTAGGTAACTTGCCTAAATTCTCAGAGCTTATAAATGAGAGTGCATGGATTTTAACACAAATTTATCTGACTCCAAAGCTCTTTGCTCTTTTACTACACTGGACATAGCAACAAAATTTATCTGTATTTGGATTGCTTACTAGAAATATAAGTCATGGTCTTTGGGTGAACATCAGTTTTGGACAGTGGTAAAGGATTGGGAATTTGAAAGGAAGACAAAATGCTCAGTGATTGGTGCTATCAGTTGATGGGGGAATCTAGCAAAGGTAGCAGGATTTTAGGTTTTACTTCACCTATCAGGTCTTGAACTACAAATTAGGAAAAGAACTGACCTCCACCAAGGCCTGGAATAAGGAGAGATTTAGTGACAGTAATATATACCACTCCAGTTTACTTACTATTTTTCCACATTAACTGACTTTAAAAGTAGAATTCAAAATAGATGAGTTTTTTTACTGTGTTTGAATAGACGGTGATATGAATAGACAGGACAGAGAAGAGAACTGTAGGACAGGTAGTATGAAAAGAACACTGAAATGGGTATGAAACAGCTCTGGGCTTCTGTTTCCTCTGCTGTAAAAGGACGGGATTGCATAGACTTTATCTTTGTTTCCTTGCAGCTCTGAACGTCTGTGTTTAAATAAGGAAGAAAAGGAAATGGAAAGGTTTGTGCTAGCCACTGATTTATCTCTGTAAAGTTATTGTTAAACGTACTTGATTAACGAAGGTCACTTTGTGGGAAGAATATGCCATTAAACATTTTGAAATGTGCTGTGCTGAAAGTATGTTTTCTGGAAATCATCTCAGTTCGACTGGGATGCTGCGTATCACAGTACCACTTAAGTGGGCTACACTGGGGGTTTTATTTTGCAGTTACTCTTTCCCTTTTGATTCATTTCCAATAGTACCAATCCTTTTAGCCACACATGATCTTCATCCCATTAGTTTAAAACAGCTTGATGACATGTATAATGTCAAAATGACATATTGAAAACTGATCTAGATTAATTTTTAATATAGTTCTAGAAAGCCATCTTCCTCTACACACTGGGGATTATAGGTATTTAACATATAATGAACATTTATAAATGTAATTATAAAATGTTATATTTTATATAAATTTATATTTATATAACAAAGGTTTATATAATTTATATAATATTATATATGTTTATGTATAAAATGGCAAACTACAGTCAGTATTTTACTCTGTGCTTTTCATTTGAATTACTGTTCCATAGTAGTCAGGAGTAATTTTGTCTATAAAAGAACTATATATTTAATAATATTTTGATATTTATGTCATTATAGTATATTTTTAGTTTAAGTGAAAAATACTTTAAAGAATTAAAATATCATGTTAAAAATAACTGTTGAAATTGAAAATAAAACACACATTTTTAGATGGGATGAAGAGACCTGGTACTATTTTTATTTTAAACAAAGTAATATTTATATCTTGAAAGATGGCAGTCTTCTACCTACTTTTACATATCCCTAGTCCCTAGTCCAGCTCCCTGGACATACCTACTTTAAGAAATTAATAGTCGTTTTTTGAAAGTTAAAGTATAGTTGATTGGGCTTCCCTGGTGGCGCAGTGGTTGAGAGTCTGCCTGCTAATGCAGGGGACATGGGTTCGAGCCCTGGTCTGAGAAGATCCCACATGCCGTGGAGCAACTAGGCCTGTGAGCCACAACTACTGAGCCTGCGCGTCTGGAGCCTGTGCCCTGCAACAAGAGAGGCCGCGATAGTGAGAGGCCCACGCACCGCGATGAAGAGTGGACCCCGCTTGCCATAACTAGAGAAAGCCCTCGCACAGAAACGAAGACCCAACACAGCAAAATAAATAAATTAATTAATAAACTCCTACCCCCAACATCAAAAAAATAAAAAGTGTAGTTGATTTACAGTATTATGTTAGTTTCAGATGTATAAAATAGTGATTCAGTATTTTTACAGATTATACTCTGGCTTTTTTGGCTGCACTGCATGGCTTGTAGGATCTTAGTTCCCTGACCAGGGATTGAACCCATGCCCTTGGCAGTGAAAGCGCAGATTCCTAACAACTGCTGGACCACCAGGGAATTCCCTATATTCCATTTAAAGTTATTATAAATAACGGCTGTATTTCCCTGTACTGTATAATACATCCTTATAGCTTATTTATTTTATGCATAGTAGTTTGTACTTCTTAATCCTCTACTCCTGTCTTGCCCCTCCCCTCTTCCCTCTCCCCAGTGGTAACCACTAGTTTGTTCTCTATATCTGTGAGTCTGTTTCTGTTTTGTCATATTAATTCGTTTCATTTTTTAGATTCCACATATGAGTGATAACATTGAGTTTTGTCTTTCTGTGTCTGACTCTTTTCACTAAACATAATACTCTCTAGGTCCATCCATGTTGTTGTAAATGGCAGAACTTCATTCGTTTTAATGGCTGAGTAATATTCCTGTGTGTGTGTGTGTGTGTGTGTGTGTGTGTGTGTGTACGCACTACATATTCTTATTCCATTCATCTGTTGATGGACACTTAGGTTGTTTCCATATCTTGGCTCTTGTAAATAATGCCATGATGAACATAGGTGTCTATATCTTTTTCAAGTACTGTTTTCATATTCTTTGGATAAATAACCAGAAGTGGGATAGCTGGATCATATGTTAGTTATATTCTTAATTTTTTGAGGAATCTCCATACTGTTTTCCATAGTGGCTGCACCAATTTACATTCTCACTAATAGTGTACAAGGGCTCCCTTTTCTCCAAATCCTTGCTGACATTGTTATTTGTAGACTTTTTGATGATAGCCATTCTGACAGGTGTGAGGTGATATCACATTACGGTCTTGATTTGCATTTTCCTGATGGATTAGTGATGTTGAGCATCTTTTCATGTGCCTGTTAGCCATCTGTGTGTCTCCCTTGGAAAAATGTTCATGTGTTCTGCCCATTTTTAAATTGGGTTGTATTTTTTTTATATTGAATTGTTTGAGCTCTTTATATATTTTGGATATTAACCCCTTACTGGTCATATCATTTGCAAATGTTTTCTCCCATATTGTAAGTTGTCTTTTTGTTTTGTTAATGGTTTCCTTTGCTGTAGAAAAGCTTTTCAGTTTAATTAGTTGCCATTTGTATATTTTTGATTTTGTTTCCTTTGGCTTAGAAGACAGATCTAAAAAACTATTGCTGTGATTTGTGTCAAAGAATGTTCTCTATGTTTTCTTGGAGTTTTATAGTTTCCAGTCTAACATTTAGGTCTTTAATCCATTTTAAGTTTATTTTTGTAGGTGGTATGAAAAAAATGTTCTAATTTTATTCTGTAAAATAAATGTAGCTGTCCAGTTATCCCAGCACCACTTATTAAAGAGACTGTCTTTTCTCCATTGTATATTCTTGCCTCCTTTGTCATAGATTAATTGACCATGAGTGCATGGCTTTATTTCTGGGCTCTCTGTTTTGTTTCATTGATCTGTATATGTCTTTTTGTGCCACTACTGTGCTATTTTGATGACTGTAGCTTTGTAGTATAGTCTGAAGTCAAGGAGTGTGCTAACCCCAGCTTTCTTTTTTTCAAGATTGCCCTGGCAACTCAGGGTCTTTTGTGGTTCCATATTAGTTTTAGGATTATTTGTTCTAGTTTTGTGAAAAATGTCATGGGTATTTTGATAGGGATGGCATTAAATCTGTAGATTGCTTTGGTAGTACAGATTTTAACAATATTACTTCTTCTAATCCATGAACATGGGATATCTTTCCGTTTCTTTGTATCATCTTCAGTTTCCTTCATCCGTGTGCTATGGTTTTTAGTCTTTCACCTCCTTGGTTAAGTTAATCCTAGGTATTTTATTCTTTTTGATGCAATTTTAAACGAGATTATTTTCTTGCTTTCTCTTTCTGGTGGTTCATTATTAGTTTATAGAAAAGCAACAGATTTCTGTGTATTAACCTTGTATATTGCAACTTTACTGAATTCACTTATTCTAATAGTTTTTCAGAGAAGACTTTAGGGTTTTTCTATATGTAGTGTCATGTCATCTGCGAATAATGACAGTTTTACTTCTTCCTTTCCAATTTGGATACCTTTTATTTCTTTTTCTTGTATGATTGCTCTGGCTAGGACATCCAATACTATGTTAGATAGAAGTGATTGAGAGTGGGTATCCTCTGTCTTGTTCCTGATTTTAGAAAAAAAAGCTTCCAGCTTTTCACCATTGAATATGGTGTTAGCTATGGGTTTGTCATAAATGGTCTTTATTATGTTAAGATACGTTCCCTCTATACCAACTTTGATGAGAGTTTTTTCTTTTTTTAATCATGAATGGCTGTTGAATTTTGTCAAATGCTTTTTCTCCATCTATTGAGATGATCATGTGATTTTATCTTTTTGTTAATGTGGTGTATCACATTGATTGATTTGCAGATATTGAACCATCTTTCATCCCTGGAATAAATCCCACTTGGTCATGCTGTATGATCCTTTTTATATAATTGTTCAATTCTGTTTTCTAATATTTTGTTGAGGATTTTTGCATCTATATTCATCAGAGATATTGGCCTGTAATTTTCTTCTTTTTGTAGTGTTTTTGTCTGGCTTTGGTATCAGGGTAATGGTGGCTTCATAGAATAAATTTGAAAGTGTTCCCTGCTCTTCAATTTTTTTAGAATAGTTTGTTTGTGTCTTTCATTTTCTTTTTTTTGGCCACTCCACGTGGCTTGTGGGATCTTAGTTCCCCAACCAGGAATTGAACCCATGACCCGTTCGATGGACCACCAGGGAATTCCCTAGAGTAATTTGAGAAATAGTTAGCTCTTTTTATATGTTTGGTAGAATTCTCCTATGAAGCTGTCTGGTCCTGGACTTTTGTTTGCTGGGAGTTTTTTGGGTTTTTTTTAATCAAAAATTCAATTTCACTACTAGTGATTGGTCTGTTCACATTGTCTCTTTCTTCCTGATTCATTCTTGGAAGGTTATATGTTTCTGGAAGTTTGTCCATTTTTTCTAGGTTGTCCAATTTATTGGCATATGACTGTTCATAATATTCTCTTATGATTTTTTGTATCTCTGTGGCATCAGTTGTTATTTGTCCTCTTTCATTTCTTATTTTGTTTATTTGGGTCCTTTCTCTTATTTTCTTGATAAGTGGTACTATTGGTTTATCAATTTGGTTTATCTTTTTTAGAAAAACAGCTCTTGGTTTCATTGGTCTTTTCTGTTTTTTGTTTTTTCTTTTTAATTTCTATTTTCTTTAAATCCACTTTGGTCTTTATTATTTTCTGTTTTCTACTGACCCTGGGCTTTGTTCTTCTTTTTCTAATTCCTTTAGTTGGTAGTTTAGGTTTCTATTTGAGAGTTTTCTCTTTTTTTGAGGTAGGCCTGTATCGCTATGAACTTGCCTCCTTTAACTGCTTTTGCTGCATCCCATAGATATTTGGAAAGTTGTGTTTCCATTTTCATTTGCCTCAAGGTATTTTCTGATTTTCTCTTTGATTTCTTCATTGACCCATTGGTTTTTTAGGAACATCTTGTTTAGTCTCCACGTGTTTGTGTTTTCCCCATTTTTTTTCCTGTAGCTGATTTCTAGTTTCATACCATTATGGTTGGAAAAATGATTGATATCATTTCTATCTTCTTAAATTTGTTGAGACTTGTTTTGTGGCCTAGCATATGATCTATCCTGGAGAACGTTCCATGTGCACTTGAAAAGAATGTGTATTCGGTTTTTTTTAGATGGAATGTCCTGTAGATATCTATTAAGTCCAAGTGGTCTAATGTGTCATTTAAGACTACTGTTTCCTTATTGAATTGACTATTTTTACAGCAGAAAAATTGAACAGAACGTATATATACCCCCACCCCCCCCAGTCGACCCCATTATTAACATCTTGCACTAGTGTGGTACATTATTGAAATTGATGAACCAATATTGATACATTGTTATTAACAAAAGTTTTATAAAAGAAATACATGCTATAGTTTTTGTTAGAGTTTACTCTTTGTGTTGTACAGTTCTATGGGTTTGATAAATGCATATTATCTATCCTATTACAGTATCATATAGAATAGTTATACTACCCTAAAAGTCCCTTGTCCCCCACTTATGTATTTCTCCCTTATTTTCTCTGAACCATGGAAGCTACTGATCTTTTCACTGGCTCTGTAGTTTTGGCTTTTCCAGAATGTCTTATAGTTAGTATCATACATTATGTTGGCTTTCAGACTGGCATCTTTGACTTAGAAATATACATTTAAGATTCTTTTTTTTGTGTGTGCGGTACGCAGGTCTCTCACTGCTGTGGCCTCTCCTGTTGCGGAGCACAGGCTCAGCGGCCATGGCTCACGGGCCCAGCCACTCCGCGGCATGTGGGATCTTCCTGGACTGGGGCACAAACCCGTGTCCCCTGCATCAGCAGGCGGACTCTCAACCACTGCGCCACCAGGGAAGGCCCCCTTCTTTTTTTTTTCAAAGAAGTCCCATTTTATTCCTGAGAGCATACAAATCCCCTTCCTCATAAGGAAAAGTACTTTCCCTTTCTCTTGGGTGATAGATACACCTCTTCCACAGTTCCCAGCATTCTCTTCTACCGGTACTTTCCACGTCAGTTAAATCATTTGTGGAGATAGCTGATGCGTTTGTTCAGGTTGTGCAGGTCATCAGTGAACATCCAATTTCCAACCATTCTCTTCTTTCGGATACAACGCTGCAATTCATTCCCCTTCCAGCCTCGAAGCCATATGGGGCCCTTGATCAGTTCTTTGGGGTGCTTTTCAAAGTTTCCCAGGATCCCGATGTCATATACCCCGAATGTGGCTCTCTTCTCATTCCAACGGTCAGCCACTTTGCGGGGTGGGAGGGTGACCCTCACATGGAACAGTCTGGGAACACCTCCTGTCCTGGGGGTGACGGAGTGGGTCATGGTCCCAGGGGCACGGCCACTACCCAACTACAAATGCTGCATCTCCAGCAGGCACCGTCAGGGCCTCCTCTCCACCAACCGTGAAAAAGGAGGACCCTGTGGGGAAGATTCTTCCCTGTCTTTTTAAAAAATTGAGTATAATTTACATATAACATTATATTAGTTTCAGGTATATGACATAATGATTCGATATTTGTATATATTTTATATACTGTGAAATGATCACCACAAGTCCAGTTATCATCTGTACCATACATAGTTACAAAATTTTCTTATGATGAGAACTTTTAAGATTTACCCTCTTAGCAACTTTCAAATATGCAATACAGTATTATTAACTATAGTTAGGATGGCATGCACTACACCCTATGACTTATATATTTTATAACTGCAAGTTTGTGTCTTTTGAGCACCTTCATCTGTTTCACATACATCCTCACCCCACCTCTGGCAACTACCACCAATTGTTCTCTGATTCAGTGAGCTCATTATTTGTTGTTGTTTTGTTTTGATTTGGTAGTTTTTAGGTTCCACATATAAGTGAGCTTGTCTGGTATTTGTCTTTCTCTGTCTTACTTATTTTCACTAATGTAATGCCCTCAAGTTGCATCCATGTTGTTGCAGATGTCAAGATTTTATTCTTTTTTGTGGCTAATAGTCCATTGTGTGTGTGTGTGTGTGTGTGTGTGTGTGTGTGTGTGTACACATACATACATAAATACATACCAGAATTTCTTTATCCATTTATCTATTGATGGACACCTAGGTTGTTTCCATATATTGGCTATTGTAAATAATGCTGCGGTGAACATGATTGTGTAGGTATCTATTTGAGTTAGCAATTTTGTTTTCTTTGTATAAATACCTAGAAGTGGAATTTCTGGGTCATATGGTAGTTCTATTTTTATTTTTTTTGAGCAACCTCTATACTGTTTTCTGTAGTGTCTGCATCAATTTTCATTCCCACCAACAGTGTGCAAGGGTTCTCTTTATTACATCCTTGCCAACATTTGTTATTTGTTGCCTTTTTGATAATAACCACTGTGACCGGTATGAGTTGATAACTCATTGTGGTTTTGATTTGCATTTCCCTGGTGATTACTGACATTGAGCACCTTTTCACATACCTGTTGGACATTAATATATCTTCTTGGAGAAATGTCTATTCATGTCTTCTGCCCATTTTTAGATTAGATTGTTTTCTTCCTATTGAGCTGTATAAATTCTTTGTACATTTTGGTTATTAACCCCTTATCAGATATATGACTTTCAAATATTTTCTCCCTTTCCATATGTTGCCTTTTTGTTGACGGCTTTTACTGTGTAGAAGGTTTGTAGTTTGATGTACTCCCACTTGTTTATTTTTGCTTTTTTAGGTCATTGCTGAAACCAGTGTCAAGGAGCCTCCATGTCTTTTTGTGACGTGATACCTCATTTTTTAAAATTGCTGAATTGTGTCCTATTGTATGAGTATACCACAAGTTTGTTTATTCATTCAGCTGTTGAAAGACATCTTGGTTAATTTCTGTTTTAGGCAATTATAAGTAAAGCTGTTATAAATATTCGTGTGCAGGTTTTTGAGTGGATGTAAGTTTTTACTTTGTGTAAATATGTAGGAGTATGATTACTGGAGAGTATGGTAAGTCTGTGTTTCTCTTTGTAAGAAACTGCCAAACAGTCTGCCAGAGTGGCTGTACCACTTTTGCATTCCCATCAGCAATGAATGAGAATTCTTGCTGTTCTACATCCTCAGCAGAATTTGGTCTTGTCAGGTTTGGACTTTAGACATTTTATTTAATTAATTTATTTATTTGGCCATGCCATGTGGCTTGTGGGATGTTAGTTCCCCTACCAGGGATTGAACCTCTGCCCTCAGCAGTGAGAGCAAGGAGTCCTAACCACTGGGCCACCAGGGAATTCCCAGATTTTAGACATTTTAATAGGGGTAGTTTCTCATTTTTAAAAAAATATTTATTTATTTATTTATTTATTTATTTGGTGGCCCCGGGTCTTAGTTGCGGCATGCAGGATCTTTAGGTGCAGCATGTGAACTCTTAGTTGTGCCACGTGGAATCTAGTTCCCTGACCAGGGATCGAACCTGGGCCCCCTGTATTGGGAGCATGAGTCTTAGCCACTTGGACCACCTGGGAAGTCCCCTCTCATTTTTGTTTTAATTTACACCTCCCTAATGACATATGATAATGAACATCTTTTCATATGCTTATTTGCCATCTGTGTGTCTTCTTTGGTGAAGTGTCTATTCAGATCTTTTGCCCATCTTTTAATTGGGTTGTTTGTTTTCTTGTTGAATTTTAAAAGTTCTTTTTTATATTTTGATTCAAGTTCTTTATCAGGTATTTGTTTTGCAGATACTTTCATTTTCTTAGACATATCCACTTTAAATTCTTTCACAAATATCTATGAGTATTAAACTATACACTTAAAATGTATTTCAGTGGAATTATTTAGCTGTTTCTTGATTATCAATTCTAGAAATGATCTAGTGAATTTTCAATTTTTCTGTTTATGTATTTTCATGTTTATTATTTTGAGTCTAAAGCTCCAAAAGGGTAAGGATTTTATCTGCCTCGATTGCTACTGTATCCACAGCTTTAGCACATAATAGGTGTTTACTGAATATTAGTTGGATAAATGAAGAAATGAATACTATCTCTTAATGCAGCAGAACATCTTTTTATACAACACCTTGAGACTTTGGATGATGGCATCAAATACAGAATATAAGGGATGTAAGGACTTTGGAAAATATTTTAAGTTAGTCATGTATGTTTTTCCTACTAAAGATAGATTCAAACCAAAACAAGCTTATTTTCCTAATTGTCTATTTACTTACCTATTGATGAGAAACAATAGATGTGAGAGTAAGAAACAGATGCTTTAAATAGAATATTGCATGGTAATTTAGTTTCCCTCATACTCTGCCTGAAAACCTGTTTGTCCTGTCTTATCATTGATATTATGAGTTTAACCATTCTGGCATGGTAAAACAGGATCAACATTTTGGATTAATCTTGAGTTCTAATGAAACTAGAAAATATTTTCCATTCACACCCTTCAAAAGGCTGTGTTGGCTAAAAGTCAATCTCATCCATGTCATAACACTTATCATACAGTATTGTCTTTGTCTTTCTCCCCCGTTTGTATGTAAGAATCTTGTGATTATGATTTCTCTTTGTATCCCCAGCATCTAGCGTAGTGCTCAATAAATGTTTGTTAATGAACAAATATATGAATCCCAGATCATTAATTTTTTCAACAAACACTGAGTGCTTGTTATTTGTCTGTCACTGTGCTGGGTGCTGAGTTTATACTAATGACATTATGATCCCTACCCTCACGTAAAGATTAGTGGAAATAACCAAAAGCAAACAAACAGAATTACAAATTGTGATAAGGGATATGAAAGAAATTAACAAGGAGGGATAATATTAAAAACGGAGAAGGGGAGGAAGGTCTGGAAAGTCTTCTGAGAAATGACAAAATTTTAGGTGATACATGAAATTTGAGGAGTCAGCCATTCAAAGAACAGAGAGAAGAATGCTTCGGGAAGAGTAAACATCATGGACACAGTCTCTGAGGTAGGAAAGCACCTATTCACGAAACTGAAAGGAATACAGTGTGGTTAAAGTATAGCAAGTAAGAGAGGTCACATAAAAAGAGGTTGGAGAGGAGATCAGGGAATAGATCATGTTGGCCTTTGCAGCTCATGTAGGGAGTGCAGAGAGAAGCCATGGGAATGGATGAGCTCACCTAGGGAAGAGTGTACAGAGGAAAGAGAAAGGGCCCAGGGCTGAGCCGCTGAGGTCAAGTGGAGAAGGAGGACCCAGTACAAGTGACTGAGGAGTGGCCAGAGAGACAGGCAGAAAACCAAGAAAATGTGTTGTCTCGGAAGTCAAAAGAAGAATGTAGTTTGTCAAAGGATAGGGATTATCACCTATGCCAAATGCTGATCAGGGTCAATAATTTGTGGACAGGAAAGGGCCCACTGGACTTGACTACATCAGGGTCATTGATAAAAGCAATCTTGGTTGAGCTGTGCATACAGAAGCCAGAATGGGTTGAAAATGGAATAAGAAGAGAGGAGATTGAGATGTCCTTTTCAGGTTTTACTAAGGGAGAACAGAAGAAATTGGGGCAATTATTCAATGAAGATGGTTATTATGGGTGAATTTTTTTTAAGGATGGGAGAAACTACTGTATTTATATAAAATCATGAATGATCCTCTAGGCAAGTTGTTTTAGGAGAAAAGGGGATTGATCAAAGGAAGAGAAAAGTTTTTGAGAAGGTCAAAGGGATGGGATCTATTCATCTGTTGAGGGTTAGGTTTTCAACAAGGGGAAGAAAGGTGGGGAAAGACAGAGGTAGATTTTTGTATTTAGTGGTGAGAGCATTAAGAAATTTCTATATCCTTGGCTCATACTTCATATAGGAAATATAAACATTGAGAGAAGGTGAAATAGGGATAGGTGATGAAGGTTTCAGAAAAGAGAATTAGTTATGTTGGAGTGGGAAAGTAAAGCCTAGTAGAAAATGGAAATTTTCATAGCCCTGTAAGACTTTGTATCAAACTTTCAGCCAGTTTATACTAGTCCAGTCCTGACTTCATGGGATAGGGTCAGTATTTTTCTTTGGAGACATTTTGAGCTTGTTACATTATCTTAGCAATACAAGCACTTTTGAATGGAGAAACAAGTAAAGTCCTATAGGGCCAATCTGTGTTGCCATCTGTTCATCCATTTCCGTTTATTTGTTTACTCATTGATTCATTCAGTGAGAATTATTTATTGCTTAGTGTTCTGGTTTTAACCAAAGAGATGCAAAAGAAGGTAGAAAGATGGCCACTCTATTAAAACATACTGTTCACGTTTCTATAGATGACAAATCTTAAGTATATGAAATAAGTAACAAAACAATTACAAAGCTGCAGATGCTTTGCAGTTGGAAGCAGACAGATGGTGATGGTGGTGCTAGTGGCGGCAAGGAGAATGAGATAGGTGATATTCATTGAGTGTTTATCATGTGCTAGCCACTTTTCTAAAAGCTGCTCATCTTATCCTATTTAATATATGTAACTCCTTATGAGGTAGGTAGTGTTATAATCCACATTTGACAATAGGTCTAAAACGATTAACTTGTTCAGAAATCACACAGCCAATAACTAGAGTTAGGAATCAAACTCAGATTCTTTGACTTCCAGAGTCCACACTCCAAAGCAATATGCAATGGTTTTAGGAACAAACAGAATAAGAGAGTGATGAAATTGAGGTCTGTAGTGCTAGGGCCGCTTCTCTAGCAACACCGGGACTATGACCACAGAGTTCCTGGGCAGACAGCTAAAAGAGAATCAGAAGGGAGCTAACATTTATTTAGTACATACTCTGTAATTTGTTTATTATCTAGTTTGTTTATTTCTAGTAAACCTTTGTAAAAGGTGATATTATCCTTATTTTACAGTTGAAGAAACTGAGATACTATGAACCAACCAAGGTTTTTTTGGCTGTATAACTCATGCTTTTTCCCCATAGGTGTAGTGGAGAGGATAAAAATTAAAAACTCGTTAGGTTTTATGGTGATTTTTATGTTATTTTCTTAGCATTTCTGAGAGGAACATCTGTATTTATACCATGTTTTCAAAGCAAATTTTATACTTCATTCAAAAAGAAGGGTGAAAAATATCTGATTTGTATTTTATTAGATGGCAATTTGTTATTTTAAATGAAGTTATATATTAAATTAGTTGCAATTTACTTTTGAATAACTGGCATTACAGTAAGTTTTGTTTAGCATTTGGGAATTTTGGTGGTGAATACAGAATAACCTTTATAAGAGCCTGAATTACAAGGTCTTTATAAGACCCTTAATTACATTAAGATAATCTGTTGGCTTATAACTTCAGAGATCAATTTTCTCAAGGTTTTTCTGTCCTCTGGTGTTAAAACATAGCCACTGGCTATACTCCTTGGGAAGCAGAGAGGTAGTAATTTCTCAGACTGAAAGTGGGTCGAATTGTGGTGTTAAGAGCATTGTAATGAGCAGAAGAGATCAATATTTCTAAACAAACCTAGGTTTAGAATACTTCACAGCCATTTATTAGCTTCTTCATGATCTTGGGCACAAGGCACTTTCATCATCTGTAAAATAAAGGTGAAAACACTTAAGTTGCACAATTACATATAATAAAGATCTGTTGAATGAATGAATTATGAATATTAGAAGTAATAAATATGTTACCTACCACTGTATATAGTGTGTTATCCCTAAATGATAACTTATTATTTTAATTATATCTTTATGGAAAGTTGACTGTGTTTCTGTATAAAGTATTGGTTTTTGTTATTGAGTGGTAGAGTTCATTACATATTCTGGATATCAGATTCCTATCAGAGATCTTGATTTGCAAATATTTTCTCCCATTCCTTGAGTTGCTTTTTCACTCTGTCAGTAATGCCCTTTGATGCACCAAAGTTTTAAATCTTTTTTTTTTTTTGCGGTATGTGGGCCTCTCACTGTTGTGGCCTCTCCCGCTGCGGAGCACAGGCTCCGGACGTGCAGGCTCAACGGCCATGGCTCACGGGCCCAGCCACTCCGTGGCATGTGGGATCTTCCCGGACTGGGGCACGAATCTGCATCCCCTGCATCGGCAGGCGGACTCTCAACCACTGCGCCACCGGGGAAGCCCCAAAGTTTTAAATCTTGATGAAGTTCAACTTACCTGTTTTTTCTTTTGTTGTCTGTGCTTTTCGTGTCACATCTAAGAAAGCACTGGCAGATCAAATGTCATGAAGCATTTTCCCTATGTTTTTTCTAAGAGTTTTATAGCTTTAGCACTTACATTTAGGTGTTTGATCCACTTCAGTTAATTTTTGTATATGGTGTAAGATAAGAGTCTAGTTTCATTCTTTTATTCTTTTGAATGTGGATATCTAGTTTTCCCAACACCATTTTTTTTTTTTTAAATTTGGTTGCACTGGGTCTTAGTTGCAACAGGTAGGCTCCTTAGTTGTGGCATGCGAACTCTTAGTTGCAACATGGATGTGAGATCTAGTTCCCTGACCAGGGATCGAACCCGGCCCCCCTACATTCGGAGTGCAGAGTCTTAATCACTGCACCACCAGGGAAGACCCTCAACACCATTTGTTGAAAAGACTTTTTTTGCCATTGAATTGTCTTGGCACCCATGTCAAAAATCATTTGACTATCTATACATTTATTTCTGTGTTCTCTGTTTTATTCTCTTCTTTGTGTCATTATTTATACTACTATCACACTGTTTTGATTACTGTAGCTTTGTAGTAAATTTTTTTTTTTTGTAGTAAATTTTGAAACCATCAAATATGAATCTTCCAACTTTGTTCTTAGTCAAGATTATTTTGGCTGTTTGGGATCCCTTGAGATTCCTTATGAATGAATTTAAGGATGGATTTTTCTGTTTCTGAAAGAAAGTCTTTGGGGCTTTGATAGGGATCGCAGTGGATCTGAAGATCACTTTGGGTAATATTGACATCTTAACAATGCTAAGTCTTCTGATCCACGGACATGGCATTTCTTCTTGAAATTTTTTTGTCAGTCTTCTGTTGTCTTCAGTGTACAAGTCTGTCATTTTCTGAGTTAATTTAATTCCTAAGTATTTTATTCTTCTTGATGCTATTGTAAATGGAATTGTCTTCTTTCATTTTTTGGCTTGTTCATTTTTTTTTTTTAACTTTTTTTTTTTTTTTTGGCTGCACCGCATGACATGTGAGATCTTAGTTCCCCCACCAGGGATCAAACCCACACCCACTGCAGTGGAAGCACGGAGTCTTAACCACTGGACCACCAGGGAAGTCCTTGTTCATTATTATTAAAAATTTTTTTATTGAAGTATACTTAATTTACAATATTATATTAATTTTAGGTGTATAGCATAATGAATCAGTATTTTTACAGATTATACTCCATTAAAAGTTATTATAAGGTAGTGGCTATGATTCCCTGTGCTATGGAATATATCCTTATTGCTTATCTAATTTATACATAGTAGTTTGTATCACTTAATCCTGTACCCCTAATTTTCCCCTCCCCCTCTCCTTTTCCCCTTTGGTAAGCACTAGTTTGTTTTTTGCATCTGTTAGATCTGTTTCCATTTTGCATGTACACTCATTTGTATTATTTTTTAGGCTCCACATATAAGCCGTATTATACAGTATTTGCCTTTCTCTGTCTGACTTATCTTACTTTTGGCTTGTTCATTCTTAGTGTACAGAAATACAAGTGCTTTTTGCGTGTTGACTTTGTATCCTGCAACCTTGCTGAATTTGCTTATTAGTTCTTACGTTGTGTGTGTGTGTGTGTGCGCGTGCGTACAATCTTTAGGGTTTTGTATGTGCCATCTGTGAACAGAGATAATTTTACTTCTTAATTTCCAATTTGAATGCCTTTTATTTGGTTTCCTTGCCTATTTGCTCTGGCTAAACTTCCAAAACTGAGTTTGAATACAAGTGGCAAAAGTGCATATTCTTGTCTTGTTCCTGTCTGAGACGAAAAGCTTTCTGTCTTTCACTGTTGCATATGATGTTAGTTTTGGGTTTTTTATATGTGGCCCTTATTATGTTGAGGTACTTTCCTTCTATTCTAAGTTTGTTTAGTGTATTTATCATGTAAGCATGTTGAATTTTGTTGTGCTTTTTCTGTATCAGTGATCATGTGGATCTTTTTTCATTCATTTAATGTTGTGTATTACATTGACTAATTTTCCTTTGTTGAACCATCCTTGCATTCAAGGAAAAAAATCCCACTTGGTTATAATATATAATCCTTTTTATGTGTTGCTGAATTTGGTTTGCTAGTATTTTGTTGAGGATTTTTTGCATCAGTGTTCAAAAGGGATATTGGTCTCTAGTTTTCTTGTAATGTATTTGTCTGGCTTTGGTATCAGTAATGCTGGCCTCATAGAGTGAGTTAGGAAATATTCCTTGCCTTTCAGTTTTTTGGAAGAGTTTAAGATTTGATGTTCTTAAATGTTTGGTAGGGACTTCCCTGGCAGTCCAGTGGTTAAGACTCTGCGCTTCCACTGCAGGCAGCATGGGTTTGATCCCTGGTCGGGAACTAAGATCCCATATACCACACAGCATGGCCAAAACATAAAAAATGTTTGATAGAATTTACCAGTGATGCCCTCTGATTTGGAGCTTTTCTTTGTTAGGAGGTTTTTGATTACTGATTCAATCTGTTTGCTATAGATGTATTCAGATTTTCTATTTCTTCCTGATTCAGACTTGGTAGGTTTTGTGTTTCTAGGAATCGGTACATTTCATCTAGGTGGGTCACAATTTTTCTAAATCAAAACAGAATTAATAGAAAAACTCAGATTAGGATATTGAGTCTTAAATCAGTGCTTCCTTTGATAAAACAAATCAGAAGGTGGTTATAGGATGTCAGCTAACAATGTGTCTTAGCTATATAATGCATTCATCACATTTTCAATATATAAAAGGGCAAAAGAAATGTTTGAGTGGGTTATTAACAGTGGAGAAATATTTAAATTTATATTAAGAAGTAGAAATTAAAATTATGCCTAAATAGCAAAAAACCAGAAAATGTTGATAATACACAATGAAGGTGATGTTACGTTGAAATCAGCATGATTATATTCAAAAAGCTGTATGTATCAATTCTTAGAGTTATTAATTCCTTTTGGGGGAAATAATTCCGAAGAACGAGGTTTGTAATCAAAAAGATGGTCATTTTAGTGTTACTTTTTTGTTTTTAATTTTTAAATTTTATTTAATTAATTTTTTTGGCTGTGTTGGGTCTGTGTTGCTGCATAAGGGCTTTCTCTAGTTGTGACGAGTTGGGGCTACTCTTTCTTTTGCGGTTCATGGGCCTCTCACTGTTGTGGCCTCTCCCATTGCAGAGCACAGGCTCCAGACACGCAGGCTTAGCAGCCATGGCTCATGGGCCCAGCCACCCCGCGGCATGTGGGATCTTCCCGGACCGGGGCACGAACCTGTGTCCCCTGCATCGACAGGCAGACTCTCAACCACTGCGCCACCAGGGAAGCCCCGGGGCTACTCTTCATTGCGGTGCGCAGTCTTCTCATTGCAGTGGCTTCTCTTGTTGCGGAGCATGGGCTCTAGGCATACGGACTTCCATAGTTGTGGCTCGCAGGCTCTAGAGCACAGGCTCAGTAGTTATGGCACACGGGCTTAGCTGCTCCGTGGCATGTGGACTCTTCCCAGACCAGGGATCGAACCTGTGTCCTGCGCATTGGCAGGCAGATTCTTATCCACTGCACCACCAGGGAAGCCCTAGTGTTACTTAAAATAGTAAATAAATTTGAAATAATTTCTGTACAAAATTGGATAGTGATAAGTTAAATATAATAATGTAATTTGATTCCACCATTAAAAATTTTTATAAAGCTGTATGGAAAATACTTATGATGATGTATGAGTAAAATAAAATGCAAACTCATAGTTATACTTTGTTTTTAATTATAAAGATTATTCTTGGGCATACAAATAAGTATATCTAAGAGGAATGTGTAAAACTGAAAATGGATCATTTTGTTTGGTGGAATTTTGGATAATTATTCTCTTTTCCTCTCTGTTTTTAATTCTTAGAGTGGTTCTTAATATTGATTCAATTAAAAACAAGTCAGGATCTGTAAAATAATCTTGCCCAAAAAAGTCAAACTCAAGTCTGATCAAATGTCTAGATTTTGCAATCAATTTTAGGAAATACAGAGAGAAACTCACGTTAACCAACACCACAAGAAGGCAATCGATGAAATCCAGATTGTGGGAAAGTACAGGACAAATGACTCAATTTCTTCAATAAAATCTTTGTGTGTGTGTTTTTTTTAAAACACTGTATCATACACTATTTAAAAATTTTTAAAAATCCTTTTCATTATTATTATTTTTTTGGCCATGTGGCTTGTGGGATCTCAGTTCCCTGACCAGGGGTTAAACATGGGCCACAGCAGTGAAAGCCCGGAATCCTAACCACTAGGCCACCAGAGAACTCCCTTCAGTAAAATATTTTTGAAGGAGAACCTATATATTAAAAGAGACTTGAGACAAATTCACCAGTCATAAAGTGTGGACCTTATTTGATTCTTGATTCAAGTATAACATTAAAAAACTAAATAAAATTAAAAATTTAAATATATTCATAAAAGCTTAATAAAAACACTATATTAAAAATATAAGACTCATACAGCATTGAATGCATATATTAGAAAAGAAAGACCTGAAGTCAGTCATCTAAGTGTCCACCTTAATAAACTAGAAAAAGAAGAGCAAATTAAATCCAAAATAATCAGAAGAAAAGAAATATTAAAAATTAGAGTAGAAATCAATGAAATTGAAAACAGGAGGTCAGTAGAGAAAAATCAGTGAAACCAAAAGCTGGTCTTTGAAAAGAGCAATAAAATTAATAAGCCTCTAGACAGGCTCATTAAGAAAAAAGAGTGGACCCAAGTTACTAATATCAGAAATGAAAGAAGGAACATCATTACACATTCCATTAAAAGGGTAATAGAGGAATACTATGCACAACTCTATGTCCACAAAGTTGGTAACTCAGAAGAAATGGACCAATCCCTTGAAAGACACAATTTGCCAAAATTCACACAAGAAGCAGTAGACAATGTGAATAGGCTTATGTCTATTAAAGAAATTAGGTCAGTAATTAATAACCTTCCAAGTCAGAAAGCACCAAGCCCAGGTGGGTTCATTGCTGAATCCAAACATTTGAGGAAGAAATTATACCACTCCTCCATAATCTCCTTTAGAAGATAGAACCAGAGGGAATACTTCCATACTCATTCTGTGAAGCCGGCATTCCTCTAATAACAAAACTAGACAAAGACATTATAAGAAAACTATGGACCAATATCTTTCATGAACATAGATGCAAAAATCCTCAACAAAATATTAGCAAATTGAATCCAACAGTGTATAAAAATAATCATATACCATGACTGAGTGGGATTTATCCTAGTTATGCAAGGCTAGTTTAACATTAGTAAATTAATTAATTTTAATCCATCACATCAATAGGCTAAAGAAGAAAAACCATGTGATCAACAGATGCAGGAAAAACCATTTGACAGAATGTAACACCCATTCATTATAAAACTGTTAGTAGATAAGGAAGAGAGAGGAACTTCCTCAACATGATAAAGAACATCTACAAAAAACTGACAGCTGATATAATAAATAGTGTGAAACTTGAAGCATTCTCACTAAGATCGTGAATGGGGCAAGATGTGCCCTCTCACCACTGCTTTTCAACATTCATACTGGAAGTCCTAGCTCAGGCAATAAGACAGGAAAAGGAAATAAAAGGTATGCAGATTGGGAAGAAAGAAATAAACCCGTGTCTTTGTTCACAGATAGCATAATCATCTATGTAGAAAATCTGAAAACATTGACCAAAAAACCCCTCCTGGAACCAATAAGTGATTACAGCAAGGGTGCCAGATAATAAGGTTAATATGCAAAAGTCAATTGCTTTCCTATATACCAGCAATGAATAAGTAGAAATCGAAATTAAAAACATGATATCATTGATGTTAGCACCCCCAAGACTAAATACTTAGGTATAAATCTAACAAAATATGTTGTATGTACAAGATTTATGTAAGGAAAACTACAGAACTCTCATGAGAGATACTCCATGTTCATGGATTGGAATACGCAATATTGTCAAGATGTCAGTTCTATAGATTGATCTATAGATTCAGTGCAATCCCAATCCCAACCAAAATTCCAGCAAGTTATTTAGTGTATATCCACAAACTGAATCTAATGTTTGTATATAGAGACTAAAAATCCAGTGTAGGCAACACAGTATTGAAGAAGAATAAAGTTGGAAGACTGGCACCACCAGACTTCGAGACTTACTATAATGCTGTAGTAAGCAAGACAGTTTGGCATTGGCAAAAGAATAGACAGATCAGTGGAACAGAAGAGAGATCCCAGGAAAAGGCCCACAGAAATATAGTTGACTTATCTTTGACAAAGGAACAGAGGCAATACAATGGGCAAACTGGGCATCTGCATGCAACAGATTGAGTCTAGATGCAGATCTTACACCTTACACAAAAATTTACTCAAAATAGATCACAGTCCTAAATGTAAAATGCAAAAATATAAGACTCCTAGAAGATAATGTAGGAGAAAATCTGGATGACCTTGGATTTGGTGATGAGTTTTTAGATGCCAAAAGCTCAATCCATGATAAGAATTGATAAGCTGGACTTGATTCAAATTAAAAACTTCTGTGAAATAACTTGTGAAGAGAATGAAAAGACAAACCAAAGACTGGGGAAAAATATTTGCAAAAGCCATTTCCAATAAAGAAGTGTTATCCAAAATATACAGAGAACTCAATAAGAAAAGAAACAACTCAATTTAAAAGTGGGCCAAAGACCTTAACAGACACCCCATGAAAGAAGATATACGATGGCAAATAAGCATATGAATAGTTGCCCACGTCATAAGAGTAATGCAAATTAAGACAACAATGAGGTACTACTACACACTTAATTAGAATGGTCAAAATCCAGAATGCTGACATCACCAAATGATGGTGAGGATGTGGAGCAACAGGAACTCTCATTTATTGCTGGTGGGAATGCAAAATGGTACAGCCACTTTGGAAGACAGTTTGGCAGTTTCTTACAAAGAGAAACATAGGCTTACCATACAGTCTGGCAATCATACTCCTAGGTATTTATATAAATGAGTTGAAAACTTATATGTTCACACAAAAACTTGTATGTGAATGTTTATAGCAGCTTTATTCACAATTGCCAAAATTTGAAAGGAACCAAGATGTCCTTCAGGAGGAGAATGGATAAACTGTGGTACATCCAGAAAAAGGAATATTCAGTGCTAAAAAGAAATGAGCTTATCAAGCCTTAAAAAGAAATGGAGGAATCTTAAATGCATATTATTAAGTGAAAGAAGCCAATCCGAAAGGGCTATATACTGTATGATTCCAACTATATTACATTCTGGAAAAGGCAAAACTATGGAGACAAAAAGATTGGTGATTTACAGGGGTTAGTGGAGAGGGAAGGATAAATAGGCAGAGCACAGATATTTAGGGGAGTGAAAGTACTCTGTATGATACTATAATGGTGCATAAAAGTTATTATACATTTATCCAAACCCATAGAATGTATAAGACCAAGAGTAAACCCTCATGTAACTATGGACTTTAGGTGATAATGATGTATCAGTGTAGATTGATTGTAAAAAATGTACCATTCTGGTGGGGGATGCTGATAATGGCAGAGGCTAGGCACGTAGCCAGGGTAGGGGGTATATGGAAAATCTCTGTACCTTCAGCTTAATTTTGCTGTGAACCCCAAACTACCCTAAAAAATAAAGTCTATTAAAAATATATATGTGACTTTTTAAAATGTTGATACTGCTTGGATATTTGATATTAAGAAATTGTTCATTTTTAAGGTGTGTGGTTTTGTTATGTTAAAATAGTCCCTATGTTTCAGAGATTATATATTGAAATATTTAAAGATTAAATGGTACCTGAAATGTATTTCAGAATGATTAAATGGGAGAGAAGTGGGTGAGGATTGACTTTGATAACGGTCTCACCTGGGTAATGGGCACTTGGGGTTTTGTTATGCTGTTATGTATACTTTTATATGATTGAAAATTTCTATAATAAAAAACTTTTTAAATCAAGAATGACCAGAGTATGGTTACAAAAATAGGGATATGTTTTAATTGCTTGCCTTTTTACAAATTAGCACTTTTAACCCACATATTACTCTTATAATGCATTATAAGTGTGTTATTTACAAGGTAATAACAGGATATATAAAAAATTAATTCAGAATATAGTAAAGGATATGAATCTGATAACTTCATACAAGTTTAAGGTTTTATGTTGAATCTTATTTCCTTACAACTCTTTCTGTTTATATAGCCTCACTTGGAAATAAAGTTTGAAGGTTTGGTCAGGGACCCTTTGGAGCCAGATACACTCTTAAAATGACTCTGATAATTATTGTTTTCAATTAATAACAGCAAAGTTGCAGCAGGTGTTTAGACAGAAGCAGGGTTCGAATCTGATTGAACTGCTTTAGTTCTTATTACATTGATTTTGGTATTTGTTAATATGCAAGGGTAAAGTACTCTTTTGCACTTAAGAATTTTTACAAGTTATTACTGTCACTGGTCTTTGTGAGTGGCTGGATATTGGTCAGTCACAAGCACTTTCCTCTCCTGGTTTTTATTCTTGCAAGGCAGTTATTTCTGTCATAATTACAGGGCTTTTTGAAGACTTGGGACATCATTCTTTCTAATTTGGAAAGAAATAAGTGAGCATTTGATGATTTGAATTTTCAAGAATTGCAGTGGAGTGTTATTCACACTGTAAGGGGGTATAAATAGGCACAAAAAAAGGTACTGAATATGAAGCTTGTTCATAAATTTCGTAGTAGGGTTTGTTATCTGGAAAGCCATGAGTGGAAAATTTTAAAAGGAAAGGGATCTAAGGGCACCATCGTATATTTAGTACCTATAATGTGCTACATTTTACATGGGTTATCTCATTTAATCTTCATAAAAACCTTACATGGAGGATATTAATATTTCAGTTTTACATATGAGGAAAAACTGAGCCTCAGAGATTTAAAATTATTCGGCTAGTGAATGATAAAGTTGAGATTGGAACCCAGAAGTGCCACATTAAAGAAAATTACACACAAACGGAACATTTTAACCAATATTTCGCTGGAACATTATATAGCATATGTATTATAAATCATCATAATTTGTCTCTTTACAGTTAGTTGGATCATACAGATCCTGTCATTTAAGGTCATTCATAACCATTTGACCTATAAGACTTGAGGTCACTATTATTAATAAACTGCTTAAAATGTGTTTGTGACTGTTGGAGTTGTGAATTTGAGCATGTATGATATAGCCCTTCCTTGATAAGTGCACATTAATGTTTGTTTCTCCATTCATATATTCGTTTGTGCAATCATTTTACTAATCCAGGAAGCAATAAGCATTTATCGAGTACCTATGTTATTTCAGGCACTGTGATATCAGTATTAACAATACTTTCATTCATTGTTCCATGGAGTTTACATTGTAGTTTGGGAAAATGGAGAATAAGTTAAATAAATGCAATAGATTGTGTTAGTTATGGTAATGAAGGTATATGGTCTGATACTTCAGCAATATAAGAAGTTCACATGTACAAATATATAATTATCTTTATTTCTAGAACTGACTTCACTCATCTGAGCCTGTAGCTCAGAGAACTAAGGAAGATACTTAGAAGACGTTTGGAATGTGGTGGGTTATTTCTAGTGGTCATAATGACTAGGGTCACTAATGGCATTTAGTAATCTGGGACGAGGACTGCTAAATGTCCTGTGTTAAACAGGACAATGCTGCCCAGTGAAGAATTGGCCCACCCAAAATGTCAAGACTGCCTTTGTTGAGAAACACTGACTGACCTGGCTCATGGCAGACAATTTCATCTTGGTCTTCTAGGCAAGTCCAGTATTATCCAGTAATTTAAAATCCAGGATTATTAACCCTTTCTCAGTCGGTTCATATCTCTTAGATTCTGTCCATCTTTTCCATGGTACTAATTCTAATGACCTGAGGGTCTTATTATATCATAATCTTTGTCTTTTTGAGAATGAGGGTCAGTGTTTCCAGGTCTCTCTTTCATTTTATATTGTAGTACACTATCTATTGATATGTCAGTCATAGGCACTGTCCAGTAGTTTTGTGCTGTTATGTTACACTCAATTTCATGTAGTTCTGTGGCATGGGTAATCCCACAGAAATGTATACCTTTGCCTGTCTGCCATTTCTTTGCCATTCCAGGTAGTCCCTTGGCAAGTTATCCACTTTTCTAACTACTGTGTCTTTCTCTAAGCCCATTGGAAGCGTAAAGGATTCCCTCAACACTGTTCATAAGCCTGTGGGATATTGGCAAGGATGGGTATTCTTGGTTCCTTCTGTTTTAACTGCATTCTGCTGCACCCTAGCTCGTGCTTTTAAAAAGGTATCTTTGTTTTTGGGGGTTTTTTCGTTCTTTTTTGAGGTTATTTTCCCAAAGCACGAGTCCTCTACTTCTGAAAGTTCACAACTGTGCTAGTTTGCTAGGGCTGCTGCAACAAAATACCACTAACTGGGTGGCTTAAACAAAGGGAATTTATTGTGTCACAATTCCAGAGGCTACAAGGCTGAGATGGAGGTGGTGATAGGGTTGGTTTCTTCTGAGGACTGTGAGGAAGAGATCTGTTCCGTGTCTCTCTCCTTGGTTTATAGATGGTTGTCTTTATATTCACATGGTATTCTCCCTGTAAGCATGCTGTGTCCAAATTGCTCATTTTATAAGTTCACCAGTCCTCGTGGATTAGGATCCCACCCTAATGACTTCATCTTAACTTGTATAACTCTGTAGAGGCCCTATCGCCAAATGATGTCATATTCTGAAGTAATAGGCATTAAGACTAATTATGTATTTGGGGGAGATACAATTCAACCCATGGCACCAATTACTATTCTTTTTTCCTCTATTTTTTTTAATACAGAAGAAGCTCTACTCAAAGTTAAAAGATCCCAATCCAACACCTAAAAAATTTATGTAAAGTAAAAGGGGAGAAAGAAAAAGGCCCTATTTCCATCCAACTCTCATCCCCAACTTGACTGTTACTTTTCCATGACAGTCAGTACATAAAGACTATCTCATTTTTAAAATTTATTTATTTTTAAAGTTTATTTTTGGCTGCGTTGGGTCTTCGTTGCTGTGCGCCGGCTTTCTCTAGTTGTGGTGAGCGGGGGCTACTCTTCGTTGCGGTGCGCGGGCTTCTCACTGCGGTGGCTTCTCTTGTTGCAGGGCAGGGGCTCTAGGCTCGTGGGCTTCAGTAGTTGTGGCTTGTGGGCTCTAGAGCGCAGGCTCAGTAGTGTGGCACACGGGCTTAGTTGCTTCACGGCATGTGGGATCTTCCCCGACCAGGGCTCAAACCTGTGTCCCCTGCATTGGCAGGCAGATTCTTAACCACTGCACCACCAGTAAAGCCCCTATCTTATTCTTTTTAACAGCATGAATTGCATTAGGCTTTATGGTTATACTGCAGTTTAACCATTCCTCTTCTTCCTGATGAACATTCAGGTTGTTTTCAACTTTCGGCTATTACAAAGTATACAGAGATAATTCTTGTATACATCTCTTTGCATATGTGGGTTTTTTTGTAGGATAAATTTTTTAAATTGCATGTACTGAGTCAAAGGAAATGAACACTTAAAAATTTTAAAGATATTGTTAAATTAGCCTACCAATTTATGCTACCATCAGCAGGATATGGGAGAAAGTTCCTCTTTTCTCTAAGCCCTCTCCACCACTGAACGATGTCAGTTTTAAAAAAAACCAAAAATACTTTGCCTGTACCATAGAATAAGAATATCTCATTCTTTAGTTTTTATTTTGTCACTAGTGATACTTAGTATCTATTTATTGGCTATTTTATTTAATTTTCTGTGAATTTATCTCTGTGAGTTCTCTGCCTGTTTTTCCTTGGAGGTATTTGTATTTTTCTTATTACTTTATTGAAGCTCTTTATATGTTATGGATATTAGCCCTTTGTCCATTATATATAACACAAATATTTTATCCAGTGTGATATTTTATTTTTTTATGCTATTGTAAATGGAATTGTTTTTGTAATTTCCTTTTTAGATTGTTCATTATTAGTATGTATAGAAATACAACTGATTTTTGTTTATTGACTTTGTATCCTGCAACTTTGCTGAATTCATTTATTAGTTCTAACACATTTTTTTGTTGAATCTTTAGGGTTTTCCACATACAAGATCACATAATCTGCAAACAGATAATTTTACTTCTTCCTTTCCAATTCGAATGCCTTTTATTATTATTATTTTTCTTGCCTAATTACCCTGACTAGAATTTCCAGTACCATGTTGAATAGAAGAGGTGAAGGCAGGCATCCTTGCCTTGTTCCTGATCTCAGAGGAAAAGCTTTCAGTATTTTACCTTTGAGTATGATGTTTGCTGTGGGTTTTTCATATGTAGCTTTTACTATGATGTGGTAGTTTCCTTCTACTTCTAGTTTTTTTAATTGTTTTTATTGTGAAAGAGTGCATTTTGTCAAATTCTTTTTCTGCGTCAATTGATATGGTCACATGTTTTTTTCCCTTCATCCTGTTAATGTGTATTATATTGATTTTTTTTCTTTTTTAAAAATCTATTTATTTTACTTGTTTATCTTTGGCTATGTTGGGTCTTCATTGCTGCGCGTGGGCTTTCTCCAGCTGCAGCGAGCAGCGGCCACTGTCTGTTGAGGTGCTTAGGCTTCCCGTTACAGTGGCCTCTCCTGTTGCAGAGCACAGGCTCTAGGCGCGTGGACCTCAGTAGTTGTGGCACATGGGCTCAGCAGTTGTGGCTTGTGGGCTCTAGAGCGCAGGCTCAGTAGTTGTGGCGCATGGGCTTAGTTGCTCTGTGGCATGTGGGATCTTCCCAGACCAAGGATCAAACCTGTGTCCCCTGCATTGGCAGGTGGATTCCCAACCACTGCGCCACCAGGGAAGCCCTCTATTGATTTTTTATGTTGAACCATCCCAAATTTATTCTTGCTCCCCTCTGTTTTCCCCCACGTTGCAGCCATGCAGATCTGATCATGTCTTTTTCTTTGATTAAAACATTTAAGTGATTTCCCATTGCTCTGTTAAAAAGACCAAAACTGTTAATATAACCTAGAGAACCTTTGCTTGGTCTAGCCTCATCTTATTCCATGCATCCCTTAACTCTCAAGGTCTCTAGCCACATTAACCCTTTTTAGTTTCTTGAAAGAGCCATGTTCTAACCCTAATGGCACCCTGGCACATGGTATTTCTTCTGCTTACTCTTGTCTCTCTCCTTGGTACCATTTTATGCATAGAAAACTTACCCATACTTCAGATTTTATCTGTCGTTTCCTAAATAAAATCTTCCCTGACCCTGCCAAGCTAGGTAAAACCTAGATTACATGATCTTATTTTACCATGTACTTCTTTTGAAGCAAGTAATTTTACACTCACTTGTGTTATTATTTGATTTTAGATTATAACCTCTGTAGACTGTAAATTCCACAAAAGCAAGGGCCATATCTGTTTTGTTCACTGCTACACCCAGTAGGGTAGCCCGGTGCCCAGTACATAATCAAAGCTCAAATATTTGTGGAATAAATGAGTGAATGAAGGCTTCTTGGTTTTACTTCTTGATTAGAAGGGTTATTGAAGGATTTCAATATTAACAATTCAATTTAATTTTTAGGAAGTTCTGTCATTTGGCATTTGTGTGAAAGATGAATTGGACAGACACATCTGAAGGTTAGGAGGACAGATAATAGATTTTGATGATCTCCTAGGCCTCATATAATAAAGGCTTGAATAAAGGCAGCAGCATAGGATGGAGAGGAAGAGGTGGGATTTGGGGAGAACCATTTAAGAGAGAGAACAACAGGACTTAGTGACTGACTGGATGTGGTCATAGTGATGGAGAAGGAAAAATCAAAGTCTCAAAATGATACATGAATATAGTATGAGACATCATTACATAGTGGTTAGGAACAGAGCCTTTGGAGACGTTTTATGTAACTTACTAGCTGTATGACATAGCAGTTTTACTTCACCTTTGTTTATTTAACTCTGTTAATTATAAATGAATGCCTTCATAGAATTTATGAGGTTGAATAGGATAATACATGTATGTAAAGTGCCTAGTATTCATACAGTTTGCTGTGAACTTGAGCAAGTCTTTTAACCATCCAAATTTAGTTTCCTCTGATAGAAAATAAGGATAATATATCCCCTGTTCTCCCTGTATCACAGAGTTACTTTGAAAATGTGAAGCCTCTGAAAAATGTAAATTGGTAGTCATGTTAGCTAGGTATATTAATTACATCTAGTAGAAGAAGAGATGATTGCTCTCACTTTGTCTTTAATAGGACCTCATCTCTTGTTTCATCTTTGTAAGATATAGGATACATACTGTCCATAAAAACTGGATTAGTAAAATTTACACTACTGGGAACACCTTTCTGCCTGTATGGAACTCTGTGTGATAAGGGACTAATGAGTTCTCAAGAAGATAAATCTTAACAGGGAGCTAATGTGATCCTTGTTGCCTGGTATGGAAGGAAGAAGAAAGTAAGATTGTCGGGAACTGACCCTGGAAAGTGGAAATAAGGTGCTGGAAATTGGCATGGCCAATTTTTGGTTGTCTGCTCTGATTCCCTGTAGCTGGGGCTGTGCATATTTTTATGATTGAGTTGTGTATTTTGATCTTTCCTGGCCTTCATAGCAAACCAGTGAAAGCAGATGGTATGATTATTATTCTGCACATAAGGACAGTAAAAAAAAACAGAAGTTAAAGCCCAGAATTCCCAGTCTTTGTTTATTTCACCTGCTATATTGCCTCTTCAAACAGAAATAGCAGATGTTACTGTTCTAAACGCCCATGTTATGTGATATTGTGTACAGGAATTTTGCCTAAGGGCAGCTTAGATATTTTTCCCCTGCTATGTATTTGGTGTGTAATCTTGGCTGAGATTTTTGTTCTCAGCCAGCAATTTCACTTTCCTTATTTTTGACAGACATGTTAATCTCTTTCTTGCTTTTGAATTGGGTCTTGTACCCAGCTTCCTCAATTGCATTTTCCTTTGAAGTTTTTAGTGTTGTATTAGTACTGTTCCCTGTCTCTCAGTGTTGGTCAGTATTGGTTTACTTCCTTTATACTGTGATCCTAAGTAAATTTAGTATATTCTTTTTCCTGCAGGTTTTCTGTGCTTCCTGCTGTAGCTTGAAATGTAAACTGTTATACATGGATAGAAAGGAAGCTAGAGTATGTGTAATCTGCCATTCAGTGCTAATGAATGGTAAGTATTAAAACAGGTTGAATTCACAGTTATTGAGACGGAACAAGAGAATTCCAATGAAGAGACTACTGTTTTTTCCTTCCTTGCTCTACAAGTTGCTCACCTTCTCAAATGTCATAACTTTACCTGAAAAATTTAAAAATACCTTAGCATTTCAGAATTCCTGTGCCTAATTTAATGAATAAATGCTAAAGTCAGGTAAGTTTTGCAGGAAAAAAGGAAATTCTTGTGGAAATCTGGTGCTCTGTGGCTGTTAATGTTCCTGTGAAATGACTGGACTGGGAGTGGGGAGGGGGCTGTTGACCACTGAGATGATGAAATATTAAAATTGGGCCGAGGTTTTCCTTTTAAGGGAAGCTTTCTCTTTCTAGGGAATATCTTAATAATTTAGAACACATTCTTATTGACACTTTGGTTCACTCATCTTGTTAAAAATAAATATTTTAGCATCTCGAATCAAATAGAAAATTGCATTTTTCTGTCACTTATCATCTTAATACTACTTAGATTTGTCATAAGAGTAATAGTTTTTAATTTACTTATGTGGTAAAAGAATATGGCCAGGAGAAGGTAAATATAGCTTATCCAGTGTTCACCTTTTGCAGGACTGGAAATAAATCCAAGGGCATTTTAGTTAAAACAAAACTCCCCAAACAGACAACCCCCGCCCCCCAGAGTATTCTTGTAAAGAGATACAATAAAATTGATTAGGCTGTATAGTATTTTCTCTTTGAGTGCATCTTTGTACAGTTGCCAGAACAGTTACTAATAGACATAAAATGTTGAACTTAGACACCACTGCTGCTTGTGCCAGGATAATGTGTCTCCTGGAGGCTGAAACTTATCTGCTCAAGGCCCCTCCTGCTCTGTGTGTCTGCATTGCTCATAGTGATGTTTTCCTGTTGCTTCCTTATTAACCTATTGCATGTCATTTAATCTGATCTGTTCTAATTTCCTATGGTCCACCCAATTTCCTCCCATTTCTGAATTCTTATAATTTTGATCAAATATGAATTCATTCTCTTTACTCTTAAGGGTCATTTTTCAGATGGTGGTTATTTCACTCAGTGATGATTTCATTTTTGGATATTTATCCACAGATAAGAGCATGCTGCTTAATTTCAATACCTGATACCTCTTTTATTTGTTGAGGTCTTCCAACTTGATGGCTTTTTTTTTTTTTTTTAACTTGGCATAGCTAAAGATGAAGGAAATGGCAGAGGATTCATATGGAATACTTACTTTTTATTAAGCCAAGGATGCCCTTAACAAGGGGATCCTAAAGTAATCTACTTTTTGTGGTTTTTCCAACGTCTTTCCTCTCGCATGGCTTAGCCTGGTCTTTTACTGAATATTTGATTTGATGCTTTTCAGTGTTCCCTATCCCTTTTCCCCTTTCTCCTTTTCTCTTCCTTCCCTCTTCCTGCCAGTGCTTTCAAAGGAACATAGCTGTTGTTTCTAGCTTTGTCCTGCAGTTTGGAGGCAATAAGTATTCAAAATCTTATGGATCATTCTTTGATGTAGAATGAGATTTTTAAAAAGATGCTCCAAAAATTGGGTGGTTTCTATTCCTGGGCATGTGATATTACCTGAACCCAGAAGATAAAATTTATATCTTTCATTTCTGTAGTATCTTTCATCCTATTTACTTTAAAAACAATAGTTGATATGTCAGTATTTAGTTAGTAAAATTATAGAGTATACAGAACCTTAACACATTTGTGATCATTTATATTGGTTGATGGCACTTATGTGATATTGGCACATTTTCATGTTCAAATGGGTCCTGTGCTTTTGAGACACACCAAAGATGTGAAATGGTTGTTTTTGATGGATACTTTTACACAGGGTAATGATTGCACAAAAGCAAAATTCACGGAAATGTTGAGATGTGTTCTCCTGAGCTTTAGGCTTCAGAATTTTTAAAATGAGATTTTACCTCAACTTAGAAGAGCCTAAAAACCTAGATATGAATCAAAAGATATCATATAGTGGAGTTATGTTATTTTAGCCCCTGATTTTGATTTTTGACAGAATTTTGTAAAATGCATTGAATATTAAACCTGCCCTACCCACCAGAAGTGTCTAAATGCTATCCCAGTTGCAAGTCCTTAATAAATTTAATGTTGTTTTACTCTCTCTTAAGGGAGTATATGGTCCCTTTGAAAGAAGCCAGGGGCGTAGTCATTTACCTCAGACTGATCCGCTATCAGTCTATATCAGAAGTATCATATAATTCTTATTTGTTGCTTCCAAATAGCTTACCTAACTACATGGTCTCCTTTATTGAATAAAATCACCTATCTCCTTAATACTTTCACTAGCTGGAAGAGAGACATACTATGAGTGTTAATTAGGAGGAACTACATTATTTATCCAGTATTGTGGAGGTCTTGATGTCCATATTTTGCAATCCATTCACATTGATTGTGTCTGTATTTGCTTTAGCTCAAGCCTGGGAGAACATGATGAGTGCCTCAAGCCAGAGCCCTAACCCTAACAATCCTGCTGAATACTGTTCTACTATCCCTCCCTTGCAGCAAGCTCAGGCCTCAGGAGCCCTGAGCTCTCCACCTCCCACTGTGATGGTACCTGTGGGAGTTTTAAAGCACCCTGGAGCAGAAGGTAGGGGATCATGTGCTATTCTCTCTCTTTTTCCTCACCAAGTTCCTCTGAAAAGGTGCTGATGTGATTTTACATCACAAGTCTTTAACACACTGCAGATAAGTCCCTTTGGGTGGTTCTTAAGGTGGAAGAACAAGGTGAGAAATGTGTTGAGACTATTTCTGGGCAAGTAAAGAAGAATATTGTGTTGCCTAATATTTTGGAGGCACCTCTAAAAATATGCCAGTACCCTCTCCAACTTAAGAATGGAGTAATTACTTTGCTTTTATTTGAAAAGAGTTGCAGAATTTGAAATCAGCCTGCAAAATCCTAGCCTCATGCCTACCTTAGTGTTCTTTGCAGGACTTTAGTAAGGGATGAAAATAAGAATTCTTTTTTCTGACCAGCCCATTCTAGTATTGCCTTTTGGAATATATATTGCCATTTTCTCTTTTCATTTTTAATCTGTCCCTGTAAAAATATGAAAATACTTTGTTAGGTACACAGACATTTATAAAATCCAGAACTTTAATTCTGATTATATCATATGATAGGTAGAAAATCATAGGCTCAACTTATTTTAGTTTATTATATCTTTATGATTATGATATTGTCAGATGAAAGGCACTTTGTAAGTTCAGGGGATTATCAATAGTAAAAATAACAAATATTTCCTTGAAATGATCTGTCAAGAAGTCTCCCCTGATAATTAAACTCTGTCTTCTTTCATTAATTTTGTATCTTTTTGTCTAGCAATATTCCTTTCCCCTTGTAAAATAGCCCTCCCCTTTTGAAGATCAAAAACTTCTATTGACATTATCATACTCTTCTGAGCTCAGGCTTTCATTCTTAAAATCTTTATTCTCTTTACTTCATTTGTTGTTTTTGTTGTTCTTTCCTGGTCTCTCTTTGTTTTGGCCGTTTGAATTGATTTTCAAAACTGGATTTAAAGAGATCATTTCGTCAGACTCAGTTTTCCAGCTTTTCCCCATCCTTTTACTAAAATGCAGACTACTGCATTTCACTATCTGCACTGCTGGATCAGTCTTTTTCTTCTTCAGTTACACTTTAGCCAAAGATCTGGTCAGTTTGCTTCCCAATTCTTACATATCTGTGCCAACTCTTCTTTTATTAATTAATAATTCTTCAACATTCTTCAGGGCATCTTTTGCCTTTTAAAAACACCATATCACTTTTCTAGATATTTTATTCCTACAGAAACCTCATACTTTTAGGAGCTGTGGATGTCTATTTCTAGATATTTTTTCCGGGCTATTAGTTTATTTCCTAGGCACTTCAAACACCTTCCCTAGTTTCTCTGTTAGTGATATGGGACAGAGTATGTGACATAATCATAAGCATATTTAATGCTTTAAAGTGAAGTGTTTTAAATCTTTACATATAAATTACAGAAGTAAGGAGTATATTTAAATGTGTATTTTTATTAATTTATAACCACTTTTATACAGTTACAATTATATTTAGAAGTATAAAATGCTAAATAGTGATTTCTTTGTACATCTGAGATTGGTGAGCTTCTCTTCTTGACGTTAGAAACCCTATCAATGTCACAGTGTTACCTGTTTTATTTTTCTGGCTCCTCAAGTGGCTCAGCCCAGAGAGCAGAGGCGAGTTTGGTTTGCTGATGGGATCTTGCCTAATGGAGAAGTTGCTGATGCAGCCAAATTAACCATGAATGGAACTTCCTCTGCAGGAACCCTGGCTGTGTCACATGACCCAGTCAAGCCAGTAACTACCAGTCCCCTATCAGCAGAGGTAAGAAAACAAAAGAGCAACTAAAATTGAGTACTTACTTTACTCAGCACTGTTCTGCCTCTGTCTTGTCTTTTCCTAAGTTGACTGACCTTTCTTTGGAACGCCATAGACTTCAGATACAGCTTAGTGCATGTGTGTGTATGTGTGTGTGCATTCTTGTGTGTGTGTCTAGGGGTAAAATAAATGTGGTAAAACCAGTTGTTCTTGTTTGTTCTGTATTTGGAAGTTTTTTCAGGAGAAAGATCCTTATAAAGGTTGTTCTCAGGTAAGCTCAGTCTACTACTGTAGCTAGAGGCTTTGCTAGAGCGAATCCCGGTCCCTTGATACCTTGGTTTTCAAAGCATATTCCCCAGGTTCTGTGGTAGCTGCCAGGGAGTTGCTGTGATGAGGAAGGGCCAGGAAATATGAATGTGGCTGAGGAATCCTTCTATTCCTTTGTCTTCAACCCGAGCATCTCTACTTCTTTCTGGTCTGCCTGTTGTGTTTCCGGGTAAGACTTTTAAAAAGGATTCTAAAGCTTAAAAATAAACCACTGACTTAATGGATGGTAGACTCATAATTTACGTAAGGAAACTAGCTTGTGCTGTGATGTCACATTTACTTTGTCTCTATAGGATACACTGGTCACAGTTTGGGGGCTAATTTCAGAAGGGTCAAATACTAGCTACATTTTTTTGAGTCTGAAAGAATAGAGCCACCTAGGACCATAATTGGAAAGTATACATGTAGGATCGTTTATACAGTGGGTCCCTTTCTTATTGCTGTTTGCCCCATTGAATATGGTGGTCAAGATTATAATAAGGTGATTAGTTCCAACTAAGTATGTGTGTCTGGCTTTTTTTTTTTTTTAAATAGGATCAGAGTTTGGATAAAGTTTTTACTTTTGAAGTTTTCATGGTTACTGTTTATTTACATTTATGTTCAGTAATATTTTTCTAGAAATTTACATAATTTGCGGATTTGGTTATAATTGAAATTGTGCATTATTAAGATTAGATTTATTGACATACGGAGATAAATTTCCTGTTTGGTGAAGGTACATTAAACCATGTTACTGTCTTTAAATATGTCTAAGTCTGTTTTGGGGGATTTTTCTGTGGCCACAGAGGACAGCAGCCAGAACTGTATGACTTGTTCTTCTTTGAATCTATACAATGACTTTGTCAAGAAAATTTCTTTTTTTCTCCAATTGTTTATGTGGAAAAATTTCAAATCCACAGAAGAGTTGCAAGAATAGTACAGTGAACCCCCATATACTCTTCACCCATATTCACCAATTGTTGCCATTTTGCTACATTTACTTTACCCCTACACACACACACACACACACACACACACACACACACACACACACACTGTTTTTTGAGGAACCATTTGAGGATTAGTTGCACTTTATCACTTAATACTTCAGCTCATGTTTCCTAAGAACAAGTGATTTTCTTACGTAAGTACAATATAATTATATGAGAAAGAAATTTAACATATAATTCTATGTATTATCAAATATATAGTCCATATTCAGATTTCCCCAATTGTCCCATGATGTTCTTTATTCTTTCACTTATATACGTGTGTGTGTGTGTGTGTGTATATAAATTTTTTTATTAAAGTCTTTTTTAAAAAATTAGGATACCATCAAGGATCACAATTGCATTTAGTTCTCATGTTTCTTTGATTTTCTTTAATTTAGAACAGTTCTCCCACTTTTTTGTCTTTCATATCATTAACATTTTGGAAGCATTTAGGCCATGTTTGGCATAAAGTCCTTAATTTCTGTTTTCTGGTTTTTTCCTCATGATTTTAGTTTCAGATTAAATATTTTTGGCAAGAATAATACTACCATAAGTGATGGTCATTTCTTAGTGGAACACATCAAGAAGTATCAGTTTGATAATTGGTTAAATTGATGTCTCCTGTGTTTCTCCACTGCAAAAGTAGCTTTTCCTCTTTGCAATTAAAAAGTAAAGTGACGGGCTTCCCTGGTGGCGCAGTGGTTGAGAGTCCGCCTGCTGATGCAGGGGGCGCGGGTTCGTGCCCCGGTCTGGGAGGATCCCACGTGCCGCGGAGCGGCTGGGCCCGTGAGCCATGGCCGCTGGGCCTGCGCGTCCGGAGCCTGTCCTCCGCAGCGGGAGAGGCCGCAGCAGTGAGAGGCCCGCGTAACGCATTAAAAAAAAAAAAAAAAAAAAAAAAAAAAAAAAAGTAAAGTGAGGGGTGATACTTTGAGACTCTGGGTGTCCTGTTCCCCTACAATCTTTCAGTCAATGATTTTACTGTCCTTTATATATATATATATATATCTACTTTTTTTTTTTTTTTTTTTTTTTTTTTTATGCGTTACGCGGGCCTCTCACTGTTGTGGCCTCTCCCGTTGCGGAGGACAGGCTCCGGACGCGCAGGCCCAGCGGCCATGGCTCACGGGCCCAGCCGCTCCGCGGCATGTGGGATCCTCCCAGACCGGGGCACGAACCCGTGTCCCCTGCATCGGCAGGCGGACTCTCAACCACTGCGCCACCAGGGAAGCCCTATATATCTACTTTTTAAAGATTTCTTTATTATTTATTTTTGACTGCTTCAGGTCTTAGTTGCAACACGTGCAGTCTTCGTTGAGGCATGCAGGATCTTTCGTTGTGGCCCCTGCGCTCTTCGTTGTGGTGCGCGGGCTTCTCTCTAGTTGTGGCGTGTGGGCTGCAGGGCATGTGGGCTCTGTAGTTTGCGGCACACAGGCTCTCTAGTTGAGGCGCATGAGATCAGTAGTTGTGGTGCGCAGGCTTTGTTGCCCCGTGGCATGTGGGATCTTAATTCTCTGACCAGGGATCAAACCCGTGTCCCATGCATTGTAAGGCAGATTCTTTACCACGGGACCACCAGGGAAGTCCCCTGATTTTACTGTCCTTTGACAATCTTACCTAAATCAATTATAACTATAGTGTTTATACAGTGATGACTTTTTTCTTTCTACAAAACTTCATTTACATCTCTTAAATTATATGATAGGTTCTTTTTAAAAAATTTTTATTTATTTATTTATTTTGGGGGGCTGTGCTGGGTCTTCGTTGCTGTGCATGGGCTTTCTCTAGTTGCGGCGAGCGGAGGCTGCTCTTCATTGCCGTGCGCAGGCTTCTCATTGCAGTGGCTTCTCTTGTTGCAGAGCACGGGCTCTAGGATCACAGGCTTCAGTAGTTGTGGCGCGTGGGCTCAGTAGTTGTGGTGCATGGGTTCTGGAGTGCAGGCTCAGTAGTTGTGGCGCATGGGCTTAGTTCCTCCGCGGCATGTGGGATCTTCCTGGACCAGGGCTTGAACCTGTGTCCCCTGCATTGGCAGGCGGATTCTTAATCACTGCACCACCAGGGAAGCCCCTATGATAGGTTCTTAAAGCATAAATGTTTTGAATGAATGAGGAAGCTCTAGTGAATTACTATTATAAGGAAACAAAGTTCAGGTCAGTTTAAGAGAAACAAACAAGTTAGTTATTTTATTTCTGTGCTCTCACATTGTTCAACACTTTATTTTAATATTTATCTGGTAAAATGAGGGAAAACAAATTCTTTAGGGCCAGAGTTGAATATATTTTTCTCATCTTTATGACCTAATAATAGAGTGCCTGGCACTTAAAAGGTGCTCAGTAAATGAAACAACTTCTTTTCATAGATGATATTTAAGTAGAAGCCAGATGACCACTTCTTACAATATCAAAAGGTAGATTTATGCATCACTAAATAGCAAGTTAGAATAGGTTACTTTATTTCCTATTTTAAATCTAACTTTATTGATTTACTTCAAATCAGCAATGTTTAGCCAATACAATTTTCCACATTTCCTAATAGGACAATGTACTGAGAACACTGCAAAAATTTTAGCAAAAACCCACTAAAAACTTACAGTCCTAAATTATAGACAGTATAGACAAAAATATAAGACATAGGCATTTTTAAAATAGTTTTAATCTTTATTCAAGTATAAAATATATATAGCAAAGTACTTAAGGAGCATTAATCTTTAGGAAACACACGATGGACATACATATATGTGTGTGTGTCTCTATATATACATATAGACACACACACCCGTGTAACCACCACCTAGATAAAGATACACAGAACATTTCTATCACTATAGAAGTTTCCTTCAGGCCCTTTTTCTGTCAATACCTGCCCTCTTTCCCCCAAGGTAACCATTATTCGGACTTGTATCACCATAGATTAGTTTTGCCTGTTTTTAAATTTCATATAAATGGAAAAATATATAATGTTTTGTGTCTAGCTTCTTAAACTCTAATACTTAATGAGGTACTTGCCTGGTGGCACAGTGGTTAAGAATCTGCCTGCCAATGCGGGGGACACGGGTTTGAGCCCTGGTCCGGAAAGATCCCACATGCCGCAGAGCAGCTAAGCCTGAGTGCCACAACTACTGAGCCTGCGCTCTAGAGCCTGTGAGCCACAGCTGCTAAAGCCCGAGTGCCTAGAGTTCATGCTCCACAACAAAGAGAAGCCACTGCAATGAGAAGCCTGCGCACTGCAACAAAGAGTAGCTCCTGCTCATCGCAACTAGAGAAAGCCCGCATGCAGCAACGAAGACCCAATGCAGCCAATAAATAAATAAATTTATTTTAAAAATACTTAATGAGATTTATCTGTGTTGTGTGCATCAAAAGTAACTATTTTTATGTCTGAGTAATATTCCATCATATGGCTGTACCACAATTTATCTATTTTCCTATTAATGGACATTTGGATTGTTTCCACACTTTGGCTATTTGAGTAAAGCTGCTCTAAACATTTTTATACATGTTAAACAGTTTTTTTTTAATGAGAATCCTATGTATTTAAAAATTTTTTTACTTATTTTATTATTCATCTGGTTGTGCTGGGTCCTATTTGCGACAGGCGGGCTCCCCAGCTGCGGCTCGTGGACCCCCCAGTTGCGGCTGGCAGGCTCCCTAGTTGCGGCATGCAAACTCCCAGCTGCAGCATGCATGCGGCACCCAGCCCCCCAGTGAGGGACCAAACCAGGGCCCCTCGCATTGGGAGCACAGAGTCCCAGCCACTGTGCCACCAGGGAAGTCCCTAAACATGTTAAAAAGTTTTCATATGCTTTTCCTTTAACTTCTTAAAAGCTTTCTTTTTTAAAAATGGAAGTATTATTGATTTACAATGTATTAATTTCTGGTGTACAGCAAAGTGATTCCGTTTTATATATATATATATATATATATATATATATATATATATATATATATATACACTTTTTCAGATTCTTTTCCTTTATAGGTTGTTACAAGATACTGAATATAGTTCCATGTACTATACTGTAGGACCTTGTTGTTTATCTATTTTATGTAAACTGGTGTGTATCTGTTAATTCCAAGCTCCTAATTTATCACCCACCCCCCACTCTTCCCCTTTGGTAGGCATAAGTTTGTTTTCTAAGTCTGTGAGTCTGTTTGTAAATAAGTTCATTTGTATCATTTTTTTTTTAGATTCCACATATAAGTGATATATTTGTCTTTCTCTTTCTGGCTTACTTCACTTAGTATGATAATCTCTAGGTCCATCCATGTTGCTACACATGGCATTATTTCCTTCTTTTTTATGGCTGAGTAATATTCCTGTGTGTGTGTGTGTGTGTGTGTGTGTGTGTGTGTGTGTGTACGTACGTACCACATCTTCTTTACCCATTCATCTGTCAGTGGATGCTTAGGTTGCTTCCATGCCTTGGCTATTGTAAATAGTGCTTAAAACTTCTATTTCTTGCTTAAGAAGAATATAGAGCATCATTTTAATAGATCTTTGAGCATATTCTATTAAATTGTTAAGTGGATTTAACCCCACTCAATGTATTTTGCAACATTATACTTTATTAAGTGTAGTTAATGTGATCTTCATATTAATGAAAAGAAAAATGAACTTGAAGTTTAATTTCATGACAAAGTAAATGAAAACTCCTTCATCAAAGTTAATTATTTTTATTGTGGTAAAAAAGACATAACATAAAATTTACCATTTTAATCATTTTTAGTTACATTCACATTGTTGTACAACGGTCACCCCAATTCTCAAGGTTCAGAAATTACGAGATAATATTGGAAGTTTTTTTCTGTTGCCACTGCAAGTTTAAAAAATATTTTTCTTTTATGGCAAAAGAAACCTTGGTAAAGGAAGCTTTAACCCATGTTGCAAGATCTTTTCTCTCATTACTATGATTTGATGATGCCAAAAGGAGAAACTATACAATTATAAACATTTTCATAGTATAAGCCCAGTCCTTGGGAAACCACAGGTTAATGAGTATCTTGTGCTCTCTTTCAAAAAGTATGAATATGAAATTTTCACTTAAATTCCCATTTGTAGTCTTGAGTTTATTCTGCAGAAGTCTTCAACTGTGTGTAATGCTCTCTTTGCTTATTTGCTTTTCCTAGACGGATATTTCTCTATTCTCTGGAAGTATAACTCAGGTTGGAAGTCCTGTTGGCAGTGCAATGAACCTTATTCCTGAAGATGGCCTTCCTCCCATTCTCATCTCCACTGGTGTAAAAGGAGGTATGTGGACTTAGATGTTTAAACAGGGATAGTTATATATGCCAAATGTTGCCTTCTAATTAAGGGAAGGAGATAGAATTCAAGTGATAATAACCTTTCTCTTCTCCAACAAAGAAGGTGACTACTCAGTGCCATGAAAAGCATTGGTGCTGTTACTGATTGTTTTAGAGAAGATATTTATGTTTTTATATTATCATTTCCTATGTTGGAAGGATGTAATATTATTTTTAATTCCCACTGTGTATAAATGTAGCTTATTGGCAGTTCTTCATATTCCAAAGCACATAATACTCTGAAGAGTTGCTTATAGTTCTAGGATTAGCCCATATGAAACAGTCAGTACATTAATTTAACTTCTTGTTTTGAAGTACAATACACATTCAGAAATGTGTATATAATAAGTGGAGAGCTCTGAACTTAAGTAGCAATTTTCTGTTAAAAAATATTTTTAGTGAGTCCTGGTAAGACGCAAAGTTACTAATCAGTCAAAAGAATGCTTACCTTGGGCTTCCCTGGTGGCGCAGTGGTTAAGAATCCACCTGCCAATGCAGGGGACACGGGTTCGAGCCCTGGTCCAGAAAGATCCCACATGCTGCAGAGCAACTAAGCCCATGCACCGCAACTACTGAGCCTGCGCTCTAGAGACCGTGAGCCACAGCTGCTGAAGCCCACGTGCCTAGAGCCCATGCTCTGCAACAAGAGAAGCCATCGCAATGAGAAGCCGGCGCACCACAACAAAGAGTAGCCCCTGCTCGCAGCAACTAGAGAAAGCCCGGGCGCAACAGTGAAGACCCAATGCAGCAAAAAAGTAAATTAAAAAAAAAAAAAAAAGAATGCTTATCTTTATGTAAAAGTTTCTTGTTGATAGATCCAGATCAGCATCCAGTCAGTATATTTTCAGGAGATGATTTATCAATAATCTCTCCTCAGTTTTGTCGAGATGGTTTATCAATAATCTTTCCTCAGTTTTGTCCTAGTCTTTTACCTGGTCTCCCTGCCTTCAGTCTCTCTCCTTTATTTACTCTTACATATTGGTGGCAGTTATCTTTTTTTTTGAAGTATAGTTGATTTACAATGTTGTGTTAATTTCTGGTGTACAGCAAAGTGATTCAGTTATACATGTATATATATCCTTTTTGATATTATTGTCCATCATGGTTTGTTACAGGATATTGAACATAGTTCCCTGTGCTATACAATAGGACCTGTCGTTTATCCATTCTATATATAATATCAATAGTTTGCATCTGCTAGTCCCAAACTCCCAATCCAGCCCTACCCTACACTCTTCTCCCCGCTGGCAACTACAAGTCTGTTTTCTATGTCTGTGAGTGTTTCTGTTTCATAGATAAGTTTATTTGTGTCATATTTTAGATTCCACATATAAGTGATATCATACGGTATTTGTCTTTCTCTTTCTGGCTTACTTGGCTTAGTATGATAATCTTTAGGTCCACCCATGTAGCTGCAGATAACATTATTTCATTCTTTTTTATGGCTTAGTAATATTCCAGTGTGTGTGTGTGTGTGTGTGTGTGTGTGTGTACACACACACACACACCACATCTTCTTTATCCATTTGTCTATCGATGGACATTTAGGTTGTTTCCATGTCTTGGCTATTGTAAATAGTGCTACTATGAACATAGGGGTGCATGTATCTTTTCAAATTATAGTTTTGCCCGGGTATATGCCCAGGAGTGGGATTGCTGGATCATATGGCAACTCTTTTTTTAGTTTTTTGAGGAACCTCCATACTGTTCTTCATAGTGGCTTCACCAGTTTACATTCCCACCAACAGTGTAGGAGGGTTCCCTTTTTTCCACACCCTCTCCAGCATTTGTTATTCATAGACTTTTTAATGATGGCCATTCTGACTGGTGTGGGGTGGTACCTCATTGTGGTTTTGGTTTGCATTTCTCTGATAACTAGTGATGTTGAGCATCTTTTCATGTGCCTGTTGGCCATCTGTATGTCTTTGGAGAAATGTCTCCTTAGGTCTTCTGCCCATTTTTGATTAGGTTATTTTTTTGATATTAAGCTGTTACGAGCTGTTTGTATTATTTTGGAAATTAAGCCCTTGTCGGTTGCATCATTTGCAAATATTTTCTCCCAGTCCGTAGGTTTCTTTTTGTTTTGTTTATGGTTTCCTTTGCAGTGCCAAAGCTTATAAGTTTGATTAGGCCCAGTTATCTTTTTAAACGTAGGTATTATCATAGATTGTTCTTGCTTAGAAAATTCAATGCATTCCCAGTGCCTTCTGTATAAATTACTTACCTTGGCATACAGTGTTCCTTGTAACCTTATCTCAACTTATCTAATTTTATTTCCAGCCAACACGCCGGTACTTTACAGGCATGCTACAGGTTATGTACTGTTTTCTGAATATTCACATTTCATACTTCCATGCTTTTTCTTATGCTGTGGAATAGTGGGAAGAGAATGGACTTCAGAGCTGGACCAGCCTGAGTTTTAATCTGGTAACAGTCCATTCCAGCTGTATGATCCAGTGGGCAAGTCATTTATCGTCTCTGAATATTTTTCCTAGATTTTTTAAAAAAATCAGGCAACTATAGCTAATTAAGAGTCATTATGAATAATAAATCAGATGTCATACCTGAAAGTACATAGCAAGAAAATTGGTACAAAGGAGGCATGTAATTAATATTTTTTTAGTCTTTCTTTCCTCTGTCTAGAGTAGAATGCCCTTCTATATGCTAGACTGCTTGAATAACTCCTTAACCTTTCAAAATCCATATTAATGGAAAACTTCTCTGAATCCTACCTCGGCTGTCTTTGTAGTAGTGTTTTACATCCTCATTTCTGTTCAAATAGAAATTCTTATAGACTGTTACTATAGTAACACATTTTTCATTGTAATTTAGATATTTATAGGTCTGATTCTTTATTCTCTATAGACCATGAATTCCTTCAGTCTGAATTCATGTTTGTGTCTTCTGCTCCTAGCATGGTGCTGGGCCTATATTAGGCTCTCAGTAGTGTTGACTGAATGATCATACTATCAAATGCAGCTTGCGCCTCAGATAGTTCAACAATGAACTTTCACGTAAAGTTAAGCATTCTTTTGATTGTATAATGCCTTTGCTCCTTTACTAGGACCCTCTAAAAATATTCTTTTGTAAGTAAATTTGCTACTTAGGTTTCAAATTTGGGTTATTTTAATAAATCTTAAATTAATAAGAAATTAAATTGGCCTACTCTGCTGTTAAAATAAGATTTCAGGGTTCCATTTTCATTAAAAGTCACATCCATTAAATCTAATTGTCAAAACCTCTCCTACCAAGAAGCAGCAACTAGTTATCTATTGTATATTCACTTTCTTAAATCATATTATTATGTCTTAACCAGAATTTTGCTGTTTTGTATTCCAGTAGAAAAACTTAATTAAAAAAATTTTTTGAAAGTCACTTAGTATTTCTCTTTTCAGTAAATATTTTCATTGATAGTGTATACATTTCCAAAATACATTTTGGTTTCTATTGGTCAGTGGGAAATGGTGTTATTTTGTACTGAACTCTTTCTTGACTTAGAGGAATTGTTTCATAAAACCAGTAGCTTATGATACTTTTATTGTCTGGGTGCATTTTTTAAAGTTTGATTTTTTTTTAATGGTAAAAAATCTCAACAGTACAAAAGCATATAGAGTAAAAAGTAGGATTCCCCTCTGCTTCAACCCCTAGACATCCTTTCTAGAGGTAACTAGTGTATTATCACTTACTTGTATATAATGGATTATTTTAAATGTTGGTCTTAGAACATGTAATATGTGAAATTCTTACTGTGATAGTTGGAGGATTTTTGTTAAATCAAAGGGTTGTTTTTAGACTGTGGCCTAAACCATTGCGTGGAGAAGTCTATACATAGGATAACCATGTTATCATCCAAACTGGACTAGAGCACTTTTAAGAGTGAAAGGGGCACTATTAATATGCCACTCGGATAGCAGGTATAAACCTGTGTTCACCCTGTGAAACCTGTGTACAAATCAATTGCTTATCTCTTTCCTGTGAATAATAAGGCCATTCCTCCAACAGATTTCTGTCTTGATTTGTCTCTTTAACCAATGGCTTACATTGTTTTCTCCCCTTACAGACTATGCTGTAGAAGAGAAACCATCACAGATTTCAGTAATGCAGCAATTGGAGGATGGTGGCCCTGACCCACTTGTATTTGTTTTAAATGCAAATTTGTTGTCAATGGTTAAAATTGTAAATTGTAAGTTGGAAATTTGTTTTTTTAAATTAAAATGAGATACTGAGTCATTAAATTCATTACATGCAAGTATTTTTATGTAGAGCCACATCTTAATGAAAACTGGGTACGGAAGAAGTTGGTTTGTATAAAATTATATATCCCCAAGGACAACTGTTGGACTGATTGAGACTTGCTTTTAGTCAAAGGGGTGAGATAGGTGAATTCTCCATGGAGGAAAGCCAAATGAAACTTGAACTCATCTGAGTTAAGTTCTTCCTGAGATTGGTATGCTAAGTCACAACTCACCACCAGAATAACTGGAGGTGGATAAATTATCCAGGGGGGTCAATTTACATGCTAGGTTTAAATCCCAGAAACTTTAATCATGGTGCAAAACCTTATTTGGGAGAAGTGTTAACTAACACATAGTAAAACTTCAGTACATCACAATTTAGGATTCAGAAGAAACTTCTCAGTTCTTGGTGCTAGCTTCTTAGGTATCAGAATAAGAGAGAGAATAGTAACCTAGAATCTTGAATCCAGTATGGTATTGGAAAATAGAGAATGCATTTATACTGGATGAATGTTAATAGGCAGAGTTTTGGAGAGAGGAGGGAAGCATTGGGGAACAGTCCTCCAGTTCCCATTATGTATTTCTTTTAAGTTGTCCTTTGGAGACCAGAAACACCAATATACTAAATTCTTCAGAGGTTCTGTATAAATGAAATGCAGGTTTCTGGTTTGTTTGCTAATCACACCCTTGTATGTTTGGCCAGCTGCTAATGCTTGCCACCTTTCCTTCTAGGATCATATTTTAAAATAATTTGCTGGAAATTTCAATTTACCGTATCTAGTTTATAAGTTATACTTAGAAAATAGCTAACCTAGAGTTCCTTAAGTGTGCACCATCTTAATATAGTTGGATTGGCACCTCTTGTTCAGGTATATAAAGAAACAATTCACAGAATGAAAGAAAGGAATCTTTTATTAGTGTTGATTTACATCATGATATCCATAATTTTATTTGAACCCTTTTTCAGTTCCATTGGGGATCTTGTGTTGGCATACAAATAATAAAAATATCAAGGATTGAACATTATTTTTGAACTACATATAGCTTGTGCTGTTGTGACTCCACATAGCCTTAAAGTGAAGAAGTAGAAGTAATTAGTCCAGAAAAGCCATCTGTTTCACTGCTTTTTACCAGATGAAGTCAAGTAAAGTCCTGTTGCTGATTATCTAGAATTTTCTCCCAGGAAAACTATAATTTAAATTGCTAGACTCTTTTAGTCACAGGTTACATTTAATAAGTCTATATCAAAATATATTTTCTTTAGGCCATAGCCTGAATCCAAGGCTATAATAATTGCTTTTATTGTTTTTCTTGTTTCTAGTTTTAATTATTTCCCTTAGTAAAGTGATTTAATTATACACACACACACACACACACACACACACACACACACATACACACACACATAGGTGGGGGAATATATCCTTTAATCATTATAGCTGAGGATGCATAGTTTGGTTCATTTCATTGTTAATGGAATGCTGTTTCTTTTAATACACCTTTTTATAATAGAAGTTAAAAGTTTTTAGTGCACTTTCTTTCACTATTACTTCTTTTACTTCCCTTCCAGTTGTTTTTCTAAGTGTTTGCTTAGAGCAAGAGGCATTGGTATGCTTTATTTTCTGCAATAGTCCTTTGGCTCAGTGCAGTGACAGTTCACAGCTGAATTATACAGACTCAGTGTGATCTATTTTATTCTTTGGTGTATTATAACAAAGATGTCTGTGCATTTCTTAAGGGTAAGGATTGAAAAGAATGTCTTCATTACTTTTCATTTCATCTACAGATGTGAACAGGAAGTGCTGGTGTTTCACAACCAAGGGAATGCATGCAGTGGGTCAGTCTGAGATAGTCATTCTTCTACAGTGTCTACCGGATGAAAAGTGCTTGCCGAAGGATATCTTTAACCATTTTGTGCAGCTTTATCGGGATGCTCTGGCAGGTGGGGATACTTTCTGACTTAGTCTGCACCCTTTACAGATGATAAAAAATTTTGGACTCAGATGCAAAATAATAGTCTTAAATTTGGAAACCTGGCATTGGACTTTGGTAGTATTGGCAAGTTAGAACTTGGCATGGTTTTTGGAAGTTATAACTTTTAATACTTTATGTGAAACGTTGTTACTATTTTATAATGGCTAGAATCAGAGTTGTAAGATAATCCATTGACCATGATGTAAGAATATTTTCCTTTGAGTGGCCTAGGGGTTATAGTATTGGTATCCCGTAGAAGGAAGCATAATGATAACTTACTACTTCAGTTAACAATATTTATATAATCATAATGTAAATATTCATTTAATTTTCAAGTTTCAAAAACCATTAGCATGGACAACTTTATTATGGTTTCAAAACAAATTGTAAATGTTGTTACCTGTAACAATGTAAAAGTAAATGCATAGCTATTAGAAGTTGGAAAAGACTAAGGATACTAATATAAAGACATACTATTAAAAGCTGAGAGAGAATTAAGTGTATTATTTGACATTACAAAGTTAACCTTCCGCAGATTTAATAGAGGAGGTAAGAAGTAGTGTAATTGAGCTAAGTGCTCATTTATCATGATAAAAAGTCAAAAAATAATATCTGTAGTTGATAAATAGGGAAAGTGTAGTATAAGAACTAAAGCAAGTGAATAATAAATGAGATTATCCCTGAGAAACAAGGCTGGGGTGGGGTGAGGGTAGCCAAGGTATTACAGTTATTTTCATATGTTATTTGATAATGTTTTAATAAATATATTAAAATAATAAATTATTCATACTTTCTGAATGCAGGTAATTCCCCTTGTGGGATTCTATGCCAAAGAAATTATCTGAAATGTAAAATACACTTTGTACATGAAAGCGTTTATTATAGTATTACTTAAATTTAACACAAAAATTTAGCGGCAACCTAAATGCCCAGCTATAGGAAAAAAGTTTAAGTGTGTTATATTTTTTAGATGAATGCATCTTTTTTAGAATATTTTTTAGCTATTAAAAGTAGTATTTTTATGGAAAATGCTCTTGAAATAAGTACAAACGCATGATACAAAGTTTCATCTTTAATGTGGTTATGGCTTATGCATAAAAGATTATGCCTTTATGTCATAATTATGATATTTTAGGTGAAATATTACATGAAGGCAAGGTGCTATGTTAGAAATTGACCACATGATACCTATGAAGTACAGTTCAGTATTTACTGTTCAGTATTTGTGTCAGTTCCAAAATGTATGGGGTTAATTTGAAGTCATCTGGAGCCTCTAGGCCTAAATTTCATTCCAGAAATTACTTGAAACATTCTTTTTTTTCCCCTCAGTTTGAATGTATTCAGATTGCATGTTTATATGGGTTTTTTTTTTTTTTTTTTTTTTTTTTTTTTTTTGTGATACGCGGGCCTCTCTCTGTTGTGGCCTCTCCCGTTGCAGAGCACAGGCTCCGGACGAACAGGCTCAGCGGCCATAGCTCACAGGCCCAGCCGCTTCGCGGCATGTGGGATCCTCCCGGACCGGGGCATGAACCACGTCCCCTGCATCGGCAGGTGGACTCTCAACCACTGTGCCACCAGGGAAGCCCTATATGGGTTTTGAGAGGGCATCAGGGACTAGGGCATGGGAGGTTCATGAATGTCTTGATTAGGAGTTTGTCCTTTGTTCTGCAGGCAGTGAGGAGCCATTGAAAGAAATGAATGACATAACCAGATTTGTGTTTTAGAAAGATAACTCTAGAAGCAGTATGAAAATGGATCAAAGTCTGTGTGTCTGGTAGCAGGTAGAGCAGATAAGAAGCAATTACAGTGGATAAACAAACTTAAAGTGGATGAGCACTAGAATACGGGATAACAATGAAAGATAAACAAACTGCTGATACATGCAGTAACATGGATGAAGTTCACAGACAGTAATACTGAACAAAAGAAGCCAGACACAAAAAAGTACATATTATGTGGTTACATTTATGTGATTCTCTGAAACAGGCGAAATGAATCTGTGGTGATGGAAATTAGATCATTGTGTGTCTGGGGTGAGGTGTGGGTGCAAGCACTAGAATCGATTGTAGACGGGCCCTGGGAACTCTCTGGGTTGATATAAATGTTCTGTATAGTGATTGGGATAGTGGTTACATGGGTGTTTACATTTTTCAAAACTCATTGAACTGTATAATTAAAATATGTAGGTATTATTCCGTGTAAATAATACCTCAGTAAAATTGACTTAAAATTTGTATTGATATAATTGACACATACATTATATTAGTTTCAGGTGTACACTATAATGATTTGATATATGTATACATTGTGAAATGATCAATAAGTCTAGTTAACATCCATCATCACACATAGTTACAAATTTTTTTTTCTTTGTGATGAAAACTTTTAAGGTCTACTCTCTTAGCAACTTTCAAATATATAGTACATTACTGTTAACTATAGCCACCATCCTGTACCTACATCCTCAGTACTTATTTATCTTATAACTGGAAGTTTGTACCTTTGGACTACCTTCACGCATTTCACTTGCCCTTCAACCCTCACCTCTGGTAATCACCAATCTGTTCCCTGTATCTATGAGTTAAGTGCATGTTTGTTTGTTTGCTTAGATTCTACATATAAGTAAGATCATACAGTATTTGTCTTTCTCTAACTTATTTCACTTAGCATGATGCCCTCAAGGTATATATGTGTTGTGGAAAATGACAGGATTTCCTTCTTTTTAATGACAATAATATTCCATTGAATGTACATACCATGCTTTCTTTATCCATTCATCCATCAACACTTAAGTTACTTCCATGTCTTGGCTGTTAAAAATAATACTGCAGTGAACGTGGGGGTGTGGATATCTTTCCTAGTTAGTGTTTTCATTTCCTAGTTAGGTATCCTAGTTAGGTATTCAGATAAATACCCAGAAGTGGAATTGAAGGATCATATGGTAGTTCTATTTTTAATTTTTTGAGACACCTCCATACTGTTCCATAGTGGCTGCACCAATTTATATTCCCACAAACAGTATACTAGGGTTCCCTTTTCTCCACATCCTTGCCAACATTTGTTATTTTTAAATTGATTTTTAAAAAAGCTATTGTCAGGATCCAGTAAGAAATTAGGATATTACCAATAATGGCAGTGGGAATAAAGAGTATTGAAGAGATATAAAAGAGTGATGCCTCAGTTCAATAAGATTTCATAACTAATTGGATGTGAGGAGTGAGAGGAGACAAGTCAAAGTTGGCTTTAGATTTCTGGCTTGAGCACCTGAGTGGACTTCGTTCTTATTCACTGAGGCAGTGAATAGAGGAAGAAGAACAGATTTGGCAGAGGAGTGGGAGATGAGTTCTTCGTTCAGTGTGTTGGATTTCAAATAATGGCAACAGATGGTAATATGTAAATGAAAGATGAATACATAAATAGAGCCTTCAGGAGTTAGATCTGGGCTAAAATACAGATGTGTGGAAGACCAGCATTTTTGTGATAGTTTTAAACTATGGCTGTGAATGGGATAGGCCAGTGTGAAGAGACTAGATCTATGAATGGAACTCCAAGAAATACCAACAAGGAAAGGATGTGAATCATTACATGAGTCATTAAAATATATGTTTACCATAAATGATTACTCATCTTTTAAAAGTATCCTTATATATCAATAGAGTGCATTTTGAACTAGCATGTTAAAATGCAAAAATACTACAACAAAAATCACTTGGAACTGATAGTAAGACTAAGTAAGACTAAGGTCAGACTGTAATACATCTAAGCTGTATTAAATGTTATCTATGAGGTGAGGGCATATATGAACATATCTAAGTAAATAGTATTTTAAGTAATGAGTGAGCTGTAAGGCTCTCTTTCTGTCTCTCTCCTTGAAAAGGAATCATTTCACAGCTTACAAAATATTGGAGCTAGTAGGGAACTTACATTATCTAGTATAATGCTTCATTTTTCAGATGAAGAAAGTGAGATCTAGAAGTTTTAAATGGCTTGCTCAAATCCCAGACCTAGTTGGTGACAGAATTAGGACTAAAGTATTCTATGAATTATGTCAGTTGCCTATGTGTGTATATTAATAGTATAGCAGTTTTTAAAAAACAGATATGGATGATACATATGTGCTATGCCTATTTTATTAAGAATCCCATGTGTAGATAATCAGGGTAGAAGCTTAGTATATTATTTCACTGTGATTTTTGTATGAACTTCCATGAACTCTCTTTATAATATTTTTACAGATTTTTAATCTAAACTACATGTATTAATAAAATGTGTGTATGTATATATATATATATATATGTCTATGTATGTTTCTCATTTAGTATATATACAATTTTTTTGTTACATGTCATTGCTTATGCTTTCCACAGTGAGGGGAAAAATGGTATTTTGTGAAAAATAACATTCTGAGAGTTTCAGGGTGCCTTCTGGATAATGTAGTGCCATGGGAGGTTCTAGATTGTATATTATTTCTCCGCTTCTCCCCTCCCTTACTCTGTGTTTTTTATTTTTTTAACATCTTACTGGAGTATAATTGCTTTACAATGTTCTGTTAGTTTCTGCTGTATAACAAAGTGAATCAGCTATACATATACATATATCCCCATATCCCCTCCCTCCTGTGCCTCCCTCCCACCCTCCCTATCCCACCCCTTTAGGTGATCACAAAACACTGAGCTGATCTCCCTGTGCGATGCAGCTGCTTCCCACTAGCTATCTATTTTACATCATTTAGTAGTGTATATATTGTCCATGCCACTCTCTCACTTCATCCCAGCTTACGCTCTCCCCACCATCCCCTGTGTCCTGAAGTCCATTCTCTACATCTGCATATTTATTCCAGTCCTGCCCCTGGGTTCATCAGAATCATTTTTTTTTAGATTCCATATATATGTGTTAGCATACAGTATTTGTTTTACTCTTTCTGACTTACTTCACTCTGTATGACAGACTCTAGTTCCATCCATCTCACTACAAATAACTCAGTTTCGTTTCTTTTTATGGCTGAGTAATATTCCATTGTATATATGTGCCACATGTTCTTTATCCATTCTTCTGTCGATGGACACTTAGGTTACTTCCATGTCCTGGCTATTGTAAATAGTGCTGCAATGAACATTGTGGTACATGTCTCTTTTTAAATTATGCTTTTCTCAGGGTATATGCCCAGTAGTGGGATTGCTGGGTCATATGGTAGTTCTATTTTTAGTTTTTTAAGGAACCTCCCTACTGTTCTCCATAGTGGCTGTATCAATTTGCATTCCCACCAACCGTGCAAGAAGTTTCCCTTTTTTCCACACCCTCTCCAGCATTTATTGTTTGTAGATTTTTTGATGATGGCCATTCTGACTGGTGTGAGGTGATACCTCATTGTGGTTTTGATTTGCATTTGTTTAATGATTAGTGATGTTGAGCATCCTTTCATGTGTTTGTTGGCAATCTGTATATCTTCTTTGGAGAAATATTTATTTAGGTTTTACACCCATATTTGGATTGGGTTGTTTTTTTTTTTTTGATATTGAGCTGTGTGAGCTACTTGTATATTTTGGAGATTAATCCTTTGTCAGGTGCTTCATTTGCAAATATTTTCTCCTGTACTGAGGGTTATCGTTTCGTCTTCTTTATGGTTTCCTTTGCTGTGCAAAAGCTTTTAAGTTTCATTAGGTCCAATTTGTTTATTTTTGGTTTTATTTCCATTTCTGTAGGAGGTGGGTCTAAAAGGATCTTGCTGTGATGTATATCATAGAGTGTTCTGCCAATGTTTTCCTCGAAGAGTTTTATAGTGTTTGGCCTTACATTTAGGTCTTTAATCCATTTTGAGTTTATTTTTGTGTATGGTGTTAGGAAGTGTTCTAGTTTCATTCTTTTACATGAAGCTGTCCAGTTTTCCCAGCACCACTTATTGAAGAGGCTGTCTTTTCTACATTGTATAATCTTTCCTCCTTTATCAAAGATAAGGTGACCATATGTGTGTGGGTTTATCACTGAGCCTTCTATCCTGTTCCATTGACCTATATTTCTGTTTTTGTGCCAGTACCATATAGTCTTGATTACTGTAGCTTTGTAGTATAGTCTGAAGTCAGGGAGCCTGATTCCTCCAGGTCTGTTTTTCTTTCTCAAGATTGCTTTGGCTATTCGGGGTCTTTTGTGTTTCCATACAAATTGTAAAATTTTTTGTTCTAGTTCTGTGAAAAATGCCATTGGTAGTATAGTCATTTTCACAATGTTGATTCTTCTAGTCCAAGAACATGGTACATTTCTCCCTCTGTCTGTGTCATCTTTAATTTCTTTCATCATTGTCTTATGGTTTTCTGCATACAGGTCTTTTGTCTCCTTAGGTAGGTTTATTCCTAGGTATTTTACTCTTTTAGTTGCAGTGGTAAATGGGAGTGTTTCCTTAATTTCTTTCAGATATTTTGTAATTAGTGTATAGGAATGCAAAATATTTCTGTTCATTAATTTTGTCTCCTGCTGCTTTACCAAATTCATTGATTAGCTCTAGTAGCTTTCTGGTAGCATCTTTAGGATTCTCTATGTATAGTATCATGTCATCTGCAAGCAGTGACAGTTTACATCTTCTTTTCCAATTTGGATTCCTTTTATTTCTTTTTCTTCTATGATTGCCGTGGCTAAAAATTCCAAAACTATGTTGAATAAAAGCGGTGAGAGTGGGCAGCCTTGCCTTGTTCCTAATCTTAGAAGAGATGGTTTCAGTTTTCCACCATTGAGAATGATGTTGGCTGTGGGTTTGTCATATATGGCCTTTATTATGTTGAGGTAGGTTCCCTCCCTGCCCACTTTCTGCAAAGTTTTTATCATAAATGGGTGTTGAATTTTGTCAAAAGCTTTTTCTGCATCTATTGAGATTATTATATGGTTTTCATCCTTCAGTTTGTTAATATCGTGTATCACATCGATTGATTTGCATATATTGAAGAATCCTTGCATTCCTGGGATAAACCCCACTTGATCATGGAGTATGATCCTTTTAATGTGCTATTGGATTCTATTTGCTAGTATTTTGTTGACGATTTTTGCATCTATGTTCATCAGTGACATTGGCCTGTAGTTTTCTTTTTTTTTTTTGCAGTACGTGGGCCTCTCACTGCTGTGGCCCGTCCCGTTGTGGAGCACAGGCTCCGGAAGCACAGGCTTAGCAGCATGGCTCACGGGCCCAGCCGCCCCGCAGCCTGTGGAATCCTCCCAGACTGGGGCACGAACCCGGGTCCCTTGCATCGGCAGGCGGACTCTCAACCACTGCAGTACCAGGGAAGCCCTGTAGTTTTCTTTTTTTGTGACATCTTTGTGTGGTTTTCATATCAGGGTGATGGTGGCCCTGTAGAATGAGTTTGGGAGTGTTCCTCCCTCTGCTATATTTTGGAAGAGTTTGAGAAGGATAGGTGTTAGCTCTTCTCTAAATGTTTGATAGAATTTGCCTGTGAAGCCATCTGGTCCTGGCCTTTTGTTTGCTGGAAGATTTTTAATCACAGTTTCAATTTCAGTGCTTGTGATTGGTCTGTTCATATTTTCTATTTCTTCCTGGTTCAGTCTTGGAAGATTGTACTTCTCTAAGAATCTGTCCATTTCTTCCAGGTTGTCCATTTTATTGGCATATGGTTGCTTGTAGTAATGTCTCATGATCCTTTGTATTTCTGCAGTGCCAGTTGTTACTTCTCCTTTTTCAATTCTAATTCTGATGATTTGAGTATTCTCCCATTTTTTCTTGATGAGACTGGCTAAAGTTTTATCAATTTTGTTTATCTTCTCAAAGAACCAGCTTTTAGTTTTATTGATCTTTGCTATTGTGCCTTCATTCCTTCTTCATTTATTTATAATCTGATCTTTATGATTTCTTTCCTTCTGCTAACTTTGGGGTGTTTTTGTTCTTCTTTCTCTAATTGCTTTAGGTGTAAGGTTAGGTTGTTTATTTGAGATATTCCTTGTTTCTTGAGATAGGATTGTATTGCTATAAACTTCCCTCTTAGAACTGCTTTTGCTGCATCCCATAGGTTTTGGGTCGTCGTGTTTTCATTGTCATTTGTGCATCCCATAGGTTTTGGGTTGTCATGTTTTCATTGTCATTTGTTTCTAGGTATTTTTTGATTTTCTCTTTTATTTCTTCACTCATCTCTGGGTTATTTAATAGCATATTGTTTAGCCTCCATTTGTTTGTATTTTTTTTTTTTTTTTTTTTTTTTTTGCGGTAGGCGGGTCTCTCACTGCTGTGGCCTCTCCCGTTATGGAGCACAGGCTCTGGACGCGCAGGCTCAGCGGCCATGGCCCACAGGCCCAGCCGCTCCGCGGCATGTGGGATCCTCCCGGACCAGGGCACGAACCCGTGTCCCCCGCATCGGCAGGCGGACTCTCAACCACTGCGCCACCAGAGAAGCCCTGTTTGTATTTTTTACAGTTTTTTTTCCTGTAATTGATATCTAGTCTCATAACACTGTGGTCGGAAAAGATACTTGATACGATTTCAGTTTTCTTAAATTTACTGAGGCTTGATTTGTGTCCCAAGATATTATCTATCCTGGAGAATGTTCCATGTGCACATAGAAGAAAGTGTATTCTGTTGGTTTTGGATGGAATGTCCTATAAATATCAATTAATTGCATCTGGTCTAATGTGTCATTTAAAGCTTGTGTTTCCTTATATATTTTCATTTTGGATGATCTGTCCATTGGTGAAAGTGGGGTGTTAAAGTCCCCTACTATGATTGTGTTACTGTCGATTTACCCCTTTATGGCTATTAGCATTTGCCTTATGTATTGAGGTGCTCCTATGTTGGGTGCATAAATATTTACAATTGTTATACCTTCTTCTTGGATTGACCCCTTGATCATTATGTAGTGTCCTTCTTTGTCTCTTGTAATAATCTTTATTTTAAAGTCCATTTTGTCTGATACGAGTATTACTACTCCAACGTTTTTTTGATTTCCATTTGCATGGAATATCTTTTTCCATCCCCTCACTTTCAGTCTGTATGTGTCCCTAAGTCTGAAGTGGGTCTCTTGTAGACAGCATATATATGGGTCTTGTTTTTGTGTCCATTCAGCCAGTCTGTGTCTTTTGGTTGGAGCATTTAATCCATTTACATTTAAGGTAATTATCAATATGTATGTTCCTATTACCATTTTCTTAATTGTTTTGGGTTTGTTATTGTAGGTCTTTTCCTTCTATTGTGTTTCCTGCCTAGAGAAATTCCTTTAGCATTTGTTGTAAAGGTGGTTTGGTGGTGCTGAATTCTGTTAGCTTTTGCATGTTTGTAAAGGTTTTAATTTTTCCATCAACTGAGATCCTTGCTGGGTAGAGTAATCTTGGTTGTAGATTTTTCCCTTTCATCACTGTAAATGTGTCCTGCCACTCCCTTCTGGCTTGCAGAGTTTCTGCTGAAAGATCAGCTGTTAACCTTATGGGGATTCCCTTGTGTGTTATTTGTTGCTTTTCCCTTGCTGCTTTTAATATTTTTTCTTTGTATTTAATATTTCATAGTTTGATTAATATGTGTCTTGGTGTGTTTCTCCTTGGATTTATCCTGTATGGGACTCTCTGCACTTATTGGACTTGATTATTTCCTTTCCTATATTAGGGAAGTTTTCAAATATAATCTCTTGAAATATTTTCTCAGACCCTTTCTCTTCTTTTTCTGGGACCTCTATAATTCAAATGTTGGTGCTTTTAATGTTGTCCCAGAGGTCTCTGACACTATCCTCAATTCTTTTCATTCTGTTTTCTTTATTCTGCTCTGCAGCAGTTATTTCCACTATTCTGTCTTCCAGATCACTTATCCGTTCTTTTGCCTCAGTGATTCTGCTATTGAATCCTTCTAGAGTGGTTTTAATTTCATTTATTGTGTTATTCATCATCGTTTCTTTGCTCTTTATTTCTTCTAGGTACTTGTTAAACATTTCTTGTATTTTCTCCATTCTGTTTCCTAGATTTTGGATCATCTTTACTATCTTTACTCTGAATTCTTTTTCAGGTAGACTCCCTATTTCCTTTTCATTTGTTTGGTCTGGTGAGTTTTTACCTTGCTCCTTCATCTGCTGCATATTTCTCTGTCTTCTCACTATGTTTAACTTACTGTGTTTGGGGGTCTCCTTTTCGCAGGCTGCAGGTTCATAGTTCCTGTTATTTTTGGTGTCTTCCCCCAGTGTGTGAGGTTGGTTCAGTGGCTTGTGTAGGCTTCCTGGTGAGGGGGACTGGTGCCTGTGTTCTGGTGGGTAGGGTGGATCTTGTCCTTCTGGTGGGCAGGGCTGCATCCGGTGGTGTGTTTTGGGGCATCTGTGAACCTAGTATGACTTTAGGCAGCCTCTCTGCTAATGGGTGGTGTTGTATTCCTGTCTTGCTAGTTGTTTGACATGGGGCATCCAGCACTGGAGCTTGCTGGCCATTGGGTGGAGCTCTGTCTTAGTGTTGAGATGGAGATCTCTGGGAGAGCTCTTGCCAATTGATATTACTTCAGGCCGGGAGGTCTCTGGTGGTCCAGTGTCCTGGACTCAGCTCTCCCACCTTGCAGGCTCAGGCCCAACATCTGCCCAGAGCACCAAGACCCTGCCAGCCACATGGCTTGGAAGAAAAGGAAGAAAAGAAAATGAACAGATAAAACCCCAAAACAAATGTTAAAAGCAAAACAAAACAGACAAAATCATAGAAAGTAACATACACATGCACACTCACAAAAGGAGAAAAAAGGAAAAAAAAAAAAAGGAAACAAACCGATAAACAAACCCACCAATGATAACAAGCACTAAAAACTAAACTAAGATAAACATAAAACTGAAAACAAGTCAGATGCAGAAAGCAAATCCCAAGTCAGCAGTTGCTCCCAAAGTCCACCACCTCAATTTTGGGAACATTCATTGTCTATTCAGGTGTTCCACAGCTGCAGGGTTTATCAAGTTGATTGTGGGGGTTTAATCCACTGGTCCTGAGGCTGCATGGAGAAATTTCCCTTACTCTTCCGTGTTCACACAGCTCCTGGGGTTCAGCTTTGGTTTTGACCCTGTCTCTGCACGTAGGCCACCCTCAGGCATCTGTTCCCCGCCCAGACTGGAGGGGATTAAAGCAGTGGCTGATTAGGGCTCTCTTGCTCACTCAGGCTGGGGAGAGGGAGGGGTACGGTAGTCATAGTTGGAATGTGGGACGAGCCTGCGGCAGCAGAGGCTGCCATGACCTTGCAACAGCGTGAAGTGCACCGTGTGTTCTCCCAGGGAAGTTGTCCCTGGATCACAGGACTGTGGCAGTAGCGTGCTGCACAGGCTCCCGGGAGGGGTGTGGGAAGTGACCTGCAGTTGCACACAGGATTCTTGGTGGCAGCAGAAGCAGCGTTAGCAGTCCATGCCCGTCTCTGGGGTCTGAAATGATAGCCGTGGCTCACGCCCATCTCTGAAGCTCACTTAGGTGGTGCTCTGCCATCTGTGGGCACATGGAGCAGGAAGCCCCTCTCCTTGCACACCCCGAAACAATGGTCTTTGGCCTCTCCAGCAGGTGAAGACTTTTTCCCGGCCTCCCTCCCAGCTAGCTGTGGCACACTAGCCCCCCTTCAGGGTGTCTTCACGCAGCCAGCACCAGTCCTCTCCCTGCAGTCTGATCTCCAAAGCCCAAGCCTCAGCTTCCAGCCCCTACCCGATCTGGTGGGTGAGCAGACAAGCAGTCTCAGGCTGCTGAGTGCTGGTTGGCGCTGATCTCTGTGCAGGAATCTCTCCGCTTTGCCCTCTGCACCCCTATTGCTACACTCTCCTCCGTGGCTCCAAAGCTTCCCCCCCGCCCACCCGCCATCCCTGCCAGTGAAGGGACTTCCTAGTGTGTGGAAACTTTTCCTCCTTCACAGCTCCCTCCCAGAGGTTTAGGTCCCATCCCTATTCTTTTGTCTCTATTTATTCTTTTTTCTTTTGCCCTATCCAGGTACGTGGGGATTTTGTTGCCTTTTGGGAAGTCTGAGGTTTTTTTCCCAGTGTTCAGTAGGTGTTCTGTAGGAGTTGTTCCACATGTAAATGTATTTTTGATGTATTTGTGGGGAGGAAGGTGATCTCCACATCTTACTCCTGCATCTTGAAGGTCTCCTCCTCCGTGTTTTACTCTCATGTTTTGCAAACAGACATTCAGAACATGAATTTGAATGAATTGTTATCTATCAGATTATTTTTTTGGAGTTAATCTCTGGTTATTTCCCTCTCTTACTCAAAAACCTTTCTTGGCTTTGTGTTACCTTTAGAATAAACTGTGTACTCTGATATTCAGTGCTCTACATAATCTGATTCTATATTTCCAGTCTCATTTCCCACTAGTAGTCTCCCCATACTCACAGTGAAGACAAACTAAACATTTCTTGGTTTGTTGTATACTTTGATGATTTCCTCCTTCTTTACCTGTGATCCTGGTGCCCCCCCAACACCATGCTATTTCCCGAAACCCCAACTATCTATATCCTATCAGTTCTCTTAAGTCGTATCAATGACCACTTTCTCCATGAGTTCTCCCCTGATGATCTTCCCAGATAGAAGCAATTTCTTCTTCTGAATGCATTTAATTATCTTTAAAAACTATTTGGTATGTAGAAAAGTGTATAAGCATATATATTAGTAATTGTTCAAGTTATAAAGCCTAATAACTAAATAACCACCCACAAGCAAAACACCCAATTTGGGAGATAAAAATGACTAATCCACTGAAACTCTCCTTTTTCTTTCCTGATTACATCTTCCTTCCAGACTTCCCATCCTCAACCCCTAGGGTAACCATTGTCTTTAATCTTGTGTTATACTTTTCTTGCTTTTTTTTTTTTTTTTTTACGGTACACGGGCCTCTCACTGCTGTGGCCTCTCCCGTTGCGGAGCACAGGCTCCGGACGCGCAGGCTCAGCAGCCATGGCTCATGGGCCCAGCCGCTCTGCGGCATGTGGGATATTCCCGGACCGGGGCACAAACCCGCGTCCCCTGCATCAGCAGGCGGACTCTCAATCACTGCGCCACCAGGGAAGCCCCCTTTTCTTGCTTTTTAAAAATAATTTTATCACAAATGTTTGCATCTCTAAGGATTATAATATATTCGTATGTTTGTGAACTTTATACATATGTGATCACACTGTACACATTTTATGTGCTTTTTTTCACTCTACCATATGTTTCTGTCATTCATTCATGCCTCTAGTTCATTCATTTTCAGGCTACTGTTTTATATGAACTACATAAATTTACCACAGTTTATTAATTCTCTTTATGATGAACAGTTTGCTCTTCTTACTAGTTTACTGTTTTTCAGATATGTTCTTTAAATTTTTTTGTACATGTATACTTATGAGTATAAGTTTATAAAGTATGGATTTCTTCAACTTTATTAGATGATGTTAAATTATTTCCCAGAGAGGTTTTCCAGTTTTTATCTGTCTGTCCCCATCTTCAGTGTATAAGAGTTGCCAACATTTAATATTATGAGAGTTTTAATTTTTGCCAGTCTGGTGGATATAAAATGGTGTCTCATTTTTAATTGCATTTCACTGACTATTATGTTCATTTATTTATAAGCCATGTACATTTTGTATTCTGTGACAAATATGTCCCTGTTTATGTCTTTTACTCATGTTTCTATTATGTTAGCATTTTCTTTGGGATTCCTTTAATTTTTTCAACATAAACACTCAACTATGACCTTTTTCTGACAGAATTAAGTTATTCAGTATGTATTAGCTTTCTATTACTATATTTCTAAGCCACAAACTTAGTGGCTTGAAACAACACAAATTATTATCTCATAGTTTCCATAGGTAAGGAGTCCAGGCACAGCTTAGATGAATCTTCGGCTCAGGGTGCCTCAAGGTGTCAGCCATGCTGACCTTCTCATTTGGAGCCCAAGGTCCTCAGGTTGTTGGCAGAATTCACTTTCTTACAAATCCCTGCTTTCTTTTAGCTGTTGGTTGGGGAGTACTCTCGGCTCCTAGAGGCTGTCTGCAATTCCTTGCCTCATGGCTCCATAGATAGTTTACAACATGGATGTTTCCTTTCTTTCAGGTCATCAGGAGTGTGTCTCTACTTTGGTTCTCTGACCTCTAGACCTAGATTTAAAGACCTTATGTCGGGCCCAGTCTGATAATCTTCCTGTTGATGAACTCAGAGTTTGTTAATTAGTAACCTAATCATGGGAATGACACCCATCATATTCATAGGTGTTTTCCCCACGCAAGGGGAGGGAATTAAACAAGGCATGTACACCAGGAAGCAGACAGAATTCTGCCTCAGAGCGTTTCTGTCCTCCCAAACGTGACACAGACTTAAGCATACTTCACTCGTTTAATATCTTTACCATTCTTACTATTGTTGTGGTTGGTTTTACCTTTTGTAAAAGAAAAAATAATTGTTTTTACTTAATTCAATTCTATTCAATTTTTAATATCAGTATAAAAATCAGTATCAATATTCAATTCAATCAAAATTATTAAGTTTGCCACTATATTTTCTCTATATCTGCTATTTTAGTATCCCATATTTCCATTAGGACTTGCTTTTCTTATTGAAATACATCTTTTCATTAGTTCTCTTGGTGAGGGCCTATGGTTGTTAAACTCCATTAGTCCTTGTATGTTTGAAATATTTTGCCATCACTCTTGAATAATTAGTTGGCTACAAAATTCTAGCTTAACAGATTTTTTTCCCTTCCTCTCTTCCTTTCTCTCATTCCTTCATTTCTTCCTTTAACCTCCCCTTAGCAAGTACTTTGAAGGTATTACTTCCTTGTCTTCTAGCATCTCCTGCAGTCTAGTTTTTTTTTTTTTTCTTTTTAACAGGTAGTTATTTGTCTTTTCTCTTTGGCTTTTAGGATTTTCTCTTTATCCTTGATTATCTGTAAGTCCACTATTAAAGTTCTCTGTGAGTTTTTGTTAGTCAGGTTTATGGTGTAATTTGTATCTAATAATATTTGCCTTTTCAGACATATATTACTGTATATAAATATACATATTCAGTTCAGGGAGTCTAGACAAACAGATACAGTCAGGTAACAACCACCAATATCAAGATATATAATGTTTTCATCATCTCTAAACCTTGCCTCATGTCCCTTTGTATTTAATCCCCTCCCCTTACCCTCTGTCCCTGGCAACTATTGATTTGATTTCTGTCCCTCTAGTTTTGCATTTTCCAGAAGGTTATATAAATGGAATCTCACTGTTATGTTTGGCTTATTTCACTTAACGCAGTGCTTTTGAGATTCATCCATATGGTTGAATGGATGTCTGTACCACAATTTGTTTATCCATTCACCTGCAATGTATGAAAAGTTCCAATTGTTCTGGATCCTTGCCACCACTTGATACTCTTTTAAAAAAAAAAAAAAAAGCCTTTCTAATGAGTGTTTAGTGGTATCTCTTTGTGGTTTTAATATGCATTTCCTTAATAACTAATGATATTGAGCATCTTTTCATATGCTTATTTGCCATCTGTAGCTCTTTTTTTGCCCATTTAAAAATTGGGCTGTTTTCTTAATGAATTATTGGTACTTCATAAATTTTGGATACAAGTCTTTTATCAGATAGTGCGTTTTGCAGATATTATGTTCCAGTCTATGACTTATGTTTTTCATTTTCTTAACTATCTTTCAAAGAGTAGAAGCTTTAATATTTGATAGAAGTCCAATTTATCAGTTTTTCTTTTATAGTTTATCTTCAGTTTCCTAAAAAATCTGCCTTAACCCAAGGTCACAAAAATTTTCACCTGTATTTTTCTGGAAGTTGTATAGTTATAGCTTTTACATATAGATCTATGATTAATTTGGAGTTAATTTTTGTACAGGGAATGAGGTAAGGCTTGAAGTTTTGTTCTCGAAGTTTTGTTTTGGGAATTTTTTTGTGCATTTTGTTTTTGATTTTTTCCTGCTTATAGATAGATATTCAGTTGTTCCAGGGCCATTTGTTAAAGACTATACTTTTGCCATTGAATTACCTTGGTCCTGTTTTTGAATGTTATTTTACCTTATATGCATGGGTTTCTTTCTGGACTCTATTCCATGGGTCTATTATGTATACACATACGTGGATTTATTTTTATTTTTACTACTGAATACTAAAAGTGTACTTTTGATCTGAAAACATTTCTTTCTTTACTTTGGAAAATTCTTAATTATTATCTCTTTCAATGTTACTACTCTTTTATTCCCAATGTTGTCTATTTTTGGAAACCTTTTTTTGATGTTGGGGCCTCTGAAATCAGTCTTCAATATGTCTTAACTGCTCTTTTGTATAATTTTTCTCCGCTTTTTTGTGCTGGATCCTGGGTACATTGTTCAGTGAATTCTTCCAGTTTAATATTTCTCTCTTCAAGAAGATTATTAATTTAAGAGAAATGTTAATGTGAATTGATTAATATTTAATAATCAATTATAATAATTTTATGATTATTAAGGATATAATAAGGTTTACACTGTTACTGATTTTCAACTTTTAGATTTAACTTCAGAACAAAGCAAGAAGACAATTATAAGCACAGAACATAAATATTAACCTTGTAGGTTAGATCATTTCTACATTTGAAAACAGCTTTTTGTTCCCTTTAAATTATTCAGAATTTTACATTTGCAGACTTGTTTATCTTCTCTCAACTATCTCTTGGGTGTCCTAATCTAATCCTTATGAATTGAGAGCACATTTGTGTAGCCTAGTAACATGGTGATGAATATGATGGCACAATTAAAGCTGCCTTAAACCTTCCATTGTCTTCCCACTGCAATTGGAATAAACTCCATTTTATAAAGGTCCTATATGATCTAGTCCTTAAAGGTCTCTTTGACCTTATCTCTTAATAGTCCTCAGTTTGCTTTAGCTACATTGATCATCTTTGTGACTTTTGAACCTGTCATACTCATTTCCGATTCATGATTTTTGAATTTACTCCTGCCCGACCTGGAGTGCTGTTCTTTTCAGAGCTTTACTGGCTGATTTCTTCTCTTCATTCAGGTTTGTTCTCAAATGTTTCTTTCTCTGAGGATTTTCCCTGACTCCCATGGCTAAAGAAGTATTCTCTCCCCTGCCCCCGTCAATTATTCACATTACCTTCCTTGTTGTATTTTCTTCAAAACATTTATCACTAACTTAACTAACTGAAATAGTTTGTGTATCTTCCTTCATTAGGATATAAGCTCTATGAGGGCAAGAGTTTTATCTGTCTGGGTCAACTCTGTATACCAACCTTTAGAACAAATGGTCTGGCACGTTGGAGAGGCTTAATTTAAAAACTGTGAGTTGGGGAGTAAATCAGTTGGGGTGATGTCACTAGCAAGCTTTTTTTGTCATTTGGCGGAAAAGCACCTGGAGGAAAGGAGTCCTGAGAGAACACTTCTATTAATAAAAATGCTGTGCTTATTATTCCTGACTTCCTGTTCCCACTGGGACTTGGAGACAAGGGAAAATACTATTTAGATCAGCTTAAGAGTGTTTCTGAGACCCAGTGTGTCTCTGGTTCCTGAGAAAGAAATACCATGGGTCACTCAAGCAGGTCACTTGGGAAGTTTCTATAATTTCAGATCTTTGAAAGATCTTTTTCTTTTTATTATCTCTTTTTGTCACCTACTCTCATTCTGTAGTCTTCCTTATTTTTTCCTTTAAATTGTAGCCACCTGGGTTAACCCAGATGCACTTTTGCTTAGTTTAAATTTCTTTCTTATCCTATATAGATTTATCAAAAGGCAATGTAAACTTTAAGGCACTATATTACTGATTTGTATGGTATTAATTGCATTCAACTTCTTTGAATTTTATTTTTATTAATGTGTAATATACTAATAAAATTATAGGCCTCAAACGCAATGAAGTTTGCTCTTTCATTTTGAAAAACTACTTATTTATTTGTTTACCTACCTATTTATTTATTTTGGCTGCACTGGGTCTTGGTTGTGGCACACGGGATCTTTTAGTTGCTGGCATGTGGACTTCTTAGCTGCGGCGTGTGGACTCTTAGTTGCGACACACGGACTTCTTAATTGCGACATGCGAACTCTTAGTTGCGGCATGATGTGGGATCTAGTTTCCTGTCCAGGGGTGGAACCCGAGCCCCCTGAATTGGGAGCACGGAGTCTTACCCACTGGACCACCAGGGAAGTCCCTGATCTTTCATTTTTTTAATGTGAAAGTTTATCTCAGCCTAAGAATTAACTTAGACAAAAATGTATTTAGAATACTTTTAAGCTAATTTTTGTACTTAAAGTGTACTTTTGATCTGAAAACACATTTCTTTCTTTAATTTGGAAAGTTCTTAGTTATTCTCTCTTTGAGTATTACTTCTCTTTCACTCCCAACATTGCTTTCTTTTGGAATTCTTTTTAATGTTGGAGCCCCAGTTTAAGTCTTCAAATGAAAGCTTTTTTTGGTCAAATTCTCATACCCAGTATTTTATTTTAGTTGATATCTATACCCATGGAATGTTACTTATTTTTAGATGAGATGATAAATGGCAATCTAAATTATTCATTAGAATTGATAGAGATCTATCAATTTTTTTTTCAATTTTTAAGAAAGTAAATGCTTAAATAATAAAAGATATATTTTATAATGTAAAGGGACATAATGAAGAATCTGAGTGTGATTGGGTAGGGAGGAGGGTTTTTAGGTGGTAGAAGCAGAAAAGTTATTAGTATCTGTGGAACAATAACCAGTAATAGATTCCAGTCTCTTATAGGGAGATCCCAAAGGAATAATGAATGAATGCTTTGAGTACCAAGCTTAACACAGTTTTCACCTCTGAGCTGTATTCACTAGGGTATTCTTGTGAAAGATAAACATGCTGTCAATAGAGCTTTAGAGGACTCCTGTGGTGTAGTCTCCATTGTGGAGGGAAAAAAATCTTCTCTTTTGTTTCCCATTCTCTCCCCACACCCCAACTCAAGTGAAAAGATGAAAATTTATAAAAACCTTACTCTAAAATCTTTGATAAAGCAAAGAAAGTTGTATAATGTTTGGTTGATCATTCATTATTTGTATATTTGCATTATAAAAGTAATAGTTAACATTTTTTGAGAACAAACTGTGCAAGGTGCTGCTTGTCATTTTACATATATTCTATTGTTTATTCACATCAGGTCTGAAACTTAGTATAATCTTCCCTTGTTGTCATAGATGTTGAGGCTCAAGTCAAGTAACTTGCCCCCAATCTCATAATAGTAAATGATGGGACTAGTGTTCAAACCCATGTTTCTGAGACTCCAAAATCTGATTTTTTTCAAAATAACGTACTACTTCCTTGATATGGGGATTATTTTGGGTTTTTTTTGTTTTTTTCGTTTTGCGGTACGCGGGCCTCTCACTGTTGTGGCCTCTCCCGTTGCGGAGCACAGGCTCCGGACGCACAGGCTCAGCGACCATGGCTCATGGGGCCAGCCGCTCTGCGGCACATGGGATCTTCCCGGACCAGGGCATGAACCCGTGTCCCCTGCATCGGCAGGCGGACTCCCAACTGCTGCGCCACCAGGGAAGCCCTATTTTGTTTTTATAGATCTGGCCCAGCAGCTTAAATGTAAAGCCAGATTTGGGGGTTTTTCCCCTGTAGGTTCTCATTTATTTTTTATTTTTAAATTTAATTTAATTAATTAATTTATTTTTTGGCTGTGCCAAGTGGCATGCAGGATCCTAGTTCCCCAACCAGGGATCAAACCCCGGCCCCCTGTATTGGGAGCGTGGAGTCTTAACCACTGGACCGCCAGAGAGGTCCCCCAGATTTTGTTAATCCTGGGGCAAGGGGTACTACCCCTAAATGTATTTGGCAGATGATGATGTGCAGGTGAACATGGCTTTCAGTCATAAAGTTTCTGGTTTTGTGGGGAAGTCTTCCCTTCACTTGTGTTCCCTACTGTCAGCATAGCTTCCACTTCACTCAAGGATTCTATGTTCCATCATTGAACTGTTCTGCAAATAGACTCTATTTTTCAAGGAAAGTAAGCATTTAACTTCTCTGATGGCGATTTCTGTATTTGCTGTTATTTCTTTCAGAGGCATCAAAGGAAGCTTGCACATGTCTAGTGAACAAATCTGCTGTTACATTATTGAACAGCTCTTGTCATGAAGTTCTTTTGTAGTTCTAAACTGAGGAAAATGTCTCCTTAATGAAGGGTGATTTGTTGCTGTTTCATTCAGAAAATATTTGAATTAGAAAGTGCTTAGTTAAGAGCATTTGCAACTAAAAAACAAAAAACCTGCCTAATATGAATTTAAATAAACCCTAAGTTGTTTATGTTTCATATTTGTCTCAACCAAAAATAGAATAAATCCTGTCTGTTTTACTACTTTCTCCATAAAGTTTCTTCCCTTAATATCTCATATATATAGTTGTACTTAATGTCTTAATTCTTTATGTTCATGAATTGAATTTATTTACTCAATGGGATTGTAAGCTCTGTGAGAACAGGTACCTAATCTTAACATTTTTTGTGTGACATTTGAGGCAATAATTTTTATACTGAGACCTCTAAAGTAATTCATACAGTAAGTTTAGTCTAAAGGAAGGCATCAATATTTTTGGCTTTTAGCCAGACAAACTAGAGTGTGATAATGCAAGGTATTTTATGCTCACCAGAAGCCCTGATGAAACTGGAAAACAAGTTTTCATTTAATAAATGCCATTTATTTAAAAACAACTTTATAAATATGTGTCTTTCATAGTGAAAGGTTGGGAATTATTGTTTGGTAGTGTCTGGCCCAGTGCTGATAATAATGATTATTAAAAATATGATTGATTTATTGATGGTAAGTAATGAACTTTTTTGTTTTAGGGAATGTTGTAGGCAACTTGGGACATTCCTTCTTCAGTCAAAGTTTCCTTGGCAGTAAAGAACATGGCGGATTCTTATATGTGACATCTACTTACCAGTCACTGCAAGACCTAGTACTCCCAACCCCATCTTACTTGTTTGGGATTCTCATCCAGAAATGGGAAACTCCTTGGGCTAAAGTGTTTCCCATCCGACTAATGTTGAGACTTGGAGCCGAATATCGACGTAAGTATAAAATACCCTCTTCTAAGCATTATGACCAAGACGTAATGACTAAACAGACTTGAGATATTCAGAGAGCCCCATGGTGATACAATTAAACGGAAGTATTCTTTTGAAATAGCTAAGCTAAATTTGGCCAGTGTCTCTACTTATTTTGGCTATAATGGGAAGAACTCAAGATAACATTGCCTTGTAAACTTACTGGTTTTATAGGTTAATTGATAGATACATGATCATCTTCAGAAGAAATGAATATCAACAAGTAACTATTTTTTATAGTATCTGTATATGGTAAGTATTTTTTTGTCACTTGGTTAGAAAATAGTTATGACAGATTATATTTTATATAACGTAACAGATACTGGAAGCTAGTGGTATAGAGATCACTCTCAGCTGGTAAAGTAAGCAACAAAAGAGCCTCCTTGCCCATGGCCATAGCAGTGCAACTAAGCTGTGGTTGTTTTTAAAGATATTAAGGCCTAATTGCAAGCTTTATTTTATTTTATTTTATTTTATTTTATTTATTTATTTTTGGCTGTGTTGTGTCTTTAGTTGCAGCACACAGGATCTTTCTTTGCAGCACACGGGCTTCTCTCTAGTTGTGGCGAGCAGGCTCCAGAGTGTGCGGGCTCAGTAGTTGTGGCACATGGGCTCCAGAGCGTGTGGGCTCTGTAGTTGAGGCACGCGGGCTCAGTACTTGCAGCACGTGGGCTTAGTTGCCCCGCAGCATGTGGGATCTTAGTTCTTTGACCAGGGATCGAACCCGCATCCCCTGCATTGGAAGGCAGATTTTTAACCACTGGACCACCAGGGAAGTCCCATGCAAGCTTTATTTTAAACTTTATATCTTTTCCTAATCAACGTTGCCCTGGTCTAGGAATCAGACCACTTGAATAACGTTATTAACTCTTCCACTTACTAGCTCTGTAACTTTGGGTGAAGTCATTCAAGTTGTCTGATTGTCAGTGTCCTTTGCAACTGGAGATAATAATACTTGCCTTTATATTGCATGGTATTATTAAGAGGATCAAATGAGATCATTAAAAATTATTTTATAAAACATAAAACAGTGTATTATATGTTTTCAGCAGGTCACCTTCAGTCTTTCACTTATTTATTCATTCATTCAACAAGAATTTAATAAAGGCCTACCATGTGTAATAAATCCAGAATTCAGAAATGGCTCAGATGTGGTTATAGGCTCTTGGGAACCTTTGTAAGGAAGATGTAGAAATCATGATTATAGTAGTATATTATGTCAAAACACATGTTCAAAGTTAACAGAGTTCTTTGGGAGTTCAAAGATGGGCTCTAACTTCACCAAGAATGAAGGACCAAGGTACCTCTGGACTGAACTGTGAAAGAAGCATATGAATCAGCTAAGTGAAGTAGGGAAAGGAAAGGATTGTGTGCAGAGGAAAAACATTTGTATTTTCCTGTGTTGTACAGGCAGTTGAAACTGTAAAGTTCGAGGAGTGAGCCAGCTAATAGGATCACCTGGTATTTGGCTTGTCTGAGGAGGGTCCTGAATCAGAAATGTGTAAGAGTGAACTCTTTTAGACTTCCTGAGCGCAGAGGAATCAGGAGATACTTGTTTCCTGGAATATATTAATCCAGTTTGGAAAAGAGTGCTTCTTAAGACATGTAGTTCATTTTTGAAACAGCTGCATCAAAAGACTGGTGCGGTTTGTAGAAGGCTCCGAATTTGTCTGTGATGCTGTTATGGTAAATGCTTTCTGAGCCCTAAATTTTATGCTCTAATGAGTCATTACAATTATATTTTGAGAACTCTATGAAACATGATGTCTCTTTTGCCAAAATTTTAAGCTGCCAAACTTAGTCTGATCATTTCCCATTTCCATAGTTTATCCTTGCCCACTGTTCAGCGTCAGATTTCGGAAGCCATTGTTTGGAGAGACGGGGCATACCATCATGAATCTTCTTGCAGTAAGTTGGGAATTTTTATTTTCTTTTTCCTTACTGGGGTTTGCATGAGAAGGAAGAGAAGGATTTTATTATTTTGTTAATACCCTGCTGCTTCACGTAGGTGAAGATTTACTATAGGAAAAGAACAGAACATGTATATTCTTTGGAAAGTATATGGAGGTTTGGAATGAAATAGTACAGGATTCTGGCTCTTGGTTATACACTAACTAAGTGACCTTGCAGGATTATTGTGAGGAGTAGTTATACTTAAAGCACCCAGCATTATGTCTTGTTTTAATTTTAAGCTTGGCATCCTGATGGTGTCCCCTGTTTCTGTGTAGCTTACTGTTCTGCCAAAGATTGGTCAGAGATTGTGTTCAGATACCTCTAGCCAGTAAGGCATCTATACTTTCTTGATGGATCTGCATGGACTGGGATTCAAACGTCATTCTTTTTTTTTCTGCTGGAGTTGCTCATGTCTCCTCTGCACATGCATGGGCTCTAACCCTGTTGACCAAGAATGTTGGTTGGCTTGGGCCCATTAAGTCACTGCTGCACATGTGCACAGACTAAGGTCAGTCCTGGGTATTTGGAGAGTTCATGAAGTTCCATATGTCTGTCTCATTCCCAGAACTTCTTGTTAAATCTCTCGCTAGTCTGCCTGCTCATTACTTGCTCCAAATAGGCTAGCATCCTCAGGCTAACAGGGCCACTGGTCCTTTTCACTAGCCACTGAGATTACCACTTTAACTGAGACACTCCAAATCAATCAAGATCCTTCAAGCAGCAAAGCTTATTGTTTTCACAAACTACCTTGCCCAGGCTGAACTATGAACAGGGCTAAAGGCAGCCCCAGGCAAGAAAATCACAGATTCAACTCTATTCTTCTTACTTGAAGTTCAGTAGTTTTTATGAATGAACACATCTCAGTGTATTGTATGTCTTTGTTCTAATTCCAGGGCACTGAAATGGTTTTTTTGGTTTGTTTTGTTTTTTTAATAAATCTACCCAACTGTTTAGTTGCTTTTGGGGGACTTGTTTATTTCCTCACTCTGTCATGCGATTGTAGTTACAGTTCCAGTTATCTTTTAAAGAGATGTAAACTAAGAAAGCTTCTTGTAGGTTTACCCGTGTAGTTGCCATTTCCAGTGCTTTTCATTCCTTTGTATAAATCTGTATTTCCATCTGGTGTCATTGTCCTTCTACCTGAAAGATTTCCTGTAATGTTTCTTATAGTGTGGATTGGCTGGTGGTGAATTATTTTAGCATCTGTACTTCTAACAACGTCCTTTGTATTTGAAAGATGCTCTCGCTGGGTGTAGAATTCTAGGCTGACAGTTTAATTCTTTGAGAATTTTAAAGATTTGCTCTATTGCCTTCCAGTTTGCATTTTTTCAGATGAGAAATATGTTTTCCCTCCTTTGTTCCTGTCTACATAATGTTTTATCCTTCTCTCTTTGCTTTGAAATTTTTCTTTTTATCACTGTTTTTGAGTCATTTGATTATGTGCCTTGGTATAGTTTTTTTCCATGTAGTTTCTTGTGCTGGGGTTTTCTGAGCTTCTTAGATCTGTGTGTTTATAGTTTTCATCAAATAATTTTTCTGTCCACCCCTCCTCTCCTTCAGGGACTCCATTGTTAATAGACTTATTAGCCTGCTTGAAATTGTTTCACAGCTCACTAATGCTCTCTTTTTTTTTTAAATTTATGGCCGTGTTGGGTCTTCGTTTCTATGCGAGGGCTTTCTCTAGTTGCGGCAAGTGGGGGCCACTCTTCATCACGGTGCGCGGGCCTCTCACTATCGCGGCCTCTCTTGTTGCGGAGTACAGGCTCCAGACACGCAGGCTCAGTAATTGTGGCTCACAGGCCTAGTTGCTCTGCAGCATGTGAGATCTTCCCAGACCAGGGCTCGAACCTGTGTCCCCTGCATTGGCAGGCAGATTCTCAACCACTGCGCCACCAGGGAAGCCCACTAATGCTCTCTTTATTTCTTTTTCAGTGGTTTTTTTCCTCTGTGTGTTTCATTTTGGACAGGTTTCTTTTATTGCTGTGTCCTGAAGTTCACTAATCTTTTATTTTTATTTATTTTTTTCTGAGTTAGAACTTTTTAATTTTTTTAACATCTTTATTGGAGTATAATTGCTTTACAATGGTGTGTTAGTTTCTGTTTTATAACAAAGTGAATCAGCTATACATATATATATCCCCATATCTCCTCCCTTTTGTATCTCCCTCCCACCCTCCCCATCCCACCCCTCTAGGTGGTCACAAAGCACTGAGCTGATCTCCCTGTGCTATGTGGCTGCTTCCCACTAGCTATTTTTACATTTGGTAGTGTATATATGTCCATGCCACTCTCACTTCGTCCCAGTTTACCCTTCCCCCTCCCTGTGTCCTCAAGTCCATTCTCTATGTCTGCATCTTTATTCCTGTCCTGCCCCTAGGTTCTTCAGAACCTTTTTTTTTTTTTAGATTCCATATATATGTGTTAGCATACAGTATTTGTTTTTCTCTTTCTGACTTACTTCACTCTGTATGACAGACTCTAGGTCCATCCGCCTCACTACAAATAACTCAATTTCGTTTCTTTTTATGGCTGAGTAATTTTCCATTGTATGTATGTGCCACATCTTCTTTATCCATCCTTCTGTCAATGGACACTTAGGTTGCTTCCATGTCCTGGCTATTGTAAATGGAGCTGCAGTGAACATTGTGGTACATGACTGTTTTTGAATTATGGTTTTCTCAGGGTATATGCCCAGTAGTGGGATTGCTGGGTCATATGGTAGTTCTATTTTTAGTTTTTTAAGGAACCTCCCTACTGTTCTCCATAGTGGCTGTATCAATTTACATTCCCACCAACAGTGCAAGAGGGTTCCCTTTTCTCCACACCCTCTCCAACGTTTATTGTTTGTAGATTTTTTGATGATGGCCATTCTGACTGGTGTGAGGTGATACCTCATTGTAGTAATCTTTTATTTTGCAGTACTTAAACTGCCGTTGATTCCATCCTTTTTCTTTTTTCCTGTAATTTCAGCCATTGTAATTTTCATTTCTAGAGGTTTGACTTGGGTCTTTTTCTATATCTTCTGTGCCTGTACTTAACTTTTGAAACATCTGGAATATAATTATAATAAGTATTATGATGTCCTTGTTTGGAAATTCTAACGTGTTTCATTTCTGACTCAGTTGCCATTGATTGATTTCCCCCCCACCCCCAGCATTTTGAGTTGTATTTTCCTGCTTCTTTGCATCCTTGATATTTTTAAATTTTTTTATTGGATGACAAATATTGTGATTTTACCTTGCTGGATGCCAGGTATTTTTATGTTCCTATAAAAATTCTTGAGTTTGGTTACAAATAACACAGTTAATTTATCTAAAAAATAGGTTGATCCTTTTGAGTCTTGCTTTTAAGATTTGTAAGGTGGAACCAAAGTCTTGTTTATTATAGGGCTGATTATTCCCCACTACTAAGGCAAAACCCTTCTGAATACAGCTGACCCTTGAACAACGCTGGTTTGAACCGTGAGGGTCCACTTATACGTGGATTTTTTTTCAACAGTAAATACTACCGTACTACCTGAGCCATTCTTGGTTAAATCCTCCAGTGAAGAACCACGGATATGGAGGGCCGACTATAATTTGTACATGGGTTTTTGACTGCACAGAGGGGGTCAGTGCCCCTAACCCCCACATTGTTCAGAGCTCAGCTATATTTGTAATGACTTTTGGTGTTGTCTGGAATTAAGCCAAACTTCACAGATTAAGCACAGTCCTTCACAAGACTGCCATTACTCCAGATGCTAGCTGCAAGTTCAGGGGTCCCCAGACCTCCCACGTTCTGACTAACTAGATACAAGTGTGGGAGATCCCACTAACCCATCAGGGTTGATAATTCACTAGAATGATTCGTAGAACACAGCAAAGTACTATGCGGTTAACGCTTAAACAATAGGGCTTGAACTGCTCAGATCCACTTACATGTGGATTTTTTTCAATAAATATGTACTACACAGTCCATGGTTAGTTGAATCCACAGATACAGAACTGCACTTCAGAGAGTGGAATGTAATGTTATACATGGATTTCTGACTGTGCAGGGGTTGACGCCCCAACCCCCATGTTATTCAGGGGTCAACTGTACTTATGATACAGTTTTATTATAACAAAGGAGATCTAAATCAGAAGCAGCCAATAGAAGAGACACATAGTGCAAGGTCTGGGAGGGTCCCAAACAAGAAGCTTCTTTGTCTTCAGGAACATGTCACTTTCCACATACATTGGTGTGTAACAATACATATGGAATGAGCTCCTAAGCATCTGTGTCCTGAGTTTTTATTGGAGTTTCCCTACAAGGCCTGATTGATTGAATCACCGGCTGTGTGACTGAACTCAGTCTCCAGCCCCACTTTGGCAGAAGTCAGGCTGATATCACATGCCTCAGAGCCCCAGCCTCTCATCACATGGTTGATGTTTCTGAAATGGCCAGCTGCCACCCCAACTTATCCTTTTAGCATCAGTGTCATCAAACTGACATAGACTCTCAGAGTCTGCCAGGAATAACAAAGGCACTCATATCACTCAGGAAATTCCATGGGTTTAGAGGTTACCTCTCAGGAACCAGGGGCAGAGGTCAGCCAAATTCTTTATTATACAGTAATACTTTACCCAGTGCCCATGAATTATGAGCTTTTTCTATCTGGGTTTTGGCAATAGGCACTACTCCCAGACCTGTGTAACAGATAATGCTCCCAATAATCATTTCAGGGATTTCTTTTGCTAGCCTCAAGAAGTTTCCTCACACACATTTGCTAATCAGGACACTGCTATTCTGATGGGACCCTCTGTGAACCTTTGGAGTTCTCTCTCTGCAGTTTTCTCCTCTCTGTCCTGTGAACTCTAACTACCTTGATTTTTTTCTCGATTTTCAGTTTTGTCTCCTCAACTCAGGAAGTCTGCCAGCCTCTGCCTGGGTTCCCGCTTCCTGCATCTGAGCTTGGAAACTCTCCTAAAGCATAACCTGGGCAGTCATAGAGCTCATCTTGTTTGTTTCTTGTCTCTCAAGGACCACTGTCCTTTGTTGTCTGAAATTTGGTGTCTTGGAAATCATTGTTCCATGTGTTTTGTGTGAATTTTGGTCGTTTAAGGCAGAAGGCTAAATCCAGTCCTCTTTTCTCCATCTTGGCCAGAAGTGAAATTTTTTAAATTATATTTTAATCTATAAGATCTCTCTCTCTATTCTTCTATTCCAACCCCCATCCCTTTGTCCCTCTTTGGTAACTTTAGTTTTTAGTCACATTTTTGACAAGTTAGTTTTTCTTTCAGATTGTAATCTATTTTGGAATGAAAAGGAGATATTTATCCTGTAATCAAGCAACAGCAGCCTACGGTTTTTATGGCCTATCTCAATTCATTTTTACAAATATTTATTGGATTATCTACTGAAGCATCTCACTCTACATCATCACTTTCTCCCTAGTTTACCAGGATTTAAAACCTATTGATTTCAACACCTTTTCACTGTTTCTCACTCCTCCGGCTTTTCTGTTTATCTACATTAAGATTCCATGGTTTCATCATTAAAATCACTTTTTTACATAATTCTAGTTCTTTTTTCACTTTTACCCTGTGTTGTGGTAGCCTGGCAAAATGTAAACCCTGATTAAATCTACCTCTTTGTTTAAAATTATTTTTTAAAATTTATGTATGGTAAAATCCACCTTTTTTGGCATACATTCCAAGAGTTTTAACAATGTATACAGTTACGTTACTACCACTGTCACAATCAAGATACAGAACAGTTCCATCACCAGAAAATTTGCTGGTGCACCTGTAATGTCTGGCAACCATTGATCCTTTGTCCCTATAGTTTTAGTTTTTTCAGACTGTCCTATAATGGAAATTATACAGCATGTAGCCTTCTTAATCTGGCTTCTTTTACTTATCATAATGCATTTGAGATTAATCTGTTGTTATATGTATTGTTGGGAAGGAAATAAAATCTTTTTCTTCTACTCATCTCAGGTTCTTCAGCTGGGGCCCTCTAAATTAGACTGGCCAAAGACTGATTAACAAGAGGCATATTTAGGGGTACTATATTCTGGTACCCTTCAGTATCAATAGGTCATTCATTTTTATTGCTGAGTAGTGTTGTATTGTATGTATGAACTACAGTTTATTCATTCACCTGTTGATGCATATCTGGGTTTCTAGTTTCTGGCGACTGGGAATAAAGCTGCTATAAATATCCATGTATTAAGTTTTGTGTGAATATTTAGTTTTCATTTCTGTGGGAGTGGGATAGTTGAGCCATACTGTATGTTTAACATTATAAGGAACTGAAATTGTTTTCTAAAATGCCTGCAGTATTTTGCATTCATCAGGTATAAGGATCCTTTTTTTTTGGCCAGTACTCATTATTTCTCCTTTTTGGTTTTTAATTTTTGCCATTCTAATAGGAGTCTAGTGGTTTTAATTTTTGTGATTTTAATTTGTATGTTTCCTGTGATGAATGATTTAGAGCATCTTTCATTTGCTTATTTTGTCTTCTCTATATCTTTAGTGAATGTTCAGATTTTTTCAACTGTTCATATTTTTAAAATATGGTTGTTGTTTTCTTATTGTTGAGTTTTGAGAGTATTTCATCTATACTGAATGTAAGTCCTTTGGTAGATTTGTATCATTTAAAAATATTTTCTCCCAGTCTGTAATTTATCTTTTCATTCTCTTAACAGTGTCTTTCACAGAACAAAAGTTTTTAATTTTGTTGAAGTCCAGTTTATTAATTTTTTTATGGAGTGTTCTTTTTATATCATATCTAAGAACCTATTGACTGAAACTTATATCACAAACATTTTCCTCCATGTTTTCTTCTAAAAAGTTTGTAGTTTGGGATTCCCTGGTGGCGCAGTGGTTGAGAGTCCGCCTGCCGACGCAGGGGACATGGGTTCATGCCCTGGTCCGGGAAGATCCCACATGCCGCGGAGCGGCTAGGCCCGTAAGCCATGGCCGCTGACCCTGCATGTCCGTTGCCTGTGCTCCGCAACGGGAGAGGCCCGCGTACCGCAAAAAAAAAAAAAAAAAAAAAGTTTGTAGTTTTATGTTTTATATTTAGGTCAGTGATCCATTTTTAGTTAATCTTTATGATTGTTAGGCATTGTTTGAAGTTGTTTTTTTCCCACTTGTATGTCCAGTCATTTCAGTATCATTTGTCATTTACTTGCCTTTGCACCTTTATCAAAAGTCAATTGATTATACCTGGTTGGATCTAATTCTTCCTTCATTCTTAACTTACATCCAAGCTTAAATATGAGTGAAGACAAAAAGAGTAGCATACTCACCGGTCTCATTTTAGATTCATGACCAATACCGTTAAGGGAGCTCTTGGACCTACCTGGCAATCCTTCCTGGTCCATAATACATTCCTACTTCCCTAGATGACTATTTGCATGTGATCTCTTCTCAAATTTCCAGTGCCTCCTCTCCTTTCCTCAGTTTCAGCTGATAGCTTAGCCCAATTTCCCTGAGTGAATAGAAGCAATCAGAAGATAATTTTCACACAGTTCCATCCAGCAACTTACTAATATCTACACGTTTTCTTTTCTTAGCCTCCAGGACACCATTCTTTCTTGGTTCTTCTCCTGCAGTCTTCTGACTTCCCCTTCCTATCATATTTTACATCTCAGTAAATGGCAGTTCCTGTCTTCAGCTTGCCCAGGCCATGAAATTCAGAGTCATCTCTTTTTTTTTTCACATTCCACATCCAACCTAAGGGCAAATATTGTCCTTTTTCCCTTCAAAATATATTTAGAGTTTGATAACTTCTCACCATCTTTTGAACTGTTAACATCTTGGTTCAAGTTATCACTGTCTTTTGCCTGGATTATTTTTATTATGCTTATCTGATATCCTTTCTTCTATTCTTGTTCCCTTTCCATCTATTCTTTACAGAGAAAGTCAGAGAGATCCGTCAAAATAGGTCAAAAGCTTTTTCAAAGTTAAGGCAAAGGTCCTTGTGGTGACCTACCAGACCCTATGAAATCTAGCTGCGTGCTATCACTTTGACCTCAATTCCTACCATTCTTGCTCATTTTGCTTCAGCCACACTAGATGTGGAGTATGTATGCATGCATGTTTTACTCTACAGGTATTCATTTAGTCCCCAGGATGTTCCAGGCATTTGGGATATAACAAGAACAAAACAAGTGAGCATCCTTACCCTATTGGAGCTTACCTTAGAGGGAGGAGATAGTTAAATAAATACAGAAAATGTTAGGTGGTGACAAAGCAGGGATAAACATTCAAGTATTTGTTTAATATTGTATATAAAGGGTATATGAAACTTTTTAGTCTGCTTCTTTGTAAGAGTTTACAGACTAATCAGAGAGTAGAATATACACAATGGGGCTTTCATTATACATTTTCTTGTTATTTAAATGAATGAGATCTTTTAATTTTGACATTCTTTTTATTTATGCTAATTTTATTACTATAAATTAAATCCTGCCATTGATGAATTCTTTCTTCCACTTCAATCTGGTTTTGCCCAGGACTTTAGAAATTACCAGTATACATTGCCAGTAGTTCAAGGTTTGGTGGTTGATATGGAAGTTCGGAAAACCAGCATCAAAATTCCCAGCAACAGATACAATGAGGTAAGATTTCCCATGAATTTTTCATAATTGAATATCAAAAATGAAGATGAGAAATTCATGATTACATGTAAATTTTTAGTTAATCGACAGTGAAATCAGTTCATAGTATTATATGACTTAGATCAGTGATAGGGAATTCCATAACAGAAAGACAAAATGTTAAATTCATGATTTATGTAGTCTTTGCTTGTGTCATGTGTTGTGTTTTGACCTTTTGATGCTGACAGTCAGTGACAGATTTGCTTTTTGAGGTATAAAATTAACTTTATAATATTTATTAGTGGTGGGATCTTTTATTTTTCCCTCTTTCTATAAGTATATATTACTTTTAACTATACTTAATGTTTAATCATAGCTAACCTATAAGTCCCAAAATTATTTTTAAATAAGTTTTTGAAAGCAAATGTTTGCATTTTGAATTAAGCTGTATTTTGTAACTAAAATGAAATTGTGCATACTACACATAACAGAATTATGTAATAGCTGTTCTTGCCTATTTGCCATGTGAAGTAGTACTTGAATTTAAAAATTTCTTAAAATGGGTTCTAAAGTGTTGGATAGTAATCATTGTGATTTAAAATAGAAAATTTAAAAATTAGTTTGATATAATGTTAAAATTTGTTGTTTTATTAGACAGGGTGATAACTCCACAGTTACTTCTTCTACCATATCTTGGTATAAAATAACGTGTTCCCTCCTTCTCTTTCTTCCTTTTCTTCCTTTCTTTTTTCCTTTCTCATTCAGCCATTTATTCACTTACTCATTTGTACATTCAATAAACATTTTATACTTGATATACACTTAAAATCACAGAAATGTCTTACTGGACTTTTAAGCTCAGGGCTCAGTATTATTATGTAGGAATGACCTATTTGAAGAAAACATTTACCCTGTGGCTTTCTGTCTGATGGCTTTTTTCAGGACACTAGAAAATAGTAGTTAGAATGTGTGCTTAATTTTTCATGGGATACAATTAGCTATTAGATAGTCCTACCTTGGAACCATGCTAAACTAGAGTCAAATCTTTAAAGAGAACTATTTTTATGTAATTTATGCCCTAAATAGTTTTTAAAGGAGGCTATGCTTTGAAAACTTGTTTTATTTCCCATATTTGAAATGTTATTATCTATTTCACAAACGTCTATTAAATATATTCTATGATATGATACAAAGATGAATCGGACATTTTGCCTGCCTTCTGGGAGCTTATTGCCAGAAGTGAGATGATCAGATGTCAGCTGCAAGTGGATAACGTACATTGCTATCCTTGATGTTTACAAGATGGTACTTTGTGTTTGGTAATAAGATCTGTTTATACAAGTATATTTGTAAAAGCTTTGAGACCCCCATAATTATTTCAGTACTTGACTGAGGACATTCATGACAACAACTGCCATTCATATTATCTGCCTTTATCTGAATTCTGCCTCCTAGGTTTATGGTTGTGCAGGTTCAGAAATCTTTATTCAAAAACAGTAACTATTTCTTGTCATTTATTACATTTAAGTTTCAATAAAGCTTACCAATTATATATCACTTATTTTTCTTACTTGATTTAGCAGACTGACTTCCCTTCTAATTCAATTTTTGTTTTAACTCAGTGTAATTTTATTTCTCATGATGTTGGACATTTGAATTGTCTTGTGTCTAATAGTTGAAAAAGTAATTTCGTATAATTTCATTTAATCACCACAGTATGCCACTTTTCCTCTCATTCATTTTTCTTTATTTGTACCTTTAGTTTTTCTTATCACTCCCTGAACTATGTTTTCTTTTGTTTATAGCCTTTGCACAAGCTCTTTTCTAATTGTTGCACTTCCCCTACTCTTCATTTGCATAACCCATACTCAATTTTCAGGTTTCAGTTTAAATGGCATTTTCTCAGATAGGCTTTCATTTTTCCACATATTTATTTCAGATAGGCTTTCATTTAATAACACACATTCTATGTGTAATACTCACTATATTTGTAATTCCTTATTCAGTGTCTGTTTTCTCTACTAGACTTTTAGTTCTATGAGGGACTGTGTCTGTCTTGTTTACCACTGTATCATTAACAGTCTATGTAGTATAGAGTAATTGCACAAGAAATATATATTGAATGAAACAGAAATAAAATATAAACAACATAAAATGTAAAAACAAAATATAGATATATAAATAATATAAAAACAGCTAAAAGATAAAGTAATGTGGAAATAAGTGCTGAAACTTATTGGAAGTTTATTAAAGATTCAAAGAAGGGAGAGCTCTGATAAATGAAGCAGTCAGGAATTTGCTTTATGTCTAAATGAGCCTGAATCCCTAACAGCCAGAGCAGCACATTCCATGTAGATGTTTATAAACATTCATGTAAATGTAAATGAAGGAAAGATTTGAAATGGACGGTGATGGATGTATAGGCACTATAAAGTGAAGGGTGGAAAATAAGTGAAAAGAGGGATAGATACCAGCCTAAACAAAAGGCAGGAAAGCACCAGGAATGGGCATGTCTGGTAGGGAGGATGGGAGATATCAACCTGCCTAGTGAAGAAGAGGCTAAAGGCGACTGGGAAATGAAGTTGTACAAAGAGACTGCTGGATATTCAGAGGCTTTCAGAAACCACACAAAGGAGTCTAGACTCTAATATGATAATTTGTAGAGGTTTTACAGGTTCTAAAGCAGAAAAGTGAATTAACCAAAGTAGAATTTTAGAAAACTGAGTTTTGGCAACTATATGTAAAATGTGGAGAGAGGAGGCCTCTAAGTGTCAATTGAAAAAAAAAAAAGAAAAGCACAGCGTAAAAGTTGAGAATTATGTTTTATACAGTGGCCTTATTGAGGACTGTAGCCCAGGATACAGCCTCTCAGATAGCTCTGAGGAGCTGTTCCAAAGAGGTAAGGGAGGAGCCAGGATATATAGGAGTTTTTGCTGGGAAAAAACAAAACAAAACATGTAGTTGAACATCAGAAGAGTACTGCTAATCATAAAAAAAAAACAGACATCTCAAGTTAATGATTTTAGTGCTTTTCTATTTATGGGAAAATGCAAGAGTCAGGGCTCACTGAAATTATTCCTTAGACAGGCATCTTAACTCTCTATAGGGCCAGTACCCTGTTTTTCTCCATCCTGATTTACTAAGGGTGCACTGTTGGTGGCAGGTGCAGTGGCTGATGACTTGATGATAGGCAACATTTGTTGTTTACCAGAATGGCAGGCAACATTCTTTGTTTACTGAAATGGCAGGCAACATTTTTTTCCATATAAGGAAAGACTTTAAGCTTAGAAAGCTAGAAGATAATATTTCTGAAGTAGTAATTTTAATAAATGAAGTAGTCATTGTATATAAATTTTCTAATCTCCTTCATCAAGGCCATGCAAGATCTCTGTTGGTCTAGGTAACGCTACTCATGTTCTTATGATGAGATTATTTTGATCATTGTGTTAACTAACATCTATTTAGGGTATATTATATATCAGGTACTATTCTAAGCATCTGTGTATCTTCACACTATTTCTGTGAAATGAGTAGGGTAATTACCTTTTTACAGATGAGGAAATTAAGGCACAGAGCGAGCAAGTGTTGGAGCTAGAATCAAACCCAGACACTCTAATTCCAAACCCAGACACTCTAATTCTACTCTTAAACACTATACTAAACCGATTTTCATAGACATCAGTTTAATGATTACATCTGATTGTAGGGCTGATTATAGGGTCTTTACAGAGGTAAAGCCCTAATCTAGTATGACTTACAAGAAGGGGAAATTTGGACATAGATATGCATAAAGAGAAGGTGATATGAAGAGACATAGGGAGAAGATGGAAGTCAGGTCAAGTCCTTGACTCTGCAAGTCAAGGAGAGAGGTCTGGAACAAATCTTTCCTTTTACAGCCCTCAAATGGAACCAGCTCTGCTGACATCTTAATTTTGGACCTCTAGCCTCCAGAATTGTGAGACAATAAATTTCTATTGTTTAAGCCACCAGTTTGCAGCACTTTCTTATAGCAGCACTAGCACACTAACATAGCAGTCCACTGTAAATAGCTAAACATCAAGACAAAATATGTGGGGGGAAAATGCAAAAGACAATGGGGCAGAGAAGGTGAGCCCTATGATTACCCTACTTTACTGTCTGGAGTTTCCAGGCCATAGAGCAGTTGGGGGGGGGAGCCTAAACTGAGCCTAGAGGTCTCCCTGCCTTGAAGACAGTGTAGGGAGGGCATGATGGCTAGAATTTACAAGACAGATTATGGAAATAAAAGAACTCTGGAGATCTGCAGGAGGTTCCTATTTTGTCTTCAGCTGATTACTAATCACTGCATGTATGTGAGAAAAACACTGGAAAGGAGCAGGGAGAACAGTTCTCAAAGGTCCAGGAATAATTTGAATTCTTATGAGCTAGAGTAAGAAAGGCACAAATAATTCCTAAGGATCGAAGTTATCCATAAATTTAGGCTGCTCTGATCCTACCTAACAAGCTTAAAATAAAGCTTCAACAAGATCAAGGCACATACCTGTTAAGGAGAGACACAGAAAATATAAAAAAGACCCAAATCAAGCTTCAAGAAGCAAAAATGACAATGAGATGAAAAATACATTGGATGAGATTAATGGCAGATCAGACACTGCTGAAAAAATTTAATAAACTTTAAACAGCAATAGAACTATCCAAAATGAAACACAAAGAGAAAAGGCTGAAAAATTAAATGAACAGCACATGATTGAGATGTGGGAAGTGCTGGATGGCCTAACTCTGTAATTGAAGTCTCCAAAGGAGAGAAGTGGGTTGACAGAAAAGATATTTGAAGAATCAGTGATCAAAAATTTTATAAATTTAGGGGCTTCCCTGGTGGCGCAGTGGTTGAGAGTCCACCTGCCAATGCAGGGGACACGGGTTCGTGCCCCAGTCCAGGAAGATCCCACATGCCGCGGAGCAGCTAGACCTGTGAGCTATGGCCACTGAGCCTGCGCGTCCAGAGCCTGCACTTCACAATGGGTGGGGCCAGGGCAGTGAGAGGCCTGTGTACTGCAAAAAAAAAAAAAAAAAATTTATAAATTTAATGAGAAGTATAATCACATAGATTCAAAGAGCTCAATGAACTCCAGCTGCAGGAAACAGGATGAAAACTACATTAAGGAACATTATAATCATCATAATCAAATTGCTTAACCCCAGAGGTAAAGAGAAGAATCTTAAAAGCAGCAAGAGAAAAAAATCCACATTATATACTGAGGAATGAGTATAAGAATGACAGCAGACTTCTCATCAAAACAGTTCAATCCGAAGACAGTGTACAAAATCTTTAAAGTATACTGAAATAGATAACCTGTTAACCTATATTTTATACCTAGTAAAAATATGTTTCAAAAATGAAAAGCAAAATGCTTTTTCAGAAATATAAGAGCTAAAAGAATATATTACCAGCCACCTATTCCACAAGAAATGTTAAAGGAAGTCCTTCATGGAGAATACCAAATAATGGAAATCTGGAACCACACAAAGTAATGAAGAGCAGCGGAAATGGTTAAATATATAGGTAAATATAAAAACTCTTTAAAAGATAATTGTTTAAAGCAAAACTAACAACAGTGTTTTGTGGAGTTTATAACTTACGTAGAAACAAAGGGTATTTCCAGGAAAGGGGAAATAGAAGTATACAGATGTAAAGTTTCTATGTGACATGGGATGTGGCATAATATTACTTGAAAGTAGATTGATAAGTAAAGATGTAGAATAAAAATCTAAAAGCAACCACTAGAAAAATTTAAATGGAGAGGTATAGCTAATAAGCCAACAAAAATAAACTGGAATTATATAAAGAAGGCTGAAAAAGAAGAAAAGGAGAACAAAGAAGAGATATAACAAATAGGATATAAGTGGCAAGATGCTAGATTTAAATCCAGCCATATCAATAATCACATTAATTATAAATGACCTAAGCACCCTCAATTAAAAAGGGGAAATTGTTAGATTGATAAACAAGAAAGATTCAGCTATATGCTGTGAATAAGAAAACCACTTGGAATATGAGGATACAGATAGTTTAAAAGTAAATGGATGGGAAAAGATATACTACAGTAATACTAATCAAAAGAAAGCTTGAGGGCTTCCCTGGTGGCGCGGTGGTTGGGAGTCCGCCTGCCGATGCAGGGGACACGGGTTCGTGCCCCAGTCCGGGAAGATCCCACATGCCGCAGAGCGGCTGGGCCTGTGAGCCATGGCCGCTGAGCCTGCGCGTCCGGAGCCTGTGCTCCGCAACGGGAGAGGCCACAGCAGTGAGAGGCCTGCATACAGCAAAAAAAAAAAAAAGAAAGCTTGAGTGGATAGAGTAATATCAAAATGTATTTCAGAATAAACAATATTACCAGGGACAAGGAGGCACATTTCATAACTATAAAGGGATCAATTCATCAAAAGGGGACAACAATCCTAAACATTTGTGCATCTAATAACAGTGCTTCAAAATGCATGAAGCAAGAACTGTTAGAACTATAAGGACAAATATAGATAAATAGAACTACAAGGATGAAGTCACAAGTATATTAGGAGATTTCAGTAACCCCCTGTATCAATAATTGATAGAAGAAGTAGACAGAAAATCATCAAGGATATAGAAAACTTGAATAAAATACACACTTCTCAATAACAAATGGGTCAAAGAAGAAACCTAAAGAAAAATTAGAAAATATTTTGAGCTGACTGAAAATGAAAACGTGGCATATCAGAATTTGTGGGATGCAGCTAAAGCAGTGATTAGAAAGAAATTGATAGCATTAAACTTCTATATTAGAGAAAAAAGACATCTCAAATCATTGACCTACTCTTCTACCTTAGGAAATTAGAAAAAGAAGAGCAAATGAAACACAAAGCAAACAGAAGAAAGGAAATAACAAAGACCAGCAATTCACAAATTAGAAGGCAGAGGGCTTCCCTGGTGGCGCAGTGGTTGAAGGTCCGCCTGCCGATGCAGGGGATGCAGGTTCGTGCCCTGGTCTGGGAAGATCCCACATGCCGCGGAGCGGCTGGGCCCGTGGGCCATGGCCGCTGAGCCTGCGCGTCCGGAGCCTGTGCTCCGCAACGGGAGAGGCCACAACAGTGAGAGGCCCGCGTACCGCAAAAAAAAAAAAAAAGAAGGCAGAGAAACAATTTAAAAAATGAAACTAAAAGTTCTTGAGATCAATAAAATCAAATTTCTAATCAGATTGATTAGATAAATAGTGAAAACACACAGGGTACAAGAAAGGTGGTAGAGTAGGAGGACATGGAGCTCACTGCCCATCCCCCCCCAACAAACACATCACCAGTGCATCAACATGTGGAGCAATTCTCACTGAAAACTAACTGGAAACTGGCCTCAAGATTCTTGTACAACCAAGGCTCTAAGACAGATGCACAAAATCGGGTAGGAAGGGAAGAGAAGTGATCAGGTCAACCTGTGTCCCTAGAAGGAGACACAGAAAAGGAGGGGGATTACATAGGCTCAGAGATCCTCCCTGGGGAGAGAGCTGTTCAAGCCACATATTGGGCACCCTAGCCTTGAGGTCTGACACTGAGAAGATGAGCACCTTAGCTGGTTTGAAAACCAGTGTGACTAACAGGAGGGCTGTAAGACTCTGATTATGAAGTGCATGCAAACACTTGCTACTCCTGAAAAAAGGTGGAGGAAGGAGATTAAAGCTGCATAGAACTCTGGCTGGTTTCCCATAACCACTGCAGCATGCACCCCAGCCTGAGCTGAGTGCCCTTTCCATCCCCAGTTGCTCCATGACACAGTTCCACACTAGGGCAAGGGCTGCTGCAGCCAAGGGGAGTGCATGGTTGTGAAGGACAGAGCCAACGTGGACCCAGAAAGGCATCTGAATGGGGTGGGGGCAGCCATTGCTGGTGTTTATGGAGGCAGTGCATCTGAAGCACTCTAGGACTCTGACGGACCAGGCCTACCATAGCCCGCATTGCAACCCATGCTGAGCACCCACTTCAGCCCTTCTTGCTCTAGTACTGCTCCCCTCCGGAGCAAGGGAACTGGTGCTGGGAGTGGGAGATCACACACTTAGAGGGAACTGAGACAGCTTGGACCTGACCCTCAGGGATTCTGCTCCAGCAACCTGGGGCCTCACTGCACCCCAAATAGGGTGTTGATGGCCAGCGAGCAGAGGAGAAGCCCCAGCCCACACCTGGCTCTCTTCCTAGCCACTCCACCTCCAACCCCACTTTGTACCAGGGTGATAGCTGCCGGCACAGCCTGGGGGAAGAGACGGTTTGTGCTTGTGTCAGATGCAGCACTCCCACCAAAGCCAGTCGGCCCGTGCACTGTATAAGGACACTCATACAAGGACAGCCCCTCAAGACCAGAATAGATAACTGTGCCACCTAATTTCATAGACACAGGAAGTTGAGCAAAATGAGAAGACAGAGGAATTTGTTTCATTTGAAAGAACGAGAGAAAACTCCTGAAAAAACAACTAATGAAACAAATAATTTACCAGATCAAGAGTTCAAAGCATTAGTAATAAGAATGCTAACTGAATTAGGGAAAATAATAGATGAACACAGTAAGAATTTTAACAAGGAACTAGAAAATATTTAAAAGAACCAGTCAGAACTGAAGAATACTATAACTGAAATGAAAATTGTTGACATAAAGCGTAGGAAGATTTTCTTAGATCTGTCTCCTAAGGCAAAAGAAATAAAAGCAAAAATAAATAAGTGGGACCTAATTAAATGTAAAATTTTTTTTTACACCAAAGGAAACCATCAACAAAATGAAAACACAACCTCTTGAATAGGAGAAAATATTTGCAAATGATATGACCGATAAGGGGTTAATGTCCAAACTATATACATGGTTCACACAACTCAATATCAAAAAAACAACCAACCTGATTTAAAAATGGTCAGAAGGGAATTCCCTGGCAGTCCAGTGGTTAGGAGTCAGTGCTCTCACTGCCGGGGCCCAGGTTTGATCCTTGATCGGGGAACTAAGATTCTGCAAGCTGCACGGCATGGCCAAAAAAAAAGGTAAGAAGACATGAATAGACATTGTGTCAAAGAAAATATACAGATGGCCAAAGGCACATGAAAAAAAAGTTTCTCAACATTTCTAATCATCAGAGAAATGCAAATCAAAACCCCAGTGAGATAGCACCTCACGCTTGTCAGAATGGCTATCATCAAAATGTCTATAAGCAGCTATACTCCAATAAAAATTAATTTTTAAAAAAGCCTATAAGTAACAAACATTGGCAAAGCTGTGGAGAAAGGGGGGTCCTAGTACACTGTTAGTGGGAATGTAAATTGGTACAGCTACTATGGAGAATATTATGGAGATTCCTCAAAAAAGTAAAGATAGAACTGCCATATGATTCAGCAATTCCACTCCTGGATGTATATTCGAAGAAAACAGAAACAGTAATTTGAAAATATACATGTACCCACCCCAATGTTCATAGCACCATAATTTACAGTAACCAAGATATAGAAGCAACCTAAGTGTCCATGAACAGATGGATGGATAAAGAAGATGTGATACATAGATATATCTCTTTATCTATCTATCTATCTGTCTATCTATGTAATGGAGTATTACTCGGCCATGAGAAAGAATGAAATTCTGCCATTTACAACAACATGGACGGACCGAGAGGGTATTATGCTTAGTGAAATACGTCAGACAGAGAAAGACAAATACTGTAATGCTATCACTTGTATGTGGAATCTAAAAAATAAAACAAACTAATGAATATAACCAAACAGAAACAGACTCACAGATATAGAGAATAAACTAGGAAGAGGGGAGTGGGGAGTGGCAAGATATGGGTAGGGGAGTAAGGAGGTACAAACTACTGTCTATAAAATAAATAAGACTAGAAGGATATATTGTACAGCACAGGGAAATATAGTCACTATTTTATAAACTTTAAATGCATTATAATCTATAAAAATATTGAATCACTGTTGCACACCTGAAACTAATATTGTAAATCACCTATACTTCAATTAAAAAATAGTAAAAACACAAATTAACATTATGAGATGTGAGAGGGATATCATTACAGGTCCTGTAAATAGTAAGAAGACAATAGGGCATATTATGAACACATTTATGCTAGTACATGTCCAACTTGGACAAAATGGACAAATTCTTTGAACATCAACTTTCATACCTCTGTCAAGAAAAAATAGGTAGCTGGAATAGCCCTGCGTCCATTGAAAGAGTTGAATTTATTATTATAAACCTTTTCACAAAGAAAAGCCCAGGTCTAGATATGTTCACTGGTGACTTTTACAAAATGAAGGAAGAAATAACACCAGTTCTATACACTCTTAGAAAATAGATGAGGAGGGAATCTCTTTCGATGGGGCCTTCATTACACTAGTTTCAAAACTAGAAAAAAAATTGGAAGAAATGAAAACTGCAGACCTATATCCCTCATAGGTGGTTGCATAAATACATAACAAGTTTTTAGTATATCCAATTCAGTAATACACAAAATAATAAGGTACTTCATGACTAAATGGGGCTTATTCCAAATATGCTAAATTGCTTTAACATTCAAAAATCAATCTGTAACTCAGCATATTAACAGGATAGAAAGGAAAAACACGTTAAAAGAAAAAGCTGCTGCAGAAAAAGCATTTGATGAACTCATACTTCCATTCAATCTCTCTCTCTCTCCCCCACACCCTCTCTCTCTATATATATATAGAGATATCTATCTATCTGTGTATATGTATATACATATATATATATGTATCAGCAGTTTAAAAATAGAAGAGAACTTTTACAATCTAATAAAGAGAATTTATGAAAAACTTAAAATTAATATATCTAACAGTGACTTGATTGACTGGTTCTTCTTTAAGATTGGGAACAAGGAGATGATGTCTACTCTTATTTCTATTTAGCATTTCAGTGGATCTTCTAGCCAATGTAATAAGGCAATAAAACAAAATTAGAGGAATACAGATGAAAAAAAGAAGTAAGATTGTCTTTATTCACAGATAACATGATTGTCTATGTAGGAAATTCTAAAGAATTTACGGAATAGTACTAGATGTGGTCCAATGAATTTATCACAGTTGCAAAATCATTCTGTAAAAGTCAACTGTATTTCTGTATACTAACAATCAGAAATTGGAATTTAAAAACAATACAGTAGGGCTTCCCTGGTGGCACAGTGGTTAAGAATATGCCTGCTAATGCAGGGGACATGGGTTCGAGCCCTGGTCCGGGAAGATCCCACATGCCGTGGAGCAGCTAAGCCCGTGCGCCACAACTACTGAGCCTGTGCTCTAGAGCCTGCAAGCCACAACTACTGAACCCCGCAGGCCTAGAGCCCGTGCTCCGCAACAAGAGAAGCCACCGCAGTGAAAAGCCCACACACCGCAACAAAGAGTAGCCCCCGCTTGCCGCAACTAGAGAAAGCCCATGTGCAGCAAGACCCAACGCAGCCAAAAATAAATAAATAAATAGTTTTAAAAAACAGTACTATTTTCATACACTGAAAACTACAGAATATTGTTAAGAGAAATTGAAGACTCAAATAAGTGAAGAGATATACTTTTTTTATGAATCAGAAGACTCAATATTGTTAAGATGTCATTTCTCCCGGAATTGATTCATAGCTTCAATACAGACCCAATCAAAATACCAGCAGGCTGTTTCAAAATAGAAACTGAGACACTGATTCTAAAATATATATGGAGATGCAAAAAATCTAGAATAGCTGAGACAACTTTGAAGAAGAACATAATTCAAAGACTTACACTACCTGATGTTAAGGCTTATTTTAAAGGTAGGTTAATCAAGACAGTATGGTTTTGGTATACTGTGTATTTCTAGATTGGTGGAACAGAGTAGAGTGATTTCAAGTGTTGTTTATATGGGTATATACACATACCAAAATTCATCAGATTGTACACTTTAAATATGTACTAAATATGTACATTTTGCCAATTATTTTAAATATAACTAAAAAATAACAAAAATTTTCAAGAAATGTAGTGGACATTCAAACTTTCATCATGTCACAGGGGCAATAGAGCCAAAGAGTTAACCTTATGTCAAAGTTTCAAGCAAAAAGGAACAAAATTATATTAATTCTTTACTCAAAACCAGAGAGAAATAGAGAAATTTATATTGGTTGTGATATAATGCAAGAATCTGTGAAGTTGTATATCTATGTAATCCCCGTCTTGTATAATTTAGGCTGAATGGCCTCTTGAGATTCTTTTCCCTGTGTAATTCTAAAATCAGAGTTTTGGTTTATTTTAGTTCAAAGCTACACATATTCTTCAGAGAAATGTGAAGTTACAAAAGCATAATTTTAAAGGTTCATTGTAGCACAAATAAAAACAGATGGCCCTAAAATCTGCTTAAGGAATGTTTTATTTTCTGGCCCTCAAGGAATACATTTCTTTTCTCTTGGGATGGAGGCGCTGATAGTGTTCTTTTCAAAAGAATGAAAGGAGTTGGTGAAAACTGCTCTGGAAAATAGTGCAGAGGAAGGAGGTGCTGTTCCATTGATTATTAGCATAGCTGTTCCCAGTGTTATACATGGAAGACGGTATTTAACCACAGGTTAAATGAAAATATAAGGATCCCCAAGAAGGAGCCCTGGCTGCTCTCCCTCCAGTGACTGCACCAGGAGGTCACTGCTGAACACTGCATGTTCAGAGTGAGATTGTCTTCCCCTCCCTCCAGTGTCACTGCATGCCCATTGATAGGGGTGAACAGTGGCTTCAGAATGCTGTTTCTTGCCAAACCCCTGGCCTTCCCTATCTCCCAGCACTTACAAGCTTGCTGCCACTTTTGGCTTTGAGACTACCAGCTCTAATCTCATTGTGTTCAAGCACCACAAGAAACCCTGGACTCCTTCGGCATCCCTCATCTCCCACAATTTAATTTCTATCTCCGTACATCCCTCTTTCTGACCCCATATTTCACTCATTTTGAAAAACTCAAGGGCTCAGTCCCTGTAAGTTTTATTTGTCTCTATCCATTTCCTTGGTGAGCTATCCAGTCTCCTGGCCTTAAATACTGTCTCTATACTGATGTCTTCCAAATATCTTCCTTCAGCCTGACTGTCTTCCCTGTTTTGTTAGACTTGAGGGTCTTTTTAAAAAATTAATTAATTAATTAACTTTGTCGGCTGTGCCACATGGCTTGCAGGATCTTAGTTCCCTGACCAGGGATTAAACCCCAGCCACGGCAGTGGAAGCCTGGAATCCTAACCACTAGGCTACCAGGGAACTCCTCAACTTGAGTGTCTTCTTGCCCACTTGACATCTCTACTTACATAGGCATCTCAAGCTTAGCAAGTTCAATTCTGACCTCCTGATCTTCCCTCAAAACCTCCTCTTCTTGTAGTCTTCCCTAAGTTAATGGCAGTGCCATCCTTCCAGTTACCAGGCTCAAAACTTCGGAGTCATCTTTAAGGCTTCTTTCGTATTCTGTGTCCAGTCTGTTTGGAAATTCTTCTGGCTCTACCTTCCAAATATATCTGGAACCCAACCACCCCTCAATCCTGAGGCCAGTCTTGGTCTAAGTTAATCTTTGATTTGTGTAGTGGTCTCCTAACTGGTCTTTTTTTTCATTTTTTTAAACATCTTTATTAGAGTTTAATTGCTTTACAATGGCATGTTAGTTTCTGCTTTATAACAAAGTGAATCAGCTATACATATACATATATCCCCATATCTCCTCCCTCTTGGAGTCTCCCTCCCACCCTCCTTATCCCACCCCTCTAGGTGGTCACAAAGCACCAAGCTGATCTCCCTGTGCTATGCGGCTGGTTCCCACTAGCTATCTGTTTTACATTTGGTAGGGTATATATGTCAATGCCACTCTCTCACTTTGTCCCAGCTTGCCCTTCCCCCTCCCCATGTCCTCAAGTACATTCTCTATGTCTGTGTCTTTATTCCTGTCCTGCCCCTAGGTTCTTCAGAACCATTTTCTTTTTTTTGTTTTAGATTCCATATATATGTGTTAGCATACAGTAGTTGTTTTTCTCTTTCTGACTTACTTCACTCTGTATGACAGTCTCTAGGTCCATCTACCTCACTATAAATAATTCAATTTTGTTTCTTTTTCCATTGTATATATGTGGCACATCTTCTTTATCCATTCATCTGTCGATGGACACTTAGGTTGCTTCCGTGTCCTGGCTATTGCAAATAGTGCTGCAGTGTACATTGTGGTACATGACTCTTATTGAATTGTGGTTTTCTCAGGGTATATGCCCAGTAGGGGGACTGCTGGGTCATATGGTAGTTCTATTTTTAGTTTTTTAAGGAACCTCCATACTGTTCCACATAGTGGCTATATCAATTTACATTCCCACCAACAGTGCAAGAGGGTTCCCTTTTCTCCACACCCTCTCCAGCATTTATTGTTTGTAGATTTTTTGATGATGGCCATTCTGACTGGTGTGAGGTGATACCTCATTGTAGTTTTGTTTTTCTTTAATGATTAGTGATGTTGAACATCCTTTCATGTCTAACTGGTCTTCTTATTGGTAGCCTTTCCCCCATCAGTTTATTTTCAACACAGCAGCCCAAGTGATCCTGTTAAAACTAAGTCAAATCATGTCACTCCTCTGCTGAAAATTCTTCGAAGATCTTTCATACCAGTCAGAACTATCACTGAAGTCTTCTATAGCATTTGTACTTCTTAAACCATTACCTGTCTAACCTAACTTCTTATACCTCTCCTTTTTCAGTCACACTGTCCTTAATTAATGTTCCTTGAAACCGCCTGGCTTACTAACATGCTACAACCACACAGCCATTGCACCAGCTATTCTAAATGCCTGTAAGGCTCTTCCTTACATATTCCCATGGCTTTTCCCTCACTTTTCAGTAAGACCTCTCCTAAGTATCCAATATTAAATCACACTAGCCAGTACTCCTAGTCCTCCTTCATGCTTTATTTTTCTGTATAGCACTTATCAATGTCTAACATATATTTTACTTATTTATTTAATTTTTTTCCTCCCCCTCTACACACAAGAATCTGGAAGGTAGATGCCAGGTTCTAGACACAAGTGAACCCCAGCTAACTGGAAGGACAAATATTTATATCTTCCCTAAATATCTCCAGGGAAGGATATTCCTCCACCTGTCCCATTGTTATTCATTTCGGTGTTCCTTTCTCAGTTCTGTTTCTCTTCCTTTACTCATGCTTTTCTCTTTATCCAAAGTGTTCTTCCTGTGTACCTGATTTCAAAACCAATTCAAATGTTAAAGCTTTTAGGAAACCTTCCTTGAATTCTCCATTTTCCAGACAGTATCACTCCTCCTTTCCTCTGTTCCCATCTTTTTTTTGGGGGGGGGGCCGCCTTTTCAGATTATTCTAAGCTGTAATGATTTCTGTTTCCTCTAAGTTTGTATAATATATTAATATTTGTACATCTTTTACATTCTTTTTTAAAGTTTCTTTCTTTTTTTTTTTTTTCCACCGTGAGGCTTGCAGGATCTTAGTTCTCCGACCAGGTATCGAACCTGGGCCCCGGCAGTGAAAGCGTCAAGTCCTAACCACTAAACCACCGGGGAATTCCCCTAGAACTATATTTTTTAAATTGGTTTTTGTGATTGTGTGAATGGTTAGACTCTGGGGGTGGGAAACACAGGAAAATAAAGCTTATGTACTGCTTCACTTGGTATGTTAAAATGGTCCTTTTGATATAAGACCAAAATAGAATTTAGGTCAGTGCCTGGCTCATGGTTGGCACTTCATAGATGTTATTGATTTTGCACATACTGTTGTTACAGAAGTTGCTTCCTGCCTTTTATCAGTATGTCATTGTCACTAATTTGTGAGCTCTTAGGAAGGTCTGAATCCCATTATCTCATAAGATGTACTCAATTGAATTATTTGCTGCTGACTTGAAGGTTGCTTTACAATTTTATAAGCAGTGTGGAGGAGATGAGCATACAAATTTTATTTAACAAACACTCGAGCTTATTATGCTCTTGGTGCTGTTCTAAGCACTTTATTAATATTAATTTGTTTAGTCCTCATCACATGAAATAGTTACTTTTTAAAATTTATTTTTATGTATTTATTTTTGGCTGCATTTGGGTCTTCGTGGCTGCGTGCAGGCTTTTTCTAGTTGTGGCGGGCAGGGGCTACTCTTCGTTGCAGTGCGTGAGCTTCTCATTGTGGTGGTTTCTCTTGTTGCAGAGCACAGGCTCTAGGCGCTCAGGCTCAGTAGTTGTGGCTCACAGGCTCTAGAACACAGGCTCAGTAGTTGTGGTGCACGGGCTTAGTTGCTTCGTGGCATGTAGGATCTTCCCAGACCAGGGCTTGAAACCATGTCCCCTGTATTGGCAGGCAGATTCCTTTTTTTAATTTTTAATTAATTTATTTATTTTTGGCTGCTTTGGGTCTTTGTTGCTGCATGTGGGCTTTCTCTAGTTGCAGCGAGTGGGGGCTACTCTTCATTGTGGTGTGCAGGCTTCTCATTGCAGTGGCTTCTCTTGTTGCGGAGCACGGGCTCTAGGTTCACGGGCTTCAGTAGTTGTGGCTTGTGGGCTCAGTGGTTGTGGCTCGCAGGCTCTAGAGCGCAGGCTCAGTAGTTGTGGTGCACGGGCTTAGTTGCTCCGCAGCATGTGGGATCTTCCCGGACCAAGGCTCGAACCCGTGTCCCCTGCATTGGCAGGCAGATTCTTAACCACTGTGCCACCAGGGAAGCCCCCAGGCAGATTCTTAATCACTGCACTACCAGGGAATTCCCATGAAATTTAGAAAGGAAGGAAGAATTAGGAAGAAATTGGGACGCAGAGAAATCAAGTAACTTGCCCAGTGACATACAGCTAGTTAGTAGCAAAGCCGGGATTGAAATATAGGCAGTCTGGCTTGAATCCTTGCTATTAATCAGATCCAGGACTGAATGTGGATGATGCCATATAAGAAATGCAAAGAATGTGCTATGGCAGTTCAAAGAAGGGAGTGGTCACATTAGTATCTGATAGGGAATTAAAGAAGGCTATATGCAGGAGTTGGTGTTTTTCCTAAGCCTTGATTTGGGGTCAGCTTTTTCAGGTGCTTGGATATGGGAGAAGAAAAGGGAGACTAAAAAATAGCATATGCTAAAGCTCAGAGATGGAAAATGGAAGTAATCCTGCTTGTAAGGATACAGTAGGAAGAGAGATAAGACAAGAAAGTTGGTTTGGGGTTAGAGCATAGGATGCTTGTGATTTGAATGGAGGACAAGGTGGGGAAGATGTGATATGATCAGAGCTGTGCTTTGTAAATGTGGGAACATTCTGTGTGGACTAAAAATTAATCATCAGTCTAAGAAAGAAAAGAAAAATTTTATTTGAGCCAAATTGAGGATTATAACCCAGAACAGCATCTCAGAAAGCTCTGAGAAATGATATGCCCATTAGAATTCAAAGCACAATTATAAGTTTTTTGAGACAGAGTGCTGTACACTAAATGACATATTACTGACAGTTTACACAATCCAGATCTGCAAAAAATGGCCCCCTTACAAGATCCAGAAGCAATGTTATCTTTTAAGTGGTCTTGTTGGAGCTAGGAGAATGTTGCATTCATGGTTAAGCAGGTATTTCTGCCAGTGGGGAGGTTTGGTGGATGCATAATGCCGAGTCACAGTGCACAGTAGTAGAGGGGAGAGAGGAAGCCAAAAGGCAGAGAGAATTTTTTATGTTTAAATTTTTCTTGTGTTGCCATAAACTATGAATTTTATTTCACATGTGGAATGAGTCAGTGCTGCTAGAGACTGACTATAGATAAAACAGTTATAAAGTTGTTATTATATCCAGAAAAGAGGTAAATTGGTCTTGAACTGCAGTGACAATAGTGATAGGTCAAGAGATATTGCAGAATTTGAATTGACAGAGCAGAGAAATGGCACAAATAAAATGGAAAATCCAGTATTTATATCATCATATAACAAGTGTAAGTTTATTTTATGTTCAGTAAGATCCTTTGAATATCTGGGAAATTCTCCTTTTGGTATAAATGAACATAGTTTTAAGAGAAAAAAATCTGTTCATTCATTTCTAAAAAAATGCGAAGTTTTTAAAATCTCATTGGGCTTGAAATTGACATCCAGGGAAATGATTTTCTTAGAGGCTAGCTAATTTATTCAGAATGTCTGAATCAAAAATATTTATTTATAAAAAAAATTTTTTTGGCCATGCCGTGCAGCTTGCGCGATCTTAGTTCCCCGACCAGGGATTGAACCCAAGGCTTGCAAGTGAGAGCGCTGAGTCCTAACCACTGGACTGCCAGGGAATTCCTGAAAATATTTTTAATCTGTTCAATGTAGACAAAATTAGAAACCACTTTAGCCTAATGATTTGGAAGAAACGATGGATATATTTTTTTAGAATTGCTGTATATGATTGTAGCCGTTTCCCTCATGTGATACAAGTGTAAATTGCAAATGAGAACCTAAATTAGTCTATCTATTGACTTCCCTAAGTAGGAATCTTCTAGCCGACTTATCTTATTTGCAAAAACTTATTTAAAAGTAATCTTTGGAAAACCCTGATAGAACTGGTTTGTTTTAATGGGTTGATAAAAGTTAGTGTGAGAGGAATATTTAATTATTGTTTGGATGCCTCTGGCGATACAGCTATATATCAAAATATTAACTTTGTAAGAGTTATAAACATAACAAAGTCAAACCAGGAGATGATGATATCTCAGAATTGTATCGATACAGTACCGAGAAATAAATTTACCAAGGAGGTAAAAGACTTGAAACCTGAAAACTATAAAACTTGTTGAAAGAACTTGAAGAAGACCTAAATAAATGGGAAGACATCTCATGTTCATGTATTGGAAGACTTAATGTTGTTAATATGTCAATACTACCAAAGTGATCTACAGATCCAGTGCAAGCCCTATCAGAATTCCAGTGGCCTTTTTTTTTTGTAGAAATGGAAAGCCAATATTCAAATTCATTTGGAATTGCAAGGGACTCTGAAGCCAAAATAATCTTGTGAAAGAACAAAATTGGAACCTACACACTTCCCAATTTCAAAACTTATTGCAAGGCTACAGTAATCAAAATAGTGTGGTATTGGCATGGAGTAGAATTAAGGTCCCAGAAATAAATTCACACATTTATGTCCAGTTGATTTTGACAAGCATGCCAAGACTATTTAATGGTGAAAGAATAGTCTTCAACAAATGGTACTAGGACAACTGAATATCCACATATAAAAAGAATTAAGTTGTACCCTTACTTCAAACCATGAACGAAGTTTAACTCAAAATGGATCAGTGACCTAAATATAAGAGCTAAAGCCATAAAGCTCTTAGAAAAAAACATGAGGGTAAGTTTTCATGACCTTTGATTTGGCAGTGGATTTTTAGATATGACACCAAAAGCACAAGCAAAAAAAGAAAAAAATACATAAATTGGACTTAATAAAAATTAAAACCTTTTGTGCATCCAAGGACATTAACAAGAAAGTGAAAAGACAACCAATACAGTGGGAGAAAATATTTGCAATCTATATATCTGATAAGGATCTGGTCTCTAGATCTAGAATACGTAAAGAACTCTTATAACTCAACACAAAAGACAAACAATCCAATTTAAAAACGAGCAAAGGACTTGAAGACACATTTCTCCAAAGAAGAATGGCCAACAAGCACTTGAAAGATGCTTAATGTCATCAGTCACTAGGGAAATGCAAATCAAAACCACAATGAGGTACTCCTTCATACCTACTAGGATGGCTATAAAAAACAACAACAACAGTGGAAAATAACAAGTGTTGACAAGGCTGCAGAGAAATTAGAAACCTAGTACACTGTTGGTGGAAATTTTAAATCGTTCATCCACTGTGAAAAACATTTTGGCAGCTCCTCAAAAAGTTAAACATAGAATTACCAAATGACCCTGTAATTCTACCCCCAGTATATATTCCGAAGTATTGAAAACAAGTCCTCATAACAAGTACATGTACACACATTTTCATAGTAGCACTATTCACAATAGCCAAAAGGCGGACATAGCCCAAACATTCATGGATGGATGGTTAAACAAATTGTGGTGTATATGCACAATGAAATATTATTTAGCCATAAAAGGGAATGAAGTATTGATATATGCTATACCATGGATGAGCTCCCAAAACATTATGCTAAGTGAAAGAAGCCAGACACAGTAGTCACATATTATGTGGTTCCATTTATATGAAATATCCAGAATACAGACAGAATGCAGATTGGTGGTTGGAGGGGGGAATGGGAAGAAACTGGTTAATGAGTGAGGGATTTTACTTTGGAATGAATGATGGAAGTGTTTTGGAACTAGATAAGAGTGGTGGTTGAAGAACGTTGTGAATGTACTAAATGCCACTGAGTTGTTCACTTTAAAGTGGTTAACTTTATGTCGTGAATTTTATTTCAATACATTTTTTTGAGTATAGTGATACAAGAATATAAAAGGTATCAGAGCACTCATCTGCTGTTTTTCACACTGCAGTTTATAATGTAAGAAGAAGAGGGGAGTAAAAGAAAATAAAAGTTTTAAACTAGAGCTTTCAAAAGATCAAAGCCATTTAAAAAGATTGAATTAGAAAGTTGAACAGATGATGACATGAAGGAAAAAATGGGAATAAAAAGAAACGAATAAATTATCATTAGCCTGTTTCAACGAGAAGCCAGATTTTAGCATCAAGATGGTATAAGCTCAGATTTATTTACTAGATACAAAGTGGTGGCCGATGAGTTTTTCCAGGTTAGGTTCAGAATTATCACCTTAACTCTCTTTATAAGAACAAAGCAAAATATTAGTAAGTGATTTCATTGAAGATATCAAACATAAGTTAATAAAACTAAGAAATAATGGAGTTCATATATTTGTAGAGGAAAGCACTCCTTTGTATGGATGTAGAAAAAGAAGGCAAGATAGACTTAAATATGGGACATTCTTTTGACTTAGAATTTCAGTGTATATATATTCTCAGAGAATCCAGTGGATAGGAGAAACTATTGTAATTAGCTAAACTAATTTTAGTTACTTGCATTTAGTGCAGCAATAAAAAGAAGATGAATGCAAAATGTCATGTGTTTGGCTTGTAATATAAATCACCTATAAACTATAGAGAGAATTCAACAAGTATGTGAATTTTTATTAATCGTGACTGATTTTTCACTTTGTTTTCATTATTTGGTAGCTCCTTTGTCACTTTAATTAAATAATAATATTCTCTTTTGTCTTTGAGAAGTTGTGGAGTGGTGCTATGTCAGACACACCAAAAAATGCCCGTTCTTGGCAGAATAAGAAAGTTAGCCTTTCTTTGATTGCAGATGATGAAAGCCATGAACAAGTCCAATGAGCATGTCCTGGCAGGAGGTGCCTGCTTCAATGAGAAGGCAGACTCTCATCTCGTGTGTGTCCAGAATGATGATGGCAACTATCAGACCCAGGCTATCAGTATTCACAATCAACCCAGAAAGGGTGAGTGTTTGAGCTGATTGAGGTTATAAGAATGGAAGATTGGAGATTGGAACTGGAGAGTTGGATATGTCAGCCCCATAACACTCACTGTCAGAATAGGTGACCACAGTTTGATTAAATTAACCTTTCCAAGCTTATTCTTTAGGAGTATGTTGACTACCCAGACTTAGAGTTGCAAATGGGATCTCTGTTATTGAGGGGAGCATCTTGAAAATACTGCCTCAGGATACTGACAGAGCCACCAGCATTGCTATTTGAAGGTAGAAGACTAGGCCCCATGGTGAGAATATGCTTAGGTGGATTTAGAGCTTTTTGAATGACCATACCCAAAGAATGTTAATTAAATTAATAGGTTGACAGGATTCTGAAGGAAGCCTTCCAGATTCGGTGGTACTCAGAATGTGGTCTCATCACTTAGAAGATTGTTAGAGATGAAGACTCCATACCCCATTTCTGCTAAGTCAGAATTTGTGTTTTAACACAATTGCTGTGTTATTCAAATACACATGAGAATTTAAGAAGCATTGCTCAATGTGCCATTTCCTAAAGTGTCTTATCAGCTTCTATGGTTTTTTAAAATATTCACATAAATAAATAAAAGTTTAGCTTATTATATTAGACTGAGAAATCCTATGTTAAACAAGTTTAAGCAGATTTCTTTACTGCAGGACTTTTCAGAGCCTTTAACAAACTGATGTGTATTGTGATTTTACAAAAGCAGGATAGTGCCTAGACCTTCCCAAATTTATTTGACCATGAATCTTTCTTTCCCTCAGAATATCTCCTAAAACTAGCTTTCTTTAGTATGCTTTATGAAATACTTCTCTAGTAGACATACTGTAGGTCATTGTCTTCAGTTTATTTTTTAAATCAGTTGTTTAGTAAAGGCGTAAAAGGTACTGAGCACATGTATATTCAAATATACTATCTAAAATAGGTTGGTGATAAATCCACTATGCTCCCTATTAGTCAAATCATATCTATAATATTTGAATAAGTTCTGGATATCATTAACATAATTGGTGATAAAACTAGAAGGTCTTTAGAGGATGATTCAAGGCCTGTGAGATGTTTAGAAACTAGGTCAAAAGAAGACCTCTTGAATAAAGTATAAATGTTTAACCTGGAAAAGTACAGATTGAAAGAGAGTGAAAAATAGCTATCTCTATTTTTAAGGTTTTCTATTATGTGGAAACAATATTCACCTTACTCTCTATAGCTACAAAAGACCAAAACCTGCACCAGTGGGTGAAAGCTACAAGGATCTAGATTTGGGCTCAATTTGAGAGCACACTCTGTAACACTGAGAGCTATCCAGAAATAGAAATGGTTGCCTTGTGCTTTGTGGGCTCCCTGTCACTAGGAGTCTCTGACAAAGGCTGGATCACCTACCCATTAGAGATACTGTAGGGCCAATGGGTAGGAAGGTGGAATAGCTCAGTCCAGTTTAAGATGTGGAGAAATAAAAAGTGTAGTGCAGTTTTCATAAAGCTAAATGTAATTAAATATCCTTTCTTTCATGAAGAGGTGTTTGTCTTTTAAATAGGTGTTTGTTTTTTTAATAGCTCCACTTGGTAAATAAAATAGTTGGAACCATATCTCCATATTCAAAATATGTTTGATCTAAAAAAAGCAATGAATTAGATCAGGGGTCAGCAGACTTTTCCTGTGAATAGTGGTCTTTGCAGGCCTGTGGTCTTTGTCGCCAACACTCTGGCATCATACTTCAAAAACAGCCATAGACAATATGTAAATGAATGGATATGGCTGTGTTCAAATAAAATTTTGTTTACAAAAACAAGCTGCAGACCAAGCCCTAGTCATGACCACTAAGATTTCTTTGCTTCTTGATTGAAGGAAGCACAAAACAGAATGGAAGAGTATATCTTAAAACCTCATTCTCTAAGCTATCATTAGTATTTGAATTATTGGTTACTTGCGTATTGTGGTGTATAGAATCGGTGTTTTTTGTTTTCTGTATGATGATGGTTGGAGTCCCTAACTACCAAATATTTCATTATTATTTTCAACCCCTCCAACTCAGAGTCTTTCTTCACTAAACTATTTCTATTGCTATTTTAGTGACTGGTGCCAGTTTCTTTGTGTTCAGTGGCGCTCTGAAATCCTCTTCAGGATATCTTGCCAAGTCCAGTATTGTGGAAGGTAAAGAATGAGTTATTTACTGCATGTACATTAGTTCAGTCCTAACTGTACAACTGAAAAACAAGGGACATTAAAGGAAGCCTTGGGCTTCCCTGGTGGCGCAGTGGTTGGGAGTCTGCCTGCTGATGCAGGGGACGTGGGTTCGTGCCCCGGTCCGGGAGGATCCCACATGCCACGGAGCGGCTGGGCCCTTGGGCCATGGCCTCTGGACCTGCGTGTCCGGGGCCTGTGCTCCGCAGCGGAAGGGGCCGCAGCGGTGAGGGGCCTGCATACCGCAAAAAACAAAACAAAACATAACAAAACAAACAAAAAAAAAAGGAAGCCATGACACTTTTGCCATAGACATTTTTTTTCTTTTTTGGATTGACGTCTAATTCCAGCTAGTCTCATCTGTGCTACCTGTCAGTTCTAAACAAATGAATTCATCTGAATACTTTCTTTTTTTTTAATAAATGTATGTATGTATGTGTGTATTTATTTATTGCGTTGGGTCTTCGTTGCTGCATGTGGGCTTCCTCTAGTTGTGGCGAGCAGGGGCTACTCTTCCTTGCGGTGCACGGGCTTCTCATTGCAGTGGCTTCTGTTGTTGTGGAGCACAGGCTCTAGGCACATGGGCTTCAGTAGTTGTGGCACATGGCCTAAGTAGTTGTGGCTCGTGGGCTGTAGAGCACAGGCTCAGTAGTTGTGGCACAGGGCTTAGTTGCTCCGTGGCATGTGGTATCTTCCCGAACCAGGGCTCGAACCCATGTCCCCTGCATTGGCAGGCAGACTCCCAACCACTGCACCACCAGGGAAGTCCTGCCATAGACTTCAGACTCCTATTATTTATTCAATAGCATCTCACTCTACAACTAATTAAAACTGTCATAAGTTTGCCTAGCTCTCCAAAGAAGGGAGTAAGTGGTAGAGATATCATGGGACACCGACATAAAAGTTAAGAGATGGCTTTTCAGAGCTCTGGAATAAGGTACCCAAAGGGTCATAGTCTGAATTCAGATATATCACTGGGTGTGAATCTGTAAATATGTAGATGAAGTTCAGCCCCAATTACCCACAAGAATGCTGCAATCACCATTTGGTGTACAGAATGGGATTCATCTGCTGCTGGTTTGCTATAATTGACGTGAATTAAGTGAAATTTAATGAAAGACTAATGAGCATATTGGTTATTTTCTTTGATTTTTGTAATTTATTTTATTGAAGTTTAGTTGATTTATAATGTATTAATTTCTGCTGTACAGCAAAGTGATTCAGATATAATACACACACACACACACACACACACACACACACACACACATTCTTTTTCATATTCTTTTCCGTTATGGTTTATCACAGGATATTTATTTTCTTTGTCAAATATTCTTCACTTTTTTTTGATCTAGTTTACTCTTGCTGTATAACAAATTAAACCAGAATTTAATGGCTCAAAATAACTATTTTATCATGCTCACTGATTCCTCTGGGTCTGCCCTTGACAGGGCAATGCAGGGTTGGCTTGACCCTGCTCAGTGATGTCTGGGGCCTCAGTTGGGATAGCTTGAAGGTTGGTGGTTACTTGATGGCCGGGAGCTAGAATTATCTGAAAGTTTTTTGATTCACAAGTCTGGGGCCTGTGCTGGGATGATTTAAAGACTAGGAGTAATGACCAGAGTCCTTATCATCGGACTCCTTAGCATGCAGCCTTGGGATAGTTGGACTTACATGGTGGCTCAGAACACCCAAGCACAAGTGCTCCAGCACAAGGCAGCAGCTGCACTGGTTTTTATGACCCAGCCTTGAAAGTCACACAGTGTCATTTCTACCATCCTCTAGTGTTGGAAGTGGTCATAAGCCTGCTCAAAGGGAGAGAAGTTAGACTCCATTTCTTGACGGGGAAATGGAAAGGTAGCATTGTAGAAAAGCATGTGAGACGGGACATATAGTGGTCATCTTTGGAAAATATAGTCTGCACACACAATGACAGGTTTTCATTTCCACAGTAGCTCACTCCAGCACCCTAAGGGCAGTTTTTCCTGAGGGTAGATTCCATTGTGTTAACTGAAATACATAGGTAATCTTATTGACTTTGATCTCCTCTATTGGTAAACTTAATAAAACAGCAAGTGAAGAGCAAAGTATGCTATTATACTACATAGCAGAAACACTCTATTAAGAAATTAAGAAATCTAGGAGCTAAGCAGTTCTTTGGTCTTAAATGACTAATTAATGCCTATGTGATCAAATATTGACTGCCTTTGAAATTGTGTCTTTACAAGGTGATTAAAAAGCACCCCTTCAGTATTGTCAAAATGATAAATTGAACTGACACAGATTCTTACAAATGCAAAGCAATGTATTTAAAAGTTATATTTATGTCTTTGGGTTGGGAATTTCTTAGGCCTTACACTTCATTGTGTGTGTGTGTGTGTGTGTGTGTGTGTGTGTGTGTGTGTGTGTGTCAGTAGAGTAATTAGCTGCCTATTTATGAAATTTTTATTGAAGCTCTTTAGAAATTATCTTAGCTGAGAAAATTTTGTGTCAACGAAGCAGGGTAATTGCTCAGCATGTGACAACTTTCTCCCTTAATTTCAGTATTTGCCTTTGACTCCAGTAGGTAGCAGCCCCAAAATAGTTATCATCTGTTGGCTACATGGTAGCCCATATAAAACACATGTGGTAGGTTTGCCTTACTGCTAGTCAATAAATGGATTTATTCCCCATCCCACTGCTGTTGTTTATTCAGTGATTTATTTAACAAACACTTACTGGCTTTCACTGTATGCAGTCATAGTAAGGCGAGAGATGCAAGCGAATAAATATGATCAGAACATGATAGATGCATCAGTGGAAATACGAACAAAATCCTCTGTGTGTCCAAAAGAGGGACGTGACCATGTGTAAGTTTTCCCTTTGAGCAGTCTCAGGACAAACTTTGTTGTGCCTGAAGTGAAATCAACAGGCAAGCGTTTGAAGCAGAATCCATCCATCTTGGCATTTGCTCCTCATAACACTTTCAATGAGTAAGAGGTTCAGCTCAAAGAACAAAACCTCTTTGTATCTGTCAGCTTCAGAAAACAGAACAGAGTCTTACATTTAATCCTAGAGGGATTTGCTAGATGCCAGGTACAGGGTTTCACCTGCCCTTCTACCTGGCTTTGCATTGTTTCCATCTGTATTGTCTTGGTGCTGATTCTCAGATGGCGTTATGGTCCAGATCACTGCAGAGAACATGGATGCCCTGAGGCAGGCGCTGCGGGAGATGAAGGACTTCACCGTCACCTGTGGCAAGGCAGATGCCGAGGATCCCCAGGAGCACATCCACATCCAGTGGGTGGATGACGACAAGAATGTCAACAAGGGGTAAATGCGGCGACCTTCCCCCCTTGTGGCATTTCGTTATGGGCTAGGCTCTGGGTTTGGTCTATACTGGTGTTTTATAACTTTACTGAAAGCCCTGCCTAAGAAGAAAGGACTGCTTTGTATCGTAACATGGAATTTAAAATTTCTGGTTTCTTGGCTTAATTTCTGAAGGAGTTTCTGTGCATATTTTTGAAGGGAGGAGGAGGGAAGGAGTTGATGAAACAAAACAATCCCTTTAAAGTTTTTGAGATAATAGTAAAACCTAAGCCTTTTTTGGTTTACAAAACACTTCTGCTAATTTTGTTTCATTTAACAACTAGTATTGTTATTTCTGTATTACAGGTGAGTAAATAAACACCAAAAGGATAAATGACTCCATAAAGCTAGGAAGTGGCAGGGCTAGGACTGAAAACCACCTCCTTGGGCTTCAAATCCTATACTCTTCTCTAGTACATGGCAACTCTATTCTGATGGTTTAAGCCCAAACCTTGGAGTCATCTTTGACGCTTTTGTCTCACACCCTACCACCTAGTCCAACAGTAAATCCTGTTAGCTTTACTTTAAAATATTTCCAGAATCGTACTACTTCTCACTACCCCTGCTACCATCATTTGGTCTGCATTATTGCAGTCGCCTCCTAATTGGTTTCATTGTTTCTAGTCTTGGCCTCCTCCTTCCCCCCAGCCTAATCAATTTCCAGTACAGCAGCCAGAGCATTGTCACTTCTTTGCTCAAAACCCACCACTGGCTTCCAGTGTCATTCAGGGTAAAAGCCAAAGTCTTTTACGACATACAAGGCCTTACACAATCCCTCCGCCCACTTCTCAGAAGCAACACCTGGCTTCTTGCACGAATACATCAGCTGTGCTTCTGCCCTCAGACCTTTGTACCTTCTGTTTTCTCAACTTATACCCTGTTCCTATATAGCCACCCTCCGCCCACTTCTCAGAAGCAACACCTAGCTTCTTGCTCAAATACATCAGCTGTGCTTCTGCCCTCAGACCTTTGTACCTTCTGTTTTCTCAACTTATACCCTGTTCCTGTATAGCCACGAGTTGCTCCCTCCCTGCTTCAAGTTTTTTCTAAAATGTCACTTTCTCAATAAGGCCTTCCCTGGCCAGCCTACTACATTATAAGCCTCTCATACACATTTCTTCCCTCCCCTGAATTATATTTAAGAGCACCTATAATTCTCTAACATATATTGTTATTTATTTATTTTATTATATTGCCCCTGGGATGTAAGCTCCATGAGGGCAGAAATTTTTGCTAGTTTATTTACTTCTGTGTCACCAGCACCTAAAACACTGTCCAGCACCAAGCAGTTCTTTTTTAAAAAAATTATTTATTTATTTTTGGCTGCGTTTGGGTCTTCGTTGCTGCGTGTAGGCTTTCTTTAGTTGTGGAGAGCAGGGGCCGCTCTTCGCTGCCATGTGCGGGCTTTTCATTGCAGTGGCTTCTCTTGTTGCGGAGCATGGGCTCTAGGCGCAGGCTTCAGTAGTTGTGGCACTCGGGCTCAACAGTTGTGTCTTGCAGGCTCTAGAGCGCAGGCTTAGTAGCTCCGCGGCATATGGGATCTTCCCAGACCAGGGCTCGAAACCGTGTTCCCTGTATTGGCAGGCGGATTCCCAACCACTGCGTCACCAGGGAAGTCCCCCAAGTAGGTTCTTTAAAAAACTGATTAATTGAATAAATATGTCATACTTCATTGTATTAAGCTTTTTCCCATTCATCCTTCAGGCAATAACTATGTGTGGGCTTCTGAAAATACAAAAATAAGTCCACGTGATCCTTGCTGACAGGTGACTTACTCTGGTTTTGAAGATAGTTATAAATAAGTCCACCAAAGTTCGGAAGACGCTCATAGAAAACTCTATAGGAGACAGTGAAGATAAAAAAGAAATGAGGAACTTGGTAGAGGTGGTCGGGCAGTATTCGGGAATGACTTCCTAGAGGAATGGCTGCTGCTTGAGCTGAGTCTGGTAAGATGAGTAGACATTTGCTGCATAGCTGTGGCAGAGTGGGCATTCCAGTCTGAGGGACTAGCAGAAGCAAAGGCAGGTAGAGGGCATTTACAACAAGATTTTTTAAGAAATGGTTTTAAAACCTTTGTTATTGAACAAAAGGAAGCAATTTCTAAATCAATGAGTGTGTTTGCCTACTTTACAAAAAACCCTTTATCTTCCCATACTTCCTGGAAAATTTCAAAATCAATTTGTGTTTAATTCTCTATTAGATTTGGTTATTAGGTTGATGGTGTGAACTGATGAACAAGTGTCTATATTATCTGTCACAACAAATTCCATGGTTATTAGGACAAAAAAGTTGATAAACTGAAAATCTGATGCCTTAAGGGATTGGTAGCTAACAACAAGTAGGTTGCCCTTTCCTACAACACGTGCCAGTGGCAGCATCTTAGAAAAAAGGACAAGAACTAGTCAGGGAAGACTCTTGAACCCAGGAGTTTAGTTTGTAGTGTGTAGACTGAATGTTTTCCAGCTTGTTCCACTGTGTCAGGGTAGCCTTTCTCAAAAGAGTGTTAATCAACTGAGGCTGCTCTATTTTTGACATTCTCTGATGAGTTAGAAGTTAATCTTAACAATGGTTAAATAATTTTAATTCATCAAATGAAGCGAATCCCAATTTAGGTTAAATTTGACCTTTTGTACATAGAGATTCAAAAATATAAACAGGTTTGAAAATTGTTAGGAAAAGTTTGGAATCTTTGCGACAATTATTTGGAATCCTCATTGGAATGAGTATGTATCTCCACATATTTATACTTGCTATATTTTGGAGAGGGCACGACCATAAAATGTGGCCTTTCTATTCAGGAATCTAGAAGTGATAATGTAGCACTGAAGGGAGTTTGTTGTGATAGATAATATAGATACATGTTCATCAGTTCACACCAGCACTGTCATAATTAACATACTTGGTCAAATAATTCCTTTAATCAATAAATACTTATTAACTGCCTACATTCCAAGCATTGTGTCAGACCTGGAAATGTAGCACACAGAGGTGAGTATATCGTATACCCTCCCTTTCGGAAGTTCATTTGTGAGGCAAATACGCAGACATCTGGAGAGTATGATGTGATGAGTGTTGTCACAGTCAGGAGCGGAGTGCTGTGGCAAAGCCAGGGGAGAGCAGCATCGGGTGGGGCTGTGCAGTCACTGAAGGGAGGAATACTGGAGGAAGAGAGCAGGAAGTTTCTTTACATTAAATAACCAGCTCCTGGAATCAGGACTCCTTTGTCATATGTGTGTTCCCTGAATTATTTCAGTGCATAGGCCCTTCCCTGAGAGCTCTGTTCATGTACATTTTTGTGCAGTGGCTTCTTCTTTTATGATGTTTTACACACGTGTTCAGCAAGGCACCCAGTGTAATTAGTCAAAAGACTTGACAAGAGAAGTGGTTCTTCTAACTTTGAGCTGCTTCCATCTCTTTCCTTTTTTCTCTGTTCTAGTGTCATAAGTCCCATAGATGGGAAGTCCATGGAGTCTATAACAAGTGTGAAGATATTCCATGGATCAGAGTATAAAGCAAATGGAAAAGTCATCAGATGGACAGAGGTAAGGAAATGAAACTTGGCATCCTTGACCTCCTTTGAAGACAACTTTTGCTCGGCCCAGAGACACATTCTGGGCTGATTCTGGAGGATAAGAAAAATAAATAAATAAAATCTCTCTGTTTACCTTCTATACTCCAATTCTCTCTGGTCTGTCTTAGCTCACTAGGAAGAAATGCACAAAGTGCGGCCTGCAGCAGTCAGACATCTCCTCCCGATGAACTAGTGTTTAGAGATTTGTTCACATTGGAACTCAAGAAGGGTGTATCTCTGAAGGGTGCATACCATCTTTGCTGGATTCTTCAGAAAGCTGGGCTGGTTATGCTGTAGTTATAACTGTCTTGGATAACACAGTCTTTAAAAAATAGACTTATCTCACCAATAAGAAAACTAAAGCTCAGAAACTAACTTGTCCAAGATTACATGGCGACTAAGTAATGGCTGAGTCCTGATTCAAACCCAGATCTGGCCAACTCCTAAGCTCTTTTCCACTGTATTGTTCCTTAACATGAAAGCTGTGTTAGAGGCTAACTTGGGAATGAGAGGACAGGGCAGAAACCCTGTATATGTGTACATGTCAGACAAATCAGACAAATCAGAAAGTTTATTTTCTGAGAGTAAACAGGTAGGTCCTATGTCTCAACTTCTCTTGAACCTCATTTATACTTGTCTATAAAATAAAGTATTAAATGATAAGATCTCTAGGATTTCTGGCAGCTTTAAAAATCTTATTTTTTTTTTTAAATCTAAGAAGTTCTTTGACTTCTACCTTTTCCATTTTACACACAGGGTAACTGAGGCCAAGGGAGGTTAAATGCCTTACCCAAGTTTACTAGCTGGTTCCTGACAACACATAGACTAGAGGTTCTTCAGTTCTTGAGCTGTTGTTCCAAGTGACTTATCTTTCATGCCATGCTTGGTGTTTTCATATGTGGCTGAGTGGTTTTATCTGCTTGCTTTGTAATGATCGTCCCTTTGATATATTTTGAGTAGTGCAGGGTCTGGAACATGTAAATGTCTTTATTGCTTACAAAGTAGTTTGACCTGTGTTTCCTCCTTTTTGCTCCCTAGTAACCAACTGAGGTAGGGAGATGAGAAATGAGAAATTACATAATGAGTAAACAGTCTCAGAGAGGCCGGGTGACTTGTGACTTGCCTAATGCTGGTTGCTGGCAGAGCCAGGGCCAGAAGTCTCCTGAGTCCCACTCCAGAGCTCCTTCCATCGTTTCATGCTGCCATTCTCACTAGTGCATCGGGCGTAGGGCTTCAGAGTGGCCCCTTTGCAGTATTCTTAGTATAAGCCACTGCTTGAGCAGTAAGCTAGGGTGTGGTATATAGAAGCATTGTGTATTTACGTATCTGTATCTTTTACGTTTTGCTTTTATATCATTTAATTTTTATAATAACCAGAGAGAATAGGTGCTTCCCATTTTACAGAGGCAAACCGGGCATTAATAAGCTAAAGGACTTGCTCATGACCCTCCTCTATGTGACTAGGACTCAAGTCTCAGTTCCAAATCTGCTATGCTTCTGCTTGCGCCCAGTGCAGTGCTCAGTTCAAGGACACTGACACAACTCTGGCCTCAGCAGTGGCAGAGCCATGTGGTGGGAAAAACTGTCTGTGATAAGAGGCAGATTCTGGTCTAGGCCCTGAGCAAGTCACCTCCCTTCTATGAGTAATCAGTAATATGAAGGTGTTGGGTGACATGATCTATAAGGTCCGTTCTCTTAGAAAGTTGTCCACATATTAGGGATTCCTTTTACAAGTTTACAGTGCAAAATGTAAGCCATTCCCGGTTCTGCGTAGAACATACCATTATGACCATGGCCATGGCTTTCAGCTAGATAGGCAGATAGCAGCTACCATTTTGTGGATGCAGAGACTGTGAGAGGCAGAGGCTGTCTCTTAGATGTAAGATGTCAGTGCCCTACTTTTCTTGGCCCAAGGACCTCGTGGTGTCCGAGGTCTTCCTGCACATCTTAGGGAATCAGGTTGCTCATACACGTGAGTTGGTGTACTCATTTCTTCCTACATCTCCTAGGCACAAGTTTAAAAGTCTCTTTTGTTTGGGGACCAGGTGTTCTTCCTAGAAAATGATGACCAGCACAGTTGCCTGAGTGATCCCGCAGATCACAGCCGACTGACCGAGCACGTTGCCAAGGCTTTTTGTCTTGCTCTGTGTCCCCACCTGAAGCTTCTGAAGGAAGATGGAATGACTAAACTGGGACTACGTGTGACACTTGACTCAGATCAGGTAAAGGGTCTCAGCCTTTGAAGCGGGCCTTGGGCAGTGTCTGTTTTCTGACATGTGAGTTTTCCTGCTGCAACCCAGAGAGTATAAGTCTCTGGACCTTGGGCCTGACCAGATATAGTATTTAGCCTTCCCTCTGTTGGTAATACAGCTGGATGTGCTGCTTGGTCAGACTCTCTGAACCACTGGAACTCTCTGGCTTCCTCCCCTGAATTCTTGCAAGGACTTTTCTTTTTAGTGTGGGCTAAGAAGTGTGTGTGAGGACCAGCCACCTCCGGTGTGAATGACATCAGGGCCAGCCTTTGAGACTCCCCAGCCCCGCCCTTTGGGAATCATTCTGCCTCCTTTAGAGAGCAGGTCCTAAGCCGTCCCATATCCTGTCATTTTCTTAAACTACAGAAGACTTCTGCCGACTGGCCTCTGCAGCTCCCACCCCTTACTGGCAACATTTCCAAGCTAGTTAGTGGCTAGGACTTGAACTATTTCCCCATTGGGTTTCCTGTCAGTTCAGGTCTCCTGTGGCCGGGCTTCCCTCCCTGTCTTACTTATTAACCTTTTTGTATGCTGTTTGTAGTCACAATCCAGTCTTAGTGCACCCTGCCCCCACTTCCTTTCCCAGTGTCTCTCTCCTGTGGCCTAGCACTCTAATCTCCCTACATTTCTTTTGGATTTTAGATCCATGTGACATGTCCCAGTGTTCCTGCTTTGATGCAGAGTTATGTCATTATCAGGGAAAATGTGAAAGGTTATATGTTTGGCTGCATTTCCTGACTAGTCATCAGTCAACAGATATAGTTATTTTCTACTAAAGGTCTTGCCCAGTGCTGTACTAAGCATGTCAAGGTAATACAAATGAGGTATTACGGTTCTTTCTCAAATGGTACTGAAAATCTGGCTGGAGAATTACCGCACATAAAACAATTTAAGAACAAACATTTTTCTGCTAAATGTGTAGGGCTGTCGAGGGCAGGGGCCCTGTTTACATTCATCCTTGAATTCCTGTGTTTGTAGGTGTTCAGAAGATGGTGTGTGGAAGAATGGATGGAAGAACAAGTGTTCAGTTCCTGTTGTGTTAGGGAGTTTACCCAGTATATTTCTCGTTTTAATTTTCACAACCAAAGGTTTACGTATTACTGCTGACATTCCATACCTCTCTGTGCCCCGTCCCCCCTTCCTGGGAAACTAAGACGCTAACAGATTAAGTGTCTGGCCCAAGGTCTCACAGCTATCATGTGGTAGAGGCAGGATGAATGATAGGATGGTAAGTGACAATTCAGGGAAGAGAAGGAGAAGTTTGTGTCTACCGCCAGTTCTAGCCCCTGGTCAAGAAGGACATCTCCTTTCCTGCTCAGCCTCCTTGGCCCTCAGCCCTCGGGAGAGATCTTCTCTGTCCAGTAACCTCTCCTCCCCTTCTTTCTGCGGTGTAGGTTGGCTATCAAGCAGGGAGCAATGGCCAGCCCCTTCCCTCGCAGTACATGAACGATCTGGACAGCGCTTTGGTGCCGGTGATCCATGGAGGGGCCTGCCAGCTCAGTGAGGGCCCCATCGTCATGGAACTCATCTTTTATATTCTGGAAAACATCGCATAGACAGAGAGGACTTCATTTTTTTCTGTTCAGACCTGTTGCAACAGCAGTCATACCCAAATCATTTGCACTTTAGAACTGGAAAATTAAGATTTTGTTAACACTATTAATGGGGGAGGGGGTGGGGTGGGGGTTTGGGGGACGGGGTGGGAAAGGGTGGGTGGGGGGACAGATGTTCCATAATTCTAAGTCTTCTATGCATTGTCCACCGAGAAGATCTGGGCAGCTTCTGTTACTGCACCACAGTTACGCTATTCTTGCAGCTAATCCCCTTCTGTTACTGTTTAGACAAGAGTTCTGCTCCTCTGTTTTAAGACTTACTTTTGGTCTTGTGCTCAGAAATGTTCAGATGGGTACAGCCATCACCAAGGGTGGGGTGGGAGGGCAGAGGGGAAATAAAAAATGAAGCGTCAGTCTTGAACTCTTTGTATAGGATGGATATAAAAAGGACAGTTTCACGCTGATCTTGTCCCAGTTACATCACAGCAACTTCAAGGAGGAGTCACACTTAGATTTTTTGTTTTTACTAGATTATTTATTGAAGTGAATCAAAGACCCAAAGGATTATCTCTCTTCTATTCAAGGAAGGGCGACTCAGTGTAAATGAGGTCACCTGGATAGTAGAGCCAATTACAGGATCTCTCAAGATCTGCCAGAGTGGATGAGACACTGAATCGGGCCTTTCTGTGAAAGCTGACAGAATATACCCAAGACATTTTTAGTTATAATATACACTAGAGGTATTTTACTTTATGCCATGCCATGCCCTGCCGCTTGCAGGATCTTAGTTCCCTGACCAGGGAATCGAACCTGGGCCCTGGCAGTGAAAGTGCAGAGTCCTAACCACTGGACCACCAGGGAATTCTCTACACTATAGGTATTTAAAAATATATTTTATTGAGAAATAATTTAAACTTCCAGGAAAGTGGCAAGTTAAAAAGTCCACCACCACCACCACCTACGTATGCTTTACCCAGATTCAGCTATTGTTCACAGATTAACTCATTTGCTTTATCAGTGTTCCTTTCCTTTTCTCTCTCCATAAAAAACTGAGGCACTTGAGAGTAAGTTGCATACATCATAGCCCTTTATCCCTAAATACTTGATTTGTTTCCTAAAAATTAGCACATTTTCTTCCATAACCATAGGACAGGTCTCAACTTCGGTGTGATACTTTAACCTAGCATCTGTCCAATAATGTCCTTCACAGCATCTTTCCCCTCCAGTGAAGCTTCCAGCATGATAAGACAGACATGGTAAGTTGCTGTCATGATTCACCTTTATCTTTTATGTCATTAGTATTTTTGGTGAATAAGGTTCCCCCAACTACTCATTTCTTAATAGAAAATGCCTCATTTTGCATTCAGTTGGTATTTCCTCATAATTAGGTGAATTACGCATTGTTGGCCAGAATCCTCCCTAAGTGATGTTGTGTCCTTCTTAGGACACAACAGGGGTCACTTAAGTGACCCACATCAGGGGTCACTTAATGTCCTTCTGCCCCTCACTGATGGTAAATTTTCATCACCTGGTCAAGGTGTGGTCCAGTTTGTCCACTGTATATTTTCCCCTTTGGAACAAATAACCAATATGTCTAGAGATACTTGCAGATTATCTTGCTCACTGAAATTTCCCCTTACGAGTTAGCATTCTCTGATGTTTCCTGTCTGAATTGATCTCTTGATCTTTTACTATAATGGCTACAAATGATTTCTCAATTCCAGCACGTCCTCTACCTTTATCAGTTGCACTTGATTATCTATAAGCAAAAGCCCTTCTTTCTTATTTATTCATGTAATTAGTTTTCATTGTGGACTTGGGATTACTTTTTGAATGGTTCTAATTCATTATTTTGGTGCTCAAATGGTCTCAGCTTTGGCCAGAGAGAACCCCTTCAGGTGAGCTCCCACATCCTTGTGACATGCTCCTAACATTTTTCTGAACACTTCCTTCTCTGGCCTAACAAGATGCCCCAGGGCCATCTTGGGCTAACCCTGTCCCAGCCTTGGAATCAGCCTGTTTGTTTTTTGTTTTTTGTTTTTTTAAGAGGAAGTGGTATTAGAAGCCAAGATTTGATTTACCAAATTATTTACCAAATAATATTATTTGGTTTACCAGATAATATATGTGATGCACTCTGATCATTTTCTCCTTCATTAAGAATTTATTTTGGTCACAGACCAAATAGATTTCACAACCCACAGTTTGAAAAACACTGCTCTAGGGCAACTCACTTCCTTGGCACTGGCATCTTCTAAACACCCAGGCCAAGCGAGAGGTTGGTCCCTCTTCAGTGAAAGCACAACTCCAAGAAGCCCCTGGAAGCTAGTGCGGGCCTCTGAGACAGTGAGAGGCTGCTCCTCAGTGGCTGGAGCTGGGCTTAGCACTTGGCAATTACAGGCTATGGAACTACGTTTAGGGCAACAGCTGTTTTCTGAGGCCCAAGTGTGTCTAGCTAGGTTAATTCTCTTCCGTGGTGGGGGAAATCAACATTCTACATCTGCCTCTCCACAGCCTTCGCTGATGGTGGCTGCAGAGAGCTGGGATTGTGACCTTTCCCGTAGACTTGGAGCTTCTAAGGCAAGAAAAGAATGGGAGCCCACCGAACACCAACTTGTAAGGACCGAGCCCTTGGACTGTCACCCCCCAAACCTGACAGGCACAGGATGCACTTGTTAATAACAGGATTAATAATACTAGTAGTAGGTATTTGGGTGTAACATCTAGCTTGGTCTAAATATAAATTGGAGCTTCTGTAGGAGCTGGCTCCCTTGGTCCTGTCCTCCTAGAGAAGTTACCTTTCTTCCTGCCACCTAAATAGATCTTGCAGTTATACATACCTTTTGGGATCAGTGCAAACTTTTAAATTCCCCTACTCTGGCCCTGCACAGTCAGGTCCATTCTCAATTGCATAAAATGTCCTTTATGTTTAGTAAAATCATCTTGTGGAATTGGGCATAAAATAGCCAAAGCTAGTTCACTGTTTTCCCTCGTTTCATTTTTGTTTTTATACACTGTATGTTGTATAGAACTGAACTAAATAAGGCAGATTCTTCTATAATGTAAACTTAGATTGAGATACAGAGATCCTTATAAAGAGGAACAGAAATTGCCATTCTGGTAACATTAAATTTTTAAAAACTAAATTCTTACCAAATGCTCGGCAATGTAGTTTCTCCATTTCTTTTTATCAACTCTTATCTGAGCACCTACCAGACTCTAGGGCTACAGAAATATGCAACTTTGCCCTGTATAAGTTCCCATCTAGTGTCTTCCCTCATGCACAGTGTTTCCTGAATGCTGGTGAGCTCAGAATTTCCAACTGAATTTACTTCTATCATAAATAGTCATCTGGGGAATAATTTATGCATTTAATGCATTTCAGACAACAAGCAAGCAATCTGCTTAACACTGTTTCTAGAGTAAGTTTGTGACGGTGGTTTCTATTTTAATAATAATGCTAAAATAATTTTAATAATGACAGTAATGGGATTTGGAGGATTGTAATGTAGCCAGAAGGGGTAAGGAGCAGAATAGGAATGATAACGCCCATTTTAGAGTTTGGGAAGCTGAGGCCCAGAGAAGGGAAGAATCTATCTGTGATGGAACTGGACCAGGTGCAAGCTACCTGCCTCTACCTTCTACCAGTCTCAGCTCCACACAGTTTCATCTTAAAAGCAGTTGCCTTTACTTTTTTTTTTTTTTTTTTTTTGCGGTACGTGGGCCTCTCACCGTTGTGGCCTCTCCCGTTGCAGAGCACAGGCTCCGGACGCGCAGGCTCAGCGGCCATGGCTCACGGGCCCAGCCGCTCTGCGGCATGTGGGATCTTCCAGGACCGGGGCACGAACCCGTGTCCCCTGCATCGGCAGGCGGACTCTCAACCACTGCGCCACCAGGGAAGCCCTGTAGCCTTTACTTAAGGGGCAAGATCTTTTAAGAGCTGCCCACACATATTTGGAAAACAAACGCTCAAAAATTGGGAAGCAACAATGCAGGTTTCAGAATAGTGCTATAAGAAAGGAAAATAATAAACTAGTCTGCCCTTTAATTGTGAGCAAGACTTCCTGATTCTGAGATAAATTTCTTCCATATTTTATTCAGTTCACTAATTCAAAAGAAAATGTGCCTTGCACTAAATTGAAATTTTAAAATTTAAAAATGATTTGGGTTGTGGCTGGTTCTCAACTGCTCATAAGTCACTAATCTGCGATGCTGAGTTGCTGCATTTGGATAAATCTTAGGAGAAGATGAAGCTGGGCAGGCTCCTCCCATGCCAGTGACCCCTGCATGCCGTGGCTAAAACAAAGGCCTTTTAAGAACCTTAGTCTCTAAGTCCAGTGGGCGGCTTTGTCTTGCCTCTCTCAGCCTGGAAGTTCTGTTTTCCAAAAAGCAAAGGGCAGGTAAGCAGAATGAAATTGAACAGGTTATGATGGGAAATCTCTGAGCCACAGAAAACTTCCTATAAAATTTCTAGCAGAGGAGTGAGTTTAGAAATTCCTAGGGCTGGCAGAAGCTTCAAGCCCTCTTAGCACTGGTGAGTTGGGTGCAAACCCTGCGGGGAAGACTAGGTTGAGTCAGGAACCCTCTTTGCCACCCCTCTTTGCTCTAGGCCACCTTAGGAGGGCTAACAACCCTCCTTTTCATTCTAGATGGCTGCTTGTATGACATATAGATATGACTGCATTTAAGGGTTAAGGCTCACATCAATGGAATTTTTGGTAGTTCACTCTGATAGGTAAGACTGGCCAGCAAGCTCTCAGAAAAGTTATTTGTTGTCCCTGCTCTGTTACCCACTATAAGCTCTGCTCTTAAGGGCAGGGAAGCATGGTTCGGCTCCATCCCAGAAAAAGACACACACACAAAAGCTCAATCCCCGAGCTGTGCATTTGCGATACTATAGTGATCAGTAAGTTGAATGTATCTGCTTTACATAAAGCCTTAAAAAATTATCTTCAGGAATGCTTTGTTGAACTTAATGCTTCAAAAAAAGGGGGGAAAAGGATGCGTTATTAAAGTTTATTTCTAAGAGATGTAGAATATTGCAGTTTTGAACATTAAATCTGTTGCAACTATAAATCCCTCCATTATTTCCATCCATTCAGAAAAACAAAGCCAAAGGAGAATTTCTTGGGAAGAAACGAAGGGATTTCCCTAGGTGATGAGAGGCAAGGCTTCCCCTGCCCTGTCTCTAGAGGAAGCCGTAGCAGCAGTTTCTGTCAATTAACAAATGTTACTGCCACTCTGGCTTTAAAAAGTGACAGGGAGCAGCAGGGCTTTTGTTTAGGACTTTGATGGTTACTTTGTGAGGAGAGTGTAAATCCCCTACAATGAGTTAATTAGACCTAGTTTCTTAAATAAAATCAGCTACATAACATATATACACATATATATATATTTTTTTTCTTTCCTAGTTAACATTCCTTCAGTCTTAGGTACATGGACCAAACCTTACACAGCCCTACCCTTACTTCCCACCACACAGTCCTGACCAAACTTGCACTGAGAGCTCTGAGAAGCAGGGAGGCTCGTGCAGCAGCTGTCAGGAACCAAGGCACAGGCACAGGCAGGGCAAACTGAGGGGGTAAACTGAGTTGTGTGGGATAGGCTGCCACTGGCCACCTGGAGTCACAGGACCCTGCCCCCACCCTAAGCAGGGGGTGTGGCGGGGTGTCCAGACCACACTCGAGTCTTCCCATCCCTTACAGTTCTATCTTTTAAAGGCACATCTAGAAATGGTGCAACTGGGGGCTGGGGCAAGCTGCAAGCAGTTGCTACCCAGGGGTTAAGGGGTTACAAGACTCCATGGCAGAGCAGTGAGGCTGTCCTCACCCTCCCCCAGATGGAGGGGTAGGAGCAATCTTGGAATCCAGCCCGTTTGGGTGGAGGCCTGGGGAGGGGCCAGCGACAGGAACGACTAGGGCCGTGGTCGATATGCAAGTACTTCACAGGCCTTTGGTGCTTGTGCAGCAGCATCTCCTTTATGTACAATGACCTCTATAGCCAGCAAAGCGGGGTGGGGGGGCGAAGCTGGAGAGGAATTGCTGGCCTGACTCCACTCCCTACATTGACCCTCTGTTGCACAAGGGCACAAAGCTCAGGAAGTCTAAACTGCAGTGAATGTACAAGTAGATTTTAGAAAGTGTTTCCTGAAGACAGACCTGGGAAAGTTAACTTCCTTCCCCAGTTCTGCTGAAGATCGTGAGACACTGAGCCTGAGCGCTACCCAACCAACAGTTTTGCCTCTTGGTCTTCCTCACAGATGAGAAACTCCTAGGCTTTCTCCTTAGATATGAGTTGAGTACTGGAAGGGTCCCTGGAGGGCCCAGGCAGTGAGCAGGGGACAGAGGTTCTAAGGGCCCAGAGAACTGCCCACCTCACAGGCCCCTGGGCTCCAGGACCAGCCAGTTCTCGGTGACCATCTGCACATCCTGGCCACTCAGAGGCTCCCGCAGCCTCACCTTCACCTCCAGCTTGCCCCCAGTGGGCTTCCTTCCGTCCAGGACCTGTGAGGACCACGGAGAGGGAGATGGTAACTGAGGGGAAAGGGGTGGGGAGCAGGGAGCTCCCTGTGCTCACAGGTGAGGAGACAGAGGAGCTAAAAGCATCCTGCATCTCAACACCAGAGTCTCCATCTCAGGACAACCCCACCCTCCTGCTGTTTGATGGTGGTGGTTTTAGGTAAGTCTTATTTAAAAAGTCATATGTAAATCCAAATAAGCACCAATGCTCTGAAGTGGAAGTAAGAAACCTAGAGCTCTGCTTACTCAATTTTCCCCACAGTCCCCTTGGCAACTCCTGGAAGAAATGCTCTGGCTTCAAGGTGCAGCCTGAAAAATCACTGAGCCCAAAACTTCAGTTCACAGATGGCCCAGAGAGAAGTGAATGATACCGTCACACAGCCACTGTGCAGCAAGGTCAGGACGTGCTTGTCTTTCCAGCCGCCACGCTACTTCCCTCCTATGCAGGAGACGGGGCGGCTGGAGTTCAAAGCAGTGCTACAGAATTGTGAAGTCTAACCAACCTCACTGAGGCTGATACAGGCCCCACTTAAGAACTCCCCCTAACAGGCAGAGGCAATGTAGTGGGAAAAGCCACAGCCTACGAAGGCATCAGCCAGGGTCTGGGCCTAGTTGTGCCAGAGAGGCTCTGTACGAGCTTGTGGAACACCCTTCTCCTCTGGGAACCTTAGTTGCCTCATCATCAGGGGCAAGTTCTGGGAGTCCCTGTGAAATTCAGTGAGTTCAGGGAAGCTTAAGGGGCTGTCTGGGGCTGATTCCTAAACACGGACTAGCTGTGTTCTGGTGGGTCCCTCCTCAGGAAATACATTATCAACTTTATGTCCAGAGCTTGTTCTGCTTCATCACATTGCCAGACAACTGCCTCAACCATAACCTGCCCCCAGACACCTAGGAATTTGTGTGTGCCAAGTTGACAGCTGTGATCAGGCCCCTCAAAAGCCCCCTAATCCACCATCCCTGGGAGCCTGAGTAGTGCAGAGCGTCTTGGAAGGATTGTAGCTACTTCCTCTCTGGGTGACGCTATGAAATTTTCTCAGACCCTCTGAATCTCTTCATTTGTGAAATGGGCATAGCACATACTCTATAGCACACTTATGGATATTTTTAAATTAATGGGCACAAAAAACCCACAACAGGGACTGATGTTCAGTGAACGTTGGCTCTTTTCTTGCCAAGTCCTCCGATTTGCCCACCCTACCTCCACAATCTCTCTGATCTCACACTCATTCTCCAGACGCTCCAGTTTCAGGTGGGCTGTGCCGACCAGCTTGTCACTTCTGAAGAAGGATCTGGAAAGCCAAGAGTCAGCAGAGGATTGGACTGGGCAGGGAAGGCAGAAGTGAGCTGGCTAAACCCAGCACAAGAAAACTAAATAGTAGCAGGGGCAGCAGCAGCAACAGAAACCAATCCTTCCCCCCAGCCCACCTTGGCAGTGTGACTGACCAGAGCCCTCACCCTTTGTGGAAGATTTCAAACTTGATTCCTTTGCTTTGAATCACCCTCCTGAAGCCCCGGTGGTTTCGGTTGATGTTTAGTTTGAAGAGCTGATCAAATTCTGCAAGAGTGGGGAGAAGACAGAGGAACTTGGCTCTCAGGGATTTCCTGACGAAGTGGAAACTGGCCCAGGGCTGGCCTCCCCTCTCAATCTTTCTGCCTGCAATTCGGAGTCACTGCCACCAGACGGAGGTAGAGAGAGCATCGAGGTCCTGGCCTTGAAGTCCACTTGGACAGTTCTTGTTAGACACAGATCAAACCAAAATGGGAAAGGCTTGGAATTTGGAGTCAGGATTCCTGGATTCAAGTCCTGTTTCCACCATCTCCTTGCTGTGAGGCCCTAGGCAAGTCCCTCTACCTCTCTGAGCTTCAGTTTCCCCAATTACTTTAGAGAAGTAGTAGTAATACCTGCCTGTATCTGCTAAGCTGAGAAGACCAAGTAAGATAATAGATCTGAAAGCACTCTGGAAACACAAGTGCTGCACAGATATATCAGAGGGTGAGAGGGAGGAGAAAGCAGCCCTCACGTGGGTCCTCACCTGGAGAGTTTGTGTTTTTCACCACAGCTGTTTTGTTTTTTTGAGCCTGGTCCTAAAGCAGTGAGAAGAGAGGAGTCAGGACAGCTTGAAAAAACAGAGATACAGGGCCAGGAACTCTGGGCTACATCAATGCCGAGGGAAGGGACCCATAGAGGGAATGTGCCCAAGGGTCTTCAAACCCCTCCCTATAGCCAGACTCCAGGGACGGGGAGAAATAGAGCACAGGGCCCTGGAAGGGAAGATGGGGTTCACAGGATCCTATTGCTACCTGAATCTCACCGAATTAGGATAGTGGAACTCAAACCGCACAAAAGCATCCAGGTCATCAGGGGTCACCCCTATGAAGGAGAAGCAGGAGTCAGGGTCAGAGGGAGTAGCCAGGAGTCCAGCACTTGATGCAGAGGGAGAGCCAGTGCCTCCCTAAGCAGCCAGGAGTGGAGAGTCTAGACAAGTGCCTCTTAGAGTAGGGGTGGCCCTAGGGCTACCTGGAGGGGCTGGGAGGTTCATTCCCCGGACAACAATCAGATGCATTTCTGTGCTGTTCAGTTCTGCGAAGATCCTAGAGCCAGGAAGCAAGGATAAAGAGCCCAAAGTGAAGGAGAGCAGTAGGAAAAGGTCCCCTCTTCCAGTGGCTGCCTACCCAGCAGGGTGGTGGCCAAGAGGAGAGTGGGCCCAGGGAAGCAAAGCTTGTCTGAGTAGAAGCAGCAGAGCTGGCGTGCAGACGTCGGTCTGTGACCCCTAGTCCAGGGCTCTTTCCCCAGCCACCACACAGCTCTGAGCCCCTCCTCACAGACAGGCACTGTGTCCTACTGCTCCCCAGCCCCAGGGCCTACTTCAGGGTCAAGCCTGGGAAGCTTCACTCAAGGGGCCTAAGTCTCCACCCCTGGCTCCCAGCTTCTTGCCCAGTCCCTGCCTGGAGCCACGGTCTCCCTTAGGCTTTGGCACCTCACAGTTTGGAATGTCTTCAGCTCAAAGTGGTGGCTGGGAGGGTCAAGGCCCTGGGCCTGGGCCAGCTGCAGGATCTCAAGCTGCTTCTTGCGGTCTTGAGCAAGATTCTCAAACCTGACAGGGACAGGTGTGCACATCAGCATGGCAGGGCTCATTTTCTGCTCCCCACCCCACAAGCTCCAGCCCCAGCCCCGCACTTACCGGGTAGTCTCGGCCACATTGCCCTGGTGCATAAACTGCTTGGAGAACAGCACACACTTCTGAAAATGGGGGCTCAGAGTGAATCCAGAGTCCAGAGCAGGACCCGTCTAGGTTGGCCTTCGAGGCCCGACTTCTGAAAGGTCCAACCTTCTCTAGCCTCACCCCTCTCCTCCAACACGTACCTCAAGTTCACTGCTCCCAAGTCCCATTGCACTTCTCTGAGTTTTTGCTGTTTCCTCTCCTGAGGATAGCCATTCCCCTAAATTCCCTTAGCAAACTCCTATTCTTCATTAAAACCTAACAGAAAGGGACTTCCCTGGTGGCGCAGTGGTTAAGAATCCGCCTGCCAATTCAGGGGACACGAGTTCGAGCCCTGGTCCGGGCAGATCCCACATGCTGCGGAGCAACTAAGCCCGTGCGCCACAACTACTGAGCCTGAGCTCTAGAGGCCCATGAGCCACAACAACTGAGCCCCCGAGCCACAACTACTGAAGCCTGTGCTCCTAGAGCCCATGCTCCACAACAAGAGAAGCCACGGCAATGAGAAGCCCACGCACGGCAATGAAGAGTAGCCCCAGCTTGCCGCAACTAGAGAAAGCCCACGCTCAGCAAAAAAGACCCAAGGCAGCCAAAAATAAACTAATAAATTTTAAAAAAAAACCTAATAGAAACATCACTTTAGAAAGCAGACTTGCAGGCAGCCGTTCAGATAGATACACATACACCCAGTTATACATCTATGTATATCTTACATACACACAAACATGCATATCTGTCTCCCCAAACACTTCTTCCTCCCATCTTCAAAGTAATTCCTCCTGCACTCTGTTTGAACTTCATAACCACCCTGCAAGAGGGGCATTAATCATCCATTTTATAGATGAGGAAAATGTGGTTCAGAGAAGGGAAGTGCCTTACTCAAGATCACACAGCCAAGTAAGTAGAAGAGCTAGAATTTGAATCCTATCTTGCCTTTCACCAAGGGGAAGCTGTGGGCACTGAAAGGGGAGGACAGACAAGCAGTTTACTGACCTCATGTTGCTCCAGAAGCATTTTTTGTAGCTGGGCATACACCTCCTCAGCCTTCTGAGAGAGTCGCAGGTCCTCATGGTGGATCAGGATGAAGTCGCCCTCCTCATCCGTTAAGGGTGAAGGCACCTGCCCAGGTCACAAGGCCCCTCAGGGGCCTCAAGAGTTAGATTATTCCTCTACTGAGCCTAACAGACACAGGAATCCAAACGCAATGTTTCTCCAGCCTCTGGTAACCTCCAGTGATGGGAACTCATTGCCTGCCATCCTATCCCAGGCTGCTACAATGCTCTGCCTTCCTCTGGCCTTGCCCGTCCTGGTCAGCTCTCACCACAGGCAGCCCCCCTGGCCTCCCCTGGCCTCTCCTGGGGTCCTGGGACAGAGAGATGCACAAGCACAAGGCTTTCTCAGCTGTCACCACATCCTATACAGGTCCCACCTCCTCCAAGCAGCCACCTTGTTCAGTCTGCATGTCCAGCCGGCCACCCACCTCTCTGCCTGAGAAGTCCTGCTGCTCATTAACCAGGCGACACTCACCTTGGAGAGGTCCACAGGTCGGCCAGCCCGCACCTGGATGATCTGAGCCTCAAGGGATTTGGCCACCCGCAGATGGGCTTTGGCCTGCTCCAGGTCCTGGCCACGCTTGGCCTGCAGGGCTGCCCGCTGGTACTGCAGTTTCCGTGCCTGCAGCAGGGCCACCTGCTCTCGCACTGGAGGGAGGGGACGCTGGTCAGAGCCATGCCTGCCTCTCACTAGAGCCTTCACTCCTCCATCCCTCTTCTCCCCAACTCACCAGCCGGACTCAGTGACTCCTTAGAACTCGAGGCTTTGGACTCAGGCAGGGGCCGGGATGAAGGGACCAGAGGCTGTGCTGGCTTCTTGGCCACTGGGGCCTGGGCTGGGGGCTCATCCTGCAGGTGCCCAGGAGGCTGTCACAGGAGGCTGTTCCCCACCCCGGCCATGGCAGTTTCCAGACTCTGGCTCTCTTCCTAACACTGTACTACTTACTCACCGTGTGACCTGAAAGGAATGGCTTTCCCTCGTGGGCCCTAGAGAGTCTCAGAGCTAGAAGAAGCCTCGAAAGCTCTCTGAGCTAACCTCCCAACATGAGACAGCAGGGTAATGGGGATCAAACCTGGGCTCTGGAGTCAGAAACACCTTGGTCTGAATCCAGCTCTGCTAATTCCTAGCTGGGTGCCCTTGCCCAAGTTTTTTCTCTGTAAAGTAGAAGAAAGAATATCTACCTCGCTGGGCTTGTTAGTGTGGACACCAGTGTTTGGGTTCACCCCTCATCTGCTGTTTCCCCCCACCAACCCCTGGAGCCTCGGGCACTCAGCCAAACCTTGTCCTCGTCCTCGTCTTCCTCTGCGGGGGCTGTATCCTCTGCGGAGGCCAGTTTCTGGGCAGCTGCTAAAGTAGCTGCCACCACATCCTCCTCAGTACCCATAGTGGGCTCCCAGCCAGGTATAGGGGGGAACCCTGTAGAAGAGAGACAACTGGGAGAGGGTTCGGGTAGCCTTGGGGAGGCACCAGATTGCTGCCGGTCCTGTGTGGGTCCTCCTGGGCATGGCTGGGATGGGTGGCTCCCCCAGAGCGGAGGCAGATCTGTGAGAAATCATTTCCCCTTCCCCCCATCCTGCTCAGGGACCTCATAAGCCCCCAGGCCAAGCCCCCACTCACCTGGAGGAACAGGCAACTCAGCAAAGTCAACTCTCCGTCCTGCTCGGTGGGCTCGAATGGCATCTTGATATTGCTGCAAGGGAAGGAAGGGAGGGATTGATGGTGGGCAGCAGTCTGCAGGCTCCGCTCAGGGAGAGACAGGAAGAGGACAAAGACAGCAGCCCCCGGAGGAAAAAGAGCCCCTGAGGCAGCAAGAGCTCCAGAGAGAGACAGACAGATGAAGACTCAAAGACCAGGGAGCAGACAGACAGCAGCCAGCCAAGGAGGGAGGCTACAGGCCCACCTTGGCGATACGCTCGTGCATCCGGGCCTTGCGCTCATCCCCACTGCCCCGAGCCTGGGTGCCTGCCTCACGGTACTTGTTCAGCCTCTGCTGCAGGGCGTCTAGCACTGTCTGTGGCTCAGTAGGGGCCACTTGAAAGGAGAAAGGAGATGGCCTCAGCTCTGCCTGCCTCCCCCCAGGCCCCCACTCCGTAGTCTCATCATCCGGTCCTACCTGGGGTGGCTGGGATGTCAGAGGCCATCACTGGCTGCACTCGCTCTACTGCTGGGTGTACCTCTGCGGGTGCTGTGGAGGCCTTGGAAGCCTGTGGGAGGGGCTTCAGGTCTGGGGGACCCAGAGCAGAGGTGCAGATGTAGGTGTGGGTGGGGTGCCTGGCCAGCCCCAGCCCCAGCCTGAGCAGGCTCCCCCCGCCCATTCCCACACTGACCCTCAGGTGCTGGGGGCATGGCACTCAGGTCCACAGGCTGCCCCTTCTCCAGGGCCTCCAGGACGGCCCCAAATCTCTGCAGCAGGAAGAAAAGCAGGTGTGGGCATAAGCCAGGGAATCCCAAGGATCTGGGCTGAAAAACTCCCCCTCAGGCCAGTCTCACTTAAGCCCAGTCGAGCTGTGTGACCTTGAGCAGGTCACCGCCCCATCTGTGAAATGAGGGATTGGACACAGGACCTCTGAACCAGATGCCATACCTTCCCAATCCTCATGAGCTCTCGGGCACGATCTAGGTCTCCAGCCCGCTTGGCGTTCAGGGCAGCCACTTTGTACTCTCTCTGTCGGGCCAACAGCAAGGCCCGTGGGTCTGGGTCTGAATCGGGGGGCCCAGAAATACTAGGGCTGCCCAAGAGGCTTGTCTCAGGCTGGGAGGGGTTGTCTATGGAGAAACAAAAAGTCCACAGAGAGGACATGAAGGTCAAAGAAGAAGGTCACCAGTGCCTCCAGGTCTGGTTGGCCTGAGGACCTCTTAGGGAAGGTGTGACTGACAGCAAGGGAACAATGGCAGGATGGCGAGGCAGGCCTTGGGCTCTGACCTTGGGAACCAGGATGGGATCTGACTCTCTCCAGATACCTGGCTCCACAGAGGGGGGAGCTGGGGGTTCTGCTCCAGGGCTCCTGCTGGTTGTTTCCTGAGTGGCCAGGGGCCTCTTGCCCAAGGCCACTGGAGGTGGGATCTCATCCTCACTGATCTTCCTGCCTTTCCTCACAGCAGCCAGCTGGGACTCCAGAGTCTGAGGGAAAGAAGAACCAGAAACCTAGCCAGCCATCACGGCCTGGACCCTGCTCAAAGACAGGCCCAGGATCCTTCCCCTCTGCGAGGCTGGCGGGGAGGCTTCCCCTCCGCTGGCCCAAGCTCCTCCTGTGCCTCGCCCTCTGCCCTCACCGCCCTCGGCCCCACTACTAGCCCTGCTCCCCTCTGCCCTCACCGCCCTCAGCCCCACTACTAGCCCTGCTCCCCAGCCGAGCCCAACCCACCTTCAGGCCGCGCTCACAGCGCCTGGCTTTGGCTGCTTCACCTGTCTCCTTGGCACTGGCCACCGCCTCCCGGTAGTTGTGGATCCGATCCTCCAGCAGAGCCTGCAGCCCCTGAGGCCCTCCAGCCTGTAGATACTTGAGTTCAGTGCCCCACCACTCCAGGGCCAGCCAGGCCCTTGCTGCTCCCTCCCTGCAAGGAAGCTGCCCCGGAAAACGAAGCTCTTGGATTCAAGGAGAAGGAAGAACCTAAAAGCCTCAAGGTGGGAGGCAAAGACTCACTGGAGAGGCCAGAGGCCATGTCAGAGGCAAACACAGAGGCCCAGACAATCTGTGGAGGCCAGGAAATGGCTGCAGGGGGCGGTCTGGGAGAACAGAGAGGCCTTTGAGGCCGGCAACCACCAAGGAGTTCCTTGGGCTCAGCCTCTGCTTGGGGCAGCTGCTGAAGGAGGGCCCTGGAAAGAGTTACCACAGTGTTCCTAGGCAAGCCATGCTCCGTGTGTGTTATACATGGACATGCAGGCACAAAGGACATGGACAAAGGTACAGTGGACCCTCCAGAACCCACCTGAGCCTCTGGGACTGAAGCTGTTAGGAGAGCTGTCTGCACTGGAGGTTCAATGTTCTCCTGTTCCTTCTCAGAGCCACCTGGGCTGGCTGTCTCATCGCCATCCAAGGGCCCAGCCTCCTCATCTGCACCCAGGACCTCCTGCAGCTCAGTCTGGGGAGACACAAGTCCCAGGAGCTGGGGAGCCTCATGACCATACCCACGACAGGACCCGAGAATCAAGGACACTCTCCCCCAGCAGTATTTCCCAGTATCACTCACTGTGCCTGAAAGTCCCCTCTACCAAAACACTCCTTTAATCTGACCAGGGATAGGCTTGAAATCAGTGAAGCCTCCAAATCTGAAAATCCCCAAGTACAGAGCTCAGACCACACATCAAAGGGGACAGATCTCACACCATACAGTCAGGAAAAGGGCCCAAGAAGGGCAAGGCAGTCAGTCAACATCAGCACACACAGAGGGAAGCACCCCAGGCCTCCTCCACAGGCTTGACCACAGAGCCCTCCAACACCAGCCGGGCAGACGCACCAGCAAGTCTGCATCGTCCTCCAGCCCTTCCTCCTCCTCCTCCTCCACATCCCGCAGGCAGTCTGCCGCCAACTTCTCGATGTGGGCCATAGGCAGTGGGGCTGGGGGAAGAGGGTCACAGCAACTCAGAGAAGATTCCCAAGGAGTAAAGGAGGGACTTCAATCCACTGAGCTGGCAGGCACACCCAGGTAGAAATCCTCCTTCCCCCCGACAGCCAAAGTCCCACCTCTGCTCTTCCTTTATGACCCAGTGCAGAAGACCCTCAGCAGGGAAACATGTCCAGGCCCTCCAACAGGCAACAACCTGCTCCCTTCTTGGCACTTTTGCGTGGTAGTTATTCACAGACGTATCCATCCATTCCCCCTAACCACACCTTTCACATATATATAAAGATTTTTAACATTCATTTGAGCTTCACAGTAATTCTGCAAGATAGGTAATACTGGGAACTCCTGGCGGTCCAGAGGTTAGGACTCTCGCTTTCACTGCCGAGGGCCTGGGTTCAATCCCTGGTTGGGGAACTAAGATCCCACAAGCTGTGCAGTGTAGCCAAAAAAAATAAAAAATAAAAAATAAAAAGGCAATACTATCCACATTTTATGTATGAGTAAACTGAGAACTTTATTAATTTTCCTAACATTGCAATCCTGGTAAATGGCAGAGCCAAATTTCAAACCCAGGCTCATCAAACCCAAAGCAGGTTTGGACTGAGAGAGAAGTGATGGCCATCGTTCTCCCCAACCAGTGAGCCCCTTCTTGGGTCCTCTCCTTGTCCTCAGTTCAGGAGCACATGGGATGGGAGATGGTTCTCTCTAAGGGTTCCTGGTTTAGACCCTCTGACCCTCCCAGGCTTCAGGTCTCTGTCCTCTTCCAAGCTGGGGAGGGAGATACCACTTATTCATTCATTTGACACAATTTCTGTGCACTCATTATGTGCCCAGTTCAGCCTGTGCTGAGCCCCTAGTCTATACCAGGCCCTGGCTAGGGCTAAGGATAGGGACCTGAGTCAGCCTGCGACTCAGACTGCTGACTGTCCACAAGGGAGAGGGTGCAGTCCAGAAAGGAGTGAGCTCCCCATCACACAGCCAAGTGAGCAGGGCAAGATGGCCTCTTGGTGGGAATGCTGCAGAAGGGACATGGATATCAGAAGGACCGGATGATCTGGCCGGCTCCCCACCCCCTGCAGAGCCCACCTGGCCCCAGCATCAAGTGCTCCAAACTCACCCTGCCCCTTCGGTGCTGGCTTCTTGCCTGTGGTCCCTGCTTCCCCAGTGAGGGCCAGCAGCTCAGCCTCCAGATCCCCATCATCTTCAGTCTCCTCCATCCCCAGCAGCATGTCCTCAGGGCTGAACTCCATAAACAGCCCTAGCTGAGAGGAGACACACAACGAGGCAGAGGGTGGAGCCCAGCCCCAGAGCCAGCCTCCAGGAGCTCAGCGGCTCCTTTGCTGTCTGTGGGGCCTAATGTGCAGAAAGGGAAACTGAGGCCTGCACCGTTACCCCCTGGGATGCTTATCTCCCTGGTGACTCTGCAAAGAACCCAGTAAGACCACACTACCATTATGATTACTAGCAACAATAACAGCACTAGCTTCCAGGCAGGGCATGTAGTAGCACTCTAGGTGACCATCTCAGTTACTTCTCATAATCCTGAGATACGTCCTATTTTCTTTTAAATTGTGGTAAAACACATGTAGCATGAAAACTACCATCTTAACAGTTTTTAAGTGTAGAGTTCAGTGGCGTTAAGTACATCCACAATGGTATGCAGCCATCACCACCATCCGTCCACAGAACACTTATTATCTTGCAAAACTGAAACTCTGTACCCATTAAACAACTCCCCATTGCACCCCCCACCCCGTAACCACTATTCTACTCTTTGTCTCTATGAATTTGACTACTCTAAGTAAAGGTAGGTCCTATTTTTATCTCCATTTTCAGATGAAACTGAGACAGCCTTGTAAGTGGCAGAGCTAGAATTTAAAATAAGGTCTTGTGTCTTGAGTCTATGCCCTTTATCCTACCACCTCCCTTACCTGCCTCTTTTAAGACAATAAAAATCGGCTAAGAAGTCTCAGAACTTGCACCCAGAAGAAATAAAGGGAGAAAATTAGAGACCCCATCAGTCCCCGACTTGGGCCACGGCCCAAGTTGTGGGCAAGCAAAGCTGTGGCCCTAAATGAGGAATCCATGAGCGCACTGAGACTCCATCAGAACACCCTAAACTCTGGCGGTTCTTGAACCCTCCAGATCATTCACATGGAGGTGGCCATGGCAGGAGGAAGCCTGGGATGAAACACACGAGAGTTCAGGCCTCATCTCCCACATGTGTGTGGCAGGGGCGAGTCAGAGGGTCTCTAAGGGTTCTGCCAACTCCAGGAGGCATGGCTCAAAGTCTCTAGACGAACAGGGAAACCACACACGTGACCCAGTTTGCCCGAGTTGTCAGAGACCCTCACGCTCAGACTGACCTAGAGGTGAAGGTGAAGGTAAAGGTAAAGGAGGCTGTATATCCGTACCTGCTTGGCAGCTGCCACACCCTGGTCACTGGCCTGAGGGCCCTTCCGAGGTCTTGGCCCTGGCATCTTGGCAGCCTGGACACTCGTCTAATGGGGAGTCGAAGAGGCTCAGACTGGAGCAGCCTACAAGGCCCGCCCCCAATGGGTGTGGTTAGTAAACTCCCAACTCAGAGAAAGAAGGCAATGCTTAACACCCAAGGCTGAAACACCAGCCCTGGAAGTATAGCACTGAAGCAAGCACCATGGAAGATGAAAGGGACGTGGCCACCTGTTAATAGGCTTAAGGGGGGGAGTGTGGACACAATAAAAAGTTACCGAACTGACTGACAAATTTGGATTAAACCCAAGTGGTTGAGTGGTGAGTGGCTTAAGAAAGCAGGTTCAGGGAAGTAACTCTAGGTACAGGGTGGGTATAAGGCTGGGTAGGATTCAGAAAGGCTCTAAAACTGTGTTGTTAAACACAGTAGCCATATGTGGCTGTGTATGTTGAAATTTAATCAAGTTAAAAATCCTGTTCTTCAGCTAGTGGCTACCATCAGCCAGCACAAATAATGAACATTTTCATCACTGCAGAAAGTTCTATTGGACAGTTCTGCTCTAGAGAAATCTGACTCAGCATTCTGATTCACTCAGAGACCTCACAACCATTCCTAGGACCTACTGTGCATCACAGTGTCCTGGGCATTGGGAGCGCAAGAATGAATCTGACATGGTGTCAGTCCTCAAAGGACATTTACATGGTGGAGAGTCCCTCATCACTGGACAAAACCCACACAGGGCGGCGCCAGGGGCCACGGGTGCCCAGGGGCAGCCCCTTACCCAGCAGAGAGAAAAGGCTTCTTGGAGACGGTGGTGCCCGTGCTGAGTTATGAAGGTTTTGGGGGGAGGGAAGGGGAATAGGATTCCAAACATAGGGAACAACCTGATAATGGTTCTGAGGTGACAACAGCTTGACCTGCACAGGAAAACTAAACTGGGATTAGTGGGGCATAAAGTGTGAGGCAAGAAATGGTACAAGCGAAGCTGAAAATGTGAGCAAGGGGCAAAAGAGAAAAACCTTTAAGCCTAAAGGAGTTTGGGCATGATTCTGAAGGCAATGGACGTGATGCGATTAGGTCGGCGATTCAGAAACATCCCTCTGGCTGCAGAAAGGAAGGAAGTAGGAGGGCGAACCCGTCTCGGCACCGAGCATCTTGCAACGGTCTCGGCGAAAGGGGAGAAGCTGAGACAGCGTGGGGGCGGCATTGGGGATGGAGAGAAGTGGACCGACTCGAGTTAGGGGGTAAAATCAACAGGGCTCGGAGGTTAACTGCATGTGCACTCACGGGAGGGGGCGCTCAGGATGACTCCAGGCGTCAGATTTCAGTGACTTGGGTGAACAGCTGGCGGTCAACTGAGCGGGTGACACGGAGTGAGCGGGTCAGTGAGACGCGCCAAGTCTGCGGCTCCGGGGGCACCGGGCTGGGGGCAGCGGTGCTGTACCAGGCCCGGGCTCAGGCGATAGAAGGGCAGGGAGTGCGCAGGGGAGGGGAAGCCGGGGACCCCACTCCCGAGCTGCAGGACGCGCCGTCCTGCCTTGCCCAGCCGCCTCCATCTCCCCCGCCGTCCCCTCCTCTTCCCTCGCCAGAGGGCAGGATCGCGGCATACCTCGCGGCGGATCCGAAACCGAACCGGGCCTTCTCCCGCCGGGGACCGCCCAGGCCTCCCGCGGCCCCTGGGCCGCCGAGGAAGCCGCGACAGGAAGCGCCCCGGCGGGAGGCGCCTCGCGCTCTAACACGTGACTCCACGACCGGTGCGGCGCGTATTACGCCTGCGCAAGGCAAAGCGGGCGTGGCGCTCCAACAGGTGACTCCAAGGGTGGGGTTCTCAGCGCGCAGGCGCCTTCGGGCAGGTAACGCGAAGTTTTCACGGAGGGTCGTTGTACAGTTCAGGGTTGTCCGGCTGCTTGTGCAAACGCAGAGGTTTGAGCCCTGTCCTTGCCCATTTATTAATACAATTTACCCGCCAAGCTTCTCCCTCACTCCCACTCTGAGGCTGTTTGGGCGCAAGCTCACTTATCTAGCCTCAAGTCCTCGTCCCGCCCCTCGGCGTGGAGGTGAGGATAGTGCAGCCTCCGCCCTAGAGGAGCGGTTTCTCTGCTCACCATCTTCCGCAGTGCCCTGTGTAACTGGGTCTCTAAGAAAGAGAAATGGGGCTCACCATCTTCTTCTTAATCATTCAGCACTTAAATGTACCTTTTCCAATCAGAAGGTGGGTTGAATACTTAAAGGCAGTGTTCATTGCACCTCTTTATAAAGTCACTTCAGACAGTTCTTACTGTCTTTTAACACCAAGTTCTTACTCCCCTATCCGGTAGGGCAATGCAATGCAATTGGAGGGTAGGGGGAAGGAATCTTCCATCTAAAACCTAGCAAATCACTTCCTCCTGCCTATTTCCTAAACTTTTATCTTCCAGTTTCCTTGGACAACGAGCTTTTCCACCTCCTTATTGCTTTTTGGTGATTTCCTGAAGAAGAGACTGTCTTTACTATTTTAAAATGGAATGTTCAGGGAACTCCCTGGTGGTCCAGAGGTTAGGACTCTGTGCTCTCACTGCTGAGGCCCCGACTGCAATTCTTGGTCTGGGAACTAAGAGGCTGCAAGCCATAAGGTAGAGCAGCCAAAAAAAAAAAAAAAAGAATGTTGAAAAGAAATAAAATGGAAGTTTCACTCCCATATTTCTTCTCATTAAACTTCAAAATGTTTTATAATGAAACATTTAAGACATAAAAATGTACAATATTTCACATTTGCTAGAATGCAAACTCCATAAAGGCAGGAGCTTTTGCTTGTTCAACTTCAGTGTCTAGAGCAGTGCATGGTACACAGTAGGCACTAAATAAAGTTACTATTTATTGTGTGAATTAACAAATACATGGGCACTTACCGCAAGTTTAAGAAAAACCAGTACAATACTCTTGAAGCCACCTCGCCACCTCTCATGTTACAACCCTTTCCCAGAGGTATTCAATCTCCTGAATTTGGTGTTTATTATTCCTGAGCATTTCTACTATGTGTGTGTACATCCTTAAGCAAACCATAGTATTTTTTTTTGCAAGCTTTGACATTATGTCATTGTTATCACTGCAAATATTCTTCAACTCCTTTTTTTACTCGACCTTTTTAGCTTCATCCATTGATACTTATTACTTATTTTTCATTTCTGTATGTTATCTCACAGTATGAAAATAATTCACTTTTCCAATGGCTTGCCATTACAGTGCTATGAATATTCTTGTATATAATTCCTGGTGTTTACATGTGTTTCTCTAGGGTATATTCCTAGGAGTGAAATTGGGGGCTCATAGGATTTTATAGACTAAATATTTCCAAATTATCTCCAATGCAGTTGTTCTAGTTTACACTTACATCAATGGGGCATGTGGTTTCCAATTGTTCCATATCACCATGGAAAGATTTTTTTTTAATAGATGTGAAAGTGTTTTGACTTGCAGGCTTCTTTTACTGTTTCCATTTTGTTGGTTATATTTCTTATTCTGTGGATGCCTTATTTACCCATTTTCCTTTTTCTTATTGTATAATGCTTTAAAATATTCTGATACTGATCCTTAGTCCATTACGAGCAGTTATAAATATATGTATCTATGTATTTTTTGAGCTATTTAATTTGTTGCAGATGTTATATTTCACTCATAAATGTCTTATCATGATTCTCTTAAGAACAAGGACATTCTCCTACACAACCACAATAATTTATCACACCCACAAAATTTAACATTTACATAATCCTATTACCTAATATGAATATAGTCCATAATAATGCTTATAACTGTTTGTATCTCTTAAATCCATGACCCAATCAAGGTTCTTACAGTCTACTTAGCTATTTAGCTCTCATTTCTCTAGTCTTCTTTAGTTTAGAATAGTTTCTCCATTTTTTTCTTCTTTTGTGATATGAATATTTTTGAAGAGGAATCATTGCTTTGTGAATATTTTTCCCTCAATTTTGATTTACCTGATAAATTTTCTCATCAGTAGATTGAGGTCAAACCTTTCTGGCAGGACTATGACATGGATGATGTATTTTCTCAGTAGCTGACATGAGGTTTTAGATGTCAGTTTGTTCTATTGTTGGTTTATCAGAATTAACTTGCAAAGTTATACAAAAAAACCCTACCAAGATTTTAATTGGAATTGATTTCTATTTAGAGACTAATTACATTTATTAGATTTATTTCTAGGTACCTTATATATTCTGTGCCATCTAAGTATATTTTAAAGATTTGTTTTTATGATATCTTTTTAAAAATTCCATTTTCTAGCTATTTGTTACTAGGGATATTTATTACTGATATTATTTCCAGCAGTTCCTTTTTATGTGCTGAGTATATTACACTCACATTGTTCAAAAGTTAAGAGATACATAATGACATACAGTGAATGTCTTCCTCTAAAGCCTGAAGGTAGCCATCCAGTTCTTTCCCAGAGGCAACCAATATAAGTAATTTCTTACTTACTCTCCTGGAACTATTTTATATAGATACCGTAATTGTGTGCTTGTATTTATATACATGGTATGTTACCATTAAAATGTCAGGGCTACTAACAGAAATAAAACCCAGAGAGAGGGCCTAGTGTAGGAGGGATGGTTTCATTTTATAATTTGATGTTTGTAATGACTATAAAACTTCCCAAACACTCCAGAAAAAGCAAATGATTTAACGGAAAATTGCAAAATACATGACAGCCATTGCTGTTCAGTATACTTCGCTACAATGATTGCATGTGCTTAGGAAATGGAAACAGGGCTCTTTAAAAACAGCAGATCACAGTTCTTCCTTGTGAAGCCCTTCACTCTTCTTTCAGTGCATATAAAACATCATCCTGGCTGACGTTGAGCCGCACACGAAGGAGCAGGTCATTCCTGCTGGGCTCCACAAGGAGGAGGCGGCAGGAGCCTAGGTGAGAGCACACCGCCATGGTCTCTGACATGGTGGGGTACGGGAGACCCTCCATCCTGCACAGTGCCACGTGTTGAGTGTATACCTAGAAACAAAAAACAAACCTGAGGTCAGCTGCCAGAAGGTAGTCCTGGGTCTGTATCCAATCATTATTTCTACATTTGGGACAATGAGACACTTCTTTTCCAGGATACTCAGTACCCCAGAAGGCATCAAGGGGTGCCCCACTGGGGCACAAACACAGGGGCAGAATGTAGTACTGGCCTCGGAATCAGACAACAGCAGGTCTGAACCCTGGTTCTGCCAATTACCTAAATAAGCAACCCGGGCCAGTTATTTCACTTTCTGAGCTTCAGTTTTATCTATTAAATATACAATATCTGTCATGAGTTAATAGATATAATATGCTTAGTAACTGTCGCAGTTATACAAACAGTCCTCATCTCCAGGGGCTGAGTGTTCCTACTGAGACTGTCATAATTCAAGTCAAATTTTGCTATAAGGGCATTTTCCCTGGCAGAAACAGTGAGCAGGTGCCAAGGCATGTCCCTTGGAAAAGCTCAAAGGCCCGGAGAGAATACAGGTCACTCTCTCCAGAAGAGCTGTCTCAGGCTTTACAAAAACAAAAACGGGCAAAACATGACTAGCGACTAAATGTTTAAAAAAGAATTTAGGGGCTTCCCTGGTGGCGCAGTGGTTGAGAGTCCGCCTGCCGATGCAGGGGACACGGGTTTGTGACCCGGTCTGGGAAGATCTCACATGCCGCGGAGCGGCTGGGCCCGTGAGCCATGGCCGCTGAGCCTGTGCGTCCAGAGCCTGTGCTCCGCAGCGGGAGAGGCCACAACAGTGAGGGGCCCACGTACCAACAACAACAACAAAAAGAATTTAAAGAAGAAAAGCTTAAAGGAAATAAACAGCTGGAAGGAAAATGTTTTCCTGACATCTCTATTTGTCTAAAACATACTCATACACACAGATATACAAACTCCCAGGTATATACTTAAACACCTTTAATAAACCACTAAGGCCCAAGCCCTAATGATTCCTTTTACTTGATATAGTTGAAATTATTCTCAGAGTGTTTGGATTGATCTTTGTGATTTTTTTTTAACATCTTTATTGGAGTATAATTGCTTTACAGTGGTGTGTTAGTTTCTGCTTTATAACAAAGTGAATCAGCTATACATATACATATATCCCCATATCTCCTCCTTCTTGCATCCCCCTCCCACCCTCCCTATCCCACCCCTCTAGGTGGTCACAAAGCACCGAGCTGCTCTCCCTGTGCTACGCAGCTGCTTCCCACTAGCTATCTGTTTTACATTTGGTAGTGTATATATGTCAATGCTACTCTCTCACTTCGTCCCAGCTTACCCTTCCCCTCCCCGTGTCCTCAGGTCCATTCTCTACTTCTGCGTATTTATTCCTGTCTGTTTTTTTTTTTAGATTCCATATATATGTGTTAGCATACGGTATTTGTTTTTGTCTTTCTGACTTACTTCACTCTGTATGACAGACTCTAAGTCCATCCACCTCACTACAAATAACTCAATTTCGTTTCTTTATATGGCTGAGTAATATTGCATTGTATATATGTGCCACATCTTCTTTATCCATTCATCTGTCAATGGACACTTAGGTTGCTTCCATGTCCTGGATATTGTAAATGCAGCTGCAATGAACATTGTGGAACATGACTGTTTTTGAATTATGGTTTTCTCAGGGTATATGCCCAGTAGTGGGATTGCTGGCTCGTATGGTAGTTCTATTTTTGGTTTTGTTTTGTTTTTTTTTTTTTTTGCAGTACACGGCCCTCTCACTGTTGTGGCCTCTCCTGTTGCGGAGCACAGGCTCCGGACACGCAGGCTCAGCGGCCATGGCTCACGGGCCCAGCCACTCTGCGGCATGTGGGATCCTCCCGGACCGGGGCACGAACCCGCGTCCCCTACATCGGCAGGCGGACTCTCAACCACTGCGCCACCAGGGAAGCCCCCTATTTTTAGCTTTTTCAGGAACCTCCATACTGTTCTCCATAGTGGCTGTATCAATTTACATTCCCACCAACAGTGCAAAAGGGTTCCCTTTTCTCCACACCCTCTCCAGCATTTATTGCTTATAGATTTTTTGATGATGGCCATTCTGACTGGTGTGAGGTGATACCTCATTGTAGTTTTTTGTTTTTTGGGTTTTTTTTTTGTGGTACGCGGGCCACTCACTGCTGTGGCCTCTCCCGCCGCAGAGCACAGGCTCTGGACGCGCAGGCTCAGTGGCCATGGCTCACGGGCCCAGCCGCTCCGCGGCATGTGGGATCCTCCTGGACTGGGGCACGAACCCGTGTACCCTGCATCGGCAGGCAGACTCTCAACCACTGCGCCACCAGGGAGGCCCCCTCATTGTAGTTTTGATTTGCAATTCTCTAATGATTAGTGATGTTGAGCATTCTTTCATGTGTTTGTTGGCAATCTGTATATCTTCTTTGGAGAAATGTCTATTTAGGTCTTCTGCCCATTTTTGGATTGGGTTGTTTGTTTTTGTGATATTGAGCTGCATGAGCTGCTTGTAAATTTTGGAGATTAATCCTTTGTCAGGTGCTTCATTTGCAAATATTTTCTCCCATTCTGAGGGTTGTCTTTTCGTCTTGTTTATGGTTTCCTTTGCTGTGCAAAAGCTTTTAAGTTTCATTAGGTCCTATTTGTTTATTTTTATTTCCATTTCTCTAGGAGGTGGGTCAAAAAGGATCTTGCTGTGATTTATGTCATAGTGTTCTGCCTATGTTTTCCTCTAAGAGTTTTATAGTGTCTGGCCTTACATTTAGGTCTTTAATCCATTTTGAGTTTATTTTTGTATATGGTGTTAGAGAGTGTTCTAATTTCATTCTTTTACACGTAGCTGTCCAGTTTTGCCAGTACCACTTATTAAAGAGGTTGTCTTTTCTCCATCGTATATTCTTGCCTCCTTTATCACAAATAAGGTGACCATATGTGTGTGGGTTTATCTCTGGGCTTTCAATCCTTTCCACTGATCTATATTTCTGTTTTTATGCCAGTATCATACTGTCTTGATTACTGTAGCTTTGTAGTATAGTCTGAAGTCTGGGAGCCTGATTCCTCCAGCTCCGTTTTTATTTTTCAAGATTGCTTTGGCTATTCGGGGTCTTTTGTATTTCCATACAGATTGTGAAATTTTTTGTCCTAGTTCTGTGAAAAATGCCATTGGTAGTTTGATAGGGATTGAATTGAATCTGTAGATTGCTTTGGGTAGTAGAGTCATTTTCACAATGTTGATTCTTCCAATCCAAGAACATGGTATATCTCTCCATCTGTTTGTATCATCTTTAATTTCTTTCATCAGTGTCTTATAGTTTTCTGCATACAGTTATTTTGTCTCCTAAGGTAGGTTTATTCCTAGGTATTTTATTCTTTTTGTTGCGATGGTAAATGGGAGTGTTTCCTTAATTTCTCTTTCAGAGTTTTCATCATTGGTGTATAGGAATGCAAGATATTTCTGTGCATTAATTTTGTATCCTGCTACTTTACCAAATTCATTGATTAGCTCTAGCAGTTTTCTAGTAGCATCTTTAGGATTCTCTATGTATAGTATGATGTTATCTGCAAACAGTGACAGCTTTACTTCTTTTCTGATTTAGATTCCTTTTATTTCTTTTTCTTCTCTGATTGCTGTGGCTAAAACTTCCAAAACTATGTTGAATAACAGTGGTGAGAGTGGGCAACCTTGTCTTTTTCCTGATCTTGGTGGAAATGGTTTCAGTTTTTCACCATTAAGAACGATGTTGGCTGTGGGTTTGTCATATATGGGCTTTATTATGTTCAGGTTAAGTTCCTTCTGGCCTACTTTCTGGAGGGTTTCTACCATAAATGGGTGTTGAATTTTGTCGAAAGCTTTTTCTGCATCTATTGAGATTATCATAGGGTTTTTCTCCTTCAATTTGCTAAAACGGTTTATTACATTGATTGATTTGCATATATTGAAGAATCCTTGCATTCCTGGGATAAACCCCACTTGATCAGGGTATATGATACTTTTAATGTGCTCTTGGATTCTGTTTGCTAGTATTTTGTTGAGGAATTTTGCATCTATGTTCATCAGTGATATTGGCCTGTAGTTTTCTTTCTTTGTTACATCTTTGTCTGGATTTGGTATCAGGGTGATGGTTGTGATTTGTTTTTAAAGAAGGCTTGTTCTGAAAGCTTTGCCCCACACTACACCATAAGCTGTATCAGGGCAGCAACTTTTGTCTTGCTCATCTTTGAATCTCCCACTCCCAGAAAAGTATCTGGCACATAGTAAAGCCTCAATCTAATATGCAGAAACCATTTGCTAAAGGTCTCTTCTCATGTAACTCAATTAAATATCACATAAAAATAGGCACTGGTTTGATATTCTTTAGCATAATCAGGTTGGCACAAAATGGAGACGGACTATTACACAGTGGTTAAAATTCCCACATATTATATTTTAAAGGCACCAGACCAAAATAGGATTTTTTTAAAAGTAGATCAATCACCTGTTGAAATGTTGCTTCCTCCAGTCCTGATCGACGGAACTCTGCAAGGATGGCTCTCAGGAAGCTCTGTTCCAGAACGGAGGAATTCCTTAGAGAAAATGAGAAGATGTGAATTCTCCTAAGTGGCTGTACCACCAACTCAAGGAAAGCCAAATAAAACTTCTCTGTGTCTTTAGAGAAGAGAGAGGAAAAAACTTGGGACTATTTCCTCCTATATTCCTATATGATTTGGCAAGGATTTCCCTTTCCCTCAAAGTCTCAAAATGATATGAAAAATAACACTTTGGAAGTAAGGGAACACAGCAACTATATCTGGACATGTACCAGCACCCCCGTTTCATGGTTGAGTATATCATTCAATGTGAGAGAAGTAGCTACTTCCTTCTTCTTATTTCCACAGCACTTTACTTCATAAACACCTATAGTGTAACTCAATACATGGTAATTATTCTCCTATTATACTAGGATTACATTTCTGTCTCTTTGACTAGACTATGCCTCTTAAGAAAAGGGACAGCACTGTCAGTAAATGCAGGTTGTATGAGTAAAAGCTTTGAAAGGGAAGCATGCTTCCATGGCCCTCTCCAGTGGTCTTCCAAGGGAGGTTCAGGGTCAGGAAGCAGAAGCGTCTTACTTGATGGCAGTGATGTATGACGAAGAAAACATCTCCTCTACTGCTTCCAGTAAGTGGGCTGTAGTGACCAGGCCAGGGGAGTCGGGCTTCTGGCAGGAGAACTCACAAATCTCTGTGGCACGCCTACAAATGTCCAGGCAGCGTCGTGCATCTCCAGAGAGGGCTGCTACCTACAAGAGGGAACATTTTATTCCTCGAGATCCCCTTGCCATCTCAACCCAGAAGAAAAACCAACTGATTCTGTGTTCAGATAAAAAGGAAGGGCAGGGCTGGGAATGGACTTAAGCATGAAATTAAGTACTTGGCCCTGGCTGGGAACCTGGTGGGAGCTCATATATAAATTATTATACTGTCTGGGACTTTTCCCCAAGTCCACACCACACCTTTGTCTTGGCCTTACAGATAATTCCAGAATGGAAGAGACAGAAATTCTCAACTTTATTTAATATTAGAAAAATGAAGAAATCTAAAAGAAGAGACCTTTGGCCCAAGATCATTACTAAACCATCTGGAGACACAAGGGTCTTGTTCCTTGCATGAAGAGAAAAAGCCAAGAGGCTGAGGTGGAGCCTATTTTGGAGATAAAGCCACAGTCTGGGGCTTCCCTGGTGGCGCAGTGGTTGAGAGTCCGCCTGCCGATGCAGGAGACACGGGTTCATGCCCCGGTCCGGGAAGATCCCACATGCTGCGGAGCGGCTGGGCCCGTGAGCCATGGCCGCTGAGCCTGCGCGTCCAGAGCCTGTGCTCCGCAACGGGAGAGGCCACAACAGTGAGAGGCCTGCGTACCGCAAAAAAAAAAAAAAAAAAAAGCCACAGCCGGAGCCTCCCTCACAGCATGTCATGAATTTTGGAAACTACCTGGTCAATGGCTAAATGAACCAGAATCAAGAGGGAAGGAAGCCGTGAAGCTGGAGGACCCAGAGGAATCTGTGGTTAGATGAATTAGACCAACCCCCCATGCCAATGGCTCTGCTTTTGTGCCTGCCTTCCTTTCCACGTGCACAGAGGCTGAGGGGCTCCTGGGCTCCCTTTACGGGGAATCCTATACTCTCTCCCAAGATGACATAGGAGGGCTCTTGCATTTTAAATTTAACTGCGGGAACTCCTGGAGTCACCATTGCCTGCAAGGATTTCTGTTTGTATATTCCCAGTGCTTGCCAGCAACCCCATCATTCACGTGACAACCATCGCAGGCGATGACATCCTGCCTGATAGCGTCCCAAAGTAATTATTTTCTTCCAATTATAAAACATTAAGTTTTAAAAAGCAAATCGTATAGGCATACACATACATGCATGCGCAGGCATACACACACCAAAAACTAAGACATTAAAAGGAGTCATTTCTGGGAAGTGGGATTATAGGAGATTTTATTTTCTTATTTTTTGACTCTTTTTTCAATTGGGGTATAGTTGCTTTACAATGTTGTGTTAGTTTCTGCTGTACAAAGAAGTGAATACATGTATACATATATTCCCTCCCTCCCCCCCCATCCCACCCATCTAGGTCATCACAGAGCACCAAGCTGAGCTTCCTGCGCTATACAGCAGGTTCCCACTAGCTATCTGTTTTACACATGGTAGTGTATTTATGTCAATCCCAGTCTCCCAATTCATCCCATCCTCCCCACCCCACCCCTCCCCTGTGTCCACATGTCCGCTCTGTACATCTGCATCTCTATTCCTGCCCTGCAAATAGGTTCATGTGTACCATTTTTCTAGGTTCCACATATATGCGTTAATATACAATATTTGTTTTTCTCTTTCTGACTTACTTCACTCAGTATGACAGACAGGATTATAGGAGTTTTTAAATGTTTTGTGTCTATTTCTGTTTTCAGAATTCAAATATAAGACATTCAAAACAAAAATCACTTTTCCAGAAACCCAAGACGGAAACATGAGCACCAGCGAATATTATTCCCTCCTTCTAATCTCCCATATTCAGCTGGTGAGGATGTCCTGGGGATGTTTCCGCCCTATCACTCCTCCTTTCCTCTGTGTGAAGCAGCACCATACAGTGGTTAATAGCAGGGACTCAAGGGCTGCTCAGAGGCCTAGAATCAAAGTGGACAGGTGACCCTGGGAGACTAGAAAACACCCAAAGCACTTCCCACTTTGAGGGTACCTGTGAACGTTGGCGACCGTAAGCACTCTTTTTGACTGCTTCTGGGGTGAGGGAGACAAAAGAAAAAGCTGGGGCCACCCAACATGGAATCTAAGAAAAGACCTTGCATAAGCTTGGGACCCGACCTCCATTACAGCCCCAGTATGAGGGTGAGTGAAAGACTTATCATGCAGAAGGGATGGCAAGAAAAATGGCCTGTTGTGACCTTGGCGTTAGGTGGGTGTAGGATGACAAAAACTCACCGAGTCTTTGCAACCACAAGTCCTCACATGGATTTGTACCCCAAATTTATGTTCTCCTAAAAACCTCAAGTAGAGAATTTTGTTTAAAAATTGGTCCCAGTTGGTAGTGCCCCTCAGTAACTGACAGAAGCACAAACAAACTAAATGAATTCAACTTCAGCCCAGGCCTCAATCAACTCTCAGATAAGGCTCTTAAGAAACATGAGCATACAGTTAAAAAAAAAAAAAAAATCAAGACACAAAAAACAAGGAAACAAGGCCATACAGGCATGTGAATCAGCAGTCGACAGAAGTAAACCTGCAAAGACTTCAGGTATCATAAGATAAACAATAGGTGTGTTTCTGTGTTAAGAAATAAAAGAGGTTTGAAATTACAGGCAAGAGTTTTGGGTAGAAACAGCAGCCAAGTTTGAAGTCTTCTGAAACCTTATTTAAAGACCAAGAACCCTAAATAAGAAAAGGAAGCAACTGGAGAGCAGTAAACAATATAATTCTGAAAGTTGGAAAGAAGTGGCAGGGTACTGGTTAACCTAGCAGACTGAGAAAGCCCATTCCTAAGCCCGCAGTGAGGAATCCAAGAACAAACCTAAGTTACACTAAAAATCTTCAAAATGCTCAGGAGTTAGTGATACTGGAACTGGAGGTAAAGGGGGAAGTTTGGCTAAAATAAAGAGGACTGGTTGACAGTTAAGAAATGGATGCCCTAGATCAGGAGTCGGCAAACTATGGCCTACCACATGTTTTTGTAAATAAAGTTTTATTGTAACACAGCTATGTGCATTTGTTTACATATTATATAATACATGGCTACTTTCACAACACAAAGGCAGAGTTGAATAGTGGTGACAGATCATTATGGCCCAGAAAACCTAAAACATTTACTACTGGCCCTTCACAGAAAGTTTGCTGACCCTTGCCCTAGACCTCTCCCCCATTTCATGCTGTTGGTGAACATTAGGGCCACTGAGGGAGGGTTTAAGGCTCTGTGAGAAAATTTTGTGCCTTGGTAATTTGTACTGTTTCCATAAAACTCTTTGCCTCGGAGATTATCCCTCTTATGTACCATGGCAGGAGACCAGAAATTTACTCTCAAGCAAGGATAAACAAAAAAGTCTCTGGACCAGTAACACTAGGTATTGTTGCAGAGGAGGGGATGTCCCTTACTAAATATAGATGGTTACTATTTGCATGCTGAATTTGAAGACCTCCACCCTCCCTGACTCCAGCCCACCTCCCCTGATCCTAGAACACTGCCCTGCAGGCAGGACAGGGGAAGCCTACTCTTTGAAATCTGACTATCCCAGAAAATATGGGAATAAACTAAAGATATTGAAATTGGCCCAATCAGATTACCCCTCAGTGAAGCTCTCAATGAACAAGCCCCACTTATATACTCAGAGCTCCCAATCAGCTCTGTAATCTCCACCCTTAGACCTCAGCGGACCACAATGGCAGCTGAGGAAAGTCTAACGATGCAGGATAGAGACCAAAACCAACAGACAAAGCATCTTAGAGGAAAAGGGAGAAAACAACCTCAAATAAGTAGGATGGTATATAAAAGGACCATTCAGAGGAAAAAAAAGAACTTTTAGAAATTGCATGATTGCAGAGGTGGAAAACTCTACCAACAGAAGGGTTAGATAGTAACTTTGAGGATCTCTCTCCTAGAAAGCAAAGCTTGGAGATAAACACCATATCTCGCTCACCTCTGCCTAATACTTAATATAGTACCCAACTTTGAACAGGTGTTACAGATGTGTGTTGCTGCTATAGGCATTCAGAGTTCACATCGTTTCCAGTAAGAAACTAGAAATAAGTTGATAACTCTTTTTAAGTGCTGAAATACTGTGGATGTGTGGTGTCTTTCATTCAGCTCAAGGTGGACATTTAACCTGAGTTGTTCCTCAGCAGCCTCGGAGAAGTCTTAGTGGAATCTCAATTGGCATTCTCCCAGTAAGCCTGGAGTGGGTAGGCATCCCACACTTCATATCCACCATGGAACATGCACCCTGCTAGGTACATTACAGACATGGTCTCATTTAATTCTCACAATGACCCTATGAGGTAACTATTATTATTCCCATTTTTCAGAGAAGAAAACTGAAGCCCAGGAAGTTTTTAAGTAACTTTTCTGTAACCTTCCACATGCTTATTAAAGTATTAGAGCAAGAATTCAAACCAGGTTTGTCTAACTCACTCACTACGTTGCCCTTTTGATTATACAAAGCTCCCTGAATCAATTAATCTTCACTTGTATATAAGCCCACCATACTCAGAGCCTTCTAATTAGTTATACAATAATAAGGTTAAGGAATTTTTCAGAATTTTGTTTCTATGTTTTGGTATTTGTTTTTACAGGACTTCCTAATTTTTTCTTCATCTCCAGAGCACCCAGCATAGGGCCTCACATGGGCAGGTACTCAGCAAAAACTGTCGGTGCGACTAGGAGCTCCCCAAAGGCGACTTACCTTCCTGGCTACCAACTGGATGGCATCATCCTCAAAGGCCTTTAAATGTTTGAGTCGGGACACCAGGATCTGTTGCAGTTGGCTGTGAGTATAGGGCTGGAAGGACATCCTGGTTAGACCCTGGGGAGTCAAGATGACAGAGGAACAAGTTCATGGATTTCCCACTCCAATAGTCCTGGTGGAAAGCCACCTGCAAGTCCCCAAACCTGATTTCCAAGTCCCATGTAACAATTTACACATTTCATCGCAGGACTACCACTGCTTCCAGCTCCTTTTGTTACTGACAATGGCCTGTGGGATCCTGTAGGGCAGTAGCTCTCGACTGTTTTTTCATTTAGCTTAAAAGAATCTTCTATTCTACTGGAATCATTTACAAGTAGATCTGAGCAGAGGTGCTCTCGTTAGAGTGGGTGGGACGATCTTCACCTCTACAACATGCACCGGCTTGGCTCCCGGTGTCACTCCTGCTGAACCACAAGGTCCACAAGGGCAGAGACTGTGTCTGCCCCATTCACAGCCATACTCCGTGCATCTAACACTGCCTGACAAGGGTAAGCACTTAAGTAGTTTTTTAAATAATTAAACCTTTAGGGTTCTGTGCAGTTTAAGAGGGCAGAGGTAGCAGAACACCAAGAAGATAGGTTTGCAGAAAGCCATGCAATGGTGACATATTTAATTCCAACTTAGTAATTATAAGAATTTCAGAAATCACATTTCTTAACTTTTCCTATTTATTTTAGATTCCTATGTTTTCATTTTTGGAGAAATCCTTGGCCCAGCTTATGGGTCTGTAAGAACAGCTTGAGAATGGCCCTACCAGTCGGCTGGACACCCGGTTCATCATGATGCGCTCTGGCAGATCCATGGTGTTGGCAATGGTCAGGACCACAAGCCGGGCCTCCTTGTGAGTGGGCCAGTCAAACAGATTGTACATTACGTCTTGTTTCTGAGTCCACAGAAGGTCGAGCTGCCAGGAGATGGAGAGAGACGCAGGGTCAACCACAGAGACGGGGCCCCGGAGGGAAGCCTGTTACCACTGCTTTAGCTTCAGGTGCTCTCAGGTCATACCACCAGCAAGGACATCAATGGACACATGCCTCTCACCAGCAGAGAATGGGCCAAAGTGAAGGAAGAAGGGAGCCAGGACTTGCCGCCCGCCCAGTATTTGCTCCCGGAACATTGCAATCAAGTGCCACGCCACTTCCTCTCCAGTCCTTCCGTGGGCACCTCCTTACCTCATCCACAAGCAGCACAGTGGTTTCCTGAGAGGACCCTCGAGTGCGGAATCGCTTAGCCAGCAGTTCTGCCGCGTGGTGAGCTGTAGCCCTGTGACCCGTCAGCTTCTGCATTGCGGTGGGGCGGGGCGGGTGGGGGAATGTGTGGTGAACTGTAAGGACTTTACTCCCCTGGGCTTAAAGTTAAATCTGCATATAGAGGAAGCTATTCACCCTGAGGACTTCAGTATCCTACCCTCTGCCTTCCACTGGAAGGAGAAGAGAAGGCAACAAGAGACAATAGTGTTTGAAATGCAAATGAGCCACAGGCTGGCCCCAGAAACCCCTACAAAATCATTAGTGTATGACTGTAACTGGACGTTGCTTGTTCCAAGATAACGGGCTAATGAATGAAAAAGTGAGATGCAAACTTCGGCCTACCTCTGACCCCTTTTCCGGTTTGCCACAATGCCCGCTGTGTACAAATGGTTTTCACCATGTTGGTAAGTACTAGCTTCCAGAAATTCCTATCCAGCTCCTAGACTTCAAGGTCCTTGAGGGTAGGAATTCTGCCTTCTTTGTCCTTGCTACCTCTACACAAAGGACACTGCTTGGCAAGTTGTGAACATGTAATATGCACAAAATTAAGTAAACCTTTCCCTTTTCATGTGCCACCCAGAAACTGTATTTTCCAAAAAGCCCAAACAGGGGAATCCCTGGCAGTCCAGTGGCTGAGACTCCGTGCTTTCACTGCCGAGGGCCTGGGTTTGATCCCTGGTCGGGGAACTAGGATTCTGCAAGCCGTGGGGCCAAAAAAACCCAAAGACCAAAAGACAAACCAAAAAAACCGAAACAAAAAGCCCAAACAGCGTTGCTCACCTGCAAGATTTGCACATAGACTTGGTGGGGCTCTGTCAGCTTCATGCCATTGACCTCAATGTATTGAAAGGGAGGAACATCATTTGCTTGGGATGCCTGCTGCAGGCAGCGTATCACCTCGTGTACAGTGGCAGTCTTCCCTGTCCCAGGGACCCCGGAGATGTACATGCACCTGGGGCAAGAAGAGAAGACCCCGGGCTGGGTCTGTGCAGCTGCCTTACGCTATCATCAGTTATGAGTATGAGAATGTGTGCTGAAGGAAGGACAGAGGCCCCTGAAATGTGGAGGTGGGAGCAGTAAGGACCATCCTTGGAAGCTGATCAGAGCAGGACCTGTTTATATAGAACCATTCATTCTATAAGCAATGCTGTATGCCAAGTGCCCACCCAAAAAAGGCCAGTGTCATTTTCTCTGTAAGACAGAACTCTATAGAATTACTTTGACAACAAAAACTGCTTCAGAAGCATAGGCTTCAGCAATGGCCTTGCCTGTTCTGACACCAGGGAAAGACCGCTCGGGTGAACTACAGCACCTGAGGTGGTACGCTAGCAGGGCCTTCTGCCCTGAGCATCCTGCTTCCTCAACATGACTCACCCTCCAGTATGGTCAAGGAGTTTGCTTTCCACAAAGTTGTATATGTCCTGGAATTCCTGTTCCCGACAGGGAAGAGACGCAGGTACAGCAGAAACATGCAGCCTAAAGTTGGTGGTAAATGAGGGAAAAGGAAGACTTTAGAAGCATTTTACTATCTACTCAATAATAAATGGAAAAGATTTATCTATAGTTTCTATTTGAAACCTTAATCTCACATCCAAGGGAATGCCTTCATTCTTAAACTTCTTCATTTGGCCTTTCTCTACCCAGACAAATCACCCAACTCAGTGCTTCTAACTAAGAGTACATATCACCTGGGGAGGTTCCTCAAATCACATGGGTGGACCTCATCCCACACGAGATTCTGATTCAGCTGATTTCTGGCAGGATCTAGGCTTATGTATTTTGAAAAAGTCCCCACGCAGTTCTAAAGGGTACTGCAACTGAGAAGCAGTGTCCTGACTCATCACCTTCCAACCCTGAGAAAGTGGTGGCAGTGGACTGCAGACTCCTCCCAGAGCCTGTCCACAGTAGCTCACCCAGACACTGCTTGAGGTTTCTTCTTTCTAGACACACACGTTCATCTTACTCTCTACCTTTATTATGTACACCAATGACTACAAAGCACTCCCAGTTCATCTGAATGAAAGCAGGGGCCCCCAAGCGGCGTCACCTCAGCCGGGCCTCCTCCAGCACATTGGCGGGCTCCTGGGCAGCCAGGTTTCGGCTGCGGATCCGGGGAGTGGCGTGACGTGGTGTTCTGGGCTCGGGCTGTATTCAAAAGAGAGAACATTTAGATAATCAACAAGGACCCACTGTAGAGCAAAGGGAACTCTACTCAATATTCTTTAATAACCTATATGGTAAAAGAATCTGAAAAAGAATGGACATATGTATATGTATAACTGAATCACTTTGCTGTACACCTGAAACTAACACAACACTGTAAATCACCTATACTCCAAAATAAAAAAAGAGAGAGACAGAACATATTTCAGAAGGAAAAAACAAAGCAAAACTCCATCCAGGATGCATCAGCAAATCTGATTCATGATGAGCTGATAAAAAGAAGAGAGGTAGTGAATTCCTCTTAGTTCCTTCCTGTATAAATTACCAAGATTCTCCCTTTCTCGCCTACATTACACATACATTTTGTTCATCGTCCAAACACAATTTCTTATTTCTAATTTACTATAGTATTAGGATTTGAAAACAATGTCAGTCTGAGGAAAGAATGAATAAAAGTATGGATTAAATACTTTTCAAAGTAAAATACTATCTTCAAAGAAAGGCAAATTATTAAAAAATCCTAAATACTCTGCCCAAATAGGGTACAGTAGCAGGCATAAACTGGGTTTGATTCATAAGATCCTCCTCTATTCCGCCCCCACGAGTTGCATTCACTGATTAAAATAAAAAAGCATCTTTAAAAAATATAAATAAAAAAGATCTTCCTCTAGCCTTCTTTGAAAATCTTTAGCTCAGAACTTCCACGATCCACTACACAGTACTTGAAGAAACCTCCCCAGATTCTTCCACTTCAAACCATAGGGTCATTCAGTTTAGGCCCACAAACCGATTTCACCATTCTCTTTTTTTCCTTGCTGCTGGCTCATTAGAGCAGGCCTGCTACCCAGTAGTATTCATGGTGTTTCCACAAAGCACTCCCTTTTGTGGGGGCATTTCACCTACCCACCCTCTGCTTGTAGCCAAGCTATAAAGTGATAGTCTCTACACCTCTTCCCAAACGCAGAACAGCATTTAGACCCTGTTAACAGCTTAACATCTATTAACTCTGGAGAAAACAGAAAAATAATAACAAACTTTGCTGAGAAGGTTTTTTTTTTTAAGAAAAAAAGGTGGACTTCTGACTTCTTATTATGCTAAAGAGGCCCCCCCACCCCGCCCCTAAATCCCTTCTTCTGGGTGGGACCCAGGAGATGCAATCAAACCAGATCATCCAGGTGAGCTATTCTACAAGACTGCCTCGTCCAAAGCCGATCTATTGGATTTCCTTCCCTAAAGGTCTTTTCTTTGACTTCAACCCAAGCCCAATCACATTTTTCTTGATATGGGAAAATGGAGATCAGCTTTAGAAAGGTCCCTAATTAGGCATTTCTAAATTGTTCTGAAGAACAAGATGCTCCACGAAAAATTTTTCCTAATATACTAATGCCCTCACAATAACATTAATAAGTTAATGGTCTTGAGAAGTCATGTGATAATGAAACCAATTTAACTTTGTTTAATCCAAACATTTCTCAAACATGTTTGAACACAGTAAAACCCTCTTTTCTTAATAGCTTTCAATGCTCTGCTAAAGTTCCACAGAAAGCAGAGAAACATCCATTTACCTCTTCCATGTTTCTGTTACACAATTCATTACCAAAACCTAGTAGTGCTCCCTATTCCTCAAGTGCATTGAGTGGCACAACAAAACCAATGACACGGCTCAGCAGCCCTGGATTCAATACCCACTGAGCCCTGACTACACACAAAGCCCTCTGCCAGCTTTCAAGGGAAATGCAAAGACGAGGAGTCCGTTCTTACAGTTCTTGTCCTTCCCTCAGGCAGTCTGGCTCTTGGCCATTTGGTTCCGTATCTTAAAAGGAACTTGGACTCAAATTTTATCACTGTCTACTGGGTTCATTTTCAGTCCTAGGGTTCACATAGAACCTTTCCTCCATGAATACACAGGGAACTCTACTCAATACTCTGTAATAACCTATATGGAAAAAGAATCTAAGAAAGAATGGATATATGTATATATATATAACTGAACCACTTTGCTGTACACCTGAAACACAACATTGTAAATCAACTATACCCCAATATAAAATAAAAATTAATTTAAAAAAAAAGAAAAAGAACCTTTCCTCCATGAATACTCCAAGTGGCATAGCTTTGAATATGACAGACCTATGGTCAAAACCCAGCTGTTATTAGTTGTGTGACCTCAGTCACCACAATTTCTAAATTACGAGAAATAAACCTAAAAGAACCTTACGGTTTTCTTTGGTGTCTTGGAGGGGGTCTGTAAGGATGACTTCATGGAAGAGCGTAGGTTCCTGGACACACTGCTGGGTGTTCTCCTTGGAAGAGGGGGTGTGGAAGCCTCTTCCTCCTCACTGTCAGAGTCTGAAATCTCGGCTACCGGCAGAAACTCTTCATCTTCTTGGTCACTTTTACTATTACCTAAAAACCTGAATGGTAGGACACATTATTTTCTGATATTTGATGTCTGAAGTCTACATAAGAAGCTCCTAACAGATCAGTGTGGATTCGAGGTATTGCAGAGTCTCTCCTGCAACCGAGCAGTTTCAGATGTGCTCCTCTTCTTGGGCTCTTGCTACCGGGAAGCTCTATTAAGGGCTTTATTTATATTATCTCATTAAACACTGCAAAACTTTGTGACTTGTTTATTATTATTCCCATTTTATAGATGAGGAATCCAAGGCTTAGAAAGGTTAAGTAACCTTCCCAAGGTTACACAGATAGTAAATGGCAAAGCCCAGGTTCAAATCCAAGTCTATCAGAATCAAAGTTCATGCTCTTAGGCACCGCACTAACAGTCTTGCTGGGTGTGATGACTATGGGGCCCTGGGAGCCACCTAAGGCCAGGGCAGTGTTTCTTGCCTCTTTCAAACTATGACGTTTATGTGAAATTAACATAATTCCAGACATACTAGGTAAAGGAGAATTTCCATGGATTAGCAAACAACAAACAAGAAATAAAAAGAGGATTTAAGAAATAGGATTATAGATTTCACAAATGGCAGGATGTTTTTATGCCTGCCAAGCAGCAGTCTTACCTAAGCTGCTGCCTAATCCGATTCAAAGTCAAGAGAGAGCTCTTTCTGCGGATACGAGGACGAGGAGTAGAGGTAGCTTCATCCTGAACTGGTTCTTTGGTCTCCCTGCAAGATACCACAGCACGGTTATGGGAAGCAGTTTGGGGCACCAGGGATCAGCAGCGGGACTAGAAGATAGTCAGGTGGCCTGACTGGCTCCTATTCTTTCTGCAGCTACTTTGGAAGGAGCTAATCACACTGTGCTAAAAAGTTTGTAACTGAAGTTTGACTCAAACCCAGAGATTAAAGTTTGCCAAAAGCTTATCATTTACATCAGACTCATCACCTCTCCCAACTAGAGATCAGAACATACTAATCCTAGGCAGAGTTTCTTATCCTTTTTTAATTTCTGACATATCAATGAATTTACTGTCCACTCAAGGTTAGCAGAAATGCAGCCATATTTTCAATACAAAGCATTTATCAAGCAAACTAGGTAAGCCAGGTGCTGCAGTTTCTGAGCAGGAAACATTGCAATTTCAGGCTTGTCACATTCCCTGTGCGGCCCATTATTTATAAACATTGCCCAATGTCAAACTGCAGAGGCTTTTCTAGATGCATTATCTTCTGGTACTGTATGTATTGGAAAATGGCTTCCAGTTTAAAAGAAAAAAAACCCAAAACCCTAAGAAAATCACTGTTAAAATGTGGCAAAGAGCCACAGCAAGTAATGAAATCCAGGACTGTGAAGCAGTTCAGGTTTGGGAAATTACCTTCTGGAGCCGTGATCCCCAAAGGACAGCTGGGTATATCAGAATCACCCAAAGAGCATCTCAAAATGCAGATTCCTGGGCCCAACGCTTGGAGGTTGATTTCCTACATCTAGGGAAAGGCTCAGAAATCTGTATTTTGGAAAAGCTGGTGATTCTGTGACACAGGCAGATTTATCAGCTGTGACCCACACTTTTCACATCATGTGAAGGATCTCAATTTGCTCTGTGGGAGGCAGGGAAGCATCCCCAGTTACCTCTTTTTGATGTTTTCTGGTTTCAGAATCACAGAAGGCACCACCAAGGATTTCTGTCCCCCCCTGACAGGAGTAAATGTTCTTTCTTCACTAGTCTCTGTCGTTTTCAAAGCTGGGACTCGAGTTCTCAGGATCATGCAACCATCAGGTGAAGCCTTCTTGTCATCCTTGGCCCAACACTGCTGAATCTCTCCAGCTTTCTCTGGAGTTTTCAGAGCTGCAGACGAGTTCTGAGGACCATCAGGCTGAGACCTCTTTGAAGGCGAGGTGATCTCAGAGAAGGCCACTTTCCATTTCATTCTTCCAGGAGACTCCAACGAGGCCCATGAAGCCTGCTGGGAAATCCTAGTGTTATGTGTCCTAGGGAAACCTAAGTTCAAGAGAAATCACCATAGACAATGTGTGAATTTTATAACTAGCACTACAGACACCCCTAATATCTTTATAGATAAACTCATTCACTGAGTGATACAAAGACATGAGTTATCCATATTTTGAATTATTCTATGCTTTCTTTTCCTGCACCAGGTAGCTCTTATTATTTTTAGTCTCTCTCTTAAATTCTATGAGTAATTTTGCTAGCTAGAACCATAAGTCAACAGTTAAATCAGCTTTTATAGATAAATGTTCAGGTCAGGTTTTCTATGAAGTAATCTACCAGAAGAGTGGTTCTCAACCAGGGTGATACTGCACATCCTCAGGCCCCATTCAACAGCATCTGAAAAAATTTATACCAATGACTCTGTTGAGTAATACCAAGTCCTAGATTTTTCTTAACCCAGATTATATCTACCAACAGAGAGAAGATGGGTCCCCGGGGGTGTGGGGGTGGGGGGGTAACCACAGAGCCACATTTGGATCTGCTCCTCTCTCACCATGACCAAAGGCACCAAGAACCTGGACATTCATTCACAGATAGCAATTGAGCTATTAAAAGATATGTGGGACTTCCCTGGTGGCTCAGTGGTTAAGAATCTGCCTGCCAATGCAGGGGACATGGGGTCGATCCCTGGTCTGGGGAGATCCCACATGCTGCGGAGCAACTAAGCCCGTGCACCACAACTACTGAGCCTGCGCTCTAGAGTTCGCAAGCCACAACTACTGAGCCTGCACACCACAACTACTGAAGCCCACATGCTCTAGGGCCCGCATGCCGCAACTACTGAGCCTGAGAGCTGCAACTACTGAAGCCCACGTGCCTAGAGCCCTTGCTCTGCGACAAGGGACGCCACCGCAATGAGAAGCCCGTGCACCACAATGAAGAGAAGCCCCCGCTCGCTGTAACTAGAGAAAGCTCACATGCAGCAACGAAGACCCAACACAGCCAAAAGTAACAGGGCAGATGATACACATAAACGTCTATAGTATGAAGTTTAAAAATTGTCCTAAAGCACCTAATGCTAATAAACATGGCTTTTGAGACAGACCGTGAAAGAAAGGCAAAATTTCAACAGAGTTGAAAGGGAAAGGAGGGGAATAAGTGAAGAGAATAAATGAGATTGATGTGAGCTAAGGCAACGAGGCAGGAAAGCACTGGGCAGAGGAGTTCACTTTAGTCACAGCACAGGGTGTGTGTGGAATAGCTGCAGACAAGGTAAGAAGTCATCTAGTACCTGTGTGGTAAATATGAGGGTAACTCATGTCTAGATTAATGTAAAAATGTCCCAAAGTCCTAGTCTCCCTCATGCCTCATTTCCCCATCTTTCTGTCAAAAACAATCCAAAATATTTTCATCGTATCTGCCTCGTCTAATTATGTAACTGTGTCAAGTTTAAATTTTTTACCCTAACTTTCAAGGTCCTACAAAATCAACAGTGAAAAAAACACTCAATTATTTCTAAATGGTGGTATTACAAATTATTTCTCTAGTAGTCTTCTGCATTTCCAAAATGGTTTATATGTTTATATTCAGCTCCTAAAACATTTGTATTCTTGATAGCGTCTACTAAGGAGCTATCAAGAATGCAAATAACTTATACTCAATGAACTTGGCACATAAACAGAAAAATTAAGGATACATAATAGGATGAGGATGAGCTCTCAGAACAGCCATGGATGGAGTAGCTTTCAGATATATCATTAGTGAAAAAAGTTAAAATGGAAAAGAATACACCCAGTATAATACCCTACTGGGTAAGAAAGAATGGGAAATAAAACTATAATAAAATAAAAATTATATGCATGTTTGTATATGACTGTGTGTATATATGTCTGTGTGTGTTTTGATTTATCTGTTGATTTTTGCAAAAACCAAAGGAAAAATAAACCAGAAACTAATAAAATTGATTACCTACAAAAGATGAGGTAGAAACAGGGAGGAAGGGTAAAGAAAGGAATGGGGCTTATCTGAGTACACTTGTCTTAAATAGTTTTGACTCTTTAACTATGCTAATGTTTTAAATGTTTTGAAAAATCAATCAAAGATGGAAAAGCCCTAAAATTAAACAGAAATGAAAGAACCTAACTATATATCACCAATAAAATACCATTGGTGGAAGAAAAAAATTTAATCAAAGTAACGTTACTCCCTCAGTGGAATATATTCTAAAGGCATAAAAACTGCAAATCAATTTTGATTTGGAATTATGGAATGTGGGAAGGATGGAAAGAACCCCATAGTATAGATTAGAAGTACGAGTATGAATTTAAGAGTTTCAACATTATATTATAACAAATATATATATATATATATATATATATATATATATATATATATATATATATATTTCTTAGCTCTTCCACTAAGGATCTAAAAGCAATGTCACCTTAGTAGCTAAGCTCTTGAAGAATTAGCTAATTACAGGGCTTAACATCACTAGTCATTAGAGAAATGTAACAATGACATACTACCTCACACCCATTAGCATAGCTACAATCAAAACCACAGAAAATAACAATATAAAACAACATAATAATAACAAGATCTAAATAGTTGGTGACAATGTGGGGAAATGGAACTCTTGTGTGTTACTGATAAGAATGTAAAATGATGCAGCTGCTATGGAAGAGTATGGTGGTTCCTCAAAAAATTAAACAGAAAGGAAATTTTACCCCAAATAGCCAAAGCAATCTTAAGAAAGAAAAACAAACCTGGAGGCATCACAATCCCTGATTTGAAACTATATTACAAAGCTACCGTAATCCAAACAGTATGGTTTTGGCACACACAGATTGATGGAACAAAATAGAAAGCCCAGAAACAAACTCACATATATATGACCAATTAATTTACAACAAAGGAGCCAAGAACATACAATAAGGAAAGGACAGACTCTTCATTAAATGATGCTGGAAAAATTGGACAGAAGAATTGAAACATGCAGAAGAATGAAACTGGACTACTATCTTACATCATACACAAAAATTAATTCAAAATGGATTAAAGACTTGAATGTAAGGCTTGAAACCATACAACTCTTAGATGAAAACATAGATGGTAATAAGCTCCTTGACATGGATCTTGATGATGATTTTTTGGATCTGACACCAAAAACAAAGGCAACAAAAGTAAAAACAAACAAGTGGGACTACACCAAACTAAAAAGCTTCTGGACATCAAGGAAACCACCAACAAAATAAAAAGGCAACCTACTGAATGGGAGAAAATATTTGCAAATCAAATATCTGATAAGGGGTTAATATCCAAAGTATATCAAGAACTCATACAATAGCAGGAAAACAAACAATGAGACTAAAAAATGGACAGAGGACCCGAATAGACATTATTCCAAGTGAAGCTATACAGATGGCCAATAGGTACATGAAAAGGTGCTCAATGTCACTAATCATCAGAGAAATGAAAATCAAGATGAAGTATCACCTCACACCTGTCAGAATGGCTATCATCAGAAAGAAAACAAATAACAAGTGTTGGCAAGGATATGGAGAAAAGGGACCCTTATGCACTGTTGGTGGGATGTAAATTGGTGCGGCCACTATGGATAACAGTATGGAGGATCCTCAAAAAGCTAAAAATAAAACTACCATATGAGGGACTTCCCTGGTGGCGCAGTGGTTAAGAATCCGCCTGCCAATGCAGGGACACAGGTTTGAGCCCTGGTCCAGGAAGATCCCACATGCTGCTGAACAACTAACCCCGTGCACCACAACTAATGAAGCCAGCGTGCTCTAGGGCCCGTGTGCTGCAACTACTGAAGCCCACACACCTAGAGCCTGTGTTCCGCAACAAGAGAAGCCACCGCAATGAGAAGCCCATGCACCGCAACGAAGAGTAACCCCCACTCACTGCAACTAGAGAAAATCCACGCGCAGCAACGAAGACCCAATGCAGCCAAAAATAAATAAATAAATTTATTTAAAACAAACAAAAAACTACCATATGATCCAGCAATTCCACTTTTGCATACTTATCTGAAGTAAACAAAAACACTAACTTGAAAAGACAAATGCACCCCCATGTTCACTGTAGCATTATTTCCAATAGCCAAGATATGGAAACAACCTAAGTGTGCATCAATGGATGAATGGATAAAGAAAATATGGTATGTGGGACTTCCCTGGTGGTCCAGTGGCTAAGATTCCGTGCTCTCAATGCAGGGGGCCTGGGTTCAATCCCTGGTCAGGGAACTAGATCTCTCATGTCACAACTAAGAGCTAGCATGCCATAACTAAAGATCCCTCATGCTGCAACTAAAGATCCCACATGCTGCAAATAAGATCCCATGTGTTGCAGCTAAGACCCACGGAGCCAATTAAATAAATAAATATTAAAAAAAAATGAAGCCAATCTTACATAAACTTTAAAAAAATAAAAGAAAATGTGGTATGTATATACAATGGAATATTACTCAGCCATAAAAAGGAAATCCTGTTATTTGTGACACAGATAGACCTTGAGGGCATTATGCTAAGTGAAATAAATCACACAGAGAAAGACAAATACCATAGGATTTCACTTATATATGGAATCTAAATTAAAAAACAAAAACAAAAATGAAAACCAAGCTCATAGATACAGAGAACAGATTGGTGGTCGTCAGAGGCAGTGGTTGAGGAATTGGGCAAAATGGGTTAAGGTAGCCAAAAGGTACAAACTTCCAGTTATAAAATAAATAAGTCATGGGGATGTAATGTACAGCATGGTGCTACAACTAATACTGTGTTGCATGTTTGAAAGTTGCTAAGAGAGTAAATCTTAAAAGTTCGCATCACAAGACAAAAAACTGTAACTATGTGTCATGACAGATGTTTCTTTTTTTTTTAAATTGAAGTATAGTTGATCTACATTGTTGTGTTAGTTTCTGGTATATATCAGTTCTATACATATATATTCTTTCCATTATGGTTTATCACAGGATGTTGAATATAGTTCCCTGTGCTGCCCAATAGAACCTCGCTGTTTATTTATTTTATATATAGTACTTTGTATCTGCTAATCTCAAACTCCTAATTTACCCTTCCCCCACCCCCTTTCCCCAATGGTAACCATAAGTTTGTTTTCTATGTCTGTGGATCTGTTTCTGTTTTGTAAATAATTTCATTTGTGTCATATTTTAGATTCCACATATAAGTGATGTTATATGGTAGTTGTCTTTCTCTGACTTACTTCACTTAGTATGATGATTTCTAGGTCCATCCATGTTGTTGCAAATGGCATTATTTCATTTTTTTATGGCTCAGTAGTATTCCTTTGTATACATATATATACAAATATATCACATCTTTATCCATTCATCTGTCAATGGACATTTAGGTTGCTTCCATGTCTTGGCTATTGTAAATAGTGCTGCTATGAACACTGGAGTGCATGTATCTTTTCAAATTAGAGTTTTCTCCAGATATATACCCAGGAGTGGGATTGCTGGATCATTATGGCAACTGTATTTTTAGTTTTTTAAAGAACCTCCATACTGTTTTCCATAGTAGCTGCACATATGGTGATGGATGTTAGTTAAACTTACTGTGGTAATCATCTCACAATATATACAAATATCAAATCATTATGTTGTATACATGAAACTAATATGTTATAATGCTAGATGTTAATTATATCTCAATTTTTTAAAAAAGGAAATTTTGACACATGCTACAACATGATGAACCTTGAGGACATTATACTAACTTTATTAAACCAGTCAGAAAAGAATAAATACTGTATGATTCCACTTATATGAGGTATCTGGAGAAGTCAAATTCAGAGACAAAAAGTAGAATGGTGGTTACCAGAGGATGGGGCACGAGGGAATGGGAAGTTATTGCTTAATGGCTGGAGAGATTGTTTCGGAAGATGATGGGGATGGTTATACAACAATGTGAATGTACTTAATGCCACTAAACTGTACATTTAAAAATGATTAAAATGGGGCTTCCCTGGTGGCGCCGTGGTTGAGAGTCCGCCTGCCGATGCAGGGGACACAGGTTCGTGCCCCGGTCCGGGAAGATCCCACATGCCACAGAGCGGCTGTGCCCGTGAGCCATGGCCGCTGAGCCTGCGCGTCCGGAGCCTGTGCTCCGCAACGGGAGAGGCCACAACAGTGAGAGGCCCGCGTACCGCACAAAAAAAAAAAAAAAAAAGATTAAAATGGTAAATCTTATGTGATATATATTTCAAGAGACGTCCAATTAGTACTTGGCTCACTGCTGCACTAACTCAATACTATAGCATGAATTAATATTTTATCATTTTCCTTTAGCCTCAGTATTGCCCACTGTGACCCATTTTGCACTTACTGCTGAGCTCCAGCCTCTTCCTTGCCCTTGGGGTGACAGGATGGGAAGGAGTTTGGCGAGATTTGGAGGTGGAGTGCCTTGATTCAATCCTTTTGACCACATGTTCTGCTGTGGTCCAAGAAGGGCTTTCTGTACTTTTAGTTTTGGCTTCCATGGACTTCTGGCATCTAGGGTTGCTTTCTTGTAGCTTATCCAACTGTGCAAATAGTTCTGGAGGTAGTGGTTTGAATTTTTTCTCATTCCAAGATAGTTTAACAAAGAATGTCTTCTCATTTTTCAGATCCATAGGTATCACTTCATCTGGGGCTAAAGCTACTACCTGAATTTAGGAAGTATGGATGATATAAAGAAATGAGGACCCAAAGAGTCAACGAAGGCTCTATGAGAGCTATGATTAAAGAGCATTTAAGTCTGCATTCTTACCTGGAACAATTACTTTTCTAAACAAAAGAGGCATGGACATGGCATAGCATATTTCCAGAGTCCTCCTTGCTGATATCCATATCTCATGTTTTGTTTTCTAGTCCATTCTATTCACCCATGCCAAGTTTTCCCATAAAAACTTCTCTAAGCGTGCCTCCCTGCTCAATAGTCTACAATGGCTACGCACTCTGCAAGATCAGATTACTTAAACTGATTTTCACTACCTTCTAAAATCTGACCCCACTTTACCTCCTGAGTGCTCAGTGCTCTTCAAAAGGGCTTCCCACCACTAGTCGAGCTTGGCTTGTCACAGTCCTGCTCATTTCCACCATCGTGCTCCTGCCTAAACATGCCCCCTACCTTTCCAAATCCACCCATCTTGCTGCTTCAACTTCTACGTCTGCCTTTCACCTCTTCACTCATTTAACTCAGAGATAAATTATTCTGTGGCACATGATATGCTGGGCCCATAGAGTGGAAAAATCTGACTATAGTCATGCCAAGCCATGGTCTCCCTGCCCTACCAACCACCTAGTCACCATGTGACCACACTTCACATCCGGATCTAATCCCATTTTGGGGGCCTGAAGTAGCCTGAGAAATAACCCATATCCTAGTCTCCAAACCAGTGTCTCAATTCAGCCTACAACTCTTTAAACCTGATTTATCATAAAATCTCATAACACACATTTGCCTCGAGCAATTACACTCTTTGTACTGATTCACTCAAGGTGAAGTCCTCATTTAAGCAAGGGTATTCAGCTTCAAAGTGCTTTATGCCTGCCACAATCACAGCTAAATATAACTTCCCACTGAGATACACCTGCTAATTCCTGCTCATCCCTCAGGTCACAACCTAATGTCACTTCCTCCAGGAGGCTCCTAACACATGGTAAGTGCTCTCAATAAATATTTGTTGTTGAAAGGAAGTAGGCAGGCAAGCAGAGAAGGTGACAAACAGGAAAAATGCGTTTCCGTGAGGTAAATGAGAGCCAGTAATAAGCTTAGGAATCAGCCAGAAATAAGCTTCAAGATAGAACTGAGGATCAAGGCATCACCTACCTGCACGTGGCCAATGATGGTCTCGGCATTAATGTTGCTGTTACAGGCAGGGTAATCATACCAGAATATCTCTTGTGCATCAGGCTTCCGGCCCAGCAAATGCTGTTTACAGACAGGGACTTCACAGAATCGGATAAACCATTGTACTCGAGCACGTTTCTTGGAATAAGGTTCAAAATCTAGGGAGGGATAGATGGAAAAGGTAAGGTTAAAGATAATAAACATTATATTAATCCTCACAGTAATCCTACAAGGTAGGTACTATGGCTGTCTCCCTTTTACCAGTGAAGTGATCACATTGCAGGGCCCTTTAATAATTTGTCAAAGGTCACAAGACCAACCAGCGGCAATCTGACTCCACCCAGCACCCACGTTCTTCTCACTTTGCTCCACATCCAAATGGTGCTATCGGTCATCACATAAATTGTAAAAGGCGTTTGAGAGGAGCAATTCTAATCACAGTTACTGAACAAATTTTGCAAATCAAAACAAAACTCCTAGCAAGACTCAGAGCATCAGCCACTGAGATGACTTCTGGCAAACATATGCTTGCAATCTTCAGCTTTATCATCATAATATACCATTAACATCACTCCATACCAGTGTTAGCTCCAAGTGAAAGGACATATACTCATTAGTGCCACCATCATCACTGCCTCTTCTCTTCCTTAGCTCTCTTCAGAGAAAGACTGAAGCCATCCAATGTAGCACAATACATGGTTCTAAAATCTATACACAAAGGCCCAAACCTCAAATATAAAAGCCCATCCTGCTGATGTCCTCTCCCTAGTGGATGTTAGTTTGATGAAGTTTTCCTCCATACTTGTTGAATATCCTCCCTATCTCTATAATGTAAAATACCTTCATCCACTCTATCAGTTCCTTCTTTTAGGCATACAAACTGCCACAGGACTAGGACTAACTTCCACATACTCCTCTCCTAGCTTTGGAAAGAAGCAGTTTTGTAATAGTTTAAATTACTATCCTTTTTCATCTTCCTTTCGGAGTTCCGCTCCATTCCCACTTTTCTGTGCTCTTCTCTGGTCTGCAGAGGGCTAACAGCTGAGAAAATCAGCTGCGGCTGTGAATGTGGCCTTGCAGGAACCAGTTCACACTACCTTCCCTTTTGCTCCTCTAGCCTTAAGGGTAGTACTGGCTTTCTGCACTTACTGATCTCTGGGAAACACCACTGTTTGCTTCTCCAGCCTTTTCAACACTTATACACAAGTCCCTCTGGGTAAATAAAACACCTAAAGCGTTTCTGTTTTTCTGACTGAACGTCAATCAAGTGATATACCTACCCAATCCAATTTACTGCCTCCCTAGTAAAAGTAACTTTGCATTTGCAAAATTACTAACTTCCTCATGCGAAAATTTAAGGACACGTCTCTACTAGAGTGCAAATCACCTATTATTTCCCTTCCTTCTTCTTCTTAAATCCATCCTTTCTCTCCACTCCAACAATCCTGCCTTAATGGCCATTCTTACCCCCTCCTAAAAATAATGCAAAAGCTAAATTCTTGAGCCCTCCATTCCCATTTTTAGCCAATATTGCTCTAGTGAGTAAGGATGTCCACTAGGTGGAAGAGGGTACAGCTGGTGCTTAAGTGAGCCCATAGGCACACCCTATATACTGCTATGAACAGAAGAACCAGTAACCACCCCTGTTCCCACCACGGAGCACTTCCCAATCATTAGTGACAAGGAATACTTTTCATTCCAGCCCCAAACTCACCATCTTCAAACAACTCAACCAATTTAGCAACATACGGATTTTCATCATCATCCCCTTCAATCAACACAAACTGTCCAACCTGGAGGTCAATCTCAGGCAAACGACCTTCTATTTTCACACTCATTTCTCTAGGAAATAACAGAGAAACATGTGAGGAAATCTCTTAGGGTGGGCCAAGCTCTTCAGACCCCTGGGCACAGAGGAATATGCTCTGTAACTAGAAAACCCCCTGAATAGTTTCTCTCTTCTGACCAATCCGACTAGAAACCAATTTACCAGTAAAATCACAAGCAAGAGTAGATAACATGAATTGAATGAATTGTTTTAGCATGGGTGATTAATCCAGAGGCCTTAGGATGAACCCTAACTTATCTCAGTTATTGACAAAGAACAACAAAGGCTTCCTAAGACATGAAAGCCATCCAGTAAAAACATCAGATTGTTCAGAGATGTCTTGGGCTAAGAGGATGTAGTAACAACATCCATCCTACCCTGTTATCATGCAGAGTTATACAGAACCTATCTTAAATAGATACGACATTATCATACATATCAAATTTTATTAACCTGACATAATATCTTCCTGTATCACTAGCTGCTATATTTATGCTAACATCTTCTTCCATCAAACAAACCCACACCCTCTTACAATCAATTCATATTCACTGTCCCTCAATCCTCAACCTATAGTACCTAAAACACCCTGGATACAAGTTATTAACAGCTCAGCTTGAAGAAGCTATTAGTTTCAGTCCACCAAAGGACTCTATCACTCACTTGCAGGTTTGGTAGTGCAGTTTTCGATCCAATGGCTTGCCAATCCATGAATAAGTTTGTCTGGTCCTCAGCCTTGTAGGACGGTAGGCCATGGCTCCTGTGTAAAAGTCACTAACTCTGAGTTAACATGACATGCTCTGATGGATTCTAGGGAACAGTCCCTGCCTTCAATGGGTTCAGCCTTCTTTTCTGCCCCTGCTACACTCCCACACATTTTAGACTTAGGAAAAAAAAAACTTTTTTGAGGAAAAAGTCAAGCTCTATGAAGATCAAACATAGGCAATTCAGTATCATCTGGTACTCTGCCTTATCTCTTCCTATCCAGGGAAACAGAAAGGTCAATATGTAAAAAACTATAGATGTTTAGAAGTACTTACTAGGTACAAGACACAATGATAGATGTGAAACATCTAATAATGTGAAACTAAAAGACAGTGATACAGTAGTTCTAAGTATCTTTATAACATTTATAATCTAGGTAGGGATAAAATATAAACACACGAAAGGACAACTAACAGTGCAAAGAGCCAAGAGAAAGCCAGAGAGACTACTGCAAGGTAGAGGACCAGGCTTGTGACTGTTCAGGGAGGAACGATTTCTTAAAGGGGTTTTCTAAAATGAATGTTAAATAATGGGTAGCTATTGCTAAGATGGATGAAATGAGGGTTTCCAAGGGATGCAGGCAAAAACATGCAAGGGGCATTTGGGGGAATGGCAATGGATTTTATCAAATGTATCATTTCACTTACCTTAAAAACAAAACCAAACCAAACCCCAGGGTCACTAACCTGTACTGCTCTGGCAGTTGGAAGTGGTCTTTTTCTTTGCAGCTGATAGGTCCTAGATATTAATATTGTGAATAGCTGAAAAGAAACAACTATATTAAAGTACATGGGAAAAAAGACATTTTTACTGACAATTCTGAAATGAGAATGAAAAATCCAAACATATTTGACAATCCCCTTTACAATATGGAAGCTACAATCTATGAGTCCTAATAATAATGCCAACTCATTATCTTAAGTTTGTTATTAAGAAAACAATCCTTTCCTCTAAATTCAATGCTTTTCTTACAGAGCTAAAGTTTGACAAAACTGGGGTTTAAAAAAAATTTGTTTTTAATCCAGTCTGACAGAATTTCTCTGAATTACTGATAGAGGGACCAATAATTTCAGTCCATGTTGAAAACAACAGAATTAGAATAGCATTATTGACATTCTGATTAAATAATCTGGTTTCCTAAAGTCAGTAGCATTATGTCCTACATTCTACTTGGGAACATTCTGACCCATAAGATTTTCTGCTTTTAAAAAAGGTATTTTTTAATATAATTTGAGGAAACTAATTAGCAAAAAGAAGATACTGAGTCATTAGTAAATGCACAGCTTACAAATGATGCCTGAATGATTACTATTAAGAACATTTAGAGTATAATTCACAACATAGTGTTATTAAAATCAATCTAATTTTAATTAAATACATTGTAGAAATGAACAAACAGCAGACTGATGAGTTAAAACAAGTAGGAGACTTGTGCTCAAGTAAAAATGCATTTGGACTCATTATATCTAATAATCTTTTGGCAAAAAGTTAGTAAAAGTGTTTGAATCTCAATAAATGTTCAAGGAAATATATTAACTCTAACTTACCTTCAATATACGTTCCTTTTAATGGAAGATGTAACATGGAACTATCAGTAAACTTGTAACTTTTCACCTTTCCGCGATGAAATCAGGCAAAATAGGCTACTGAGATACAGACAAAAGATGCAAGTAAATAAGCTCCATCATTAAAAAAAATTGGAATATCACTGAGAGTGCTTTGTACTAAAGTGGAATCTCCCAACACATTTTCTACAATTCTCGAATAATCTAACTGCAGGATAAATGCTCTGATTTGTCACAGTGTCTATGATATTTGATAACACTGGCACAAGGATCGCACTTTTTCAAACTAAAAGCTGGCATACAGAAGGACTATCTCCATACTCCTAATGTACTCATGTATACCTAAGGTCATCAAATCCATGCTTTCAACGCCTTTAAATAGAAACCATATTTTAGTTACTAAAGCATGCACTCTCTTTCAAAAACTAAGCCAAGATAAAATTTAACACTCCTTTTCTAGATCATGAGCTGTGTTCACTGAGACCAGTATAAGCATATATGCGTGCAAAGGTGGATGATTTACCAAAGGGTGAGCAGGCAGGGGTATCGGAAGGCTCTCTGGGCCTGGACCACATAACCTGCCTCAACTCAGCCTGTCACTATGCTCCAGGCCTGCTTTTCCAAACCTCAAACAGACCAAGGTTGTTAGTGCCCTCAGACTTACACAGTTGCTGTTCTCTCTTCCTGAATATCTTTGCAGGGATGGTTCAGGTCTCAGCTCCAGTGAAACTTCCTCAGATAGGCCTTCACTGATACCCAATGGAAAGTTACTCGCCACCCCCTTATACTACTGCCTAAAGGTCATGTTCTATTGCACCGACCTATTATCAAAGCCATAAACATTATATTACTTTCTTATTTGTTGTACTTCCTACATCAGAATGTTAAATTCTAAAAGAGCAGGGATCTTGGGACCTTGTCCATAACTGCGTCCCCAGGGCCTAGGTTAGGACTTCACACATAATAGCTGAACAAATTAATGAATGAACTGGGTTTTTTTGTTTTTTAAATTTTTTGGCCGTGCCAAGCGGTATGTGGGATTTAGTTCCCCAACCAGGGATTGAACCCACACCCCCTGCATTGGAAGCATGGAGTCTTAACCACTGGACCGCCAGGGACGTCCTGAATGAACTGTTTGTAAAAAATCATTAGGACAATACCAAGTGTGGTAAGGATGTAGAGCAGCCAAAACTCTCATACACTGCTGGAGGGCATGTAAATTGGTAAAACCACTTTGGAAATTTGGCAGTATATACTAAAGCTGAACATATGCATATCCTATGACCCAGTAATTCCAACAGAATATACCCAACAGAAAAACAAACATATCATCAAAAGACATGAACCAGAATGTTCATAGCAGCACTATACAGCAATGAAATGAAACCACCAACCACGACTGCACACACGTGGGGAAAATCTCACAAAATAACAATGAGCTAAAGAAATCAGACGCCAAAAGAATACATACTATACTGATTCCATTTACACAAAGGTCAAAAACAGGTAAAAGTAACCTATGGTGTTAGAAGTCAGAATAGAAGGAAACCTTGGTGACTGAAAGGAAGCACAGTGGGGGAGTGGAGTGCTTCTGGGATGCTGGACATGTTGTTTCTTGAACTGGATGCTGGTTACACAGGTATGTTCTCTTCAAGAAAACTCACTGAGCTGTATATGACTTGTGCATTTTCTATATGCAGGTTGTTTTTCCATGAAAAGTTCAAAAAATTAATCAGGAGTCCTTCTGAAGAGGCAGCATAAGGAAATCATAGTATATATCAGGCCTCTTTGCACTGTTACGCCACTTTCCTACCCTCGACCCAGCACTGCATCTCATCCACTGTAAGCAAAAAGGTTCCCCAACAGCGGTGATGAACGGAGTGGAAAGGCAGGCCAGACTTGGCCTAGCAAAGGCTTTGGCTTCTAGGAGATACCCACTACAGGCTCTTAATGTTGCAGATACCAGAAATCTGGAACATACACACTACCCAGTCCAGGAGCCACACCCAAGGAAAACAGATAAGGGAGGTGCAGTAAAAATAATGATAGCAGATATTTATTGATCCAATAAGACAGAGGTAGAACCAAAACTCTTGATACGTTTATCTCATTTAATCCTCACAATAATCCTAGAACAATGCTAGTCCATACTAAGTGCAAGGTAGGCACTCAGTAATAAATATTTGCTGAATAAAAGGTAGCTGCTATTAGCACTTCAAGATGGTAAGTTGTCCCAGTGTTATACAGGATAGCACATGCTTAATTCAAACCCCGAGCAGCTGGATTCCAATGACTGTGCTCTTAAGCACTTACCTTAGAACACCTTGTGTGAAAGTAGATAATGTTAATACATGTCTAAGACAGCTTGCTTCTGGTATGCTTATTACAATAAGCCAGGCTTCCCAGCCACTGACTGAAAGGTCAAATGGGCCTTAATTTCCTTACCCACAAAATGGGGATATTGGATTGGTGGAAAAGTTCATTCGGGAACTTCCATAAGATGTTATGGAAAACCCAAACGAACTTTTTGGCCAAACGAATAGAAACTTTCTTTTATTCAACCAATATTTATTTATTAATCATCCATTCTGTACCAGGCACTATTCTAGAATTACTGAGGATTAAGTGAGAAAATGCAAAATGGTCAATTCACTTCCCCAGTCCCTTGCATTTATGTGTAAGGGACAGTGATTCTTTTTTTTTTTTAATAATTTGATGAATGTTATGAAACACATACAATTCACACAAAATTTTGCATTTAATTTCAGGGAATTCATAAACCTTCTAAAGTCCATATATCGCCCTTTGTTACATTAAAATCTGTTGCAGAGGGACTTGATAAACATGATCTCACACCAGAAACCTCCAATGGCGTTCACAACCACCCAATACAGCAGGGAAGAGGGTACCACTTTTATAGATAACTAAAATCGAAAACTGCCATATACAATCATTGCAATTTGCAGATAGTCCAAGATAAGAATCTCGCATCTCATGCCTCTAAGTCCAGTGCTTTTTCCAACTGTCAAAATAGAAGGCCCTTCTCTTCATTGGTGGCGCAGTGGTTGAGAGTCCGCCTGCCGATGCAGGGGACACGAGTTCGTGCCCCGGTCTGGGAAGATCCCACATGCCGCAGAGCGGCTGGGCCCATGAGCCATGGCCGCTAGGCCTGCGCGTCCGGAGCCTGTGCTCCGCAACGGGAGAGGCCACAACAGTGAGAGGTCCAAGTACCGCAAAAAAAAAAAAAAAAAAAAAAGTAAGGCCCTTCTATCCCGGGGTTAGACTAGAGAAAGTAAAAGAGGTGCCATTACACTCTCCTCATGGAAATAAGGTGGATGAGAGCCCAGCAGTTAAGAGCAGCTCTTCTGGGTAAAAGAAGACCTGGGTAGGAGCTCAGGCCGCTTAGTCACAAAAAGGGACTTAGACAAGTCTCTTTCTCTCTGGGAGCAACTGCTACATCCGCAAAATCGGGTAATAACTTCTGCTGCTCCGCCTTCCCTGTGGTGCTTGCTACATAACACTACGCTGAAATGAGGAAAAGATGCGACTGCTTCACAAGGGCCATGCAGATGGAAGGTTCACATGGTTCAGATCATTACTGAGAGTCTCAGGGCGCTGAGGACAGGAGTGTTCACGCTTTTCTGTTGTTGGCTTTCGGTTTCCCCGCTACAAGGTCGCGGTCCCCGGGAGAAAAGCTGTTAGAAATCGCAATGTGGAAAGTAAAACGTTCCTAAAGGGTTTAGAACGTGCCTGGCACTTAATAATAGGCGCTTAGTACATATCTGCTGAATGGATAACGGCTGAATGAGTCCACAGAGAACAATTCCTCAGTCCCGCGGCTCAGATCCCTCTCCAGCCCGTGGGACGCCACACTCACCGGGCGCCGCAGTTTGTTGGAGCTGGGCGCAAGCCCTCCGCTTCCCACCGTCCCCGCTTCAGGAGCTCGTGGAGCTGCAGCAAATCTACCTGCCCAGGGGCACTCCTCTTACAGCTACCAGCTGCATACCGGAGCCGAAGCGGGGGCCTCCCGAGGAATAGAAAGAAGGTGGAGAAAAAGAAATTTCCCGCCGACGCCGTAGCCCCGCCCCCAGGTGTCTCCACGTTCCGTCAGCAGCCCGCCCTTCCGCCCCGCCCATCTAAGGAGGGGACGCAGGACGTACATCCGTCAACGGGCAGAGGTCATCATTGATTCCGTATGCTACGCCGTTCACGCAAGAAAGTGCCCGACTCTAAAACATTTCCGGGTTCAAGATGGTCGCCCAAACTATTTAGTGAGACTTCCTCCGTCCTTCTACATTCCACTCCGGGTTTTTAACCTGGATGTGACGTCCTAAAGGACCCGACGGAAATAGAACGGAAGGAGGTGTAAAATGGCGAACCGTACTGTAAAAGATGCGCACAGCATCCACGGCACCAACCCTCAGTATCTGGTGGAGAAGATCATTCGGACGCGCATTTATGAGTCCAAATACTGGAAAGAGGAGTGCTTTGGCCTTACAGGTGAGCAAGAGCGCGCCGATCCCCCCGCCCCAACCCCGGTCATCTTGTGGCCCAGTTCTCCAGACCAGTCCGATAGGACTGGCCCCTGGGGGTGAGACTAGAGGGGAATCGTTGACAGTCATTCAGAAAAATCTGAGCGCCTACTCTGTGCCTAGACTTGTGTTGGGCTTTGGGAACACAGATGGATCTGATAGGACCTCATTCGGAAGGGTGTCACGTTGCGGTTCTTTGAGTCATTACATGTTTAATGATAACTTGCTGGGTTCCAAACAGTGTTAAGCACAGGGACCCTGAAGGTCTTAAAGGAATGTCAGTATGCTTGAAACCAATTCATGATCTTCCTATACTCAAATCTGGACCATTTGCAGTATTTCCACATCCCAGTCCTAATATAAATATATGCTATTCAGAGAAATAGTCCAGGTAGTCTTTGGTCTTTAATTCTGGCTCCTCTTTTGGAGCTGTGTTACCCCAGCGAACTGTGGCTTTCTTTACTGTAAAACGAGCATAGTAATACTGAACTTAAAGGTCAAAGGGTTGTTCTAAGGATTAAATGAAATGTATGAAAAGTGTTTGGTATAATAAAAGGAATCCAAATCGGAAAAGAAGAAGTAAAGCAGTCATTGTTTGCAGATGACATGATACTATATATATAGAGGATCCTAAAGATGCTACCAGAAAATCAATGAATTTGTTAAAGTAGCAGGATACAAAATACACAGAAATCTCTTGCATTCCTATACACTAATGATGAAAAATCTGAAAGAGAAATTAAGGAAACACTCCCATTTACCACTGCAACAAAAAGAATAAAATACCTAGGAATAAACCTGCCTAAGGAGACAAAAGACCTGTATGCAGAAAATTATAAGCCACTGATGAAAGAAATTAAAGATGATACAAACAGATGGAGAGATATACCATGTTTTTGGGTTGGAAGAATCAACATTGTGAAAATGACTATACTACCCAAAGCAATGTACAGATTCAATGCAATCCCTATCAAACTACCACTGGCATTTTTCACAGAACTAGAACAAAAAATTTCACAATTTGTATGGAAACACAAAAGACCCCAAATAGCCAAAGCAATCTTGAGAAAGAAAAATGGAGTTGGAGGAATCAGGCTCCCTACTTCAGACTATACTACAGAGCTACAGTAATCAAGACAGTATGATACTGGCACAAAAACAGAAATATAGATCAGTGGAACAGGATAGAAAGCCCAGAGATAAACCCACACACATATGGTCACCTTATTTTTGATAAAGGAGGCAAGACTATACAATGGAGAAAAGACTTCCTCTTCAATAAGTGGTGCTGCGAAAACTGGACAGCTACATGTAAAAGAATGAAATTAGAACACTCCCTAACACCATACACAAAAATAAACTCAAAATGGATTAAAGACCTAAATGTAAGGCCAGACACTATAAAACTCATAGAGGAAAACATAGGCAGAACACTCTATGACATAAATCACAGCAAGATCCTTTTTGACCCATCTCCTAGAGAAAGGGAAATAAAAATAAATGGTACCTAATGAAACTTTAAAACTTTTGCACAGCAAAGGAAAACGTAAACAAGACGAAAAAAGTGTTTGGTATAGTTACAGCTATATGTTAATAAAAAGCACTCAGTAATCAGTGGTGGCGGTGGTGCTGTTACCATTGTTAACTACTGCTCTGCTGTTACTGCTCTGCCACCATCCTAGCTGTGTGTCCAAGGACGAGTCATATTGTTTCTCTGAGTCGCCATTAAATTTTGGAGTCATGTAAGGTTTACTTTGGGGGCTTTTACTCATTCCATAGTTTTCTTCTTGGATGATATCCGTACCACAGTTACCTCATATATATAGATGCCTTTAAATTTATCTCTGCAGCCCAAATCTCTCCCTGAGATCTAAGTCTCTGATTCCAAGGCATGCCAACTCCATATGTGCAAAAGTGAACTCATGACGTTTTTCCCCCCCAACACTAGGTTACGTTCCCTTGTTATATATTTTCATTGCATTCTGCATCTTCTTTCAACTACTGATCACACTTTTAATATATTTTTTTAATGCTTTCTGCCTTGCCTGACTGTAAACTCCATAAGAGTAGTCATTGTGTCCCTCTTCTTTATCCCTCTACCTGTATCTCTGCTACTTGGCACCTAACTATAAATTGCCAACTGTAATATGGAATGAATTAATATAGAAATTATCCTAAGGGAACTTGGAGAAGTCTGATTTATAAAGTGATTTCCCATTAATAGTACCTAACCTTTATTTATTTATTTATTATCTGTGTGTCAGGTAGGTATTAGCATTTGTTTCTATTATCTCATTTGATTCTTACTATAGCCCTTAACTTTGTACCTTTATTATTCAAATTTGAACTGACAGGCTCAAAGAGAAGTGAAATGACTTGCCCTAGTTCACACAGCTAGTGTTTGATTTTTTTTAAAAAATATATTTATTTATTTGGCTGAGCCGGGTCTTAGTTGTGGCATGTGGGATCTTTAGTTCTGGCATGTGGTATCTAGTTCCCTGACCAGGGACCGATCCCGGGCCCCCTGCATTGGGAGTGCGGAGTCTTAACCACTGGACCACCAAGGAAGTCCCTAGTGTTTGATTTTTTTTTTATACAGCAGGTTCTTATTAGTTATCTATTTTATACATATTAGTGTACGTATGTCAATCCCAATCTCCCAATTCATCACACCACCACATCCACCCCACCCCCCACCCCACCTCTGCCGCTTTCCCCCCTTGGTGTCCATATGTTTGTTCTCTACATCTGTATCTCTATTTCGGCCTTGCAGATCAGTTCATCTGTACCATTTTTCTAGATTCCACATATATGCGTTAATATACGATACTTGTTTGTCTCTTTCTGACTTACTTCAGTCTGTATGACAGTCTCTGGGTCCATCCACGTCTCTACAAATGACCCAGTTTTGTTCCTTTTTATGGCTGAGTAATACTCCATTGTATATAGGTACCACATCTTCTTTATCCATTTGTTTGTTGATGGGCATTTAGGTTGCTTCCATGACCTGGCTATTGTAAATAGTGCTATAGTGAACATTGGGGTGCATGTGTCTTTTTGAATTATGGTTTTCTCCAGATATATGCCCAGTAGTGGGATTGCTGGGTCATATGGTAATTCTACTTTTAGTTTTTTAAGGAACCTCCATACTGTTCTCCATAGTGGCTGTATCAATTTACATTCCCACCAACAGTGCCAGAGGGTTCTCTTTTCTCCACACCCTCTCCAGCATTTGTTTGTAGATTTTCTGATGATGCCCATTCTAACCGGTGTGAGGTAATACCTCATTGTAGTTTTGATTTTCATTTCTCTAATAATTAGTGATGTTGAGCATCTTTTCATGTGCTTCTTGCCCATTTTTATGTCTTCTTTGGAGAAATGTCTATTTAGGTCTTCTGCCCATTTTTTGATTGGGTTGTTTGTTTTTTTAATATTGAGCTGCAATGAGCTGTTGATATATTTTGGAGATTAATCCTTTGTCAATTGATTCGCTTGCAAATATTTTCTCCCATTCTGAGGGTTGTCTTTTGGTCTTGTTTATGGTTTCCTTTGCTGTGCAAAAGCTTTTAAGTTTCATTAGGTCCCATTTGTTTATTTTTGTTTTTATTTCCATTACTCTAGGAGGTGGGTCAAAAAAGATCTTGCTGTGATTTATGTCAAAGAGTGTTCTTCCTCTGTTTTCCTGTAAGAGTTTTATAGTGTCCAGTCTTACATTTAGGTCTTTTATCCATTTTGAGTTTATTTTTATGTATGGTGTTAGGGAGTGTTGTAATTTTGTTCCTTTACGTGTAGCTGTCCAGTTTCCCAGCACCACTTATTGAAGAGACTGTCTTTTTTCCATTGTATATTTTTGCCTCCTTTTGTCATAGATTAGTTGACCATAGGTGCGTGGGTTTATCTCTGTTCCATTGATCTGTATTTCCCTAGTGTTTGATTTTGACAACAGTATTGGAAGGTTATTATCCCCATTGTCTAGATGAAGTTCGCTCAAGGTTGTGTAGCTATTGAGGAGTTGTTTGTTGTTATTGTTTTGTTTCTTCTAACTCTTAATCTGGCTTTTTTTTCTCCTAACATGATGCCAAGCACGGACTCTGAAGTTAGACTGCTTGGATTAAAACCCAGGCCCTGCCACTTTCTGGCTGTGGACCTTGAGCACATCACTTAATCTTTCTTAGCCCTCATTTTCCTGGCTGAAAACAAGGGCAGTGCTAGAACTTACCTCCATGGCTTGTTGTGAAGATTAAATGAAATAATGTGAAATGCTTAGCAGAGTACCTGTTATATAATAATCTTTCAGTGTATATTGACTGCTGCTATTATTATTAATTATTATTACACTCTTGTTCTCCTAATATTAAACTGTTAATTCGGGAGCACCAAACGTTGAACTAGCTTTAACTTCTCTCCACTTCAAACCTGGAAAAGCTTAGTCCTGATGTGTCTGAGATGCCACTCTGTTTTTGTTTCTTAGCTGAACTTGTTGTCGATAAAGCCATGGAGTTAAGATTTGTGGGTGGTGTCTATGGTGGCAACATAAAGCCAACTCCCTTTCTGTGTTTGACCTTGAAGATGCTTCAGATTCAACCCGAGAAGGATATCATTGTAGAGTTTATCAAAAATGAAGATTTCAAGTGAGTGAAATGTTTATTAGCTAATATAAAAACTTCAATTTCATGGTCCAGAATTTGGCTTTAGTTAAGAGGAGTGAAAACAGTGTATCTCATTTCCACAGAGTTCCACTCTGGGATTTTGCTCTTGAGCCTCTTGAGTTTGTGTTTTGTCTGTTTTGATCATATTGACCTTCTCCTTCACTGTCTCAGTCTTGATGGCTTTTCCCAAAAAAAACAGTATTTCACAAACTCACTGAGCATATATTAAGCAGAAGTGAGTGCCTAATATGTTGGTAGCAGTGAATGCTTAAGGATGAAGAAAACAACATAGTGTGGTAAAGAAGAGGGAAACTTTGGTGTTAAATGTAGGTTCATGTCCAGACCATGTTATTTATTAACTGTGACCTTGGAGAAGTTACTTAATTTTCTAAATTTTACTTTATTTACCTATAAAATGAAACAGTAATAGCAACTCAGGATAGATGTGAGGATTAAGGAAGACAGAACAGTAAATCTCCCAACACAGTGCCTGTTGCAGGGTGTACGGCCCAAAAATATAAGCTGCTCTTATTATGTTATAATCCATTTTCAAGGAGCTCACAGACAAGTATAGGAGACAGACATAATAATAGATTATTATGTGCCACCCTCTATTCTAAAAAATTTAATATAATAATTTATTTAAACTTCACAAAACCCTGTAAAATTATTATCCCTATTATATAGGGGAGGAAACTGAGGCAGAGAGAGATTGGTTTCCCCAAGGGCAAATGCTGGTAAGTGGCAAAGCTAGTTTCAGTGTCCATATCCTTTGCCACTCTATTTTGTTTGCAATATACAGAAACTGTTGAGTTTCAAATGCCTACTCTTTATCCAAGTGGAGATTTGAGTGGGTAGTTGGGATATAGGAGAAAGGGAGAAGAAAGGAATCTTACAAACATTAATGGCTAGAAAACAGCTAACTTTTATTAGGCACTTACTGTGTGCTAGCTATATGCTATGCTTAGCACCTTACATTTTTTACTTAATACACCAAGCCATCAAATTAGGGACTATCAGGTACATTTTATAAGGATTGAGAAAGCAAGTAAATTGCCCAGTGTTACAGAGTTAGTAAATAGTGGAATCAGAATTTGAACCCAGATGACTTTGACTTTTTTCCATAACCAGCATTCTGCTTCCTAGCAACAATTTGTATATTCATGTCTATGTAAATTGGTTGTATTGTTAGTAAATAAATCTTATACTTTTGGTTGTTAAATTTAGTATCTCATTTGATTCTTAAAATAATCCCATGAAGTAAATAGGTTGTATCTTAGTTTTACAGATGATATAATAGACCCTGAAAGTTGAGCAGCATATCCTAAGTAACCACAGCCAGTAAGTGGTAGAATGAGAACTTGAACACAGGTCTCCATATTTTAGCTATCTTTCTACTGCCCCATGCTGCTTCTAAAAATTTAGCTTTCTCATCTGCCAAAGAGAAGAAAGAACTTGTTTATCCACTACTGTCATGAGAAAAGCCAGTTGTAAAACTCAGGAACTTTGTAGGATGGCCTGTTGTTTCACTGTCATCTATCTGTCAGGTATGTCCGCATGTTGGGAGCACTTTACATGAGGTTGACAGGCACTGCAATTGATTGCTACAAGTACTTGGAGCCTCTATACAACGACTATAGAAAAATCAAGAGCCAGAACCGAAATGGAGGTGAGTATGGTGCCAGGTGTCTAGACCTTCATCCCTGAGCCAGTTTTTATTTCACCAGTATCTCTAGTGTCACATTGTCACATACATTGTGAGTGTTGCTCTTAATCCAGATTGTTACTGCCTTTAGTCAGGTCCTCCTTCTCTCTCATGGGGAGTAGCACTCCATTAGACTACTAGCTTCCTTTCGACCTTACCCAGTCTGCCCGTCTGCCTGTCTTTCCAACTGCATCTCATGTTAATCCTTGCTTTGCATCATGTGCTCCATCCCATAAAGACCTAGCTCCTGAATGACCTTCACTGTAAAATCCTTCTCCAGACCTCCCAGGCAAGGTTAGTTTTCCATACATTACACCTTCACAGTTCTTTCTACTGGCCTCTCTTGTACGATACTTCACCCTGCAGTATATAGACTGTACTCATGCTTATGTAGGAATCCCACTGAAAAATAATAAGTGTATCCAGGAGGGGCAGCTCCATACCTTTTACAAAGAGACATATTTTGTGGTAAAATGGGATTCAGGGAATGCAGTCAGAACTTTTTCTCACTTAGTATCATAACAAAAGACTAGTAGCATTTGCCTTTACCCTCTACATATTACACTAAGGAGTAGAAGTTAAGAATTTGGTATTATTCTTTAAACTTTTATTAACTTATTCATTCATTGAATAAATACATATTAGGTGTCAATGTTATGGCAGGTACTATGCTATGTACTGAAAATAATATGGTGAACAAGATGGACATGGTCATGGCCATCATGAAATTACTTAGTTATGACTATATTATGTTAAACTAAGATAGGAGTTTTAAACCTAGTGACAATTTGGGCCAGATATTTCTTCGCTGTGGGGAGCTGTCCAGTGCATTATAGGATGTTTAGCAGCGTCCCTGGCTTCTACCCACTAAAGCACCCCATAGTTGCAGGGGGCAACACTACTGAACTAAGAACCAAGAACCACTGAACTAAGGTAATGTTTACAATAGAAATTCTAAGAAGCTATTGCTCCACTTACCATATAAGATACATGATTCTTAAAAATAGCAAATCACTATGTTGTACACCTGGAACTAATATAATGTTGTAAGTCAATTATACATCAATTTAAAAAAAGTTTGCTGACCCATGCAGGGGAAAAGATACATATTCTATATTCAGGAACTTAGTGGGTTCACATGAGAAATTGTACTTGAGTTATAAATTTTATTCATGAACATTTCCCCATTACAATTCAGGACTCTTTGTGCTTGTTTTTTGTGTCTCTCCTGCTAATTGGGACAGCTGCATTCATCCCTTTATCCCCAGCTCCTAGAAGAGGCATGGCACATAAATGGCCTCAATAAAAGGGAGTTGAATGAATGAAGATAGGTGGTGATGACAAGAATATGAAAGGCTGTAGTTTGAGCCCAGGTTTGACAGTAGTCCCTTCAGTGTAACTGCCACACTGCAATAGCTTTATTAGTGAATGTGCAGGCAGAGGGAAGCTGCAGAGAATTCACACTTTCTATACCAAGTACCCTGTTAGATACCTTACATAAAGAATCTTACACTTCTTTTACTTTTTGGCTATTTAAATTTATTTCCTAGTTACTTGAGCTTATTATTTTTCTTTCAGAGTTTGAACTGATGCATGTGGATGAATTTATTGATGAACTACTGCACAGTGAGAGAGTCTGTGATATCATTCTGCCCCGGCTACAGGTAAGAGATAAAGGTCATACACACACAATACACAGTACACAATAAAATGTGTGTAAAGATCTCTTTACATGCATACATGATAAAACACCATGGAGCTCAGAATCTTCTTTTTTTTTTAATTGAAGTATAGTTGATGTACAATATTATGTAAATTATAGGTATACAGTATAGTGATTTACAATTTTTAAGGGTTCTACTCCATTTATAGTTATTATAAAATATTGGCTATATTCCCTGCATTGTACAGTATATCCTTAGAGTTTATTGTATACCTAATAGTTTGTTCCTCTTAATTCCCTCCCCCCTTTCCCTCTCCCCTCTGGTAACCACTAGTTTGTTCTCTGTATCTGTGAGTCTGCTTCTTTGTTACATTTACTAGTTTGTTGTATTTTTTAGATTCTACATATAAGTGATATCATACAGTATTTGTCTTTCTCTGTCTGATTTATTTCACTTAGAATAATATCCTCCAATACTGTATAGCACAGGGAACTGTGCTCAGTACTCTGTAATAACCTAAATGGGAAAATAATTTGAAAAAGAATAGATACAAGTATATGTATAACTGAACCACTTTACTGTACAGCTGAATCATTTTACTGTACACTGTACTGTACTCCATTATGAAATAAAATTTTTTAAATAAATAATTTTAAAATAATAATAATATCCCCCAAGTCCATCCATGTTGCTGCAAATGGCAAAATTCCATTCTTTTTTATGGCTGAGTAGTATTCCATTGTGTATATATATACTGCATTTTCTTTTTTGTTCCAAATATACATATATTATTATATTTCTTTATAAAAAATTAATGTAATTATGACAATATACTTTAGGTTTTTTAAAAAAATTTTTATTGGAGTATAGTTGATTTACAAGGTTGTATTAGTTTCAGGTGTACAGTAAAGTGAATCAGTTATACATATATTCACTCTTTTTTAGATTCTTTTCCCATATAGGAGGTCATTACAGAGTATTGACTAGAGTTGCCTGTGCTATACAGTAAGTAGGTCCTTATTAGTTATCTATTTTATATATAATAGTGTTTATATGTCAATCCCAATCTCCCAATTTATCTCTCCCCACTCTTCCCCCTCTGCTAACCATAAGTTTGTTTTCTGCATCTGTGACTATTTCTGTTTTGTAAATCAGTTCATTTTTACCATTTTTTTAAGATTCCACATATAAGTGATATCATATATTTGTCTTTCTCTGTCTGACTTCACTCAGTATGACAATCTCTAGGTCCATCCATGTTTCTGCAAGTGGCATTATTTTGTTCTTTCTAATGGCTGAGTAATATTCCATTGTATATATGGACCACATCTTCTTTATCCATTCATCTGTTGATGGGCACTTAGGTTGCTTCCATGCCTTGGCAACTGTAAATAATACTTCTGTGAACATTGGTGTGCATGTATCTTTTCAAATTAGTGGTTTTGGGTTTTTTTGGGTATTTACCCAGGAGTGGAATTGCTGAGTCATATGGCAGTTGTGTTTTTATTTTTTTTGAGAAACCTCCATAATGTTTTCCACAGTGGCCGCACCAATTTACATTCCCACCAATACTATATGAGGGTTCCCTTTTCTCCACATCCTCGCCAACATTTGTTATTTGCATTTTTTATGATGATAGCCATTCTGACAAGTGTGAGGTGATATCTCATTGTGGTTTTTTTGATTTGCATTTCCCTGATGATTAGTCATGTTGAACATCTTTTCATGTGCCTGTTGGCCATGTGCATGTCCCCTTTGGAAAAATATCTATTTACTTCTTCTGCCCATATTTTTTAATGGGGTTGTTTGCTTTTTTCTTATGGTCCTCCTAATTAGCAGTCTTCACGTCTATGAGAAAGCTAGGAGATTGGGAGTGAGAAGAAAACAGAAAAAGTGATTGAAGGGTAGGGCTTTAAAAGTGAATAACACAAGAAAATTTTGTTCTTTAAAATGTTATATTATTAAGGAGATTGTAGTAGAGTAGGTTTTTAAGCTTTGTGAGCAGTTTTTCAAATTGATCTTCATATAAAAATCTAGGATATAAAACAGATGAAAGGAAGGTCAGGAATGGGAGACTGACCCACCTTAAATATCATCTTTATCGTCTTACCTCCCTTTCCTAGTGAGAAATGATTGTCCGTGAAGCATCTTTCAAGAATGAGTCTTACAGCATATGATTTTTAAAATAATATTGTAAAATACAAAGAGAAAACAGATATAGTAGGTAGCCTAAAGAGAAAGGGAATGGTCTATAGTGGAGAGTTGAAATTTATCCATGTTGTTGCACATTTCAATAGTTTTTTTTTTTTTTTTTTTTTTTTTTTTGCGGTACGCGGGCTTCTCACTGTTGCGGCCTCTCCCATTGCGGAGCACAGGCTCCAGACGGGCAGGCTCAGCGGCCATGGCCCACAGGCCCAGCCGCTCCATGGCATGCGGGACCCTCCCAGACCGGGGCACGAACCCATGTCCCCTGCATCGGCAGGCGGACTCTCAACCACTGCGCCACCAGGGAAGCCCTCAATAGTTTTTTATTTCATTTGTTGCTGAATAGTATTCCATTGTATAGATATACCACAATTTGTTTACCCATTCATCTGTTTATGCAGAATTGCAGGGTACAAGGTCAATGTACAAAAATCGGTTGTATTTCTGTACACTAGCTATAAACAACTGGAATTTGAAATTTTGCTAAAAAGGTACCATTTACAACAGCATCAAAAAATTTAAAATAGGGCTTCTCTGGTGGCGCAGTGATTGAGAGTCCACCTGCCGATGCAGGGGACACGGGTTCGTGCCCCGGTCCGGGAAGATCCCACATGCCGCGGAGTGGCTAGGCCTGTGAGCCATGGCCGCTGAGCCTGCGCGTCCGGAGCCTGTGCTCCGCAACGGGAGAGGCCACAACAGTGAGAGGCCCGCGTACGGGGAAAAAAAAAATTTTTTTTAAATAATTAAGGATAATTTTGTCAAAAGATGTGTAAGACTTAAAAGTATAAAACATTGCATTACTGATGGAAATGAAAGAAGACTTAAGTAAATGGAGATATATCATGTCCGTGGTATATTTTATACCATGACTTAGAATTGTTAAGTTGTCAATTCTCCCAAATTAATCTGTAGATTCAATTCAGTTCCAGTCAAAGTCCAAATAAAATTTGAAATAACTTGACAAACTGATTCTCAAATTTATATGAATATGCAGAGGACCTAGAATATCTAAAACAACTTTGAAAAAGAACAAATTAGGAGGACAAACACTACCTGATTCCAAGACAGTGTTGTGTTGGCCTAAAGCTAGACAAGTAAATAAATGGAACAAAGTAAAGGGACCAGAAATAAGTGTACATATATATGGTCAGTTGGTTTTCTACAGAGATGTTAGGGCAATACAATTGAGAAAGGATAATCTTTTCCACAAATGGTGCTAAAACAGTTGAATAGCCATATGGAAACCAATGAATCTCTACCCTTAGCTCATAAACTTGAAGGGGATAATAGTCTCATAAAAGCTAAGAGTATAACATAAAGAAGGAAAACATAGGTGAAAATCTTAGTGACCTTGGGTTTGACAAATTCCTATAATAAGACATAAAACCATGAATTATTTATTAAAAATTAATAAATTGGCCTTTATAAAAATTAAAAACTTGCCTTTCAAAGGACACTATTACAAAACTAAAAAGGCAGGCCACAGACTGGAAGAATATATTTGCGCAACATATATCCACCAAAGTTCTTGAATCTACACTATATAAAGGACTGTTGAACTGAATAACAACTCAGTGGACAAATGAACAAAAGATTCTAACAGACATTTACCAAAGAAAATATATAGTTGGCCAATGGCACATAAAAAGTTATTCCATACCGTTAATCATTATGGAAATGCAAATTAAAGGCACAGTAATATACACTACATACCTAGTAGAATGTGTAAAATCAGACCCTGACCCTATCAGGTGTTGGCGAGGATGTGGAGGAACTGGAAGTCTCCATATCCTATTGGTGACAATATAAAATGGTACAGTACTCTTTGGAAAAGTTTGCCAGTTTCTTAAGAAGTTAACCATACAATCCAGCTATTCCGCTTCTAGGTATTTACTTGAGAAATGAAAGCTCATGTCCACACAAAGACATAAGCACAGATAATCATAACAGTTTTATTTGTAATGGCCAGAAACTGGAAACAGCCCAAATGTCCATCAAGTGAATGGACACAAATTGTGATGTGTCCATACATTGGTACTACTCAGCAGCAAAAATGAACTATGGATGCACAACAGCGTGGATGAATCACAAAGTAATTGTGCTGAGTGAAAAAAGACAAAAAGCTGTATGTACTGTATAATTCCTTTCTAATAAATGTAAACTATAGTGACAAAAAGGAACAGTGGTTGCCTAGGTGCAGGGTAAGGGAGTGGGGAGAAAAGGGAATGAGAAATCACAAAGGAGCACAAGTAAACTGTTGCGTGGGGTGGATTTATCCATTATATTGATGTAGTGGCTTACAGCTGTATACTGTACAACTCAACACTCATCAAATTGTATACTTTAAAAATGTACAGCTTATTGTGTATCGATTATACCTCGGTGAAACTATAAAATGTATTGCAAACGTCATTGGAATACCTGTAGAGTAAGAGTCTTTTGCTCTTAGTGCTCTACTATTCTCTTATTCTGATGTTTATGTAAGAATCAGCAGCATTAATGAAAGGGTCACAGAAACAGTGTTTAAGATGGGGGATGGGAGCAAATTCTTAAGTTTTAAGCAACCACAGAAACCCAAACTGGGAGGATCCAGAACTTCAGGTCTCTTTTTTGATCCTACTGCAGCTCAGTAATTTTGAAGCAATTTGCTGTATCCCACCTGCTTTTGAGGTGCTCATTTCCTTGCTAGATATAAACTAAAAGGAATAATTTAAAGATCAAAGGTCACATAGTATATGATTCTCTTTATACGGTATATTCAGACTAGGCAAATACATAGAGACAAAGCAGATTCGCGGTTACCAGGGGTTTCAGGAAAGGGGGAATGAGGAGTGATTACTTAATAGGTATGGGGTGTTTTTCTGGTGTGATGAGAAAGTTTTTAAACTAGTGAGAGGTGGTCATGAAATAGCATTGAATTTTATACTTTAAAATTGTTAATTGTGTATTATGTGAATTTCACCTCAATAAAAAACAGATCAAAGGGATCCGAAAAACTTCAAAGTAGAGAATAGAATGGATCACAGATACATAATAAATGGGTGAGGTAAATTTGCTCGAGGCAGCAAACCAGATGGATAAATGTAGTTGGTAGATGAGTGCTCACACTTAAATGCAATGAACCACTCCTCCTCCACAGTGACTCAGTTACAGAAAATCCTAGAAAATAATCCTGAAAATTATTTCTTCTTTCCCATATTGGCTACTGTAGACTGTAGTGAAAAGAATGACATTTAAAATCTGAAAACCTGATTTCAGGGCCCAATTCTCACATTTATTATCCTTAGCTGCTACTGTTATTTTTAGAAATACTGCAAGAAATGGAATATTCTGAAGTGCAGTCAGTTGTAACTAAGGGTTCCAAAGCTCGGTCATCTCTAAGCAAGCATATTGATGCAAATGAGGTAGTCTGCCTGGAGGCTAGAAGGAAAGACCACAAAGCAACCCTCACTGAGGAGAGAGAAATTGAAATATGACTGATATCTGTTATGTCACCAAGGGGTGTGTTCTGGTGTGGGCCTCTCTATGTCCTGGATGAAATGACCCTTAAGACCACCTTCTGCTTTGATTTCTGTTCCTATTAAGCAACTCATAGGGCATCAATTTAGCTTCTCATGTGCCCTGACATTGGCAAGGAGTTGCTCTGGAATGAATTCTAATTTTGTCAAACACAAATACTGTAAGTTAATACACTGACTTCAGTCACTTCCAAGTCTGGTGAACATTAGGGATTCTAGACGCCCTGTCTGATGCAGTCCTAGATCCCAGACTGTGGTGATCCTTTCCAAGGAGCCCTTTCTCAAGGGATTGATTTCACTAAATGGCATCTCTGTCTCATTTCTCCTAATCGTCATAGAATTTTGTTAGTGATGAGTGAGAGCAAAATAGAGAACAAATGTTACTATTTATTTTAGGGCTATCCAATGATCTCTATGTCCTTGGCACAAAAAATGGTAAGGGGTCTTATGACCCAGTCCATTTGTCAGTTTTAAACTCACCTTTGCCTTTCAGGTCCTTACTCACTCAGTAAGGACTGCTAAGCCACATCTTAGAAGAAATGGAACCAGGAAATGGATTGTTTATATCCTGAGCCTTGTTCAAAATGCATGTCTGTAGACAGCTACCCTAAATCCTGGGTCTAGTCGAGAGTTGGTGCTACTTCAGAGCAGGACCCAAACCCCCAAACTGGGCTGAGTCTCAGTGGATCTCTTGGGTTAGATTCTGGTCTGAGCCTCTCCTGGCAGAACTACCAGCCAACACAGTCTCAAACTATTGGCCCTTGTGTGTGAAGCCCATATTTTTTATTCAAGGCTATACCTATACTGATGGATATTCTAGTGACCTTAGAATATAAGATCACAGGGAATAGAGGCAATAGAAAAGTGATGCTCTCTTCCACTTTGTATTTATCTCTTTACAGGGGAACTTAAAAAATATATATAGATTCCAGGTATGCGAAACTCCTTAGGAAAATCTTGAATTGTCTAGGATGTCTTTGAAATGAAATTGCCTCACCTGCTGCACCATAGGTTTTCTCTCACTCCCAGAAGCCCAGTGTTGCAGCTTCAGGACATAGAGGAGATAGCAAGCCCCCCCAACTCTCACTGTGTTCTCTGTAGAAACGCTATGTGCTAGAGGAAGCTGAGCAACTGGAGCCTCGGGTTAGTGCTCTAGAAGAAGACATGGATGACGTGGAGTCCAGCGAAGAGGAGGAAGAAGAGGATGAGAAGGTCAGACACCTGGGAGCTTAAGGGTTGGAGGAGGGAAAGTTACAGGGAATGGGAATGGTCTTTTTTGTTTTCAAACTTTAATTTTTAACTTTCTTCAACCAAAAAATACAATATGTAGTCATTAAGAGTATAGGATTTAGAGTTAAATAGACCTTGATCCATATCTCAGCTTTGCTGTTTACTAGCTGTATAATCTTGTGCAAATTACATAATCACCATTTTCTCTTCTATAAAGCAAGGATTATGAAACCTTTCTTTTAGGACTGTTGTGAGCATTAAATGAAATTATATATTATATACATAAAGCCATTAGCTTTGGGGCATAATTGCCTAATAAGTGGTAGCTATTAAAATAAATACTTCGGACAAAAACAAGACTCTTCATAATTGAATGCATACTAAGGAGTAAGCCTAGTTTAGGGGGAAAAAACCACCTACTGCATGGTCATGTTCTTTCACTACTTGTTAAAATGCTGAAAAGTTGAAAACAAGCAAGCTGTCAGGTTGCAGTCAGGTAAACTATTATAGCAATTCAACAGACTATTAGGCTGCCATTAAAAGTATTATGAGAAGTATATGATAGGGACTTCCCTGGCGGTCCAGTGGTTAAAACTCCACGCATCCACTGCAGGGGGCGTGGGTTCGATCCCTGGTCAGGGAACTAAGATCTGGCATAACGTGTGGTGTGGCCCAAAGAAAAAAAAAGTATGTGGAAATGATTGTGGTAAAGTTAAAAAAAAAAAAAAAAAGGATCTAAAACATTTGTGATTAAAATTATAAGAATATGTATAGAAAAAGGCTGGGGGAAATATAAGGAATTCTGGCCTATGGATACTGAGACAGTGTAGATGGAAGTGTAGCTCTGAGCTAGTAGGCTCCATCTAAGTTAAGTGCTAAAGGAAGTGCAATCATTCATGAATTGAAAGCCAGGCAAGGCTGAGGTGCTTCTTCTGTGGTGAGAGGACCAAAAGTAGGCATTCTTTTTTTTTTTTTTTAATGGAAAATTTAATCATATACCAAAGTGGAGAGAATGTGCCTCCATCTACCCATCACCTAGCTTCAACAATGATCAACTCAGCTGTTTTGTTTCCTCCACATCTCTACCCAATTGTCCCTCACCAGTTACCTTGAAGCAGATCACAGCCATCATATATTTCATAATATTTCAGAAAAGACAAGGGCCCCTTTTTTAAGCAAAACTATATACCATCATCACCCCCCAAATGAACAATGATGCCTTAATCTCATTAAATATTCAGTGTTCACATTTCCCCAGCTATCCTACATTTTTAAGTCTGAACTAGTATTCAAACAAGGTCCATAAATTGTAACTGGTTCATCTTGTAGAGTCAGTTCCATCCATTGTTAATTTTTCCTCTTGCAGATTTTAAATATATCCGGTCATAACATTCTGTACAAATTCTCACAATCTGTATTTTTGTGATTGTGTCCCTGTGGTATCACTTATCATGTTCATTTGTCCCTTGTATTTTCTGTAAACTAGTACTTGAGTCTAGAGGCTTTAATTGGATTTGGGGTTTTTATCCCCTTTGGAGTGGAGCAACACTACTTCGTAGGTAATAGTGTGTACTGCCCCCGGGATGAGCAAAGTCTGGCTGTCTCTCTTTTTGTAATATTAGGAGCCACTGATGATCTTTGCCTAGATCCATTAGGGGTTGTAAAATGGTGATATTCTAATTATTTTTTCATCATTTGTTACCTGTAACACTGCTATAAAGAGAAACCTCCCAAATCAACATTTAGTTTTTCATAGGTACAGTTTATATAAGGTAAGATAAATTATTTCCCTTTATCAGTTTTTAAAATAATGAGTTGATTTGATAGTATCCTCCCAAGGAGGAAAGCTCTTTTGCCCTTGGTAACATTGTGAGTTCATGGATTTAAGCATATTTGGTGTGTTTTGGACCATTATTGTCCTTGTTGATGCTCAAATTGTCCCATCTTTGGCCAGTGGGGGCCCCTCAACTTGACTTGTGAGGCTTTTTGATACAATCATAGATAGTCTCAGCCCCTTGCTTTCTGATATATGTTCTAGTCATGTCTTGTTACCTTCTAGCCTGGACCTAGAATTAGCCAGTTTTCCAAGAAGCCCTTGGTTGCATTAATTGGGATATGATATTTAGAGACCACAGTCTGGGCTCATTGCTACAGCTGTGTTTCTAGGACTTTACAGTTAACAAAGCTAGAGGAAAATTTTTTTTAAGCTTCAAGTACACTATGAGTTTGTACTTATTAATCTTATCGATCTTACACCTGCATCTCTTTTCTTTCACGTTGGAAATCCCATCTTCTTAAGAAGCATACTTACTTACCTCTCACTACTCTTACATAGTCCCAGAATAATGGTACCAGCACTAAACAATAATGGATTAGAAACATTACAAAAATTTTGCTTGTTTTGTTCTTAGGGTTATCCATGTATTCAAATTACTGTTTTAAAGTCACTTGGAGGTGGAATTTGGGACGGAATGGGGAGGAGAGTGTAAACTGTGTTCCTAGATGGTTGTCTATAAGCCTGTGCTCATCACTGACCCATTCTAACTCTTTTCCAGTTGGAAAGAGTGCCGTCACCTGATCACCGCCGGAGAAGCTACCGAGACTTGGACAAGCCCCGGCGCTCTCCCACACTACGCTATCGGAGGAGTAGGAGTCGGTCTCCCAGAAGGTTAGGGCCCTAGTCATTGGCCTCTTCCAGGGAGACTTTAAGCACTGTAGCATAGAAGTTTGGCCTTCATGGAAGGAAAAATGCCAGCCTATGGATAATGTCTGCTTGTCAATGTATTAGTTGCTACAAAACCACCACTCACAAAACCTCAGTGGCAGACATTTATTTAGTTCACAGGTCTGTGGTCAGTGGTTTAAGCTGGGCTTAGATAGGAGGTTTTTTGAGTATAAACTATGGTCCCTCATCTGGTGCAATCAGTTGTCTTTTGGCTAGTATAGGACAGCCTTAGCTACGATGACTGGAGCAGCTCATCTCTTCTCTATGTGTGTCACATTCTAGGCTAGGTTAGGCCTGTTCCCATGGCAGTGGCAGAATACAAGAGCAAACAAGCCCAACCATGCAAGTATCTTTCCAGTATCTGCTTGCATCACATGTACAAGCATCCCATTGGCCAAAGCAAGTCACGTGGCCAATCCCAGACTTGGAGTCAGAGGGTATTAAAGTTACATGACAAAGGACATGGATAACAGAGTTGGGTGAAGAATTGGGGTAATTTTTGCAATTTACGATATCCAGTGCACCTACTAAGGTTCTTCTTTCTCTTTTTTCTTCCCGTATAGGCGGAGTCGGTCTCCCAAAAGAAGGAGGTAGGCCTTTAGTGACTTGTGATGAAGGATAGGGATTTGGGGAGGGGGATGCTGTTGTTGTGTTTATACTGTCGGACAGATGTGGGAGTCTGACCAGTTATTTCCACAGCCCCTCCCCTCGCCGAGAAAGGCATCGGAGCAAGAGTCCAAGACGTCATCGCAGCAGGTCCCGAGATAGACGGCATAGATCCCGCTCCAAGTCTCCAGGTATAGCATTTGGGCCTTTTGCTATTGGTTGTTTTAAAGAAATGTAATAGGAGCAATTAGCCTCCTGCAGTACAGCAGTACCTTACTTTATTATTGTCTAGGAAAAAAGGAAGTGGATATAGAATTTGAAAATTAGACTTCACATCTTAACTGTCACTTACCAGCTTTGTTGATAGGAGGATGAGCTTCAGTTTTTTCATCTGAAATTATAGGAGTAAGACTTAACAGATTAGTTGTAAATACCCAATGTGATATTTTTGAAATTTAGCCATAAAGCCTTGTGAATACATATGAAGTGAGTTCAGTTCTCTGCTACCAACAGTGTCCCTATCATAGGCCAAAAAATATTAAGCTAATGAAAGGAATTGGGAGAAATGACAGTGGAGGAATAGGAGGGTAGAATCTCATTCAATAGCCTTTTCTTCCCCAGGTCATCACCGTAGTCACAGACACAGAAGCCACTCAAAGTCTCCTGAAAGGTATGGATTAACCTCTATTTTGACTTAAGAATTTCACTCTTTATTCAGAAATTAAAGTCCCAATTACAACTAAGGTGGACCTGAAATTTTCTTGTATTGATGGAGACACTCAGGAATTCTCCTTAATTACAGGACAGAGTTGGGCTGTTGCCCTGAAAATTACTAGAATTATATATACTGTGTTTTGTTTTTCCTTTGTAGGATTGCAGCTTTCGATAAAGGCATGAGCTTTAATCTCAGGAGACCTGGGGTTCAGTCCCAACTTTTAACACTTAACAGTTGAGTGACATTGGACAAGTCACTTTCATTTGATAAATTTTTATTAGAAACTTCTATATGCTGTACACTGTTAGGTGCACTCAATCTCTCAGAGGTCATTTCCTCAATGGTAAATTTTGGAGAATAATGCCTAACTTGGTGTTACTCTTAAACATAAAAACACCAAGTATATTTATGAATGTTGGGTATCATCTCTGTCCCCATCAGTGTTAGCATATCCCAGTTTTCCTCAAAAGTCCTTGCCCAGGTTCCCAAACAGCTGTTAAATTTAATGATTTGTATGTGTTGCCATTTCAGATCTAAGAAAAGCCACAAGAAGAGCCGGAGAGGGAATGAGTAACGAACTCAGTTTGGTTTTAGTCCAAGTGGCCTTCTGTGGAGATAAAGGCATCTGTCTATGTGCAAGAATGAAGATCTACTCCCCAGGCAGCTATGAGAATATTCTGGATTTTTTTTTTTTTTTAACCAAAAGTTTCTTCACTTTTTCTTTTTTAAATGAAAGAGGTGCTGAGTTTTGTATCTTGTTTTGAATCATAATCCACATGTTTGTTTGAGAGATAATGCTTCCTAAGGGCTGCTTTTGACCTCTTTGTACAACCAACCTTGTTTGTACTCAAATTTATGAGGGTAGAATGGACTGGAACAGAAGGTATGAAACAAGGGGAGGATATGGCCACCTGGTAACCCTCTTGTTATTAAATTTGACACACCCATTTCCTGTTTTCCTGTGGTTTAGTTTTGGTTTACACTGATTAGAACTGTTCTGAGAATCCTGAGATTTGTGCTGCTGCTTGCTGTACCGTTAAAAAACCAAGTCAGTAAAATATATTAGCTCCAAGTTTTATTTCTAGCAGCAGCAAGTGGTAATAAACATGGAAACTGACTGGTTAGCAGCAGCTTTATAAGAAAAGAATGAATTCAGTTTGTAAGGTTTCTTCTGGATCATTTAACAGTTGCACTGAATGTTCAACAAACAGTAAAACTTAACACTTTTTATATAGCGTTCTTCCACAGTGTTGTTTCTTCTTCCCCACAGCCTTGAATTCCAGATTAAGGTGCTCAGCGCCTTTATACTACGGGCATTGACATTATCAAATCTAGACAGTAGTAGTAAGGCAACTAGGTTGAAAAAATTTGATGGAGAGAAAAGTATCTAATGCCACTCAGGGTTTTAACTTGAGTTGCTGGACAACAGCACCATTCACATAACCAGAAAATACAGCAGGAAGAGACCAGGTTTTAGAGGGGTAGGTAAGGTAGTGAGGGTTGTGGTAGCAGTGAAAATGATGCATTCAGTTTAACTTGAAGTTTAATTTGAGACAGCTAAGGTATATCTAGATAAAGCCCATACATCATAAATAAAAGCACAGTGATCCAACCCTGAATTGACAATGTTTAGGTAATTGTGGAAGGTGTAGAATTGAATGCAGTGCCCAGGGAGATGTATGTATATGTAAGAAAAGCCAGTAATCATAGGCAACACCAACAACACTGTTGAGGAAGAAGTGCAAACACCGATTGAAAACTGAAATGAATCATTCAGAAAGGTAGAGGAAATAGAGTGGGTTTAGAAGCTAAGGACACAGAAGTAAAATAAGGACTGAATAGTGTCCACGGGTATTGATAATCAAGAGGGTGTTGGAGTCTTTGCTAGAAGAGTTTTGTCTACCTGTTCTTACCTTTCCTCCTTTAAAAAGGAAAAAATGATCAAATGATTTCCTGCAGCTCTGTCCTTGGCAAGAATTGTGAAGACCAACTGCCTCACAGGATCCAGTTTCTTGGGAAGTCATATTTGGTCATAGGATAAACATCCTATTGCTTGCTGTTGAACTTAAGGACTTTTGCATCAATATTAAAGCATTTTGGGATCATAGTTGAGATTTCATGTTCTTCACTGATTGCTCTCCTGATAATATCTGAGCTAATAAAGGTCCATAAGAGCTATTATGGTTCATCATACAACTATATATAGGACTGCCTTTAAAAATTAAATATAAGCACCTCTATTTGTATCTGCTATAGAGTCCTAGCAGTTATTTCTTTATCAAAGTGTTCTAAATGGAAAGAAATGTATGCTGGCTGAATGACCTTTGGACCAACCAAGTCATCATCCAGTATACTGTTGAAATAAAATTTTAAAATTATACTTTATTTTTAAACTATAAAAATTTAGAAACCCACCCCAAAACCCCAATAATTTTTTTTTTTTTTTTTGCGGTACACAGGCCTCTCACTGTGGTGGCCTCTCCCGTTGCAGAGCACAGGCTCCAGACGCACAGGCTCAGCGGCCATGGCTCACGGGCCCAACCACTTCACGGCATGTGGGATCTTCCCAGACCGGGGCACGAACCCGTGTCCCCTGCTTCGGCAGGCACTCTCAACCACTGCGCCACCAGGGAAGCCCCCCAATAATTTTTAATACCAGAAATAAACCTCCCCAAGCATAAACTATAAACTTAAAGCATACTTAAGGTGGGACGTGTCAAACCTCTCTCTAGAGATCATTTTGATAAATTACAGAATTGTAGAGGAGATGAATTTAGTACAGACTTTGCTGAAGGACCATTTCTGTCAACTATGTGCTAGCCTACTGGATGAGTGAGGCCTTGGAACTATATAGCTTTACAACTTTTGACTAGCCTATATTAAGAGACACATTTTACATCTTACCTCTGAACTCATACATATTCTGCACTAAAACAAATTTCAGGAAAAAATTCGTATTCCCTGTGCAAAATACATTCTGATATTTCTTATGCAGTATCAGTTTTACTATCGGGTGCAAACCACTGAATTGATTACACTTCCCACAACTTTAAAAGCTTTGCCATAGGGCACAATGACCTGTTAATACTAAGGAATACTAAGGAATGAAGAGATATGTGTTCTCAGAGGCAAAGGAAATAATGGATTTGGTGAGAGGCTTCCAATATAACTACCCAACTTAAAGTTCATTCCTCTAGCCCCTTTCCATTATTTTTGGTAGACTGACCTAAGTTTAAATAAGCATTAATCAGAAAAGAATGATCACAGATGCTGGCCACTCCCAGCCAAAAGTTAAAAGTAACAAGTTTCCACAGACAAAAAAGATAAAATAATCTGTTTTTTAAAATGCAAGAATACAAGTTCAAAGAGATTAAAAGATAAGAGATGGAAATTAAGCATGGCAGAATTTAAGAAACAAAGATTTGAAAATTGGGAAACTGAAAGTCTTATTAGAAAACCCAAAATACAAAATAGACAAGGCATAGAGAAAATAGGCTGGAGGGGGAAAAAATGGAAAATAATAAAAAGGTATAGAGATAATCAAGAAGACATGAAAAGAAATCCTGCATGTGTATAATTGACATTGCTGATAAACAAAATTGAGCAAATCAAACTTTAAAAATTCAAATAGAAGAAAAATCGCCTTGATTTAAAAGATAAAGAATTATATAGGCATCCAAGCAGAGAAATCAAGCCATGTATAGTGAGGGAAAAGATCAGGATGATCTCAGGTCTTCATTAAGGCAGAGAAGCAAAAGGCTCCAAAGGTCAGGAAAACAAAGTGTGCCAGGAACTTTACACCCAGCCAAAGTTGTCCTTAAAATATAAAGGGAATAGACATTCTCGAGTATGCAAGTGCTTAAAAGCATACAATCACTTGGGAAAAAACTGCCTGATAATGAAATTTACTCAGCAAGAAATGAATCAAATTAAGGACTCAGGAAAAAAAGAAGCGGTAAAAGAAATGGTAGTAAACATTTTAGAAATTTTAAATTAAAAATGGGAAATTGGGCTTCCCTAGTGGCACAGTGGTTGAGAGTCCGCCTGCCAATGCAGGGGACACGGGTTCGTGCCCCGGTACAGGAAGATCCCACATGAGCCATGGCCCATGAGCCATGGCCGCTGAGCCTGCGCGTCCAGAGCCTGTGCTCCGCAACGGGAGAGGCCACAACAGTGAGAGGCCCGCGTACCGCAAAAAAATAAAAAATAAATAGAAAATAAAAATGGGAAATTATCGTAAGACAAATGAAATATTTGAACATTGTCTATATATGAATAATATAACCAGGAAGTAGGGGAACTCTTTTAAGTGTCCTGGTTTCATTTTTTATGACAGGAGTCATATACTATATCTAAAACATACAAGAAGCTAGAAAAAAATTACTCCAGCCTCTAATGTTTTCTGTAATTGTCCTTAATTTTGAAGGAGTCTTTTAGAACTAGATTCTCTTGTAGAAAAAATTTTTAAGTTGAACATTTCTTCACTTTTAGATTTTTTTTGTTAAATCCAAGTAAAATTAATTTGCCAGACGTACTAAATATAGCATATAAACCCACTTTTGTAAAACTTTTCCTGTGTGTGTATCTGTATATATGTGTACATATATGTATATAATGTATATATTTTAAGAGATGGTTTGAAAAAATGAAGTTCACTAGATATTAATAGTATTAATTTCTGGTTTATGGGTTTTCGAGTGATTTTTATACCTTGTTCTTTTACTTAATGCTTTTTTTGGTAATAAACAAAGTTAAATTATCCTTTACAAGGAAAAATTGAGTTGGAGTTTAGAGCTTTTTTTTTTTTTTTTTTTGTGGTACGCAGGACTCTCACTGTTGTGGCCTCTCCCGTTGCAGAGCACAGGCTCCGGGACGCGCAGGCTCAGCGGCCATGGCTCACGGACCCAGCCGCTCCACGGCATGTGGGATCTTCCCGGACCGGGGCACGAACCGGTGTCCCCTGCATCGTCAGGCGGACTCTCAACCACTGCGCCACCAGGGAAGCCCCCTAGAGCCTTTTTTATAAGCTTACCAACACAGTTTACAGATCGTTTCTTGGAACTGCAAATTGGTAACCACTTTTTGGCAATACACCAATTTGGCAATATGTAGCAGGAACCTTAGAACTTTTATCCTTTTTATCTAATAATCCCATTTATAAGAATTCACCATAATAGAATACAGTTGACCTTTGAGTAACGCAGGTTTGAACTGCATGAGTCCACTTGTATGCAGGGTTTTTTCCAATAAATATTACTATCCTACATGATCCAAAGTTGGCTGAATCTGCAGATGTGGAACCATGGATATGGAGGGCCAACTATGGTATTTGAGCATCCATAGATTTTCGTATGTGCCACAGATGCTGGAACCAATTCTCTGTGGATTCTGAGGGATGACTATAATCCAATACACACAAAAATAGCCTTATCCTATCATCATTTTACATATATTTTTATGTAGAGAAGAACTGGAAATAGCAAAAATGTCCATCTGTAGGGAACTGAATTAGTAAATTACATAGTATATCATTAATATTCATATTTTTAAATAATCTTTAATGGCAAGGGAAAATATTAATCTCTCCAAGTGATTAAACATTACACAAAACATCTCAAAGCAATGTGATCTTAAGTGTGTGTGTTCTCTGCAGAAGATTGATAATTTTTTTTTTTGCGATACGCGGGCCTCTCACTGTTGTGGCCTCTCCCGTTGCGGAGCGCAGGCTCTGGACGTGCAGGCTCAGCGGCCATGGCTCACGGGCCCAGCCTCTCCACGGCATGTGGGATCTTCCCGGACCGGGGCACGAACCTGTGTCCCCTGCATCGGCAGGCGGACTCTCAACCACTGCGCCACCAGGGAAGCCCGAAGATTGATAATTTAATTTTATACTTTTCAATTGATCTACAATGAATTTGAATTCATAATCAAAAACTTAAGTTTGTAATTTATATGAAAAATTTGTAAACTTATGAAACTCAGCTACTACATAAATTATCAATACAAACTAAGAGTTTTCTATTTTTCAGCTTGGAACAGTTTTGCAGTTATTGAACACTGGCAATTACTGAAGGAGGAATAAATGAGATGCTAAAAATTACTATATAGAACACTGTTATACAAATAAAACCTAGGTCACTGGAGTTTATTGCCCCATAAATACCTTTTGCCAGGTGGTATACTGCCTTCCTTTGGGAAGGAAGACTGAACTGGGGGCAGTCTCTTGCTGCAGATTGGCAGATTGTTTTGTTTTGTTTTTGGCCATGCCGCATGGCTTGTGGGATTTTAGTTCCCCGACCAGAGATCGAACCCAGGCCCTCGGCAATGAGAGCGCAGAGTCCCAACCACTGGACCACCAGGGAATTCCCAGATTGTTTTCTTTTTAATGAATATTTCAAATATATACAAAAGTAGAACAGTAAAATGAATACCCTATTCTCTAAGACCTGAAAGGAAATGAAATACATAGAACACTGACTTTAAAAGAAAATCTTGAATTCTCCAAGTAACAGTTTAACAGAAAAGTATATGTTGGGCCAGGTTATCTCATTAACAAAACAAATAAGCTGAACTTCACCACTTAGTAGGATTCCGTGGGATGCTGACTGAAGCTTTTTTTTTTTAATTGAAGTATAATTGATCAACAACACTGTGTTAGTTCCAGGTGCACAGCATAGTGATTCAATATTTCTCTACATTACAAAATGATCACCATGGGATGCTAAGCTTTAATATGAAAAACTAACAGTAAACACACTTGATCTTAACATTTAACAAATGTCTTTCCAGGGCTATAAACACCACAGGAAAGTCTTCAACCTCTTGCAATAGATTTCAAGCATCTTCCTTCCATTTTGGAAAATATGGCAAAAGCCCAAGTGCTCTCAATATTTAAGGAATGCATATCTGAGGAAGCAGAACAAAGATAACATACTGTTCTTAAAAGACATTTGTATTATTCTGCAGATTTCCAAATAAATCTATAGTATGATTTGGTCTAAAATCCCTGGCAAATCTCTGAGTTGTTTAGACAAGATGACCTCACCTCAATGTATAGTACCAAAAACAGCTACAAAATCTCCCACCAACAACACAAGTTTGAAATCCAACTATAATCACTGATCACAAGGCATTATTGGTAAACACCATCCTCACAAGTACACCTTCCAGGCAGTAGTACAGGACTCAGAATGGATAGTCTGGCACATGTTAGTTCCTCAGTAAATAAGAATTACCTTCCCTCCACTAAACTCTACTTCAAAAGATCTGATTCAATTCTATTTCCAACACATAACTGTGCTAACTTGAGAATTCATTTTGTTTTGCACCTCAGTTTTCCCAATGATAAAATGAGATAGGATCTGCTTCTATCAACCTCATATGGGTGTTGTGAAGATCCAATAAAATAACATGAAAAGATTCTTAGATCTTTTTCTAAAACTAAGTCTGTGATTTAGAATACTCTATTCAATGAGAGTAAAACAAATCTCTGAATTATTACATTATATTCCTATCATCTAAACAACCAGATGAATTAACAAAATTTGACTCTTGTCAAAAAGATTTATTAACTTAAAATAGAATTACTTCAAATACAGACAAAAGCAAATTTCTGTTCAAGTTGGAATATTTTCAATATACAAGAATGTAAAAGAAAAAATTCTAAATCTTCATGTTGAAGTTTTATTTTATTATTTTTTTTACCTTTTAAAAAGTTTTTGGCACTACAAGGTTCTGTAAAGAATAGAAGTGACAAATTTAAAACACATGAAAGTCTTTCCTAATTCTTAAGAACAATATATATAAAGTCTGAAGCAACCAAAGTATGAATACAGCTAATAGAAAATAAAGAATGTAATTTTTAAATTCTCTCTTTATACAATTCATCAAGGTTAAACAAAACATAAAATTCCCTTAAAAATAGGGTAATAAAATAGATGAAATTTGTATCACTCAATTCGGTGATACTAGTAAAAACTATAGTTCATATTTATATACAAATAATACAGTCTTTAAAAACAGTCTTAGAATTTAAATAAGCTATCTAAACGTGTTAAAATTTTAAATCAGGACCTGATTTGTTTTGCTTTCCATTAAATGTCACTTTTTCTGCTGAATGTAACTGACATTGAGGTACGGATACCCTTGAGACAGCAGGATTGGCTGGTTGCTGTGCATCGGTAGAGCAGCTGAAAGAAAATGGACTCGCATTACTCCGACACGTTTCCTCTTGGTGGGTGGGGACAACGCTCTCTACACCGACGGGTGGCACATCTGTCTGTTGGACACAACACAGACAGGAAACTGAAAGGCTTGTGCCTATTTATCTGACAACCTCTTAGAATTAACTGTAGCTAGTTCTCTTTTTTCTATTTATATAGTAAAGAAGAGATGAAGCATGTCAAAACATTTAGTCGGGGGAGAAGGAGGAGGAGGGAAGGAAAATGTGGGTATGTGAAAGAAAATAGAGGAGACAAGAGAGATGGAGGGGAGGAATTAAGGGGAAAAAATCCACCAGGGAAGAACTTCAGACTCTCCTCCTCCCCCAAAAGGGCTTGTATGACCAATAGTAATTTCCCTCAGCCCTAGTTCTTTGCTCAGAATAAACCAGCCATAGTTAAGGTTCTGCCATTCTATAATACAGCAATGCCCCACCAAGTACAATGGATAGTTTACGAAGGCTTAAGTGTATCAAGCCTGATAATCATACCAAGGGATTCCCCTGAGAAGTTATTTTATTTAGTCAACATTCCCAGAGTGCCTTTCTTTACTTTCTTGAACTCCTAGTTTAACTGTATTAACTCTGACTCTAGTTTTCTTAACTCCTAAGTTAACCAAGTGCTGAAGGCCAGATTCAGACATTCCCTATTTGAACTGAGATACTGCTGAGGCAAGTAGGTTAGATAAAATGCTATTCATTACTTAGATCAAAGCAATTATTGGTACATTAGTACCAAGAGAATATAATCAATTCTAATGTCATTCAAGTCTTAGTTTTACTAAACAAATTTGACTGTCACTACTCAACTCAAAAACTTCTACTGGATCCCCACCACTTACTAAGTCCAAACTCCTTCATAATATGGCCTCAGCCTACCTCTCTAGCCTCATCACCTATACATTTTTCCATTTACCTCATCTAGTCCTATTATTTTCTCTTTTCTCTTTTTTCCCTATAGGAAAAAAGTTTCAGTGAAAAAAGTTCAGTATAATATGGATCACTTTTTTCAGTGAAAAATGTTCTCACTGAGGCAAAACTAGTGACTTTGCATGTATTATGGCCTCAGCTAAGAACACTCCTCCTCTCTAATCTCTACATGATCTCTAGGAAAAAAATCCCATATCTCTTTCAAGATCTAGTTTGAATGTCAAAATCTTGTGCAATTTGATCCCTGGTGTCTATATTCTGCTCTCTCTGCTAGGGCAAAGTTAACTGATTCCTCTAAGCTCCTCTTCTTGTCTATTTCACAGGTCTGGCTTTCCTAATAAAATATGCATTAAGTGCAAGGGTTTTATTTAATTCTTGCTTGAGCAATAAGCACCTAGCGCAGTCTGACACACAGTATGCTCTCTCAATAAATATTTACTGAATTCATAAATTTTCACTCCAAGATCCTGGCCTTTACAAAGGCTCCTTGTCCCAGAACAAAACCCACCCAGCCTGTGACAAATACGTAAGCAATGGTACCTTGAGTATAGAAAGGTTTGTTGGGCTGATATCTGGCATTTCCCTGATGCATGAAGTTCTGATGCAAACCATAAGGCCACGAAGCTGGGACAAGAGGGAAATGGGGTCGTGGTGCATGTTCCCAAGGAATTGGAGGATTTAGTCCTGGAAATCCTGGCTCTGCATTTCAACAATAAAGGAGAGACATATTTTAAAACATCACTTTGTTCATTCAAATATTCCTTCATTCCACAAAGATTTATTGAGTATCTACTACTGACCAAGAAATATGCTAAATGCAGAGGATACCAAAAAAAATTTTTTAAGGAATAAAAACACTGTAATTGTTCTCAAATTATTCATAAAGGAAACATTTAAGAAGACATACACAATAATATGTGGTAATTGCTATAACAGAGCAGTGGAAGGTGTCTAAAGTGAGGAGTAACCCAATTGTTCAAGGACAGAGAAGGTTTTCCTAAAATGATGGACTAAATTGAGTGTTAAAGGACAAAGAACTAGTTATGCAAAATGGGACAAGGAAGACATTTTAGACAGAAGGAATAGTGTGCTCAAAAGCCAGGAAGCCGGAAAATACAGCAAGTTTGGGAAGCTGCAAGACGATTGGCAATACAGAGACAGAGGTAAAGGAAGGCAGCGGTAAGAGAAAAGGCTGGACAGGTAGGTAGGATCTATATTTCAAAGAACCTTAGTACATCACTAAGGAGCTTAACATCTTATCCTAAAGGCAATGCCAACTATACCAGAATCAATTATATCTTGGCCTGGAAGGAGATCCTATTAGAAGCTGAGGCATTGTGGTGAAATAGCCGAAAACTTGGGCATTGGAGCCAAATAGGTCTAAGTTCAAATACCAGTTACAAAAATTACTAAGTTTTAATTATGAACCCCAGGTTGTTATGAGGATTAAATAAGATAACAAAAATAAAGTAGCCTACACAAATTATGTCATATTAAGCAGGAACTCAAAAAATATGAGTCCTATTCTTTCTATGGCAAACCACTCCCACCAATCTACTTCCCTTTAAGATCTATCTTTAAGTACGTCTTTCAAAGCACAGTAACCCCTGAATCTTCTGGATCATTTCTGGTGGCTTTTCTCATTCAGGATCACAATGTGGCAGGAAATAATCTAAAAGACACTGTCCTTATTCACTAAACTTCCTAGCAGGAAGTTAGGAGGTACAGGATAGGGAGGAGTAGGCAACAAGAAAACTGAAACCACACTCCGAGCCACACTCCTACCAAGCTCAGTCTTCTCAGGAGGTAACCAGGTAAACAAAGCAGCTAGTTCACTGCAAGTTCATAAAGCCAAGTTACAACTAAGAGCTAAAGCTGCAGAGCTCAGAGTTTACAAAAAATAAGACTGGGTATACAGTATTGAGGTCCTGACCAATTGAGAAATGTTTTAACATAAAAGGGTATCTTTTAGAATATCCTTCAATCTCTCTTGGCCATTTTTCCCAACCAAGTATTTTCATAATACAATTAAAGATAGTCTGAAAAATTATCATTAAAGATAATCTGAAAAAATGGGGTAAAAACTACTCATACAACCTCCTACTCTAATACAACCACTAGTATCATTTTAATATATCCCCATCCGGTCTCTCCATTTTTAACATAATGTTAACTTTAGCTGTAATATTAACTAGGAGTTGCGCACCTATCCAACAAATAATATTTGCTGCGTAACACTTTATTACATAATAATAATACACTATACAAATAATGTATCTACATCAGGCACTATACTGGACACCAGGGAGACAATGACAGGCAAGAAACAATTCATAACCTCTAAAAGTTCAGTCTAATGCATTATGCAGACAAGTAGACAGGCGATTTCAACACAGGAAGACAAGTGCTATAATATGGATATTAAGGAAACATGAAGGAGAGAAATGATACCTAATACAACTGGAAGACAGGATCAACAGGAATTAAAGACTTCCTGAAGAAAGTGATCTAAATTTTAAAACAGAGGATGAGTAAGTTAGCCAAGCTTTGGAGCAAAGGAGGAGGAGGTGAGAGTGAGCAGGAGAGTTAATGGAGAGGATATTCCAGGCAGAGGGAACAACTTAGGTAAACAGTCAGGGGTAAGAGTACGGTGTGTTTGTAGGATGTTAATTAATTAGTTCATTAAGGCTGAAACAGAGATCAAGGAGGTAGGGAGAAGAAGGAGTTAAAACTGAGTCGACATATCAAAAGGCAAAGCACTGGGTCTGTCTTCATGGTTATATAACTCAGTGACTATCAAGAAGCATATATATCATGGCATGCACACAATAAATATTTGTTGAATGAGAGAAGCAGAGGCCACATTAGAATGGCCATGTATGACATATATCCTTTGTTCCTGGAAATTTAAATGAGTTCCCACATTCTGGAATTTCTGCTCAGCAAAATATATTACCTGTATTATTCCAAAGAGGTCTCAGCGCTTTAAGGAATAATATATATTTGCTTAAAATTATCACTAAAATTATTTTGAAAATTGATAAAGGGAAAGAATTAAGCTTTTAGTCTGCATTTCCTATACAAACAATATTTCAGGATAACTAAGCAGTTAATAAGGAAAAGAATCACAGACAAAAATTACAGAAGAATCACAAAGAGTAAATAGAAAATACTGATAACTGCTAAATCTGGGTAATGGGGGGGGGTCATTATACTTTAATCTCTCCTTTTGTGTACATTTCAAATTTTCCCTAGTAAGAAAAAATCTACATATAAAACTAGATGAATAGAATTTATCAACTATTTTTAAATATGCAAAGATAAAAAAATGACTGGATGGTAATACACCCAAATATTTCTGAGCAGTTCTGTCTAGGAATTGAGATTATATATGATTTTCTTTTTCAAATGCTCTACAAAGAATATGTATTACTTAGATATCAGTAAAAAAAAAAAAAAACTATTCTTTCTTAAGCTACAAAGTGCTACTAATCTTTTTCTTTTTTAAAAGTTGCTCCTTACTATAAGGGGACTTCCCTTGTGGTCCAGTGGTTAAGACTCCACGCTCCCAATGTAGGGGGCCCGGGTTCGATCCCTGGTCAGGGAACTAGATCCCGCATGCCGCAACTAAAAGAGCCCGCATGCTACAACTAAGACCTCACGTAGCCAGAGAAGTAAATACATATTAAAAATAAAACAAACAAACAAAAAAAGTTAATTTATGGGATTCCTGGTGGCGCAGTGGTTGAGAGTCCGCCTGCCAATGCAAGGGACACGGGTTTGTGCCCCGGTCCGGGAAGATCCCACATGCCACAGAGCGGCTGGGCCCGTAAGCCATGGCCGCTGAGCCTGCGCAAGAGGCCACAACAGTGAGAGGCCCGCGTACCACCAAAAAAGAAAAAAAACAAAACAAAACAAACAAACAAAAAATTGCTCCTTACTAAAAGATAGTTAAGGGTCTAGGGCAAAGATTACAGGTTTTGAAGAAAGAAACTGGTTTAAACCTTGGATCTACTATGATTATGATAGGATGAGAGTTACTTAACCCTTCAATTTCCTCAACTGTAAAATGAATGCTAGTAGTACCTACACCAAGCAAGACTGCAGCGAAAATTTAAAATAATAACAAAATAATAACTAAAATTTATGTTTATTACCTCATTTAATATTCACAACATCCCTGTGAGTTAGGTGCTATTAATTCACCTATTTTACAGATGAAACCAATGCACAAATAGATTACGCAACTGCCCAATGCCACATAATAAATGGCAGAGCCAGGATTCATATCCAGGCAGTCTGAATCCACAGCCTATACTCTTTGTCTAATGTTATACTGCCCCTGCACAAATACTGCTTGCCATCTTTTTACTCACATTTATTTCCCAGGTTCAACCAATAATACCAATCATCCAACCTTTCTACAGACAGATACAAAAGAAGAAAAGGAAGGGTTACCCGAATTTCCCACTGTACCATTGTTCACCAGGGAATTTGGAGCCACAGTACGAGGCCAGTGTCCATCATGAGAGGAGCTAGGGATTGCCACAGGTCTGGCAGCAGGCTGTGCAAAGATGATGCTGGGATCGTTCAGGCCAATATTGCTGGGGGCGCTGCCTGGTGCAGAATGGATCACTGGGCCGTGAATAGGCCAGGATGGGGCAGGGATCTGGAGGGGGTGCATTGGCAACAATCCCATATTGTGCATGGGAGAATACTGAGCTGGTGGTGACTGAGGAAAGTTATACATAGGCATCTGGACCTGATGGGGGGGCTGGGCCCCCTGCTGAGGTGGGCCAAGCTTGGGTTGGGATCCTGGCTGAGATGGAGGCTGGGTAATGGCAGTGGATTGGGAAGAGTTCTGTGGAAATGGCTGGGGCTGAGGAGAATAAGATGGTGAATCAGACTGCAAAGGAAAAAAAAAAAACATTTTAAAATTAATTTACAAACATCTTAATTTTATAAAAGCAGAGATTATCAAAATATAAAACTATGGAGTTATTTTACTAGAATATTATAAATAGAACTCTATGATATACATAGTAACAAATAATAACAGAACCTCATTTTATATGAAGGCAGAGTTTTTCCCAAAGTTCTCAAACCCTCTCTCACAGAGGTTTTATCTCATAAACCTTTTCACTGCCCAAAGAAGAGAGCCCAGACATCATACCCATCATGTAGAACCCACAATTCCAATTTTAACTAGAAATTTACATCTAAATATCTCAGAGTCACTTTCATTCAGCTCCTCAACAAGCATTTACTGAGTGTCAATTAAGTATTGGGGGGACTTCCCTGGTGGTGCAGTAGTTAAGAATCTACCTGCCAATGCAGGGGACACGGGTTAGAGCCCTAGTCCGGGAAGATCCCACATGCCATGGAGCAACTAAGCCCATGAGCCACAACTACTGAGCCCGTGTGCCACAACTACTGAAGCCCACGCACCTAGAGCCCATGCTCCACAACAAGAGAAGCCACCGCAATGAGAAGCCTGAGCACCACAACGAAGAGTGGCCCCAGCTTGCCGCAAATAGAGAAAGCTTGCCGGCAGCAATGAAGACCCAACGCAGCCAAAAACTAAATAAATAAAAAAAGTAATTTTATAAAAAAGAAAAAAAAAGAATTAAAAAAATTATGTACTGGGCATTGTTCTAGGTATTAAAAATATAATACTAACATGTATGCCCTCATAAAGCTTAAAGTCAATGGGGGAAAAGAGGAGGAACAGATAAAGTTTACATAAGCAATCACAATACAGTATAATAATTACTATGATAAACACTGTATAATATACAATGAAATCCCAGAGCAGGAACACCTAAACCCACTTTGGGAGAAGGAGGGAAGATAAGATGAAGGAAAGTGGAAATCTTCCTGAAGGAAGTGACCTTTAAGCTGAGACTCAAGATAAATAGAAAACAGTCTTGATAAAAGGGTAGAGATAAGGAAAAGGGAAGATTCAGTTAGAGGGAACAACATAATTAAAGGTTATAGGTACAAAAATACATGTCCTTTAAAAAAAAAGTAATTGGAATCTGAAATGGTTGCCTAGGCTAGGGAAGCAAATGGTTGTAAGCTATTTTTTACAGATAGAAACAACAGGACCTTGTGACTGACTGGATGTGGAGGCTGAGGGAGGAGTAGTAGTTCAGGAAACTAGATAGATAGCGGGATCATTCAATGAGATGGAGAACACAGGAGGAAGAGGCAAACCTGGGGAGTTGGAAAGAAATATAAGCTACATTCTAGACATGTTGAAGCTGCAGTGCTTTGTGAGACCTCCAAATAGCAATGTTCATTAGTCAGACTCTTACCCAAATCTCAGGTGAGAAAAAAGTGAGTGCTAGAAGCAGAAGATGAAAGTTAGGGGCACCACAGGAAAGTGATTAGAGCACAGGTTTTGGAGACAGAACCTAAGGATACAAGTTCTGGTTCCAAGTGCCTGCTGACCTCATGCAAGAAACTTAAATCTCAGCTTCTTCACCCGTAAGGTATAAATAATAATAGAATCTACATCAGAGGTTTTTATGAAGATTAACTACAACAATATATGTCAAAAATATAAACACCAAATTCAGAATAGAAGATACATTTTAGTAGCAAGGAAGGGATGGTAGGAAGTTTAAGATGGGAACAGCATCCAAGAGGAATGCATAGGGGTTGTCAACTGTGGGTAATACTTTAACAAACCAAAAACAACAAAGCATTAAGAATTGTTAAAACCTGGTGGCAGTGCATGGATGTTTATTATTTTCTATAATTTTCAACATTTTAAAAATATTTTTTAATAAGAAACAGGAAGAACGAATGCATATATAGCACACAGCACTCAATAAATATTAGTTAATATAACTGTTATTATATAACTTTTATGAAACTGTCAGGCCCATAGTAGTACATATTCAAATGTTTGAGGTAGGGTTAGTGGGCTCCTAAATGTTTTTCCAAGACAAGCCCTACTGTTGCTCTTCAAATTCTCTAAGAATTTTTTCTAAAATACAGATCACATCAGATTTAGCATGTTTTAACAGATAACAGCTTTGAAGATACACAGACCTGGGTTTGAATCTTTTAATTTTTCTTATTCTCAGCTTCCCAATTTGTAAAATTTGATCATACCAATACCTACCACTTCACATGTCCATTCAAAGGATTAAATGTGATAATACGTGTGAAGCACTAAAAGCATAGTGTCAGATTTAGAGTAAGCATTCAGTTAGTATTTAACTATTAATTTAAGAAGTGCAAGGTGAATACAGATTTAGACAAAGGTTAGAGCAACTCAGCAAAGTTAATAGACCTGTGAATCTGAACACTAATTAAATACTCCATCTTTCACAGGATATAGTTCACTAGGTATCCATATCAGCGATGAGAAGACACACAAAATTTCAAGCAAGTGAAATGCCATGCATGTATTGCCCTAACAGTAATAAACCCTTAATACATCTCAATTTTGGGGTCTATTTTTAATTAATGGTACTCATATTCTTCCATTATGCAAAAGCTAAAACATCAAAGTTATCACCTAATTTTTTTTTTTTTTTTGCGGTATGCGGGCCTCTCACTGCTGTGGCCTCTCCTGTTGCAGAGCACAGGCTCCGGATGCGCAGGCTCAGCAGCCGTGGCTCACGGGCCTAGCAGCTCCGCGGCATGTGGGATCTTCCTGGACCGGGGCACAAACCCGTGTCCCATGCATCAGCAGGCGTACTGTTAGCCACTGCGCCACCTGGGAAGCCCTATCACCTCATTTTAATCCAACCAACAACCTTATTTGGTAGTTACCTTATTTTACAAATAAGAAATAGGTTCACTGAAGTTAAGTAGCTTGCCCATAGATATAAACCCAGATCTACATTACTCCAAAAGTAATGCTCATTCTAGCTGATGTGCCTAGCAAGGACACCTCTATAAAGCACTGTGTAATCTGGAAGATTGTATTTACCAATCTGAAAGATCCTATCACCTACCAAAATTAGTACTATCTTCCTGCCAAGACCAACCCATCTACAGGCAGAGTACTTACACATTCTGAGGACTGTCTAGTCCTTATGGACTGATCACCTTGTTGTTGGGCTGAACCAGCCACTTGTTGGGCATTTACAAGATTGCGGACCAGCTGGGCTGCTAAGAGAAGACATCAAAAAGAAATTCAACAGATAAAGAAAATAACAGAGAAACGACAATCAATAAACTCTCTTCTTCAGTACAACAGTCTCAAATCTGAGATTTTATAAACTTGGACTTTTAAACTTATGATTATGTTAGTGAAGGACTTTTAACAACTCATTTTTTTTCTTGTTTGTTAAGCCATTTCTCAATCCTTAGAGCATTAAAAAAAAAATACACTGGTCCTGGAAACAAGAACAAGTGTCATATTGCTTTTCTAAAGGAGACAATATATTTATTTAAGAAAATAACTTCTGCAATAAGAATCTGAATAACTGGAAATCATCACTTGTATTTTGTTTTTTTCTTACAATAAACTCTCATTTGGGTTTCTAATTCATGAAATTCCTTGTGATACATAACAGGAACAGATCTCCCTCTCTCATAAAAGCAGTGGGAAGAGATATAATTTCTCCTATATGTTCCCCAAAAAATCTCTCTTTGATAGATTGTTAAGGTACAAAATCATACAGCTATGTTTAGAATAGAGAATAATCAGGGTCCTTAGAATGACACCAACATAAATGACTTTATTTCCACCAGAAACTATTTTTGGCCTTTTCTATTTACCTGCCACACTGCTATTCCTCTGACGGGCCAGCTTGACCTCTGGGCACTCCCTTCGCACATGTCCTGCATCTCCACAGATAAAACATCTGAGGTCTCTGGGGTCTCTAAAGTCTCGAGTGTCGTGGAGGTCTCGGGGGTCAAGAAGGTCTCGGGAGTCTTTCTCCTCTTCATTCCCTTCCTTCTCTTCTTCACTGTCTTTCTTCTTTAGTCTAAACAGTAAACTGCTGATACCAATAATGTGGGGCTAGGGACTTATAAACTGAATGAACTATATAACAAACTAAACTATACAAGAGTCTCACAATAAAGGGATTAATGTGCCCATCATTTCATGCATCATTTTGAAGGCAAGGGTTCTCACATTTATAGTACACCTACTCATATGGCAGAAACTGGGTACTCTAGTAGTTTTATAATACAATATCAATATTTATTATTTAGTATCAAATTTTAATCTTGTAACAATCCTTAGAGGTTGGTATTTACTATCTCCATTTTATAGAGGAAGATACTTGAGGTTTAGAGAAGGTAAGTGTCTTCTGTAAATTTAACAAAGAGCAGTGACGGAAACTAGGAGTTTACTCTGTCTGAAAAGTTCTAAGCTCTTTATATTAGGCAAGACTTGATGACTAAAGAAGGGATTATCCTGGCCTATTAACATAGTATATAGAACGTAGTAAAGTATATTCCATAGATGTATTTTCAGGGGGCACAAAGGATGTGTATTCCTTAAGGTAAATATTATATAGACATATCTCACAGCATATACCTCAAAGATTCAATTAATTATATTTTAATTATTGGTTTTCATAACTGTGAGGTCCTCAGCAAGAACCCCATATCTTGGTCTTTTCTTCCCCTTGGATTCTAGCACAGTTTCCAGCACACAGTAGGTGTTAATAAATGCTTCTTCAGTTAAAAAAAAAAACCTGAGTGAATTAATGAATAAATGAACAAATAAACATCATGAGACACCACTATACCAGAAATAAATCCCACTCTTTCACAAAATGCCACTCAAACATATATTGACCTAAAGGTTCAACTGAAAGCCCTGAACTTTCTCAACTTAAACATATCTGAACACAGTCATAGCTTCAATTTGTCTCACATTTATTTTCCCTGCAATGTTGATACATAATCATTTGCCAACCTTCTCCTTTTAGGGCAGTCTTTCATGTAGTGGCCTATTTTTCCACACACACGGCAACATCGATCATTGGGAGCCAGTTCTCCATCTGTTAGTACTCTGGAATCAAAGAAGTACTCCTAGGGAGAAAATACAACTTTACTAGGAAAAAAATCACTAAAAACTTTTGAATCCAAATGGAAAGGAGACTAAGACGCAAAAGTGATTTTTTGAAAAAGGAAATAAATATCAAAAAATATTTCACTGAACTAAAACCATGATATGAAAACAAGATTCAGAATTATCATCATCAATATCACAGCTGCTAACAGTACTAACCACTACACAGCCACATTATTTTCTCATTCATCTGTAGCATCTTTGTGTAATTTCTCAATGAAAGTAGATATTATTTCCATGCTCATTTTATAGATGAGGAAACTGAGGCTCAGAAAATTCAAGTCGTTTGCCCACAGAAAAACGCTGGTAAGTAGCAGATAAAGGATTTAAAGCTAAGTCTGCCTGATTACAAAGCTCATGTTTTCTGCCCCACCAGCCTACTTCCAGAAAGGAATCATTCTCTTTACAAGAGCTCTATGTAAAGAAATCAATCCTCTGGTTTATTTAAAATATCACTGGATTTGCATTCAACATTTCAATAATATATAACATTTACTATATAAAGTAGAATATACCTAAAAAGACTGTAAAGAACCAATAAGAATTAAATCATTTTCCCAAGTCTTAGAAGAATCAGGCTCGTTTTTGCTTTATCCTACTACCTTGCTTATGCTTCTAAGCTTTACCTCAGTTTTGCACTATCACAGAGACTAGTTTTTCCTGATAGTACCCATATCTTTGGATGGCAAGAGAACATGTCCACTTAGCACTCTTTGATTTCTTCCTTAAATCTATCTAATGTCAGGGATAAAAGTAATAAGAAACACACTGACTGGGATGGCTATTAAAAAAGAAAAAAGACAGTAACAAGTATTGGTGAGGATGTGGAAAAACTGCAACCCTCATATATTGCTGGTGGGAATATAAAATAGCACAGCTCTGTTAGGAAACAGTTTGGCAGCTCCTCAGAAAGTTAAACATAAACTTATCAAAATGACCCAGCAATTCTACTGTTATACATCCAAAAGAAATGAAAACATATATCCACACAAGATTTTGTACGCAAATATTCACAGCAGCACTACTCATAATAGCCAAAAAGTAGAAACAATTCAAATTTCCAACAAACTGATAGGAATGAATAAATAAAACATAATATAACCATACAACTGAATATCATTCAACTATAAAAAAAAATGAAGTACTGATACACGTTACAACATGAATGAACCCTGAAAACATTCTGCTAAATGAAAGAAACCAGTCACAGAAGGCTACATATTCTTTGATTCCATTTTCATAAAATGTCCACAGTAGGCAAATCTACAGTTGTGAGACGAAAAAGGAATGAGGATTGACTGCTAATGAGGACAGGAGTTTCCTTGAGAGAGGACGAAACATTCTAAAACTAGATGTAGTGATGGTTGCACAATCCTGCAGATATACTGAAAACCAATGAATTGCTCACTTTATATAGATGAACTGTACAGTACATGAATTATTTCTCAGTAAAGTTCTATTTCTAAAAAAGGATGCAATATAATTCTATACATTTACTATTGATGAAACCAATATAATTAATTAAAATCTTCATCATCATATTTTCTGACAGGACAAAATGAAGGACTTTCTCAGTTTACCCAGTTGCTTATGGCTGAAACCTAGGAATCACCCTGAACTTATTCTCCTTAACGCATCACCTCTAATTAATCACCAGGTTGTATCCATTCTACTCCTGAATATCTATCTCTTTAGATATTCTTCTTTCTTCAGCCCACCATCCTAGTTAATGTGGCCTAGACCTGGGGTCAGCAAACTTCTTCTGTAAAGAGCCAGAAAGTTAAAATTTTAGGTGCTGTGGTAAAATTGAAGGTATTATGTAGGTACTTATATAACAAAAGAGAAAGCAAATTTTCACAAATTTTTTACTGAAGAATTTCAAAATATACTAACAATAATAGAGTGTAATTTTTTATATGTTTATTAATTAGAAAAAAAAGGATACTTTCTGGGGGAGCCATTTTGCTTAACTGGGGTTCAAAGTTAGTGTTCCCTATCATTAAAATAGAAGGCAAATGTTCATTTGTTAATGCTAATCTGCAATTATATTTTTAAGTATTTCATCTTTGAAAATGTTTTTCACAGATGAAGAGGTTGAAGATTTAAGGTAAAGAGAATACAAATGGATCTAGAGTGCATACAGAAGGACTAGTCTCTGATAAAGAAGAGATATCTGGTGATTGGCCAGCAAAATGGCGGAGTAGAATGACATGAGCTCACCCCTTCTTACAAAAATACCAAAATCACAACCAACTGCTGAACAACCAACAACAAAAACATAAAATAAAAAACACACTGGAACCTACCCAAAAAGATACCCTACATAAAAAGACAAAGAAGAAACCACAACAAGATGGTAGGAGGGGTGCAATCATGGTAAAAATCAAATCCAATACCTGCTGGGTGGGCAACCCACAAACTGGAAATTAACTATACCACAGAAGTTCTCCCACAGGAATTAAAAGTCCTGAGCCCCACATCAGGCTTCCTAGCCTGGGGGTCTGGTAATGGGAGGAGGAGCCCCCCGAGAATCTGTCTTTGAAAGCCAGTGGGGTTTGACTGCAGGAATTCCACAGGACTGGGGAAAACAGAAACTCCACTCTTGGAGGGCATACACAAGATCCCGTGCCAGACCAGGACCCAGGGAAAAAGGCAGTGACCTCGTAAGAGACTGGGCCTGATCTACCTGCTAGTACTGGAGGGTCTCCGGAGGAGGTGGGGGGCAGCTGTGGCTCACTGAGGAGACAAAGACACTGGCAGCAGCAGTTCTGGTGAGCACGCATTGGCATGAGCCCTCCTGGAGCTCCCATTTCCTCCCCAAGACCTAGCCCCACCAAACAGCCTGTAGGCTCAAGTGCTGGGACACCTCAGGCCAAACAACCAACAGATGGGAACACAGCCCCACCCATCAACAGACAGGGTGCTTAAAGTCTTCCTGAGTACAGCCCTGCCCACTAGAGGGACAAGACCCAGGCCCACCCACAAGGGGGCAGGAACTAGACCCTCCCACCAGGAAACCTGTACAACCCTCTCAGACAGCCTCATCCACCAGAGGGCAAACAGCAGAAGCAAGAAGAACTACAATCCTGCAGCCTGCAGAACAGAAACTGCAATCACAGAAAGTCAAGACAAAATGAGACAGCAGAGGAATATGCCCCAGATGAAGGAACAAGACAAAACCTCAGAACAACTACTAAGTGAAGTGGAGATAGGCAATCTACCAGAAAAAGAATTCAGAGTAATGATAGTGAAGATGATCCAAGATCTTGAAAAAAGAATGGAGGCACAGACTGAGAAGATGCAAGAAATATTTAACAAAGACCTAGAAGAACTAAAGAACAAATAAACAGAGATGAACAATACAATAATTGAAATGAAAAATGTAAAATATATAGGAATCAATAGCAGAGTAACTGAGGCAGAAGAACAGATAAGTGAGCTTGGAGACTGAATAGTGAAAATCACTGCCATGGAACAGAATAAAGAAAAAAGAATGAAAAGAAATGAACACAATCTAAGAGACCTCTGGGACAACATTGAATACACCAACATTCACATTATGGGGTCCCAGAGGAAAACAGAGACAGAAAGGACTTGAGAAAATATTTGAAGAGATAATAGCTGAAAACTTCCCTAATATGGGAAAGGAAACAGTCACCCAAGTCCAGGAAGGGCAGAGAGCCCCAGGCAAGATAAACCCAAGGAGGAACACGCCAAGACACATAGTAATCAAACTGACAAAAATTAAAGAAAAAGAAAAAATACGAAAAGCAACAAATAACATACAAGGAAGCTCCCATAAGGTTATCAGCTGATTTCTCAGCAGAAACTCGGCAGGCCAGAAGGGAGTGTCATGATATATTTAAAGTGATGAAAGGGAAGAACCTACAACCAAGAATACTCTACCCAGCAAGGCTCTCATTCAGATTCAATGGAGAAATCAAAAGCTTTACAGACAAGAAAGAGCTAACAGCATTCAGCACCACCAAACCAGCTTTGCAATGAATGCTAAAGGAGCTTCTCTAAGTGGAAAAGGCCACTACTAGAAACAAGTAAAGGTAGGAAATTATCTGCACACAAATATGATGTCAAAACCAGCAATTGTGAGAAGAAAAGAGCACAAATGCAGGACATTGGAAATGCATTTGAAATTAAGAGACCAGCAACTTAAAACCATCTTGTTTATATGTAAACTGCTAATTGAAATCTCATGGTAATTGCAAACCGAAAATCTACAACAGATACACACACACACACACACACACACACACACACACACACGAAGAATCCAAACACAACACTAAAGTTAGTCATCCAATCACAAGAGAAAAGAACAAAAGAGGAAGGGAAGAAACAAGACCTACAAAAACAAATCCAAAACAACTAAGAAAATGGCAATAGGAACATACATATCAGTAATTACCTTAAAGGTAAATGGATTAAATGCTCCAACTGAAAGAAACAGACTGGCTGAATGGATACAAAAAAGAGACCCACTTCAGATCTAGGGACACATACAGACTGAAAGTGAGGGGATGGAAAAAGGTATTCCATGCAAATGTAAATCAAAAGAAAGCTGGAGTAGCAATATTCATATCAGACAAAAAACGCTTTAAAATAAACACTGTTACAAGAGATAAAGGACACTACATAATGATCAAAGGGTCAATCCAAGAAGAAAATATAACAATTATAAATATATATGCACCCAACATAGGAGCACTCCAATGTATAAGGCAAATACTAACAGCCATAAAAGGAGAAATCAACAGTAACACAATAATAGTGGGGGACTTTAACACTCCACTTTCATCAATGGACAGATCATCCAGACAGAAGATCAATAAGGAAACACAGGCCTGAAATGACACATTAGACCAGACTGACTTAGTTGATATTTACAGAGTATTCCATCCAAAAGCAGCAGAATATACATTCTTCTCAAGTGCACATGGAACATTCCCCAGGACTGATCACAAGTTGGGCCACAAAATGAGCTTCGGTAAATTTAAGAAAATTAAAGTCATATCAAGTGGGACTTCCCTGGTGGCACAGTGGTTAAGAATCCACCCGCCAATTTAGGAGACCTGGGTTTGATCCCTGGTCTGGGAAGATCCTACATGCCGCAGAGCAACTAAGCCTGTGCGCCACAACTACTGAGCCTGCGCTCTAGCGCTTACGAGCCACAAATACTGAGCCCATGCACCACAACTACTGAAGCCTGCATCCCTAGACCCCGTGCATTGCAACTACTGAGTCCACATGCTGCAACTACTGAAGCCCTTGCGCTCTAGGGCCCGCGTGCCACAACTACTGAAGCCCACACGCCTAGAGCCCATGCTCCGCAACAAGGGAAGCCACCACGATGAGAAGCCTGTGCACCTCAACAAAGAGTAGCCCCTGCTCACCACAACTAGAGAAAGCCTGCATGCAGCAACAAAGACCAAGACAGCCAAAAATAAATAAAATAAAGTAGTTAATTAAAAAAAATCATATCAAGCATCTTTTCTGACCATATGCTATGAGATTAGGAATCAACTATAAGAAAAAAACTGTAAAAAAACACAAACTCGTGGAGGCTAAACAATATGCTACTAAACAACCAATGGATCACTGAAGAAATCAAAGAGTAAATAAAAAAATACCTACAGTCAAATGAAAATGAAAGCACAATGATCCAAAACCTATGAAACAGGTAAAAGCAGTTCTAAGAGGGAAGTTTATAGCAACGCAATCTTACCTCAGGAAACAAGAAAAATCACAAATAAACAACCTAACCTTATATCCAACCAGAGAAAAACAAACAAAACCCTAAGTTAGTAGAAGGGAAGGAACAACAAAGATCAGAGCAGAAATAAATGAAATAGAAAAGAAGAAAACAACAGAAAAGATCAATGAAACTAAATGCTGCTTCTTTGAAAAGATAAACAAAACTGATAAACCTTTAGCCAGACTCATCAAGAAAAAAAAGAAGAGGGCTCAAATCAATAAAATTAGAAATTAAAAAGGAGAACTTACAACAGACACCACAGAAATACAAAGGACCATAAGAGACTACTACAAGCAACTATATGCCAATAAAATGGACAACCTGGAAGAAATGGACAAATTCTTAGAAAGGTACAATCCCCCAGGACTGAACCAAGAAGAAACAGAAAATATGAACAGACCAATCACAAGTACTGAAATTGAAACTGATTAAAAAACTCCCAACAGGGACTTCGCTGGTGGTCCAGTGGTTAAGAATCTTCCTTCCAAGGCAGGGGACGCAAGTTCGATCCCTGGTTGGGGAACTAAGATTCTACATGCCACGGGGCAACTAAGCCCACACGCTGCAACTACAGGACCCACACGCTCTGAAGCCTGCGTGCCACAACTACAGAGCCCACGTACCACAACTAGAGAGCCTGTGTGCTGCAACTACTGAGCCTGCATGCTCTGGAGCCCACATGCCACAACTAGATAGAAGCCCACGTGCCGCAATAGAGCTGGCACGCTGCAACAAAAGATCCCACGTGCCTCAACTAAGACCCGATGCCGCCCAAAATAAATAAATAAATATTAAAAAATAATGATAATAGAATAAAAAATTCCCAACAAACCAAAGTCCAGGACCAGATGGCTTCACAGGCAAATTCTATCAAACAGAGAAAACACCTATCCTTCTGAAACTATTCCAAAAAATTGCAGAAGAAGGAATACTACCAAACTCATGCTATGAGGCCACCAACACCCTAAAACCAAAACCAGACAAAGATACCACACACACAGAAAAAAAATTACAGGCCAATATCACTGATGAACATAGACACAAAAATCCTCAACAAAATATTAGCAATCCAAATCCAACAATACATTAAAAGGATCACACACCATGATCAAGTGGGATTTATTCCAGGGATGCAAGGATTTTTCAGTATATGCAAATCAATCAGTGTGATACACCACATCAACATATTGAAGAATAAAAACCATATGACCATCTCATAAGATGCAGAAAAAGGTTTTGACAAAATTCAACATCCATTTATGATAAAAACTCTCTAGAAAGTGGGCATAGAGGGAACATACCTCAACATAATAAAGACCATATATGACAAACCTATAGCTAACATCATACTCAACCATGAAAAGCTGAAAGCATTTCCACTAAGATCAGGAACAAGACAAGGATATCCACTTTCACCACTTGTATTCAACATAGTTTTGGAAGTCCTAGCCAAGACAATCAAAGAAGGAAAAGAAATAAAAGGAATCCAAATTGGAAAAGAAGTAAAACTGTCACTTTTGCAGATGACATGATACTACACATAGAAAACTCTAACGATGCTACCGGAAAACTACTAGAGCTCATCAATGAATTCGGTAAAATTGCAGGATACAAAATTAATACACAGAAATCTCTTGCATTTCTATACACTAACAACAAAAGATCAGAAAGAGAAATTAAATAAACAATCCCACTTACCATCACATCAAAAAAAATAAAATACCTAGGAATAAACCTACCTATAGAGACAAAAGACCTGTCCTACGAAAACTGTAAGACGCTGATGAAAGAAATCAAAGATGACACAAACAGATGGCGAGATATATCATGTTCTTAAATTGGAATAATCAATATTGTCAAAATGACTATACTACCCAAGGCAATCTGCAGACTCAATGCAATCTCTATCAAATTACCAATGGCATTTTTCACAGAACTAGAACAAAAAAATTTTAGACTTGCATGGAGACACAAAAGAACCTGAATGACCAAAGCAATCTTGAGAAAGAAAAACGGAGCTGGAGGAATCAGGATCCCTGACTTTGGACTATACTACAAAGGTACAGTCATCAAAAGAGTATGGTACTGGAACAAAAACAGAAATATAGATCAATGGAACAGGACAGAAAGCCCATAAATAAACCCACACATCTATGGTCAATTAATTGATTACAAAGGAGGCAAGACTATACGATGGAGGAAAGACAGTCTCTTCAATAAACGGTGCTGGGAAAACTGGACAGCTACATGTAAAAAAATGAGATTTGAACATTCCTTAATACCATATACAAAAATAAACTCAAAATGGATTAAAGATCTAAATGTAAGACCAGATACTATAAAACTCTTAGAGGAAAACATAGGCAGAACACTCTTTGACATAAATCACAGAAATACCTTTCCCAAGCCATCTCCTAGAGTAATGGAAATAAAAAAATAAACAAACAAATGGGACCTAATGAAACTCAAAAGCTTTTGCACAGCAAAGGAAACCATAAACAAAATGAAAAGACAACCCACAGAATGGGTGAAAATATTTGCAAATGATGTGACCGACAAGGGATTAATCTCTAAAATTTTCAAACAGCTCATGCTGCTCAATATCAAAAAAACAAACAACCAAGGGGCTTCCCTGGTGGTGCAGTGGTTAAGAATCCGCCTGCCAATGCAGGGGACACAGGTTCGAGTCCTGGTCTGCGAAGATCCCACATGCTGTGGAGCAACTAAGCCTGTGCGCCGCAACTACTAAGCCTGAGCTCTAGAGCCCATGAGCCACAACTACTGAAGCCCGTACACTTAGAGCCTGTGCTCCGTGACAAGAGAAGCCACCGCAGAGAGAAGCCTGTGCACTGCCACGAACAGTAGCTCCTGCTCACTGCAACTAAAGAGAGCCCATGCACAGCACAAAGACCCAAAGCAGCCAAAAATAAAATAAATTAAAAAAAAAATCCAATCAAAAAATGGGCAGTAAAACTAAACAGACATTTCTTCAAGGAAGACATACAGATGGCCAAGAGGCACAAGAAAAGATGCTCAACATTGCTAATTATTAGAGAAATGCAAATCAAAACTACAATGAGGTATCACCTCACACCAGTCAGAATGGCTATCATCAAAAAACCCACAAACAGGGCTTCCCTGGTGGCGCAGTGGTTGAGAGTCTGCCTGCCGATGCAGGGGACACGGGTTCGCATCCCGGTCTGGGAAGATCCCACATGCTGCAGAGTGGCTAGGCCCGTGAGCCATGGCTGCTGAGCCTGCGCATCCGGAGCCTGTGCTCCACAACAGTGAGAGGCCCGTGTACCGCAAAAAAAAAAAAAAACCCACAAACAGTAAATGCTGCAGAAGGTGTAGAGAAAAGGGAACCCTCTTACATTGTTGGTGGGAATGTAAATTGGTACAGCCAGTATGAAGAACAGAATGGAGGTTCCTTAAGAAACTAAAAATAGAGTTACCATAACATCCAGCAATCCCAATCCTGGGCATATATCCGGAGAAAAACATAATTTGAAAAGATATATGCACCCTAATATTCACTGCAGCACTGTTTACAATAGCCAAGACACAGAAGCAACCTAAATGTCCATCAACAAATGAATGGATAAAGATGTGGTACATATATATAATGGAATATTACTCAGCCATTAAAAAGAACAAAATAATGCCATCTGCAGCAACATGGATGGACCTTGAGATTATCATACGAAATGAAGCAAGTCAAACAGAGAAAGACAAATATCATATGATATTGCTTATATGCAGATTCTTTTAAAAATGATACAAATGAACTTATTTACAAAACAGAAATAGACTCACAAACTTAGAGAACTTATGGTTACCGGGGAGGAAGGGTCGGGGGGAAGGATAGATTGGGCGTTTGGGATTGACATGTACACTTTGCTATATTTAAAATAGATAACCAACTGTATGTATCTGTACAAGGACCTACTACTGTATAACACAGGAACGTTGCTCAATATTCTGTAAAAACCTAAATGGGAAAAGAATTTGAAAAAGAACAGATACACGTATATGTATAACTGAATCACTTTGCTGTACACCTGAAACTAACAGAACACTGTTAATCAACTATGCTCCAAAATGAAATAAAATTTTAAAAAAAGAAGAGATATCTGAAGATGTAAGCAGATTTATAGATCTGGTAGCAGAAAGCTGAAGGAGTGTCTATCTATCTAATATCTTTGTCTCAAAGGGAAAACATGTAAGCGTGAGAAGGGCAGAGTAGAAAGATGGGACAAAGCAAAATGGGTACTGAATTTTGAGTAAAATAAATAAAATCTGAAATAGTTTTACTGAATGCGAGACACAGGTAACTAAAGAAATGTAGTAAGAATCTCAGATAGTATTGAAAGTCCAGTTGAGGCTGATGAACATTAATTTATAGTTGTGCTATACAAATAAAACTGCCTAGCTTTAAGATTTTTTTCCATCAGTGCTTAGCCCAAGCATAGAGAGATGGTGGATGGCTGAGTTCATGTTAAGGTTAAACACATAATGGTGCAAAAGAAGGACAATGGTACAAAGGAATATAAGGTATATGCTGGAGGTACCAGGGAATCTGTTTAAATGGGGGGAAAAAATGAAGACAGTAGATAGCTGATAGATAGGGAAAAAATGTGTCAATATGTCAGAGGACCTAGTGAATAGAAGAAGAGTTGAAGTGGGAATGTTCGAGTGAGCAAGAAAGGTGAAAGAACAGAAAATATACTTGTCTTCATCTTCATTAGAATCTAAGGGGATGAAACACATCTACTTTGTATGCTGTTATAATCCCAGTACATAGCAGAGAAATAGGTACATGGTAGAAATTCAGTAAATATGTGTTGAAAGAATAAACTTTACTATGGAAAATATAAACATGAAAGACTATGTAACAAGGTTATTTTTCTACTGTATCAGTTATAACACTGATATCAACCTAAATGTCCATCAAAGGAGAATAGTTAAACTGGTATATCCAAGCTATAAAATACCGCATATTGACTTTATAACTGAATAAAGTAGATTAAAAGATGATTGGCAGATCCACAGGCCCTTTGTGACAGGCTCCAAACTGATGTTTGGTTCTTACACCAAATCACATTCAAGACCAAAGAGTTTGATATCTATGATGACTACTTATAACATACTGAATAATTAAGAGTTACTAAAATTTTGTATTCACAGACTAAATTAGCACATTTCCAATTTACCGAGGACGCTACATTAGTATTTTACTAAAAAGTCTGACTGCCCGAAACTGCTAGGTTCCTACCAAACATATGCACATACACACACGAATAGAATTCCCACAATTTTCAGGTAAAATGCTTTATCAGTGCATCACCAGATTTGTTGTGATCTGACTGTGCTTTTCATTTACTGCTATTTTAATTGTTAGTAAAATTATTGTTGTATTTTCCTTTTGTTAGATATTTTGTTCCTGCAAGAATTTTGTGTTGTTTCAAATTTCCTGTTATTTTATTTCCATTATAATTATTATCACCCCCACCCTCTATTAGGCAGGACTATCAGAAATGTTCCATGGGGAAAAAGCTCTAGATTTTTTCTGCTTTTCTTACCCCACAACCCAAGAAAGAGTTATGAAACTGGACTGAACAAGATCAAGGATATTCATTATGCAAAAACAGAGACCTGGTTTCTCTTTTGAGATTTCTTCTCTTTTCTTTCACTGTGAAACTATGACATCCTCCCATTAGAAACCAACCCAAAACCAGAGTAAGACCAAGAGGAATGGGGGACGCTACACCACCCATTTCAGGCAAAAAGAATCCTCTTAGTTCCATGCTAATTCAGCTTACCAAAGGCTACACCAAAATTACAAGCAGAAGCCTCAGCAAATAGAGTATTACTTCAGTGTTGACCTCTCTGTTTATATTTTCATCAAGATTTCTAGAGACAGAAGAGAGGCAGTAGGCAGACCCTCAAATTCAAAATTAAAGGATCTTGAGTCTTGACTATCCACCTGCATTTGTTCAACAAATGCTTATTTGATGCATCCTATGTGCCAGAAATTGTGACAGGCACTGGAAATACGATGGTGAACCTTACAGACATGGACCCTGTCCTCATGGAGCTATATAGTCTAGTGGGGATACAGAATTTAACAAATAGATTAAATAAACAAAATTTAGCAAATATATATCTCACTATAGACTATGATAAGTGCAATAAGAACAAATAGATCTGGCACAGCCAAATAAATAACACCAACTTGGAACAGGATTAGGTTTCTTGTACTACAAAAAAAAGAAAAAAATTCTATAAGGAAAAAGAAAAGATTCAGAATACAAATTATGTAAACTTACAGCTTCTCTGCCAATGAGTGGATAAAAGGGGGTACCAAAAAGTTTCCTTCCATTGATAAATGCTTTCATGATGAAATTGGTCACTATTGAAGAAAGAAGAAAAACAATAAAGATGCAGACCTTAATGTGTAAGAGCTTTAAAAGTAGGGGATTTCTATATTTAAAACTTACTTTTTCTAGAAACTCCAGCACCAAGGTTATGATTCAAATCAAAAGGGTCTAGAAAAGAAATATTTTATTTTTTATTTAAGAATTATGCTCGTTGTAACATAAATACAGTTAGTAGCCATAACTAGAGTTTAACTCTACGTAACTCAGACCATCAAAGTCAGAAAATTATTCTTTTATAATTATAGATTAAAGGATGGAAACTGATAAAAACCAAGAGGAAGAATCTTCCAAATTCTAATGTGTTTCAGTTTTCCCCTCAGTGTCACTGGCCAAATAAAACTCTGGCTTTTTGTTCTGTTTTGCTCTGTTTCGTGTTGTTCCTGAATTAATATCAGCTGAATGATTACCTTCAATAGCAATGCATTTGGATGTCCACTGCTTCTCAAAAGTTGTCAATAGCTTTTTCTGCCGAATGCTAATTACATATTCTTTGAAATCAAATTCTTCAGTATAGAAGCGAAGCAGTCCCAACCAAAGCTCTCCTAATGTTTCTGTGTTCTTTCCAAGTGAAGGTAAACGTTTTTTCTACAGGTGAGAAAAAAGAAAGGAGAGAGACATGTCTATACTTATCCAAAATATGGACCCCCAAGTCCAAGTAAAATTATTAAATTAAATTATGCAAATCCTAACATGCATCAGTGAGCATTCCATAACATAAAAACTATGAAAAAATTACCAGTTCTTCTGTTTTATCAAAGAAAAAAGCATTCCATCCATCAACCATTCTCTGTGGAATCTGTTTTCCATCAAAGATCTGCATTAAAAAATCAATTCTACTATTAGATTTCAAGCCATCCAACCTAAAAGCCTAAATACCCTCATATCATTTTAGAATTTACCTATAATAGACATAGTGAAGCACTTATTCCAAAAGAAACAGTCAAGATGGTATAATCTGATGTCAAGTTATTAATGAATAAAATGTATCTGAAAGACCAAAGCTGGGAAAGGATATCTTAAGAACCTCAGACTCTCCAAACGATACATTTGATATTATCTATTTGGCTATCAAAACACATCCAGCCCAAGTTTAATGAAGTAAAACTAAAGAAAAAGCAGATGAAAATAGCATTTTCATCAAAGGATCACAGACACAGAAATACATAAGACATAATACTTATTGATTGTACACCTTAAAGGAAATCGAAGAAGCTATTTGTTATGGGGAAGGGCTCTAGTACCTTTAATCAGTTATCTGTATCAGATGAGGTTGAAAAGGGCCAGGACATTGATTTTTTAAAACAGAAAATTAGGTAGCTTTCCTTGACATTTTGATAAAGATCGTGAAATCTTCATGATTAATTATGAGTAGTAATTCACTGTCCTAAGAAAAGGGGGGAAGGTAATGCTACTTTACTAGAAGAATTCCACAAGGTGACTGTACAGGCACAACTGACCTCTACAAGCAATTTTGAGACTTATTTTCTATAGGAGTTTTAAGAAAGAGATGCAATAAAGTAAAAAGTTGGAGTAAGTTCAGAGTCAGCAGACCTCATTTCTAGTTTTAGTCCTGCCAAGTAGTGATTCTGGACAAGACAATTATCCTTCCAAATCCTCAGTTTTCCCAATGAAAATAAGAGATTAGCTTAATTAGGTCAGTTTTCTTCAAATTTTATTTTTCTTTTAAGCTGTAGAATCCCTTCCTAAAATGGAAACTTCCTGTAAGTTCAACATGTAAAACAGATAAAAACAGAGGTACTCTGATAAAAGCCTGAGTGGAGAAAACTATACCTTATCTTTTCCTTCCTCCACTCCTCACACATACACTATTGAGCTCCTAGAGCTTACCAAAACATACTTTAAAACCACTAGATAAGGTTGTCCCCATGGCTCCTTCATAGATTAAGATGCTATTATACAAGCTGCCTCTTTAGACCTTGATTACTTTAACAGAATTCTTACTTTTGAGAAACAACCAACATCCAAACCCAATTATCCTGGCTAATAACACAGTAAACGACCTGTGGGCTTTAGAGGGCATTTAATCACTGATTTGCCACCTGTTTTAATGAACTCTCATATTTCATAGTGCCTAACTCTCCACTGTTTCAGCCCTTAGAAGTACTAATACTAGCTTCTCTTTCTTTTGCACACACACAACACATTTACCTTCTCTTTCTGTTTCTCTCTTTTCTTTCTCTCAATAGCAATCATCCTCTACTCAAGCACTCAAGCCTTCTCTCTAAAACCTCACCAAACAAGTTTGTACAAGGAGTGACCCTGTACATTTCCATATTTATTTTCTTATTTTATTATGGTATTTTATATCTATAATAAGCTATATATATATCTACTGCTATATTTAAATTGTAATTTTTTTAGTTGTGGTAAAACACACATAATGAAGTTTACCATCTTAAGTCATTTTTAAGAGTACAGCTCAGTGGCATTAAGTGCATTCACATTGTTGTGCTACCATCACCACCATCCATCCACAGAATTCTTCTCATCTTATACAAGTGAAACTCTGAATCTATTAAACAATAATTTCCCACTCCTCTCTCCCGCCAGCCCCTGGCAACCACCATTCTACTTTCTGTCTCTATGAATCTGACTACCCTAGGTACCTCCTATAAATGGAATCATGTAGTATTTGTCCTTTTGTGACTCGTTTATTCCACTTAGCATAATGTCCTCAAGGTTCATCCATTCAGTTGCAATTTTTAAGCTGATATAAGCTAAGAAAACATAGTTCATAATATCAAGTGACACTAACACTCCCTAATCCTCTCTTAGTATTAATTTTTATGTGAAAATTTACTTTTACTTATGATGATTGCTGGAATACAGCAAAATTATTCTGCTTAGGAAAGCTCCTTTTGACCTAAAGAACTCTGTATTGTTGATCATGAAAAACACTCTTAGCAGAGCCTTACTTATTACACCCAGTCACTTAAAGTTTAGGTTCAATTACAAATGGAGTCAAAGATCATCAGCTTCATTAAACATATCCTTACCCTTAAAAGTTGATCGATGCCAATGATCAATACTTAAATGATGCCAGAGCAATGGACAAGGGGTCCCATATGACAAGCAAAAAAGGCCAGAAGCAAAAATCCATATATCATCAGTTCATATGTATCACAAAGCCCCCCACAATCAGAGCTCATTATGATGGAAAACATCCCATGGACTGTCTCTCATTTCATCCATCACTGTCTGTTAAGCAGATAATGGAACAGTTCTTGAAGTTGGCTACAGCAATCCTACCTACATTTTTCCAATAATAATATTAATAAAGCTGCTAATGATAATAATAATAATAAAATTAATAATAAGAGCAACCACCATTTATAAATTCCTACTTTAGCATCTACTACATTCAAAGGCATTTGATGTCTCTGTTCCTTATATCAACACGGAAATAATACTACTATTATTACATTTTTGCTGATGATAAAATTCAGACTAGTGGCAGTCAGGCAGCTTGTTGAAGGCCACATGTCAAAATTAGGATTCAGACCAGTTATCTCTGGCTCCAAAATCATGCTCTGACCGCTGTTTCCATTATATCATGCTGCCTCAATGGTTCCTCATCCATGGGTAACATAATGAGAGAACAGAGACAAACCACAATGAAAACAAAATTTGTGTTCCATTTGGGTTAATCACAGTATTCTATCAAAGTCACAGCAAATTATAGCAAATGGCTGCTATAATATTACTGGGGCAATTATGCTTAAGATCCCCAAATTTAAAGCCTTAACAACAATTAGACTAATACAGAGAATTATCTTGGCCTTGGCAGGCCTAATTAATTCATGCAAAGTTTTAAATATCCTATAGTGAACAACCTTGTTAAAAAACAAACATCACTCAACATAGATTCAAGCAACTTAAATTTTTCTGTTAGGAAAGGATGTTTAAATTTTTTATTTCTCTCCCACTATTTGTTTAAAAGAGGGAAAGAAATGCTGTTAAAACCACATGTATTCATTAGAACTTTTAAAAACTTACTAAGGCCATCTGACACGCACATATGGCTTGCTATTTTGTGATACTCTTCTTTGCCATGACTATCAAAGTTTACGTGAAATCAGAATATGTGATTTTCCAAACAATTCTGATGCTTCTCACCTACCTCAAAATAACCACCTACCTAAGAAATTAGAACCTGATCCACCCCAATGCTTGCAAATCCACTTTGTGCCAAGAATGAGGAGGAACAGATGGATGATTAAGAACTCCTTTGTATCTATTTTAGAGAGTATAAATTGACTACAAAAAGAGACTCTATGAGTCACCAAATCCGAGTAAATATGAGTATAATCTGTTTCTTTTGATGTACATTCTTATGCTTAATGCAATTTACATGACCTTACAGAGATAAGGAAGAATTTCCTTGTGTTTCTTTCTCAACCAAAATTCACAAAGTTGACCAAAGTATATACAGGAATAAATCAAACTTCATTGCCAAGCAGGAGGAGGGAGAATACTCTGAAAAGAAGAAACTTATGTATCTGCATCTGAGAGACTATAATATATAAGTTCATGAATGGCTACAAATTTCATTATCATTGGCAGCATTCTAAGACTGTGAAATACAAAAATGTTACAAAAGATATTCAATAGTTCTATTCATCTAGTAGTCTTTTGGTAGTCTATATTCTCCCATAATAAGCTTTTCAAAAAGGTTCATTATTTGATTAAACCATTAATGAAAAAAGAAAACTTAGGATATCCATGATAGAAACATCTTTCATGATCTCATGAACTGAGCAAGATCTACTATATTTAGAGCGTATACACCTACACAGAAACGCCTTTATAGTTTTCTTAAACATTTACCTCTTGTAGAACTGGGATAACAGGTGGTTTTCTCTGCTGCAGAAAGTACAGCACCATAAGGATATAAGCATATGAAGATAAACTTCCCCTGGAAGCATCTCCAATGTCACATCGCTAAAAAAACATAATGATTGAAAATAAAACTTCAAAATCTTATTCCATGCAGAAGTATTGACTACTTTAAGACACCATTTTTTAAACCTATCAAACCGTCAAATACCCAAAAGTTCAATAACGAGCTGTTATAGAGGGTATGGGTAAACACGTACTCATACATTAAAGAGTATACAGTAGCATAAATTTCATGAGAATAATTTGGCAATATCAAAATTATAAAAGCACATCTCCCTTAATGTATCAATTCTATTCTAAGAATTTATCCTGCAAATATGCCAAGAAACATGTGAAATGACTAAATAAAATTTCTATTGTAATACTATTTTAATAGCAAATATGAGAAAGAACTTAAAGCTCATCAGTAAAGCACAGGTTTAAAAAACTGATGACTATCCACACAATGGAATAGTATGTAGCCATTAAAAAGAAAAGGAAAACTCTTAGTATACTAATAGGAAATAATCTCCAATATTTATTGCTCAGTTAAAAAAGCAAAGTACAAAACACTGTTTTCAGCGTGTTTATACCTATAATAAAAAGAGGCAGGAAATTTGCTTGCACTGGAATAATATATTTCTGGAAGGATACAGAGGAACGTTTAACACTGTTTGCCTCTAAAAAGAGGCAAAGGTTGGCTAGGAGACAGATGTGGAAGGAAGATTTTCTGCCATAAATCCCATTAGACCTTTTAATTTTTGAACCACATGAATACGTTGGCTATTCAAAAAAATTTTTTTAATTAGAAAAAAAAAACCCTAGGGGCTTCCCTGGTGGTGAAGTGGTTGAGAGTCCACCTGCCAATGCAGGATACAAGGGTTCATGTCCCGGTCTGGGAAGATCCCACATGCTGCGGAGCGGCTGGGCCCATGAGCCATGGCCACTGAGCCTGCGCGTCCGGAGCCTGTGCTCCGCAACGGGAGGGGCCACGGCAGCGAGAGGGCTGCGAACCACAAAAAAAAAAAAACAAAAAACCCTGAAAGAATCCTCAGAGACTTCCCTTGAGTAAAGCTTTAGCTGATATTATATAAAGGGAGAGGAATGATTTTTCTGACGTGAACCACTTGATTTTCTTTTTACATCTTTAATAATTGCTTTACAATGGCGTGTTAGTTTCTGCTTTATAACAAAGTGAATCAGTTATACATATACATATGTTCCCATATCTCCTCCCTCTTGGCGTCTCCCTCTCACCCTCTCTATCCCACCCATCTAGGTGGTCACAAAGCACCGAGCTGATCTCCCTGTGCTATGTGGCTGCTTCCCACTAGCTATCTATTTTACATTTGGTAGTGTATATATGTCCATGCCACTCTCTCACTTTGTCACAGCTTACCCTTCCCCCTCCCCATATCCTCAAGTCCATTCTCTAGTAGGTCTGTGTCATTATTCCCCTCTTACCCCTAGGTTCTTCATGACATTTTTTTTTTTCATAGATTCCATATATATGGAACCACTTGATTTCATAACCCAAACTCAATGAGAGTAAGGAACTGTCATGTTGGAGTTATTCTGTGAGGTGAATGTAAAAGACTAGCTGTATCAAATGATTTGTAGTATGTGGCTGGATGCGTTCCTTTTCTAAGATGACTCTGTCCATAAAGACATGTACAGGAATATCTAAACAAATACGTCTCCCTTTTGGAAGAGTCGGCTTTATGAAATGAAAACGTAACCAAGTCACTCCCCTACTAAAACCCTTCCACCAACACATTCACAAAATTAACTATTTACTGAGCACCTACCATAAAGCAGGCACTACACTGAAATAAAGATACAGAGGCCTCAACCCTAATGGAGTTTACTCACTTAGCAAAACAACCAAGAAAACAGAATTCAGCATTTTAAGTGTTATAATAGGGGAAACATTAGGTTTTATTGGTATTGCTTTGTTTTCTTGGCCAGGAAAATTTACCACTAAACCCAAACACCAGATTTCCCAACCCAGAGCCTTTTAACTAGGATGGTATGCCAACTCCCATGCCTAGGGTTGGAAATCATTACTGCATTAAGAAATTATACTATGAGAAATTTACTAGAGTGTTACCTATGAGAGGAGAGCAAACACAGAAAAAAACTAAGAATCACCCTACCCTGAAAGGTATAACTTTAAACCATTTAATATTGACAGTTTCTTCTTAAAAGCTCAGGTAAACAAAATTGAGAAAACATTTGTCACAAGTCTGACATCAGCATGTTTTACTTTAATATCATGAGTATTATAACAAAGCAGATCATTAGCTTTTTCATAAATACCTTAGCAAACACTTTCATAGTATATCCCAAGTACTGCACTCTAGGATCAATAGCTGCATATGTAGCTAGCATTCTTGTGTTATGCTGAGCCTGAAAAATAAATTACATATTTGAAAGCATTTCAAATTTATTAAACTTACAGATCAGCTAAAAAGATAAACTCCACATAGCATATATATAAATGTTAAACTTAAAATACCTGTAAATGAGTCAAGCAAAAATTAACCTTCAATCTGAAGGAAATGTTAAGATGACTGCTAAAATTTTTTTTTCCCTATACTAACCACATTCGTAAGTTTTAAACATAAAGGTACAGTCAGTGATCTGTAAACTTTTAAAATGACAACTGTAAACATACCTGGGTCTTTACAGACAGTGAAACTTACCAACGTATTATATAAACTGATATCGCCTTCTAAACCACTTCGTCTGTGTTCAAATTTTACTATAGGCACTTTGGCAGTAGTTATAGGCAAAATGTTTCTTAAACCTGATTTAAAAAAAAAAACTTCACTAGGTTAAATAATTTTCATAAAACTAAAAAAAAATTTCTGTTGTTTTAAAGTTCATACCTGGATGTCTCTTAAGAATTTTCGCCAAATTTTCAATTATTTCCTTACAATTTAATTTCTAAAAAACAAAAGAAATAAATAATAAAGTCTGTCTGACTCAACTTGGTCTTGTGCAAATTCTATTTTAATCTAGGCATTTAATATTAGCACTTAAAATCTCCAGCCAGAAGTCTATATAACCTTGCTAGTCAAAGAACATGGTCCATAGACCTGCAGTATCACCAACACCTGGAAACTTGATAGAAATGCAGAATCTCAGTCTCCACTCCGGTCTACTGAATCATAATCTGCATAGTAACAACATTCCCAGGTAATTCACATCCACATTAAAGTTTGAGAAGCACAAAAACAGGAGAATAATGTTTTCAAATACATGGATAAAAAACTAGAGATGGGTTTGGTGAAGGCAAAACAGTACAGTGATTAAGAACATAGGCTGTGAATTTAGACAAACCTGGATTCAAATCTTGAACTAAGTATTGACTAGCTGTGTGACTCTGACCAGATCCTTAACCCCTCTGAGCCTCATACTACTTATAAAATCAAGATAATCATCAACTCCTACTCTTTTATAAAGGAGCTGGATTACATGAGACACCTATGTAAAGCATTCAGCAGCATACTTCATACAAAGTAGCACTTTAAGTCTGTCAGCTATTTACTATCATATGTTGATGAGGAAAAGAATAATCCTACTATTACAAGCACCTACTTCTTCAAAAAAACCCTCTTGGGCTTCCCTGGTGGCGCAGTGGTTGAGAGTCCGCCTGCCGATGCGGGGGACGCGGGTTCGTGCCCCGGTCCGGGAGGATCCCACATGCCGCAGAGTGGCTGGGCCCGTGAGCCATGGCCGCTGGGCCTGCGCGTCCGGGGCCTGTACTCCGCAGCGGGAAAGGCCGCAGCAGTGAGAGGCCCGCGTACCGCAAAAAAAAAAAAACCCTCTTACCTCTGCAAATTTAAATGTGTTGGTTATTTAAAAACTAGACAGCAAAGCTGATATGGTAACGATAACCCTAATATAAGGAACAAGGAAGATAACGGCATAAATTAACTGGATTAAGCTCAATGCCCACATCTACTACTAAAATCACTTTTGCATATCCCCAACATGCTCTTTTTAGCTACAAGAGAGCAGTAGTCATTGCAGCTTAACCTGGGGATTTCAAGGGAATCTTTAGAATTAACACATAATACAAGAGGTTGTTTTTCTCTTTGTTATACAAAGATACAATTTATACTAAATTAAAAGTTTCCATTATGGCTCATCTGGAAGAAAATAATTTACTCATTTTCATTGTTTCAACTTTCCAGAGTGAATAGCACAGGTAATATATAGTATACAAACCCTTGGTGATGAAACACCTGATTATTAAATTTTACATAGAAGGGATCTAAAACCCTAACCTCCTTCCTGGGTAAAAACCACTTCCTATTCCCTCAATTCCTGCCCTTCAGAATGGAAAGGGGAAGCCTCTTTCCAAGGAGATGGCATTGAGTAGAAGTGGGTTAAGGAGAACTAAAAAATGTATAACTTTTCATTTTCTTTATAGAACAAAAAGATATTAATTAACACCAGAAGCAATTTCTTAGGACCAGAAATAAGCATCTACCAGGTATCACTGCCATCTTTTCTTGGGTTCTAACAATTTAAAAAACACCTTTTGAAAAAACTATTTCAGAAATGCACAGGTATACTATTCTGCTGAATTATTTTATAATACATCAGAGGCTATACTGACACCACTAAAGATGCCAGAAGCTTGGCCTCACCCCAATCTTGCAAGCAGTCCCTGATTTTGAAACATAAATACCAACAGCTATGTTGTTAAAGAAACGAGCAACTACAGAAATACCCTCCTTTTCTAGTTGCTGCTAGGAAGGCCTGGGACACTTCTTCCCTGTCCATTCAGTCCCCTTCTTTACTAGAGCTCAGACAGTCTCATTCCCACTGTTGAGGCCTGGTACGCAAAAAAGGAAAACATAAGTACCCATTCTCACTGCTGAGACTGCTCTGGGGGAAGGTTTGCTCCTGGCATCTCATGGTGGAACTCAGAAAGCTTTCAATTTCAGAAAGTAGGGGTTAGGTTCTACAGTACTATTAGTACTATATTTCAACTACATTATGGGTTAAATAAATTACAGAGAAGCAGTGGGATACAATGGAAAGAGCATGAACTCTGGAGTCAGACAGACCTGGGTACGAATCCCGGCTCCAGCATTTACTAGCTGTGTGAACTTGAGCAAGTCAGTTTATCTCTCAAAGCCTCAGTTTCCTCATCTGTAAAATGGGGGAAATTATCTACCTCGAAGGTGGTTGTAAGAGTGAAATGAGATAATGTATGTAAAAGTGTATACTGGGGGCTCAAATGTTAGTTCCCTTCCCCGCCCAAAATGAGTTTCTAAAAGCTAGCCTAGAACACATAATTTATAACAATGCTTCTATGGAAAAAAATGTATTTTGAGTACTCCCAAATTATAATCAACTTGTAGAACACAATCCATTTATAAATTGAATGTCCACCTTTATTTTCTATCTTTAGTGATACAGAGACATCACCTAATGGAAGAGATATGAAAAGACAGAGTAAGTGAGATCAATGTTTACTACCAAACTGAAGCAACAGTTTTTCATTGGCTCTAATGAAAAAATTTCCAACTCTATTTTTTCCACAAATTCATTAAAAAGCACTTGTAACTATCTGTGACATGGTTTTTACATTACAAAATCACTGAAACAGTAAATTTACTTACTTAAATACTTGAATGTCTTCTAAAATGATAATGCTAGTGCTTTTACATTTCAAACACTGCTATTGCTAATATATTTATACAAAGAATGACACCTTACATTTTTATCAATTCTACATACAACATTAAAAACACACTCATCACTAGAAGAAAATAAACTTCCACATCACTTTCCAAACACTAACTCTTACCTCTGCATTTTCGTGGCCTTCAAGGGTCATACAAATATCCAGATCACTATCACGAAATCCAAATCCATTCTTAGAAGAGCCAAATAAGCACAATCTTGCCTTTTCTAAGCAAAGGAAAACAAAAGTCAAAAGTTTTATAATTATCAGGAAAGAGGAGTCTTCTATTAACTACTAATGGCCTACCACAGGATAATCTTACCCAATTCCATGGCTTAAATTATCTACCATTAGCAGATACACTGAGAAATTCCAAAACACTCACCTAAAGCCCAGGTCTTCTCCCCAGAATCTCACACCCATGTATCTAACTGCTTTTCCCATTTTTCCACAGACATCATAAATTCAACAAGTCAAAACTAAACTAGCAACTTCACCTCAAACCTACTATTATTCAGAAATATACATGTGGTTCTTAACACCTCTCAACTTTCACATCCAAACACTTACCAAGTTTTTTACCTTCTTCCAACTTAATGACCTCATAAACTCATCTACTTTTATTCATTCTCAACATCAATACCAATAGTTAAGATCAATATTTAGAGATTTATCTCTTGGAAATAAACTAGTTTCTTCAGGGCACAATTCAAGTAGTTTTACAAATGTCATCTTAGTATATAGAATTAATTCTCCTCTAAAGTGAGGGATTAATCTATTTGATATAAATTATATATACAATTATTATATATATAGTTATATATATAATATTTATATATATATATCATTAGGGTTATTCCTTCATGCTTATTAGTGTCACTCAATAAGCTGTGGCTTAACAAGATTGGATCATTCTCCCTATTAATTCTTGTAGCCTACATATTTAGATAACAAATTCTGTATTTTCAAACTTACTCCTCCTATTCAGTTCTGATGCCCTACTTGAAATCAATGACAACTGAGAGATATAAAAGAAGCTACATTCATCAGCAAATAAAAAGTGCATGGGTTTAATATAACAAGAACTTAGATTTGGTCAATACTTTATACACTAGCAAATATAATTAAAAATAGAATCCTGTAGCACAAAACAGATCATATTTTAAAGGTATAAGTTCATTCTGATTATAAATCAACTCTTCATCCTTTTCTAAAATATTTGGCCACAGAACTCTTGATTCTTTACCTCATGCCCAAAACCTGCCCCCGTCTGCTATTTTTTTGCCATCTCAATTAAATAGCACCACCCAACTAGTGAAGGAAAAATCCTAAAACCATCCTTGACTCCTTTCTTTTTGTCACATCTAACATGTAATGCATCAGCAAATCCTGTTGACTCTACATTCAAAATATATCCTCAATCTAATCACTTCTCACCTACTCTTCCAAATCACTATTATGTCTCATCTGAACTTATGCAACAGCTTCTTAAATGTTCTGCTTGCTTCTATTCTTATGGACCTGTACTCCATTCTCTCAGATCATGTCACTTATGTGTTAAAACCCTCCAGAAGCCTTCTCATTAGACATTCAAAATAAAATTCAAAGTCCTTCTACCAACACCTATAAGACTCTAATGATCTAAACTCTAGGTTAACTCTCTAATTTCACCTTTCTATTACAGTCTACCTCACACACTCCACTCAAGCCACACTAACTTTCAAGTAAGTCAAATATAATTGCATCATGGGGTATTGTACTTGCTGCTGCTTCTCTCTCGAATGTTCTCTCCTTGAATATTCATAATAATTTGCTCCTTTATATTATTAATGGCTCTGCTCAAATGTCACCTTATCACCTTATCACTACCATTCTAACTTCTGTGCTTTAACAGTGTTTATTATTTCCTGATATATTATTTACTTGTCAGTTGACTATCTGTCATCCCTCTTAATATAAGCTTCATGAGAGCTGGTTTCACCTCTTTTGTTAGCACTGTATCCCCAGCACCTAGAATAGTACCTGACATATAACATGCAATAAACACTTTTTAAACAAATGAAACTCAGACCAGGTAACTATAATAACAAAAGCAATCAACTTTGACATACCATCATATTCTTTTTGAATAAACTTTTCCAAGCCAATTAAAATTTGCTCCCTGTTTTGTTGTTCAGAAAAAGGTGGTGACAATTCATCTAAGTTAAAAAAAAGAAAAGGAAAAAGAAAAGTAAGGAGAATGAAATCTGAAAATGTCTTCAATTTTCTACCCTAAAAACTTTACTTTTCTTCATTATTTGTTGACTCTCTGACATTAAAATCATAAATGTTACTGCGGAAGGAAGGAGCAGAGAAAGAACAGAAAAATAACTTTACAGATCTAGGTACATTTCACATGATCATTTTCCCTGTGAAACAGCTACAAGATATACTTTCTTCTACAAATTATTTAATTTTTTTTCAGACAATCCACTCTCTCCCATATACATGCTGGTTTTATCCCCTCCTGTTAAGACTATTCTCATACTGTTACACTAGGTACCCAACTCAATCAAATCTAACAGTTCCCTCAAATGCCTGGTCAAGATTCATACCTTCCCTATAAGCTTCTTTGTCCAATCATGGCCTTTAATGACCTCTCCTTAATTGAATTTCCTTAGCTCTTCAAACCACTTGCCAGTTTAGTTTATACTGTCCTTCCAGTTTTCTAGTTATTTCATTTATAGTCATCTTATTTTTCCAAATAAGACCATACACTCCTTAAGAATAATCTTTTTTTTTCTATCTCCTCCTCCAGACTCATACCCAAGAGTTAATATGGTAAGGAATTAAATTAATATTCAGCTTTTGAAAAACAAATGCATCATCAGTGGTTGCAAGCTGAATAGCTGATATACAGGTGATTTTTTTTTTGGATTGGAGAAACTATTCTGTGTGATACTCTAATGGTAATATATAACATTACCACTTGTAAATACCAACAGAACTCTGCAAGTACAAAGAGTCAACTTTATTGTATGCGTATTTTTAAAAAATCATCTAGGAGGTCAGGGAACCTCAGGATGGAATGCAGTCTATAACAAAGAATCCAGCTACATTATAAATGTATAAGAAAACTTCACTCAAGGGAGTGGGGGGGGTGGGAAGGCGCTAATCTAACTTTGAAAATAAGTGGAGTCTGTAAGACTAAGGTTTAAAGGAACTGCACATAAGCACTGTACTCTAATTGATAAAGTTGCTTCCCGTCAGGGTATAGGATAACAGTTCTGATAATGCTGTACATGTGTACTTAAATGGAACAATTAAATAAATGGGTAGCACATGGTGGGAGCCAGGTTTCTCACTGTTGGAGTTGGACATTTACAGATAATCAGAAAGAGGAGGCTAGAAAGAGCCATGTGGTAATGTATTAGACTTGGAGACATCAGCACAAAGTCATGCTTAGCTTAATAAAGGTAAGATGGTCACATGGAATTATTTATAGATACATGTATATACATGTATTAGTATACACACATAAATTTTCTTGCTTGGAGAGGACCTAGAAACAACAATACCCAGTACCACAACAAGCACTCTAACACCCAGATCTTGGTTTCTAACACCATCCTCCAATAAAGGAACCAGGGCTCTTTGGGAAAATGTCTAATTCTAGGACTGAGACAGAAATTTACATGATGATCCTGGAGTATCTTGCAGGGCCAGAAAGTAAGAAAGTGCTAAAATACAAAAGAACAAACTAACAACAAAAAGAAACCAAAAAACTCCACACACTGATGGGAATATATCAAAAGGTCACAGGAACCAAATGAAAGCACTCCCAACAGCCAAATTTGGGCAACAAAAATAGTAGTATTGGATTATAACCCAAAGTATAATACATCTATGAGTCCATACTGAGATAAATATATGACTCAATAAATAAAAACAAATGTAGTGAATTATATCTTAATAAAGCTGTTAAAGAAGAATGTGCCATGGTCCAGCCATTCAACTCCTAGGTATTTACCCAAGAGAAATTAAAACATATGTCCATACTCAGACATACACGAATGTACACAGTATATTTATTTATAACAGCCAAAATTTAGAAACAAACAAAATATTTATCAACAAGTGAGTGGTAAACAAAATGTAGTATAGCCACACAACAGAACACAACTCGGCAATAAAAAGAAATGAACCACTGATACACATCACAGCATAGATGAATCTCAAAATAATTATGCCAAGTTAAAGAAGCCAGATGCCCTCATCAAAAAAAAAAAAAAAAAAAAAAGTACATTCCATGTGATTCTATTTACCTAGAACTCTAGAAAAATTCAAAGTAATGTATAGTGACCAAAAGCAGATAAGTAGTTGCCTGGCAGGAGGTGAAGATAAGGAAGGGTAGAAGGGAGGGAATACAATGGAGAACTAATGTTATGACATCAGAAACTTTATCTTACCTGGGACACAGTAAGTACTTAAAAAATGTTTGCTGAGTGAAGGTTTATTCCAGGTACACCATAAATGTTTATTGAAAAATGGTATGTAAGGCTTTACCCAAATCTTTATAACCTTATCTGCCTCTATTACCTTTCTTATACTCTACCAAATTTAAGGCAATTATTCTCTCAAACAAATACTACACCCTATGCTTTTATGCATAATCTCTTATATCTGAAAATGCAGTCCATCTCAAATGCCACATCATTAACTCCAATTCCTCTGACCCACTCCAGTTAAAATTAATTGTGCCTGACTGAACTGCATTTTGTTTACCACTGCTATAGAATGTAACACATTCTACTTCCAATTATGGCAAGTTTCATACATGTCTTATACAACCATTTAGAGTAACACTGTACAAGAAAATTGCAATGACGGTAATGTTCTCTATCCAGACTGCCCAATGCAGTAGCCACTAGCCACATGTAGCTACTCAATACCTGAGGTGTGACTAGTATAACTGAGTAATTTAATTTTTTTTTTTATTTTAGCTAATTTAAATTTAAATAGACACATATATCTAGTGACCACCATATTAGACAGCACAAATCCAGAGTCCAAGCTCCTTAAAAGCAACACGATGGACTCTGCATTCCCCTTGGCATTTACCACTGTGCCTTGCACACAGTAGGCATTTAATAAATATATGTGGTTGGGTCTCTAAACTATTTAAAAACCTCTACCCAAACAAAATGTAAGCAAACTATTTTCAAATAAGAAAATAAATATTCAAAATCTAAGAAATACTCTAGTCTTAGGAAGTAGTTCTAGTAATAAAAGACTTACCAAAACATCTTTTACATACTAAATCAAGTATTTCCCGAAATCGATTTGTCATTGGTGGTAGAGGCTTTAGATCAATTTTCCTGAAATCCTCTGGGCAATCATTTTTTTGAATGGCCATCCTTTTTGCAGATGCTGCATACTATTGTTGGCGGCTATACAAAGGTTAAAAAAAGAATCTAATAATCAAACTATTGAGGGACTTTATTATCACTTATAAAGCAGTACAAAAAGAAACTTTTATGCAAGTCAGTCTGATAACCTGCATTTTCAAGAGGTTAAAAAGAAAAGCATGTTAATGAAATTCAGTATTAAATGTAAAAAGAAAAACACATTTTGAGCCAACTACTTATTTTCTTCTCCACTAAAATGATATTACCAAGGATTAGATTTACCTGAAGATGTAAAATAAAGGAAATACCAGGAGATACAAAAGGTATAGGTTAATTCAAACAGTGTGATCAGCTCCCAAAATGAAATGCATACATCACATTTTAACCTATTAAGGTCTTTAACAAAGTAGATTATAAAGAAATTTCAAGTGGCACCTTTCATTTCACTTGAAACATTTTCTATCTTCAGAGTCAGTCATTTATAGAACCACTGCTTGACTAGTGGGTTCAATTTCATTACATTAGCATGGTACTCAAGAAACTAAAGGGCTGAACTCTAAAAGTGACTCAGCTTCATACAAGGAACAACTCTTATGCAATAGCCACAAACAACTTTCGAACCCTGCAACACCATTTCAAACGTATTCTACCAGACTACCAGACAGGTGGCCAAAACAGTAAAAATTCATCCCAACTACCTGAAAAACAAAACTCATACGGTTAAGGAAGAGCACTACTCTTTTCTTTATTGTAATATGCCTAGGAACTTAGCTTCTTCCTCCAGGGTTAAGCCTGGACATTTACCTAGCCAAATATACAGAAACCTCTCTGTGTGAATGCTGTGCTGTGGGCTAATTAACAGTACCATAGAAATTTTTATCAGCTTTTTAAAGCTTTTAAAAAATGACATATTTATCATAAAATTCTAGAAAAGTGTTACAGATAACTAGAGAGAGAAATAAAATTGGAGAAATAGTTACCTTAAGATAAGGTTCCAGGAAAAAAAAGTATTAAGAAACGTAAACTGCAGTTATATTACTAAGAGGCTTTTCTAAATATCTGCCATTTATTTCATCTTTTTTAGTAGTCCATATGCCCTAAATACTACAACCTAAACAAAATGGGACAGAGTATCCTTACAAAGGATGAAGAAACACAGCTTAGTAATTAGCTTAAAAATTCTAAAGCTTGTCAATAAACAATTATCGATAAATCAATAAAACTTGATGACTTTTCAGGGGTATTTTTTGTATTCTACTTGATTTACACATTATCTACATAATCCTTTTTTCAACCTAGGTGCTGATACTATTTCAATTATGTACACTACACTCGAAGCAAAGTACCTTAGCTAACACTTTTATTAACAAATTATTTTCTGTTACAAAGTAGCTTATTTTCTGCTCGCTCAGGTTTTTATTTTCTATAATTTATCAAGTTAAAGTTCAGACTATCCCACTTTAAAAGTGGAAAAGTTAAGACTCCTATAACTCATAAGGGATATGCCAAAATCCAAAGAGAAGCTCAGTGGCAGACACAGGATCTGAATTCATTTTTTTTTTGGTTCCTGATCTTAGTTTTAACTCAACTATCTTTAGTTAAGTTTATATACCAACCTTTGACCCCCACCAAAAAAACTTTAAAACAGAACACTATTAAAGTTTACAGACACTGTATTCTCCTTTGTGGAAGTAACTATAATCATATGTAAAAAAATCAGCAAAATTTAAAATATATGCTGCCTTTACCAAACTCACTTTCATAAGATACCTGATGAATCCTTTCATATATGAGAAAGTTAAGCAAACCAACTAGTAATAGAGTGCTGAAACATTTCAGGTTTCATATACATTCTTAAAAGGCAACTACAGGGGCTTCCCTGGTGGCGCAGTGGTTGAGAGTCCGCCTGCCGATGCAGGGAACACAGGTTCGTGCCCCGGTCTGGGAAGATCCCACATGCTGCTGAGCCTGCACGTCTGGAGCCAGTGCCCCGCAACGCGAGAGGCCACAACAGTGAGAGGCCCACGTACCGCTAAAAAAAAAAAAAGGGCAACTACAGGCAAAAATACAAAAAGTAAAAGAAACATATACACCAGAATAACATTCCAAAACAATAGTCTACCATCATAGAAGCCATCTTTACATTTCTGAATCTAAAAACTATAAATACAGAGTCATACAACAACCACAAAACCTTACAGATTGTTTACAAACTGTATCCTACCTTGCCAGAGGTTAAAATAAACTTATCAAACACAAAATATAATTCCTGGGTGGGGTGGTTATCATCATCATTAAGGTCAGAAGTATCTTCTGTAGCTTTGCAGTTGCAAGAGGTAGCAGATGTGTCAGTGCATACAATGTGATGTGAACTTTCTGTTTCTAAATTTGACCTGCAGTCTGTACCAGCAGATTCATCTGGTTCAGGGGATTTACAATCAATGCAATTACACTGGGTGAGCTCCTTTTTAAAACAAGTTTCTGAAGGTACTAAAACATCTTGTTTCTTAATTGATTTTGGCTCTAATTCACTGCTTTCACTGGTGGAAAGAGATGAAGATTCCTGTCCATGTTCAGTCAAATCTAGTTCATTTATCAACAAATTATCATCTTCAGTAATACATCTCTGTGATGTACATTCCATTTCTTCATATTTATCAGGCTGACCTCTTTCTGCACTTATTTTTTCTGTGCTTTCCCCAAGTAGAATGCAACAACTGGATGCCATATTTTCAGACTTCACTGGTTTCTTATTGCTTATTTTTCCCTTCTCTTTTTTCATGGAATCCACTGTAGATTTATTTCCACCCTTCCTCTGAGGACAGGCAAAATACCGATAAGCTGCCCTGAATCTCTCCACAACATATTCATAAACAAGCTGGCTGTTTAAGCTCCGTGCAACATTCCTCTTGATTGAAAATGGATCTAGTTAAAAAAAAAAAAAAAAAAGGTCAGTAGCTAAGTATCTATTAACAAACTACATATCCAAGCTTATACAAACAGCTACATTGTCAGCAGAGTGCATTTTCCCAAAATTTCTCTAAGGTAAGCTCCCAATGAGAGTTCCTGCAAACTGAGTAGTGGAAATAAAATAGCAACATTTTTCCTTTGTTTCTGTCATAAAATTAAAAACTAAAAGAAAAAGAGAGAAAAGAATAAAATAAGGTAATTAATGAGAGGATGGCTGAGGAGGCCAACTCAGTAATTACAAAATTTCAATGATGAAATTGCGAGAAAAAGCTATGCCAATATGCTTCCTTATATTGTCTTTGAATGAAATTTTTCAAGCTCCAAGACCTAGTAATAATTTTCATCTCTTGTCACAATATTCTTCAGTTATATATACTCCTTGCAATTTAAACAAATAAAATATAGCCTAAAACTCTCCAGGCTTCAAGTTATACTGATTTTAAGATTTAACTTCAGTAATATCAGAAAATTAATGAGAGAAAGAAGGAGAAATAATAGAAAAAGTAGAAAAAAACCTAAGAAAGTAAAACTTAAACCAAAATTTAAACTCTGATACAGTCTAAAATGGCTATGCTGAAAAGGCTTGTGTCAACTGAATCCTCATTATTAAGAGCATAGAACAGAGTTCTGAAAATGTTTCCGGGTTTTTGGATTTTATAAGCCTTAAATACAAATATGCCCCAGGAAAAAAGAACAGTGCCACCCAAAAGACGATACACATTTTCTCCACTACTGAAGATCATTAAGTGAAAGGATTAACAGGCCAGGCTTCAGATTGTTAAGACTGGGGCATCTGTTACTTTTTACTGTTATCTAAATCCATAGGCTTTTAAAAGCTTTACTTAGCCTCTTTCCTTTTTCTAGAAGAAAAAGAAAAAAAAAAAAAAGAAAAAAAGGCAGAGAGAAATTATGATGGCTGCAGGCTTCAGAGCTCATTTATTTACCATATGTAAGCGAGTACAAGATGGGAGTACGTGTTTGAGTGTATGAGAATATTTGTAAGTCCAACTCACAGTAGAGAAGCCCTACAGAGGATGGAGGGAAGAGAAGAATGTGTAGCCTAAAAAGACTAAAATGATGGACAGAAATTCCATTTCCTATCTATAAAAAGTGAGCAAAATGTTGTGGAATTTAAATTTTTTATTAAGAATTTAGAAGCAGTACTATTTATTTCTGTATCTCTAAAGATTTTAATATTCTTGGGATTTGATGTGAAACCTTATTTGTTAGCATCAATTGTTCTTTTTTCCTTTAGCTTAGCCATATTTAATAAATGAGGTACTTCACAAGACAATGAAAAACTGGATTTTAAGATTATACTTTAACATAATTTTATGACACAAATATATTTAAAAATATCTTACAGTATTCATATAACTATTCTATTTTTCTGTATTTTTGAAATTTTCCACAATTAAAAAATAAAAATAAAGGCATGTATACAAGCTAATTACCCTAGCCATTATAATATTTACAGATTGGAAACTTTTAAGTAAGCATTAATCCTATAAAGCTATCATGGACTTGATAAAGAATTTATCCACAATATATAGTGACAACCTAGTGGCATATACTGCTACAAAGCCAAGGGATAAAATTTATAACACTACATTAGAAATAGATGATTAGTGGCACACACAAAATTCTCCAAATGAAATATAACATATCATCTCACCTTCAATGGCTATTCGCCTTTTAGGCCAGTTTTTGTTTTCTCTTGTTAAAATATCTTGTATCCGTACACATATGACGTATTCCTCCAAAGCAAAATCCAGTGTGTAAAATTTTAGCAGCTCTAACCATAACTGTCCCAGGGACACCTGATTTGGTGTTCCCAATGTTAAAGGAGACTGGAAAAGAAAAAAATACCTTTCATTTAAGCTTCACAAAACTATAGAATTGTTTAACTTTCAATTTAAAAAGACCTTAGAGATCACCTTTTCAAAAACTGAGGCATAAAAGAATAGGTTGCCAAAAAGCAGTCTGTGGCACAGCTTGGCAACAGTGTCCCAGATTACTGACTCCTAGAATTTTGTGTTCTTTCCACTAAACCAGTGATGCTCAACCTTGGCTGCACATTAGAATCACACTGAGAGCACTAAAATTCACCAACACCTGAGCTTGACACCACTCCCATCTCCCATACCTTTCCCAAGACTGTGATTTAATGGACTGAGATTTTTAAAGCTTCCTAAGTGATTGTCCCGTGCTGTGCAGCCAAGGTTGCTAATCACTGTATAACAACTACTAGAGCTCCTCCATTGCAGCAATTACTTTTAAAATCTATATAAATGCCCAGGGCTTTCAAAAGTTAATTCCTTCATTCAACAAACATTTTAGAACCCACTGTGTCCCTGGCATTGTTCTGGGGATATAAAAAAATAATGGGAGCTCCCACTTAAACCATGTATCACTCACTCTTCTAAGTGGTACATATACAACTAATATATACAACTATTAATTCTAACAGCTATGAAGTAGATACTATAGGGCAAGGATTTGACTCAGGATCACCTGGCTACTGGGTCTGTGATGCTAATCATTATAGCATACTGTGACTCAAACAAGGTGAGGTCCATTTCACAGACTATTAGGAGAGGAAGAGACCATTTAACAATTACAATGAAGGCTACATACTAAAATGGGTCTCTGAATCGGGGGGTCTTAACAGAAAAGGTAATACTTGAATTCTAAAGCAATTAGCTAGATGAATGCCAGCTAAAAGTGACCACTAAGGCATATAAAGGCATAAAAATCATTCACTCATTCCATTCTACAACTATTCACTGAGTGCCTACTATGTGCCAGGCACTTGGGATATATCCGTGAAAAAAAACAAAGATCCAGGGCTTCCCTGTGGCGCAGTGGTTGAGAGTCCGCCTGCAGATGCACGGCACACGGGTTCGTGCCCCGGTCCAGGAGGATCCCACATGCCACGGAGCGGCTGGGCCCGTGAGCTATGGCCGCTGAGCCTGCGCGTCTGGAGCCTGTGCTCCGCAACGGGAGAGGCCACAACAGTGAGAGGCCCGCGTACCGCAAAAAAAACCCAAAAAAAAACAAAGATCCTTGCCTTAGTGGACCTTACATTCTAGGGGAAGAAGACAATAAGCAACGAACTTAATAAGTAAATTACACAGTAAGTTAGAAGAAGAAAAGTGCTGTGGAAATAAGAAAAAGTTGAGTAGGTTTAGTAAAGGGGATGGGATATGGGAGCAGATTCCAGTGTTAAATATAGTCAGCATAGGACTTGTTGAGAAGGTATGATCTAAAGAAGAGGAAAAAGGGTTCTAAGAACAGGAAACAGAGCAAACACACTAAAGTAGGAGTGTAAACAGCTTTAAAAAGAAGACTAGTGTGGCAGAGAGAGGAGAAGAAAAGAGGGAAACAAAGAGCTAACCAGTAAGAACTCTGGCTTTTATTCTAAATTAAATGAGGAGCCGCTGAAGTATTTCAAGTGTGGGGAGGGAGAAGGGCATGATCTGACTTAAGTTCTAGAAGAGCCATTCTGATTGTTGTGTTGAGACTATAAAGGGGACAAGGGTAAATGCAGGGAAACTTACTATGAGTCTGTGGTAGTAGTCCAGGCCAGAGATGATATGGCTAGGACCAGGATGGTAACAGGGTAAGTGGTCAAATTGTGGATATATTTTGAAGTAGAGATGACAGGATTTCCTGACAGACTTGGTATGGGGTATGAAAGAGAGAAGTAAAGGATGACTCCAAGGTTTTTGACTGAGCAACTGAAAGGATGAAGTGCCATCAACTGAGATGGGAAAACTGCATGTGGAGCAAAGGGATGACCCAGAGTTCAGTTTTAGACACATTAAGATTAAGATATCTATTAGACATCTTAGTAGAAACATTAAATAGCAGGTTGGAAATACAATTATAGAGTTTAGGAGAGAGGTTTGGCCTAACATTTAAACTTGGGAGTCATCATCATATAGATGGTACTTAAAATCCATGAGATTGGATGAGATCACCAAGGGAGTGTAGATACAGAAAAAAGGCAGGGATCAAGGACTGAACCCTAGAATACTCCAACATTAAAGAGATTGGAGAGGAAAGGAAGAACCAACAAACAGGCTGAGAAGGAATAATCAGGCATGGGTGTGGTATCCTGAAAGTCAAGTTAAGAAATTTTTTAGAGAAGGAAATAATCAACTGCAAATGTTGCTGATAAGTCAAAAAAGATGAAAATTGTGAAATAACTATTGGATTTAGCCATGTGGAGGATACTGACACTGGTAAAACAAGTTTTGGCAGATTGATGGGGGTCAAAGCCTGAGTAGAGTGAGTTAAAAGGAAACAGAGAAATTGGAAATAGTGTATATAAACAATTCTTTCAAGAAGTTTTCCCGCAAAAGGGAGCAAGGAAATAGCTAGGAGGGGAAATGGTGTCAAGATTTTTCTTTAAAGTGGGAGATGTAAAAGCATGTATGATTCAGTAAAGAATGAAAAATTGGTAACCTAGGATGGAAAGAGAAGAACTGCTAGAGCAATATTCCGGAATAGACAAGAAGGGATGAGACTAAACACACAAGTTAAGATAATGACTTTAGATAGCAACACAGGAATTTTTCATAAAGGTTATGAAAGCTGGCAGCAAGGCAGAGTATGTGAGCGCGGATAGTGGGAGATGGTGGTGGGAGTGGGAAGTTCTCTTTTGATTGCTTCAGTTTTCTCAGAGAAGTAATAATAAGCAAGATCATTAGCTGAGAGTATTGATGGTTTGAGAAAAGGGTAGAAGGTAGTCTAGGAAAGTGGAAGAACTGAACATGTGCTCGGGAACTACATACACTTCAGTATAGCTAGAGCAATGATTTCTGTAACGTTCACATTTTTGTAATAATGTCTGTCTACTTCAGAAGACTACATGCTTCTGGAGGACATAATCCATGAATATACATCTTGGGTTCTCTAGCACTCAAGATAATGCCTGGCACATAGCTGGTCCTTAATAAATGAAGTTTGAGTGATTAAATAAGCCAGCCACCCTCTATAGGAGCACAAGGCCTTTATTTCTTCACCAGTCTGGCAACATAATCCCCATATGCTAAAGCTTTGGTCACAGCCCAACTCCTGAAGGAAATTTTTCTTATCTAAATGAAAAAGATACAAAGAATTACCTTGATATGATTCAAACAATACAAGCCTTTCAAAATGAGGTATATATTTATTAGGGAATCTTGGTACTGAAAAACTAAACCAGATCAACCCCTCACTTTACAGATGAGGAAAATGAGGCCAAGAGGCTTACTCAAGGTCAGTCAGTCAATCTACTATTAAAATAGCTTCAATTGAAGGCATCACAAATTCTACAGATAGAAAAGCCAAAAACAAAAACAAAAAAAGCTTACTTTGCCATGTTTTTCCTTCATGGCATTACTTTGGTTGTCTGTTTCTGTCTTCTTGGTATCATCTTTTGGTTGGTCTGCCTTAGCTTTGTTTTCCTCAGCAATTGAGTTTTTCTCAGTTGCACTACTTGAATTATATTCCCACTTCACAAACTTCTCTTCTACTATGCCCTTCAGCTGAAAGTCATCCATCCTTTTTGGGTCAAAGCCTTCAATCTACATAAAAAGGCATTCCAAATTGGTAGTGGAAAGTTATTAAAAGAAAAAAAATGATGGACAAACAGACAAACCAGAATTCCAGCTTTAAATGTGTGAACAGAGCACTCTGCAAGAATGAACTACATATATACATGTGCATACATGTTACAAACTGATGCTTACCCAACTTCCAAGTAAGCAAGGAAGAAGAGGGGGTTTTCTTTGTTGTAGAAAAAACATCACCATTAAAGCAAAACAGTAAGAAGGGATTCCGCCATCAGTTTGGGAGTCAATATAGCACAACTGCAAAATGAAGGGAAAAAAAAGTACCACCATTTAACTTTCTTTCTGTTCTCCTAAAAAATAAAAGTAGCTTTTGTCTTCCTACCATAATCATTGTTAAAAGTTCAAATAATGACAAATATAAGGAATGACCTGAAATCATACCACCCTGAAATAACTATTTATATATTGGTAACCATCTTTCCATTCATTTCCTTACTGCATATGAAGATACATACATATTTTAGTTAAACGGAATCATATCACACATAGTGCTTTTACTGTGGACATCTTTTTAAAATCTTATTTTCTTATCTTGCCTCTACTTCTGCCTCAATGTTAACGATCTTCTATGTACTCTTCCATGCCTTTTTCTATACTCAAATAACCATATACAAATATACATTCCTATTTTCTATATAAATACAGGGAGGATTTTATAGTTTTTGTCATGTTTTACCAAAATAGACATCTCTCTGTATATTACTATTCTCCCTTAACAATGCACCAAGAAAGTCCCTCTTAGTCAATTAGTATATATCTAACACATCTTTTAAAATGGTTAAATTATAGCCTATGATCTGGATGGTTATTCAATAGTTCCCTCACCCAAGGACTTTCACATTTTGTTCCCAGTTCTGCCACTTTAAACAGTCCTGTAGTATTTATCCTTATACATTTTCCTAAACACTGGTACTCATTTCTATGAGCTATATTCCCAGGAATGTATTTGCTGGATTTTAAAATGTGATATATTTAAATTCTAATAAATATTATAAGATTGTTTTCCAAAATCAGTACAGAAATTTCTCTTTTCATCAGTAACAAGAAGGTATACACATGCTTCCCAATACTAGGTGTTACAACCTTTTTTTCTTTAAATATTTATTTTATTTACTTATTTATTTGGTTGTGCTGGGTCTTCGTTGTGGCTCGCCTGCTCCTTAGTTGCAGCACATGTACTCCTTAGTTGCGGCCAGAAGGCTCCTTAGTTGTGGCATGTATGTGGAATCTAGTTTCCTGACCAGGGATCAAACACAGGCACCCTGCACTGGGAGCGTGGAGTCTTAACCACTGCGCCACCAGGAAAGTCCCTATTTTTTTTATTTTTTATTTTTAATTAAGTAAAGTTGATTTACAAAGTTGTGTTAGTTTCAGATGTACAGGTGTTACCACTTTAAAAAAATTGTCAACAAGATGGGTGAGATATAATATCTAATAGTTACTTCAATTTGCATTTCCTTGATGCTAAGAGGTTATACAAATTTTCATGTATTTACTAACCATTTGGATTTGCTCTTTTCTGAACTATTAAATCTTTTGCCAGTTTTTCTATTTTCATCAATACACATCGATTTGTACGTGTTCTTTTTTATGTTATAAATAATAACTCTTTATATCTGACATACGCATTTGAAAAATGTTATTTTTTCCTAATCTGCTTTGGCATCATTTATAGTACTTTTTATCATATAAAATGTATTGTTTATATAAACAGTTAAATATGCTTAATATCTTCTAGGTTTCCTACCATGATAAAGATGTTTCTCCAATCCACAGGTTACATATAAATACTCTTAAATTTTCTTCTAAAATTGTGAATTTTCATTTGAGTGCAATTTATTTTTGCATTTAGTGTGCTAAGGGTCCATTATTTTCTTCAAGAAAGATACAGTTCTGACAGAACTATTTATTAAATAAACCATTGCTTTCTCACTGAAATCTTTTATTCTTTTCATAGATTAACATCTCATTTACCCTAGGGCCTACTTATGGGCTTTCTATTCTGTTCCACAGATCTACGTGTCTATTCCTATGCAATGGTATACACTTGACTAAAGCAGTTTTATAGTGGTAAAGTACATCCTCCTTCACTAGTTTTCTTTTTCTGAATTATTTTGGCTTCTCTCATTTATTCTTCCATACTAACTTTAAGATTACGTTATAATTTTTTTTCCCAAATTCTTGGTAATTCTAATTGAAATTATTGTACATTTGAAAATTAATTTAAGGGGACTTTACATTTTAGGGATACCATCTCCCTATCCAATAACTTGGTGTATTTGCATTTTCCAAAAATTTAGGAGTTGTCATCAATTACTCTTTCCCTCACCTCTTGCATCCATTACCTCTGCAAGTCCTACTTCCAAATCTTATCCCAAATACTTGGCTTCATATCCATTCTCACCTAGCACAGATCATTATCCTCTCTAGCTGATCTACCACAACAGCCTGTTCACTGGGTTCCCTATTTCTATTCTTTACCCCCAGAAGACCTTTTCCAAGCATAAATCACGCCAAGTCATATACTGCTTTTAAAACTTATCCAATGAAATTAAAATACAAGTTCCTTACCACTTGAAGTGTCTGTCTAACCTCATCCTCTACAACGTTCACTCTCACTCGCTTCATTCCAGTCACTCTTGCCTTTTTCTGCTCCTTAAGAGCTAATTCTCACCTTACAGGCTTTTTACTAGCTATCCCTTGGATTCTATTCCCTGAGACAATCAAGTGGCTGGTTATGCTGGTCAGAGTTTATATATCACATCCTCAAAGAGATTTCCCTGACCATCCAGTGAAATGTCACTCTCTTATCACATCACCTCATTTTAATGGCACTAAATTCTACCAGATATTGTGTTATTTATATATTTTTTTACTCTCTGATTCTTCCAAAAGTATGTAAGCTTCATGATAGCAGGACTCAGTACATCTTGTTAGATGTTTCCAACACCTAAGAACAGTATTTAGCACATAGGAAGCATTTAACAAATGTTTGCTCAATAAATAAATTTGTTCAGATTTTGTTTTCACCATTCAATAACACAATTTTCTTCCTGTACCCTTATTAATTTGTTAGTATTTTATAATTTGTGTCACTATCATGAAGATAATATTTTTCCCTGCTTCTATTCTATAAGTTTATTTTTATGACAGAGAAAAGCTACTGATTTTTGTATGTTTATAGTGTATTTAGTCATCACAAATTCTAGCAGTTTTTAACTAGGGTTTTCTAGGTATACAATCATATCATTAGCAAAGAGAACATCTTATTGTTTTTCTAATATTTACATTCATTACTTCCTTTTCTTTCCTTGTTGCATTTTTTAAATCTCCACAACAATGTATAACATAATTGATGAACATCTCTGTAATATTCCTTATTTTAACACATATGGCTTGAGTAATTCACTTTTTTTGTTTTTTGCGGTACGCAGGCCTCTCACTGTCATGGCCTCTCCCGTTGCGGAGCACAGGTTCCGGAAGCGCAGGCTTAGCGGCCATGGCTCACGGGCCCAGCCGCTCCGCGGCATGTGGGATCTTCCCAGACCAGGGCACGAACCCGCGCCCCCTACATCAGCAGGCGGATTCTCAACCACTGCGCCACCAGGGAAGCCCACTTGCGTATATATATATATATATATATATATATATATATATATATATATATGTTGTGTTTTTTATTTAATTTTACTTTTGGCTGTGTTGGGTCTTCGCTGCTGCACGCGGGCTTTCTCTAGTTGCAGCAAGCAGGGGCTACTCTTCGTTGCAGTGCGCAGGCTTCTCATTGCAGTGGCTTCTCTTGTTGAGGAGCATGGGCTCCAGGCGCACAGGCTTCAGTAGCTGTGGTGCGTGGGCTTAGTTGCTCCACAGCATGTGGGATCTTCCCAGACCAGGGATCGAACCCGTGTCCCCTGCATTAGCAGGCGGATTCTTAACCACTGTACCACGAGGGAAGTCCCCACTTTCTTATATTTTATTTAGACTTTTGCATTTACTTAAGTAAGATCAGCCTGTAATTGGACTGTTATTATTTTCCTTACATAATAAAGACGTAGCATAATCACTAAAGCCTTAGTAAATTTAAGAATATAATTTGAAATAAAAGAGGATTAAAAAACACTGATAAAAAGAGCTTAGGACTTCCCTGGTGGCGCAGTGGTTAAGAATCCGCCTGCCAATGCAGGGGACAGGGGTTCAATCCCTGGTCTGGGAAGATCCCACATGCCATGGAGCAACTAAGCCCACGCGCCACAACTACTGAAGCCTGCGCACCTAGAGCCTGCGCTCCGCAGCAAGAGAAGCCACCACAGTGAGAAGGCCATGCACCGCAACGAAAATAGTAGCCCCCACTCGCCACAACTAGAGAAAGCCCACACGCAGAAACGAAGACCCAAAACAGCCAAAAATAAATAAATACATTTATTTAAATAAATAAATAAATTTGAAAAAGAGCTCAAAATATTCCACTAGAATAAATTCTCATTTATCCAGGGTATTAGGACAAAGGGCATGCTGCCTAATGAATAAGTCAAGTTAACCAGAAACTTCTTTGCAACTATAAGGAGCTGCTCATGTAAGCTGTTAACACTATCAGACATCTCACAGAGGAAAAACACTGAGGTAGTTTAACAGAGAGCTCTTAAAACACAGAGATCTCATAGCCAAGATGTGGAAATAACCTAAACGTCTATAGATAGATAAATGGATAAAGGAAATGTGCTATATACACACAATGAAACATTATTTAACCTTAAAAAAGAAGGAAATTCTGCCATTTGCGACAATACAGATAGACCTAGAGGACATTATTTATGCTAAGTGAAATAAGACAGGCACAGAAAGACAAATGTTATATCTCACTTATATGTGGAATCTAAAATAGTCAAACTAATTAGAAGCGAAGAGATTGGTGGCTACCGGAGGCTGGGGTAGAGGGAAATGGGAAGATTGTTGGTCAAGGGGTATAAAATTTCAGTTACACAAGATGAATAAGTTTTGGTGATCTAATGTATAGTGTGGTGACTATAGTTAACCATACTGTACTATATACTTGAAATTTGTTAAGAAGTTAGAGCTCAAGTGTTTTCTCACTACACACATAAAAACGGTAACTAAAATGGTAACTGTGTGAGGTAACAGATATGTTAATTAGCTTGACGTGATTATTTCACAATGTATACATATATCAAATCACCAAGTTGTATACCTTAAATATATACAATAAAAAATAAAAATAAAGTAAAACCCCCAGTAATCTCTTTTAGATGTCAGATATTGCTAAAATTAATTCTTATGTTAACTACAAAAAGTGGCTCTGAGTCAGGAAACTTGACTATATCGGACTGATAAGGCTAAGAGTTTTGCTGCCCAGAGTATTAATAGGCTTTCCCAGAAAACAATTTCTTATTAGTAGAATGCTAAGAATATAGCTACTTAAGAATGGAGACAGCCAGAGAACAATCAACAGCAATCTCATGATCTCAATTACAAGAATAAATTATATTCATATACTACAATTTTCCTGAACCCTCAAATCATGGAAAATCTGTGCTTTACTAAATAACATACAATGTGGATTAAAACTTCAAGATAAATAAAGCTGTTGGAAAAAAATATTTGAGAGGAATTATTTGAGAGAAAGCATTTCTAGGTTTCTTACAATAAACTCAGAAAATGAAAACCACTGGGAAAAGCTCTTTGCAACTAACACAGCTGCCAAAAATGAGACACATCGCTCTGTTGGAAACAGAAAGGAACCACTCTGCAACCAGCTTTGTAACACGTTTTTTAGTGTCCTTCACTGATTGGTATGTTTAGAATCAATACAAATTTGAGTAACCGTTTCAAAGAGACCACTTTAGGAAACAAAGTTTATAGGCCACTTTTTTTTTCCCAAATGAAAATAAGCTGAATACCATTTATAGTCTTCTAACACAGTCTAATTACTTAAAAGAACAAAAGAAGTGTGTGAGAAAACTAAGACTATTTATGACCACTAAAAAAATTAAGGCATAATTAAATAGTACCATCCCAGAGGCAGCTATTTATTCCTTCATTCCTTATGAAGCCACTAACCTTCCTGGAGTTGATAAACTTAGTTTCCTGAGTAATGGCTAGTCCTTGTCTACCAGTCTCATCCCATACTCTGAGAAACTTTAGTTACTAGGGTTGTCACACCAGTCCTATCCCTGCTGACTTATCGTTGTTTAAATAATCTCACTTGCCAATTGAACAAAAAAGATTTGTGTAGCATTTTAGAATTCAAAGTATATTCTCATTCATTATCTCATATCACTTTTGAAATAATCTCTCCAGATAGAAAAATTGAGGCTCAGATAGATGAAGTGCCTTGCTCAAAATGATATAAATATTTAGTATAAAAATTAGAGTTGGAATTGGTTTATTCCATTTCATAGCACTAAATTTCTGTAGTATGCTAGGCATTATGCTAGGCACAGAATATAATGAGATAAATAAGAGGAGGTTCACCCTCCCTCAGACTGGTTCACTGCTCCCAGTCACTTCCAAGGATTAACAATCTTTCTGAAGAACTGGGCCATGTATTCAACAAATATTTATTAAATGCCTACTCTGCACTGGCATAGTAACATAAGAAGCACGAGGACCAGCCGTGAATAAATAAAACAGACTAAACTTCCTATCCTTGCAGTTTATAATTTCATGGAAGAAAACAGATCACAAACAAATATATGAATATGTATGGAAGGTGGCAGTAAGTGCTATGAACAAAATAAAGCAGGGTAACGGCAGAGAGAGTGATGGAGGCAATGCTATTTTATACAGGGTGGTCCAGGAGACTCTGGTAAGATGAAATTTGAGCAGAAACTTGAAAAAAAGTAAAAGAGTGAACCTTTCTGGCTGGATATGTGGGGTAAGAACATTTTAGATGAAGGGAATAGCAAACACAAAGGTGTTAGGTATGAAGACACCCCAACTTAGGCTTTCTGACTGTTCCATACTTTTCAAGCTGTTCCTTACTCAGACAGCTGGTTCTGTCCCAACTATGGGGAGAATCAAAAGTCGAGACAAAATATTTCTAAAAGAATCCTCTGGCTGTTTTTGTTCTCAAGTTATCACTCCACCACTACCCCACTAACTCATCTTCTTTGTATAAGACAGAGAATTTACTCATCATTAGTCTAACAAGTAATGAATACTACACTGATGAATACTATATACAAAAACTAAAATCTCTCTCTCTCTAGTCATTTGGACTGATATTTACCACTCCTCGCCACCTCCAAGGGGTAACCTGGAGCACAGGGGGAACCACAGCCTTTAATAATATGTTAATTCTAATTTAGGAAACTTAGATAACGAATTCTTAGCAGTTGGCCATTCAGAAATTGCTGCAGGAGGGATTTCCCTGGTGGCGCAGTGGTTAAGAATCCACCTGCCAATGCAGGGGACAGGGGTTCAAGCCCTGGTCCGGGAAGATCCCACATGCCACGGAACAACTAAGCCCGTGCACCACAACTACTGAGCCTGAGCTCTATAGCCCGTGAGCCACAATTACTGAACCCATGCGCCTAGAGCCTGTGCTCCACAACAAGAGAAGCCACCGCAATGAGAAGCCCGCTCACCACAATGAAGAGTAGCCCCCGCTCGCCGCAACTAAAGAAAGCCTGTGCACAGCAACAAAAGACCCAATGCAGCCAAAAATAAATAAATAAATTCATTAAAAAAAAAAAGAAATTGCTGCAGGTTACCAATAATTTATAGGAAAGAGAATAATGTTCTAAGACAGAGACTGGGAAAAAAATATGCTAACAAAAGAATCTTAACTTGCATAACAATATCTTACAACCTTACAACCTTAACTTACAATTACAATAAGAGTGAAGACTTGAGTCTCAAATACTAAGATGTGAAAGAGAATATTTCTACACTGAATAAAAGAGAATAAAGTATAATAATTAAACATTCTAAAGTATATTAATAAACTCTACATGCCTATGAAACTTTATTTTCATGTCCATTATCAGAACCTGCCACACCACTTTCCGTCCACAAATAACTATTTTGTCCCCATATTATTATGATTTATGTTACATGTTAGTGCAAGAAAAAGCCTCATTTATCTTAAATGTTAGGTACTTTTTTCCTCTGTTCCACTTACCTTAGCCCAATAGCGAAAGGCTAACACCAAGGGAGTAAAGACAGGTTCCATTTTGCCAAGAGCAGCAAGTAAGTCAGTAGTGAGGCATGCCATATCATTTCCTGCACTCACTCTACAAAGTAAACCACTGTGAATGAGAAAGAAACAAATTTTCACTGTACTAATACCTTAAAAACCAGAATACTTCAAATCCTGTGGCTATCCTTTCCAGTCACCACAATTAACACCTAAGAATTCATAATAAAAACAAATGTTTTAATAAACTTAGAGCTAACAGAAAACTATATATCATTTCCATCACTAGAGTTCCATACAAATTAAAGATGTTTTAACTATCCATTTATACTTCAGAAATAAATTTTAACCTCACTTAGTATTTAATATTTAAGTTCATGAAAAATTAATTTCAAAAGCAGCATTAAGATGCACCAAAATTTGATTTATGTGAGGGGAAAGACATTGATATCATCAATGTCAAATAGTACAACATACCTTCCTAGTCCATTCTTTTTACTTTGCACATGATAAAAACAAAAAATGAAATACTGGGGCTTCCCTGGTGGCGCAGTGGTTGAGAGTCCGCCTGCCAATGCAGGGGACAAGGGCTCGTGCCCCAGTCCGGGAGGATCCCGCATGCCGCAGAGCGGCTGGGCTCGTGGGCCATGGCTGCTGAGCCTGCACGTCCGGAGCCTGTGCTCCGCAACGGGAGAGGCCGCAACAGTGAGAGGCCCGCGTACCGCAAGAAAAAAAAATGAAATACTGAATTGACTAGCTATACTTCTCGACTCTAATTTTTCCTATCCAAGCTTTCATGACTTTATTGATATGCTATTTTCAGATTAGAGATCAGAAAGAATTTATCTATTAATCCACAAGTAATGCTTATATGTAAGTGAATATAGGAGCTACCTTAAACGGAGTGACAGAATTGTAGAAGAAACATTTTTGTGGCAGGGAAAAGAATGTGACTGAGGTTGCTGCAGAGGCAATTTGACACAATATGGTAGGAAAAACACTAGAAGTCAGAATACCTCTATTCCAATTCTGATTTTCCCCTGAATAATTTGAATTTGGACAAATCACTTAATCACTCCAGGTCTCAATTTTCTAATTTAGACAATAAGGAAGTTGAACTAGATCTCCAAAGATTCTTCTAGCTTTGAATAAAAAAGAGTAATCTTAAAATGTAAGAAATAATAATTAATAATCAATAAAAGAATACACTATTATTTCCATATTGTTTCTATCTCTCCCACATTGGTTTCAAATACGATTATTTCAGTTTCCTTTGTCAAAGGCATGTTGCTCTCTCAGTGCTATAAATATCTGAATAGAAAGCGAAGATCAATCTTCAAAGACTCCTTGAATTTCAGTGAACTAAAAACTAGATTCTAATAGATCCTTGAGAAGAGAGTCTATTTCTTATTTATGTTTGAAATAAGCAAAGCAGTACCTAACATATAGTAAATGCTCAATACTGTTGGGTGAATAAACAAATGAAAAGTTTTGCATTAGAATGTTTTATTTTTAACTCTCTAATAACTCCATTTCTTGTTCACATGCTTTTAGCAGGCTTGCTAATTTTAATAAATAGAAACTAGCTTAGTCAAATTAATCCAAGAAGAAATCTAAAACAAAACTCTTCTCTCTTACAGATATCCACTGCATACTTGGTTGTTGTTAATTTTTTTTAAAAAAACTTTATTTTCTCTTCATTGTTACCGACCTTTTCCGATCTTTGCACACCACAACAGGAACTTTAGCGTGAAAATCAGATTCCACATCTACATATAATACTAATAAAGAAAAAAAATAAAACATGTAAGCTAATGTCAACATCTCTCAAATGTCTGCTCTATGGTAAACATTAAGTAATTGTTTCCTTCTAAAAATCACTCTCACTGCTTCTGTGGGACAATCCACTCTTCTCGTTTTAAGCATCAACCCAACAGAATCTCTTACCTCTCTTGGTGTCATTTGCTGTATTATCACAAACCACAGACAGGCAGAGTCCCAAATACTGTCTGAACATTATAATTACCTTAAGAAGAAAGGTTTTAACATCCCTAAAAGTTTGAATATTTCCAAGTAAATATACAATCTAGTCAAAGTTGTTAAACCTTCATAGATATAGCAAACAGAGGACACCACTTACTTCTGAAGGCTATTTCCACAGGAGTCACAAAATGAGAACCTACAATGCTCTGACAATATAGTTCTTTTAAATTATCCATGGCAGTAAAAGGCTAACTCTACTGGCCCTATTTCCTGTTAATACATGAAGAGTCTGCCAAAGCTCTTAAGGAAGGACTAACAAGTGAAGCACACTTCCACTCTGAAGTCTTTCTCTACATCTCCAAGGTAGGCCCCATGCTATAAAATATCTAATCTAAACAAAAACAGATGGATTAACATTATCGCATTTGAAGTTCAGAAAAAACCTCTTAGTAGTACCTGTTGGAATTATTAATCTGTTCAAAACAAACGTGCTGAAGAGCTTCATGTCAGGAATTACATTATGCATGGTGGATATGACAATGAATAGATACAAAGAGCTCAATTAGGGATTTGGAAAACAAATATATAAACAAATAAATCCTGCAGATAACAGGATAGAGGTCTTTAAAGAGTACAGAGGGCATAAAGGAGGGAATAATCAATTTTACATTCAGACTGAATTTTAGAAACCTATGTTATGTGACTTAAGATGATCTATTCATGTATTTTAGTGGAAAACATATTTAAAATATTTTTGCTACGTTGATAGTGTCTAGTGAGTCTAAAGAGGTAAAAGCGCTTGTCTATATTATGCTTTAGAGTTTTTGTGCAATGAGAGTCAACTATTTATTACAGAAGAAAACTTCCTTTACAGGTTAAACTGGACCAAAATCATCCCTTAAATATTAATATTCCAGGAAAATGGCCAAAAAGCTGATAAATAACGGAGAGCTGATAGGGCAGACAGAGAGAAGAAAAGAAGTTTAGAACTGACACTAGAGCCAATGAGAGGATATGGCTAAAATCAATAAACTATCTCTTCTAAGCCAAAATGGAAATATTTTTGACAGGTAATTATGATTCATAAAATATAAGATGACAATAGTAATAATAACAATCACAGCAGCAGAAATTTAATAAGAAGGTACTGTAAACCAGGTACTTTTCTAAGCTATGGCTTAACCCATTTCATCCTCATAAACAACCCTCTCATCAAAAAGATACTATATTATTGCCATTTTATAGATGAGAAAACTGAAGCATTAACACTTAAGTAATTTGTCAAAGGACACACAACCAGTAAGTGGTACAACTAACTAAAATTTGCACCTGGAAAGTCTGGCTCCAGACTCTGAGCTCCTAAGCATTTACTTTATATAACAAGAAAAGCAGTAAATAAAACCAAGAAAATAATATTCCAGACTGTACTACATGACCTGGGACCTCCTTTGAGAAAGTTGTAATTTTTAAAATTTTTATTTAAAAAGTATTGTTACCTATATGAATGTCCTTTTTACATAAAAATCAATCCAGACAGATGAGCCACATATGAAAGACTTAGTAGGTATAATCTGGTTGATGTACTATAAATGATTAACATTGTTTTAAATGGGGGAAAAACATATTTATTCAATGCATACACACATTTTTTTCCCCAAGTCTCTCCCTAAATCTTCCTTCATCAACAATCTCCTAATGATTACAGGTTTTCTGTCTCATTTTACACAAGAAGCATTCATAATACTCAAAGGCAACATTTTGAAATTACCCAAAAGGCAATCGTTTTTAATATATCAATTTTAAATATGATACTTTTGATCTAACTGACATGTAAATGTTCTAGTACACCTATTAAATACATATGCAATACAATGACGCAAATATGCTAGCTGTTTTAGTTTAACTTGGTTAGGCATACATAAACAACACAATGCATATACCTTTAAAGAACTTTCTTTAGAAAAACAACTCTAAAAAGAAACTCACCACTTTTTTTTAAAATCCCAAGCACTTGTATCAGAAGATCTGGATGATTCATCTAAAAGAAGTTTCAAATTAATAAATACACTAACTTCAAAGTTCAAGTTTCAGAACTTTAGAGATAATTCAATTTCATTAAATACAAGTAAAATCATGCTCTGTATTTTAAAATAATGAAAACAGAATAGTGTTCTACTTTTATGTTAAGAAATCTTGTTCATGGAGGAAGTAGAATCCAATAAATCATATAGTGCTATTATTCCAGCAACACTACTAGAATTAGTGAGTTCTTAGAGTGAGAAAAGATTCTGCAATTTCATATCAAAACAAATGAAAAAAGAAATCAGTTTACCAAATGATTTCTAAAAAGAAGTTGTTGAGATAAGAAATTTAAGGGATATTGACAACTGGCAGCGTGGCCAAAAGGCTTAGATTAAAATACTACTTTAAATAACAAGCATGTCAAATATTTAGCTTAAATGTGTACTTTGCTGCTATTTAAAAAGCATTTAATAATCATACCTTACTTGTAAGTTAACGACTATATCAGACTAGAAATTAAAACATCAAATTTTCACCCAAATCAAACCTCCTTGAGCATAAACTTATTATTCAAAAAGTTAAAAACACATAAAATATCAACTGATTATTTTAAATGTTTGATATGTCAGTAAATAAGCAATGTTAGCAATGCTAAACAATATTGGTATTTTGCTAATGGTCCTAGCCACTACTTATTAAAAGTACCTATAATGTGGGGCTTCCCTGGTGGCGCAGTGGTTGAGAGTCCGCCTGCCGATGCAGGGGACACGGGTTCGTGCCCCGGTCCGGGAAGATCCCACATGCCGCGAAGCGGCTAGGCCCGTGAGCCATGGCCGCTGAGCCTGCGCGTCCAGAGCCTGTGCTCCGCAACGGGAGAGGCCATGACAGTGAGAGGCCCGCGTAACCCCAAAAAAAAAAAAAAAAAAAAAAAAAGTACCTATAATGTACCAGGCACTATACAAAACATACTTGGTATATATATCACCTTATTTAATATTGAAGTTATTATTCCTATCTTGGAAATTAGAAACTGAGGCTCAAGAAGGTCAAGTAACTTGCTCATTGCAGCCAAGATTTGAACATCTACAGATGTATGATTTCAAAATTCTTTCCTCTTTCTATACTGCTTACCATAAGCAATAACTGTTCAACACGTTCAAATACAAGCATTTTCCTTTTTTTGACCACCTTCCTCTTCTTTTTTTTTTTCTCCCTTATTTTCTTTAATTCCACCTATGTCTGACAGCTAAAAAGTACTTTCCAAAAGCACTGTTAAATCATGATGGTAACATTCTACAAGCCAGAGTTTTATATTCTCCTATATCTTCTCTAAAAAGATAACCAATAAACAATACCAAGTACTAATTAAGAACCATACAGAAAAGGGTCTTGTCTAATTACTTACCTTGGGAGGAAATTTTATATCTATATTAACATCACTACTTTTCAGAGCAAACTTAGTCAGAGACGAGCCATACAACCTAAGTGAACACTCTGGAAATGAAGGAAAAATATCATACCATGAAACAGCATGCAAATATGAGAACTTTAAAAAACAGTGATAGGAAAACTGCATATATTTCAATTCTGTGTCTTCCAATTCTAATACAGCAATTATAGAAGAATAATATCCTTTTCTAACTGATCTACAAAATAATAAAAATGTTTCTCAGTTATAGGGTTCAGGAAGAGAGAAATAACTCATTCAAGTTCAGTGTTTAAACAAAATTTTAGTAGTAATTCATTTAGGAATAACTAGAAGTATGTTTCACATTTAATATGTAACAGTAAAGAATGTACTAACCTAGCTATAGCTACTGTCACAAACTACATATTTTTTTAGATATTTATATTTACTTAAGAAATAGCTCTTTAAATGAGGAAGGGATCACAGACATTCAGCCAATGCTCTTTAAAAACACAAAGTGAAGCCAAGTCAATTGATACTGCAGACCCAAAACCAAAAAAACCTCTGGTTTTCAAGAGCTCACAGAACAAAATAAATAGGAATAATAACATGCTACCTACATCTTTTGCAAACTATCAAATATGTTATTTCAAAAATCATAATACGGGACTTCCCTGGTGGCGCAGTGGTTGGGAGTCCGCCTGCTGATGCAGGGGACGCGGGTTCGTGCCCCGGTCCGGGAAGATCCCACATGCCGCGGAGCGGCTGGGCCCGTGAGCCATGGCTGCTGAGCCTGCACGTCCGGAGCCTGTGCTCCGCAACGGGAGAGGCCACAACAGTGAGAGGCCCGCGTACCGCAAAAAACAAAAACAAAAACAAAAAAAATCATAATACGGTAAATTTTTAAATGATCTCAGCAGAGGGCAAGTTGAAAAATAACATGATTGGGACTGATCATGGGATGTTTAGTATGTTAGGAAGTGTTAAGTTTGTACTCAGTTGAATTTATAAAAGTCTACTTTTCAAGTTCACAAAATGTCTGAAAGTCATCCAAGTCATTAAAATCATAAATATTTCACTTCTATTCTTATAATAATAAGTAAATTATTCCTATGTATAATTTAAATTAGTATCAATGTGTTTTAGATAGAAAACTACATTATAGAAATAATAAAGAAAAATTAAAATTTCAAATTCTTTCTTATAAATCTCACAAAGGCTTGATATAAAATTATAATTTATCAACTGTCTAAAATCCCTTCGGTGGTAAGAAACAAGTCTTACTTAATATCCATTTACTTAAATTCAGTATTAATGCAAAAAGATGATGAGGGCTAAGCAAATAATCTATACATAAATGTCTACAATAAATCTGACCCAACTCCCCCTTGTGCCAAAAACATAAGCTTTCTGTAAAGAAAGATCAAGAGTCAAAAAAAGAAATAAAAGTGTAAATTTTACCTCTAACTTCCTTAAAGTAAATTAATTTTCCCCACCATCAAGCAATAGGAATTTTATTCAGTAACTAGTTCAACTGTATATACTGAAATAAATATGACTAAAATGTCCATTCAGAAGTCAATGATACTGAAAATTTAATATAAAATACAATATTCAAGCACTAAGCAATTAATCTTGTATCTGACATTTTAAAAATCTTTTTTTCTTATTACAAAAATTATGCTGTGCCGTAATTCTCCATTTTCCTTTTCTGAAATATCTTCCCCCCAAAAGTCATTTACAAATAATTAATCTACTGTTAAGATGGAGAAAAAAAGAGAAAGAAAAACATTAAGAATTTACCCTAAGTTCAAGAGGAAGCAAGAGGAAGAGTTATGTCATTTTAAAAATTAAGTATAAAATGAAGCTGTACCTGGTAAAAATGCTGTTATAACCTTTGACATTTCCTCCACAATTTCCTGACGAACTCTGAGGTCATCATCTGTTATTCCTTGTTCTTTTGATAATTCAATAACTGCAACACTTAAAGCAGCCAAGTGGGCAAGGGAAGGAGGTGGCAGAGAACGAAGCTCACTTTCTTCCTGTTTTTCCTATTAGTGTGACGTTTAACAACAACAATATAAAAAAAGATTTCTATTTTAATGTCCTCGTATTTAGGAGAGAAGGACATAATCAACATATATGCACCTTCTATTGCCAGATTTGAGAAACCTAGGATATGGAACTGAACAAAAGAGACAGAGATCCCTGCCTTTGTGAAGCAGGATTGAAAGAATGAGAGGTGCTGTGGGGGAGGTTGCTATTAAACATTTAAAAAATAAAACCTGTTTTACTTTACCGTGTGCATAAATTCTGAAATGCTACATCAAAGCCAAGATTCCATAAGTAACAACATTTAGCTGATCATTTTGTTGCAGCCAAGAGACGCTGTCTTAGGTATAGCAGAAGGTCTTGAATGTCTCTGATTGGCATGTACAGTACCAGATTAAATGTTCACAGGAAAACATCCTAAACAATATGGCCATGTATTTGATACACTGCCTCCCATTTAAAACTGATTTCGCTGTTATTTTATACAAAACTAGGCAAAATGTTAAAAAAAAAAAAAGCCTCTATTCTGCTAAAAGTTTGAAAGCCAATTTAAAGCAAGGAGCTGAAGAGGGACTATATTATATATGCACAATGATTTTTTAGATTAATTGATTACTCTGATTTTAAAAACTACATGCTAACTGCAAAAGCTACATGAATTATAAGAAAAGAAGAAAATCACCCACCAGCTCACATCCTACTATTCCATACATTTTTCAACATAACAGACCATACCATTTCTTTAATATTATAACAAAAACATTTTCTATTATCACATTTCAGTCAAAAAACAATCTCTTATTTTTTTTGAGATATGGAGCTCCCAAAAAAATAATCAAAAGTAGTTTATTTTTCCCCCTCCCCCACTCAATATAGTAAAACAAAGACTTTGGTCTATTCCTAATTCTATTCTTTGTTACCATATTCAGTCTTAATGTAAATCAAGTTTACCTATGGTACAGAATAATCAAACACAAGAAGTAAGACAACCTTGTTTTTATAAGTTTCTGAGATCATTTCTGCAACCTTAACTATAAACTACATCTTAGATGAGCATCTAAGTTTTCAGGACTACTTTCTTTTTAGGATTTGTTCAAGGTATTAAAAGCAATATACTTAATGAAAAAATGATACAAAATTAACATGCAACAAAATTATCTTTATTTCTAGATTGAAAATAAGAGGATAAAAGACAGTGAACACTCTTTTATCTATGCTATCCCGCATGCTGCAATAAGAGCCTGCATGCTGCGACTAAAGATCCCGCATGCTGCAACGATCCTGCTTGCCACAACTAAGACCTGGCGCAGCCAAATAAATAAAAATAAATATTTTTTTTGGAAAAATAAGCCTATTCTACCTCCTTTAGGATACTGTTCCATCAAACATTCTCATTTATATCCTCATATCATTGATCATCCTGTCAACCTGATATCTTCATATATCCTCTGTCATAAATATGATCAATTAAATCCCTACGCTTCTGTAACTTACATTCTAGTTAGAGAAAATAGACAACAGATAAATAAATATATATTATGATGTCAGGTAGTGTTATTAAGAAAAATAAAACAGGGTAAGAGGCTACAGACTGTTGGGAAGACGGTATTATTTTAGAATAGAGTAGACAAAGAAAGCCGCTCTAAACAGGTGAAGAGACCTGAAAGTGAAGAAGAGAGACATTTAAATTTCTGGAGGAAGAGCATTCAAGACACAGAAAACAGTAAATGCGAAAACTCAGAGGCAAAAAAGTACCTAATCTTATTTAAAGAGAGCAATATTTCTGGGGCTAAGTAACGAAGTGGTGACTGTGAAACATGATGAAACTGAAAAGTTAACTAGAAGCCAAATATTGTATAACCTCATGAAACTTGATAAGGGCTTAGAATTTTATTTTAAGTTGCGAAGCTACTGATGGGCTATAAGTAGGAAGGAACATCATATACTTTATTTATTTATTTATTTATTTTTATTTTTGTGGTACGCGGGCCTCTCACTGTTGTGGCCTCTCCTGTTGTGGAGCACAGGCTCCGGACGCGCAGGCTCAGCGGCCACGGCTCACGGGCCCAGTCGCTCTGCGGCATGTGGGATCTTCCCGGACCGGGGCACGAACCCGTGTCCCCTGCATCAGAAGGAGGACTCTCAACCACTGCGCCACCAGGGAAGCCCTATCATATATTTTAAAAGAACAATTCTGGCTACTGAATGAAGAAGACTGGGTGAGGGGGTGGGGCAGGGCAAGAAGTGAGATAAATTGGAAATAGTCCAGGTGAGAGATAGAAAACCCTTAAGCGTCTAAAAACAAATGTTAAAACTAATGAACAAAAAATTAAATACAAAGAAAACATACTAAAAGCAGCAAGGGAAAAACAACAAGTAACACACAGGGAATCCCCATAAGGTTAACAGCTGATTTTTCAGCAGAAACTCTGCAAGCCAGAAGGGACTGGCAGTACATATTTAAAGTGATGAAGGAGAAAAATCTACAACCAAGATTACTCTACCCAGCAAGGATCTCATTCAGATTTCATGGAGAAATTAAAACCTTTACAGACAAGCAAAAGCTGAGAGAGTTCAGCACCACCAAACCAGCTTTACAACAAATGCTAAAGGATCTTCTCTAGGCAAGAAACACAAGAGAAGGAAAAGACCTATAATAACAAACTCAAAACAATTAAGAAAATGGGAATAGGAACATACATATCAATAATTACCTTAAATGTAAATGGATTAAATGCTCCCACCAAAAGACACTGACTGGCTGAATGGATACAAAAACAAGAACCATATATATGCTGTCTACAAGAGACCCACTTCAGACCTAGAGACACATACAGATTGAAAGTGAGGGAATGGAAAAAGATATTCCATGCAAATGGAAACCAAAAGAAAGCTGGAGTAGCAATTCTCATATCAGACAAAATAGACTTCAAAATAAAGACTATTAAAAGAGACAAAGAAGTACACTACATAATGATCAAGGGATCGATTCAAGAAGAAGATATAACAATTGTAAATATTTATGCACCCAACATAGGAGCACCTCAATACATAAGGCAAATGCTAACAGCCACAAAAGGGGAAATTGACAGTAATACATTCATAGTAGGGGACTTTAACACCCCACTTTCACCAATGGACAGATCATCCAAAATGAAAATAAATAAGAAAACACAAGCTTTAAATGATACATTAAATGAGATGAACTTAATTGATATTTATAGGACATTCCATCCAAAAACAACAGAATACACATTTTTCTCAAGTGCTCATGGAACATTCTCCAGGATAGATCATATCTTGGGTCACAAATCAAGCCTTTGTGAAGTTTTAGCCACAACAATCAGAGAAGAAAAGGAAATAAAAGGAATCCAAATCGGAAAAAAAGAAGTAAAGCTGTCACTGTTTGTAGATGACATGATACTATACATAGAGAATCCTAAAGATGCTACCAGAAAACTACTAGAGCTAATCAATGCATCTGGTAAAGTAGCAGGATACAAAAGTAATGCACAGAAATCTCTGGTATTCCTATACACTAACGATGAAAAATCTGAAAGTGAAATCAAGAAAACACTCCCATTTACCACTGCAACAAAAAGAATAAAATATCTAGGAATAAACCTACCTAAGGAGACAAAAGACCTGTATGCAGAAAATTATAAGACACTGATGAAAGAAATTAAAGATGATACAAATAGATGGAGAGATATACCATGTTCTTGGATTGGAGGAATCAACATCATGAAAATGACTCTATTACCCAAAGCAATCTACAGATTCAATGCAATCCCTATCAAACTACCAATGGCATTTTTCACAGAACTAGAACAAAAAATTTCACAATTTGTATGGAAACACAAAAGACCCCGAATAGCCAAAGCAACCTTGAGAACGAAAAACGGAGCTGGAGGAATCAGGCTCCCTGACTTCAGACTATACTACAAAGCTACAGTAATCAAGACAATATGGTACTGGCACAAAAACAGAAATATAGATCAATGGAACAGGATAGAAAGCCCAGAAATAAAGCCACGCACATATGGTCACCTTATCTTTGATAAAGGAGACAGGAATATACGGTGGAGAAAGGACACCTCTTCAATAAGTGGTGCTGGGAAAACTGGACAGGTACATGTAGAAGTATGAGATTAGATCACTCCCTAACACCATACACAAAAATAAGCTCAAAATGGATTAAAGACCTAAATGTAAGGCCAGAAACTATCAAACTCTTAGAGGAAAACATAGGCAGAACACTCTATGACATAAATCACAGCAAGATCCTTTTTGAACCACTTCCTAGAGATATGTAAATAAAAACAAAAATAAACAAATGGGACCTAATGAAATTTCAAAGATTTTGCACAGCAAAGGAAACCATAAACAAGACCAAAAGACAACCCTCAGAATGGGAGAAAATATTTGCAAATGATGCAACTGACAAAGGATTAATCTCCAAAATTTACAAGCAGCTCAATAACAAAAAAACAAACAACCCAATCCAAAAATGGGCAGAAGACCTAAATACACATTTCTCCAAAGAGGATATACAGACTGCCAACAAACACATGAAAGAATGCTCAACATCATTAATCATTAGAGAAATGTAAATCAAAACTACAATGAGATATCATCTCACACCAGTCAGAATGGCCATCATCAAAAAATCTAGAAACAATAAATGCTGGAGAGGGTGTGGAGAAAACAGAACACTCTTGCACTGCTGGTGGGAATGTGAATTGGTACAGCCACTATGGAGAACAGTATGGAGGTTCCTTAGAAAACTACAAATAGAACTACCATATGACCCAGCAATCCCACTACTGGGCATATACCCTGAGAAAACCATAACCCAAAAAGAGTCATGTACCAAAATGTTCATTGCAGCTCTATTTACAATAGCCAGGAGATGGAAACAACCTAAGTGTCCATCATCGGATGAATGGATAAAGAAGATGTGGCACATATATACAATGGAATATTACTCAGCCATAAAAAGAAACAAAATTCAGCTATTTGTAATGAGGTGGATGGACCCAGAGTCTGTCATACAGAGTTAAGTAAGTCAGAAAGAGAAAGACAAATACTGTATGCTAACACATATATATGGAATTTAAGAAAAAAAAATGTCATGAAAAACCTAGGGTTAAGACAGGAATAAAGACACAGACCTACTAGAGAATGGACTTGAGAATATGGGGAGGGGGAAGGGTAAGCTGTGACAAAGTGAGAGAGTGGCATGGACATATATACATTACCAAACATAAAACAGATAGCTTAGTGGGAAGCAGCCGCATAGCACAGGGTGATCAGCTTAGTGTTTTGTGACCACCTAGAGTGGTGGGATAGGAAGGGTGGGAGGGAGGGAGACGCAAGAGGGAAGAGATATGGGAACATATGTATATGTATAACTGATTCACTTTGTTATAAAGCAGAAACTAACACACCACTGTAAAGCAATTATACTCCAATAAAGATGTAAAAAAAAAAACTAATGAACAAATTCAGAAAACTAGCAGGATACAAATCAGCACACAAAAATCATTTGCATTTCAATACACTAACAATGAACAACCTGAAATAAAATAATTCCCCTTAAAATAGCATCAAAAAGAATAAAAGATTTAAGAATTAACCAAGAAGATGAAAGAGGTACAGTGAAAAAGACAAAACATGGCTTAAAGAAATTAAAGACGACATGAATAAAGAGAAAGATATTCCATGTTCATGGATTGGCAGACTTAATATTGTTAAGATGTCAACAGTATCCAAAGCAATCTACATATTCAATGCAATCCCTATCAATACCCTAATGACTTTTTCTTTTGCAGAAATAGGAAAAAAGATCCTAAAATTCACCTGGACTCTCAAGGCACCCCAAATAGCCAAAACAATCTTGAACAAGAGGAACAAAGCTAGGAGACTAACATTTCCTGATTTCAAAACTTACTACAAAGCCACAGTAACCAAAACAGTATGGCAGCGGCATAAATATAGACACAGAGGCCAATAAAATAAAATAAGAGAGCCCAGAAATAGATGTTCATATATAAGGTCAAATGATTTTTAATAAAAATGTCAAGAACATTCAGTGGGAAAGAACTTCCTTTTCAAAACATGGTGCTAGGAAAGCTGGATATCCACATGTAATGTGGATCCTTGTCTTACACCACATACAAAAATTAACTCAAAATGGATCAAAGATCTAAACATAAGAGCAAAATTATAAAAGTCTTAGAAGAAAACAAAAGAGAAAAGCTTCATGACCTTGGATTTGGAAATGATTTTTTGGATATTAAACAAAAACACAGGAAACAAAAGAAAAAACAGACAAATTGGACTTCACGAAAATTAAAACCTTTTGTGTATCAAACAACACTACTAATAGTGTAAAAATTAAAACCTTTTGTGTATCAAACAACACTACTAAAAGTGTAATGGAATAAAAATTTGCAAGTCATGTGTATGATACAGAATTAATATCCAGAACATATGAAGAACTCTTAAACTACAAGAAAATAACCCAATTCAAAAGTGGTCACAGGACTTAAATACACATTTCTCCAAAGAAGATATATGAATGGACAATAAGCACATGAAAAGGTGCTCAACATCACTAATCATTAGGAAAATGCAAATCAAAAGCACAATGATATACGACTAGGATGATTATTATCAAAACAACAACAACAACAGAAAAAACAACAACAAGATTTTGTGGATATGAAGAAATTGAACCCTTGTGTATCACTGGTGGGAACGTAAAATGGTACAGCCTCTGCAGAAAACAGCATGGCAGGTCCTCAGAAAATTAAACATAAATTTACCATTTGACTCAGCAATTCCACTTCTGGGTATATACACAAAAGAAATGAAAGTAAAGATTCAAACAAGTATTTCTACACCAATGTTCACAATAGCAAAAAGTAAAAACAAGCCAGACATCCATCCATGGATGAATGGACACACAAAACATGGTATATACTACATAGAATGGAATATTATTCAACATTAAAAAGGAAAGAAATTCTGACACGTACTGTACTACAATATGGTTGAAGCTTAAAGACGTTACGCTAAGTGAAATAAGCAGAATAGGACAAATATATAATTCCACTTATATGCGGCACCTACAATAGTCAAATACAGAGACAGAAAGTAGAGCGGTGGTTACCAGGAGCAAGGGTGAGAGAGAAATGAGGAGTTATTGTTTAATGGATACAGGGTTTCAATATAAGTTAATGAAAAAGTTCTGGAAATGGATATTGCAGACCATTGTACAACAATGTGAATGTACTTAATGTCACTGAACTGTACACTTAAAGATGGTTAAAATGGTAAATATTATGTCATATATATTTTACCACAATAAAAAAATTGTTTTAAACCTTCAATGGCACCAATAGGATAATGCACCACCTTCTTAACATGGAATATACAGCAATTTAGTTTCAGCATGCCTTTTTAGGCCCTCCTCCAACCATTCCCTCCCCATAACATCTGGGGCAGATATCCATAGTTAAATAGTCAGCAGCTTCCAAAGACTATATGTGATATTGGGTCTCCACATCATTACTCACATCATGACACTCTTTCTTGTATCCATCTGGTGAAACTCTAATCCCTGAAGTTGTAATTTAAAGGTCAAATATTCAGTGAAGGCTTCTTAATGTCTTTCCCTTTCCAACATAATGAAATGCTCCCTTTAATTCATGATTAATAACATGCTATGCATTCCATCACTTTACTTTCTGAGGTAATCACTTATTCTCCTCCTTTTAAACACTGCCTCATCTACTGGCTTGTGTTTTCAACAAGTAAGCACTCGCTACCTCTATAATAACAGCAACAACAACCACCACTTATTGAGTACCCACTATGGGCTTGGCATTGTGCCAGGGGCTTTAGAGCTATTATGTCACTTAAGTCTTAAAATACACCTCCTTAGGGAGCTATCATCAAAATCATTTTATAGGGGGCAGAGTCAAGATGGCATACTAGGAGAGCACGGATTCACATCTCCTCACAACTAGGGCACTTACCAGGCACCAGTGTGGGACCACGGACACCTAAGGGAACAGGGCGAACCCCCAGCGACTAGGTAGGATGTGGGGCATGGGGGGAGTGATGGGGGAGGAGAAGTAGAGGTGGGATGGGACTGGTGCCCCTGAGGGGCAGCTGGGGGAGGGGAAGGGATCCCATGCCAGGAGGAGGATATTGGGGAACCACTGGGAGGGCAGAGGATCAAAAGGGAACGTGGTCAGTCAGGTTTCCCCTGCCCACCTGAGCCCCCAGGAACCTGCTGAGACTCTGGGCCTGATCCTCTGCACACTGAGGCCCCCTCCAGCAGAGCGGGTCCTGAGGGAGTGGGAGAGAGGGAAGGGGGAGCAAAAGTAAAGGCCAGACCTCTGGGACCAGCACCCCTGAGGGGTGGCTGGGGGAGGGGAGGAGCTCCTACACCCAGAGGGAACCACCCATGGTTAGGGGTCCAGCGGCAACAGTGGAGACCCTGGGGAAGATGGTGGGGAGGAGCATGAAGGAACGCAAAAGAACTGGGCCAGCACTTTCCCCGTCCACTTAGGCACCCCAGGCCTAAACCTCTGCCCTGGAAGCCTCCTTCCTGCCGCTCAGAGCCCAAGCCCTGCCCCTACACCCCCATCCAGGTCCCTACCTCTACATTCGGAGACACCCTCCAATGCACTGGGCCTAAACCCCACCCATACACCCTCACTCAGGGCCCTACCTCCAAACTCCAGAACTCCACACTCCAGAGGCCCTCCTTTCCAGGTGCTGCCCCTCCCCTTCAATGCCCAGATCCTAAGCAGAGGTCCTGGGCCACGCTTGCATAAGCCCCGTTCAAGCATCACCCACCCGACCCACCTAGGTCCCTGCCTCAATTCCACCCCCGCCTAAACCCTGCCCCCATAGCCAAGGCTTCTTTTTTTTTTTTCCTCTTTTAGATTGGGGTTCTGTTTTACCTTGTTGATTCATTGTTCTTGATTCTTCTATATTTTTATATTTCCTAATAAATCTTTTATTTTTCAAATTTTATTTTATTCTTTATACTTTGTTATTGTTCTCCCCTTTTGGCTAGTTCCCCTCTCTTTATTTTCTTTTTCTTTTTTCTGCTGTGGTTTTATTTTACCTTGTTGCAGTTGTTTCAATTAGTTTTATTTTTTCCTAATGTATTTTTTATCTTTCTAATTTTATTTTTGTATTCTTTGATATTGTACTGCCTTTTTTTTTTTTTTTTTTTTAACCACACCACGAAGCTTGGAAGATCTTGGTTCCAAGGCCGGAGGTCAGGCTCAAGTTCCGGTGGTGGGAGCTCTGAGACCAAACCACTGGACTAAGAGAGAACCTCAGACCTCAGGGAATATTAATCAGAGTGAGGCCTCCTGTAGGTCCTCATCTCACCACCAAGGTCCAGCTCTACCCAACTGCCTGAAAACTCCAGTGTTGGACGTTTCAGGCCAAACAACCAGGAAGACAGGAATACGGCATCACCCATCAAAAAGAGGAAAAAAAAAATTTAACGACAGAAAAATACGTTACACATGAAGGAGCAAGGTAAAAATCTACAAGACCAAATAAATGAAAATGAAATAGGCAACCTACCTGAAAAAGAATTAAGAGTAATGATAGTAAAGATGATCTAAAATCCCAGAAACAGAATGGAGAAATACAAGAAACATTTAACAAGGATCTAGAAGAAGTAAAGAGGAAACAAACAGTGATGAACAACACAATCACTGAAATTAAAAATACTCTAGAAGGAATCAATAGCAGAATAACTGAGGCAGAAGAACGGATAAGTGACCTGGAAGATAAAATGGTGGAAATAACTGCCAGAGAGCAGAATGAAGAAAAAACAATGAAAAGAATTGAGGCCAATCTCAGAGACCTCTGGTACAACACTGAACACACCAACATTCGAATTATAGGGGTCCCAGAAGAAGAAGAGTAAAAGAAAGGGGCTCAGAAAATATTTGAAGAGATTATAGTCAAAAACTTCCTCAACAAGGGAAAGGAAATAGTCAATCAAGTCCAGGAAACACAGAGAGTACCATACAGGATAAACCCAAAGAGAAACACGCCGAGACACATATTAATGAAACTATCAAAAATTAAATACAAATATTAAAAACATCAAGGGAAAAGCAACAAATAACATACAAGGAAATCCCCATAAGGTTAAGAGCTGATTTTTCAGCAGAAACTCTGCAAGCCAGAAGGGAGTGTCAGAACATATTTAAAGTGATGAAAGGGAAAAACCTACAACCAAGATTACTCTACCCAGCAAGGATCTCATTCAGCTTCGATGGAAAAATTAAAACCTTTACAGATAAACAAAAGTTAAGAGAATTCAACACTACCAAACCAGCTTTACAACAAATGCTAAAGGAACTTCTCTAGGCAGGAAACACAAGAGAAGGAAAAGACTTACAATAACAAACCCAAAACAATTAAGAAAATGGTAATAGGAACATACATATTGATAATTACCTTAAATGTAAATGGATTAAATGCTCCCACCAAAAGACATAGACTGGCTGAATGGATACAAAAACAAGACCTGTATATATGCTGTCTACAAGAGACCCACTTCAGACCTAGGGACACATACAGACTGAAAGTGAGGGGATGGAAAAAGATATTCCATGCAAATAGAATTCAAAAGAAGGCTGGAGTAGTAATCCTCATACCAGACAAAATAGACTTTAAAATAAAGACTATTACAAGAGACAAAGAAGGACACTACATAATGATCAACGGATCAATCCAAGAAGAAGATATAACAATTGTAAATATTTATGCACCCAACATAGGAGCACCTCAATACATAAGGCAAATACTAACAGCCATAAAAGGGGAAATCGACAGTAACACAATCATAGTAAGGGACTTGAACACCCCACTTTCACCAATGGACAGATCATCCAAAATGAAAATAAATAAGTAAACACAAGCTTTAAATGACACATTAAACAAAATGGACTTAATTGATATTTATAGGACATTCCATCCAAAAACAACAGAATACACTTTCTTCTCAAGTGCTCAGGGAACATTCTCCAGGATAAACCATATTCTGGATCATAAATCAAGCCTTCGTAAACTTAAGAAAATTGAAATCATATCAAGTATCTTTTCTGACCACAATGCTATAAGACTAGATATCAATTACAGGGAAAAAAATGTAAAAAATACAAACACATGGAGGCTAAACAGTACACTACTAAATAACCTAGAGATCACTGAAGAAATCAAAGAGGAAACCAAAAAATACCTAGAAACAAATAACAGTGAAAACACAACAACCAAAAACCTATGGGATGAAGCAAAAGCAGTCCTAAGAGGGAAGTTTATAGCTATACAATCCTACCTCAAGAAACAAGACATATCGCAAACAAACAATCTAACCTTACACCTAAAGCAATTAGAGAAAGAAGAACAAAAAAACCCCAAAGTTAGCAGAAGGAAAGAAATCATAGAGATCAGATCAGAAATAAATGAAAAAGAAATGAAGGAAACAATAGCAAATATCAATAAAACTAAAAGCTGGTTCTTTGAGAAGATAAACAAAATTAATAAACCATTAGCCAAACTCATCAAGAAAAAAAAGGGAGAGGACTCAAATCAATAGAATTAGCAATGAAAACGGAGAAGTAACAACTAGCACTGCAGAAACACAAAGGATCATGAGAGATTACTACAAGCAACCATATGCCAATAAAATGGACAACCTGGAAGAAATGGACAAATTCTTAGAAAAGCACAACGTCCCGAGACTGAACCAGGAAGAAATAGAAAATATAAACAGACCAATCACAAGCACTGAAATTGAGATCGTGATTAAAAATCGTCCAACAAACAAAAGCCCGGGACCAGATGGATTCACAGGCGATTTCTATCACACATTCAGAGAAGAGCTAACACCCATTCTTCTCAAACTCTTCCAAAATATAGCAGAGGGAGGAACACTCCACAACTCATTCTACGAGGCCACCATCACCCTGATAACAAAACCAGACAAAGACGTCACAAAGAAAGAAAACTACAGGCCAATATCACTGATGAACATAAATGCAAAAATCCTCAACAAAATACTAGCAAACAAAATCCAACAGCACATTAAAAGGATCATTCACGGGCTTCCCTGGTGGCGCAGTGGTTGGGAGTCCGCCTGCCGATGCGGGGGACACGGGTTCGTGCCCCGGTCCGGGAGGATCCCGCATGCCGCGGAGCGGCTGGGCCCGTGAGCCACACCTGCTGAGCCTGCGCGTCTGGAGCCTGTGCTCCGCAACAAGAAAGGCCGCGATAGTGAGAGGCCTGCGCACCGTGATGAAGAGTGGCCCCCCGCTTGCCACGACTAAAGAAAGCCCTCGCACAGAAACGAAGACCCAACCCAGCAAAAATAAATTAATTAATAAAAAGCTCCATTAAAAAGCTCTCTCAAGTCCAAAAAAAAAAAAAAAAAAAAAAAGGATCATTCACTATGATCAAGTGGGGTTTATCCTAGGAATGCAAGGATTCATCAGTATACGCAAATCGATCAATGTGATAAACCATATAAACAAATTAAAGGAGAAAAACCATTTGATCGTCTCAATAGATGCAGGAAAAGCTTTCCACAAAATTCAACACCCATTTATGATAAAATCCCTCCAGAAAGTAGGCATACAGGGAATTTAACATAATAAAGGCCATATATGACAAACCCACAGCCAACATCCTTCTCAAGGGTGAAAAACTGAAACCATTTCCACTAAGATCAGGAACGAGACAAGGTTGCCAACTCTCACCATTATTATTCAACATAGTTTTGGAAGTTTTAGCCACAGCAATCAGAGAAGTAAAAGAAATAAAAGGAATCCAAATCGGAAAAGAAGTAAAACTGTCACTGTTTGCAAATGACATGATACTATACACAGAGAATCCTAAAGATGCTACCAGAAAACTACTCAGGCTAATCAATGAATTTGGTAAAGCAGCAGGATACAAAATTAATGTACAGAACTCTCTTGCATTCCTATATACTAATGATGAAACATCTGAAAGAGAAATTAAGGAAACACTCTCATTTACCACTGTAACAAAAAGAACAAAATACCTAGGAATAAACCTACCTAAGGAGACAAAAGACCTGTAAACAGAAAACTGTAAGACAGTGATGAAAGACATTAAAGATGATACAAACAGATGGAGAGTTATACCATGTTCTTGGACTGGAAGAATCAACATTGTGAAATGACTATACTACCCAAAGCAATCTACAGATTCAATGCAATCCCTATCAAACTACCAATGGCATTTTTCACAGAACTAGAACAAAAAACTGTACTATTTGTATGGAAATACAAAAGACCCCGAATAGCCAAAGCAATCTTGAAAAATAAAAACGGAGCTGGAGGAATCAGGCTCCCTACTTCAGACTATACTACAGAGCTACAGTAATCAAGACAGTATGGTACTGGCACAAAAACAGAAATATAGATCAATGGAACAGGATAGAAAGCCCAGAGATAAACCCACACACATATGGTCACCTTATCTTTGATAAAGGAGGCAAGAGTACACGATGGAGAAAAGACAGCCTCTTCAATAAGTGGTGCTGTGAAAACTGGACAGCTACATATAAAAGAATGAAATTAGAACACTCCCTAACACCACACACAAAAATAAACTCAAAATGTATTAAAGACCTAAATGTAAAACCAGACACTATAAAACTCTTAGAGGAAAATATAGGCAGAACACTCTATGACATAAATCATAGCAAGATCCTTTTTGACCTACCTCCTAGAGAAATGGAAATAAAAATAAACAAATGGGACCTAATGAAACTTCAAAGCTTTTGCACAGCAAAGGAAACCATAACCAAGACCAAAAGACAACCCTCAGAATGGGAGAAATTATTTGCAAACGAAGCAACTGACAAAGGATTAATATCCAAAATATACAAGCAGCTCATGCAGCTCAATATCAAGAAAACAAACAACCCCATCCAAAAATGGGCAGAAGACCTAAACAGACATTTCTCCAAAGAAGATATACAGATTGCCAACAAACACATGAAAAGATACTCAACATCACTAATCATTAGAGAAATGCAAATCAAAACTACAATGAGGTATCACCTCACACCGGTCAAAATGGCCATCATCAAAAAATCTACAGACAATAAATACTGCAAAGGGTGTGGAGAAAAGGGAACCCTCTTGCACTCTGGTGGGAATGTAAATTGATACAGCCACTATGGAGAACAGTATGGAGGTTCCTTAAAAACTACAAACAGAACTACCATATGACCCAGCAATCCCACTACTACACATATACCCTGAGAAAACCGTAATTCAAAAAGAGTAATGTACCACTATATTCATTTCAGCACTATTTACAACAGCCAGGACATGGAAGCAACCTAAGTGTCCATGGACAGATGAATGGATAAAGAAAGTGTGGCACATATATACAATGGAATATTACTCAGCCACAAAAAGAAATGAAACTGAGTTATTTGTAGTGAGGTGGATGGACCTAGAGTTGGTCATACAGAGTGAAGTCAGAAAAAGAAAAACAAATACCATATGCTAACACATACATATGGAATCTAAAAAAAAAAAAATGGTTCTGATGAACCTAGGGACAAGACAGGAATAAAGACACAGACATAGAGAATGGACTTGAGGACACAGGGAGGGGGAAGGGTAAGCTGGGGTGAAGTGAGAGAGTAACACTGACACAGATACACTACCAAATGTAAAATAGATAGCTAGTGGGAAGCAGCTACATAGAACAGGGAGATCTGCTTGGTGCTTTGTGACCACCTAGAGGAGTGGGATAAGGAGGGTGGGAGGGAGACACAAGAGGAGGGGATATACATATGCATATAGCTGATTCACTGTGTTATACAGCAGAAACTAACACAACATTGCAAAGCAATTATACCCAATAAAGATCTTAAAGGAAAAAAGAAAAAATAATCATTTTATAGATAAGAAAACTGAGGCTCAGGGATGTTAAATATCTTTCTAGAATCACACAGTGGAAATGAGAATTAAATCTAGGTCTAACTCCCATGTCTGTGCACTTTCCACTTCCAATGTATTAGTCAACAAATATTATGGAGCATCGAAGTGTCAGGCACTGTGCTAGGCAATGGAGATACAACAGGGAAAAAAGAATGCATATAATCCCTGCCCTCATGGAGTTTACAGTCAAGAGAGAGATAAAGATTAATTACACAATTACTGAAATTAATAAAAATTAAAGCTGTGGGGCTTCCCTGGTGGCGCAGTGGTTGAGAGTCCGCCTGCCGATGCAGGGGACGCGGGTTCGTGCCCCGGTCTGGGAAGATCCCACATGCCGCGGAGTGGCTGGCCCGTGACCCATGGCTGCTGAGCCTGCGCGTCCGGACCCTGTGCTCCGCAACGGGAGAGGCCACAGCAGTGAGAGGCCCGCATAGCGCAAAAAAAAAAAAAAAAAAAAAAAAAAAAAGAAAGCTGTGAACCATGATGAGAGTTCTACTATGCCATATCTAAAAAAAAAAAAGATCCTGTGTGAAACTCCAGCAATCTTCCTTACTCTTTTTTCACAACAAAGCTTACTGAAGGTTGACTCCATACACCATTCCTTTAACCTGTTCACTCAAAACTATTTCATTAGCTCTAAAACAGAAACTGCTCTTACAGGATTATCAAAAACCTCCTTATTGCCAAGTCAAACATTTTTACGTTCTTAGATTATTTTTATTTATATTATCAGACACTTTGGACTATCTTTTTAAAACTCTCCTTATTTTTGGCTTCTGTGATATCTTTCTCCATTTTTCCTATTTTTCTGATCATTTTCCAGTCTATTGGTTGCTCCTCCGCTATTAGTCCCTTAAATGTTTGTGTTGTTTGATCTTCTCTCCTTCTCACTCCCTTGGGTGATCTCACCTAAATCTATGACTTAGATATGCTGAAGATTACCAAATATGATTCTCCAGCTCCTAATATAAATTCCAGATCTTTATATTCAACTGATGGGTGAACATCTCTTCTTGAAATGTCCTACAAGTGTATCAAACTGAGTATGTTCTAAAACATTTTTCTTTTAGTATTTCCTCTAAGTTAATGGCATCAGAATCTATAATAACATCTCAAATCAGATACCTTATGATCATTTTAGACATCCTAGGCCTCTACTTCCACAATCCTATATCCTACATTGCTCTTAAAACTCTAACCTCAAGTCCATTCTCACTAACTACTACTTCATATCAAATGTCCCTCATTGCCTGACTAGACTATCATGAAAGACTAACTGGTGGGATGTCCCTGGAGGTCCAGTGGTTAAGATTCCGCGCTTCCAATGCAGGGGGCACGGGTTTGATCCTGGTCGGGGAACTAAGATCCCACATGCCACAAGGCACGGCAAAAAAAAAAAAACAACTAACTCGTCTCCCCAACCTAGACCCTTCAAAGGCTTATTTCACACTTATTCGAGGGTGAGTAATGTTGCAAAATTACGTGTCATTAAGCTCCATAAACCTCAAAATAAAATCCAAACACTCCAACATAGTATACATATTCATTCATGATCAGGCTTTTGCCCAACTCTCCAATATCATACATTTCATCCCTCCCTTGGCCAGTTTTCTTCAGTTATGCTAAGCTACTAGTTTTTCCCTGAACACAGTCTGCCGTTTCTTGCTTCAGCAACTCTGCACATGCTGGTTTCTCTTCTGTAAAGATGTATTCTCACTTCTTTACCTGGCTAACTTTTTTTTTTTTCTTTGGCTGCCTTGGATCTTCATTGCTGCACATGGGCTTTCTCTAGTTACGATGCGCAGGCTTCTTGTTGTCATGGCTTCTCTTCTTGTGCAGCATGGGCTCTAAGCACAGGCTTTAGTAGCTGTGGTATGCAGGCTCAGCAGCCGTGGCCCATAGGCTCTAGAGCGCAGGCTCCGTAGTTGCGGTGCACAGGCTTAGCTGCTCCGTGGCATGTGGGATCTTCCTGGACCAGGGCTCGAACCTGTGTCTCTTGCATTGGCAGGTGGATTATTAACCACTGTGCCACCATGGAAGCCCCCTGGCTAACATTTTTAAGAACAAGGATCACATTCTCTATTCACCATCTCTATTAAGCCTTCTCTGACTCACTACACAAACTTTATTACATAAGTCCCAATCTGCTGTCACAGCATATTCTAAAAACCATCTACTATCACACTTACCACACTCTTTCAACCCTTTGCTTATATGCCCGGTTCCCAATACCTGTGAACTCCCTACATCCACATGTTATAATGCTTTATTTTTTTAGATCTCCATACTATCAGTGCCTAAGACAGAAGCTTACGGTACACAATAAATTATTTATAAATCAAAAATTTGTACCAGTCTTTTAACTGGAAAAATATAGTTCATTTATGTTTTTGAATAGGTGTAAGATAAATTTTGATTGAGCTTTCTTTTTCAGCTGCTTTTGCTGACACCCTCAGCCCACCACCCTACCCCACACACCTGCCCATTCTTTAGGATGGAGACTTTTTCATTATCTTATTTAATCTTTCTTCCTATATTAGTTTGGAAGCTTTACTCTACCGCCCATCTTTTTCTGCTTACCTAGGTATTTCAACATGTATATTTAACGTAAAAATACCTAAAAAATAAGCCAGTATCTTTATTCTCTTCCCAAATCAGAAATTTTTTAAAAGCTGTAACACTGATAACTCTCTCTGAACGTATATCCTATTATTGTTGAGTACTTGAGTTCTAGCCTGCATTTTTGTCCCTGACAAATTGAATGCTGTTGTTATTGTTGCTGCTACTGTTATTTTATTCAACCAATATGTCTTTAATTCTCTGTTCCTTCTCACATCTCTCATGTTTCCCTGAGGATCATTTTCCTTTAATCTAAAATACATCCTTTAGAATTTCCTTTACTGAGGGTCTTTTGGAGGTTAACTCTCTTATTTCATTTGTCCATCAATATATTCTGCTCTCAGTGGTGTTGGGAAAGTTGGACAGCTGCATGTAAATCAATGAAGTTAGAATACACCCTCACACCATACACAAAAGTAAACTCAAAATGGCTTAAAGACTTAAACATAAGACATGACACCGGGCTTCCCTGGTGGTGCAGTGGTTGAGAGTCCACCTGCTGATGCAGGGGACACGGGTTCATGCCCCGGTCCAGGAAGATCCCACGTGCCACGAAGCGGCTGGGCCCGTGAGCCATGGCCACTGGGCCTGCGCGTCCGGAGCCTGTGCTCTGCAACGGGAGAGGCCACAACAGTGAGAGGCCGGTGTACCGCAAAAAAAAGAAAAAATACATGACACCATAAAACTCTTAGACGAGAACATAAGCAAAACATTCTCTGACTAAATCATACCAATGTTTTCTTAGGTCAGTCTCCCAAAGCAAAAGAAATAAAAGCAAAAATAAACAAGTGGAATCTAATCAAACTTATAAGCTTTTGTACAGCAAAGGAAGCCATAAACAAAACGAAAAGATAACCTACAGACTGGGAGAAAATATTTGCACATTATGTGACCAACAAGGGCTTAATTCCAAAATAAACAAAGAGTTCATACAACTCAACAATGACAAAAAACAACCCAATCGAAAAATGGGCAGACCAAAATAGACATTTCTCCAAAGACACAGAAATGACCAACAGGCACACAAAAAGATGCTCAACATCACTACTTATTAGAGAAATACATATCAAAATTATGATGTACCACCTCACACCAGTCAGAATGGCCATGATGAAAAAGTCTACAAATAATAAATGTTGGAGAGGCTGAGGAGAAAAGGGAACCCTTCCCACTGCTGGTAGGAATGTAACTTGGTACAACCATTATGGAGAAAAGTATGGAGGTTCCTTAAAAAACTACAAACAGAACTACAAACAGAATATGATCCAGCAATCCCACTACTGGGTATATATCCAGACAAAGAAATACATGCAGCTCCGTTTTTCTTTCTCAAGATTGCTTTAGCTATTCAGGGGCTTTTGTGTTTCCATACAAATTGTGAAATTTTTGGTTCCAGTTCTGTGAAAAATGCCATTGGAGTTTGATAGGGATTGCACTGAATCTGTACATTGCTTTCGGTACTATAGTCATTTTCACAATGTTGATTCTTCCAATTCAAGAACATGGTATATCTCTCCATCTGTTTGTATCATCTTTAATTTCTTTCATCACCGTCTTATAGTTTTCTGCATACAGGTCTTTTGTCTCCTAAGATAGGTTTATTCCTAGGTATTTTATTCTTTTTGTTGCAACAGTAAGTGGGAGTGTTTCCTTAATTTCTCTCTCAGATTTTTCATCATTAGTGTATAGGAATGCAAGAGATTTCTGTACATTAATTTTGTATCCTGCTACTTTACCAAATTCATTGATTAGCTCTAGAAGTTTTCTAGTAGCATCTTTAAGATTCTCTATGTATAGTATCATGTCATCTGCAAACAGTGACAGTTTTACTTCCTCTTTTCCGATTTGGATTCCTTTTATTTCTTTTACTTCTCTGATTGCAGTGGCTAAAAATTCCAAAACTATGTTGAATAATAGTGGTGAGAGTGGGCAACCTTGTCTCGTTCCTGATCTTAGTGGAAATGATTTCAGTTTTTCACCACTGAGAATGATGTTGGCTGTGGGTTTGCCATATATTTGGCCTTTTATTATGTTAAGTTCCCTCTATGCCTACTTTCTGGAGGGTTTTTATCATAAATGGGTGTTGAATTTTGTCGCAAGCTTTTTCTGCATCTATTGAGACAATCATATGTTTTTTCTCCTTCAATTTGTTAATATGGTTTATCACATTGATTGATTTGCGTATATTGATGAATCCCTGCATTCCTTGGATAAACCCCACTTGATCATAGTATATGATCCCTTTAATGTGCTGTTGGATTCTGTTTGCTAGTATTTTGTTCAGGATTTGGAGGAGTCAGGCTCCCTGACTTCAGACTATACTACAAAAGCTACAGTAATCACGACAGTATGGTACTGGCACAAAAACAGAAAGATAGATCAATGGAACAGGATACAAAGCCCAGAGAAAAACCCATGCACATACGGTCACCTTATCTTTGATAAAGGAGGCAGGAATATACAATGGAGAAAAGACAGCCTCTTCAATAAGTGGTGCTGGGAAAACTGGACAGCTACATGTAAAACAATGAAATAAGAACACTCCCTAACACCATACACAAAAATAAACTCAAAATGTATTAAAGACCTAAATGTGAAACCAGACACTATAAAACTCTTAGAGGAAAACATAGGCAGAACACTCTATGACATAAATCATAGCAAGATCCTTTTTGACCCACCTCCTAGAGAAATGGAAATAAAAATAAAAATAAACAAATGGGACCTAATGAAACTTAAAAGCTTTTGCACAGCAAAGGAGACCACAAACAAGACAAAAAAAAAAAACCCCTCAGAATAGGAGAAAATATTTGAAAACGAAGCAACTGACAAAGGATTAATATCCAAAATATACAAGCAGCTCATGCAGCTCAATATCAAGAAAACAAACAACCCAATCGAAAAATGGGCAGAAGACCTAAATACACATTTCTCCTGTATAAGACCTAAATACACATTTCTCCTATATACAATCTGTATAAGAAGATATACAGATTGCCAACAAACACGTGAAACGATGCTCAACATCACTAATCATTAGAGAAATGCAAGTCAAAACTACAATGAGGTATCACCTCACACCAGTCAGAATGGCCATCATCAAAAAATCTAGAAACAATAAATGCTGGAGAGGGTGTGGAGAAAACGGAACACTCTTGCACTGTTGTTGGCAATGTAAATTGATACAGCCACTATGGAGAACAGTATGGAGGTTCCTTTAAAAACTACAAATAGAACTACCATATGATCTAGCAATCCCACTACTGGGCATATACCCTGTGAAAACCATAATTCAAAAAGAGACATGTACCACAATGTTCACTGCAGCACTATTTAAGATAGCCAGGACATGGATACAACCTAAGTGTCCATCAACAGATGAATGGATAAAGAAGATGTGGCACATATATACAATGGAATAATATTCAGCCATAAAAAGAAACGAAACTGAGTTATTTGTAGTGAGGTAGATGGACCTAGAGTCTGTCACACAGAGTGAAGTAAGTCAGAAAGAGAAAAACAAGTATCATATACTAACACATATATACGGAATCTAAAGATAAAAAGAAATTGGTTCTGGTGAACCTAGGGGCAGGAATGGAATAAAGACACACGTAGAGAATGGACTTGAGGACATGGGATGGGGGAAGGATAATCTGGGGAGAAGTGAGAGAGTAGCACTGACATATATACACTACCAAATGTAAAACAGATAGCTAGTGGGAAGCAGCTGCATAGCACAGGGAGATCAGCTCGGTGCTTTGAGACCACCTAGAGAGGTCAGATAGGGAGGGTGGGAGGTAGGAGGAGCAAGAGGGAGGTGATATGGGGATATATGTATCCATGTTATCAGAGGATATGTATACATATGTATACATATAGCTGATTCACTTTGTTATACAGCAGAAACGAACACATCATTGTAAAGCACTTATACCCCAAGAAAAATGTTAAAAAATAAAATAAAATACCTGGCAAATTTTTTAAAAAATCACACACACACAAAGGAGAGTGGGTGGTTTGGAGACTGCTTGGGAGAAAATCATTTGTCTTTCCTACTCAATCCCTTTAATATGTCAGACTCACCATTAAGTTATAGATTCTATTTCACAAATAAATCAGATACTGCCATCCTTATCTGCCTCCCACTTCACTTTTCAGTTTCTGAACTCAGAGCTCATGTCTTAGTTACTCACCTAATAAGTATTAATTTAGTGATTAAAAAAAAAAGATGTGCCACATCTATACAATGGAATATTACTCAGCCATAAAAAGAAACGAAATTGAGTTATTTGTAGTGAGGTGGATGGACCTAGAGACTGTCACACAGAGTAAAGTAAGTCAGAAAGAGAAAGACAAATACCGTTTGCTAACACATACATACGGAATCTAAAAAAAAAAAAAAATGGTTCTGAAGAACCTAGGGGCAGGACAGGAATAAAGACATAGACATGGAGAATGGACTTGAGGGCATGGGGAGTGGGAAGGGTAAGCTGCGACGAAGTGAGAGAGTGGCGTGGACATATATACACTACCCAATGTAAAATAAATAGCTAGTGGGAAGCAGCCGCATAGCACAAGGAGATCAGTTAGGTGCTTTGTGTCCAGCTAGAGGGGTGAGACAGGGAGGGTGGGAGGGAGACACAAGAGGGAGGAGATATGGGGATGTATGTATATGTATAGCTGATTCACTTTGTTATACAGCAGAAAGTAACACACCATTGTAAAGCAATTATACTCCAATAAAGATGTTAACATGCACCCTATGTTCATAGTAGCACTAGTCACTGTAGCCAAGACATGGAAACAACCTAAATGTCCATCAACAGGATAAAGAAGACATGATACATATATACAATGGAATACTACTCAGCAATAAAAAAGAATGAAACAATGCCATTTGCAGCAACATGGATGAACCTAGCGATTATCATACTAAGTGAAGTGAAGTAAGTCAGGAAGAATAAGACAAATACCATATAATATCACTTATATGTGGAATCCAAAATATGATACAAATGAACTTATTTTTGAAACAAAAACAGACTCACAGAGACAGATTTGTGGTTGCCAAAGGGGATGGGGGAGAGGGAGGGATGGATTGGGAGTTTGGGATTAGCAGATGCAAATTATTATATATAGAATGGCTTAACAACAAGGTCCTACTGTATAGCACAGGGAACTATATTCAATGTCTGGATAAACCATAGTGGAAAAAAATATTAAAAAGAATGTATATATATATGTATAACTGAATCACTCTGCTATACAGCAGAAATTGTAACATTGTAAATCAACTATACTTGAATAAAATAAATATAAAAAATAAATAAGTGTGTGTGTGTGTGTGTGCGTGTATATATATATATATATATATATATATATATATATTCTGTATTGGTTACTGTTAGATAATTTCACTGAATACAGAAATAAAGGTTGACAGGAGGTTTTCCTCTCTCCAGAACTCTTAAGATATTATTCAACTGTCTTCTGGCTTCTATTGCTACTACTGATAAGTCAGCCACATTCCCAACTTCCACACCTTTATGAATGACCTTACCTTTTTTTCTGGCTGCTTTTCAAAAAGAAACTTTACTGAGATATAATTTATATAAAACAAATTGCACATATTTAAGGTTTACAACTTGGTTCATTTTTGACATATGTATATAATAAAACCATTGCCACCGTCAAGATAATAAACATATCAATCACTCGCAAAAATTCCCTCATGTCCCTTTGTAATCACTCCCTCCCTCTTTCACACCCATACTCAGGCAACCACCAACCTGCTGTCTATGACTATAGCTTAGACTGCATTTTCTAGAATTTCATATGCATGGAATCGCACAGTATATAGTCATTTTTGTCTGGCTTTTTACACTCAGGATACTTATTTTGAGATTCATCTATGTTGTGCTGTTCATTCCTTTTTACACCAAATATAGTCATTTTTGTCTGGCTTTTTACACTCAGGATACTTATTTTGAGATTCATCTATGTTGTGCTGTTCATTCCTTTTTACACCAAATAGTATAACAAGGTATGGATATACCACAATTTGTATATCTGTTCACCTCTTTGGCTATTACACATAAAACTGCTTTGAATATTCATATACAAGTAAATGTAAAGACATATACTTTCACTTATCTTGGAGAAATCCATAGGAATTGAATGACTGAATCATATATTAGGCGTATGTTTAACTTTTTAAAAACTGCCAAAATGTTTTCAAAGTGGATGTATTATCATATGATCCAATAATTCCACTTCTGGGTATTTATCCAAAAGAAATGAAAACACTAACGGGAAAAGAAATCTGCACCTCCATGTTCAACGCAGCATTATTTACAATAGCCCAGACATGGAAACAACCTAAGTGTCCACTGATGGATGAATGAATAAAGAAAATGTGGTCCATATATATAACTGAATATTATTCAGCCATAAAAATAAAGAAAATCTTGCCATGTGCCACAACATGGATGGACCCTAAGGGCATATTGCTAAATGAAATAAGTCTGACAGAGAAAGACAAATATTGTATGATCTCACACGTGGAATCTAAAAACAACAACAACAAAACCTGAACTCGTACAGAGAACAGATTGGTGGTTGCCGGAGGCAGGGGTGGGTGGTTGGGGGTGAGCGAAATGGGTGAAAGTAGTCAAAAGGTACAAAGCCCACATGCCCTGTATTGTATATTGAAAAGTTGCTGAGAGTAAATCTTAAAAGTTCTCACCTCAAGAAAAATAAATTGTTATGTGTGGTGGTGGATATTAACTAGATTTACTGTGGTGATCATTTCACAAAATATACATATATTGAATCATTATGTTGTACACCTGAAACTAATATAATGTTATATGTCAACCAACTCTCAATTAATAATAATTTAAAAATAAACCTTTAGGGACTTCCCTGGTGGTCCAGTGGCTACGAATCCGCCTTCCAACGCAGAGGACGCACGCACGTTCGATCCCTGGTCGGGGAACTAAGATCCCACGTGCCACAGGGCAACTAAGCCCACGGGCCGCAACTACTAAGCCCGTGTGCTCTAGAGCCCACATGCCACAACTAGAGAGCCTGCATGCCTCAGCTACTGAGCCCATGAGCTCTGGAGCCCGTATGCCACAACTAGAGAAGCCCACACACCGCAACGAAAACACCATGCATGCCACAAAGGTCCCACGTGCCGCAACTAAGACCCAATTTAGCCAAATAAATTTAAAAAAATTTTTTTAATTAAAAAAGAAAAAAATCTTTAAAAAGAAAGGAGGGGCCTTCCCTGGTGGCTCAGTGGGTAAGATTCCGTGTTCCCAATGCTGGGGGCCCAGGTTCGATCCCTGGTCAGGGAACTAGATCCCACATGTATGCCACAACTAAAGAGCCAGTGAGCCGCAACTAAGGAGCCAGTGAGCCACAACTAAGACCCAGTGCAACCACATAAATAAATATTTTTTTAAGTTTAAAAAAATAAATAAAATAAAAAGAAAGTGGATGTAATATTTCACATTTCCACCAGCCCTGTTTTAGACTTGCCATTCATTCACATCCTTGACAACGCTTGGCATAGTCAATCTTTTCAACTTTAGCTGTTCTAATAAGTGTAGTGATTTCCCTAATGACGAATAATGTTGAGCATCTTTTCATGTGTTTGACATCTGTATGTCTTCTTTTAAAAAGTGTTGGCTCTAACCTTTGGCCCATATTCTTATTTGGTTGTTTACAGTAGTCACCCCTTATCCTTGGAGGATATGTTACAACGCCTCCAGTGGAGGCCTGAAACCACAGATAGCACCAAACCCTGTAAATACTGTTTTCTTCCTCTACATACTTACCTATGATAAAGTTTTATTTATAAATTAGGCACATTAAGAGACTACCCAAATGGCCTGCATCACTACTCTTGCACTTTGGGGCCATTATTAAATAAAATAAGGATTACTCAAACACAAGCACTGTGATACCACCAACAGCCAATCTGATAACCAAGATGGCTACTAAGTGATTAACAGGCAGGTAGTATACGCAGTGTGGATATGCTAAACAAAGGGAAGTTTCATATCCCAGGCAGGATGAAGCTGAACAACATGAGATTTCACCACACTATTCAGAATGGCATGTAGCTTAAAACTGTAAGTTGTTTATTTATGGAATTTTCCATTTGATATTTTCAGACATGGCTGACCAAGGGTAAATGAAACCACAGAAAGCAAAACCACGAATAAGGGGGGGATTACTATACTTATTATTGAGTTTTGAAAGTTTTTTATATCTTCTATATACAAATCACTTACCAGATATGATTTGCAAATATTTTTTCCCAGTCTGCAGCTAATATTGTTGTTCTTTTAAAAATATCTTTCAAAAAGCATAAGTTTATAATTTTGAGGAAGTCCCATTAATCATTTTTTTCCTCTGGTATCATACCTAAGAAATTTTGCCTAATCCAAGGTCATAAAGATTTTATCTCATTTTTTATTCTGTAAACTTTATACTTTTAGGTTTTACATTTAGGTCTGTAATCCAGTTTTGAGTTATTTTTTTACATAGTGCAAGGTATGGATCAAAGGTCTTTCTTTGTACACGGATATCTAACTTTTCATATGTTTAAAAGATTATCATTTCTCCACTGAATTACCTTTGAATGTCTGTCAAAATTCAGTTGTTCATAGAACTGTAGTCTTATTTCTAGACTCACTATTCTGCTCCACTGATCTACTTGTCTACTTGATGCCAATATCACACTTTGATTATTGCAGCTTTATAAGTCTGGAAATCAGGTGTTGTTAGTCCTCCAACTTTGGTCTTTTTCAAAGTTGTTTTAGATTTTCTAGGGTCTTTGCATTTACAGATGAATTTTAGCTTTTCTCTTCTTTTTTATCTTTTTTATTGAAGTATAGTTGATTTACAATGTTTCAGGTGTACAACAAAGTGATTCAGTTATACAGACAGATTCTTTTGCAGATTCTTTTCCATTATAGCTTTTTTTTAAAGATTTATTTATTATTTGTTTGTTTGTTTTTGGCTGCGTCGGGTCTTAGTTGCGGCATGCGGGATCTTTGTTGAGGTATGCGGGCTTCTCGAAGTTGTGGTATGCGGGTTTTCTCTTCTCTAGTTGTAGCATGCAGGCTCCAGGGCCTGTGGGCTCTGTAGTTTTGCAGCACGTAGGCTCTCTAAGTTGAGGCACATGAGCTCATTAGTTGTGGCGCGTGGGCTTAATTGCCCCGTGGCATGTGGGAACCTAGTTCCCTAACCAGGGATCGAACCCACATCCCCTGCATTGCAGGAAGATTCTTTACCACTGGACCACCAGGGAAGTCCCTCCAGATGAATTTTAGAATCAGCTTTTCAATTTGGGATTTTGGTCAGTTTACAAAGAAATTTAACAATATCAATTCTTCCAACATATAAAAAGGTTTATTTCTGCATTTCTTTAGCTCTTCTTTAATTTCTCTCAGGAATGTTCTGTAATTTCTGTACACAAGTTTTGCATATTTTGATGCTATTATAAATAGCAGTTTTTTTTAATTTCAATTTTATACTGTTTACTGTTAGTATATAAAAATATAATTGATTTTTGCATATTGAGCTTGTATTCTGCAACCTTGCTAAACTCACTCATTAATTCTAATGAATAAGTCTTTTCTAGACTTCTATATAAATAATCATATTACCTACAAATATAGTTTCACTTCTTTTCCAGTTTGGATAGCTTGCCTTTCTTTCTCTTGCCTGACTACACTGGCTAGAACCCCTAATAAAATGCTGAATAAAACTGGTAAGAGTGAACATATCTATCTTTTTTTTCCAATTTTTTTATTGTGATAAAATATACATAACATAAAACTTACTATCTTAACAATTTTTACAAGTACAATTCAGTGGAATTAAGGACATTCATTTGTTGGGCAACTATCACCATCATTCATCAGCAGAATTCTTTTCATCTTGTAAAACTGAAACTGTACACCCATTAAGGATAACTCCCCATTCCTCCATCTCTCCAGTCCCTGACAACCACCATTCTACTTTCTATCTCTATGATTCTGACTACTCTAAGTACCTCATATAAGTGGAATCATACAGTATTTGTCTTTTTATGACTGGCTTATTTCACTTAGCTTTAATTTACTCAAGGTTCTTCCATGTTGTAACATATCAGAATTGCCTTTCCTTTTTTTTTAAAGATTATGTTTTTCTATGTGGACCATTTTCAAAGCCTGTATTGAATTTGTTACAATATTGCTTTTGTTTTACGTATTAGTTTTTTGGCCAGGAGGCATGTCTCATCTTAGCTCCCCGGCCAGGGATCAAACCCACATCCCCTGCATTGGAAGGCAAAGTCTTAACCACTGGACCACCAGGGAAGTCTCTGCCTTGTTTTTTTTTTTTTTCCTTTTAAATATTTATTTTGGCTGCACCAGGTCTTAGTTACAGCACGTGGGATCTTTGTTATGGCATGCTTAGTTGCGGCACACATGATCTTTTTTAGTTGTGGCATGCGGGCTCTTAGTTGCAGCATGCAGACTTCTTAGTTGCACCATGCAGACTCTTACTTGCGCCATGTATGTGGGATCTAGTTCCCCGGCCAGGGATCACATCTGGGCCCCCTGCATTGGGAGCACAGAGTCTTACCCACTGGACCACCAGGGAAGTCCTCCCTGCCTTGCTTTTTAAGGCAGTATAATATTTCACTGTATGTATATGTGACAGTTTATTTATCCATTCATCTGTTGATGGACAACTGAGCTGCTTCTATGTTTAAGCTATTGTGAATAATGCTACGATGAACATGGCCGTACAAATATCACTTCAAGACCCTGTTTTCAATTCTTCTGAGTATATACTCAAAAGTGTAATTGCTGGATCACACGGTAATTCCATTTTTAACTTTTTGAGGAACTGCAACACAGTTTCCCACAGCAGCTATACCATTTTCATGCCTGTCTTTTTTCCTAATCTTAGGGAGACAACATTCAGTCTTTCACCATTAAGTATAAAATTAGCTGTGACTTCATCATAGATGTTCTTTATCATGTTGAGGAAGCTCCCTTCTATTCCTAGTCTGCTGAGATTTTTTTTTTTTTTGCGGTACGCTGGCCTCTCACTGTTGTGGCCTCTCCTGTTGTGGAGCACAGGCTCCGGACGTGCAGGCTCAGCGGGCATGGCTCACGGGCCCAGCCGCTCTGCGGCATGTGGGATCTTCCCAGACCAGGGCACGAACCCGTGTCCCCTGCATCGGCAGGTGGACTCTCAACCACTGCGCCACCAGGGAAGCCCTGCTGAGATTTTTTAATCAGGACTTTAAATGCTTTTTCAGCATCTACTAAGATGATCATATAGTTTTCTTTTTCGGTTTGTTAGTATGATGAATTACATTGATTCATTTTCTAATGTTAAACCAACAATGCACTCCTGTAATAAATTCCTATTTGGTCATGATGTATATCTTCCTTAAATATACTGTTGGATTCAATTTTCTAAAATAATGTTCAGAATTTCTGCATTTACGTTAATGAGGGATATTGCTCTGAAGTTTTCTTTCATTGTAATGTCCTTTCCTGGTTTTGGTATTAGAGTAATGTGGGCCTCACAGACTGGGTTGGGAAGCATTCTTCCTCTTCAGTGTTCTGGAAGAGTTTGTGTAGAATTGGTACATACATATCAATTATCCCAGAGCTCAATGATCCTCTTTTCTTTCTTTTTCCCAAGTTCTTTTTTCTTTCTGTTTCATTTTGGATAGTTTCCATTGCTTTATCTTCAAGTTCACTAACCTTCTTTTTTTTAATATAAATTTATTTATTTTGTTTATTTTTGGCTGCATTGGGTCTTCATTGCTGCACACAGGCTTTCCCTAGTTGTGGCGAGTGGGAGCTACTCTTCATTGCAGTGCATGGGCTTCTCATTTCGGTGGCTTCTCTTGTTGCAGAGCACAGGCTCTAGGCACGTGGGCTTCAGTAGTTGTGGCACGTGGGCTAGCAGTTGTGACTCACGCGTTCTAGAGCACAGGCTCAGCAGTTGTGGCACATGGGCTTAGTTGCTCCGCAGCATGTGGGATGCTTCCGGACCAGGGCTCGAACCTGTGTCCCCTGCACTGACAGGCAGATTCTTAACCACTGCGCCACCAGGGAAGCCCCTCACTAACCTTTTCTTTTGCAATGTCTGATCTGCCATTAGTCCTACGCACTGTATTTTTCATCTTAGACATTGTAGTTTTCACTTCTATAAGTTCAATTTGAATCTTTTTTTATATCTTCCATGTCTCTATTTTTGGGAACATCAGGAATATAGTTATATTAACTGCCTTAATGTTCTTCTCTACTAATTCTACTGGGTCAGTTCAAGGTCAGTTTTGACTAGCTGATCTTTCTTCTCTTCATGGTTTGTATTTTCCTGCTTCCATGTATGCCTGATAATCTTTGACTGAATGGCAGACAATGTGAACTTTTTGGCAGCGATAGATATTTTGTATTCCTATAAATATTCTCAAGCTTTGTTCAATAATGACATGAAATACTTGGAAATAGTTTATTCTTTTGGATCTTGCCTTTAAAACTTTTTAGTTGGGACCAGACCACATTTAGTTTAGGGTTAAATATTCCCCATTAGTAAAATAAGGCCTTTCTGAGTACTCTACCCAATACCCCACAAAGTATGAGGCTTTTCAGTCTGGATAGTTGGAAGATACTATTCCCAGCTCTGTGTGAGCACCAAGCACTGTTCTAATCCCCTCAGATGGTTCTTTCTCTGGCTTCAGGAAGCTTTCCCACATGCATGCACCACAGTATTGTGCTGAATACTCTGAGGGGACTGTCCATAGATCTCTGGGTTTCTCTCTATATAGCTTTCTCATTTTTGTTATTCTGTCCTACAAACTCTAGCCACGCTGTACTCCCTGGACTCGTCCATCTCAACCCTGGGAATCCACTGCATTCTACTTCCTATAATACCATCTAGAAACTCTCTCAAATTGGAGTAATCATTGAGCTCATCTCATTTGTTTTCCATTCACTGTTGGTCCTTCATTGCCTAAAGAAGACATTATTAGTGATTTTTGTCTTTTTTTGTTTTGTTGGTTATTTTGAGGAGAAGGTAAATCCAGGCCCTGTTATTCCAACTTCACCAAAAGTCCAGTAGAGCTGCTTTTAAGGTTAGTTTTGTTTTTTTGTAATATTCTAAAATTCCCTATAATGTATATAATATATAATGGCTTTCTTTTTAAGTCTGTTTGGAATTCCCTGAGCTTCCTACAGCTAATGATCAGCATCTTTGAACATTTCTTGAAATTTCTCAGTTATTATCTCCTAAACTACCACTTTGGCTCTGTTCTATTAAGTCTTCTGAAATGCTAATTAAATCAAAATAATAGGCTGATAAAATTTGAATGATTTCTTTTCCTTCTAAGTTCCTGAATTTTTTCAATGCATTCATTATTTTCAATAAAAATGTGCTGAGCACCTACTATGTGTCAGACACTTTACTAAGCAACGCAGAAACAAAAATAAATAAGAAATTAAACCTGTCCTCTACAATATTTGGATACTGAAGCCTGGAAGAAGAGAGAAGGCAGACATTTATAACACAGTGTATAAGGTTTTCTGATCAAGCCACTGTGGGAACACCAAGAAAGTGTACCTATAACACAGACTTGTTAGGAAGGTCAAGTAAAAGAGTATTTCTCAGAGAAGATATCTTAGAGATAAGTAAGAATTTATATAGAATTAACATTGTAACTTTGAAAAGAAAAAATTAAATAGCTAACATACTAATGAATTTTAAAAAGAGAATATTCTACTTATACTATATCTATATGAAATGTTCTAATAAAAATCACTGAAAACTTATGAATTCCCAAAGGCTAAACCTTAAAAGGCCCTGCATGATCTGGGCTTCTCCAGCTTCATCTCATATCATTTTCCTCCTGGCTCTCTTTGCTCCAATCATGCTCTTTCAGCTCCTCATATGCCATGTCCTTTCATAACTTAGAGACCTTCATACTGCTTTTTTGTGTAAAATGCTCTCATCTCACCCTTCTATGCCACTCAACCTCTACTTCAAGGTTCAACAAATGTCACTTTCTCAAAGAAACTACCCCTCCTCTAAATTAAGTAAAATATCCTTGTACACTTCCTTAGCACCACAATTGCCCCTTTAATAAAACTCATCTTACTTAAATCCTTATTCAATGTATGCCTTCACCAACACTTTAGAAACTCTGAGGACAAGAACCATGACTATCTTATTCACCACTCCCTAGACCTAACACATAAGAACTCAATAAATATTGGTTGGACTAACTGACTGTACCTTTAAACTTAGGAATCAACATACTTTAGGATAAGCAAACTGGTCTCTGAGAAGGTTCCCCTCCTGATCACCTAAGATAAGAAAGGCAATCACAGCTTTCAACGCTATCATTTCAGTTACTACTATATGACTAGACAAATACTTGATTTTTACTTTCATTAATAAAAAATATTTGATATAGTTTTACCACTCAATAAATAAATAAAATATTTTGTAAAAAGACTTACCAAAATGTTTTTCTTATGTCGTTTCTCTTTTATATGTTTATGAGCTCCCTGGATGTTTTCAATGTGAATTAAGCAAAGTTTGCACAGATATCGGCAATTGGTATATTCTGGTGAGCGCTAAAAAAAAAGTTGAAAACATTTTTTCAGAAAAAAAAAGTAAAATTTTTGCAATGTGAAGTATGTGAAGGATACAACTATGTAAATATATGAGACAAAAATAAGCAGTGAACGAATACTTTTTAATAAACAATTCAGTACTCATATACCCAACAGATAGCTGTCCTTTTCAAAACAGTCATCACAGGAGATAATATACTAATTTCAAATGATATCATGATAATCCTAAATATGTCTGATACTTATCTAATATAGTCTTCGGAATCCAATGTAAGATAAGAAAGGCAGTATTATTATTTAGTCTTATTCCAACACTGTCTCAAAAACTGGTTTAAAAATTTCAGTCTTTTTGATTACCATAAAAAATAAAATTCACCCGAAATTGGGAATTTCAGAAGAATGAATTGCAAATATGGAAGACAATTCCAAACTCTGAGTTTTGAAAACACTCTACTCAATTACAATCACATGGGAATAAATGGATAACCTCTTTAGTTAACAACTCTGAAGGGAAAAACAATTATGACACATGAAAAGTATCAGTCACAATACTTAAATCATACTATATATATATTCTTGAAATAAGAAAAAATTAATAATCCCAAAGTACCTGTTATATGCTAGGCACTATGCTAGATGTTTGACATATAATTTGTCATTTTAACTCCCCTAATAATCCAATTAGATTGGTATTATCTTCATTTTATAGATGTGATTAAAAAAGCTCGTAGAGCTTGCAACTTTCACAAGGATACAACAATATTACATGGTAGATGCTGAATTTAATTTCATGTATATCTGAATCCAAAGCCAAGACTCCACCCATAAGATGATACAAAAAAAATTTACAAAAACACAATATGAGGAACCAAGATGGCGGAGTAGAAGGACGTGCTCTCACTCCGTCTTGTGAGAACACCAGAATCACAACTAGCTACTGGACAGTCATCGACAGGAAGACACTGAAACTCACCAAAAAAGATACCCCACATCCAAAAACAAAGGAGAAGCCACAATGCGACCATAGGAGGGGCGCAATCACAGTAAAATCAAATCCCATAACTGCTGGGTGCGTGACTCACAGACTGGACAACACTTATACCACAGAAGTCCACCCACTACAGTGAAGGTTCTGAGCCCCACATCAGGCTTCCCAACCTGGGGGTCTGGCAACAGGAGGAGGAATTCCTAGAGAATCAGACTCTGAAGGCTAGTGGGATCTGACTGCAGGACTTCAACAGGACTGGGAGAAACAGAGACTCCACTCTTAGAGGGCACACACAAAGTAGTGTGCACGTCGGGACTCAGGGGAAGGAGGAGTGACCCCATAGAGACTGAACCAGACCCACCTGCTAGTGTTGGAGCATCTCCTGCACAGGCAGGGGGTGGCTGTGCCTCACCGTGGGGACAAGGACACTGGCAGCATAACTTCTGGGAAGTACTCCTTGGCATGAGCCTTCCCAGAGTCTGTCATTGGCCCCATCAAAGAGCCCAGGTAGGCTCCAGTGTTGGGTTGCCTCAGGCCAAACAACCAACAAGGACCAAACCCAGCCCCACCCATCAACAGTCAAGCAGATTAAAGCTTTACTGAGCTCTGCCCACCAGAGCAACAGTCTGCTCTACCCACCACCAGTCCCTGCCATCAGGAAACTTACACAAGCCTCTTAGATAGCCTCATCCACCAGAGGGCAGACAGCAGAAGCAAGAACTACAAACCTGCAGCCTGTGGAACGAAAACCACATTCACAGAAAGATAGACAAGATGAAAAGGCAGAGGGCTATGTACCAGATGAAGGAACAAGATAAAACCACAGAAAAACAACTAAATGAAGTGGAGATAGGCAATCTTCCAGAAAAAGAATTCAGAATAACGATAGAAGATGATCCAGGACCTCGGAAAAAGAATGGAAGCAAAGATAGAGAAGATGCAAATGTTTAACAAAGACCTAGAAGAATTAAAGAACAAACAAACAGAGATGAACAATAGAATGACTGAAATGAATACTACACTAGAAGGAATCAATAGCAGAATAACTGAGGCAGAAGAATGGATAAGTGACCTGGAAGACAGAACGGTGGAATTCAATGCTGTGGAACAGAATAAAGAAAAAAGAATGAAAAGAAATGAAGACAGCCTAAGAGACCTCTGGGACAACACTAAATGCAACAACATTCACATTACAGGGGTCCCAGAAGGAGAAGAGAGAGAGAAAGGACCAGAGAAAATACCTGAAGAAATTATAGTCGAAAACTTCCCTAACATGGGAAAAGAAATAGCCACCCAAGTCCAGGAAGCGCAGTGAGTCCCATACAGGATAAACCCAAGGAGAAACACGCAGAGACACAGAGTAATCAAACTGGCAAAAATTAAAGACAAAGAAAAATTACTGAAAGCAGCAAGGGAAAACAATAAATAACATACAAGGGAACGCCCATAACGTTAACAGCTGATTTCTCAGCAGAAATTCTACAAGCTAGAAGGGAGTGGCATGATATACTTAAAGTGATGAAAGGGAAGAAACTACAACAAGATTACTCTACACAGCAAGGATCTCATTCAGATTTGATGGAGAAATCAAAAGCTTTAAAGACAAGCAAAAGCTAAGAGAATTCAGCACCACCAAACCAGCTCTACAACAAATGCTAAAGGAATTTCTCTAAGTGGGAAACACAAGAGAAGAAAAGGACCTACAAAAACAAACCCAAAACAATTAAGAAAATGGTCATGGGAACATACATATCGATAATTACCTTAAACATGAATGGATTAAATGCTCCAACCAAAAGACACAGACTTGCTGAATGGATACAAAAACAAGACCCATATATATGTTGTCTACAAGAAACCCACTTCAGACCTAGGGACACATACAGACTGAAGTGAGGGGACGGAAAAAGATATTCCATACAAATAGAAATCAAAAGAAAGCTGGAGTAGCAATACTCATATCAGATAAAATAGACTTTAAAATAAAGAATGTTACAACAGACAAGGAAGGACACTACATAACGATCAAGGGATCAAGCCAAGAAGAAGATAAAACAGTTATAAATATAAATGCACTCAACATAGGAGCACCTCAATACATAAGGCAACCGCTAACATCTATAAAAGAGAAAATCGACAGTAACACAATAATAGTGGGGGACTTTAACACCTCACTTACACCAATGGACAGATCATCCAAAATGAAAATAAATAAGGAAACACAAGCTTTAAATGACACAAAAGACCAAATAGATTTAACTGATATTTATAGGACATTCCATCCAAAAACAACAGATTACACTTTCTTCTCAAGTGCAAACGGAACATTCTCCAGGATAGAACACATCTTGGGTCACAAATCAAGCCTCAGTAAATTTAAGAAAATAGAAATCATATCAAGCATCTTTTCTGACCACAACACTATGAGATTAGAAATGAATTACAGAGAAAAAAACGTAAAAAACACAAACACATGAAGGCTGAGCAATACGTTACTAAATAACCAAGAGATCACTGAAGAAATCAAAGAGGAAATCAAAAAATACCTAGAGACAAATGACAATGAAAACATGACGATCCAAAACCTATGGGATGCAGCAAAAGCAGTTCTACGAGGGAAGTTTATAGCTATACAAGCCTACATCAAGAAATAAGAAAAATCTCAAATGAACAATCGAAACTTACACCTAAAGGAACTAGAGAAAGAAGAACAAACAAAACCCAAAGTTAGCAGAAGGAAAGAAATCATAAAGATCAGAGCAGAAATAAATGAAATAGAAATAAAGAAAACAATAGCAAAGATCAATAAAACTAAAAGCTGGTTCTTTGAGAAGATAAACAAAATTGATAAACCATTGGCCAGACTCATCAAGAAAAAGAGGGAGAGGACTCAAATCGATAAAATTAGAAATGAAAAAGGAGAAGTTACAACAGACACCACAGAAATACAAAGCATCCTAAGAGACTACTACAAGCAACTCTATGCCAACAAAATGGACAACCTGGAAGAAATGGACATATTCTCAGAAAGGTATAACCTTCCAAGACTGAACCAGGAAGAAATAGAATATATGAACAGACCAATCACAAGTAACGAAATTGAAACTGTGATTAAAAATCTTCCAACAGGGGCTTCCCTGGTGGCGCAGTGGTTGAGAGTCCGCCTGCTGATGCAAGGCACACGGGTTCGTGCCCCGGTCCGGGAAGATCCCACATGCCGCGGAGCGGCTGGACCCGTGAGCCATGGCCGCTGAGCCTATGCGTCCGGAGCCTGTGCTCCGCAACGGGAGAGGCCACAACAGTGAGAGGCCCGCGTACCGCAAAAAAAAAAAAAAACCAAAAAAAAAAAAAAAAAAAAATCTTCCAACAAACAGAAGTCCAGGACCAGATGGCTTCACAGGTAAATTCTATCAAACATTTAGAGAAGAGCTAACACCCATCCTTCTCAAACGCTTCCAAAAAATTGCAGAGGAAGGAACTCATTCTATGAGGCCACCATCACCCTGAAACCAAAATCAGACAAAGATACTAAAAAATAAAATTACAGACCAATATCACTGATGAATATAGATGCAAAAATCCTCAACAAAATACTAGCAAACAGAATCCAACAACACATTAAAATAATCATACACCATGATCAAGTGGGATTTATCCCAGGGATGCAAGGATTCTTTAATATATGCAAATCAATCGATGTGATAGACCATATTAACAAATTGAAGAATAAAAACCATATGATCTCAAAAGATGCAGAAAAAGCTTTTGACAAAATTCAACACCCACTTATGATAAAAACTCTCCAGAAAGTGGGCATAGCGGGAACCTACCTCAATATAATAAAGGCCATATACGACAAACCCACAGCAAACATCATTATGAATGGTGAAAAACTGAAAGCATTCCCTCTAAGATCAGGAACAAGAAAAGGATGTCCACTCTCACCACTATTATTCAACATAGTTTTGGAAGTCCTAGCCACAGCAATCAAAGAAAAAGAAATAAAAGGAATCCCAATTGGAAAAGAAGAAGTAAAACTGTCACTGTTTGCAGATGACATGATACTATACATAGAGAATTCTAAAGATGCCACCGGAAAACTACTAGAGCTAATCAATGAATTTGGTAAAGTAGCAGGATACAAAATTAATGCACGGCAATCTCTTGCATTCCTATACACTAATGATGAAAAATCTGAAAGAGAAATTAAGGAAACACTCCCATTTACCATTGCAACAAAAAGAATAAAATATCTAGCAATAACCTACCTAGGGAGACAGAAGACCTGTATGCAGAAAATTATAAGACGCTGATGAAGAAATTAAAGATGATACCAACAGATGGAGAGATAAACCATGTTCTTGAATTAGAAGAATCAATATTGTGAAAATGACTATGGTACCCAAAGCAATCTACAGATTCAGTGCAATCCCTATCAAATTAACAATGGCATTTTTTACGGAGCTAGAACAAAAAATCTTAAAATTTGTATGGAGACACAAAAGACCCCGAATAGCCAAAGCAGTCTTGAAAAGTAAAAACGGAGCTGGAGGAATCAGACTCCCTGACTTCAGACTATACTAAAAAGCTACAGTAATCAAGACAATATGGTACTGGCACAAAAACAGAAACATAGATCAGTGGAACAATATAGAAAGCCCAGAGGTAAACCCACGCACCTATGGTCAACTAATCTATGACAAAGGAGGCAAGGATATACAATGGAGAAAAGACAGCCCTTCAATAAGTGGTGCTGGGAAAACTGGACAGCTACATGTAAAAGAATGAAATTAGAACACTCCCTAACACCATACACAAAAATAAACTCAAAATGGATTCGAGACCTAAACGTAAGACTGGACACTATAAAACTCTTAGAGGAAAACATAGGAAGAACACTCTGACATAAATCACAGCAAGATCTTTTTTGATCCACCTCCTAGAGTAATGGAAATAAAACTAGAAATAAACAAATGGGGCCTAATGAAACTTCAAAGCTTTTGCACAGCAAAGAAAACCATAAACAAGATCAAAAGACAACCCTCAGAATGGGAGAAAATATTTGCAAACGAATCAACGGACAAAGGATTAATCTCCAAAATATATAAACAGCTCATGCAGCCCAATATTAAAGAAACAAACAACGCAATCCAAAAATGGGAAGAAGACCTAAATAGACATTTCTCCAAAGAAGACATACAGATGGCCAAGAAGCACATGAAAAGCTGCTCAACATCACTAAGTATTAGAGAAATGCAAACCAAAACTACAATGAGGTATCACCTAATACCAGTTAGAATGGGCATCATCAGAAAATCTACAAACAACAAATGCTGTAGAGGGTGTGAATAAAAGGGAACCCTCTTGCACTGTTGTTGGCAATGTAAATTGACACAGTCACTATGGAGAACAGTATGGAGGTTCCTTAAAAAACTAAAAATAGAATTAACATATGATCCAGCAATCCCACTACTGGGCATATACCAGAGAAAAGCATAATTCAAAAAGACACATGCAGGGCTTCCCTGGTGGCGCAGTGGTTGAGAGTCTGCCTGCTGATGCAGGGGACACAGGTTCGTGCCCTGGTCTAGGAAGATCCCACATGCCGCAGAGCGGCTAGGCCCATGAGCCATGGCCGCTGAGCCCGCACATCCGGAGCCTGTGCTCCGCAACGGGAGAGGCCACAACGGTAAGAGGCCTGCGTAACACACACACCCCAAAAAAAAAGACACATGCACACCAATGTTCATTGCAGCACTATTTACAATAGCCAGGTCATGGAAGCAACCTAAATGCCCATCAACAGACGAATGGATAAAGAAGTTCTGGTACGTATATACAATGGAATATTACTCAGCCATAAAAAGGAACAAAATTGAATCATTCGTTGAGACATGGATGGATCTAGAGACTGTCTACAGAGTGAAGTAAGTCAGAAAGAGAAAAACAAATATCGTATATTAACGCATGTATGTGGAACCTATAAAAATGGTACAGATGAACCAGTTTGCAGGGCAGAAGTTGAGACACAGATGTAGAGGACAAATGTATGGATACCAAGGGGGGAAAGCCACGGGGGTGCAGGGATGGTGGTGTGCTGAATTGGGCGATTGGGATTGACAATGTATACACTGATGTGTATAAAACTGATGACTAATAAGAACCTGCTGTATAAAAAAAATAAAATTTAAAAAATTTAAAAAACACAATAAATACATGTTGAATTTTAAAATATTGTTTCTAGTGTCTTACACTGAAATTGCAGCAATGCTTAATTTTTATGTCATATTGACTTTCAATAGGCTGCAACTCCTGACAAAAAGATTCTCACTTCAGAATATAACATAATTTCCTTTAAATACGAAACTTGCCCCAAATTTGGAAACAGTCCTGCCACAGACTAAAAATAAATACAGTCTTCATTTATAGAGTATCTATTAACCTTACAACATCTGTATGAGGATTCCCCATTTTACTAGCAAAGCAACTAAATCCCTAGAAGTAAATAATTTGCCCAAGGCAACAAGCAAATAAGAAAATTCAGCTCAATCTAGTCATTTCAATTCTTTAGTTTAAAACTATTTCAAATCTGTCCTTATTGCAGAATGAATTAAGCCCTCACAGACTTCTTTCTCTCAGTTTCCAACCACACCTACTTCTTAATTCACCAAGTATTTTCTGAGCTCATACTATGTCAAACATTTTTCTAGGAGGTGAGGATGATAATGTAAACAAAACAAATGAAAATCCTTGTCTTCATGAATTGACATTCTACTGTAGGAAGACAGGTAATAAACAAATGTACAAAGAAATAAATAAATAGGAATGTGGGGGAGGTGTTATCTCCTTTTTAATAATAGTCATCACTTATTAATAAAATGTCTTGAGGTGAAAGACTGAGCTGTGTGGATATATGAAAAGACATTCCAAGCAGAGATAAATGTGAATGCTAAGGCCCTGAGGAAGGAATGTGCCTAATTTGCTTGCAAAATCACAAAAAGGCTACTATGACTGGAAAAGAGAGGTAAAGGGGGTCAGATGACAAGACCCCTCTTAAGGACTCCAAGTTTTATTCTGTGAGGGGAAGGTATTGAAGGCTTCTGAGCAAAGAATTACAAGATCTAATTTCAAAGGGATCACTTGCCTTCTATATTAAGAATAGAAACAGGGGCTTCCCTGGTGGCGCGGTGGTTGGGAGCCCACCTGCCAATGCAGGGGACACGGGTTCGAGCCCTGGTCCGGGAAGATCCCACATGCCGCGGAGCGGCTGGGCCCGTGTGCCACAACTGCTGAGCCTGTGCTCTAGAGCCCGCGAGCCACAACTACCGAAGCCCACGCGCCTGGAGCCCGTGCTCCACAACAAGAGAAGCCACTGCAGTGGGAGGCCCACGCACCACAACAAAGAGTAGCCCCCATTCGATGCAACTGGAGAAAGCCCATGCACAGCAACGAAGACCCAAAGCAGCCAAAAATAATAAAATAAATAAAAAAAAAAAAAAAAAAAAAGAATAGAAACAAGATGAGTCTAATGCCATTATGATCATACTACAATAATCCAGATGATGTTGGTTGGCTTGGTTCAAGGTAAGAGTGGTGTAAGTGGCAAGAAGCGTTGGATTCAGGAGTTGAAAGCATAAACACAGAATTCCTAAAGCCATGCATATTGATGAAGTCACTACAGCAGTCATGAGAGCACTCATTAGACAACTTTTTCAATTGTAAAATGTGAGCAGACAACGACTGCGTCTGGAATCTTTTAGTAAGAAAAGCTTGGTATAACACTGAATGGGGAGCCAGAGGCCTGAAATGGCATCTCAATTGATCTCGTTTAAATCTCTAACTCTTGAGCCTGCTTCTATACCCATAAAATGAAATAATAAAAACTGCCCTACTTGGTAAAATAATTCAATTCTACAAGTAGCTAATCTTTATTTTGTGCTTAGCACATACCAGGCACTGTGTTAAGACCTTTACTTGTATTATCTAATTTAATCATCATAGCCCAATAAGCGAGGTGTCATTATTTTTATTGAATCCATTTAAATAAAGAAACTGAGATCTGGGGCTTCCCTGGTGGCGCAGTGGTTAAGAATCTGCCTTCCAGTGCAGGGGACACGGGTTCGATCCCTGGTCCGGGAAGATCCCACATCTGCAATTAAGCCTGTGTGCCACAACTACTGAGCTTGTGCTCTAGAGCCTGTGAGCCACAACTATTGAGCCCACGTGCCACAACTACTGAAGCCCGCACGCCTAGAGTCCATGCTCTGCAACAAGAGAAGCCACCGCAATGAGAAGCCCATGCACCGCAACGAAGAGTAGCCCCCACTCGCCACAACTACAGAAAGCCTGTGCACAGCCACAAAGACCCAACGCAGCCATAAATAAATAAATAAATAAAAAGAAACTGAGGTTTAAAGAGGTTAAATAACTTATCCAATATCATCTAACCAGTAAGTGACAGTGCTAGACCTAGTGACTCCAAAAGTCCATATGCTTAACCACTAAGCAAACTGTTACCTTTAATTACTGACCAACTACTATGTGCAAGGCACTGTACTAGGCACAACAGTAAATAAGACAAAAAAGTCCTCAGTATCATGAGGCTTCTAGTTTCACAGAAGGGACACATGAAAAATGTTTAAAAATTCCTTTATTATAGTTAAAATATTTATTTTACCATTAAACAAACATATCGATAAGCCTCCTTTAAAGTTTCTGTAGACCAGCTAGAATAAAGATTTGTCTCCTGAACAACCAACAGATAAAAGAAAAAATTAAAGGGGAAATAAAAACATTTCTTGAGACAAATAAAAATGGAAAAACAACATATCAGAACTTGTGGGATACAGCAAAAGCAGTTCTAAGAGGGAATTTCATAGCAATAAATGTTTACATTAAGAAGCAAGGAAGATCCCAAATAAACAACCTAACTCTACCATGAGAAACTAGAAAAAGAACTGATCCCAAAATCAGCAGAAGAAAGGAAATAATCAAAATTAGAGCAGAAATAAATGAATTAGAGATCAGACTCACAGTTATAGAGAACAAACTAGTGATTACCAGTGGGGAGAGGGAAGGGAAGAGGAGCAATAGAGGGGTAGGGGATAGAGAGGTACAAACTATTATGTATATAATAAGCTACAAGGACATACTGTATAACACGGGGAATATAACCAATATTTTTAATAACTATAAATGAGGTATAACCTTTAAAAATTATGAATCACTATATCGCACACCTGAAACTTATATGACATAGAATACTATTCAGCCATAAAAAAATGAGAAAATCCTACCATTTGCAATGACATAGATGGACCCTGAAGGCATTATGCTAAGTAAAATAAGTGAGACAGAGAATGACAAATACTGTACGATCACTTATATGAGGAATCTTAAAAAAAAAAAAAACCCTCATAGGAAGAGAAATCAGACTTGTGGTTACCAGAGGAGGGGAGGGGAAAATTGGAGGAATGTGTACAAAAGGTACCAGCTTCCAGTTATAAGATAAGTAAGTACTAGGAATGTAATAAACACTGCTGAATGATATATAAGAAAGTTGTTAAGAGAGTAAATCCTAAAAGTTCTCATCCCAAGAATATTTATCCCTTTTTTTCTTTTTTTCTTTCTTTTCATTTTATCTATACGAGAAGATGTTAGCTGAACCTACTGTGGTAATCATTTCACAATATATGTAAATCAAACCATCATGCTATACACCTTAAATTTATACAGTCACATATATCAATTATTTTTCAATAAAACTGGAAAAAAATAAAAGTAGTAACTTGGGGGCTTCCCTGGTGGTGCAGTGGTTGAGAGTCCGCCTGCTGATGCAGGGGACACGGGTCCATGCCCCGGTCCGGGAAGATCCCACATGCCGCGAAGTGGCTGGGCTCGTGAGCCATGGCTACTAAGCACTGCACGTGTCTCCGCAAAAGGGAGAGAGGCCACAACAGTGAGAGGCCCGCGTACCGCAAAAAAAAAAAAAAAAAAAAAAAAAAAAAAGTAGTAACTTGAAATTAAAAAAAAAAAAGATTCCTGGGCATGGAGATTCTAAGTATTTCCTAGTCAATATTTAACACTTGCTATAGGGAAATTTACTCTTCTGATCTAACAGTTTGGACTTATTCCTTCTTTAGTACACGTTAAAAATCTACATCTTTACTCCTCAGTGAGATAATCTGTAAGTACACTGCGAACCAAATACCTGATGCAATCAAAAGCAAGTGTGTAAGAATATTCTTAATGAGTATTTTTAAATTGGTAAAGAAAACTTTAATTAACAATATACTGGATTGACAAGAGGTTTGGGATGGCACAAAAACCAAAAAGGAGCCACAAGAAAAAGAAATTAATAGAATATCTATGCTGGTATTGGCACACACTGATTTACATCATTGCTAATCTAAATTCAACAACAAAATGTTTTCCATGCTTCCAAGTTTTCTTTCACCCCAGGCCATTCTTTCCTACTACTATCAAATATCCATTCCACCCCAACTTCTTCCTTCTCCCAAGAACTGACTTTTCCTGCTTCATATACTACGTATCTTCCCAACCAGTCCCCTGCTTATATTCCCTGAAAATACATTTTTCACATTCCCTTTATACATGTCATACAATTTACCTACACTAGCCATTCCCTAACCCAACTCCTAGCCATTCCTTCAGACTCAGTTCCAATGTCACCTACTTATAAAGCATTCCCCAAACTGATGCCTCTATACCCCAACTCAAGTTGGTTACTCCTTTGTCTAAGATCCTATTTTCAAACAATATTGTTATTACTATTATTATTTGCTTACACGCTTTTCTCTAAGAGAAACTCCTAGAAAGGCAGTATGATGGTTTTTAAAAAACCACACATGCCCCAATTCAACTTTTTATCACCAGATCATGGCACATGAAAGGTATTCAATATTTATCTTGATAATGCACAGATCCAGACTAATTTCAAACTTAGGAAAGGGAAAGCGAGAGGAAAGACAGAACTATGTAAAACAGCAAATTGCAGGCTTCCCTGGTGGTGCAGTGGTTAAGAATCCGCCTGCTAATGCAGGGGACACAGGTTCCAGCCCTGGTCCGGGAAGATCCCACGTGCCATATGCCACAACCACTGAGGCTGCGTTCTAGAGCCTGCGAGCCACAACTACTGAGCCCACGTGCCACAACTACTGGAGCCCATTCACCTAGAGCCCATGCTCCTCAATAAGAGAAGCCACTGCAATGAGAAACCCTTGCACCGCAATGAAGAGTGGTCCCCGCTTGCCGCAATTAGTGAAAGCCCATGTGCAGCAATGAAGACTCAACGCAGCCAAAAATAAATAAATTTATACAAAAAATAAAATAGCAAATTGCAAAAAAGACTTCCTTTTAACTAGGATCTTGTGAGACTAACTATATAATCCAAACTCTTTCCTACATTATGGGCCTCTACTCCTTGATACTCCTTCCTACTTTCACAGGGTGACTACTGTCATAAATTCTACTAATGACTCAGGATTGCCTTCTTCAATTTAAATATAATCTTGTTTTTCTAAGCTATACAAAATCATACCATTTCTTTCTTTCCTTCCTTATTTATCAAGAATGATGACCTATTTCCCTGTATGCATACTAACAAATATCCCAAGTATCTATTTAAGAACAGACTGATTTATGATTCTTTCCTTCAATATCTAGCAGTGTTTTTACTGTTAAGGCTGGGAATCTGTATTTCTAGGTTAAGAAATTAATTAGTACTCAGCAACAAGATACCTATGGCTAGAACAGTTCCTAATACATAGGAGATATTCAGTAAATATGGGAGAAAAAAAGAGGAAAGAGAAAACTGAGGGGGAAAGGAGGAAGTCTGGTACATCCTGTAGTATTTGCTAATTTATTTGTCACTCCAAATAGACCGTTAACTTCTAATCGGCAGAAACTGTGCCATTTTCACCAACATATATCCCCAGTGCCTAGCACAGTATCTAGAACATAACAAGCTCTCAGTATCTATTTGATAAGTGAGTAAATCAGGGGTCAGCAAACTTCTTATAAAGGGACAAAGTTATATTTCAGTAAATATTTTTTTTTTTTTTTTTTTTTTGCGGTACGCAGGCCTCTCACTGTTGTGGCCTCTCCCGTTGCGGAGCACAGGCTCCGGACGCACAGGCTCCGGACGCACAGGCTCCGGACGCACAGGCTCAGCGGCCATGGCTCACGGGCCTAGCCGCTCCGCGGCATGTGGGATCTTCCCGAACCGGGGCACGAACCCGTGTTCCCTACATCGGCAGGCGGACGCTCAACCACTGCGCCACCAGGGAAGCCAGTAAATATTTTATGCTTTGGTAAACAGTAGATATTTTATGCTTTGTAGTCCACATACTCTCCATAGCAACTTCTCAAAACTCAACTCTGCCATGGTAGCAAGAAAGCAGCTATAGATAATAAGGATGGCATGGTTGTGTTCCAATAAAACTCTGTTTATAAAAACATGAGGTATTTTACCACAATTAAAAAAAACAAAAACAAGGTGATAGGCCACTGTTTGTCGAGTCTGGGATGAATGAGTGAAGTCAGACTCACAGATGTAAGGATTTGCTGAACAAATGGAGGGAAAGAAGAAAGAGAGGGAGAGAAGAGGAAAGGAAATAGGGAAGGAAGGAAAGATGCATGGTATCTCCACCTAAGGAATATAATAGGAAAAATAAAAAGAGCTGTACTTGGGAAAGAAAAGTTATGAAACATGCATTTTCCTCCAAATAACTAAAACACATAGTATACTTTTTCAAGTCGAAAGATGTGATCTCTTTCTAAGCGTTCTTCTGCTTGTTTCAAGCCTAGCCTCTGCTCAGGTGTCAATGTAGATTCATCTATCACAGTGGCATTTTCTAAATAGTCCATCTCTGAAGAATTTTCTTTATTAGATTCATCGTTCTTCATTTTACCTAGAAAAGGAAGCAATCACTTAGTTACCATCATCAGAATTGGTAAATTAAAATTTTTTTAATGAAAAACAGACATTCAATTTATACACATATAGAAAAAATATTCTTCCTTTATGCTTTCCTTCATTGTGCACGTTGGTATACCTATGTAAGATAAAAGTAAAAGATATACATGATATCAAAATTCACAAAGAAAAATCTACTTCATGGGTCAAATGCCTATCTTCTTCCAACGAATCTATGTCAAAAAAGACAAATATGACTGAGACTCACTATACAAGGGTAACATAACATAACCATTTTGTCAAATCTCTGAAGTAAATATGATATAAAGCTACTTTAAGTCCCAAAGATGACTCAATGAACTGAAGTCACTTCAGTGACTTTATCAATATACAAAAGAAGCTAAAAGAACATATATACTCCAGACCACAGACTCACATGAGGCTCCTTCTTTGCTTTCACTGAACTCATGGATATCTCTATCACACCAATATTTTTTCTTTGCTTCTCTGCCTCCTAACTAGATTGTGATCTCTTTAAGGCACAGACTATGTGCTTTCTTTTCAATCTTAGCATTTCCAGCACCTACCAATATATACTTAGAATAATAGTAGGTTCCACCACCAGTGTGATTTTTTTTAATACAAATTGAATCATGTTACTCTCTTGCTTAAAATACTTAACAGGCTCTCATGGAGTTCAGAATAAAGTTTAAACTCTTTAACATATAACACACAGTGCTTGCCCTCTTGAAGGCAGTCAACAGTTTAAATACAATAATCCCAAGTTGTAGTAAGTGCTATAAAGGAAAAAAACAAGTAACTGAGAGGGAAACAAACTTTAGATATGGGGGTCAGGGAAGGCTTTTCTGAGACTTTAAGCCAAGACCTCAAAAAAAGAGAGCTAAGTTGTCTATATCTCTAATCTTATATCCTGCCCTAACACTTTTCACTTCATTCATACCAAATGTGCTAGAATGGATCAGTGTTACTCCAAGTATCAATGCCTGTACATGTTCTGTTCCCTCCACCATCAAGGCCCTTCCTACTTCAACTAGTTATGTTTACCTGTCCTGCAAAATTCAGTTTAAGCATCAACTGTTTCAGAAGACAGTCTGGGACTTCCCTGGTGGTGCAGTAGTTAAGAATCCGCCTGCCAAGGCAGGGGACAAGGGTTCGATCTCTGGTTTGGGAAGATCCCACATGCCGCAGAGCAACTAAGCCCATGTGCCACAACTACTGAGCCTGCACTCTAGAGCCCACAAGCCACAACTACTGAGCCCACGTGCCACAATTACTGAAGCCCGTGTGCCTAGAGCCCATGCTCCGCAACAAGGGAAGCCACTGCAATGAGAAGCCCACACACCACAACAAAGAGTAGCCCCCGCTTTCTGCAACTAGAAAAAGCCTGCACGTAGCAACGAAGACCCAACACAGCCAAAAATAAAATAATTTTAAAAAAAGAAGACAGTCTGATATTCTTTATATTCTCATAGCACCCGCTATTATCTCACATTTTCACAGCAATGTAATTTGTATTTATTTATCTACCTCTTACAATTAGATAATGAATTCCTTGATGCTAATGACCAGATCTTATTCAACTTTGTACCTTCAGATTTTAATACAATGCCTAGACCAGAGATGACACTTAATAATAGTGTGTTGAATAAAGAAATTGATCTGGACGTATCTAAAAGCACTTCTAAAAGTAAATGCTCATAGATAATAAATAAACCTCTCCTCTCTGCCCTCAAAAGCCACTCTACATGCCATCTACAAGAACCCTGAAATTCACTTCTCTCTTGATAGCACTAATTTTTCTAAATAAAAATAGTGCGCCTCTCTCTGGAGGTGATGTGTCTCCTACCACAAGAGGAGCACAACAGGAATATTATTCAGCAATGAAAAAGAATGATGTACTGCTATATGCTACAACATGGATGAATCTTAAAACATACTAAATGAAAAAAGCCAGACACAAAAGGCCACATGTTGTATGATTTCACTCATATAAAATAGGCAAGTCTATAGAGACAGAAACTAAATTAGTGGTTGGCAGTGCCTAGGAGGAGAGGGTAATAAGTAGTGACTGCTAATGGGTATGGAGTTTATTTTGGGGGTGGTGAAAATATTCATGATTTAGACAGTGGTAATGTCTATACAACTTTGTAAATACACTAAAAAACACTAAATTGTATATTTTTAAATGGCAAATTTTATGGCATGTGAATTATATCTCAATAAAACTAATATAAAAAGGTAAATAAAAAATTTAAATATGACAGATGATAGTAAGAACTATGGAGAAAAATTAAAAAGGTAAAAAGAATAAGGAGTGCCAGAGGTGGAAGTGAGGTTTGTAAATTTTAGATAAGTGACCCAGCAAAAGGCTCGCTGAGAAGGTGAAGGAGGCAAGAGAGCTAGCCATATGGACATCTGGGGGAAGAGTGTTCCAGGCAAAGGAAAAAGCAAATGCAAGAGCCATCAGGTGGACATTTGCCTTCACATCTGAGGAACTGCAAGGATATCATGCAGTTGGAACAGAGAGAAATGATGAGAAGTAGATAAATGAGGGCAGAGAAGTGGGGGGAGGGGGAGTGCCGAAGATCACAAAGGTCACAGCAAGGACACTAGCTTTTACTCTGATATATGGGAAACCATTGAAACATGATGAACAGCAGTAACATGATCTGAATAATTTTAACAGGATCATTCTGGCTGCTATGTTGAAGACACAAGGAAGGACGGTATAAGTGAAAGTAAGAAGATGAGTTAGGTTCTGCTGCTCAAAAGCATGATCCTGACCAGCAGCATCAGCTTCATTCAGGAGCTTGTTAGAAATCCAGTATCTCAGACTCTAGATTTTCTAAATCAAAAATCTCGGAGAATGGAGCCCAAGAATCTGAATTTTAATACAATTCCCAATTGATTCACTTTAATTGCACATTAAAGTTTGAGAAGCCCAGATCTAGTATATTCTCCCTTCAAATATTCACCAGGCTCACTCTCTCACCTCTTACCTTCAAGTGTTTGCTCTAATGTCACCTTCTCAGTGACAATTTAAATTTGAAACACCACCACCAGACACAGCAGCATCATTCCTTATGACCTTTCCTGTTTTATTTTTCTTATAAGATTTATCACTATCTAACTTATTATATACTTTTGTTGTTTACTATGTTTGTTGTCTGTCTCCTCCCACTAGAATATTAACTCTGTAAGTAAGTATAGTTATCTGTTTAGTTCATTGTTATATTCCTAGCAACTAGATCAGTACCTGCACATAGCGGAGATCACCCAAAATATTTACTGAATGTACAAACGGCAAAAGGAAAAATGGTGGAAGTGCTAGGTGGGAGCTAAAGTTGGACCTAATGGAGATTAATCCATTAATCTTTTGGCCACACTACACGGTTTGTGGGATTTTAGTTCCCGACCAGGGATTGAACCTGGGCCCTCAGCAGTGAGAGCCTGAGTCCTAACCACCGGGCCACCAGGGAATTCCCATATAAATCATTTTTGGGTTTTTTCGGTTTTTCTTTTTGTGGGCCACACCATGTGACATGTGGGATCTTAGTTCCCCAACCAGGGATCGAACCTGAGCCCCCATGTTGAAAGCGCCAGAGTCTTAACCACTGGACCGCCAGGGAAGTCCTAAAACATACTTACCTATTTGGTAACAAGTGTTTTTTTGTTTGTTTTATTTTGGCCACACAGCTTGCAGGATCTTAGTTCCTCAACCAGGGAACGAACCCATGCCCCTGAAGTGAAAGCATGGAGTCCTAACCACTGGACTGCCATGAAGTCCCTCATTCTTATTAGCTTGTTAAAACAAGTTTCCTGAAAGGACCTCTATTTGGTCTACTAGCTTCCTTAAGCTATTTCAACTTGTTCTCCATGTTAACAAATAACAAAACTGCATTTAATTGGAGAAATAATAACAATAAAGGATATTAATTGCCATTGCCTGCCTACTGTGTCAGGGACTATTTGAATTATTGAATTCAATTTCACTTAATCTTTATAACAAAGGCAGCACCATCTCCACATTTTAAAAAATGAGGAAACTTAGACATGTTTTAAAGGATAAGCAGCTTATCCAAGATTACAAAGTTATTAGGTGGGGAAGATAAGATTCAAAACCTATGAAATTTTACTCCAGAGCTCACAGTCTTAACCACCTCACTCTGTCACCTTATTTTGTCACCTTTTTAAGAAAATAATCTTTAAATCATATTTTTCACTAATTCAAGTGACCAGACCCCTGTAGCTGATCTTATGCACCAGTATTTCCCAACTTCAATCAATCACATACCGTCATGTTTAGATCTGCCATATCTAAACACTAGCAGTACTATTATTTATTTGATATTGTCTTTAAATTGACTTACTTTTTTGGGCCTTGTCCTAACATACCTATGAAATTATTAACATTTTTTCTTACATACAAAGGTACCTCTATTAAATTAAAAAAAGGGTTTGTCAATAAACCATCATCTGTGTACCACCAGAAATAAAAAGAAGCTATTTCTGAACTCTTTGTCAGTATTTCTCAAAGTGTGGTAAATAATGATTTAGAAATAGCTTTTTCTGTTTATACATCAAGAAAAGGTTTTATTCTTTTAGCCATAGAAACATCAGGAAAAAAGACTGCCAAGGAAAATTCATTAATTTAAACAGACATGGATAATATTTATAAACAAGTAACGCTAAGATCAAGATCTCATAAGAAAATGAATTTTACAGTGATAATTCTCAAGTAAATTGCAACAGTGTCCTATTGAATCTGTTTCCAGTTTTGCTCCTGTCAAAGAATTTGTTGAAAAGATAAACATATATATTTGTATATATATATATGAACACAGTGCTACCTTGGTTAAAACTCTTCAGTGGCTTCTCAAAACACTCATAATAAAGTCCAAACTGTTTATCATATCCTAAAAGGTCCTTTACTTTCCAATTCTTGTGTGCCTTTTCAGCTATTATCTTTTGCCACATTCCCCCGCAAGTCCCTGTTGCAGTCATACTAAATCTCAGTCACACTTGCAGTCTCACATTTATATCATGCATTTTCTCAATCCAAAGTCTAAATACCTCAATTAAATCATGTACTTTCTCGATTCTAAGTTTTTGGCACTGAACTAAATTACCATCTTACTTATCTGTATCACCCTCACCTAATTAGAAGCTTCCTTGAGGTCTGGGGCTGTGTTTTTTTGGTTTTCCACTGTAAACACATGCGTGACATATAATGGGAACTCAATATATACATGTTTGGTGAATGAATGAGCAATGTATTACCAGGACCACTTAAAAGAAGAGAGAGAGAAAGAGACAGAAAGTGTGTGTGTGTGTGTGTGTGTGTGTGTACACATCAACTATAGGAGCCACTAAATTTGTATTTGCACAGGCTTTGTACCTCCCATAATAAATGTTTTCAACCTAAGACCCATATTACTAATGTCCTTTTTGTAGTTAAAGTAGTTAAAATCAAACTAAGGATAATCTAAAGAACATTAATATTAAAAAATCTCTCCAAAAATGTGACTTGTGGAATAATCTAATTTGTACTTACTCAAATCATCCGATATGTCTTCAGTTCCTGAAGCACTATCATCAGAATCACCAGTATTATCTGTACATGTTTGTTGCTTCTGAGATTGTTGTGAGTTTTCCAGAGCAGATTTTTCTCCCTCTGCAACATCAATATTCATTTTGTCCAGAGAAGTAAAGGAGCTTGGAATTTTTTTTCCAATCTGCTGTAATTCTGTCTGTCTCATGTTTTCTTTCAACAGTAAACTGGGTACCTTCTCAGCTTCTGCTGGTAAGCTGGGCACCTTTTCTGATTTCATCTGAGAACCAGGTGCTTTTTCTGCTCTCCTCTGTGAATTAAGTGTCTTTTCTGCTGCTGCTGCCTGTGAGCTGGGTGCCTTTTCTGTTTTCACTGGTGAATTAAGTGACTTTGGTGATTTTTCTGTTTTTGCCTGTAAACTGGGTGCCCTTTCTACTTCTGCCTGTGAAACAGGTAACTTTTCTGCTTTCACCGGTGAATTCGGTGATTTTTTTGCTTTGCAGTGACTTTGATCTCGAAGGACTAACCCCAAATCTTTAGGGCCTGGAACACTGGCAGCATTTACTTTACATGATTTAACTTCTGTTTTTTCTATACAAATATCATTTTGCTTATTTTTTTTACTACTATTCCTATTTGGAGAGTTGGTCCCAATTTCTTTTATGGATTTATCATTTCTAGCTTTCAAAGTTTGATTAGTTATAAATTTAACTGCTTTGCTTTCTTCAGAAAGAGCCCAAGCGTTCTTCTTTGGTTCATGATTTTCATTTTCAGAGGTCTTAGACTCTTCCATTATTTGAAAACCTGCTTCTTTCCAACTGTGATATTGTAAAGTGGCAGATCTCCAGTAGTCTGAATTGCTTCAAATCCAGTTTAGGCAAGCAAACTATTGGATTAAAAAAAAAAAAATCTGTTATTTAAAATGCAAAACCCATTTCTAAAAAATTGGTTAGACATAAAAAAAACTTTTATAATTTATTCTCAAAACTGAATAGCGGGGCTTCCCTGGTGGCCCAGTGGTTAAGAATCTGCCTGACTATGCAGGGAACAAGGGTTAGAGCCCTGGTCCGGGAAGATCCCACATGTCGCAGAGCAACTAAGCCTATGCACCACAACTACCAGGCCTGCATTCTAGAGCCCACGCGCCATAACTACTGAAGCCCGCACACCTAGAGCCCGTGCTCTGCAACAAGAGAAGCCACCGCAATGAGAAGCCCACGCACTGCAACGAAGAGTAGCCCCCGCTCACCGCAACTAGAGGAAGCCGCGCAGCAACGAAGACCCAACGCAGCCAAAAATAAATAAAAATAAAGTAAAAAGCTGAAGAGTAAAAAATAAAAATTTTTAAACTCTGAAAACTACATGAGGAGTTAAAATCCACTTAGTAAATAACAGTGAAACGCCCATTAAGGAGGTTCTAATGTAATTCTAGCACTATGACATCAAAACAAGGGAACTTCAGAAGTAAAATGCTGTTTTACATTACTCAATAAGAATTCCAACTAAAAGGGAAATAAAACCTGCAATTGATGTACCACAACTAACATAAAAGGAAATGGAACAAAAATAACACAAGAATTCCAATCTATATGCAACACAGGGAATCAGCTTATAGAAGACTAAGTGGTAAAAATAACAGAAGAACTGCAATCTATATGCAACACAGGGAATCAGTTTATAGAAGACTATGTGGTAAGATCTTTCCCACATGACTTTCCTACTAAATACTACCTATTTATACCACTAACCTACTTCTAACTTGATGCTCTAAACATGGGGAACCAACATCAACAGACTTTCTCCAGCTCTGAAGTACAAAGTAGTTTAAATAAATTCTTCTGAGGTAAGAAAATTTTTAAAAACCAACAGGATCCCAGAGTTTAGAAGTTATAGTAATATTCTGTATGATGATACATGTCATTATACATTTGTCAAAACCCACAGAATAGATATCCCTAAGAGTGAACCCTAAGGTAAACTATGGACTTTGGATGATAATGACGTGTTAATGGTGCATCCACTGTAACAAATGTACCACTCTGGTGCAGGGATGTTGATAGTGAGAGAGGCTATTCCTGTGTGGGGGAAGGGAGTTACATAGGTACTCCGTACTTTCTGCCCAACTTTGCTGTGAAACTAAAACTGCTCTTAAAGAATAATAATGTTTAGAAAAAAGATAATAGAAAGAAAAAAAATCAGAATCCGTTTTGTTCTAAAACATAATAGGAACTATTACACTTTTACCACAGAGCACAAACTATAAACAAATGAAAATACTACATTTTGTTAAGTAATTTCTATACTAGAAATAGCTTGTATACTACATATTATGGAAATCAGGTTATTTCCAAAATACTAGCAGTAATAAACCAAGCTTACAATATTGATTACCTTTAAGGCAATAGTTCTCAAATTTTATCATTCATTAGAATCACCTGGAAGGTCCCATTCCCAGAGTTTCTGATTCAACAGGTCTAGGATTGGGGCCTGAGAATTTGCATTTCTCACAAGTTCCCAGGTGATTCTCATGTGGCTAGACTGGGAAATACACTTGAAAAATCAATGCTCTAAGGAATGTTTCTGAAAGCAGAAGTGAAGGAAAACCAAACTCTTCTGTATAATCTTATACACACGATTATAAGCTCCAAGAGGTAAGAAACCATTTCTCATTTTGCTTACCATTATATCTTCAATGCCTATTACAGTGCCTAGTTCAAAGTAGACGCTCAATAAATTTGTTAAATGGATTAATAAAAACATAAATTATTTTTAATTATTCATACTTTAAAAACAAAATATAATAGATCCAAAAGGTATTTAATTGCTTCATACTTTATATTGTCTACAATGTAACTAGAAAATATCTCGCTTCCCAATCCATCCCCTAGCCTCCTACCACCCAGGGTGGCCTGGGTAAGTATGCCTCTTTCTATGGACTTTGTTCTTACCTTTCTCATAGTACTTAGCACTTAACACATTTCATGTGTTTACCTCCTATTTAGACTACAGGAATTTTTTTCCCAATGTGCTTCCTATAAAACAAATACACTTACACAGTTGAAAAAGTAAATGGCAAGGCAAAACAGCATTCTCCTACCAACTACCAATCTCCTCAGAAGCAACTACTGTCAACTCTTTTAGCTGTTTCTTCTGAGATTTATCTCCATATTTCTAAATTACATGCTTAAGCTGGTACTACCTATTTTGTTTTAGATTTAGATATTATCTACTGACTACCTACAGACAGAATTGTACACACACTTATGTTCCCATCCCACCACCATCCTCCCAGGATGACTATAATATGATATGCCAATATTATTTATGGCTGAGCCAAATATGCCATTGCACAGAGTTTCCTACATATCTATCAAAATTCATTTTCTCCTTTTTCCTAGGCACGTAGCTAAACTACATTTCCCAACCTTCTCTGCAGTTAGGTGTGTCCTTAAGATCAAGTTCTTACCTCCTCCATGCTCTCCCCTTCTCACTGGATAAAATTCTCAGTCATCCATCTTCAATCACATAGCCAACAATTAAATTTCAATCCAGACCAGTAGGTCTTAAACTTTTGTGCACAGGAATCAGCTAGTTCCTAAGTGCAGATTCTGATTCAGTAGATTTGGAGTGAGGACTAACATTCTGCATTTAGTCTAACAAGCCCAGGTAAAGTCCACACTGTTAGCCCTTGGCCATACTTTTGACTGGACAAAAATCATCAATGGAACTTGGGACTCCTGAATGACCACACACATTAAACTATTCAGCTGGATCTGGTGACTACTTACCTAGCAACTATTACATGAGACAGGAATAAAACTGTTTCTTAGGTCACTATACTATTAGATCTCTTTATCACAGGAGCCTAGGCTTTTGACTTCAGCAACATATATACTATAGTCACATTTCTCTTTTGGTATACTTTTCAGTTTTACCTGGAAGTGTCTCACTTCTCTTAAGTTTTTTATATATCTGTCAATAATTCATTGACAGAACTGTAAATCTTCTCTCAATGTCTTCAAATACATCAAGCAACCCATGTGTTTGTTTTTATTGTCATTTTTCTCTCCTTGGACATCCCATCTGCCACCTTCTGATCACTACTAGATTTCCACCACACTTGTCACCCTGAGACTTTCCTTTTGCTATCATCCTACCAATTCCCATCTACTCTGTCATGCTGATTGACTCTTCTGTTTTCCTCTTCCATAAGTTACTCCCTCTTTTTTGGTGTAGCATATCCTCCAGTAGCTTTCTAAGAAAGAAAACAAGAAAGGCATTGAAGAAAATAATTATGCCCTACTTCTGACATTTCATTTCATGTAGAGAGACAACCATTATCATAACATTCCTGCTTTCTTTCCACTCCATTCATTCCTTTCCTAGGGAGATGGGGTAACTTATTTCATCATTGAGTTTAGAAAAATGATCTGGGCAAAAGTAAGCACCTTCCCCTCTCCTTCCTCTTTGCATCCAGCTGTTCTCAGGAAAGAAAATTCCATTCTCTCACTCATACTCTAACATTACAGTTGCAAGCCCCACACAGGGCCTGTCACTGTTCAGCTCTGCCTATGCCTAAGTGGTTAAATCTGTCTATTTCTGGCAGTGAGTATTAGCAAGCCACTTGAAAATATAAGTCCCATTCTCCAATATGAATCTTATCCATAATAAAGATAATATTCTGGTCTCCATATGCTTCCTTTATCTCTCCCAGTTTGTTCAGAATTCAGGAAGGGAAAGAGAGTGCTATTTATTGGGCTCCCTTAAGCCCCAACAGTAGGTAAGTTTTATAAGACTTTGCATGCCTGAAATGTCTTTATTCTTTCTTCATATTTTGTCTAATTAGGTTTGAAATTCTAAGTTAAAAATCATTCGCTCAAAATCTTACAGGTATTGTTTCAACAATTTCTAGTTTCTAGTGTTACTACTGAGAAAATTATGCCATTCTTATTCTCCATCTCTTTTACTGAACTGTTTTTTTTTCTTTATGGAAACTTTTAGGATATTCTCTTTGCCTCAGTGTTCTGTAATTTACAGGTGATAAGTCCTAGTATAGATATTTCTTTATTCATTTTGCTGTGCACTCAGCTGGCTCTTTTAATTTCTAACTCAAGTCCTTCACTTCTGGAAACTTTTTCCATATTATATCTTCCATAACTTCCTCCCTTTCATCTTCTCCGCTCTTTTTCTAGAGCTCCTATTAACTGAACTTTAGGCCTCTTACACTGATCCTCCAATTACCTTTTTTCTCCATTTCCCATCTCTTTTTTGTCCTTCCTGGGTAACTTACTCAAATTCTTCCAACCCTTCTATGTTTGGAGGGGGGACATGGAGAAAACCTTTCGTATTTTCACTTCTAAGAACTAATTCTCTGATTATTCCTTTTCATAGCACTCTGATCTTCATCTCTTATTTCTGAAAACACTAACAATTGTTCTGGAACTTTTTTCTGCTCCCTGTATTGTCTGGTTCCTGAGTTCCTCATGTGCCTTCCTTCTTCTCTACCATGCATACTAGCATACGCATAATAAGAGTCTCAGAAGGAAAAGATAGAAGGGGAAAGAAAAAATACTTAAAGACAGAATTCCCTAGTGGTCCAGTGGTTAGGACTCGCCGTGCTTTCACTGCCGTGAGCCCAGGTTCAACTCCTGGTTGGGGAACTAAGATCCCACAAGCTGTGCGGCGTGGCCAAAAAAAAAAAAAATTGAAGAAATAATAGCCAAAAACTTCCCAAACCTGATAAAGACACAACTACACACATCCAAGAAACTCTATGAACTCCAAGCTGAATAAACTCATAGGAATCCACACCAAGACACATAATTGTTAAATTGTTAAAGGCAGAAGAAATTTTGAAAGCAACAAGAGAGAAGCAACTTCTCATACATGAAGAATCCACAATAAAATTAACAGCTGATTTCCCATCAGAAATCATGGAGGCCAGAAGGCAATGGAATGACATATTTAAAATCCTGGATGAAAAACACTGTCAACCAAATATTCACTAACCATGCAGAAAAACTATCCTTTATTAATGACAAAGAAAGTATGACACTTCCAGATAGACAAAAGCTAAGAAATTTCATTAGCAGACTTGTAGACTAGCACTACAAGAGATGCTAAAGCGAGTTCTTAAGGCTGAAATGAAAAGAAATTCGGCAGTAACTCAAAGCCATAAGAAATAAAGGACACTGGTAAAGGTAACTTAGCACAGGGCTTCCCTGGTGGCGCAGTGGTTGAGAGTCCGCCTGCCAATGCAGGGGACACGGGTTCGTGCCCCGGTCCGGGAAGATCCCACATGCCGCGGAGCGGCTGGGCCCGTGAGCCATGGCCGCTGGGCCTGCGCGTCCGGAGCCTGTGCTCCGCGGCGGGAGAGGCCACAGCATTGAGAGGCCCGCGTAACGAAAAAAAAAAAAAAAAAAAAAAAAAAAGGTAACTTAGCACAGATAAACATAAAAGCCAATATTATTGTACTGCTGGTTTGTAACTCTTCTTTTTCTCCTACATGATTTAAAAGGCAAATACATAAGAAGACAATTATAAACCTATGTTAATGGGCACACACTGTATAAAGATGTAATCTGTGACAATAACAATGAGAAAGAACAGAGACATCTAGGATCAGAGCATGTGTATACTACTGAAACGAAACTGGTATTACTCAAACTAGGCTGTTATAAATTTAAGATATTAGTTGCGCTGTTATCTTCAAGGCAACCACTAAGAAAATAATGTTTAAAAATACAAAAAAGGAAAAAAGGGAATTAAAATAGCACACTATAAAAAAGTGAACTGAATACATAAAAAGGCAGTAATAGAGAAATTGAGGAACAAAAAGCACGAGACATACAGAAAAGAAAAAACTAAAGAGCAGGAGTAAATCTTTCCTTATCAATAACTACTTTAAATGTATTGGATTGGCCAAAAAGTTCCTTTGGTTTTTAAGTAAAAATAAAAGACACATTTTTCATTTTCACCAAGAACTTTATAAGCAATGTACGCACCCTTTTGTTCCACTACCTTCTGCCATTTTTCAGGCAACTTCATAATTCCATCTTCCCAAAACTCTATCTTTTTGACCAAAGAACTGTTCCAGGTGCCTTTTACAGTCTTCTAGGGAATTGATATTTTTTTCAATAAGAGAATTTTGTAAAAACTGAAATAAATGGAAATTTGAAGGTGCAATGTCTGGTGAATACGGTGGATGAATCACAACTTCCCAGCCAAGCTGTAACAGTCTCTACCTGGTCATCAAAGAAACATGCACTCTTGCGGTAACCTGATGGAAGATTAGGCATTTTCTATTGACTAATTCCGGATGCTTTTCATCAAGTGCTGCTTTCAGTTGGTCTAACTACGAGCAGTACTTGTTGGAATTAATCGTTTGGTTTTCTGGAAGGAGCTCATAATAGAGGACTCGCTTCCAATCCCACCATATACACAACATCATCTTCTTTGGTGTGGTTGGTGGTGATTTACTTCGCTTGCCTCACGATCTCTTCTGTTCCACATCATTGTACAGTATCCACTTTTCATCGCCCATCACAAATTGTTTTAAAAACAAAGTTTTCGTTACACTTAAGTAGAAAATCACATGCAGAAATATGGTCAAGAAGGTTTTTCTCACTTAACTTATGTGGAACCCAAACATCAAAGCGATTAACATAACCAAGCTGGTGCAAATGATTTTCAGTGCTTGATTTGGATATTTTGAGTATGTCAGCTATCTCCCGTGTGGTATAATGTTGATTGTTTTCAGTTCATGTCTCAATTTGATCACTATCAACTTCAAATGGTTTACCAGGCCATGGAGCATTGTCCAGTGAGAAATCTCCAGCACAAAACTTTGCAAACCATTTCTGACACATTCGATCAGTCACAGCACCTTCTCCATACACTGCACAAGTCATCTTTTTTTTGCATTTCAGTTGTGTTTTTACCTTTCTTGAAATAATAAAGTATTATATACCAAAAATGTTGCTTTTTTCTTCCACCTTCAACATTAAAATGGCTACACAAAAATTCACCAATTTTGATAAGTTTTTTTAAAGGCACACTAATATGACAGCTGTCACAATACAATCTAACAAAATTGTTTCAAATGAAGTTAAAGACAATGAAGAACCACTAGAGCCATCTTATGGAAAAAAACAAATGAATTTTTTGGCCAATTAAAAAATGAATTAGACTCTCCAAGTAAAGGCAGAGATTGGAAAACTGGATTAAAAAATATATGATCCATCTATCATATTACCTACAAGAGATTCACTTTAGATACAAAGAAGCAAAGAGGTTGAAAATACAGGCTGGAAAAAGATATCAAGAGAGAACTGAGTTGGCTATATAATTGTCAGAAAAAAAATATATTTTAAGTCAAAAACAGTTACAAGAGACAAAGAAGAGCATTATACACTGATAAAAAGTTTAGTCCAACAAGAATATATCACAATTATAAACATACATATACCTAATAACAGAGCCCCAAAAATAGGAAAGAAAAATTAACGAAATTGAAAAGAGAAATAGATAATTCTATAATAATAGCTGGATCCCTATCAAGTTACCCATGACATTTTTCACCGAACTAGAACAAATAATCCTAAAATTCATATGGAACCATAAAAGACCTAGAACTGCCAAAGCAATCCTGAAGAAAAAGAACAAAGCAGGAGGCATAACCATACCAGACTTCAGGCAATACTACAAAGCTACAGTAAACAAAACAGCATGGCATTGGCACAACAACAGACATATGGATCAATGGAACAGAACAGAGAACCCAGAAATAAACCCACACACCTAGGGTCAATTAACTGTCAACAAAGGAGGCAAGAATATACAATGAGAAAAGGACAGTCTCTTCAGCAACTGGTGTTGGGAAAGTTGGACAGCCATGTTTAAATCAATGAAGTTAGAACACACCCTCTCACCATACACAAAAATAAACTCAAAATGGTGTAAAGACTTAAACATTAGACATCACACCATAAAACTCCTAAAAGAAAACATAGGTAAAAAATTGTCTGACATAAATTGTACCAATGTTTTCTTAGGTCAGTCTCCCATGGCAATAGAAATAAAAACAAAAATAAACAAATGGGACCTAATCAAATTTACAAGCTTTTGCACAGCAAAGGAAATCATAAACAAAAGACAAACTACAGAATGGGAGAAAATATTTGCAAACCATGAGACTGACAAGAGCTTAATTTCCAAAATATACAAACAACTCATACAACTCAACAACAAAAACAACCCAATCGAAAAATGGGCAGAATATCTAAAGAGACATTTCTCCCAAGAAGACATACAGATGGCCAAGAGGCACATGAAAACATGCTCAATATCACTAATTGTTAGATCAATGCAAATCAAAACTACAGTGAAGTACCACTTCACACCAGTCAAAATGGCCATCATCAAAAAGTCTACAAATAACATATGCTGAGGTGGGTGTGGAGAAAAGGGAACCCTCCTACACTGTTGGTGGGAATATAAGTTGGTGCAGCCACAATGGAGAACACTGTGGAGGTTCCTCAGAGAACTAAAAACAGAGCTACCATAAGATCCAGCAATCCCACTCCGGGGCATATATCTGGACAAAACTATAATTCAAAAAGATACATGAACCCTATGTTCATAGCAGCACTATTCACAATAGCCAAGACATGGAAACAACCTTAATGACCATCAACAGATGAATGGATAAAGAAGATGTGGTACATATATACAATGGAATATTACTCAGCCATAAAAAAGAACATAATGCCATTTGCAGCAATAGGGATGGATCCAGAGATTGTCATACTGAGTGAAGTAAGTCAGACACAGAAAGACATCTATCATATGATATCACTTATATGTGGAATCTAAAAAAAAGGAGTACAACAGCAAGGAGAAAGAAAGAAAGAAAGAAGGAAAAAAAAAGAAAAAAAATAAAAAATAAAAAAAAAATAAAATAAAATAAAAAAAAGGAGTACAAATGAATTTATTTACAAAACAGAAGTAGAGTCACAAATGTAGAAAACAAACTTATGGTTACCAGGACATAAGGGCGGAAGGGATAAGTTGGGAGACTGGGACTGACATATACACACTACTATATATAAAATACATAACTAATAAGAACCTGCTGTATAGCACAGGGAACTCTACTCAATACTCGGTAATGGCCTATATGGGAAAAGAATCTTAAAAAAAAAAAAAAGAGTGGATATATGTATAACTGATTCACTTTGCTGTACACCTGAAACTAACACAACATTGTAAACCAACTCTACTCCAATAAAAATTTTAAAAAAACAAAAAAAGATGTGGTACATATATACACTGGAATACTACTCAGCCATAAAAAAGAACAAAATAATGCCGTTTGCAGCAACATGGACGCAACTAGAGATTATCATACTAAGTGAAGTAAGTCAGAAAGAGAAAGACAAATACCATATGATACCACTTATATGTGGAATCTAAAGTATGACACAATGAACCTATCTATGAAGCAGAAACAGACACACAGACATAGAGAACAGACTTGTGGTTGCCAAGGGGGAGGGAGTGGGGAGGGGGGATGGACTGGGGTTTGGGGTTAGTAGATGCAAACTAGTACATACAGAATGAACGGAAAACAAGGTCCTACTGTATAGCACAGAAAACTATATCCAAAATCCTGCGATAAACCACAATGGAAAAGAATATTAAACAGAATGTATACATATATTATATACATTATATATATTATATATATATATCTGAGTCACTTTGCTGTATGGCAGAAATTAACACAACACTGTAAATCAACTATACTTCAATTAAATAAATAAATAAATAAAATAGTTGGAGACTTCAATACCTTTCTTTCAATAACGGTTAGAGCAACCAGACAGAAAACCAATAAGGAAATACAGGAATTGAATAACGTTATACACCAATGAGACCTAACATAAATCCAGAAGACTCAACCCAACCTCAGCAGAATACATATTCCTCTCAAGTACACATGGAACATTCTCAAGGATAGACTATTATGTTAGGCCACAAAACAAGTCTTAATAAATGTAAAAAGACTGAAATCATACAAATTATCTTTTCTTATCACAGTAGACTGAAATTGGAAATCAAATCAATCACAGGAAAAAAACTGGAAAATTCATAAATATGTGAAAATTAAACAATGCACGCAAACCAATGGGTCAAAGAAGAAATCACACGGGCAATCGGAAAATACCTTGAGACAAATGAAAACAATGTGGTTTTTTTTGTTTTTTGCGGTACGCGGGCCTCTCGTTGTGGCCTCTCCCGTTGCGCAGCACAGGCTCCAGATGCGCAGGCTCAGCAGCCATGGCTCACAGGCCCAACCGCTCCGCGGAATGTGGGATCTTTCCAGACCAGGTCATGAACCCGTGTCCCCTGCATTGGCAGGCGGACTCTCAACCACTGTGCCACCAGGGAAGCCCAAACAATGTATTTTTTTAAGCAATGTATTATTTTACCACAATTTTTTAAATGGAGATAAAAGGATATTTGATATAATTTTTTAAAATAAGGATTATAAAAGAATACTATGAACAACTGTACATCAACAAATTGGATAACCTAGGTGGAATGGACAAATTCCTACAAACACACAAATTACCAAAACTGAGTCAAGAGCAAATATAAAATATGAATACACCTACAACAAGTAAGTAGACTGAATCAGTAATCAAAAACCCCTCAACAAAAAAAGCTCAGAATCAGAAGGCTATACTGGAGAAGCTTACTCAACATGTAAAGAATTAATACCAATCCTTCTCAAACACTTCCAAAAATTGAAAAGGAGGGAACACTTCCTAACTCATTCTATGAGGCCAGCATTACTCTGACACTCTGAATATATATGCAAAAAATCATCAACAAAGTACTAGCAAACCAAATTCAGCAGCATATTAAAAGGGTTATACACCATGACCACATGAGATTTATCTTCAGAATGTAAGGGTGATTGAACATATGAATTATCAATCAATGTGATAAACCACATTAATAGACTGAAGGAAAAGAAAAATACATGATCATCTCAACTGATGCAGAAGAAAGCATTTGACAAAATCCAGCACATTTTCATGATATAAACACTCAAACTAGTAACAGAAAGGAACTTCCTCAACGTAATAAAGGCCATCTAAAAAAAAAAAAAAACACCCAAAATGAAAACAAAACGAAAAACACACAGCTAACATCATACTCATTAGTGAAAGACTTAAAAAAATTTCCCCTAAGACCCACAATAAGACAAAGATGTCTGCTTTTGCCACTTCTATTTAACACAGTACTAGAAGTTCTAGCCAGAGCAATTAGCCAAGTAAAAGAAATAAAAGGCATCCAAACTGGAAAAGAAAAAGTAAAATTATGTTTGCAGATGACATGATCTTAAATGTAACAAAATCCCAAGAATACACACAAAAAAACAGAGCTAATAAACAAATTCAACAAGTTGCAGGATACAGAATCAACACACAGATTTCTTTACAGTAGCAATAAACAATCCATAAACGAAATTACAAAAATGATTCCACTTACAATAGAATCAAAAAGAATTAAATACTTTAAGAATAAATTTAGGGGCTTCCCTGGTGGCACAGTGGTTGAGAGTCCACCTGTCGATGCAAGGGACGCAAGTTTGTGCCCCGGTCCAGGAGGATCCCACACGCCGCGGAGCGGCTGGGCCCCGTGAGCCATGGCCGCTGAGCCTGCGCGTCCGGAGCCTGTGCTCCGCAACGGGAGAGGCCACAACAGTGAGAGGTCCGCGTACCGCAAAAAAAAAAAGTAATAAAGAATGAATTTAACCAAGGAAGCAAAAAAATTTTTACCCTGAAAACATTACACTACAAAACATTACTGAAAGAAATTAAATAAATAAATGCAGTGACATCCCATGTTCAGAGATTCCTTCCAGTCTACTTTCCCTACCTACCTCTTTCTTGCTCTTCCCTTTTCAGACCTTGGTCACTCACTGCCTATGGGTAACTAAGGAATCAGGAAGTATTTTAAGTTCATGTGACCTACAGCCGAAGGGAGCAGAACATTCGAAAACACACCTTTTACAATGTTTATCATTCACCTTAAAAGAATTAAATACTCCACTCCTTGCTTATTGTTATCAACATCAAGAGTCCTCAAAACTATTTAGTCTGCTTTCCCAGTGCTGCCAAAAGTTGGAGACTGGGCAGAAGTCATAAACTGCAGCCCACTGTGCACTCACCCATTTGTTTCTTTCACTTAAGTCATTGCCAATGACTTATATTGTTAACAATACTACCCAAAGCGATCTACAGACTCAATGCAATCACTATCAAAATCACAATGGCATTTTTTGCAGAAACAAAAACCCATCCTAAAAGTCATATGGAATTTCAAAGGACTCTAAATAGGCAAAAAAATCTAAAAAAAGGAAAACATTAGTTGGAAGAATAACACTTTATTTCAAAACTTACTACACAAATCTACAATAACCAAAACAGTCTGGTAATGGTATAAGGAAAGACATATATCAATGGAACAGAATACAGAGCCCATAAATAAACCCTTACATACGTGGTCATTCGATCTGACAACAGTGCTAAGAGCACTGAATGGAGGAAAGGACAGTCTTTTCAATAAATGGTGCTGGAAAACTGAACATACCTGTTCAAAAGAATGAAGCTGGACCCTGACCTTACACCAGTTGCAAAAATTAACTCAAAATGGATCAAATAAGACAAGACACTAATTGTAAAAGCAGCAGACAGGAAAAAAACTCAAATGACCATTTGAGCGTTTTGAAAAATTATACAAAAACTGTCATAAAACAATAAAATATATTACCATACAGATGTAAACTAGACTGGGGAACTCTCTATTCTGTTATGGAATGATAGTGAAGATATACTGTTAAGTGAAAAAAAGTAATATACACAGGCATGTGTAGTAGGCTAATTTTTTGTAAGAAAGAAGAGAATATATATACCTATATTTTCAGAAATAAACAATACAAGGATAAAAACAAAAGAACAAAGACCTAAATTTAATATCTATACTAAAACTATACCTTATACTCTACACAAACACACACGTAAATATAACTGCATAAAAACTATAAATCTTCATGACCTCGGATTTGGCAACAGTTTCTTAAATATGACATCAAAAGCACAGATGACAAAAGAAAAAAATAGATAAATTGGTCTTCATCAAAATTTAAAATTGCATCCTTGACATCCATCTTGACAATGATTTTTTTGGATTTGATACCAAAAGCAAAGGCAACCAAAGCAAAAAAACAAAAAACCAAGTGGGAATCCTCATGCAACTGCTGGTGGGAATAAAATGATGCAGTTGATGCAGAAAACAATTTGGAAGTTCCTCAAAAAGTTAAACATGGAATTGCCATATGATCTAGCAATTCTACTCATAGGCATATATCCAAAAGACTGAAAATGGGGACTCAAACAGATATTTGTACACCATGTTCACTGCAGCTTATTCACAACAGCCAAAAGGTAGACGCAATCAAGCATCTATCAACAGATGAATGGATAAACAAAATGTGGGATACACACAATGGAATATTACTTGGCCATTTAAAGGACGAAACTCTGACACATGCTACAACATGGATGAACCTTGAGGACATCATGCTAAATGAAATTAGTCACTCACAAAACGGCAGATATTGTATGATTCAATTATATAAGACATTGAGAATTGGTAAATTCACAGGGACAGAAAGTAGAACAGAAGTTATCAGGGGCTAGTGGGAGAGGGGAATGGGAAGTCATTGCTTAATAGGTACAGAGTTTCCATTTGGGATGATAAAAAAAGTTTTGGAAATAAATAGTGGCAATGGTTACACAACATTGTGAATGTACTAATGCCACTGAATTGTACACTTAAAAAGGTTAAAATGATAAATTTAATGTGATGTATACTTTACCACAATAAAAAAAGTTTTAACTCAAAATATTTAATCGAAATAATGTGTATTAAGCTTATATAAAATATCACAAACCTCAAATTTTAAATGTCAATCATATTCTAAAATAGCTTAAGGTTTAAAAAAACATAACTTTTTATATGGGTAAATCAACTGACAGAGTTTTTATGATCAAAGGCAAGTAGAACTGTGCCCTCTTCTCTCAAATTCAGTTTTGTAAATAAATGGGATTTCCAAACTAAATTACCTAGATCCTCATCTAAAGCCCAATTAGCTAGGTTTTCTGGATTACTCAAGCCTTTTCCTTCTGTGTTCATCTGGTAAAGCTTTTTTGGCCACTGGTCAAAGTTGTTTAGTTTAAGTTATGCTTCTTTTCACAAGCAATTTGTTGATTAAAACAGCCTGAGGTTGCCAATTGTTTTTTGGGCTTTTTTCTAATGAGATATGGAGATCATCTGGATCCCCTAATTATCCAAGCCACACTTTCCTCTTTTTCCTTATAAACAAATAATCAAGAACAAGCTCTATCTATATTAAGAGTTCTGTGATGCAAGATTCACTAGAAAGTTCTTGATTCTTCCAATATCAGGCAGCTTTTTGGTATTTATGTATAACAAAGTAACTAACACTTTTTAAGTGTTACTTGTTTGTTGGGGAGACAAAGTTTGTCCCACAGGTCCAAAAATTGTGATATGTAACTGTGCTGTTCCTACAACGCTTGTGCTACTAACACCACACTCATTTTGAAATTTCATGTACTGTATCCCTTGGAATGGGCCAGGTTATGCTGCAATAACAACCTCTACAACTCAGTGTTTATCACAACATACACTGATTTAACAACTCATGCAAAATCCTCTGTGAATTAAGGTGACTCTCTAAGGCGGTTGTCCTTTATGCATTGGCTCAGCATTCCAAGCTGCTTTAATCTTATGTTACCTCCCATATTAGCAAAACAGAGGGAGAAGGCATAGCACTGCTCACCTTTGCTCACATTTCATTTACCAAAAAAAGCCACATGGCTGCACCTAACTTCAAGGCAATAAGGAACACAACCCTCAGAATGCCTCAAAATAAAGGAGCAGTAACAAGGCTTATCACATTAGTACAAGGTGAAATAAGGCAGTCTCTTTGTCTCGAACCATGTTACTATTTCCCTCCAATCTCTTTGTTCAGGGCTAATTTCATGGTCATGTGATCTGTGCAGTTACAGAGGGCTCCATGCTCGGAAAGACGCTGTGCTTGGTTTAAAGCTCTCCTGTCACCAACTTGAAATTCTTAATAATTTTATCTTTGAATCTGTGTTTTGTAGTGAAGTCTAATAGGACAATGGAACATGCACAGGAGCAGGAGATATATGCAAAATGTATACCTTGCCATTCGTTTCCACCTCATCCTCATATAGATTTGGTGATGTCCCGTGAACACAGAATATCGGTGGAGCCATGATGTGTGGGGAGTTCAGCAAGACTCAATGTGAATATTAAGTAAGCATGTTGTCTACAACTAAGTAAGCAAGGGTACTAACAGCCCAAGAAGCCACATTTTGTTTGAACCATAACTTGCTTCAAACACAGAGGAAAGGCAATGGAATTCTAAGAAACATGTATGATCAAAAAGCCTATCATGCCTTTTCTTACTCATGTTACTTCCCTGTATTAACCAACCACTTATGCTGAAAGTGACAACACAGAAGGAAAGGGAAAGATAGAGCAAGCCACAGTTCCTTTTCCTTTCAGTCCTGCCAAATCAAAGGTAAAGACTTTTGGTAGAATGTGCAAGTATAAGAAATGAAATAAAAACAGCGAGTAAGTTTTGTGCAGTGTTTTCCCTGTTCTGGTAAGAATGAAATATATATGTACAAGCTATGAAATTTGAGCAATTCCACGTAAGAGTTAAATAATCATATATTTGCATTTAAATCTGGCATTGCAAAATAAAGTTGAACAGTAAAATTCATGCTTATTTAACAATTTTAATGTTCTTTATTTACAAAGACATTAAAAAGGAAATAAAACGAGCTGAGAGTAAGATCAAAGAAGAAGGAAAAAAACTTGATGTTTTTGTAACTTTAACAGCACTTTTTTTCCTGCATTTTGAACTAGGGACCCTGCATTTTTATTTTGCACTAGGCCCTGCAAATTATGTAACTGTGCTTTTATTTGCTCAGGTAAAAAAATATAAATCTGGAATTAGTTTTAACAAAGACTAATTTTCAACATTCACATATAAGGTGCTCAGTTAAAAGCTGGAGATACAAAGATAAATAATAGGCTCATGTCTAAAAGGGGAGATAGTCATATAAACAAAATGACAATATTATGTGACACATGCTAAGGAAACCCTGAGGAAAGAGCCGAAGAAAAAGGCTTCTACATGGAGATAATATTGAGCTGAGAAAGAATTTCTCACTTAAGAGAAGGAGTAAGACAAGATTTGTATGTACTAGACAAAATATATTTCTAAAACTCTGACAGGTTTTGTAGGATGTAAAATAGCATGCATAATGATGAATACAGGAGATGAACTGGGAATGTAAATTGGTACACATATTTGTACACCAACTCAAGTTTAGACTTTAGCAAAGAGAAGCCATAGATGATAAGCAGAAGAGTAGCACAATTTCTGCTTTAGATTAACTTCTGCAGAACAGGAAGACAGAGAAGAGAGGAAAAGGAGATGTCACTGAAGTAAACAAGAATAGTTATCAATAATAGTAAAAAGTATTAAAAGGTTATTTAGGGGCTTCCCTGGTGGCGCAGTGGTTGAGAGTCTGCCTGCCGATGCAGGGGACACGGGTTCGTGCTCCAGTCCGGGAAGATCCCACATGCCGCGGAGTGGCTGGGCCCGTGAGCCATGGCCACTGGACCTGCGCATCCCGAGCCTGTGCTCTGCAACGGGAGAGGCCACAGCAGTGAGGGGCCCGCGTACCACAAAAAAAAAAAAAAAAAAGGTTATTTAGGGCCTTAACACAAGCAATTTTAGTGGGATTGCAGAGAGGGAGAAGTTGTGTTAAAGTTAAATGGGTTTCTTCCCAGAAGATGCTTCAATATCCTAATAAGCACTGTAAATCTCTAAAAGTGAGATCTAATTTGCAACATTTCCCAGATTTATTTGACTAAAGAAACATTTTTTGCCAGGACCACCTATCAGCATCTCAAAGGACTGTGAGGAACACAAGTTTTATAACATTGTTCTATGAAACAGAAGGCCAACACTGACTGAGAAAGGCAGAGGGCAGTAGAGGGCTTAAGGCCAGGGTAAAACAATACTAAATGTGAGAAACAGGAAAGAAATCTGACTAAAATACTGCCCAACTGTGTTAAAGACCTAACTACATATATAACACACCAGTCTACTAGTTTATACAGTTTACAGATATTTAAGTTCATACTGGGTAGGGGACTGACAGAATGAATATTTCAATAGAGTAAGCAAACACAACAGTAATGGTACTGGTGAGGGGGAAGGATAAAGCCCAAAAGAGGTTATATACAAAGAGATTAGGGATAGATGAGAAAACTAAAGAAATGAGAAAGATGCACATACAGATATTAAGGAGATTTTGGTCAGAAGTAGAACCATTTTTGAACGATATGAGTAGGTGTGTCAAGGAAGGTAGAGTTGAATACCACTGGAATACAGAAATTAAGGAAAAATAAAGTTAAGATGTTAGGTAACCTTCAGTATTATGCTTCCAACTGCCTGATATGACATCAAAATTATACCAAAGTATCAGTGAACATAAGGGAGTGACATAGAGGTTCCTAGATTGAAATAACAAAGTCAGGTAAGAAACAGCCAGTAGGGCACCAGTCTTTTTTTTTCTTTGAATTTTTAAATTTAATTTTATTTATTTTTTTATACAGCAGGTTCTATTAGTCATCGATTTCATACACATCAGTGTATACATGTCAATCCCAATCACCCAATTCATCACACCACCAACCCCACCACCCTGCCGCCTTTCCCCCTTGGCAGTATGACACCAGTCTTAAAAGAAGAAGAATTTTAGAGGAGTATAGAAGAATAGACAGACACTATATAGAAAAACATGGATCTGGTTTTCTGGCTTTGAGGAAGGAGGTGTGAAGGGAACAAGCTACAAACCCCCTAGAGGATTCAGAATAATGGCTCTCAATCATTTTTCTAACCCATCTGAGAAACAGAATACACGGCCAACAGAAATAAAGAGGAACACAAGAATGGGAGGTGGGAGAGGCTAGCTGTGAGTGGTTTAAAAGACCTTCCAAAGTGATTATGAAACACCTTCCTAAGGAGGTGTACCTCTCATATAATGAAAATCACTGGTTTAAAACTGGTACTATCACAGAAAGCTTAAATACAAGTTCCAAACACTAACTACTTTTTACCTGTATGACAGAATTCAAGACACTGTCTCATACCATAAGTTCCTACAAAAAGTCCTGGAGCCCTTACAAATTTTTCAATTCAAAAAAAAGATTTGTTTAAATAGACATTTCTCCAAAGAACACATTCAGATGGCCAAGAAGCACATGAAAAGCTGCTCAACATCACTAATTATTAGAGAAATGCAAATCACAACTACAATGAGGTATCACCTCACACCAGTTAGAATGGGCAGCATCAGAAAATCTACAAACAACAAATGCTAGAGGGTGTGGAGAAAAGGGAACCCTCTTGCACTGTTGGTGGGAATGTAAATTGACACAGCCACTATGGAGAACAGTATGGAGGTTCCTTAAAAAACTAAAAATAGAATTACCATATGACCCAGCAATCCCACTACTGGGCATATACCCAGAGAAAACCGTAATTCAAAAAGACACATGCACCCCAATGTTCACTGCAGCACTATTTACAACAGCCAGGTCACAGAAGCAACCTAAATGCCCATTGACAGATGAATAGATAAAGAAAATGTGGTACATATACAAAATGGAATATTACTCAGCCATAAAAAGGAATGAAATTGGATCATTTGTAGAGACGTGGATGGATCTAGAGACTGTCATACAGAATAAGTCAGAAAAAGAAAAACAAATATCATATATTAATGCATATATGTGGAACCTAGAAAAATGGTACAGGTGAACCAGTTTGCATAGCAGAAATAGAGACACAGATGTAGAGAACAAATGTATGGACAACAAGGGGGAAAAGTGGTGGTGGGGGATGGTGGTGTCATAAATTGGGAGACTGGGATTGACATATATACTCTAATATGCATAGAATGTATAACTAATAAGAACCTGCTGTATAAAAAAATTAAATAAAATTTAAAAATTTTTTAAAAACAGGTTTGTTTTGAAGATACAGTATCAGCTAATATATGCCTAACATGCCCATTCATTTATCTTTTCACATCTGTAAAGTTAACAGTCTTGCAGTATTTCCACTTTATATATTAATGAGGCACCCTGAGTGTATGACTTGCCTAAAATGACACAAATGGGATTGGTTTATGACAAAAAAGAAGAGACATATTTTTTGGTTCAATAGGCACTAAGGTATGTCCTTAGCCTAAACCAGCAGTTCTCAAACTTTCTGACCTCAGGATGCATTTATACTCCTAAAAATTACCAAGAATCCCAAGAACTTTTGTTTATGTAAGTTATAGCCATTAACACTTCCATCATTAGATATTAAAACTGAGAAATTTTTCAAATACAAAATACACTATTAACTCATTCTATGAGGCCAGTATTGCCTTAATACCAAAACCAGACAAAGACGTTACGAGAAAACTATACACCAATGTGTCTTACGAATACAGATGCAAAATCCTCAACAAAATACTAGCAAACCAAATTCAGCAACAAAAAGTTATACACCAGGATCAAGTGTATTCTATACCAGGAATGCAAGGTTGGTTCAATATGAAAATCAATCAATGTAATACACCATATTAATAAAATAAAGGACAGGGGCTTCCCTGGTGGCGCAGTGGTTGAGGGTCCGCCTGCGGAAGCAGGGGACACGGGTTCGTGCCCCGGTCCGGGAGGATCCCACATGCCGCGGAGCGGCTGGGCCCGTGGGCCATGGCCGCTGAGCCTGCGCGTCCGGAGCCTGTGCTCCGCAACGGGAGAGGCCACAGCAGTGAGAGGCCCGCGTACCGCAAAAAAAAAAAAAAAAAAAAAAAAAATAAAGGACAAAAACCACACAGTCATCTCGAGTGACACAAAAAAAGTATTTGATAAAATCTAATGCCCTTTTACAATAAAAACACTCAACAAATTAGGAATCAAAAGAAACTTTCCTCAATCTGACAAAAAACCCACATGTGACATCATACTTAATGGTGAAAGACTAAATGTTTTCTCCCTTAAGAACAGAAACAAGGATATGTTGTCTTCACGGTTTTTTTAACATTTATCTATTTATTTATTTATTCATTTTGGCCACGTGGCTTGCAGGATCTTAGTTCCCTGACCAGGGATTGAACACGGGCCGCAGAAGTGAAAGCACCGAGTCCTAACCACTGGACCTCCAGGGAATTCCCTGTTGTCTTCACTTCTCTTCGACACTGTACCAGCCAGGGCAATTAGGCAAGAAAAAGAAATAAAAAGCATCCAGACTGGAAAAGAAGAAGTAAAACTATCTATATTTGCAGATGACATGATCCCATATGTAGAAAATCCTAAGGAATCCTCAAAAAACCTGTTAGAGCTAATAAATTAGTCCAGCAAGATTACTATCCAAGATCAATATACAAAAATCAATTGTATTTCTACATACTAGCAATGAACAGTCCAGAAGTGAAGTCAAGAAAACAATTCCAGGGCTTCCCTGGTGGCGCAGTGGTTGAGAGTCCACCTGCCGATGCAGGGGACATGGGTTCGTGCCCCGGTCCGGGAAGATCCCATATGCCGCGGAGCAGCTAGGCCCATGAGCCATGGCCGCTGAGCCTGTGCATCCGGAGCCTGTGCTCTGCAACGGAAGAGGCCACAACAGTGAGAGGCCCGCGTACCGCAAAAAAAAAAAACACAATTCTATTTACAATTGATACTGTAAATTATACCTCAAAGAAAAAGAAGAATACACTATTACACATTCCAATACCATCAAAGTAATAACAAAAGAAGTATAAGATTTTCTTCAAAAATTGACAAGTGGATCCTAAAATGCACACGGAATGCAAGGGACTCAGAACAGCCAAAAACAATCTTGAAAAGGAAAAGTTAAGTTGGAGAACTCACAACTTCAACTTCGATTTCCCAATTTCAAAACTTCTACAAAGCTACAGTAATCAAGACTGGGTGGTGGGACTTCCCCGGTGGTGCAGTGGTTAAGAATCCTCCTGCCAATGCAGGGGACACGGGTTCGAGCCCTGGGCCGGTAAGATCCCACATGCCGTGGAGCAAATAAGCCCGTGTGCCACAACTACTGAGCCTGCGGTCTAGAGCCCACGAGCCACAACTACTGAGCCCATGTGCCGCAACTACTGAAGCCCTCACGCCTAGAGCCTGTGCTCCCCAACAAGAGATGCCACCGCAACGAGAAGCCCGCGCACCACAAGGAAGAGGAGCCCCCACTCGCCACAAATAGAGAAAGCCCACGCACAGCAACAAAGACCCAACGCAGCCAAAAATAAATAAATAAATAAAAGAAAAAAAAGGAAAAAAGACTGGGTGGTACTGGCATAAGGACAGACATACAAATCAATGGAGAATCCAGAATCAATTGAGAAGCCAGCAACAGAGACTTTTACGGTCTATTGATTTTCAACAATGACACCAAGATCATTCAACAAGGGAAAGAATAGTCTTGTGAATAAATGGTGCTAGGATAACTGGATAGCCACATGCAAAAGAATGAAGTTGGACCTCTGCCTCACACCACATTCAAAAATTAACTAAAAATGGATCAAAAACCTAAATGTAAAAGCTAAAACTATAAAACTGTTAGAAAAAAACACAGGTGTAGATCTTTGTAATTTTGGCTTATATCTCTTGGATATGACTCCCAAAGCGCAAGAAGAAATAGATAAATAGGACTTTATCAAAATCTAAAACTTGGGTGCTTAAAAAAACATACTCAAGAAAATGAAAAGAATTAAATGGCAGTTCCTCAAAAACTAAACATAGATTTACCACACGATCCAGCAATTCCACTTCTGGGTACATTTCCAAAGAACAGAAAGCAGGGACTCAAACAGATATCTGTACACCCACAGCCACAGCAGCAGTATTCACAATAGCCAAAAGGCAGAAGCAACCAAAGTGTCTATCAACGGATGAATGGATAAACAAAATATGGTATATAAATACAACAGAACATTATTCAGCCTTAAAAAAGAAGCAAATTCCGACACATGCTAAAATGTGGAAGAACCCTGAAGACACTGTGCTAAATGAAGTAAGTCACAAAAGAACAAATATTATATGACTCTAATTACATACAGTAGTCAAATTCATAGAAACAGAAAGTAGAATGATGGTTGCTAGGGGCTGAGGGGAGGGGGCAATGAGGAGTTACTGCTTAAGGGCACAGAGTGTTAGTTTGGGAAAAAGGAAAAAGTTCTGGACATGGATGGTGGTGATGGTTGCACAACACTGTGAATATACACTTAAAAATGGTTAACATGGTAAATTTTATGTTATATATATATTTTGCCAAATTTTTTAAATTTAAAAAAAGAAAATGAAAAGATAACCCACAAAATGGGAGAACATTTTTGCATATCATTTATCTGATAAGGTTCTAGTACGTAGAATACATAAAGAACTCTTACAATTCAACAATAAAAATAATCTAATTTTTTTAATGAACAAAGGATTTAAATAGACATTTCTCCAAATAAGATATACAAATAGGCAACAGACACATGAAGAGATGCTTAACATCATTAGTCATTAGGGAAGTGCAAATCAAAACCACAATGAGATACCACTTCACCAGCTAGGATGGCAATAATTTAAAAGATGGACAATAACAAGTGTTGGTGAGGATGTGGAGAAATTAGAACCCTCATACATTACTAGCGAAAATATAAGATGGTGCAGCCTCTCAGGAAAATAGTTTGGCAGTTCCTCCATAAAGTTAAACATAAATGTATCAAAACACTCAGCAATTCCACTCCTGGGTATATATCCAAGAGAAATGAAAACATACATCCTCACAAAAACTTTTACATGAATGTTCAAAGAAACATTATTCATAATAGCCAAAAAGTGGAAATAACCCAAATGTCTATCAAATGATGAATGGATAAACAAAATGTGGTATCTCTATAGAATACATTCCACAGAATGTAGTATTATTCAGCCATAAAAAGGAATGAAGTGCTAATACATAATGTATTATGGATGAACCTTGAAAACATTATGCTTAGTGAAAGAAGCCAGGCACAAAAAGCCACATGTTATATGACTCTATTCACATGAAATATCCAGAATAGGCAATTCCAAAGACAGAATGAGACAGAAAGCAGTTTAGTGGCTGCCAAAAGCTTGAGGTGGGGGGGATGCAGGGTGATTGCTAATGGGCACAGGGTTTCTTTTGGTAAGATGAAAATGTTCCGGAATTAAACAGTAGTGATGGTTACATAACCTTACGAATAAACACTGAACTGCATGCTTTTTTTTTTTTTTTTTTTTTTTTGGTCACGTAACGCAGCATATGGGATCTTAGTTCCCCAACCAGGGATCAAACCCGTGTCCCCTGCATTGGAAGCACGGAGTCTTAACCGCCAGACTGCCAGGGAAGTCCCTGAACTGCATGCTTTAAAAAGGTGAGTTTTATGGTACTGTAAATTATATCTCAAAGAAAAAGAAAAAAAGAATACACTATTACACATTCCAATACCATCAAAGTAATAATGTTTTCACATTTATCTATCACTCTACATTCCAGATGAGAAAATGAAAGGGGATAAGGTAAATATCTTCTTAATATTACTATGAAAACAGTTACGACTCAGAGACCCCCAAAAGGTCCCCAAACATAGTTTGAATACCGCTGACCTAAACTAACCCTCAGCACGAGACTGGAGCTATTTATAGTTAATGACCAATCAATTTTAATGTTAATTAAATTATTTAAACTACAGTGTACAGCTGAGACTGACAAAATGCAATCAGATTTCATTATCATCTTAATTCATACTTTATGTTCTTAACAAAACATTTTTTGACAACCTATGCGACTATACTGAATTTAACATCCTCTGCATACTAAATTTTGACAACCTAAGCTTAAGGTGCAACATAGTATAGTGGTTAAGAGCTCTAACTCTAGACTCAGACACCCTGAGTTCAAATCCTGACTCAGCAGCAAACTAGCTCTGAGATCTTATCCAAGGTATTTAGTCTTTCTGCAGCTACTTTCCTCACCTATAAATACTGATAATATAAAAGGAGTTGTTGCGAGGGCCGATGAATACTTCTAAGATCTTTAGCAATAAATTAATACATAGTAACTATGTATTAGTATAGTTACTAGTATTAGTAACTAGTAACTATGTATTAGTAATTAGTAATTAGTAACTATGTATTAGTATAGTAAGTTACCTATTATCATTGTAAATCAAATACCCATTTAAAACAACCAGATTATTGTGTGTCTTACAAAATACCTAATTTTTGAAAATATAGATTGCTTTGTATAAAGATCAGTAGGACTTTGCTCATCTTTACTGATGAACACCGAGCTTGTATGAATCCTGCCTCTGCTTTCCAGCCCACATTCCCCAATGCCCTATGTTATTGCTTTCCAGTGGTAAACTAGAAAGCAGTCAACTAACCCAAGCCAAGGAGTGAAAACACTTCCTGTGTAACCATAACAAGGTGATTTCTCCCAGAGTTATTTTTACCTCAAAAGACTCCTCTAAGAAATTAAACATTCTTAGACAATAAGACTTGGATCACAGGATCCTCAAAGAACCAGTCTGGAATACAGCAACTAGAGAGAGGAGAAGAGAGCAGCATGCAAAAGATGGCTTGACTATCCAATGAAAACAAGGGTAAATCTATTGATGGAGAAGCCAAGGAGAAAGAAATACTAAAATAGGAATCAAACAACATAATTTTAATTACAGCTCAACCACTATCCCACTTGGTGATCTCACTTTACACGATAAAAATCCAAAGGTCTTCATTTAACATACACAATAATCTTCACATCTTCCAGGTACTTCAAACCATTTCTCTCACCACTCTATCCATAACTCCTCAATTCATACCACACTGAATTTCTCACTCTCCCCTAAACACCTAGCCCTATTACAACTTACCACCTTCACACACATTATTCCTTTACTTTGGAATGGCCTCCAGTCTATCCCCTTCTCCACCTAGAAAACTCCTACTCATCCCTCAAGAGCCGGCTTCTTCCCTCTGAACTCCCATAATCTAGTGTGTTGCAATTTACCTGTACATATTATATGACTGAGTTCCCTGAAGCAAGAGGTTGTCTTCAATAATTTTATATCTCTAAAACCTAGCAATGTCTAGCATAAAGTACAAATGCAAATGTTTGAAGAAATAAATGATTAAATGATGAATGAACAAGCAACCTTAGGCAGTTTCTCCTATAAAATTGGGAGAACACTTGATACATCTGAGAAGCAACATGACATATATAATAGGAAGAACACACAGAGCTGCTTTCGATCTTTCTAACTCTATGCTCTTATGCAAATTAACCTGAGTCAGAGATTCCTCATTTATAAAACAGTTTTCATAGGGTTGTTACACTGAACAAGTGAAAAAAATACATAAACATGTCTAGCACAATGCCTGAAACAAAACAGGTAAATCTTAGTGTAAAAAAATTCTAATTTACTTAGTTCAGTGTAATTAATCTTAATTCCTCTAAGAAGAAAAAAGTCTATATATCCTGCTTTACTCCCCCTGCCTATTTGTCTTTCTAGAACTGTTCTTTTTTAGAACATATTTCTATCTGCAGTAACAATCAACTGAATTCAAGCACTTGTAGTTTATGTTAGGAAGTAACACATCTCACTGAATTTATTATATCAAAATGGTCTTTTTTTAAGGATAAACAAAATTTACTGGCATCAGCATTTACAGGTAAGTCTTATTTATAGTTTCTCTGAAACCAGAAACTTTCTGCAGAAATAAAATTCATACACCTTTGTCTACACAAAGATCCTGATTTGACATTATATGAAGAACACAACATAATTAATCCTGCTTATTGTGCATGTCAAGGTTAACTTTGAGGTCAAAAAGAGTCATCCAATTACTCTTACTAAAATGACTCTACTCTGAGAACTAATAAAAATTCTCTTTAAACAGCTTTTTATTAATCAGACATTTACAATTACAAATAAAAATTTTTATTTTAAAAGGTCTGAAATTATAATGTAGACACTATACTGTTCCAGCTACATTAACTAAAACTAAATGTAATTCTAGATGTGATTTAGGATTTACAATATTGAACTAAACTTATGTGCATCATAACATCTTGTTAGTTTATCTGTATTACTAACAACTTGACCTAGGACAATGAAAAGACTTTAATTTCCTTTTTGTATTTAGATATTTGCTAGACTTAAAACACTAAATGTCAATAACTTTCACTTCCGCTTCTGTATTATTTCAAGGAAGCTTTATTTTTTCATTTTCCACACAAGTCAAATGAAAAATTACAACCAGCAGGAAAATTTATCTAAAATAGCTCTTTTTTAAAAAGTAACTATTTTGTTTGTATTAAATATCATCTTTTTAAAGCATAAAACAACTTAAAATTCTTATCTTCCCCAAAGTATACGGTTTTTAAGAAGCACTCTTTAAAATTTGTTTATAAAAGGATCATAATACACTAGACACTAGTGAATTCATTAATTATCTTAAGCACAGTTTTCTAAAAGAATCAATATTTCAAAACTTTATAAGTTGTGACTAATCAGTACTAGGATACAATATAGTGCAGCAATTTCTAAGGAGACATACAGCGTTCTGAGCCTAAAACAAATTTCAGCGTACATTTTACTCATATACAGAAAACGCTGATAGTAACAACAAAAAAAACTTTTAAAAAAAACCATCCTACAATTCACCACCCTGATACGGTATTCTCTCTAAATTATCATAACCAGTTGCAATTATCCAATTTTATTAGCTAATAGTTCTCATTATTTTAAAAACAGAAAAAGGATATGTTCCGTTTCACCAAGTGTTACACATTTCGCTACTACAAGACTGGATGGGGGGGCGATCTTTGGAAACAAAAGGTAACCTGATCCGCTCCAGCTAATTATTAAATGCATGCCAACAATACACAATTCGAATTGCACTTCTGGACACTAAGGAGATCACAAAAGGGAGTAAAACGTCAAATGTGTAAGGAACTACTTTGGTATGAAAAATATATCGAAACGAAGAAACACGGTATACCGAAACTAAGACCTCGCGCAAGGTACAAAATTCATCTGATTAAAAATCTGATAATCTTCTAAAAAGAAAGTATTTAATCAACGTTGTTAAAATAACTAATTCACCACATTCAGGTACGACTTGAAATCCCGATGATGTCTTTCTTTCAGGTCTAAATATCTCATTCTTTTACAATCCGTATACCAGAAGGACCTGAAACCTCTCGCGGAGGCGTACAACACACTCGGCGAGTGCTGTCTGTTTACAAATACGAATCTCAGTTTCCCACGTCAAAAGCGTTCATTACCACCATTCGACCGGGGGGCGGGGGAGAGAGAAGGCGGGCGAGCAAGAAGCGATATCCTCACAGACATCTCTACGTTCTCTCCTCCCGACAAGGGCGAGCCCGGAAAAAAATGTTTATTATGTATTATATGCGTGTTTGTGTATTTACATGTTATATACGTACGTCTATATCTAAGCAGGGGTGAAAGAAAAGGCACACATGACAAGGAATCATACTGGACCCCAGAAAATGTTCACTCCTATCCCGTTAACTCAAAATCCGCTGCCCGGGTCTACAGGTTTCAGCTCTGGGGCCGAGCGCCCCAGCCTCGCTGTGGAGTTCGGCCCCAAAGCTCCCCGACGCCCTCCTCAGGAAGCCCAGGCCGCCGCCCCTACCTCCCTTATCTCTGCCTTCCCCTGGGACACCCGAAGCGCATTCCGGCAAAGAAAGAAGTGTCAGGCCCCAAGAGGACAGCTGACACGGGCTCGGGCCGGGCCCGCGACACCTGCGAGCCGCAGCACCTGAGGGCGAAGAGGGGGCCGCCCGGCCTGCCTCGAGCACACCCCCTTGGGCGCCGGGTGCTGCGCCGCGGCCGGAACCTCCGTACCTGCGAGGCCCGCGAGCTACAGGCGCGCGCGGCGCCTCCTCATCTCAGTGGCTCCCGCTCCGCCTCCGCCTCCCGCTGCCGCCGTCACTGCCGCCGCCGCTGGAGGCCAGGACACGACGAGCTCAGGGCACCACCGCCATGTCCGCCGCGCCGCGAACTGCATTGTGGGGGGGAAGGGATGGGGAGGGGGAGGAGAGAGGGGGAGAGAAAGAGGAGGACCCGCTGAGGGGAGGGGGCCGAGGGAGAAGGGGAGCCGGGGGAGAGGGGGAGGGGAGAGAGGGACGGAGCCCCGAATGGAGTCCTGACCCAGGCAGGGGTAGGGAATAGATGCGCAGGAAACCCCGGAGAAGAGGCGCAGAGGGAAGAGTTTGGGGGTGCCCCTCCCTCCGTTCTGGGCACTGGATAAACCGGGGTGAGGGGTAGTAAACACCAATGGGGGTGGGGCTACGTTCGGGGCCTTGTGGTAGAGACGGGGAACAATGGGGAGGAGGGAAACAACGCCAAGGTGAGAGGGCAGCGCACTCACACTCACGCTGAGGGAAGGGGCGAGCGTGCGAGGACACTCTTTAGCCCGCGGAGAGGGGGCGGGGCCCTCTAGCGTTGGGGGAAGGTTGAAGTCACAACGGGCTCGCAGGGAGGGGCGGGGCCACCGAGCGAGGGTCGCGAAGTCCATCTCCCCCGCTGGGCCCCCCTGGGGAGCGGCGCGAGGACGCTGGCGTGCTTGAGGAGGCCGGGGTCGCGGGCACTGCCGCGCCGCTCAGGTTGGCTTCCTGGCCTGTGGACCTCCCTACGGAGGCCCCCAAGCGGGAAGAGGGCCCGAAAGCCGCCCCCCAGGGGAAGGAAGCCCCGGCCTTGGACGTGCACCTCTGAGCCTGCCTTACGGAACTGACCCGGCCCGCGCCTCCGCGGACCCTTGGCGGCTAGAGCGGGCTTCTGAACACCAGCGAGTAGGTAGACAGGGGAATCCTCCCGGGTCGCCCCACAATTCCCCGCCTATTCACTTTGCCACCAGCCCACCGAATCTGGAATCCTTTTCTTTTAAAGTGCAGCCAATTCTGGAGTTAAGGAGCTCGAGAGAAATCACAAGAGTATTCCACCCTCCACCCCGGTAAAAGATTTAAGAAATCATTTATTTAGTTTCACGTGGGTTTGGAATCAACTACCATCCATGAGCCTTCTCCCCCTCTTGCTTTTAATGTAGGTTCCTCCACATAGTAATTAAAAGTCCCGATCGGAAAGGATAGTTTGGTTAATTTTTTTTAAGATCCCAGCCTTGGAGATTATTCAACCACCCTCTAACCTCAAAGCTGGACAAGTCACACAACTACAGTCCTTGCATTTGACACATGCTGAGGCAGGAAAAGGATATGATAGGTTGGACGTTGGGGAAAATGCAAAATCTTAAGTCTTTACAAGATGCTGCCTTATAAAATTTCTCATGATGTGACTCAGAGGCTGGGGCCTGTAAAAGTTTACAGAAGGCCTCTCTGCAGAATCCGTCTTCTTTGCACCCCAGAACTCAAAAGAGCTCTACCTGGCTTCAGCACTTATCAGTTGTTTGACTGGCCAAATACACCCTCTGAGTTTCTTTATCTGTAAGTTTTCAACGGCAGAATACCTACTTGACAGAGAGGATGTAAGGAAAGTAGCAGGTCCCAAATTTAAAGCCTGTAGAGACATTAAGATGATACTAACATCTTAGTTGCAGAGGAGAGCATGTTAAATTCCACTTGAGTGAGGGTTTAATGGAAGAGGTAGAAGCTGAACCTTGGAGGTTTGCCTACTATGTGCCGGACACAAGTGTGTGATTTGGAGAACATCATTTTGTCTAGAATGTACAGAAGATAATGAGTCTGAAAACAAAGGCTGGGGCCAGACTGAGAATCCCAGTGCCTCTCTGCTCTTATCCCTTCCAGCTAACGCTCTTCTACCACCTTTCCTATTCCTCAAGATCCAGCTCAACTCCTACCTCCTTTATTAAATCATCTTGATCACCACCCCTGCACACATCACTGAATGTGATTCCTCCATTCTCTGAATCCCTACACATTACTTTTATGAGTCTGACTCCAATAAATTATCAACTTGAGTGCAAATACTTAGCATGTGTATTCCTTATAATGCCTACGTACTCGTTGAATGGAATTTTGGCAACTATACTCTTGCTTATCATCACAATAGAACACACGTATAGAGCAAGTATTTCTACGCAAAAAACGAGGGAACTTAGGGTATAAGAGACTTAATTAGTGGCCAGGGTCATACAGTAAGTCACAGGCAGGCCTAGAATACCAGTTCTGTGTTCTTTCCATTGAATCACCAACATCTTAATGAGAAATTAAATGGTAAATATCTGACGGCTCTGTATAAATACACTAAGGACTTGTATCTGATACTGCGCTGTATATATGTACTAAGGACTTATATCTGATACTTGCAAGGAAGACCTCATGATTGTGGTTAAGTCTCCAAATTTAGTCTTCCAGTTCAGAAGTTCGGGGAGCTCAATTTCACCCAAACTCAGGTGAAAATTACTTACAGCAAAAATCTTATTTCATCATATGTAATGAGGAATATAATTGCCCAATGGATCAGTATTCATATTCTATTCTCTTCCTCGGTGATAGGAAAACCCAATCCAAAAATCATCATATTGGATGAAAAGGTGATTTGGTGAGTAAATTAAATCAGAACAAGAAAGGTACCTTAGAGATAAGTCTGCTGAAACCAAGATCTACTGGTAAATCATAAAGGGAACAAATCATAAAGGGCCATGTATGTTATTCAAAAAAACAGGTTTTATCCTGTAGTTAATGGGGGAGTTACTGAACATTCATAAGTAAGGGAGAGATATGATCAGATCTGCTAAAGTTTTTTTTCTGAGGCTCCTTTTTTTTCTATATACCTGATTTCTTCAAGGAGAGAGACTTCAGTGGTTGGTAACCTTTTACAGACCCTGACTGATGATAAGCTCCAGTCAAAAAGAGTCTCATAATGTGGTCCTAACCATGTCTTCTTCACCTGTGTATTCCCAGCACCCAGAACAATTCTGATGCTCAGAAAGTACCTGGAAATTGCTTGTTGACACTCTAAGTTGTCTGTAAAGCAGATGATAAGTTCAAAGTTTAAAATTATTGTGATTCTTAAAAATAGCATGCATGCGGGCTTCCCTGGTGGCACAGTGGTTGAGAGTCCGCCTGCCGATTCAGGGGACACGGGTTCGTGCCCCGGTCCGGGAAGATCCCCCATGCCGCGGAGCGGCTGGGCGCGTGAGCCATGGCCGCTGAGCCTGCGCGTCCGGAGCCTGTGCTCCGCAATGGGAGAGGCCACAACAGTGGGAGGCCCGCGTACCGCAAAAAAAAAAAAAAAGAAAAAAAGAAAATAGCAGGCAATACCTGAGCCTCTAAGGCTCACGTCAAAGATAGTGTAAAGGATGGATTTCTTTTTGTCTTTTTGCATTCTTAAAATTAAATAAGCTAAAATATGTTTAAATGCCTATTTCGTAGTAAACATTCAACAAAAATTAATTCCCTTTCTCCTTAAAATCAAGTTTCTTCTCAGCTGCCCCAGTTTGGATTTAATGTGCCCACAGACTCACACTAGCACATGTGAGTACTTGCTACCCATTGATTCCATTTAATTTGTTCTGAGGATTCATTGTGTGGAATTTTTAACTACAGCCATACCCTTTAGTGTACTTCCTTGAAGTGTTAAAAACGGTCTGTTGGGGCTTCCCTGGTTGCTCAGTGGTTGAGAGTCCTGCTGCCAATGCAGGGGACACGGGTTCGTGCCCCAGTCCGGGAAGATCCCACATGCCGCGGAGTGGCTGGGCGCGTGAGCCATGGCCGCTGAGCCAGCGCGTCCGGAGCCTGTGCTCCGCAATGGGAGAGGCCACAATAGTGAGAGGCCCGCGTACCGACAAAAAAAAAAAAAAAAAAAAAAGGGTCGGGTTTTTTTTTTTTCAAGGAGACTTTTTCTTTAATGTGCATAAGATCTGAGAGTTAGAAAAGACATTAGAGTTCATATAGTTGGATATATCAAGAAGATAGATACAGGCCAGGAAATGATGCTATAATTGTAGCCTAGGACCACATTATAAGAGCCACGTATGCCATTTTAAAAAATGGCCTTTTTCCTGAAGTTAATGTCACAGAACATTTGCAAGCAAGGCAGAGAGATGATCAGACCTGCTTTCTACAGCAAAATTTACATGCTATGCAGCCCAGGTCCCAGGCACAGAAACTTGTTTTGTTATTTTTATTTTTATTTTTTAACCATACAAGCTAGTTGTATTTTATCAACAGGATGCCACAAAGGACCACAATAAAACCAGACTGAAAAGGCTAGATCCAAGATGGTGGGCAAAGTAGGCTAAAGGTCACTGCTTAACTTGCCTTGATTTATCTCTGTGTTTCCATACCAACCCCTGAGAGCCGAAATACACTTGCCCTGATTTATCTCTGTGTTTGTTTCAAAATACCTCCTGGTATTGGCAGAGATGCTTTGCAGCTGTATTTTAAGAGATACGTGCTTTGAGAGATATACAATGGTCAACTGCTCCTAACCAGCTTTGACTTGATCACAGGAATGTTCCTGCTCAGATGAAACATGGAGGTATCTGAAAGTTACCTTCACTTCATTACGATGCTAAGATCTCCACCCAAAGTGGGGATTTGTACTCTTCTAGGGACAGTTGGTGCATGAAAAGGAACATGAAAGACTGTGCATGCCCCGGCTGCCCATGAAAATCTCTGCTCCTTTCCTAGAGCTCTGTTGACCTGTTTGCTTAAAATTCTCTTACTCCTCTCCCTTTGGAGAGAGGTGCTTTTAGAGCATGAGCTCCCCTTCTCCATTCTCTGGCCATTGAATAAAAAAGCCTGTCTTGCTTGTACCAAACTCAGTTTCATTATTGGCAGTGTGAAGCTGAGTGAGAAAGAGCTCCCTGATAGAGCCAGGGGATCTTCAGTTCAGCTAGGGCCCCAAGAGGGGGGCCTCGAATCTAATTCGGTAACACAATTTCTGTTTGAATATTTGTACTTAATAGAGAGCTCATTTCTCCCCACATTTATCTATGCTAGATGTTAGAAGTTTTTCCTTTACTGAGCTGAAATCTTTCTACTATAATGTCTTTTTTTGGGTAATTCTTACCTCAAGAGTAACACCATGTCTCTTTTTCTTCATATATAAAAACAAGGATGTGAACTAGATGAACTAGGGCAGGAAAAGTGTCTAAAGGTCTTTAATTCTGACATGAACTCCCTTTAAGTCAGCTATTTTACTTTCTCTAAATCAAATCTTCTCCCCCCTTTTTCTCCAAAACAAAAATAAGATCCAACTCCATTCTAACAATTTCCTTATGACCAATTCTAGTGTGTTAGGACAATCTGCACTCTGATTCATCGTTGTATCCTATAAAATGTCATGCATTCTGTCCAGAAGTAAATCTTCACATATATGGTCAAATGATTTTTGATAATGGTGCTGATACCATTCAATGGGAAAAAGTCTTTTTGACTGGGAAAATGGTGCATGGATAGTCACATTGCAAAAGAATGAAGTTGGACCCTTACCTAACACCATATGAAAAAATTAACTCAAAATGGATCTGAGACCTAAGTGTAAGACCTAAAATAATAAAACTGTTAGATAAAAATATAGGGCAAAACCTTCACAACATTGGATTTGGCAATGACTTCTTGGATATGACACCAAAGGCATAGGCAACAAACAAAATATGGACAAATTGGACTTCAAGAAAATTAAATTTTTGTGCACAAAAGACAGTATCAACAGAGTAAAAAGGCAACCCACAGAATGGGAGAAAATGTTTGCAAATCATATATCTGATAAGGAATTAATATCTACAATATAGAGAGAACTAAAACTCAACAACAAAAAAACAAACAACCATATTCAAAAACAGGAAAAGGACCTGAATACACATTTCTCTGAAGAAGATTTACAAATGACCGGTATGCACATGAAAAGATGTTCAACATTGCCAATCATTAGGGAAATGCAAATCAAACCTATAATGAGATACCATTGTATCTCACACCCATTAGGATGGCTACTATCATAAAACAAAAAACAAAAAAACTAGAAAATAACAAGTGTTGGTGAGTATGTAGAGAAATTAGAACGCTATGCACTGATGGTTGGAATGTAAAAAGATACAGCTGCTGTGGAAAACAGTGTAGTGTTTCCTCAAAAAATTAAAAATAGAATTACCATATAGGAACTTCCCTGGTAGTGCAGTGGTTAAGACTCCGCCTGCCAATGCAGGAGACATGGGTTCAAGCCCTGGTCTGGGAAGATCCCACATGCCATGGAGCAACTAAGCCCATGTGCCACAACTACTGAGGCTGTGCTCTAGAGCCCGCGAGCCACAACTACTGAGCCCGTGTGCCACAGCTACTGAAGCCTGCGTGCCTAGAGCCCATGCTCCACAACAAGAGAAGCCACTGCAATGAGAAGCCCGCACTTTGCAACAAAGAGTAGCTCCCGCTTGCCACAACTAGAGAAAGCCCACATGCAGCAACGAGGAACCAATGCAGCCATAAATAAATAAATAAAAAGACTCCACGCTCGCAATGCAGGGGGCCCAGGTTCAATCCCTGGTCAGGGAACTAGATCCCACATGCATGCTGCAACTATGGAGCTGGCAAGCTGCAACTAGGGATCCCACCTTCCACAACTAAGACCAGCACAACCAAAAACAAAAATTCTAGAAACACTGACTCCTTCTTTTAAAACAAACAAACAAAAAAGAATTACCATATAATTCAGAAATTACACTTCTGGGCATATACTCCAAAGACTTGAAAACTGGGTACCAAAGAGGTATTTTACACCCATATTCATAGCAGCATTATTCACAATAGCTAAAAAGTGAAAGCAATCCAAGTATTCATTGACAGATGAATGGGTAAGCAAATGTGGTATATACATGTAATGGAATATTATTCAGCCTTAAAAAGAAAGGAAATGCATACCTAGGAATAAGCCTACCTAAAGAGGAAAAGACATATACTCGGAAAACTATAAAACACTGATGAAAGAAATCAAAGATGACATAAACAGATGGAGAAATATACCATGTTCTTGGATTGGAAAAATCAATATTGAGACAATGACTATACTATGCAAAGCAATGTACAGATCTAATGCAATCCCTATCAAATTACCAATGGCATTCTTCACAGAATTAGAACAAAAACTTTTACAATTTGTATGGAAACACCAACAACCCCAAGTAGCCAAAGCAATCTTGAGAAAGAAAAACGGAGCTGGAGGAATCAACCTCCCTGACTTCAAACTATACTACAAAGCTACAGTAATCAAAACAGTATGGTACTGGCACAAAACCAGAAATATAGATTAATGGTACAGGATAGAAAGCCCAGAGATAAACCTGCACATATATGATCACCTAATTTATGACAAAGGAGGCAAGAACATACAGTGGAGAAAAGACTGCCTCTTCAATAAGTGGTGCTGGGAATACTGGATAGCCACATGTAAAAGAATGAAATTAGAACATTTCCTAACACTATACACAAAAATAAACTCAAAATGGATTAAAGACCTAAATGTAAGACCAGACACTATAAAACTCTTAGAGGAAAAAGTAGGAAAAAAAAAAGAAAAAGTAGGAAAAACACTCTTTGACATAAACCACAGCAAGATCTTTTTTGACCAACCTCCTAGAGTAATGAAAATAAAAACAAAAATAAACAAATGGGGCCTAATTAAACTTAAAAGCTTTTGCACAGCAAAGGAAACCATAAACAAGATGAAAAGACAACCCTCATAATGAGAGAAAATATTTGCAAACGAAGCAACAGACAAAGGATTAATCTCCAAAATATACAAACAGCTCACGCAGCTCAATATCAAAAAAACAACCCAATCCAAAAATGGGCAGAAGACCTAAATAGACATTTCACCAAAGAAGACATACCGAGAAGCCAGTAGGAGACTGTGATGTCGTGCCGTTGTCTGAAGATTCTTCAATCACTATGTCAAGTGACACAGATGTTTCTCTTTCTTCATACGATGAAGATCAGGGATCTAAACTTATCCAAAAAGCTAGAGAGGCACCATTTGTCCCCACTGGAATGGCAGGTTTTGCAGCAATCTTTGCATATGGATTATATAAATTGAAGAGCAGGGGCAATACTAAAATGTCTGTTCACCTGATCCACATGCGCGTGGCAGCCCAAGGCTTTGTTGTGGGAGCAATGACTCTTGGTATGGGCTATTCCATGTATCAAGAATTCTGGGCAGAACCTAAACCTTAGAAGAGGAGATGCTGTCTTGGTCTTGGTGGTGCTTGCTTTAGTTAGACATCTCATATTGAGGTTATATGTTTATGGTGAAAATAAATTCTGTGGGTCAGACAATAACATGATAATTTGAATATTGGCTTCCTTTCTTGCAGGCTTGATTTGCCTAGTGACTAGTTCACTAGCTAGGTCATTCAGGGGAGTCAGATTAGCACAAAAACATGTCACTTTTAAATGCACTTGATAGTGGTACAGTGTCCACCTTCTTAAACTCTTCTGATAAAATTAGTTGTAAAGAGGACAACATGTCAAACCTGAAAATGCTCCCAGTTGCTGCAGAATATCATATGCTTTTGATGTAATGTAGGAATCCTATTTACCCCAGTTAATTTAACTCTTTCTGACTGCCTTGTGGACTGAGTACTGTTTTTAAGGTCTGGTTGGCTCTTGAAGAACCCTTTCAGAACAGCACGGAATACAACATTATAAACCTCCCAGCAACTATGTGTGTGTTTTTAAACCAAACCTAAAGGGCTGGTAACAGTTGCTTTGAAGTAGTATCTGTTTCAGAATCATAGTTATAAACATGAGAATAACTTAACTGTAGATCCCCGTTTAGCTGTTTTGTAATTGCAGAATTATAGTTTGCTGCTGTTATCTTAGAATAATTTTTAAATGGCATTTTGAAATAGAAGTGTGTATTTTAAGTGCTAATGCAAAGGTAAATGAAAAATACTTTTTAAATGTGTGCAGTCTGTTTATTTTCTCTGAAAGAATCATAAATGTTAAACTAAATAAATTGCCTGTAATGGAAGTGATTTATGAGCAAGCTGGATTGGTCAGACATTATACAAACTTTGGTATACTACAGAATGCTTTGTTGTACTTGTGAGATTCTCTTGTCTAACCTGAATTTACATTCCATGGTGATAACATGGTAAATGTATTGTTATTAAAGTAAGTGAACACACACACACAAAAAAAGAAGACATACAGATGGCCAAGAGGCACATGAAAAGATGCTCGGCATCACTAATTATTAGAGAAATGCAAATCACAACTACAATGAGGTATCACCTCACACCAGTCAGAATGGCCATCATCAAAAAATCTAGAAACAATAAATGCTGGAGAAGGTGTGGAGAAAAGGGAACCCTCTTACACTGTTGGTGGGAATGTAAATTGATACACCGACTGTGGAGAACAGTATGGAGGTTCCTTAAAAAACTAAAAATAGGGCTTCCCTGGTGGCACAGTGACTGAGAGTCTGCCTGCCGATGCGGGGGACACGGGTTCGTGCCCCGGTCTGGGAAGATCCCACGTGCCGCGGAGCGGCTGGGCCCGTGAGCCATGGCCGCTGAGCCTGCGGGTCCGGAGCACAATGGGAGAGGCCACAACAGTGAGAGGCCCGTGTACCGCAAAAAAAAAAAAAAAAAAAAAAAAAAAAAAACTAAAAATAGAACTACCATATGACCCAGCCATCCTACTACTGGGCATATACCCTGAGAAAACCATAATTCAAAGAGTCATGTACCCCAATGTTCACTGCAGCACTATTTACAATAGCCAGGACATGGAAACAACCTAAATGTCCATCGACAGATGAATGGATAATTACTCAGCCATAAAAAGAAATGAAATTGGGCCATTTGTAGAGATTTGAATGGACCTAGAGTCTGTCATACAGAGTGAAATAAGCCAGAAAGAGAAAAACAAATATCATATATTAAGGCGTATATGTGGAATCTAGAAAAATGGTACAGATGAACCTATTTGCAGGGCAAGAATAGAGGCATAGACGTAGAGAACGTACATGTGGACATGGTGGGGAAGGGAAGGGTGGGACAAATTGGGAGATTAGGATTGTCATATATACACTACCATGCATAAAATATATAGCTAGCGGGAACGTCCTATAAAGCACAGGAAGTTCAGCTCGGTGCTCTATGATGACCTAGATGGGTGGGATGGTGGGAGGGGGGACAGGAGGTCCAAGAGGGAGGGGATATATGTATACATATAGCTGATTCACTTCATTGTAGAGCAGAAACTAACACAATATTGTACTCCAATATTGTACTTTTAAATTATACTCCAATTTAAAAAAAAAAAGGGAAATTCTACATATGCTACAACATGGATGAACCTTAATGACACTGTGCTAAGTGAAATAAGCCAGTCACAAAAAGACAAATACTGTGTGATTCTACTTACATAAAGTACTTAGAATAGACAAAATCATAGAAAGTAGAATGGTGGTTGCCAGGGACTGGGGAGAGGGGAGAATGAGGAATTACTATTTAATAAGTATAGCGTTTCAATTTTGCAAGATGAAAAAAGTTCTGGAGATGAATGGTGGTGATGGTTGCACAACAATATGAATGTATTTAATGCTACTGAACTGTACACTTAAAATGGTAAATATAGGGCTTCCCTGGTGGCGCAGTGGTTGAGAGTCTGCCTGCCGATGCAGGGGACGTGGGTTTGTGCCCCGGTCCGGGAGGATCCCACATGCCGCGGAGCAGCTGGGCCCATGAGCCATGGCCGCTGAGTCTGCGCGTCCGGAGTCTGTGCTCCACAACGAGAGAGGCCACAACAGTAAGAGGTCCGCGTACCGCAAAAAAAAATAAAAACCAAAAAAAGGTAAAGGTAGTACATTTTATGTTTTGTGTATTTTACCAGAACATTAAAAAATTGTTAAAAAAAAAATGACATGCACTCTGATGAGTTCTGGAGCTGCAAAGCTCTTTTCCCTCAAGGGGCTCTCAGAAATGTAAACAGGTACTGATAGAACATGATAATTGCCATAATAAGTTTATGTATGAGAATGCAAATAAGGGATAACTAATTCTGTCTGGGAGAGAATAATCTTTTGTTAGGAAAGAATGATCAACAAAAGTTTGGATAATAAATATTCTTGAAATATCCTTGAAGGGTGAGTGAAACAGCCATCTAAAGGAGAGGAGGAGCACTCAAGATGTAGAGAAGGAAAAGGGCAGGACATGTTTCAGGAATCTGCAAGAAGCTGGAATACTGGAGGGCAGGGTGCAGGAGATGATACTGGAGAGATGGGCAGGGACAGATCATGAGGCCTGCAATACCATGCTAAGCCCCTGGCCTTAACCTGAAAGGTAGTCCTTAAAGGGTTTCAACCAGGAGAATGATGTAGGCATATTTCAATGTTAAAAAAATTAATTAGCAGTGGGTAGATAAGAATAGAGGACCCAAAACTGAAGGCAGGGAAAACAGTAAAGGGATATTGTAGAAAATCAGGTGAGGGATTATGAAAGCTTGAAATAAGCAGAAGCAGTAGGAATAGAAAAAAGGGACAGATCAGAGAGATGTTACAGTGATAGGATAACGAGACTTAAACGACTTATTAACTGTGTTGTGAATGGCAGAGATAAAAGTTCTCATGTAGAAGAGGTTATTCTTATCCAGGGAGGTTTCACTAGTGCCAACTCTGAACAACCAGTAGTGACTGCTGGTATGCAGTTTAGTAAAGGAGCCTAAAACTCAATCTAGGCGCAATAAGAAGGAATGATGAATTAATAATTTCTGCCATGGATGCTGAATGGGAGAACACTAGCACATGACAGATATTTAACATTCCTATTCTCAGAGGAAACATTAAGATATACTGTGTGTTTTAAGGAATGTATATGGTGTGTTTCCATTTTTTTAAATTCAAGAACAGAAAATTAATTTTTGTTCATGGAAGACAGAATAGTTGTAATCTCTGGGTGGGGATGTAGATACAGACTGGAAAGTGGTACAGGGGAGTGTTTTAAAGTATTAGAAATTTTCTAGAGCTTGATCTGGGTGGTGGTCACGCATGTATACATCTGTGAACAACCATTGAGTTGTGCACTTAAGTTTTGTGCTTCTTGCTATATGAATCTTATATATCAATTTTAAAAAGTGAAAAAAGTTAATATGTGTTTAAGGAATGGCAAGTAGTCTGATATAGCATAGGGTAAGGAAGAAAGAAAAAGGTTAGCAGATTACTGGGATATAAAAGTTGGAGAAGTAGAATGGCAATAGATTGTGAAGGGTTTCGGGAGCCATATTAAAGAGTTTTGACTTGTTCCTACAGCTGTTGGAGAGTATCTGAAGTTTTAGATAATCCCATATCTCTGTTTTGGCTGTGCAGAGTCTACTTTGGAGAGAAAAAGGTAAAGAACAGTTTCTCTGACCCAGCTAGGATCTCAGACCCAGTATCTTCTTAGCTAAAGGTTTATCAATTTTATATCCATCCTTGGAAATCACGAAAGGGAGGGGAATTCAATAATTACCTGTGAAAGTACTTGGCAAGTGACTTTAATTCAAACTTTAAATAATAAACCTAACATAACCACATTGCAAAAATCTCAAACCTAAAGAAAAGTGGCATAAACTATGGATAATCCTACTACAGTACTATTAGTATTTTGGCATACTGGACTTCCTACCAGTCTTTCTCCTTTTTTAAAAAAAAACAGTTCACTCTTCAGGATAAGGTAGCTGGCCTATGCTGATAGCAGAGTACCAGGGACTAGGTCAGATATGGAGAAGCATAACTAAAAGTAGTCTCTGAACATATTTTGGCAGGAGCAAGGCAGAATCTAAAAGAAAACCAAATCAGAAATATGCATCTAAAATGAGACACAGACCTACTAGAGAATGGACTTGAGGATATGGGGAGGGGGAAGGGTAAGCTGTGACAAAGTGAGAGAGTGGCATGGACATATATACACTACCAAACTAGCTAGTGGGAAGCAGCTGCATAGCACAGGGAGATTAACTAGGTACTTTGTGACCACCTAGAGGGGTGGGATAGGGAGGGGGTGGGAGGGAGGGAGACGCAAGAGGGAAGAGATATGGGAACATATGTATATGTATAACTGATTCACTTTGTTATAAAGCAGAAACTAACACACCATTGTAAAGCAATTATACTCCAATAAAGATGTATAAAAAGAACCCAATAAAATGAGGAGGCAAAGGGCAAGAGTGCAAAGGGTGGATAGGTTCAGGTGCTAGCCACTGTAGGAGGGCAGTGTGTATACAGAAGTCCCTTTCACTGGGTGCCTACTGCATATTGTGAGCTGAACGTAGTTGCTTACAGTGTTGGACTGGATAGTTGTAATCGTAATGATTTTGTCTTATTTTCATTTAACCTTAAATCATATACATTTCTCATGTTGTTATATAGTTTTCATAACCACTTGCATTTTAAGTTTTATTTTTAATAAAAAAATTTTAAATTAATATTTTAAATAAAAGTTTCATTTTATTCTTTTTAACAATTTTGCTTTATTTCCTTTAACATTTTTTTACAACTTCTAAATCTTTTGTAAAATTATTTTTGACTAAGTGACTTATGTTTGTAAATATTTAGTCCCCTGTTTTCTTAAACTTTTAAAACTAAATTTTTATTTTTTCTGATTATAATAGAATGACATGCCCTTTGCAGAAAATCTGGAAAATTTAGGAAAACATAAAGAAGAAAATAACAATAACAATAGACCATATCCCACTGTCTTAAGACAATCAATCTAAACAACTTTTTGGCATATTTCCTTTCAGTCTTTTTTTTTTTTTAATGCATTTTAGCATAGTTGAGATCACACTTTGCACATAATATATTTTTACTTAATATTTTATCATAAGTATTTCTCCCCATCATTAAGAATTCTTTGTAAATACAGTTTTAGCAACTGCAAAATATTATATAAGAGAAGGTGCCAGAGTTTGCTTAACCGGTCCCATATTGTTAGGCATTTAAGTTACTCCTAATTTTTTTATATTCTAAATAATGCTTTTTGCATAAATGTATAAAGCACTGTAAGATTATTTCCTCAGAGAAAATTCTCAGATGTGGGATTTCTATATCAAGTGGTGTGAAATTTTTAAAGATTCCTGATGTATACTGCCAAATTGATTTAAGAGGTTTGTCCTAAATTCCACTTCCACTATCATATGGGAGAGAAATCCAACCAAATATTTTCAAGCTTTAAAAATGATAGGCTTCTCAGGATCTCTGAGCAAGGGCTATAGTATCTACAGATATATTTTCCTTCAAAAAAAAAATACTGACTGGAAACATAGACGTGCCAGATTTGGGGAGAGGGGAGACTTGCCACACTTCACTTATTTTGATGTCTCTGAGAGCCTGAGAAACACACCTTCTAAATAGCTAAGTACCCCCACCTTGCAAGACAACAATATTTTAGAGAGAGATTTCCTTAAGGTTAGACAACATCAATGGAAAATCTTGCTGTGTCGCCAAAGTTCCCCAGAGAATATGACCCAAGATCACGTACCACTTTGGAGCGTAGGCTGTCAAAGGGATCCTTGGAGGGATCACCAGTTCATCTTATATGCAGCTCTGATTTTTCTTGTTTAGACAGCCCTTGGTCCAGTTCCAGAATCCTTGCCCTGCCTTAGATCTCTCCCAACACTCCTCCAGGGGCCCTCCAGACTTCTACAACCTTGAGAGAAACCGCAAGGTTCCCCTTTGTCTCTCTGACCCATGAAGGCTTACTTGCTGTAGCTCTCCTCTGCACATTCTCATTCCCTTTTCTCCTCTTGTTCTCCCTAGTCTTTCTTCTTTTCCTCCTCTCTCCTCACTTTCACTCTCCTGAGTCTTTTAAGTTTCTCTCTAAGCTTCTCTTTCAATGCTATCTTCTCCTTCTCCCTCTTCCAGTTTTCTCAAACTTTCAACCCTTTCCTCCTCTTCAACAGGGACACAGCTGACCTTCACTAGGAGCCGCCTATCTCTGTTTTGTCCTCAGACTTCTCTCCCCCAGACTTTTCTATTCTCTCCAAATGGCACACACATCCTCAATTTTGCAGGAGTTTCTCCCAGCATTTTTCACACGTAAGACAGCTTTCGTAACCCTGTTACCAAGGAATACTATTAGAAGAGCACTGTTACCCCTCTAACCCAAACATGACTTCCTTCCTTACCATAAAGTCCAAGAAAAGATCACTTATATTATGCCCATGTTTTCCTCTCTATCCAAATTAGGATACACAAGAGCACAGGTTTATAAGCCTACTTATAGTTACAATGTTTGAAATCTGAGCTGTCCTCAAAAATCTGGGACATAATGTTGCTATAAATTCCACCTATCCAGAATCCAGCTCTCAAGCAGTTTCACATGCAAGAAGAACTCTGAACATCCTCAGAGTTGTCAGGAAGTTTGTGTTCTATATATTACACTCAGACTAAAAAAGAAGCGTTCTCCTCCTTTCGTCCACTCTGGAAAACAGAATTTTGACTACATATCGAGTTAGGTCTAGCCTTCCAGATTGCTATCTATAGGTCATACATAGAGTGATTCTTTAACTGGAGATTTTATGAAAGTCACAAAAGGGTTCACTGAGAAAGACTGAGCCCACGCTCTGAAATGAGAATGTACAGTTTACCACCCATTGACTTACACGTAAATCTGTATAAAGATCTTCAAAGGTGGTTTATTAGGTTCTGGTTTAAATTTTCAGTTCTTTCTTTCTAAAAAACTTAGGGAAAGCTCTTAACCAATATGAATTCCTCAGGTCCAATTTGGACTTTACTTTTTGCACTATGCAATTTCTGTCAATTCTCTTCTGCCTGGAGCCCTTAATCTAAATCTCCATGGATGTATTTTCTCAAGGTTCACTTTAGGTATAGTCTTAATCGATCATAGTTCTGTGGAAGTTTGCTTCCTCTAATAAGCCTGCAAAACTCTCTCTTCTTATTCCTGATTGTCCCCTGAAATGTTACTCTTTGTGAATTAGTATGGCTCTGCCTAGCTCTAGATAAAATCCTAACTTTTTATCACATGTCTTGTCTGTGTTGCATTTTCTGCCCACTTTTGCCCTCCCCTACAGTGAAGGGAGTATTTTAAACTTTTTTTGTTTCCAGAGAGAGCAACTTGCTGGTTGGAGGATTCAAGTTTAAAATGGACCCCCAGAGAAACATGTGTGGCTTGAGACATCCTGTGTAATCCAATAAATATCCACCCTACCCCCAACCCACATTTGCTGGCTAAAGCAAATGTGAGAGTCAGAGAGGGGAAGGAGTTATGTTCAAGCATTTTTATGTACAGTCTTGTGCAGTCTGCACATGCTGGAGAGTTCATGCACTTTTCTCCCAGAAGTGACTTTCAACTCTTTCTTTACATGCAGTTCCAACAAGTTTGGATGTCTAGTTTCCATAACTATAGCAGATCAAAATCAACAACTAGTGGGTGGGAGTTGAGGGTGAAGAATAAGTTAGTAGTGATTAAGACCACAGATTCTGGAGTCAAACTGCAGGTTTGAATTTTGGCGCTGCCATCTCCTAGCTGTATGACTTTGAATAAGGTACTTCACCTTTTTTGCCTCAATTTCCTCATCTGCAAAGTGGGAATAATAATAGTACCTATTTCATACAGTTGTCATAAGGATTGAGTTAATATATACAAGGTGACTGCAACAGTAAGTACTATATAAGTATCAAGAAGAGTGGGTACGTGTAACAGTTCTTATGAAAAGTAAAAGAAATAACTTTTTAAAAATGCCTAACATAGACCCTGGAACATAAAAGATTTCTAGAGTCCCTTGACATTTGCTAAACATGCCTTAGGCTTGCATGCTACTAAACCTTTCCAACATGGTGCTTCCTTGGCCTGATAAGCTCTATTGCCTTTCTTTGCTGGCAAACTGTTCATTCTTCTTCACCCAGCTTAAATGCATTCTTCCCTCTGTATTCTCCCTTGGCTTCTTCAGAGAAAATGAGTCACTCCCTCTTCTTTAATTCTGTAGCACTTACTGCTGTCACCCTGCTTGATCATGTAGTGTTGTAATTACTTATTTATGAATCTTCTCCCTCACCAGACTTTATGGTCCTCCTCCATGGCTGGAGCCACATCTTATTTTCACAGCTGTCACAGTACTTCGTCCCTCAATAAATGTTTTGATGAATGTAGGAATAATAATATCAAACACACAGTGCTTAGTTCTAGGCTCTGTTCTAATGCTTTACATATATTAACTTAATCTTTAATCTTGACAACAATCCTATGTAATATTATTATCGTCTCTAACTTAAAGATAAGGTAAATGACACAAAAGCATTTATGTAATTTGTCTAGGTCACCTCAGCTACTAATTGTCAAAGCCAGGATTCAAATCTAAGTAGTTGGTATCAGAAACCAGGCTTTTAACCAACCCAATACAAATGCCTTCCAGAGAACAAGAGAATAAACAACTGCACACAAACTTGGCTTTCCCAAAGGTCTCACTTCCTCAGGTAAATGAGCCATTCATCCAACAAATATTTACATAGTGCTTTCTATGTGTACACCACCATGTTAAACACTGATCTCTAATGGCTCCCCGCTTTCTCCCATCACCCCTCCACCCAATCGCTACAACCTCCCCCCAAACTCCACTGCTCTGTGAACTTCTTTCAGTTTCTTTCATGTGTTGTGCTCTTGCTCAGCTCTGGAACCTCCACTGCCGGTTTGCCCCGCTAACTCATGCTTATCCTTCAGTTCTCAGCTTAAATTACTTCTTTCTGCAAGCCTTACATTATCCCCCTTGAGTAAGTTATGTGCCCCTGCTCTGGGCTCCCATGGCACTTTACACTTTCCTTATCATAGTATTTGTCATACTTACTGTTCTTGCCCATTTACTTGTTTGCCTCCTGCGCTAGACTATAAGCTCTGTGAGAGCAAGGACTGAATCTTATCTGGGTTATCACTGAATCTGCAGCACCTAACTTGATGACCATCACATAGTAGGTGCTTGACAAATATTTGTTGAATGACTTGACTGAAGGATGAGCATGATGAAATCTCTATGCTTAAGAAGTCTAGTTGGTGGGGGGAAAAGTTCTTGTGGGGATACAGAAAATAAAAATAGTGTATTACGATAAATGCTATAATAGGGACACAGAGGGGAAGATTTCTAACTCTATCTGGAGTAAAGTGGGAAGGGGACAGTTCAGCAGAGTCTTAAAGGGTAAGTGAGAATTTATGAAAAGCAAAGAAAGAGGTCATAAGCAAGAACTATACTAGAAATTGCTTGGTTGCCTAAGTGGCTAAACCATTTTTCTGTGTGTCTAAAAAGAACATTAATATAAACTTAATCCTACAACTGATTAATCTAATCTAATCTAATCTAATATGAGTTTGGAGGCAATATGCAATAACTCAAAAGGCAATATGATGAAATAATTTTATTCTTTAAGTACTTCTTCTGTGAATTCCCATGAAAATCTCTTCTTACCTCTATCATCATATTTGTCGTGCTGCACAGCCATTGTCAGAGTGGTTCTACCCCACCTAATGAGCTATTTAAGGCCTGGGGTTAAAGTACTTTAAAGTCTGGCTCAATTCTGTATATCCCTGGTACCCAGAACAAAACCAGTCCCAGCGAGAGGACCTATGGGTACTCCAACATGACCATAAAGTCTTAAGTGAGCTGACCTCCAGCAGTCTCTCAGCTTTGTCTCACGTCCCATACTATATGCTCCAGTCAATATGCACTTTTTAGTTTCCTGAATAACATTTGGCTCCTAAAGCCTGTGGGGCTTTCCAAGTGCCAATGCCATTCCAACTGTCTCTTCCTGTTCATATCCCCAGCTCATCATCCAGCTCTTTTTTTTTTAGCAAGTCCATTTTAGAAGTTATTTAATGAATAATTTGCATATGTATTCTCATGTAGAAATGAGTACAGGTTTCACATTTGAATTTATCAATTCATAGAGTCTAATATTAACATTATCTGTTTGGTACATTTTAAAATCACTAATCATATATCTTAAGTTGAAATTGAGCTATAAAATAATATATATGATTTTTAAGTATGAAAACTTTACTACAAGGAAAATAGCACATATATTTTACAATACATCCAGCTAACTCTTATTTATTTATTTATTTATCTGGTTGTGCCAGGTCTTAGTTGCAGCGCACGGGATCTTCGTTGCCGCGTGCGGGATCTTTATTTGTGGCATGCAAAATCTTTTTTCTTTTAGTTGCGGCATGCGAAGTCTAATTCCCTGACCAGGGATCGAACCTGGGCCCCCTGCATTGGGAGTCTTAACTGCTGGACCACCAGGGAAGTTCCTGCATGTACCCTTTAGAATTAGTGTTTCTGGGATTTTTGGATTGTTTTTGGACTGTTTTTGTTTCTTTCAGGAGTGGAATTGCTGGGTCATATGGTAGTTCTATTTTCAGTTTTTGGAGAAATCTCCAGACTGTTTTCCATAGTGGCTGCACCAATTTACGTTCCCACCAACAGTGTTTGAGTGTTCCCTTTTCTCCACAACCTCTCCAACATTTGTTATTTGTGTTCTTTTTAATGATGGCCATGCTAACAGGTGTGAGGTGATATCTCATTGTGGTTTTGTTTTGTATTTCCCTGATGATTAGCGATGTTGAGCACCCTTTCATGTTCTTATTGGCCATCTGCATGTCCTTTTTGGAGAAATGTCTGTTCAGGTCTTCTGCCCATTTTTTAATCAGGTTGGGGTTTTTTTGATATTGAGTTGTATGAGCTGTTTATATATTTTGGATATTAACCCCTTATTGGTTATATCATTTGCAAATATTTTCTGTCCTTCAGTAGCTTGTCTTTCATTTTGTTTATGGTTTCCTTTACTGGGCAAAAGGCTTTAAGTTTAATTAGATCCCATTTGTTTATTTTTGCTTTTATTTCCTTTGCTTTAGGAGACCAATCCAAAAAAATATTGCTACAATCTGTGTCAGAGTGTTCTGCCTATATTTTCCTCTAGAAGTTTTATGGTTTCCAGTATTACATTTAGGTCTTTACTCCATTTTAAGTTTATTTTTGTGTATGGTGTTAGAGAATATTCTTATTTCATTCTTTTACATGTAGCTGTCCAATTTTCCCAGAACTACTTATTGAAGAGACTTTCTTTTCTCCATTGCATATTCTTGCCTCCTTTGTCATAGATGAATTGATCATAAGTGTGTGGATTTATTTCTGGGTTCTCTATTCTGTTCCATTGATCCATATGTCTGTTTTGTGCCAGTACCATACTGTTTTGATTACCGTAGCTTTGTGGTATAGTCTGAAGTTAGGGACCACAATTCCTCCAGCTCTCTTCTTCTTGCTCAAGATTGTTTTTGGCTATTCAGGGTCTTTTGTGTTTCCATACAAATTTTTAAATTATTTGTTCTAGTTTTGTAAAAATGCTATTGGTATTTTTAAAAAGATTTATTATTTATTTTTTTATTTTATTTATTTTTGGTTGCATTGGGTCTTAGTTGCGGCATGCAGGATCTTCGTTGAGGCATGAGGGATCTTTCATTGTGGCATGCAGGCTCTTGTTGTGGTGCGTGGGCTTCTCTCTAGTTGTGCCATGCGGATTTTCCTCTCCTCTAGTTGTGGCATGCAGGCTCCAGGGCACATGGGCTCTGTAGTTTGTGGCCCGCGCGCTCTAGTTGAAGCTCGCAAGCTCAGTAGTTGTGGCACACGGGCTTAGTTGCCCCGCAACATGTGGGATCTTAGTTCCCTCACCAGGGATCGAACCCATGTCCCCTACATTGTAAGGTGTATTCTTTACCACTGGACCACCAGGGAAGTCTCTGCTATTGGTATTTTATAGGGATTGCATTGAATCTGTAAATTGCCTTGTGTAGTATGGCCATTTTAACAATATTCATTTTTCCAATCCAAGAACACAGTATATCTTTCCATCTGTTTATATCACCTTCAATTTCTTTCATCAGTGTCTTACAGTTTTCTGAGTACACATCTCCTACCTCCTTAGGTAGGTTTATTTCTAGGTATCTTATTCTTTTTTTTTTTTTTGCAGTACTCGGGCCTCTCACTGTTGTGGCCTCTCCCGTTGCGGAGCACAGGCTCCAGACGCGCAGGCTCAGCAGCCATGGCTCATGGGCCCAGTCGCTCCCCGGCATGTGGGATCCTCCTGGACCAGGGCACGAGCCCATGTCCCCTGCATCGGCAGGCGGACTCTCAACCACTGCGCCACCAGGGAAGCCCCTCTTATTCTTTTTGATGCGATGGTAAATGGGATTGTTTCCTTAATTTCTTTTTCTGATAGTTCACTGTTAGTGTATAGAAATGAAACAGATTTCTGTATATTAATTTTGTATCCTGCAATTTTACTGAGTTCATTGATGAGCTCTAATAGTTTTCTGGTGGCATCTTTAGGATTTTCTCTGTATAGTATCATGTCGTCTGCAAACAGTGACAATTTTAATTCTTCTTTTCCAATTTGGATTCCTTTTATTCCTTTTTTATTTTGTATTCTTTTTATCTGTCTGATTGTGGTGGCTAGGATTTCCAATATGATATTGAATAAAAGTGGCATGAGTGGGCATCCTTGTCTTGTTCCTGATCTTAGAGGAAATGCTTTCAGCATTGAGTATGATGTTAGCTGTGGGTTTGTCATATATGGCCTTTATTATGTTGAGGTATATTCCCTCTATGCCCACTTCCTGGAGAGTTTTTATCATAAATCGTTGTTGAATTTTGTCAAAAGTTTTTTCTGCATCTATTGAGATGATCATATGGTTTTTATTCTTTAATTTGTTAACGTGTGTATCACATCAGAGTTGTATTCGTAAAACACATGTGACCACATCTCTCTCCTGCTGAAAACCTTTTAACGGCTTCTCATTACTCCAGGATAAAGTGCAAGCATTAAAGGCCCTTTACGATCTGCCCCCAACTCACATTTCTGCCCTTAAATCAAAGGCAGGAGCAAGGGGAGGGTAGCTCAAGTTTTGGCTATTGTTCAGTGCAAGGGAAGAGGGTAAGGCCTTCATTTTGGCATTGAACTATATATTCCATTTTTAATGAAATATTTCAAATATACAAAAAATTATACAAAATAATATACCCAAATTTCCATAATATTAACATACTACACAATCGTGGTATCACTATCAAAACTAAGAAATTAACATAAATGCCATGCTATTAATTAAACTTAAGTCTTTATTCAGACTTTATCAGGTTTTCCACTAATGTCCTTTTTCTATTCTAGAATCCAATCTAGGACCCTACAGGCATTTAGTTATCATCGTGTCTCCTTAGTCTCCTTCAGTCTGTAACAGTTCCTTAGTCTTTCCTCTTCTATCATGACTTTGAGAATTATGAAGAGTACTTATCTTGGTAGAATGTTCCTCAATTTGGGTTTGTCTAAGGTTTTCTCATGATTCAATTAAGGCTATGGATTTTGGAGAAGAGTATCACAAAAGCTATGTGCCCTTTTCAATGCATCCAATCAAGCATACACAATACTGATACATCCTATTACTTGTGATATTTATCTTGATCACTTGGTTAACATGGGGCTGCCAGGTTTCTCCATTGTAAACTTACTATTTTTCCTTTTCTAAAAAAATATTTGGGAAGATATAATTTGAAGCTACGTAGAGTCCTTGTTTCATCTTAAATTTTAACCCACTAATTACAGTATTTATTAGTGGACCTTGCTTGATGCAGTTAATACTTTGATGTTCTAATGTGATTTTCTAATTCCCTAATTCCTTCTACTTTTATTTACTGAAATTCTTCTGTAAGGGAGACTTTTTCCTTCTCCCTCATTTGTTTATTTATTCAATCATTTATTTATATCAGTAAGGACTTAGTGATTTTATTTCATTCTTTGGATTATAATCTAAACTATGATTATTTATTTTGTTGCTCAAATTATTCAAGTTTTGGCCATTGGGAACTCTTTTGGTTGGCTTCTGTGCCTTTTTGACATGTCTCTATCCTAGCACCACAAGATGCTTCAGGCTCATCTTGTATTTTTCCAGCCCTGGAATCAATCACTTCTCCAAGGAGCACTGATTCTTTTTATTGAAAACAGGTAATTAGAAACAAAGATCTGGGTACTAGATGTGATCATTGCTACTGGGGTATTACTGCTTCTAGGTGCTTTAAGCAGACAGAGCTAGGAAATATTTATACGTATACTAACCCACATATACATACACATCTATATTTATTTCTACATGTATTTGATAGAGATTTTTCAAAACAAGTGTTGATACTGATAACTTTTTTTTAACTTTATATAAATGGTTTCATATGTAAATATATTTTTACAACTTGAGTTTTTTTGTTCAACATTTATTTTTCAGATGTAACCATATTGATACATATAGTTCTGGTTTGTTCACTTTAACAGTTATCTTACTAGTAGCCTTTTGTGTGATAAATCCTCTGTATTTTTTTCTATGAGTCATAGAGCTGCCAACTGTAAAGATTATTGTTAGTCACTCATAGTTATTTATAGGTTGCAGGCAGTTTCCCTACAAAAAGCAAAGTTGGTTGCCCATCTCATACTTTAGGGACACTGTAACTGTAGGAGAGTATTATTGAACAGCCAACCACTCAACTCCTCTATTAACAGTTCTTTGTGAATTATTCCTGCATATTGTGTAGCTGCATCCACATGGTAAGTTGTCTTTTTTTAGTTTATTTCTTTGTTCCAGTTTTATGTTTCTTAATTTCTAGTCTGCTTCATAATAATTGTCCTCTGCAGTTACTTTCTTTATAGTTTCATTTCCACTGTATGTATTTTTATGTTGGTTTGTTATGTGGGTTTGTATGTATTTTATTTTTTGTTTGTTTGTTTTTGCCACTCCACGCAGCTTGTGGGATCTTAGTTTCCCGATCAGGGATTGAACCTGGGCCCCAGCAGTGAAAGCGCCGAGTCCTAACCACTGGAATGCCAGGGAATTCCCTGTAGTTACTTACTTTTGAGGTCATTTTGTAATCTCTTAATATCCCTACAGTTTTATTTGCCATTTGCCATTTTTCAAATTCACTCTGAATTTTCTAAATTTAGACCTATTCAGGAAATAATTTAGGTAAAACAATAAGTCTAGTAAACATTGTAGAAATTTAAGTGCTACAGTTTAACATTTTTTCTATTCATAACCATTTTATGATTTGTCACTCTACTGTTTATTCAAAAATTTACCCCCAATTCTAACTAAAATCCATCATCATAAGTAAGGATGAGAGTAGCTGTGAGAAGCTTCAAAGTGAAAAACTGGCCAGGTTGCATTGGGAGTCTTGAGGGCCTGTTTAATAGCACTGCATCACATTTGCTTTTATTCCTGCCCTGGTAGTTCCATGAAAGTGTAAACATGACTGATTCATTGATGAGTCCCCAGCTAATAGCCTTGCACAAAGAAGATGTTCAGTGAGTAGTTGTCAAGTAAATGGATGACTGGTTGGATGGATGGAGAGGTAGGCAAGATCTCCTCAAACTCTGGCATCAGAAGGCTTCATAGAGGACATGGAAACTGCCATTATAAGGATGGGTAGGACTTGAAAGGAATTAATGAAAGAGGAGGGCATCTGTCTACTTTCATCCTTTCTCCTCACCATCACTTGAAATGTCCAGGGGTTCCCATTGGTGTCAGTTAACAATGGCAAGGCAGAGTCAAGGTAATGGGCTCATCTGGGGTCTAGATCTGCTCTAAGTCTGATCATCATACTGCATTGCAGAGGAGAAAGTGTAGGTTGAGAATTATAAAGTCTGAATTCCAGTCCTTACTGTGCCACTAACTCACTGTGTGACCTTGTACAAGCCATACCCCCTCTCTGAGCATCCAGTTGCTAATGTGTACAATGATAAACATTGGGTTAGAAGGGCTGAAAGATACATTCCTATTCTAAACTTCTATGAAACATCAGACTGTAGCCAACTGGGCCCCCAGTCACAGAAACATATCAAAGCATCGTTATTCAAGATTCACTCTAGGGCTGGAAAAGGACCTTGTACATGGTTGCTCTAGTCCACTTTCCCACAAGAACTTGAAGTCCTGCAATAACCTCCATAAGCAGCTCTTCAAACTCAGTTCTTACATATTTTTTGCTAACAACCCATAAAAGGAAAACTACCTGCTTGCTCATTCACGAATCCAATCAGAGGAGCATAGACTGACAAAGCTGAAAGGACTCATTATCTCCCTCATTGTACATTTGGGGAAAATGAGGCCCAGAGAGTGACAGGGTCTTAACCTAAGGTCATCCAGCAAATTACAGGCAAATAATAAATTCTCTAGTGATACTATAAAAAGAGAGATTAATACTGGTCAAATTGTTGAATTTCACAGATGAAGAAAGAATTCATTTTTCAAACAGAAAAAGCAAGTTATCTATAAAAACGAATAAAATCAGATTCACATCAGACTTCTCCACAGCAAAAGTTTACCTCATTCTGAGGGAAAGTGTAACCCCTGAATATTTTACCCAACTATGTTGTCAGCTAAATTAAAAAGCAACAGGTGCTTTAACAATTTAAAATTGTTAAAACTATTATTAACATTGAAAAACTTTAAAGAACTCAGCATCCTTCTTGAAAAAAATTTCTTGATGCTGAAATCCAGCTAATCAAGACACGAATGTAAATAAAGAAAAGAAGCTATCATGAACCATTGGTGATGAAGATTGCATCTATTTTTTTAAATAATTTTTTTATAGAGTTATTTATTTATTTTTGGCTGCATTGGGTCTTCATTTCTGCTCGCAGGCTTTCTCTAGTTGTGGCAAGCGGGAGCTGCTCTTCGTTGCAGTGTGCAGGCTTCTCATTGGGGTGGCTTCTCTTGTTGCAGATCACAAGCTCTAGGTGTGTGGGCTTCAGTAGTTGTGGCACACGGGCTCAGTAGTTGTGGCGCACGGGCCTAGTTGCTCCGCAGCATGTGGGATCGTCCTGAACCAAGGCTCAAACCCGTGTCCCCTTCTTTAACAGGTGGATTCTTAACCACTGTTCCACTAGGGAAGTCCCAAAGATTGCATCTATTTAAATCTAGAACTTAGCCTAAACAACTTGAGGAATTAGTGTAAACATTATGAAAATCGGCAAAGTAAAAATAATAACAAAAATTAGGAGGAGAGGAAATGGGAGAAGTATAGAGTATTAATCATCCTTATGATAGACAATAGTCAATATTGTCTAATATTAAAATCTGTAGTTTAAAAAAGATGACAACTCCAATTATTTTCATAATCTTTTTTATAACTTATCATTCATCAATCCTTTCATCATTTTGTATTTGTTAAATTAACTTCAATAAGTCTTTTTAATTAAATATTTTATTTGAAACATCTTGCTCAGTGTGAGCCCTTTAAAATTACTTCTCTGTGTCAATTATCCTGTATAAATACATATAAAGATGTTCAGAATGATTTTCACCATATGTTAAAGATGTTATTTTGAGTGTTAGAATTAAGAGTGATCTGTTATTTTCTTCCTTGTGTTTTTCTGTACTGCTTGAATTTTTTATGAGCATGTATGACTATTTTTAAAGCATGATAAAATTACTATTCTAAAAAACTAAAGAGAGAAGGAGTTTGGTTCTGAGGAAATACTCCCCAACTTTTGAAAAACAGATTCCTTCAATAATATCAATATTAAAAGTTATTTTCATTGAGTACTTACATCATGCCAAGGATTTTTCATATGGTATCTTTACTGCTCACCACAACTCTAAAGCCTAGACATGATAGGACTTTGCTGGTGGAGCAGTGGTTAAGAATCCGCCTGCCAATGCAGGGGACACAGGTTAGAGCCCTGGTCTTCCAGGAAGATCCCACATGCCGCAGAGCAACTAAGCCTGTGTGCCATAACTACTGAGCCTGCACTCTAGAGCCCGTGTGTCACAATTACTGAAGCCGACACGCCTAGAGCCCGTGCTCCGCCACAAGAGAAGCCACTGCAACGAGAAGCCCGCGCACCGCAGCGAAGAGTAGCCCCCGCTCATGGCAACTAGAGAAAGCCCGCACACAGAAACAAAGACTCAACGCAACCAAAATATATATATATATATATATATATATATATATATATATATATATATAGCCTAGGCATGATAATCCACAGGTTACAAATGAAACTCAGGGTGATAAAGCCTTTGCCCAAGGTCACATACCCCAAAAAGGTCAAAACCTCTCTGATTGTTTCAATTGAGCCACCACTATGTCCATAAGAGTCAGAGTTAACTCATAATTAAACTTTCTCTTTGAATTTCCACAGCCTCAGATTAATCTCTGGATGCTTGATGGCAAACAGTGGGACATCCTCAAAAAGACTGAGAATAAGGTTGCCCCTGAAATAAAATCTACTCTCCATAAATGAAATTAACCATCTGTAGGAAGCTAAGAGCCCCTGTGTAAAACTGTCAGAGAAGTTTGGGAGCACTCAAAACTCTCACCAAGTGGCCAAGGTGACCTGGAAGTATTCTTAAAGCTGCAGACCTAGAAACGGACTGCAATTTAATGAGTGGAAACCATATCAATTGTAACATATCCTGTTTGGAGAACATCTGTGTGAATAGAAAAAGGAGGATGGTCAACCATGGAAACTTGAAAAGGGAAAGTCATAGGTATCTCTCCAGACACTGCCCTGGGATGAGAAGTCTTAGCTAAGTAACATTAACATCATGATTTCCTTGACAAGACCTAGAAATCAGCCCTTTGCTTCATGTTAGACTTGCCTCAGCTACTTTTTAAAAAATTAATTATTAAATTAATTTGGCTATGCTGGGTCTTTGTTGCAGCACGCAGCATCTTTTAGTTGCAGCATGTGAGCTCTTAGTTGCAGCATACGGGATCTAGTTCCCTGACCAGAGTTCGAACCCAGGCCCCCTGCATAGGGAGCATGGAGTCTTAACCACTAGACCACCAGGGAAGTCTCAGCTACTTTTTTTTTTTTTTTTTTTTTTTTTTTTGCAGTACGTGGGCCTCTCGCTGTTATGGCCTCTCCCGTTGCGGAGCACAGGCTCCGGACGCACAAGCTCAGCGGCCATGGCTCACGGGCCTAGCCGCTCCACGGCATGTGGGATCTTCCTGGACCGGGGCACGAACCTGTGTCCCCTGCATCGGCAGGCGGACTCTCAACCACTGCGCCACCAGGGAAGCCCTACTTTTAAAGTAAGATTCCCATTTGGGCTTTGCTGTGACCAACTAAATCAGAACCTCGAAGAGAGAGCCCAAGCATGAGTGCTTAAGAAATCTCCCCAGATGCTTCTAATGTGCAATCAGGGTTGAGAAACAGCTGAAGTGAGTAGACTGTCTAAGTTCACTGATGGAGAGGTCTCTCTTGAGACTGACTCACACCCCTTGCTCTGATTCCAGGCCTACCAGGCTACCCCCAGATACTTGGCTTCCCATGAGAAAACGCACAGATCTTCTGATGTGTGCTCTGGTCTGCTTTGGGAATTAAATTGGCTTTGCAAAGAGTGCTTCTTTTTTGCAAATTAATAAATGGACTTTTGGTTTATGCATCAGTCACAGTGATCTTTGTTAATGTGAGTCTGAGGTTATGTCTCTAATCTGAGAGATGCAGCCACTTTTCGTGTGCCACAAAAATCAAGATTCTGAGCCTGTCAGGATGCTGGACCATGGTAATGTACCAGTCTGTGGGAATGAGTCTGAGTGACCAGCAGACCTTCCCCAGGACCACATCCTTAGCCCCACTGCAGGCCTGTTTTTCTCCACAGCCATGGTTTCTCTTTTTTCATCTCCTACCTCTGCCTAGCACAGGGCTGGACAGTTCTAGAAATTTCCAAAAGAGATTGAGAATATTAATGAAGGAATGAATGAATTCAGTGCATATGGGGGTATGTCTCTGTATTGTGGAAACTTGTGTCCAATTTCTGTCCTTAGATCAGGAGGCTGGGGTACCTGGCCAATAGTGGCTACAGCTCTAGGTTGGATGCTAATGCCAAGCAGTGTCTCATTTCAGAGGCTTTGAAAACAGGCACCTGGAATAGTAGGAGGGAGATGTACTTCTTAGCTAGCTAGCACTCCTTTGTCCTTCAGGTCTCAGATGCCATCATCTTTCCCAGAATATCTTCCCTGATTTCTCCTGATGTGAGTCATTTCCTCTTCTCTGTAATTCAACAGTCCCCTCCTGCTTTCCTCCATCATGACCATTATCGCAGTGTATTCAAATTGCCCATTTACTCATCTGTCTCCCACCATACTAGACTTGGAACTCTTGAAGGCAGATGCTGGTCACCTTTGTATTCCCAAGGCATGATATTAAAAGTTCAATAAATATTTGTTAAGTATAGTGGACACTTGTAATTCTGAGTGCCCCAGCTCTGAATCTCCTTATGTTGAGAGACTTCTTGCGTCTTGGTGGAAGGCAGAGCCTTATAGAGAAGGAGGAAACACAAGATGATTGTTTTTCCAGCCTCCCTTGCAAGTAAGCAAGGGCATGTGTCCTCATCAGATACAGCCACCTCAAATTTGAATCAGGAGCTGGTGACCCAGAGGAGTAGGGGCCATAGAGAATCCATTCTAGTGGCAAAGTGGGAGCAGCAGCGGGCATGCTGAGTTGCCAGTGGGGCAGTGGCAGCATGCAGGATCCAGAGACAGCAGTTCCACTGGTCACAGCAGCAATGCCCTCACCAGACTGGTTTGGTGATGTGATTTGAGTTGTGGTCTAGTTACTCACTGCCTCACCTCTCTCATTCCTGCCTATTTTCCAAGGCTTCCCTGTGATTCTGTAAAATCCTCAGTGACCTTTTAATATTTTTTTTCCTGCTAAAATCAATGAGTCATTTTCTGTTGTTTACTACTTAGAACCCTGTTATGGGCTGAATTGTGTCTCCTTCCATCGAAATCCATATGTTGAAGCCCAAACCCCCAGTGCCTCAGAATGTGACTACATTCAGATATGGGGCCTTTAAGGAGGTGATTAAGTTAAAATGAGGCCATTAGGATGGACCTAATTCAATCTAACTAGTGTCCTTATGAGAGGAGGAAATTTGGACACAGTCACTAGGGGCATATGTGGACAGAGGGACGACCATGTAAGGATACAATGAGAAGGTGACCACTTGTAAGCCAAGGAGAGAGGCCTCAGGAGAAACCAAACCTGAAGACACCTTGATCTCAGACTTCTAGCCTCCAGAACTGAGAGAAAATAAATTTCTATTCTTTTTTTTTTTTTTTTTTTTTTTTTTGCGGTATGCAGGCCTTTCACCGCTGTGGCCTCTCCCGCTGCAGAGCACAGGCTCTGGACACGCAGGCCCAGCGGCCATGGCCCACGGGCCCAGCCGCTCCGCGGCATGTAGGATCCTGCCGGACCGGGGCACGAATTCGCGTCCCATGCATCAGCAGGCGGACTCCCAACCACTGCGCCACCAGGAAAGCCCAAATTTCTATTCTTGAAGCCACCCAGTCTTTGGTGTTTTGTTATGACAGCCCTAGCAAACTAATACAAACCCTGATTACATTTAGTGATTGATCAAATATTTTCTGGTCAGTTACAAACCAGGCATTGGAACAAAATTACTATATGCAAACAGAGCAAGATGAGAAGGAAGAGTCAAGATGTGAAGCCAAGCAGGACCCCAGGAAAGAGTGGACTAGGTGGTGCAAAGCAGCGAGTAGGAAGGGAAGCCTAGAGGAATTCCCTAACTCCAGTGGAAGTGTTTATATGGAAACCAACTGAGCCTCTGGTTCCAAGGTATAACACTAATAATGGTTATAATTTATTAGTGATTACTATGTGCCAGGTTCTTTCACATGCCTATTCTCTCTACCTCATAACAATCCTTGGAGGTGGAAACTGTTATTTCAAAAAAAAAATTTATTTCCGCAAAAGGTATTAAGTTTCAGAGATGATTAGGCAACTTGTCTAAAACTATACAGTCAATAAGTGGTAGGGCCAGGAGTCTGACATATTTCAAAATTTGCCTGCTGAAGAAGGGATTTTAAATTGTTGGTAACGTGAAGAAATTTCTAAGAAGGAATTTTCTAATATTATAACAGATCACTTACAAGCACAATATACCTCCTAGGATCTCGATATGCGGCCCAGCTTCAGACCTTTGATACTTCTACCAGAAACTCATATAACAGAGGGCAGCCCTGTGGAATATTTTCCACAGGAAACATCTGCCCAAATATTTCGAAGGCTGCAAAGTGTCCCAAGAGGGAGGAGGGAAAGCTGAGGCCAATCATAAGCGTGGTGATAAGTCCAGGTACCAGGTAGACTGAAGCAGAGAGAAAATGCAGGCTTCCTGCTTTCCGCTCCCTCTGGAAGCATGCTCTGGTAAAATAAACTCTTTCCAAGACTCAGGTTCCCAGGTTAGTAGTCTGGTTTTCTTCTAATGCGAAGTGAGCTGTCTCTCAATCAGGGAGTGGGGGAAGGGGAAATTATTGCCAATTATACTCAATACGTAGTAGGGGAGGTTCAGACATTTCGCATTCTTACAATTAAGAGACCTCCACTTTATTCTTTAGAGTCAATCACAGTCCAGCCACAGGACAGACCTTCTTTCTTTGAGTGTTTAGAAGAGAATCCATTAAAAAAGGTTTTTTAAATCCTTTTTTGTTTAAAGAAACTGACATAATAGAAAGGACTGAGTCCCTGCCAAGAAAAGGCTTTCTGAACCTTCTTTGGCTCACATCGACAGCACTTTAAGGTCTCTCAATAAACCAAGTCACTGGTCCCAAATAGAAAATTGCTACCAGGAAAGAAGAATTTTTTTAATGGGATGTCTTTGAGTTAGATTAGAGTCTGTAATCACCCTGAATGTATTATTCAACTCATTGTTCTTTATATTTCTCCTTCACATGTGATTAATGAGAAGCACTCCCTGTGTGCCAGGCATTGCACCAGGCACTGAGGAGCCAAGGTATTAATCCACCCTGATCCTTGCTCTCCAAGGACTTCCAGTCTGAGGAGGAAATGGACAGGTACAGATGGTACAAGGCAGTGAGCAAAAGGATGGGGAAAATGGGAAGGTCTAAGGGAAACTGAGCATGTAACACTGAGTCAGTAGGTTGTAAATTGGAATCTGGGGTCCCTGAGTAGGAGGGATAGCACTCCAGGCTTCTCCCAGTGATGAGTGGGAAAAAATCCCCTTTCATTTGGGGATATAAAGGGATAGTACCACTGTTTACTAGTTGCTGTCACAAAGCAGAATCAAACATAGTTCCCTGCCTTCAGGGAATGTATGGTCTTTAGGAGAAAAGACAAGCACAAAATATTACAATCCAGATAAATGACAATATAATGTAATGAATCTGCTAAGAAGAGACATTGTAAGTCTTCAGGGAACAGGAGAGGATGCAAATCTCCTTGGAATAACTGGGAACAGCTCCACAAGGAGAAGGGACATGTTTGAGTGGAAACTTGAAGAATGTGCAAGAATTTGCCGTGAGAAGCTTCTTCCAATTGTCCATGCTGTCTTGCCTTTGAACCTTTACACATGTTGTTCCTCTACCTAAACCAGTTCCCTGTTTCCCCTTCCTGACCTGGTTAACAATACACATCTTTCTGGTAACAGTTTGGATGACACTTCCTCCTGGAAGCCTTCCTTCACATGCCCTTTCTCCATCCCACATCTAGACTGACTTACTGCCATGGTTTCCCATAGAACTGTGTACATACGCAAACGTTGGAGAGACATAGAGCTTTTGTTTATTGTGTTAGGAGCAGTGAGTTCAGTATGACTAAAGCATAGGGTACATGGCTCAACCAAGAAATATTTGTGGAATGGATGAATGAATGAACGCTTGAAAGAACTTTAACTTCACCTATGAAAGTAGCTTCAACCAGATTATTAAATCTCTCCTAAACTCATACGTCTAGACCTTTTTTTTTTTTGCGTTACGCGGGCCTTTCACTGTTGTGGTCTCTCCCGTTGCGGAGCACAGGCTCCGGACGCGCAGGCTCAGCGGCCATGGCTCACCGGCCTAGCCGCTCCGTGGCATGTGGGATCTTCCCGGACCAAGGCACGAACCCACGTCCCCTGCATAGGCAGGTGGACTCTCAACCACTGCGCCACCAGGGAAGCCCACATCTAGCCATTTGAACTGCCTTCATCACATTCCCCTTGTATCTACCTGATCTCTTACTCATTGTTCAAAATTAATCCCTTTTTCCTAGAATCCTTTCCTGGCAGCCCTACTCAGTCCTTCCAGTCTGGGTCAAGTGCTTACCACTATGTTATGCCTTTCTGGGGTCAGTGAGGTTAGGCAGAGAGGCTCTGGTGCCCTGATGCTGCTGTTCTCTGGATCAAAGCCCAACAATTGGAACCCCAGATACCAAGTTGGAGGGAAACATCAAGGTCATGCTTCTCCCACACAGAACTGGTCTCCCAGCCTTCTCGTTCTTACTTCTTGCTGAAGTACCTACCCCATTGAAGGCTTTGATGGGGTGGGCATCAATGTGACCCACGTACTCCTGAATCACTCCACCTAATGAACTGTGGGCACCCCAGATCCAACTTGTTCAAAATCAAAATACTGGAAAGGGCTTGGGCTTTAAAGCTCTTTTTTTTTTTTTAATTTATTTATTTATTTTTGGCTGCATTGGGTCTTCGTTGCTGCGCGCGGGCTTTCTCTAGTTGTGGCGAGCGGGCTTCTCATTGTGGTGGCTACTCTTGTTGCAGAGCAGGGGCTCTAGGCGCGCAGGCTTCAGTAGTTGTGGCACACGGGCTCAGTAGTTGTGGTTTGCAGGCTTTAGAGTACAGGCTCAGTAGCTGTGGCGCACGGGCTTAGTTGCTCCGCGGCATGTGGGATCTTCCTGGGCCAGGGCTCAAACCCATGTCCCCTGCACTTGTAGGCAGATTCTTAACCACTGCGCCACCAGGGCTTGGGTTTTAAAATCAAACCTGGGTTTAGCTCTGCACTTGACTTGTTCCGTGGACGTTGGGCAAGTTATTTCAAATCTCAGAACCTTAGTTCCCTCAACTGAGAGCCCAAAGGTTTTGGAATAGAGCATGCTGTGTCCTATGCCTGTTTTAGAAAGATCCCTCCTGCAGCTGTGTGGGGGATGGGCTGGAGGGGAGAAACCAGAGGCAGTTCAGAGGCTGCTGAATAGAAATGTTTCCAATTACCTCGGCCTCAGCCTCCCCCGCAGCATACTCTCCACTGTGACCCCGGAGCCAACCTCATGCTGTTGCCTAGCAACTCACCTGCATCACCCAGGGCTCTGAAGCTGGGGCCCCACCAAGGATGGGGAAGTGACCGGTTTAATTACAAAGTCTCAGGGGAATTATGCATCAGTTCATTCCTCAAATACTCATTGGGCTCCCACCAAGTGCCAGGCCCTGTGCTAGGTCCTGGGGACTTAAAGATTAATAAAATCCAGTCTCTTTCCTCAAGAAATTCAAAATGTAGCAGAATGGACAGATTTCTTCATTTATTCAAGAAATAGTTATTGAGTGCCCACCAACAGTAGAATGGATAAAGTTATAGCGTATTCATACAACCTAATAGTATACACACAGTAGGAGAATGAACAATCTACAACTATACACAAAAATACGAAATATTGAAGAGTGAGTGAAACATATGATGAGTGAGAGAACCTAGATAGAAAAGAGTACATTCTATATGATTACACTTAGATAAAGTACAAAAACAGGCAGAAGTAATCTAAGCGGCAAAGGTCAGGACTGGGGACTTGGGAGGTAGTGACTAGAAGGCGGCATGAGGAGGGCTTCCAGAGGCCTGGAAATGTTCTGTTTATAGATCTGGGTGCAGGTTATATGGTGTGTGCAGTTTTCAAAATTTTATTAAGGCTGTATGCTTAAGATATATTAATTTTGCTGTACATATATTATTCATCAATAAAAAGTTTATAAAAAGAAATGTTTACTGAATACCTACCACGTGCCAGGCTCTATGTGTTTGGCAAACAGACACTTGAAGAGAAATTTACAACATGACAGGGGTAAATACACAGGGGTCTGAGGAGCACAGAGAAAGGACTCCCCATCAACTGCACCCCATCTGAGGCAAGGGGACTGAAGCATGACTTCCCGGAGAAAGGGAATTCTAATCAAGTGGGAGTCCACCAGGCAAGGGAGAGGAGGCAAGGCCTTACAGGCATCAGAAACAAGAAGGAAGAGGCAGGACATGAGACTGAAGGCTTACATGAGACCCAAACTGTCAAGAGCCTGGGAATGAATCATGATATCTAAATGTTTGTGGTATAACAGGCATTGTTTGAAATACTTTACATACTTACATTTATTTAATCTTCCAACCACAAAATGAGTAGGGGCCTATTATTCCTATTCTATAGATGAGGAAGTTGAGGCACAGTAGGGTTGATAAACTTGCTTAAAATCCCACAGAACATGGCAGAACTGGGCTACACACCCACTCGGACAACTCCAGCGTGCTCGATCACTGCTCCACGCTGCCTAGGTCATTGTGTCACAAAGCCACTGACGGTATTTAAACAATGGAGAACCAGGATCAGATTTTTGTGTGACAAAGATTATTCTGGTTCCTTTATGGAAAACTGCATTGGATTGGATGGAGCAAGGGTGGAGGTCGGGAGATCAAGGGGAAAGCTGCTCCGGGAGTCCCAGTGAGAGAAGCTGAGGCCTAAAGGAGGGTAGAGGCCAGGGAGAGGAGGGAGATTTTTAGAAATCAATGACGGAGCCTATGTGCTTTGTATTTTACACACACTGCTAGAAATAAAGTCCATGAGAAAGCAGAGGTTATTTTATTTTATTTTTTGACTTCAAGTGCAGAGAGTTAAACATATTATTCAGTTGTCTTCTCTGGTCTTTCGTCTTATCTACTTATTTATTCCCTTCTACCCTCTTTCCTCTCCCAACCCCTACAGATAACTCTTTAATGTATTTATTGTGTAACTTTATATTGTTCTTGTAAATGTGTGCTTTCATATTGTGTACACACAGTTTACATTTATGTAAATGGTGACGGATTATGGTTCTCATTCTGTAACTTACTTTGTACACTCGGGTACATATTTTTTAAGATCTATCCCTGCTACTATGTGTACCTTTAGTTTGTTGTCTCTGTTTCCTAGGATTAAAGAATTGGATTGACAATACAATGTCGTAGAAAGTGCCTTACTATGGAGTGGAGAGACTTCAGCTATAGCCCCTGCTTCTCTACTAACTTGTGGTGTGAACTTGGGCAAGTCCCTTTTCTTAGTTGAGTCTTAGCTTCCCCACTTATAAAATCAGAGGTGCCTTCTACCTCTAACCTTCCATGCAATCTCCTTTACTTTACACACAGGAAGCTCCGGGCCAAAGAGTGGGAGTGACATGATCAAGGTCACACAACAGTTATCAATAGTCCAATTCAATTTAGCCCAAATTTATTGAGTGCCAGGCATGCTGCTAAGTGCTTTGGGTACTTAAAATAAGTAAGACCTGCTGAGTCCCTCCCCCCAGGGCCTCTAAACAGAGCTGTGTTAATTTTCCAAGAGCAGGTGCAGAGATAGCCTGTGGGCACTGGTCATTTGTGGTGGAGATATTAATAGGACAGAGCCTCAGATAGAATCTAAGGCAGTACCTCCACCACCCCAGTCAGGCCCCACAGTGTTCCTGGCCTCAAGAAAAGGAAAGAGCTTGAGTACACAGCTTCCTATTTGTAAAAGGTTATTTATTGCCATAGCATTTACCAATAATAACTGATCTGAAATAGTAAGACAAAAAGCCCTTATCTATCTGTATGCCTAATATTATACAGCAGTAATCACAGGATAAACAAAATTTTATATTCTGCTTTTTTAAAATGTTTTTGTTGAACAATAAAACAGCTGCTGTTGATTATTTACTCTGTGCTAGACACCAAGCACTTTATATATGTTAGCTTATTTCATCTTCATTACAATCCCATGAGGTAGGAGGTACTATTATTAGTCCCATTTTAAAGATAACAAAACAGAAGCAAAGGGAGTTATATTACTTGTCCTAGGTCAGTGGATTTCAAGCATTTTGAATGCAACCCATAGTAGAAACATTGCTTACATTATAGTTTAGATCACACATAGCTGTTTCACAATATTATACTAATCCTTACTATACAGGACTCACTCAGTATTTTCTATTCAGTTCTTTTTTTTTTTCAATGCTGCTCCAAGCCACTAAATTGATTCTATGACGTACTAATGGATTACAACACACAGTTTGAAAAACAAGGCCCTAGGCGACTATATACCACAATCCTAATAAAATTACACAAAATGTGAAGTCATCATACTCTTTAATGCCCTGTATCAGGTTCTGTGCTGCATGTTAAAGACACAGGTTTGAATCAGACACAGTCCTGCCCTCAAAGCACTCACAGACTCCTTAAGGAAACACAGGCAGATAGGCAATGAAAGCACAGCAGTGGTTCTCAATTCTGGCTGCATCTTAGAATCACCCGGAGGATTTATTTTTTTTTAAAAGCACTAGTTAATGTTGAGGCTCTATTCCCCGACTTTCTGATTCAATTGGTCTGGGATGGGGCCTGGATATTAGTATTTTTTAAAAGCTCCCCAGGTGACTCTAAGGTGCACTTGGGACTGAGGATCACTGCAATACAGCATAAGTGCTACGTTAAAGGGGAGCATAATATAGGGGCATCTATCTAAAGGTATTGAGAAAAGCCTCAAAGAGAAGTTGTTTTTTGAGCTGAGTTTGTGTGCTGAATACCTTCTGTTTGGTCCTTTAGATCCACTGTCCACTCACTGTCTGCCCAGTACACTGAAGGTGTACAGAGTAACTCAATGGGCTCCTTTGATCCCTGGCTTCCACTTAGGTATGGGCCCACACCCTTGCAGGAGATTGGTGAGAGGGAGGGGAGGGAGGGCCAGGTAGTAATTCCCTGGCTACCTCCCTGTAAGTTTGCCTTGGGCTGGCTGTGAACCTCCTCTGAAGGTAATTGCCCCTTTCAAGATGGCTTGATGAACAGGACTCTTTCCAGATTCTGTAATTTCTCCCCACTTCCCCACCCATTCAGGTCAAGGGGTGTTAACAGCCCAGATAGGTTCCTGAACTATCCTTGTCTTCATCTACACCCCACCCACAAGTTTGAAATTAGTCCCCTTGTGAATAAACCTTTGTCTAATTATCCCAATCTCAGTGTGTCATCTGTTTCCTTCTGACACTGACTGATAAAGCCTGGAAGCAGTAAGGGAGCTTGCTATAAGGATAAGGAAGGAAAAAAAAAAAAACCAAAAACCCAGGCAGAGGGAGAAGCGTGAGTAACGTGGCAAAGAGGCATGAAAATACTGTATTTTTGTTTGTTTAATTCCCTTTATTGGTGGAGGACAAATTGCTAAATCCAATGCTCTGTTCTCAGTCCTATTCTTAATAGATTTATCAGCAGCATTTAACCAATTTATCGCTCTCTCCTCCTTGGGACAAATTTGTCACTTGGCCTCCATGACATTGCACTCTTTTGGTTCTTGTTCTTCCACTGGCTACTCTTGTTCAGTCTCCTCTGCTGGTTCCCTCTCATTTTCCTGATGTCTTCATCTCCCTGAAGCTGAACGCTGGAGTCCCAAGGACTGTCTCTACACTAACTCTCCACCATCATCCAGTGTCATGGTTTTAAATACTCAGTGCTGTCTACTCCCAAATTTCTATCTTTGACCTAGATCTCTCCTCCAAATCCAGACTCATATATCCAACCTAACTAGAGATAAGAGTGGTGTCTGGAGCTGACTCCTACAGCCAACTGTTACATTTTCAGGAATTTTTTCAGCCTCTTGTTAAACACAGCTATTACTGAAAAGGGCAAAAGGCTCATACGATCTGAAGAGGAACCAGAGTATTAAACACAGCCACTACTGCAAATTAAATTATGTAAACTTTAAAGATAAGATAAATTATATTAAAAGCAAAAGTAATATTAAAAACATCACTTCCTAATTATTTTACTATATTTTATTATTTTTATACTCTTGGGGTCATTGACATCTATTCTGTCTGTATTATGGAAATACTATACTACGGTGTGCTACTCTTGCATCCCTTCCTAACTCCGTGTTCAGTGACATCATGTTGGCAGCTCAAAATCAACCATGGTGAGAGTATTATACCACCGAAATTGGCAAATGCTACCAGTGAGAGCTTGATTTATTGTTTTGTTGACTGCCTACTACACTGTGAGTAACATTAAAAACTTGAGGAAATATTCTTCTAGTATTGGAAAACTACTATCCAATTCAGCAAAGAAGACACTTGTGTCATTGACTAGTGAAGTTCCAACATGTCTTTATCGTTTCACTTTCATCTTACGATTAATGCAAATGAAAATATCAACAAACATTCATCCTAGAACTACCCTTGTGCGGCAGCTGCAGCCATTAGCTGGCTGCCGATACATGTTTGCCAAAAATCGATTCAAGCATTCTGTGAGAATAAATTGGCCATGTGGAATTCACAATAAGGAGTATTGTATATTTTATTATCATTTGTGAATTACTTGCTATGCATCATTTATATGAGTAAACTTTGTAATAAACTTCTATGGGTACACACACGCACGCATGCACGCGCACACACACACATACACCTTTTTTCCCCTAGGGAGCTGGTCGTTAAACATTTACCAGCAAAGCACTGCTAATAGGCAACTCAAACTTAACAGGTCCAAAACTGAACCCTTGGTGTCCCATTGCAAACCAGTTGTCCCTGCTGAATGAAGACGGTGTCTTCATCTCGATTAATGGCAACTTCATCCTTCCAGTCGCTCTGACCAAAAACTTTGAAATCATCCATGAGTCTTCTGTTTCTCTCAGACCCTACATCCAACCTATCATAAAATCCTTTTGCCTCTACTTTCACAATACATTCAGAATCTGACTACATCCCACCACTTCCACTGCCATCACTTTGATCTAAGCCTCCATGCTCCCCCACGTGGATGATTGCAATCGCCTTCTGACTGGTCTCCTTATTTCAATACTGCAGTCAGAGTGATTCTGTTAAAATAGAAATGTCATTCCCCTGCTTAAAACTCTTCAATGGCTTCCCACCTCAATCAGATTCCAAGCCTATATCTTTAAAATGCCTTACAAGTCTCTGCCCCCACTCCCATCCCATTACCTCTCTAACCCCATCTCCTGCTACAGTTCCCCTCCCTCACTCCACTGCAGCTACACTAGCCTTCTTGCTGTTCTCCAAACACATCACTTCCTGCCTCAGGGCCTTTTACTTGTTTCCTCTATGTGTAATGTTACTTTTCTTCCAGTTTTCCCCATTGTTTTCTCTCTTCCTTTGATCTTTGCTCAAATGCCACTTTCCCAGTGAGGATCCCTGATGCTTGAATTAAAGTTGCAATCCCTTCCCACCCTACCGCCACATTCTCTCTCCCTCTCTCTTGCTTATCACCATCTAATGTACTATATGTTCCATATTATAAATTTTAGTTATTATCCTTTCCTGTCCCCACTAGAATGTAAGTTCAAGAATTTTTTGTCTGTTTTATTAACTACTATATTCCTGGCCCTTAAATCAGTGTCTTGTACATAGTAGGTGCTCAACAATTTGTTGAACAAACAAAACATTAATAGGTATTCTAAATACCCATAAAAAGCTTCTTTGAGCTTATTATGGGAAAGAGGAGTATGGGGGAATCCACAACTGAGTCCTCTACTCCTCCGGGTGCTCAGCTGAGACTGTGTGTGCATTTGTCTGTGCCTGTAGGTCTCCTGTTTGTATAGATGGACCACCTAGAAATAGCTGTGCTCTTTCGGGAACACCAAAAATTCATAGTGGACTGAAAATTAAATGGTAAAATATACATTGTTGGCTAAAATCAACATTTCATATTAGATTCCAACATAGCCAAGTAGTAAAAGTCACCAGAGGGTTTAAGAAAAATGAGTATTTACTGAGTAGCTAGCACGTGCCTGGGAGCACAAAGACGATTCAGGTACAATCCTGCCTGCCCCCAAGGAGCTCACAGTCTGATGGGGAAGGTAGGCCATGGAAACAGACAACTATACAATATTATCATCATCCCTCTAACAGGAAAATGTCCTAAGTACGAAGGCAACAGAGAGGAGAGAATGATTACTTGTAGTAGCAGAGGGGGATGATATCTGAGCTAGGTTCTGAAGCATGATTGGGGAGGAGGGAAAAGCCCAGAGAGAAATTTACAAGTGAGAGACATTTCATTATAATTTTTTTTCCCCTTTTGCTTACTAGAAATGCCTACCTATCTGGACTTTAACAGGAAATAGCCTGGCCAAGCTTGCAGAACTCCAAGTTGTGTGGCGCAGAATTTGAGAACTCCTGGTTACTGGGACACCCAAGGAAAAGAGACCAAAAGATTCACAAGGGCAAAGCAGGGAAGAGCGGACCATTTAATTCCACAGGACCCATCAGAGGCTTAAGACTCCCAAAGGAAGGGTGTGAGGAAGGAGTATGAAGGGCAGAAGTACTTTATTTCTGCCTTGGCCCTTGCCTAGGGTACCCTTTTTCCTATTCTCCACCTCTCCGTATGATGTTATCTGCTTCTGAAGAGAGAGGTTGCTTGGTAGTACAGAAACATCTCATGTTCTGAATCTGAAGTCCCGGGTTTGAGTCCTATTAACTGTATAATCTTGTGCCCAGCTTCAAAATCTTTGCTTGCCACAGTCTAGAGCAGGGGTCCCCAAGGCCCGGGCCACGGACCGGTACCAGTCTGTGGCCTGTCAGGAACCGGGCCGCACAGCAGGAGGTGAGCGAGAGGCCAGCGAGTGAGTGAAGCTTCATCTGAATTTACAGCCACTCTCCATCCCTCGCATTACCGCCCCTGCTCCGACTCCTATCAGATCAGCGGAGGCATTAGATTCTCATAGGAGCTCGAACCCTATTGTGAACTGCGCATGCGAGGGATCTAGGTTGCCTGCTCCTTATGAGAATCTAATGCCTGATGATCTGAGGTGGAGCTGAGGCAGTGATGCTAGCACTGGGGAGCGGCTGCAAATACAGATTATCATTAGCAGAGGGGTTTGACTGCACAGAGACTATAATATATCAATTGCTTGCAGACTCATATCAAAACCCTATCACTGAGTGGCAAGTGTAAACAAGCTCAGGGTTCCCACTGATTCTGCATTATGGTGAGTTGTGTAATTATTTCATTATATATTACAATGTAATAATAGTAGAAATAAAGCGCACAATAAATGTAATGCGCTTGAATCATCCCGAAACCATCCCGTGCTCCACCCCCAGTCCGTGGAAAAACTGTCTTCCACGAAACCAGTCCCTGGTGCCAAAAAGGTTGAGGACCGCTGGTCTAGAGAGTGAAGTCCAAGCTCCTTGGCTTGGCTCTCAAGACCCTTCTCCATCTGGCCCCTGATGATCCCTCCAGCCTCATCTACCCCAAACCCCTTCTCAGCCAACAGCCAAGCACTTCTCTTGGGCTTTGTGTCTTCACAGACACTGTTCCCTCAGCTGACATCTTTCCCCTCCCCCTTCCCAAACTGGAGAATTCCCATTTCTCTTTTAAGACATGATTCTGGTGTGACTACCCCCAGGAGGCTTTTCCTGACGGCTAGTTTAGCAATGGCCACAAAACCCCAGAGCTTCCTCTATCCCAGCATGTGGAGCACATCTGCTCTTGCCCCTTTACTATCCAGAGGAATCTTTCTACAACATAGGACTCACTGCCTCTCCCCTGCTTAAAAAAGGAAAGAAGTTTCATTTCTTGGCTTAAAGACCATAATCTTCACTGTGGCCTGCCAGGTCTGTGTGACCTCACCCCTGCGCTGCCTCTCCACCTTTCTCTTCTCACCCTTTGCTCTCTCTGCTCCAGCCAAACTAGCCTTTCTTTCTCAATGCACCATGTTTTTCTCTCAGGACCTTTGCACTTGGTTTACCCTGGCTAATTTCGACTCATTCTTCAGAGTCCTGACTTCAGACTATACTACAAAGCTACAGTAATCAAGACAGTATGGTACTGGCACAAAAACAGAAAGATAGATCAATGGAACTGGATAGAAAGCCCAGAGATAAACCCACGCACATATGGACACCTTATCTTTGATAAAGGTGGCAGGAATGTACAGTGCAGAAAGGACAGCCTCTTCAATAAGTGGTGCTGGGAAAACTGGACAGGTACATGTAAAAGTATGAGATTAGATCACTTCCTAACACCATACACAAAAATAAGCTCAAAATGGATTAAAGACCTAAATGTAAGGCCAGAAACTATCAAACTCTTAGAGGAAAACATAGGCAGAACACTCTATGACATAAATCACAGTAAGATCCTTTCTGACCCACCTCCTAGAGTAATGGAAATAAAAACAAAAATAAACAACTGGGACCTAATGAACCTTCAAAGCTTTTGCACAGCAAAGGAAACCATAAACAAGACCAAAAGACAACCCTCAGAATTGGAGAAAATATTTGCAAATGAAGCAACTGACAAAGGATTAATCTCCAAAATTTACAAGCAGCTCAATAACAAAAAAACAAACAACCCAATCCAAAAATGGGCAGAAGACCTAAATAGACATTTCTCCAAAGAAGATATACAGACTGCCAACAAACACATGAAAGAATGCGCAACATCATTAATCATTAGAGAAATGCAAATCAAAACTACAATGAGATATCATCTCACACCAGTCAGAATGGCCATCATCAAAAAATCTAGAAACAATAAATGGTGGAGAGGGTGTGGAGAAAAGGGAACACTCTTGCACTGCTGGTGGGAATGTGAATTGGTTCAGCCACTATGGAGAACAGTATGGAGGTTCCTTAAAAAACTACAAATAGAACTACCATATGACCCAGCAATCCCACTACTGGGCATATACCCTGAGAAAACCAAAATTCAAAAAGAGTCATGTACCAAAATGTTCATTGCAGCTCTATTTACAATAGCCAGGAGATGGAAACAACCTAAGTGCCCATCATCGGATGAATGGATAAAAAAGATGTGGCACATATATACAATGGAATATTACTCAGCCATAAAAAGAAACAAAATTGAGCTATTTGTAATGAGATGGATAGACCTAGAGTCTGTCATACAGAGTGAAGTCAGTCAGAAAGAAAAAGACAAATACTGTATGCTAACACATATATATGGAATTTAAGAAAAAAAAATGTCATGAAGAACCTAGGGGTAAGACAGGAATAAAGACGCAGACCTGCTGGAGAACGGACTTGAGGATATGGGGAGGAGGAAGGGTGAGCTGTGACAAAGCGAGAGAGAGGCATGGACATATATACACTACCAAACGTAAGGTAGATAGCTAGTGGGAAGCAGCCGCATGGCACAGGGATATTGGCTCGGTAATTTGTGACAGCCTGGAGGGGTGGGATAGGGAGGGTGGGAGGGAGGGAGACGCAAGAGGGAAGACATATGGGAACATATGTATATGTATAACTGATTCACTTTGTTATAAAGCAGAAACTAACACACCACTGTAAAGCAATTATACCCCAATAAAGATGTTAAAAAACAAGAAAAAAACAAAAACAAAAATTTCTTTCCTCTGGAAAGCCCTCTTTGTGCCCCCTCCCCAGGCTAGTTTAGGTGGTGCTTACCACAATAGTAATTTTAGAGCTATTTATGAATGATTTGATAACTGTCTCCCCCATGCTGTCTTGTTCATCACTGTATGAGGGGCACCTAGAACAGAAGCTGGTGTAGAATGGGTGCTCAAGAAGTGTTTGTTGGGCTTCCCTGGTGGCGCAGTGGTTGACAGTCCACCTGCCGATGCAGGGGACATGGGTTCGTGCCCCTGTCTGGGAAGATCCCACATGCCATGGAGTGGCTAGGCCCGTGAGCCATGACCGCTGAGCCTGCGCGTCCAGAGCCTGTGCTCCGCAACGGGAGAGGCCACAATAGTGAGAGGCCCGCATACAGAAAAAAAAAAAAAGAAGTGTTTGTTGAATGACTGTGTAAGTGCTTAGCCTGTACCGCATTACATGAAAGCTCCAGTTTTCTCAAGCCAGCCTGTGATCTCCTGGAGAACTAGTACAGCGTCAGCACCCAGCACCGTGCTTGGCACTTAGTGGGGCTCCATAAGGGTTTTCCAAGTTTGGGAAACACTGTGAAGTGCTGCCCAGATCCCCATCAGTGAAGACTTGTAACACCAGCTATTGGGAATGCTGTCAGTGAAGAGCCTTTAACTGTCAGCCCCCCAGGGACAGGGCCCCCTTGGCTCCTGTCATAGCCCTTCCCAGATGGCCCCACATCCCATGAAAGATGAAGGCAGGGATATTAGAGGCCCGGTCTGGTCATCTTAGCTCATCTGGGGACAACTCTGATGGGCCATTCTAGTTCCAGAGCCCCTGTGGGGTCAGCCATGACTGTCCTTGGGCCTGCGTGGACCTCTGGACTTCTGCCCACTCCTGTTCCCTCCCCCTCCCTTCCACAGGTGTGGATCCCAAGGGCACTCCCTCATAAACACCCTTTCCTGAAATCTCCATCTCAGAATCTGCTTCCCAGGAACCCAACCTGAAACAGGCCCTCTCTCTTCTCTTCTCCTCTGTCTCATCCCTTTCAGGGGACGTCCATTCATTCACCTAAAGTTCGTAGGCACCATTCAGCTGACAAAAAAGTTTCACATCCATTTTTCTACTACTCTCATTCTGTACTGTCTAGGTGCGTCAGGAAGGCAACAGATGGAGAAACTGGGGCCCAGAGAGGTGCAGCGACCAGCCTAAGGGCACTGCACTAATTAAAAACTAGCTAAGCTCCCAGATGCAGTTTTCCACCTCTCTTTCCCTACCTAGTCGCTGCATCCTGGAGCAAGAGGGAGCCTCATTGAAACGAATTCCGGTCTCAGTGGGCAGAATCCTGACACCACGGCTCTAGGGTCCGGAAAGGGGCGCGGAGTCCAACGCTCCCGCAGTACAGATGGGGAGACTGAGGTCCAGAGTCCGGCTGTCCACCGCCCGCGGAGAAGGGGGCGCGTCCTGCCCGTCTGGCCGCTTGGAGCCGGGGCCGCCTCCTCCCGCCCCCCGCGCCCGTGACCCCAGCCCTGCCTTTGCCTTTGCCACGCCGCCTGCTCGGGAGCGAGTCATGGTGGCGGGACTGGCGGCAGCATGGCTGCTCCTGGCGGCTGCGGCCTGCGCGCAGCGGGAGCAGGACTTCTACGACTTCAAGGCGGTCAACATCCGGGGCAAGTTGGTGTCTCTGGAGAAGTACCGCGGCTCGGTGAGTGTCCGCCCGCCGGGCCTCGGCGCCATCCAGCCGAGGCCTGACGGGGGCGCCCGGCGGCCCGGGACCCTGCCGGGTGTGGCTCCGAGGGGCTCTGGCCGCCCGGCCACCCTGCCCTGGCTCCCCACCCCCACCCAGACATCCCGCCGGGCGCGGCGCCCCCAGATCCTGCGCCGGGTCTGTCCCTCGACTACGTGGCATGGCCCGGCGCGCGGTGAAACCCGAAACTCTCGCTGCCGGCGCCGATTTCCCTCCCAGCGATTTTGGGCAGCGGGGCCCAGTCTCTCACACACTGGTCTAAAAAGTAACCCTAGCATCCTAGGGCCTTTGTCTCTCCCATCCCCAGTTTCCACGTTCGGAACAGAGGGAGTTGGTGATAATCAGTCCAGTGAGAACACTGTGGAAATGAAAGCTCGGTGCGGAGGGAGTTACCATTTCAGACACACGGGGACCTTACACAGATCATCCTTTAGAGAGTAGTACACTAAGTCCCAGAGAGGGAAGGTCGCACAGTGCTAGAAAGCACGGAGCCTGGAGGAGAACCGCTTATCCATCCGTGGCCTACTCTAGACAAACTTTTTAGCTGGGATCTCAGGCTGAGATTTAAGTGTCATCCAGTATAACTGCTACCTCCTTACCGAGAGGGAGTCTCAGCTCAGAGAGGACTTGAGAGAGGAAGTGTGCCTGGGTGAGTCTTTGAAACAAGAGTGAGTTTTAGTAAGACCAAGAAGAGCACTCCAGGCAAAGAGAACTGTCAAATGCCAAGACTCAGAACTAAACAGCAAGAATGGTGATGCTGGTGGGGAGGTCTTCAAGCAGTTGTGCTTGAAGGAGCATAAAGCATGAGGGTGAAAGATGAGGCTGAAGAGGGTAGGGAGGGATGAAGAGGGGCCTTGAACGCTACCTTCAGAGACCGAAATGTCGCACTGTGTGTAATGAAGAGCCCTCCAAGTTCACTTCTCAAGGTGGACCTCAGGTTGTGGTGTGGAAAGGGTGGGGAGTTGGTTTCTAATGGACAGGGAGGCCCAGCATCCAGATTTGGATGGACCACACACACACACACACACACACACACACACACACACACAAATGGCTGTTAGCATTCTTCTCCCAGGAGCAAGGCCATCCTTAGTGAAGAAAGTACTCTCTAAGCCTTGGAATTCTCAGTTATCCTGGGAGTACTGGGGATAGTAGTCCTTGTCCTGATTGCCCCCCGCCCCAAGGTATTGTGAGTTTCAAATGAGGTGACAATGTGGAAGCACTTGGTAGAGTGCTCTGTGCTTGTGTTTGTGGGGCCCCAGCAGGAACCTCATCCAGGACTCAGGGCAAAGGGCCAGTAAGAGTAGGGCTCATTGCTATTCAGGCCTTCCCTTCCCTCTGGTGCAGCTCACCAGAGAGCCCCAGGTTTAGCACTTGACCAGCTCTGCTACTCATTAATTCATTATTTATTGTTGAGCACCTACTGTATACTAAGTACTGTGCCAGCCCTGGGGATACAACGGTGAACAAAACAGCTAAGTTTCCCCTTTAACAGAGCTTATATGCCGTGGAGAGGAGAAAGGCAATAAACAAGGAACGGAGAAATGAACAATGTAATTCCTAATAGAAATAGATGCTAAGACAAAAACAGACAAAGGCTATTTGTTTTCAGAAGTAATAAGGCATCCAGGATGTGAGGAACAGAAATCCTGGAGAAAAATTACCTGGAAAGTAGTCCCAGAATTCTGAGTGTTTTCATCCTCTAGGTCACTGGTAAATCCTAAAAAGCATTGGAGCAAGAGGCCTAGAAATCAATCAGAAAGAAAATGAAAAAAAAAAAAAAAAAAACGAAGTCACACACCTGCTACGAGGTAGAGTTAGAATTTGAACCCAGGCAGTCCAGTTCCAGAGCCCATGTCTTAATTTCCAGCTTATTTCCAACTTTAGAGGGAAACCAGGAACAGTCAGTCCAGGGAACCTGTAAACGAAACTGTGTGTTAACCCAAGCTTCTTGGTTTGCCACTTGGGCGATATGGTCATTCATTCACCTGCAAATAGCTACTGGCTCATTATGTGTATTTTACCATGGGTTTTTTAAAAATTGGAAGCAAAAAACACTGGCTTCTTTGTAGGCACTACATGCCTGCCACTGGGTCCAGCCCTGCAGACATAGCCATGAGCAAAATCGTATGGTTTGTGCCCTCACGCTAACAGGGAAGACAGTCATTTAGACCAGTGTTGAGTGTAGATAAATGGGTGACACTCAGGAATGCCCTTGGCTACACCGTGAGGTTACGTACATATAGGCCTGAGTGTAGTGTGTATGTGAATGGTTTATTTGTTTGCTTGCTTCTGTGTACTCATCTGAGTCTGCATCTGTGCTTGTATACATATATGTAAATTTACTGTGTGTATTTAGGTGTATCTGTCTGTGTCTTGGTCACTCTAAAGATAAGCTTTTTGGATTCAGGCACGGAAATAGAAATAGGATTTCCCTCCTTCCAAAAGTATGGGCAGACACACAAGACGTAGGTTAGAAATAAACAACCTTTAATGCTCTCAATGCCCAAGGATCCAGTAAAGAAGAAAGAGGAAGACCTCTAACTAGTGAAGGGAGCTAAGAGTCCCAGTTTCTCACCACCAGAGGCGCAATATGGCATATGCTGACAAAATGGGGGAGGTTGTTCTAACAGCCTGTGGCCCCAAGGAATGGGTGAGGGAGATACAGCACAGTGGTTCTCATCGCCTAGCTCAGTCGTTCTCAGCTGGTGGTGATCTTTTTCCCCAGGGGACATTCGGCAACGTCTGTAGACATTTTTGATTGTTAAGACTAGGCGTCTAGTGGGTGGAGGCCAGGGACGCTACTAAATATTCTACAATGAACAGGACATCTACCTCACAACAAAGATTATCCAGCCCCAAGTGTCAGTAGTGCTGAGGTCGAGAAACTCTGTCCAGCCTCAGCAGTCTGTGCCCGAGCATGTCCAGTGCCCCAGGCTGCCGAAGGTGACCCTCTTTATGGAGCCAGCTGGTATAATCCTGCCTCTTCTAAAAAGTGGCCAGGACTTCCCTGGTGGCGCAGTGGTTAAGAATCCGCCTGCCAATGCAGGGGACGCAGATTCTATCCCTGGTCCGGGAAGGTCCCACATGCCGCGGAGTATATAAACCTGTGAGCCACAAATACTGAGCCTGCGCTCTAGAGCCTGTGAGCCACAACTGCTGAGCCTGCATGCGGCAACTACTGAAGCCTGCACGCCTAGAGCCCGTGCTCCGCATCGAGAAGCCACAGCAATAAGAAGCCTACGCACCGCAGCAAAGAGTAGCCCCCACTTGCCGCAACTAGAGAAAGCCCGCACACAGCAACAAAGACCCAACGCGGCCAAAAATCAATGAATAAATAAATAAAATTAAAAATATATATATAATAAAATAATAAAGAAGTGGCCAGAGAGATAGGGCTTGGCTACCTAAACACAGGGTGAGAATTTAAATCCTTTAATAATATATAACTAGAAGCTAAAAACATAGCATTTGTGCCAAAATTGTAACTGCAGTAATATAATCAAGTTCCATCAGCCAGATTTATATTTATCACCGAACGGCAATAAATAAATATATTATAAGGCAATCATAAATTTAAGGGTTAGTCTAGTGATAGAAGAAAGTGGTATTTGTTTGCTGGAGGGAGAGGGGCAAAAAGGGATTGCCCTGAGGTTCTTCGGATCCTTTTATCAAGAAAACCATGTCTGTCTATGTACCCATTCAGGTGATCATATATATGTGCACACTTACTTATTTATTCAGCACATACTTTCTGAGACTTTTCCATGTGTCAGGCCCAGTAATGAAGTGAACATAGCTCCTGCCCTCAGTGGGTTCACATTCTAGAAGGAAGACCAACACATGTATAGGCAACTACAGTGTAGAATGATGAGTGCTAGTTGACTGAGCCAGAAATTGAACCCAGGTCTGCCTTTTCTCTCTCCTGTATCACCTCCTGATGTGCGTTCACCAGTATGTGTGCCTCTCTCTGTGATGATGTTCTGTGTGTTTGTGGGCATGTGTGATGTGTGCTAATGTATCTTTGTGTCGAGGAGCACAGGCATACCCGTTCATGTGTATTGTGTACTTATTCTCATGAATGTTTATGTATGTGTTTCACACATCTGTAAGACCCTGCATGTTTATGAGAGAGAGCATTAATTGTTGAGGGGGGTCACATACGTGGGCATGTCAGGCCATGTACAAGTGTGTGCCTCTTCACTGGTTTGTATATGTGTCTGGGTTTTGCTTTTGCCACCCAGGTGTCCCTGGTGGTGAACGTGGCTAGCGAGTGTGGCTTCACAGACCAGCACTACCGGGCCCTGCAACAGCTACAGCGGGACCTGGGGCCTCACCACTTCAACGTGCTTGCCTTTCCCTGCAACCAGTTTGGCCAGCAGGAGCCCAACAGCAACAAGGAGATTGAGAACTTTGCCCGCCGCACCTACAGTGTCTCTTTCCCCATGTTTAGCAAGATCACAGTCACCGGCACTGGTGCCCACCCTGCCTTCAAGTACCTGATCCGTGAGTCCTGAACCTTTCCCTCACCTTCCCTCAGCTGGCTGAGGCTGTGGCTCCCTGGGCAGCAGAAGCTACTGGCTGGCTGGGTGACCTGGGGCCCCTTAGACCCGCACAGGCGGGTTGATGGTCTGTTCTAGCACTAATCTTTGAGGATGAGCTGAGGAGTATTCCTGCTTAAGAATATCTCCGTCCCTGCTGCCTTGCAGTTCTCCCTCAAAGTCACTATTGCAGACTTCTCTGGGCTCCTGTTTCCATCTGCAGTGGCTCCTAGAAGGAGACTGGACCCTCAGATTTTAGTCAGTGTGAATTAGTTGAGCTTATGGACTTAGCTGCAGGCAGGGGATGCCACATGCCTGGAGAAGGCCAGCCCATATCTCCTGTCCTGAGTCAGAGGCAAAGTGTGTAGGCCACAGGAGAGAAACCTTCTGAGCTAAAATACCAGATCTTGGGAATTCCCTGGCAGTGCAGCAGTTAGGACTCGGCACTTCCACTACCCGGCCTGGGTTCAATTGCTGGTTGGGGAACTAAGATCCCAAGCAAGCTGTGTGGCGCAGCCATAAAAAAAACCAAACAGATCTTAATATTTGAGAAATAGATTCCTTCTGCAGAAGCCTCAGAACCACAAAATGGGGTCATTAGCCAAGCTTGTCATTAAGTACTGTTTCCTTTCTCAGGCCTCTCCCTTCCTTTGGGGACTCCATTTTTGCCTTCTCCCACCTCCTATTCCATGCTTCTGGTTGCCTTCATATCCCTCACTACCACCCCCCCACCCCCACCCAACACCCCTCACCCCCCACCCCCCCCACCCCCCGCCAATCCATTCACCTGGAAGAGTAAATAACAAACAACAGTGTAGCAAACAAAAGGTCCCTTACTGAGGAAATTTGTATTTTGTTTTGTGGGTCAATCCTAATATTTGTTTTTTTTCCCCTGTGTGTTTTTATTAGTTCCTTCTCAGTTCCCGTAGTTATAGATCAAACCTGGCTGTGCTTTGGAAGCACCTGGGGACCTCTTAAAAATGCATTAGCCTGAGATCTACTGAAGCAGAGCCCAAGAATCTGTTTATATTAACCCCCCTCCTCCACCACCACCACCACCATGATTCAGATGCAGAGAGTCCATGGACTAACATTTGGAAACCATTGAGATTTAATCAGAAAATAGGATATAGACTGTGTAGTAGTTTGAGGTCATTAATAAAGGAAGGTCTGACGTTGCCTTACCCAGCACTTCACAGAATCATAAAGCAGTAATTCTCAACCTGGGCACCAGATTGCAATCTCCTGGAAAGCTTTTGAAAAATACTGATGCCTGAGTCTCACCCCCAGATATTCTTACTTAAGCGGTCTGGGGGTATGGACTGGGCATCAGGATTTTTAAAAGCTCTCCAGTTCATTCTAACTAATAGAACCACTACTTCAAGGGAGGGATGGACACCAATAGTGGGATTCCAGGAGAGGGGACACAGGGAAGCACACTTTGCTCTCCTTCTTCCTTTGCTCTAGAGACTTCTGGAAAGGAGCCCACCTGGAACTTCTGGAAGTACCTAGTGGCCCCAGATGGAAAGGTGATAGGGGCTTGGGACCCAACCATGTCGGTGGAGGAGTTAAGGCCCCAGATTACCGCGCTTGTGAGGAAGCTCATCCTGAAGAAGAGAGAAGACTTGTAACTACTTTCCCTCCTCTCCCACTGTCCCCTCCCCTCACTGTTCACGAGTGACCAAAGCAAACTCAAATGGTGCTACGAGGGAGAGACCACTGACTCTCCTTCCTCCACTCTTATCCCACCTACCCCATCACTCCTGTCTGGGGAAAATTCTAGTAGTTTGATTATTTGAATCTTAGAGCAACCTGTAAGAACCCCTGACCAGTGACAGCTCTTGACCAATGACTCAACAACCAATAAGAACCTCTAGCCCCTGAAAACATGTGGCAAATAGAGGTACAAGCAATAATCTCCTACCTGTTATGAACTCTCTAAAATGAGGCCAATTCCTACCTCACAGGGCTGTTGCGAGATTGAGGATGAAAGGCCTACGAAAGTGCCTAGGGCAGTGCCAGGTAACTAGGAGGCGTTCAATAAATGTTTTTTGCATACGAACCAAAAAATAAGTTGTGATCAATAAAAACTTGAACCCAACATGAATTTCCAGCCATGAGAATCCAGGCCAAACATTTGTTGTTGTTATTGTTTTCCTATGTATTTTTTTCAATTACAAAAGTAATACAAATTCATTGTAAAATAAGATGATACAAAATAAAAATGAAACTATCCCCCTCATTTCCTATATGGTCACTCCCTGGAGGTAAACACTGTTCGCAGTTTGGTACCAAGTCTTCCCAGACTTTTTTTATCAAGCCTATCATTATTGCCCAATCAGAATTCACTGACCAAAAGTACACTACAATTACAAACAGGCAAAGGATAAGAACAGATAATTCACAGAAAAATGGAGACGGATAATGAGGATATGAAAAGATGTGTTCAGCCTCATTCAAGTTGGGAAGATTTTGTTAAATGATAATACCTGTCATTGGTGAGGATGTGCAGAAATGGGCATTCGCATAAGCTGTCAGTGGGACAACAAACTGGCACAGCTTTTTAGAGGATGACTTGTCAATATCTTTTAAAACAAAATGTTTATATGCTTTGATCCACCATTTCTCCTTTTAAAAGACTCCCAAACTGTGCAAATATGTGTGTACAATAATATGTATGTACATTGTTCATAATGGTGAAAATTCGATGCAATCCTTGTTTCCATCAGTATGGTTTGGTAACAAATTATGGTACAAATCCAAATGATAATAATAACTAATACAGGGCTTCCCTGGTGGGGCAGTGATTAAGAATCCGCCTGCCAATGCAGGGGACACAGGTTCAAGCCCTGGTCCAGGAAGATCCCACATGCCGCGGAGCAATTAAGCCGTGGCGCCACAACTACTGAGCCTGCGCTCTACAGCCCACGAGCCACAACTGCTGAGCCCGCGTGCCACAACTACCGAAGCCTGTGCACCTAGAGCCCGTGCTCCACAACAAGAGAAGCCACTGCAATGAGAAGCCCGCACACCACAACAAAGAGTAGCCCCCACTCGCCACAACTAGAGAAATCCTGTGCACAGCAACGAAGACCCAACGCAGCCAAAAATAAATAAATAAAATATTTTTAAAAGGGAAATAATAAAAAATATATTAAAATAATAGTTGTTCAAATGAATGAATTAATTTCTATGCTACCATAGAAAGTTGTCCAAAAGTGAAAAAATGGCAAATTGTAATGAACACATGCACACACAAGAAAACATCCAGTACAAACAAGAATAATATTTTTATTAAAAATTTACAATGTTAAGTGTGAGAGAGAGAGGGAGGGAAGGAGGGAGGGAGGGATGTAGACCAAACTATTAATGGTGGCTGTCCGTGAGGGCGTGGGGTGGGATAACAGGAGTCATTCACTTTCTTTGTTAAGTATTTTTGTAATGTTTGAATTTTGTGTGTAAAAATACGTATTTCACTTTTATATAAATATAGAAAAGAGGTGATGAGCAGAGTCACTGACAGATAACTTATCGGCCAATGAGAATTTCATGTCTACTTCTCCCAAAGTCACTCTTCTAGAAGAAGGAAACTCAGATTCAAGTCTTGGCTGTGCCCTTGACTCACAGACTGAGCAAATTGTTCCCCCTCTGCTGTCTTCCATTTTCCTCCTGGACAGTGAAAGGGTTGAACTGTGCTCAAAGCCTCCCTTAATGATCCTTCCCTAAAGCTGCAAGAGTAAATGAAGGCTTTCTGTGGGCTGACCACATAGCACCCTGTGGTGGCCTCCAGCCTGTCCTAACACACCCTCCTCCAAGCTCTGGCTCTGCACGTGGTCGTTTCCGCGTGTGTGCGGGTGCACACACACACACACACACAGTGAAATCCAGCTATCACAGAAATTTTTGTGATGAACAGCTCAGAACTACGTTCTCAATGGACATCTCTCTGACCTCACCCTACTTGACCTGTCAGCCGCTTCTGACATTGCTGATTGTATGACTCTTCTCCCTGACACATTCTCTTCCCTTCTTAGTTTTCCTGCCCCTGTCTTCTCTTGGTTTTCCCCCATCTCTCTGAGTGCTCCTTCCTTCTCAATGTCTGTCCATGACTCTTCCTCCTCTGCCCACTCCTTCCCTGTTGGTCTTCCTTAGGCTTCTAGGCGGGTCCCTTTTCTCACTTCATATACTCTTCCACAACCATCTCATTTTTTCCTCATGGTTTTGACCACCGTCTACATCCTGATGATACCTAAATCTCTACCTTATATCTATGCTGGACTCATACCCACTTGCCTACTGGGCATGACTAGAGACACCTCAATTCAGTGTCTCCGGAACTAAACTCATCACCTCTCCTTGACACACGCTGTCCATATCCCCAGCCTTCACAAACCCCCTAAGCCCTTCCTTCCACACACCACTCACTCCCTCACTTACCACATTCTCATTGTTTAAGCAACTGCCTTCCTTTCTCTCCTCAGCACAGTGCTTGGCCCTTAGCAGATTAAATTTAATTATATGGGAAGCATTTTGAGCACTGGCTCCATGCTGTCCCTGCCTAGACCCTATCTGGAAAACCAAAGACAAGCAAACAGTTCCCCCCAGCAGTTTAGGGTCCAGCTGAGGATGTTGCATTCCAAATTAGACCTTCATTCCTAGGCTTTATCAGCTTTCTGCTGTTCCCAAGTCACCTCTAATGTGCAAGAGTCCTCCTAGGAAAAATCTCATTTTATGTTGTTATCAACTGTTACCTCAGTCATTGGTTAAGCAATATCTGCTAACAACTTAGTTTTAAATTAATCCCTCGGTAATCATCTAACACTTGAATAGTTAATATTTGATTTTTCTACTGATGCCTTAATTATCTTCTAACACTTATAAGCCAAAAAAAAAATTTTTTTTTAACAAGCCTGCATCTGACATTAATTAATTAATTTATTTTTGCTGCGTTGGGTCTTTGTTTCTGTGCAAGGGCTTTCTCTAGTTGTGGCAAGCGGGGGCCACTCTTCATCGCAGTGCGCGGGCCTCTCACTATAGCGGCCTCTCTTGTTGCGGAGCACAGGCTCCAGACGCGCAGGCTCAGTAGTTGTGGCTCACGGGCCTAGTTGCTCCGCGGCATGTGGGATCCTCCCAGACCAGGGCTCGAACCCGTGTCCCCTGCATTAGCAGGCAGATTCTCAACCACTGCGCCACCAGGGAAGCCCCTAAGCCAAATATTTAATTTATTAGGTTATGTCTTAGCACTTAGCAGTTTAGCTATTTGCTGACACTTAATTATTAATCAATATTTTTTTTTTTTTTTTTTTTTTTTTTGCGATACGTGGGCCTCTCACCGCTGTGGCCTCTCCCATTGTGGAGCACAGGCTCCGGACGTGCAGGCTCAGCGGCCATGGCTCACGGGCCATGAATCCGTGTCCCCTGCATCGGCAGGCGGACTCTCAACCACTGCGCCACCAGGGAAGCCCTAATCAATATTTTAGTTGTCTGCTTAAATCATATTACCGATCACTAAGCTCTCTGCTATTAGTTTAGAGGTGATAAGCAAGCCTGGGACCACCAGTTAGGAGTTTGGAGAAGGGCTCATTTCTGGCTGCTGATACAATAATAGCCTCTGTCTTTTGTTGAGCTCTCTTTTCACCCTCAGATGATTCTCATTCACTATCAACTGGTCCTAGGTCCTCAAAGAGAGGGTGGACCCATCCTAATTGCTTATTTATTTCTCTGAGCTGGGCTGGACTGTGGAGGGAGGAGAGCGTGACTATGAGGGGAATCTCTGGAAAATTATGGTTGGAAGGGACTTTCATTCATCAACAAATATTTCTTGAGCATTGCCTATGTGTCAAGTTCTGCATTAGGTTCTAGGGATATATCAGTGAACAAAACACCCATGTTCCCAGCTGTCATGGTGTTCAGAGAATAGTGGGAAATAGTGGGAAACATTAAACAAATAATTACACCAATTATTATACAATTACAATTATGATAAGCACCAGGAAGAAGAACAAGGAACCATAAGCATGTATAAAAGTGGCATTGGACATATTCTGGAGTGCAGCGGAGGCTTCCATGAGAAATGACATTTAAGCTGAGAGCTGAATTTTTAATAAGAGTTAGGGCAGGGCTTCCCTGGTGGCGCAGTGGTTGAGAGTCCGCCTGCCGATGCAGGGGACACGGATTCGTACCCCGGTCCGGGAAGATCCCACATGCCGCGGAGAGGCTGGGCCCGTGAGCCATGGCTGCTGAGTCTGCGCGTCCGGAGCCTGTGCTACGCAACGGGAGAGGCCACAACAGTGAGAGGCCCGCATACCGAAAAAAAAAAAAAGGGTTAGGGCAAAGAAGTAGAGTGAAGGGTTTGTAAACAGAAGCAGTGGCTGGAGCAAAGACCCTAATGAGGGAAGATGCTCAACAGAATGGAGCCAGTGCTGCTTGGAGCGAAGTGATAGGGAGAAGGGTCAGAGAGGTAGGCAGGGGCCAGATCATTCAAGGTCTTGTGGGATCCAGGTGAGAAATGATAGTGACTTGACTTAGCATCACAGAGTCTGTCTTCAGTCCCAAACCTGAAGGTCAGAAATAAACCCTTGGCGCAGAGGCAGACACTGAACTACAGATAGGAGAAGTAGATGGCTCTGGGGCTACCAGGAGCACCGGTCAGCATGGAGACACCTGTGGAAGGTAGGCAGATCTGAAACCTCCCAGCTCCAGCAGGGCCAGCCTGGTGTTTGCTGGAGGGAATTGCTGAAGCTTAGTTAGCTACAAATCACCAAGCTGCTTGCATAGATTCCTGGGCCCCAGAGGGATTACATTGCAGGTGGTCAATAGGCTACATTTCAAGACAGAAACACTGCCTTGGGTATAACAAAAAAAAAAACTCTGCAGCTTCCTCTCCTCCCCACATCTCCTTCAGTCCCTACATCTTAGCCCTTACCTGTGACTTTTTTTTTTTTTTTTGCGGTACGCGGGCCTCTCACTACTGTGGCCTCTCCCGTCGTGGAGCACAGGCTCCGGACGCGCAGGCTCAGCGGCCATGGCTCACAGGCCCAGCTGCTCCGCGGCATGTGGGATCATCCCAGATCGGGGCACGAACCCGTGTCCCCTGCATCAGCAAGTGGACTCTCAACCACTGCACCACCAGGGAAGCCCTTATCTGTGACTTTTACCACTTTGTGTCGGGATAGAGATTTGGCAGCTGTAACAAGAACCCAAAGTAAACACAGTCTCAAAAAAAGTAGAAGTCTTTTCTATACCATGTAAAAATTGGATCTTTACCTGCTCCATGAATTAGTCAGGGGCCCAGGCTTATGGCTCTGGCATCCCTAGGACATTGTCATCAGCTGCATGACCCAAGACAGCTGATCACCTCACCCCTATGCCTTTAAGGGCATGACTACATCACATTCTACAAGTCAGAAGAACTTAGTCTATAGCCATACCCAGACATAATTTATTTTCACTAGGAAATAAAGTTTTTATTCTGTATGGCCATGTGCCCATATGAAAATTGAGTTCCATTAACATAAAAGAAGGGGAGAACACATGTTGCAGGGGTCAGGGACAAATAGCCATCTCTGCGCTATATCTTAACATTTTTCAAATCTCTCTCCTCTCCTTTTTCCTGCTACGACTATCCTAACTCAGGATTTATCATCTTTCTGGCTCGTATCCTTGGCCCCAATTCCCTCCTTCAATCCATCCTTCGTGTCACAAGCTGAATGATGTTCCAGAAAGCAGACCTGAACAGATCACCTCTCAGCTTCAGTGTGCCCCCCAACCCTTATCCTTGGAATAAAGGCTTGGTTCTTTAAACTGTCATTCAAAGCCCTTGTGCCTCATCCTCCTCAATTTCTCACCTTCGGTGTTGCTACAGCACCAAACTGCTTGCTATATTCTCTCTCATTTCTTCCTCCCATTGCACAGGTAGAAATTCTCTTCCTTTCCCTCATATTGCTGTGCACCTTATCTCTGTTGTGTTCTTTGAACGTAAGAAATGTCTGGTCCATAGTAGGTGTTCAAAAGTCATATATTGACTGACTACCTCATTGTCATCATCTATGTCTGTTTCTAAGTGTCCTAAAGACTGTCTCAGCCCCTGCATCAGCTAGGTTCCCCGTAAAAGGCTCAAATCCTCCCGTGGAAGGAGTGACCAATCTCAGTAAGATGGGAAAGCCCAGTCAGAAGGCCCCTTCTTCTAATCTCTTGGAATATGAGTGCCCCCTTCTGAGCACATGACCCATTGCGCCCTTCTGGTCATGCTCCAGAGGGGGTCCCAGGGCCACAATCGTCCCTGGTGTTAGTGATGATTGCATGGGAAAAACTTATATTTTAAAAATTACTCATTCTTCATATGACATTCAAATTTAACCAGCCATCTTGCATCTTATCTGGCAACACTAATCCAGGGTTGAATACCATGCAGTAGGAAGTTGAACTAGATAGCCTCTAGGATCCTTTCAACTCTAGGAAACAAAGATTCTAACTCTTCTGATTCACCTTGTAACTCCCAATGAAAGCAGAAACTCAGGATTAAAGTCAAAGAGCTAAGAACATAGTTAATAGGCTAATCAACAGAACAAATGACAATATCCCCTTACTAGATGTGTAACACTGGGACAGTCACTTAATCTACCTCAACCTCCATTGTTTCATCTAGCCAATAAAAGGAAACCAAGATTTTACCTAATAAATGCTGGGCACTGTGCTAGACACTTCTGTCTATGTGCTGTCTCCCCTGGAATGTTCAAACTAATGTGTGAAAAGGCCCTTTTTTTTTTTTTTTTTGCAGTACGCGGGCGCGGGCCTCTCACTGTTGTGGCCTCTCCCGTTGCGGAGCACAGGTTCCGGACGCGCAGGCTCAGCAGCCATGGCTCACGGGCCCAGCCTCTCGGCGGCATGTGGGATCTTCCCGGACCGGGGCACGAACCCGCCTCCCCTGCATCGGCAAGCGGACTCTCAAACACTGCACCACCAGGGAAGCCCGAAAAGGCCCTTTGTAAGTGGAAGTGGGCTGTAACAAATGTGAATCAGTATTAGCATTAGTGTAGCACCTATCTCTAGATGATTTCCTTTACTGAAACCTTCAGGGGAAAGAACTTTCCCTAGTTTGGTCATATTGTAGGGGAAAAGCATTGTCTAGGACTCTAGTGTCTAAAGCAGTGATTCTTAACTAAGGGTGATTTTGCTCACCAGGGGACATTTGGCAATGTCTGGAGACATTTTGGTTGTCACAACTGGGTAATGGGTACTACTGGCATCTAGAGGGTAGAAGCCAGGGATGCTGCTGAACATCCTACAGTATAAGGACTGTCCCCTACAACAAAGAATTACCTGGCCTAAAATGTCAGTAGGCTGAGCAATCGTGGTCTAGAGTACTACCAAGCAGAATTTATATCCCAGCTCTACCACTTAGCAGCTGGGCGACTCATGGACTTTACCTCTCTGTGCCTCAGGGTCCTCTTCTGGGACATCTGGGATATTAATAGCACTTACCTCATAGGCCTATTTTGATGATTAAATAAAAATACACCCATAAAGCACTGGAGTACCTGATATATAGTAAACATTCTGTAAATGATAGTTCTTCTTATAGTTATTTAAGTATTACTGTCCCCTCTTAAAAGATAGGAAATTGAGACTCAGAGAGGGGAACAGACTTGCCCAAGGTCAAGAGAAAAAGCAATTCTAGTCATGGGGTGGACAAACGTCACCAAGAATCTTTTGTAAACAAAGGCTGCAGTTTTCTTGTGTGTGGACCTTACATGAGACACCATCCTTGCACTCAGCAAAGTGGAAGGAAAAGGAGAACTAACCTTTACTGAGTGCTCACATAACCTATATCTCATCTCTTAAGGTAGGTATTATGATTTCCATTTTACAGATATGACTAAGTGAGAAGTCTAAAGTCTCCCAGCAAGTCAATTGCCAAGTAGCAATTGAAATCCAGGCTGACCCAGTACCAAAGCCCCTGCCTCTCCCTCTGTTCTCTGCTCCCTAGACTCTGGTAACACTCCAGCAGGGACAGGGAGGGTTTAGGCTTGGAGATTTTGATTCTGGGAGAAGGCCGTTCAATCCAGGGTGCAGCAGTCTTGGAGTAAATTGCAGAAGTGGCTGATCTCAGACTGAAAAAGAACTGTGAATATGAAAAATGCTTAATAACAAATAAAGTGCTGGACTCATGTTGAGACCAAAGAAGGAGGTAGAAAAAGGCAGTGTTTGCTTCCTTGAACTTTGGGGACTGGCAAACCCAGGACAAATCCTAGTTTCTGCCATTCCTGGCTGGGTCCTTGGGTGAGAACTTAACCTCTCTGAGGCTCAATATCTTTATATATAAAATACCCATTCAGAATCATTCGTTCATTTATTTTATCTTTTTAACATCTTTATTGGAGTATAATTGCTTTACAGTGTTGTGTTAGTTTCTGCTGTATAACAAAGTGAATCAGCTATATATATACATATGTCCCTATATCTCTTCCCTCTTGCATCTCCCTCCCTCCCACCCTATCCCACCCCTCTAGGTGGTCGCAAAGCACTGAGCTGATCTCCCTGTGCCATGTGGCTGCTTCCCACTAGCTATCTATTTTACATTTGGTAGTGTATATATGTCCACGCCACTCTCTCACTGCGTCCCAGCTTCCCCTTCCTCCTCCCCATGTCCTCAAGTCCATTCTCCACATCTGTGTCTTTATTCCTGTCCTGCCCCTAGTTTCATCAGAACAATTCTTTTGTTCATTTATTAGCTCTTCCTCCTCCCTTAACCTATATGGCTATGCAGATTTTGAAGGTGGCCAGCAGAAAGGACAATTAGGAGTTGAAATCTAGCCTGAACTCTACTTACTCAGCCTTGCCTTTGGCATAGAGCTATATAAAGCCAGAGGAAGGGACACTTTTTTTTTTTTAATATTTACTTATTTTTTTTTTTTTTTTTTTTATGCGTTACGCGGGCCTCTCACTGTTGTGGCCTCTCCCGTTGCGGAGGACAGGCTCCGGACGCGCAGGCTCAGCGGCCATGGCTCACGGGCCCAGCCGCTCCGCGGCATGTGGGATCCTCCCAGACCGGGGCACGAACCTGTGTCCCCTGCATCGGCAGGCGGACTCTCAACCACTGCGCCACCAGGGAAGCCCAATATTTACTTATTTATTTAGGCTGCACCGGGTCTTAGTTGAGGCACTTGGGATCTTTGTTGCCACATGTGGGATCGTTTGTTGTAGCATGTAGGATCTTTTAGTTGCAGCATGCGGGCTCATAGTTGTGGCATGCAGGCTTCTTAATTGTGGCATGCAGGCTTCTTATTTGCAGCATGCAGGCTCATCATTGAGGCATGCATGCGGGATCTAGTTCCCTGACCAGGGCTTGAACCCGTGCCCCCTGCATTGGGAACTTGGAGTCTTACTCACTGGACCACCAGGGAAGTCCCAAGGGGCACTTTTTTCTGATTCGCACAAAAGCACACAAAAGAACAAAGGTGGCACAAAGCAGCAGCTTGAGAACCAGCCCTAGACTAAGTGTGGTGAAGCCAGCACCGAGCAGGTATAACTTTTGTCCTAGAGGAGCCCATAGTCTGAAGTTGTGGTTCCTAAGTGAGATGATGGCACATGGAAGTGTTCAATGAATGGTACACATAGAGCAGACACTGCAATAAACAATGGTGCTTTCGGGAGCGGGGAGTCTTCAAGAGAGTATAGAGGATTTAGATAAGCAAAAGAAGGGAACTACATAAGCAAAAACTTGGGAGAGGAGGCTCCCTTCCCAGGTCAGATTGGCTGAAACAGAGGTTTCCTGTAGGAGAGAAGAGGTAGGTATAGTTGGAGACGTATGGAGAGTTCAGATTTTAGAGGTCAGACTAGAACCACTGGGGCTACTTCAACTGCTCAGGTCAAGCCTTCAGAGGACCTCTCTGTTGATAAGTGTGTGATGGGAGAGAATCAAATGCAGAGAAAAAAGAATCACATAACTCTGCCTCAAAAGTCAAAAGAATTCTCTTCAGCATTGTACTGGAAATCCTAGACAGTGTAACAAAACAAGAAAAAAAATAAAATGCATCAACTGGAAAGGAAAAGTAAAACCGCCTTTATTCACAAGCAACATAATATGTTGCCTGTGAGGAAATCATGTTTTTTTCATGTTAACATAAAAAAATCCTTAGTCTATAAAAAAACTACTAGAACTAATAACTGAATTTAACAAGATCTCAGAATACAAGGTGAATACAGGAAAATAAGTTGTATTTCTATAAATTGGCAACAAACAATTGGAATATCACATTAAAAATGTCATTTACAATAGCATCAAAAATAAGAAAAAGGGAAAAATTTTATAAAATGTGTAAAAGACCTGTACATGGAATAGTATAAAACATTGCTGGGAGAAATTAAGAACTAAATAAATGAAGAGATATATACCATGTTCATGGATTGGGAAACTCAATATTAAGATGTTAATTCTCTCCAAATTGATCTATTGATTCAATGCAATCCTAAACAAAATCCAAGCAGGATTTTTGGGGGCAGAAATTGACAAGTGGATTCTAAAATTTATATGGAAATGCAAAGGACCCAGAATCATGAAAACAATTTTGAAAAATAAGGACAAAGTTAGGAGACTTATACTACCTGATTTTAAGACTCACTTACAAAGCTACAGTAATTAAGACAGAGTGGAACTGGCATAAGGATAGATCCAGATCAGGTCAATGGAATAGAATAGAGAATTCAGAAATAAATCCACACATACATGGTTAATTGAGTTTTGCCAAAGGTGTCAAGTTAATTCAATAGAGAAAGGATAGTCCTTTCAAAGGATGGTTTTGAAACTACTTTTACTTCATATTTGGCACATAAATTAACTCAAAAAAATCAGAGGCATAAATGTAAAAGCTAAAGCTATAAAACTTTTGGAAGAAAACATAGGAGAAAATCTTTGTTATCATGGGGTCCGCAAAGATCTTTTTTTTAAAACTTTTTTTTGGCCACCACCCCCCCCCCACCACGTCATGTGGGATCTTAGTTCTCTGACCAGGGATTGAACCTGCACACCCTGCATTGGAAGTGTGGAGTCTTAACGACTAGACCACCAGGGAAGTCCTGGCAAAGATCTTTTTTAGATAGAACACAGAAAGCACTAATCTTAATAGAAAAAAAGTGATAAATTGAACTATCAAAATTCTTAATTTCAGCTTTTCAAAAAACACCATTAAGAAAAATGAGAACGAACACAACATTGTAAATCAACTATACTTTAATAAAAAATAATTTAATGAGAAGTCAAGCTATAGATTGGAAAAGAATATTTACAATAATATATTGATAAAGGATTTGTATCCAGAATATATAAGAACTGTTACAGTTCAATAAGAAGATAACCCAATTTAAAAAGAGGCAAAACGGGGCTTCCCTGGTGGCACAGTGGTTAACAATCCGCCTGCCAATGCAGGGCACACAGGTTCGAGCCCTGGTCGGAGAAGATCCCACATGCCGCGGAGCAACTAAGCCCGTGTGCCACAACTACTGACCCTGCGCTCTAGAGCCCAGAAGGCACAACTACTGAGCCCACGTGCCACAACTACTGCAGTCTGCGCACCTAGAGCCCGTGCTCTGCAACAAGAGAAGCTACTGCAATGAGAAGCCTGCGCACCACAATGAAGAGTAGCCCCCGCTCGCCACAACTAGAGAAAGCCCGCACCCAGCAACCCAACTCAGCCAAAAATAATAAATAAATAAACAAATGTATTTAAAAAGATAATAGGCAAAACATACATTTTGCCAAAGGAGATACATGAATGGCTAATGAGCACATGAGAAGTTATTCATCATTAGCCATTAGGAAAAAACAAATTAAACCCACAATGAGATGCTACTTCACGTCTACCAGAATAACCAAAATAAAAAATACTGACAATACCAAGTGCTGGTGAGGATGTAGAGCCCTGACTCTCCTCATACACTGCTGGTGGGGATGCAAAATGCTTCCAACCACACTCTGGAAAACAGTTTGGCAACTTCTTATCAAGTTAAACATACATCCACCCTATTACCCCAAAACTCCACTTCTAGGATTCACCCAAGGGAAATGAAAACATAGCCCCCCCAAAAAAACGCATATATGCAAAAAATTTTATAGCAACTTTATTCATGATAGCACCCAGCTGGAAACAACTCTAATGCCTATGAACAGTTGAATGGATTAATTGCAGTATTTCATATAATGAGTATATTTCCAGGTACTCGGCAATAAAAGGAAGAAACTACTCCTACATGCAACAATTTCTGTGTATCTCAAAGGCACTGTGGTGAGCAAAATAGGTCAGGCACAAAAGAGGACACACCATCGGATTCCATTAAGACAAAAATTCAAGAACAGGCAGAACTAATCTATAGGAAGGGAGAGCAGAGCAGTGCTTGTCTAAGGCAAGGTTAGGGTGGGGAGGAGGGCTGACTGCAAAGTGGCACAATGGATGGTGACAGGTGATGGAAATGTGCTGTATCCTGACTGTGGTGGTAGTTACATGAGTATAAAGTCACCAAGCTGTACACTTAAAATGGGTATATTTTCCTGTTTGTAAAATATACCTCAGTAAAATTGATTTTAAAAATAAAAAATCACAAGAGAAACAGCATTATATAGTAATAAAAGAAATTGGAAGGGGCTTCCCTGGTGGCACAGTGGTTGAGAGTCCGCCTGCCGACGCAGGGGACGCGGGTTCGTGCCCCAGTCCGAGAAGATCCCACATGCCGCAGAGCAGCTAGGCCCGTGAGCCATGGCCGCTGAGCCTGTGCGTCCGGAGCCTGTGCTCCACAACGGGAAAGGCCACGAGGTCACAACGGTGAGAGGCCCACGTACCGCAAAAAAAAAAAAAAAACAAAAAGAAATTGGAAGGAATCTGAACTTTGAAAAAAATGGATAATAAATTATCATATATTCACTAAGTGGAAAACTATATAGCAGTAAAAATGAATGAGCCAGATTGAGCATACACATCAATATAGACAAAACTCAAAAACGTAAGACTGAGTGAAAAAAATCAGGCTCCAGAAGAATACATGCAATGTGATGCTATTTATTTAAGATGTAATCACATGTAAAGCAATTTCATACATTGTTCAAAGATCCATACATATGTGATAAATGCATGAATAAGAGCATGGGGATGATAAACACCGAATTCAGGAAAATACTTATGTGGGGAAGGAGGAGTATGGAGGGCAGGAGTGGGGCTTCAAACAGGACTGATCAAATTTTTTATTTCTTAAATTTGAGTAGTACATGGGTGGTTCTTGTATTATTCTTTATGTTGTTTGTGTGTTTTAAAGATTTCATAGGAAGACAAACAAACAGCAAACTAACGAAAACCTAAACCCCAAGAGTGACCACTCAGAGTTGGGAGAGAGCCTAGCTGGTATCAGGAGATCTGAGCCTCAGTCCGGTTTGTCCATGGATTTCATGTTCCAACGTGGCAAAGTCACTTCTCTCAGGATGAGAAGCAAGAGCCTCATTCTGGAAAAGAAGAGAAAGCATCAGTCTTGGGCAGCAGGGGAGTGGTCGTGCGAGGAACCGGCCTTGCGCTTAATGCACGTCAGCGTCCTTTCTTTGCTTCTCCAGCTGCGGTGACCTGCAAGCTGGCACCGGAGCCGGGTCGTGGATGGGGAGAGCCATCGGGGAGGGGCGTCGGGCGGTTACAGCTGGAGGCAGTAGGGCCAGGGGAGAGGGGGGTGCTCCACTGCGTCCAGAGTCCAAGGACTCCGGGCAGACCCCCCAGTGAGCGAACCGAGTCCTCACCGCGGGTTGTGCCCGGGTTCTCAGCCTCCGTGGTCTTCAGTCACCGAGCTAAGGGGCCCACGACAGCGAGGGGCATTTCTTTCCGGACCCCTGAGGACCGGGCTCCGGAGCAAAGCTGCCAGGTCTAGAGCGCATTGTTTTAAGAACCACGCAGAAGGAGCTTCCAGTTACTGTGACTCACTGGGTGCCAGGCTTCATGCTCTTCCATCTTCACTACTGCCCTAATGCAGAGAGGGAAAGTGACCTGCCTAAGGTCACACCACAGGTGATTGTAGCTTATTACTTGTATATCCTTAAGCAAGTTACTTAACCTCTCTGGGTCCAGTTTTCCTATGGGTAGAGTGGGTGCAAAATTATGTGTGTATCTGGAAGACTCCATACCAAAGTATTAAGAGATATTTCTACCTGGTGAGGTAATGGGTGATATTTTTTCTTTGGGTTTATCTATATTTTCTAATTTGTTGTTTTATAATAAATACGTACATATTTAATTATTTTTATTTTTATTAAGAGAGTAACACTGCACAGAGTTGTGAGGACTGAAGGAGACTATGAAAAGCACAGAGTTCTAGTTCACAGTGTTCTCCATAAATGTGAGTTCTCCCTGCTTACTCTTCCCTCCTACACTTTCCTTCCCCTCTGGTTGGAGACTCTGGCCCCCAGACCTCAGGTTGGGAGGAAGGAGGGGTCTGTTTACTAGCTGTGTGGCTTTGGATAAATCACTTGACCTCTCTGAGTCTCAGTTACCTTCCCTGCCGAATGGGAAGAAAAACACCTACCTCAAAGAAAGTTTTCAAGGACTATATGACATGCAAGATGGGAAACTGCCTGGCACATAGTAGGTCTGCAGTAAGTGTCTGTAGGAAGAAACATGACACATATGATGAAGGAACAGGCATTAGAGTAGGTTCTAGACCAGAAGAGGTAGAAGATTTTCGCATAGATTCCAAAGAGCCCAAGGGGTCCATTGATAGAGTTCAGCAAGGGAGAGGTCCATGAAGTTGTATTGAAAAAGATTACATCCTTGTTTTCACTACCCCTAAGTCAAATTTAGCATTTCCTTCTATCATGCATGTAAGCAACAAATCACAGTAGTATTAGCAGAACCTGTGACTTTGTCACCAATAGAAATCAGTTATTTTTGTATTGCATTACAGTAGCAATATCTTGAAATACTGTTTACACTCATTCACCATCTCAAAGTTACAATAGTTAATAGACGAATCTCTCTATCTCATTATTTAATATGTTAAAAAAGAACTAATTCACCAAATAACTATTTTGATAATGATTCTACATAATTGGTATCCTTTGTAATCCTAAGTAATTTACTTTTTGTAGTTAAAAATATTCTTCTGAATAGGGGACCATAGTTTTCATCAGACTGCCAGAGAGGACCCTTGGCTAGACAGACATGGATACTAGTCCTGCCTGGGCCACTGGCTGCTTTGTGACATTGGCCTTGTTATTTCTCTCAGGGGCCCCATCATCCCTGCTTGGCTCACTCCACAGGGTTGCTGGAGGAACAAATTAATTCTTGGCTGGAAAAGGGATTTGGAAACTGTTGACAGCTTCCCAATTTTGCCAAAAGCCAGAGCAGAGTGCTTTGCACCTCACAGCTGAATCCCATGTCTCCAGGAGACCCCAATCCTTTCCACAGGACTCCACCCTTTCTCTTTGCTCTCCATCTAATAAAGAGGCCAAAGTGCACCTCCATTAAAGTAGTCATAGAGTTCCCAGTTTCCAGAGATTCACAGCCTAGGGGAGGAATTTTCTGGAGGATAATAACAATTCCTTCCAGTTTTCATATTTGACCTTACAGTGACCCTTGAAGACACTACCCCCTCAAAACTCTTCCCTTCTCCTTCAGAGGGTGATCCCTCTGTGGCCATGGTTCCTGAATTTCCCCCTTCACTGCCGTGTCCTGTCATCATCTGTCCGACTCCCCCACTATACAGTGTTTCTCAAGGGCAGACCCAGATCTGATCTCTCTCAGGGGCCCCAGAGCCCAGGTCAAGGGCATGGCACACATCAGTATCTGAGGAGCTGACCTGGATGAAGAAAAGGAACCTGAAGCACAGAGAGAAAAAGCAGAGAAGGGGTAGAGCTAGGGCTTGAGCCCAGATGCCCTGATGCCCATATTTTATCCCATACACACTGAAAGCAAGGGATGGAGGAATTAGGGACTCCCAAGGCATCACATTAGCTATTTCCTACTCTACCCACTGCAGTGAGAAATGAGGAGAGCTAAATATTTTGTAATCTTGAGTGAGTCCCTGCCCATCTGTACAATGGGAGGTGTCAGATTCAGTGGCTTTCAAACCTTTTTGACCTGACTCAAAATAAGAAATGCATTTTACATTGTGATCTGGACCACAGTACACAGAGACACATGTAAATGAAACAAACATTTTATGGAAGAATACTTAACTTTGCTATTTGCAGTGTGCATTTTCTATTCCATTAATTTTTTTTTTTTAATGCCAGCTGTAACTCAGTAACTGATTACATGACCCATAGGTCATTTTCAACCCCAACACTCTGTGATTGGCTGAATGGGAAATATTGACAACTAAAGTTCAGCAGTCCCTAGTCCTTGTTCGGTGTAATTGGGCCATACTGTGCACCTGTCAGAGCCTGGGTTTCCCCAGTGTACCCTGAGAGGACAGACAGGCAGGCTCCAAAGGCTTCATACAGTTCCTTCAGACTGTGGTTCTCTGATCCTAGTGAGAACACCGACCTTGTGATCTGGAAATGATGTTTGAGAACGGAGAGGTGTGTTGGCTTTGCTTCCTGCTGGGTGGAGTTACCATCTGGACATCCACTAACCCCCTTGTCCTAGGCCAGTGTGGCAGAGAGTATGAACAGGGGAGCGTGAACATGTCAGTGCATGAGTTAGCTGCTCAGGGAAAGGAAGTGGCAGGCAAGGAAGCCAGATGATGACAACATATAAAAGTCACTGGAAAAGAGGCTCTGCAAGAACCCCAGAAAGAGCAAAGGCTTGGGAACAAGACAGACCCACGTTAAAATCCCATGGGGGGCTTCCCTGGTGGCGCAGTGGTTGAGAGTCCGCCTGCCGATGCAGGGGACGCGGGTTCGTGCCCCGGTCCGGGAGGATCCTACATGCCGCGGAGCGGCTGGGCCCGTGACCCATGGCCGCTGGGCCTGCGCGTCCGGAGCCTGTGCTCCGCAACGGGAGAGGCCGCAACAGTGAGAGGCCCGCGTACCAAAAAAAAAAAAAAAAAAAAAAAAAAAAAAAAAAAATCATAAAAAAAAAAAAAAAAATCCCATGGGCTTTAAGAGCCCTGGAAAATGACTTTAATTTGACCCTAAGCTCTCATTTATAAAATGAGTATGAAAACCCCTGGTCCTCTGGGTTGTTGTGAAGGTTAAGTGAGGTCGTGCATTGATCATCCCTATACTGACCCTACTGTGTGGTCCATGGCAGGTCCCCTGTCTGTGTCCTGCACTAGCCTGGGGCTGCCCCGCACAGCGCCTAGCACAAGGGCGGGTGCTCAGCGCAGATGTGGAATTCAAGCCGGTGGCCTCGATTCCCGCTCTGCCACCCCGGACATGCGCTGTCTCTCTGAGCACCCAGCGCCCTAGTGTATAAACTGGGAACGTAGTGGGGCCGGTGGGGGACGCTGGCAGAGACGCGGGCGGCTCCCTTTTCCCGGCTCCCGCCCGCCTTCCCGCCGCTCTCCACGCCCTCCTCCTCCCTCTCTCTCCCTCCTCCATCTCCCCTCCTGAAGAGCCCTGTCGGCGTACCTGGTCGCCTCCCTCCGTACTCGGGGACTCTAGGTCTCTAACCGCTGCGTTTCCGCGCCCCTCGCTGTGTCTTCCTCGTCTCTGCGTCAATCTCTGCTTATCTCTGCCTCTCTCCTTGTATCCTTCTCGTGCTCAGTTCTGTCTCCGTCCGTTCGTCTCTCAGCGGCCGTCTTCTGCTGCGGCTTCCGCGATCACAAGTACTGCAGCGACGCCCCGCACAGCTTCTTCCCCTGCGAGCACAGCTACATGTGGTGGCTCAGGTACCGGCCCTGGCCCTAACCCCACCTAGAACCCCACTCCAGTCTTAGCCCCCGTGCTCCATCCTCGGCCCAGCCGCCTGCTAAAGTCTCAATCCTCATCCAGGTGCCCACCACAACGTCAGCACCGACACCCACCCAGTCGTTACCCTCTCAGGCTCTCGCCCTGTCACCAGCCCAGCTCCCCCTGCGGCCGCTTCTCCGCTCCATTCCCCCATTTTGACCCAACCATTATTCAGATCCATCCTTGAACCTTACACCAACTCCACCCTGAAAAGCCTTCACTTCGTCTCCACTCCAAACATCATCATCCACCACCCTCAACCCAACCTCAAACTACATAACAAGCCCCAGCCTAACAGCAAACTCCCATCTTGCAGCCTTCACAGGATACCCAGACTCCTCCCTTATCCAAGTACCCACCAGGGTCCCCTCCCTAATGCCATCATCAGCCTCATCCCTGACCTAACCCACTCCCCAGTACTTACTCTATCAGCAGCCCTAACCTCCGCCTCAGTCCTCCCTGCAAGCCCACCTCAGCTCTCTTCCTCACCCCAACTCCAAACATTATCTAGACCTACATTCAAACCTCACTCTCAAGCCTTAATACCTCACCTGATGCTACACCCCAACTCAACCCGAGCCTCAGCCCAACCTCAATTCTTTTGTTCCCCCTCATATTTAGTCATTCTTTCAGCCACCCCTTCCTGAGGCCTTAGCAATCCCAGACCCTGTGGTGAGTTCTGACCTAAGGCAGAAGACCAAAGACTCAGAGTTGCCTCCAACTTCATAATGAGGCAAGGACATGATGCCACAGCAGAAGCCAGATCGGTGTAATTTGGGTGAATCCCCACCACAGGACCTCAGTTTCCCCACTAGTTCAGAGAAGCAGGTGGTTAGGCCAGTGCTGACATTCCTGGAACCCAAGTGTGGGACTGAGAGGGTAACAGGTCTCAATCTCTGTGGGTCTCCAAAGGCCTCACCCAGAGAATAAGACCTGACCCTGAGCCTGCTCTGGGAAACAGGCATCAGCGAAAATGGAGTGGGCTGCCTCAGTAGACAGTGATCTTCCTGTCTCTGGAAGTATGTGACCAGAGGCTGTATGCCTGCTGGGTGGGAAAGGACAGTCTGCCTCTGAAACCTCTCTGAGCCTCTCTCTTTTCATCTATCAGATGGGGAGGATGATTTCTGCCTAGGGCAAGGACCAAATGAGATCAAGAGGTAAAATCAACTTGGCATATGCCACTAACAATTACAGATATTATTGGTTTTCTAGACCGCTCAATCTGTAATTCCAAAGGATCTTCAGATGGCCAGGTTTTCAGATACTGCACATTTGGCTGCTGTCACTTGGGGAATTATATTCATATATTCTCTGTTCATCCATATTTTCATTCATTCATTATAGCCTTTGCTTTGTGCCAGGTGCTAGGCTAGGCATTAGAGACACAGAAATCAATGATTCCCTCTCTGAGGAGTTCACAGTCCATTTAAAGAGATATGACGTGCATCTAAAATATAACAATGGAGTATTTGCTGAAGACCCACTGTGTACTTAGTACTGAGCTGAGTATTGAAATATGACAGCGCTGACCTCCCTTTGAGGTATGGAAGCAGTGTGGAGCGTTGGGGCTGGTTAGAACCTGGTCCAAACTTTGGCTCTGTCCCTTATTAGCTATGTGAATTTGGGCAAATTATCTCCGAGTCTCTTTTGTTATCTTTAAAATGGCAATAGTAATACCTGTCTCATGGAATTATTGGGAGGATTAAGTGCAATAATGCATGTGAAAGTGACTAGTGCATATAGTAGGTGCTCAATAAAAGGGAGTTCCCTTTCCCTGGTTCATAGGTGGGGAAAGTGATGCTCAGAATATGAAAGAGAATTGTCCAAGATCTTCCAACAACGTCATGGTACACTGAGATTTAAAGAACATTACCTAACACCATCCAAGGGCTAGATGCATTCACACATTCACAACCCTGGCACATCTTCTCTCCATCTTACAGATGAGAAAACTTGAAAGAGGTTAAGTTACTATCTTAGAGTACCCCAGTGAGAGGAAGTGGCAGAACTGGGATGAAAACTCAGGCTTGTCTGGTCCCAAGCCCAGGCTTGAGCTGCTGCACAAATGTCTAAATCTAGCCTGGCTCTCATAACCTGCTCTACTCAGATCACTTGAAAAGATACTCACTGACCTTCTGCTGTCTTCTGGACACTGTTGTAGCACTTGGAGACACAGAGATGAGTAAACTCCTCAGCACCCAGCCAGGATCCCATCCCACTACTACCACCCCCTTCCCTATATACCCCTTGGGGTCCCTCTCCTTGCCTTGGACCCTCTTGAGACATAGAGTGCTTTAGTGGCTCAGACAGTGAGCTAGAGGGTTGGATGGGGTGATCTCTGAGGTCACATTGCATGTTGTGTGCTTCCATTCTATGACCCCAAGGGCAGCTGAAAGGTTCTAGCCTGCAGGGCTGACTCTTCCTAGGCATGGCTATAATATAGTTCATAAACATCACAGACAATTGCAAAGTGGAGGAGGGAAACTGGGGTCCTCAGGACATTAAATGATCAGTATACTCCAAACCCTGAAACAACCCTTCCGGCATGGGATGTCAGAGCCCCACCATTGCAGGGTGGAGAACTTGTTTTGTTCTGGACTCCATTTGGCCCTTTTCATGAAAGCTGGCCCTTAAAAACATGAAAATCAGCAGGTAAACACTGTTCCCTCGGGTAGTGCTCAAGAAGAATTGCTGTCTTTAAAAGCATGTCTCAGGACTTCCCTAGTGGCACAGTGGTTAAGAATCCACCTGCCAATGCAGGGGACATGGGTTTGAGCCCTGGTCCAGGAAGATCCCACATGCTGCGGAGCAGCTAAGCATGTGCACCACAACTACTGAGCCTGTGCTCTAGAGTCCATGAGCCACAACTACTGAAGCCCGCGCGCCTAGAGCCCGTGCTCCGCAATGAGAGAAGCCACTGCAATGAGAAGCCCATGCACCGCATCGAAGAGTAGCCCTCGCTCACCGCAACCAGAGAAAGCCCACGTGCAACAATGAAGACCCAATGCAGCCAAAAATAAATAAATAAAATAAATAAATTTATTTTTAAAAAAAGCATGTCTCAGGAAATGAAGACTCCCTGTGGAAATGCAGCTGGTGCTATCACATGTCTGGCTGACTTTCCAAACATCCTTTATCAGTAGTTCTGTTTTACTTTTTTTTTTTTTTTTGCGGTACGTGGGCCTCTCACTGTTGTGGCCTCTCCCGTTGTGGAGCGCAGGCTCAGCGGCCATGGCTCAGGGGCTTAGTTGCTCCGTGGCATGTGGGATCTTCCCGGACCAGGGCACGAACCCGTGTCCCCTGCATCGGCAGGCGGAGTCTCAACCACTGCACCACCAGGGAAGCCACAGTAGTTCTGTTTTTTATCAGGATGTGAGCCAAAGGTAGCAGCCTTGCTGGAGGGCAGAACTGGTGGTCAGGCACTGTATATACACTATCTCATTTAATCTTTATGGACACTTGATGATATAGTAACTTTTATGAATGAAAAAAATGAAGCTCAAAAGGTGAAGGATTTTTCAGCTAAATGTGAGAGAACCAGGATTCACACTTAGAACTGTCTGACTGAAAAACCCTAACAAAGGGGCTTCCCTGGTGGCGCAGTGGTTGAAAGTCCGCCTGCTGATGCAGGGGACACAGGTTCGTGCCCCAGTCTGGGAAGATCACACATGCCGCAGAGCCGCTGGGCCCGTGAGCCATGGCCGCTGGGCCTGCGCATCCGGAGCCTGTGCTCCGCAACGGGAGAGGCCACAACAGTGAGAGGCCTGCGTACCGCAAAAAAAAAAAAAAAAAAAAAAAAAAAAAAAAACCCTAACAAATGTTAGGCCCTCCCTCCAGTTCTTTCCTAGAAGTCATAGTGGATTACCTATCTTTCAGAGTCATAGATCTGTGAAATCCTAGAAGGCTAGCAGCTCTTCAATCCAATTTCCCACCATAGGCAGGAATCTAACTTCATTGAAAGGTGGATTCATCCAGGTCTTGTGCAAACCTGTCCGACAATAGGAAACTTACCACCTCTTGAGGCAGTACATTCACCATGGGAAAACTCTGATCATTTGAGTTTATCTTATACTGAGTACAGATTTTCCCCCTAGGACCCTCCCTTGTTGTTCCCAGCTCTGTCCTTGGGAGCTTGTTCCTCCGTTCCGAGACAGACCATCAGAGCAGTGCCCACTACCTGACTGACCGCTGATCTGGAATATATCCCTCCAGTTTTCTCACCCGCTCCTCAAAGGATCCTACTTTTACAGGGCTTTTTCCAGCTAGGTGCCCATGGATGCCCCTTGTAAAGGGTGTGGTCCCAACCTGAGCACGAGTCTTCCAGATAACAGCCTTATAAACAGTGAGTGTATCTCAAGAAAGGAGATAATACTTAGTTAAATAGTAAACTAAAAAGTAGTAAACTAGTCCTAAAGAACTAAAAAGTACTATACGCTCAATGTGGAAAATGTTGAAAGGACAGGAGAAACAAAAAAGGAAAGCAACCGTGAGAAATCCAGTATCTTAGCTTGGGCTCCCCAGAAGACTTGGAAACAAGGATTTGAGGGCAAGTAGTTTATATGACCAGCAATCCTAGAAAATACTGGTACAGGGTGGGGAAGTGAGATGGGAAAGGGAAGGAGCTAATGATGGTGTTACCAAGCAAGTCACCACCAAGGGCCACCAGCGCTTAAACTGCTGAACTCTGCCAGCCAGTGTAGAACTTACTCTCAGAGTCATCCCATCTGAGGGCCAGGAAGCTGGGTATTTACATACCAATTTCTTTCAGTCATTGACTGTGTGCTGGAGGGAGAAGAGGGGCATTAATTTTCCTGTACTTTTGACCTGTTCAACGTGCAGACAGAGACTGTTCTGGGCCCAATAAAGCCCTCAGACAAAGAGATACATTTGCGGGATTTTGAAACCCTGGCCAGAATATTCCACAACTGTAAGACCCAATGGGACACAGACAGGACATCCACAGCCTGTGCTACTCCCAGAGACAGCCCGTTAGCATTTTAGTGTATTTACATCCAACCGTACCTATGTTATGTTATGCATGTATATGTTATGTTTATTTATTTAAGTTAGGACTACACTATATAATTAGTAGTGGGTCCTGCTTTTTTCACTTAACATTATCTCATCAGAATTTATCCTTACGAAATTGAGCTATTTGTAATGAGGTGGATACACCTAGAGTCTGTCATACAGAGTGAAGTAAGTCAGAAAGAGAAAGACAAATACTGTATGTTAACACATATATATGGAATTTAAGAAAAAGAAATGTCATGAAGAACCTAGGGGTAAGACAGGAATAAAGACACAGACCTGCTGGAGAACGGAGTTGAGGATATGGGGAGGGGGAAGGGTGAGCTGTAACAAAGCGAGAGAGAGGCATGGACATATATACACCACCAAACGTAAGGTAGATAGCTAGTGGGAAGCAGCCGCATAGCACAGGGATATCAGCTTGGTGCTTTGTGACCACCTGGAGGGGTGGGATAGGGAGGGTGGGAGGGAGGGAGACGCAAGAGGAAAGAGGTATGGGAACATATATATATGTATAACTGATTCACTTTGTTATAAAGCAGAAATTAACACACCATTGTAAAGCAATTATACCCCAATAAAGATGTTAAAAAAAAAAGAATTTATCCTTGATCTTAAATATTATTTGAAAACATGTTTTTAATGGCTCTATACTATTCCACTGCAGGGATATCCAATAATTTATTTAGCCTTGGGGAAACACACTCTCCAAAGCTCTAAGGTGTTTCTGTTTAGTGGAAGTTAGCCATCAGCTAGCTGGGAGTGAAATCCAACAGAAATGGCAAGGGCAGGAATCTGAGGCTGGGGTCAGGGCTGGGAGTGGTGCAGAAAAGCTGCAGGAATCACAGGCAGAAAGGGCACACAAACAATCCTGGTGCTACCTATCCCCTCCTATTGGGAGAACATCCCACAGTGTTTGACACAAAGTAGGTACTCAATAATAGTTACTAAGTGCCTACTATGTGCTGGAGCTTGTACAAGGAGAGAAAAAAGCCAGTTAAACATGGTCTCAGTCTCGCTACAAAGAACACATGAGGAATATGTTGAACTTCTATGCACCAAGAATATTACATCTATCATTCATCCTCACTACCACCTGTGAGGTGCTGTGTTTTGATCATCCTCACTTTTCCGACAAAGAAGCTGAGGCTCAAAAGGCTAAGTAATTTCATCAAGATCTCACATCGAGTTAGGTACAGACCTGGGTCCTAAACTAGGTGGGTCTGTAAGAGTTCCAAAGCTCTTTGTTCTTTCCCTACCACATTGGGCTGCCTGACCAAGTAGGAAGTGCTAAAGGCCCAGAGTAGGTGTCCTGGCTGGGTGGGCCTGGCCTGGAAGAAGAAGAGAAAAAGAGGACCCAGGAAAGCGTTGAGGAGGAGACATTTGAGATGGGCTTTCAAGGACAGGTGAAATTCTGATGTGGGGAGATGATGGGAGAGATCATGTGAAACAGGAAAGACAGTGGACCCCAAAATGAGCCAGAAGGTAGTTGTCTGGAGACCAGGTGACCAAGGCCTGACTTGGGGCAGAGGCAGTGAGGTTGTGGGGTGAGGGACCAGCAGCAGGGAGGTGTTCTAGACATGGAGTCCACACTGGTGTGATGACCCACTAGAGACTGGGTCAGAAATTACCTTGAAGCTGGAAGGGCAGCGGGTATTGAACTAAGGCCTGCTATGTGTCTTGATTTTTGATAAATTTATTTATTTTTGCCTGCATTGGGTCTTTGTTGCTGCGTGCAGGCTTTCTCTAGTTGCGGCGAGCAGGGGTTACTCTTCGTTGCAGTACGCAGGCTTCTCATTGTGGTGGCTTCTCTTGTTGCGGAGCATGGGCTCTAGGCACGCGGGCTTCAGTAGTTGTGGCACGTGGGCTCAGTAGTTGTGGCTCACGGGCTGTAGAGCACAGGCTCAGTAGTTGTAGCGCACGGGCTTAATTGCTCTGCGGCATATGGGATCTTCCTGGACCAGAGCTTGAACCAGTGTCCCCTGCATTGGCAGGCAGATTCTTAACCACTGCGCCACCAGGAAAGTCCCTTGATTTTTAAGAAACAGCAGTGTGGGGAGGGCTCTTTAAGATCATCTCTAGCTTCCTGGGGTGGGAGCAGGTTGAGGAAAGGAGAGGAGAAGAAAGGGAACACATACTGAGTCCCAACTACATGGTGACACTGAGCCATGTCAAGTTATGTACGTGGTGAGTACTTGCCACATAGTTGATGCTCTTTCCCATGCTTACGCCCAGAAAACCTGTTTAAGGCAAGGAGAGACAGAACAAAAGTTAAAGTCGGCTGACTCCTATAACACCTACAATACTTCTCTTATAACATGCTGCTTCCCAAGTCCTTTCCTGACCCTCTGCTCCCTTATGGTTTTCTCTCCCTAGTATTGGTGCTCTTGTGGGCCTGTCCATAGCAGCAGTGGTCCTCCCGGCCTTCATTGTCACCGCCTGTGTGCTTTGTTACCTGTTCATCAGCTCAAAACCCCACACAAAGTTGGACCCAGGATTAAGCTTACAGACTACAAGTAAGAAAGAGGTCACATGATTTCCTTGTATTCAGCAGGTTAGCACCTTTGCAGAGGGGAGATATTTAGAAATTATGTTCGGAACGTTTGCCTCAAAAGTGTTTCTGGAATATTCTGAAGCAGCAGCACATTTCTCAGGAGATTCATGATATGAACATTTCCATCCCAAACTCTTCCATGTGCTCATTGTTAATCAAAATAATTTGATTATAGTCAGCATCCTATTTGTTACAGGAAGATGTTATTAAACATCCTACAATATATAGGACAGCACCCTACAATAAGGAATTATCTGACCCAGAATGTCAATAGTGCTGATGTTGAGAAACCCTAGAATAGAGACTCCAGAAACAGACTAATTAAAGAATATAATAACATGAATAAAATGTTTAATTTTAAAAATGAGGGAAATATTGGCAAATTTGCCTACATCAAATACAAATAGACATCAAATACAAATAATACAAAAGATACCATACATAAAGTTAAAAAACAAGTGGTGGACTGCAAAGATATAAATACACACACACGGTCAACCCTAATTATTTGCAGATTCCATACTTGTGAATTTGCTACTTGCTAGAATTAATTTGTAACCTCAAAAATCAATACTTTCAGTGTTTTTGAGGTCATGTGCAGATGTGGATGTACACAGAGCAACAAAAAATTTGAGTTGCCCTATCACACACATTCTCAGCTGCGGTTGAACAAGGAAGGCCGTGCTCTGCCTTCTTGTTTCCGCTCTTATACAGTAAACAAGTGTCCTTTTCGTGGTATATTTAGTGCCACATTTTTATGATTTTTGTTGGCGGTTTCGCTGTTGAAAATGACCCCCAAATTAATGCTGAAGTTCTGTCTAGTATTCCTCAGTACAGGGCTCTCATGTGCCTTATGGAAAAAATACATGTGTTCAGTACACTTTGCTCAGAAAGGAGGTATAGTGCTGTTGGCCATGAGTTAAATGTTAATGAATTAGCAATATATATTAAATAAGGTGTTTTTAAACAGAAACACACACAAAACAAAGTTATATATTGATTGACGACAAAAATGTGACCAGAGGCTCACAGGAACCTAACTTTGTATTTCCCCAAGGAGCAATAATTCAGTATTCGCTAATTCAGTGTTTGTGGTGACTTTTTAGAACATAACTACAGCGACTAATGAGAATCAACTGTATCTAAAATAGAGACAGGATTGATATCAAGAATATATAAGTATATCTTTGAACAAGTGAGAAAAACATAATCCACTAAAAAATACAAATGCCCAACACACATGAAAAGATGCCCAACCTTACTAATAATCAGGAGAATGCAATTTAAGGATGACATACCTTTTTTAAAAATGATTACATTGGCAAAACTCCAAAAATGGATCACATTAATAGCGAGAAGGTTACATGGGGGAATGGATACTCTCATATACCACTGATAAGAATAAATTGGTAAAACCACTTTGTAGAGCAATTTGGCACTATCCATTTAAACTAAAAATGTACATACCCTATAACTCAGTAATTCCACTTTTCTAATTATCTGCCTTAGAGATATAGTTGCACTAGGAGAGGACTTGTAAAGATGGATTCCATGACAGCTTGTCACACTGGAAACAAACTAAATGTCCATCAGTAGAGGAATAATAAAATATGATACTGCAGTTAAAAGGAGTGAATTAGCTCTAAATAGACCATCTCATTTTCTTTTCACAATAACCAGGCAGAGTACAGAACTTATTACTATCCATTTTACAGATCAGGAAACGGAGGCCTCAGTCACCTAGTGAGTGAGTGACAGAGCCAACTCCACCTCCACCTTCCTTCCTCCCCTTATCCCTGTGCTGAGAAAGGGAAGTCCCTACTTTATGCCAGATACCATTTGAAACTTTACATGCACTATCTTGTCTAATTTTCCAAACTACCCCAGTGAGGTAGGTGTTATTATCACCCATGTTACAGATGTGAAAACCAGGTTCCAGGGAGGTCAGATAACTAGCCCAAGGGGTCACAGTTTGTAAATTGCAGAGCTGGAATTCAAATATGTGTGTTTTTCTGCCTCCAAAGTCCTACTCTTTCTACCTCACCAGGCCAGGTGTGTGGGGTGCTTCTGCCTGTGCCCTGCTCCCTTCATCTCTCCCCACCCTGTCCCCTGTAGCCTTTCTAACTCAAGGGAACACAGTTCACCTGTCTGTCGATCCTGTGAATGAAAACCACCCTCCTGCTTTTCACTGCTCAGCCATCAGCTGGGTTATTCAGTCACCAGGGTTTGACGCAGCTTGTGTTCTTGCTATTTGCTTCTTATTTTTCGGATGGAAAATGCATATCCTGACTATTCACTAAATGACAGTTTTGGGCTCTCTCTGTCTTTTGCCCAAACTCAGCTCTTAGCACCTCCCTTTTTTCTTCATTAAGTGCTGTCCTCTCCTTCCTCTGAACCCACAGCATCAACCCAGGAGCCTCTTGTCCCTCCTGCATCTGAGACGTTTACAGGCCACTACCTTACACTCATCAGAGCTTGCCCCCTGACACAGACTTTCATCTGTTTCCATCTCCTTCTCTGGTAGGACATGTAGAGAGATCCTTAGCCCCATTATACAGGAGAGGAAATCAAGGCTCAGCCAAGGGAAGTGAATGGCCAAGTCGACACAGCTGGTGAGCGTGTACTGCTGGGATGTCAACCCCGATCTCCTGACTCTAAAGCCCACGCTCATTGCACATGGTACCTGGGGTCCTGATCTCTGAGTCTGGGGGCAGGGACGGGATGGGGAGTTCCTTGGCAAGAGCAGAGTGGAAATAGAACAGAGCTTCTGAAAACAGGCTCCTTCTGCTGCCCAGATGTTCTGTACTGTCCCATTACCCCCACCCTACCCCATCCCTCAAACTTGGGATGCAACAAAGACCGTAAACTGTTTTATTCTCGTACTTTGTGAGGAACTAGCTTGATCAGAAGGCTGACCGAGCTTCTACGTTCGTGCTAGGCACTATGCCAAGGACTTTAAACATATTATCCCATTTAACCCATTCAACTACTCTACCAGGTGGTTATTATCAATCCTGTTTTACAGATGAGGTGAGTGAGGTAAGTGTGGAATTGATATTCCAACCTAGGTACCTTTAATAAGAGACAAAAAGTGGGGGAAAAAAAAGAAAGACAAGAGTTCAGTTCTCATCCTCCTCTGAAAAGTGTTGGTGGGGATATCATTAATCAACCATTCTCACTAATTCATAGGGCTCCTAGAAATCAAGTCTGATGTTCTCACTGTATCAATGGGTTGCTGAGGCCCAGAAAGGGACATTCATGTGCCCAAGGTCACCCAGGCAACTGGCCAAGCCTTTGCCTCCTGGGCCAAAGATCTTTTCCTGTAGCAGGTGCTCTTACCTTCCACGTTCCACTTCCTTGGAGCCCACTGCTTTTTATTGTTTTTGTTTTTTGCGGTACGCAGGCCTCTCACTGTTGTGGCCTCTCCCGTTGCGGAGCACAGGCTCCGGACGCACAGGCTCAGCGGCCATGGCTCACGGGCCCAGCTGCTCCACGGCATGTAGGATCTTCCCGGACCGGGGCACGAACCCGCGTCCCCTGCATCAGCAGGCGGACTCTCAACCACTGCGCCACCAGGGAAGCTCTGCTTTTTAATTAACCACACTTGGGGAGGTAGTACCCATGACCCAAACAAGCCTCAGTGATGGGTCAGTCTTGACTCATCTCCAAGCAGGGAGAGAATCTGAGAACTCCTTTCCTGGCTGGTCACTACAGGCTAAGCTCCCAGGTAATGGGGGGACTGGCCGAAAGGTCCCTGGAGAAAGGTAGGAAAGCATAACCCTGGGCTGGGTTGTCAGAGAACCTGGCTCTAATCCTGGCTTTGTCACTCTCATTGTGTGGCCTTAAGCAAGTCACTTCTCTCTGGGCCTCAGTTTACTCTGTAAAATGTGTACAATAATACCCACCAAGAAAGCTGTAAACCTAGAGGTGATGCTTACATAGGAGCTACTTAGTCTCTGATACATGGTAGACTTTTAACAATGAGTAACCCTCATTTTTATTATTATTAGGCACTTAGAGTTTTACATGTTAGTCTCCTCAACCTGTCTGTTAATATCTCAAATATAGGAACCATGTCTTAAGCACCTTTGTATCCCCAGCACCTAACAGAGTTCCTAACCTATACTAAGGGTATGCTTGCTCTGTGGAAAGAGCCCAAGCTTTGGAATCGAGCAGAATGGAAAGTGTATCCTGGATCCAATAAATACCTGTGTCAGTGCTAACCTTCTCTGTCTGGGCCTCAGTTATTTATCTATAACATGGAATAATAACACCCACCTCAGAGACTTGTTAGGAGAATCAGATAAGATTGTTGTACCGGCGTGTTTTAGCCAAACATGGATCTTATTGTAACTTGAAAATTGAACTTTTTATATTTGCCTTTAAGCATCCTCCTTTCCAAGTGCCTCTTGGCTAGCACCTTTGTAAGACAGAACTCCCTCCCCCAGGCTTCAGGCACCACTGAGGGATTTTAATAGCTTTCATTATATATTAGCCAGAGGAAGAGGCAGAAATATATATGCGTACTCAAGAGTTGGACCATTGCCTATTCCACTGGTTTCCCTGGAAGGGAATTGAAGGGTTGTGGAACTGAAGGCCCTGGGATACATATGTGAGGGAATCCATGGGATCTGGGAAAGATAATCACATAAAAAAGACATGCTGGGTCCACAAGTTCAGTATGAACCTGCATTGTGATGTATCTGCCAAAAAAGGGTGAGTGGAAGCTCAGATTACATTAACAGAATTATAGAGTCTGGAAGCAAGAGCATGACGGTCCTTCTTTACTCGCAGTTGAATAGAATGCATCAGCTGTCACAGCTCAGAGGTAACATTTTAGCATCCACTCCACAGGTTCCCAACTTTGGGTTCCAAATATATCACCCAAGGGTCCCCAAATATAGCAATGAGGATTCTTGAGCAATTTCCAATATCTCAGAGGTTTTACTGGGACCAAGTTTCTTTGTTTTGAGCTAGAATTATATTAGTCCAAGGAGGGTAATTAGCACGGGCTCTTTCCTGCTAATCAGAACTCTTTAATAGAAAATGGGAGGGGGGGAGCTAGTACCTAATAAAGGCAGTCTATTATACAGACAGAAATCCTTTACAATTTGGAATTCCAGGGAAAAGAAAGAGAAAAACAAGACTAGCCCTACTTTCTACCCCATTTTATAGAATAGTAACTGAGATCCAGAGAGGAGAAGAAGTTAGCCCAAGGTAGCACAATGATTTAATAGCAGAATGAGGATTTGAGCCAAGGTTTTATAGCTCCTAGAAGCCCAAGGATTCCCCCTGAGCCCTGACTGCCAGCTGCTCAGAGACCCACAATTTCAGAGGAACCTTGACCAATCAGAAGGTGATCAGAGGCAGGTGACCAGCTTGGTCTGAGAAACAGATTATGTGAGTATCGGCTGAAGAGCTGGGGACATTTGGCCTCAAGCAAAGGAGTCTCAGGGTTCACGGCCTAGGACCTCCAGTCTCTGCAAGGCTACCCTGGGGCGCGAGGAAGAGACATTTTGAGAGAAGCCAGAGAACAGAGTTGGGATCAGTGGGGGAAGCCTTAGGAAGGCAGATGTTGATTCAATAAAGCTGGGTCTTTCTTAGAATAAGACCTGAAATACTTTTATAAAGCGCGCCCTCATCACCATAGTCGTATTTAGTTCATCAATTGTAACTCTTGGTTTAAAAAAAAAAGAGCACCCCCAAGCCTGGAAGGTAACCAGGAAAAGGCTAAATGTGGGACTCAGTGAAAGGGATTCTTGCATTGAATAGAAGATTGAACTAAATCCCTGTACCAAATGGAATGCCTTAAAATGCAAGCTTAAATAACAAAGGATCCCAAAGAATCTGCAAAACAGGCACAGAGAGATGCACAAAACAACCTCCTAGACCTAATGAGTGCATTCAGCATGGTCATAGTATGTAAGGTCAGACCCAAACATCAATTGTATTTATATATACCAGCAACAAACAACTGGAGACCAAAATTTTAAATATAGTATCATGTATAGTCACTCTGAAAAAAATTAAATACTCTGGTATAAAACTAACAAAACATGTGCAGGAGCTATACGATAAAAAATACGAAATGTTAATGAAGAAAAGCAAAGAAGACTTAAATAAATGGAGCTAGAACACATATTAAAGCCACAATGAGATACCACTTCTCATCTATCAGAACCCTAAAGTAAAAACACTGACAATCCAAAGTGAGGACATGGAACGACTGGATCTCTTATATACTTCTAGTGGGAATTAGAATGGTATAGCCACTTCAGAAGACAGTTTGGTGTTTTCATAAAGTTAAACATACTTACTATATGTATTAGTTTCCTATGGCCACTGTAACAAATTACCACAAACTTGGTGGCTTAACATAATAGACATGTATTCTCTCACAGTTCTGGGGGCCAGAAATTCAAAATCAGTTTTGCGGGGCTGAAATCAAAGGCTCCATGGGTGAATCTGTTCCTTACCTCTTTCAGTTTCTGGTGACTGCCAGCATTCCTTTGCTTGTAGCTGTATCACTCCAATCTCTACCTCTGTACATCACTGTCTGTGAGTGTCTATCTCCCTCTGCCTTTCTCTCTCTTTTTAAAAAATATTTATTTATTTGGTTGCACTGGGTCTCAGATGCAGCTTGCAGCCTCCTTAGTTGTGGCTCGTGGGCTCTGTAGTTGTGGCATGCATGTGGGATCTAGTTCCCTGACCAGGGATCAAACCCTGACCCCCCTGCATTGGGAGTGTGGAGTCTTATCCACTGCACCACCAGGGAAATCCCTGCCTTTCTCTTATAAGGGCACTTGTGGTGGCATTTAGGGTCCATCCAGATAATTGAGGATAATCTCATCTCAAAAGCCTTAATTTCATCACATCTGCAAAAACCATATAAGGTAATATTCACAGATTCCAGAGATTGGGACCTGATATCTTTGGGGGTCACCATTCAACCCACTATACCATACAAAACAGCAATCACACTCCTAAGTGGTCCTAGAGAAATGAAAATGTGTGTCTGCACAAAAACCTATATACAAAGGTGCATAACGAATGAACTGTCAATACACATAACAACTTGAGTAGATTGCAAGGGTATTAAACAGAGTGAAAAAAGCCAATCTCAAAAGTTGTACACTGCATAATTCCATCTATATAACACTTCTTAAATGACAAAATGATAGTGTGGAGAAGGGGTTAGTGGTTACCAGAGTTAGGTTTAGGAGGAAGGTATGACTATAAAGGGAGAGCATGAGAAGGTTTCTTTGTGGTGATGGAACAGTCCTTAATCCTGATTGTGGTCGTGATTATATAAATCTACACATGTGATAAGCTTTCATAGTACTATACACCAAAAGAAAAGTCCATATAAAAATGGGTAAAATTGAATAGGATCTGTAGTTTAGTCAATTGTACTATGTCAATGGCAGTCTCCTAGTTTTGAAATTGCTCCATGGTTATGTAAGATGTTATCATTGGGGAAAGCTAGGTGAAGTGTACAATGGAACTCTCTACTATTTTTGTAACTTTTTGTGAGCCTTAAATTATTAAAAATAGAAAGTTCAAAACAAAACAAAACAAAAAAGGAATTTTTTGGCTCTGTAGATGAGAAGTCCAAAAGTAGGATGAGCTTTAGGAATGGTTTCAATAGAAGTTCACAATGTCCTCATGCTTGTGGCTTTGTCCTCTGAGATTCTCTCAGCTCTGCCCTCTATCTTGTGTTGGCTTTCTCCTCAGACTGATTTTTCCCATGGTAGTAAGTTGGCTGCCAGCAGTCCCTGGGACTGTGTGCTTTTTGTTCCCATCTAGCCAGGAGGAGAAAGAGGGAGCTATCTCTTCCTTCAACCAGGAGGAAAAAAAAGGCCTGACCTCTACCCTGATTGGACTACCTCAGGTCCTGTGCCAACCCTAAACCAATCACTGAACCCAGGGAAATGCTATGCACTGACTTCTCATCCCTGTAGCAAAGGAACAGGACTACTTGATGGGCTGGGATCAATCAGGCCCCCCCGCTGGAGCTGAGATGGGGCCAATCCTACCCAAACATAATTGCTATTACTGGGTGGGAAGAGGTGGAATGGATGTTGTGTAGCCAAGTCCAATGTCCCATACAACCTCCTTTTTTTTTTTTTAATTTAATTAATTATTTATTTTTTGCTGTGTTGGGTCTTCATTGCTGTGCGAGGGCTTTTCTCTAGTTGTGGCGAGCGGGGGCTACTCTTCATTGTAGTGCGTGGGCTTCTCATTGCAGTGGCTTCTCTTGTTGCAGAGCACAGGCTCTAGGTGCGTGGGCTTCAGTAGTTGTGGCACGCGGGCTCAGGAGTTGTGGCTCACGGGCTCTAGAGCACAGGCTCAGTAGTTGTGGCTCACGGGCTTAGTTTCTCTGCGGCATGTGGGGTCTTCCCGGACCAGGGCTCGAACCCGTGTTCCCTGAATGGGCAGGCAGATTCTTAACCACTACGCCACCAGGGAAGCCCTACAGCCTCCTTCTTGAAATTCACTCTTCCCTTGGTTTCAGAGGCACCATTCATCCTCGGTCTCTTCCATCAATGGGTTTTAAAGCATAGGAGTTTTCTAGACAAAGAAGGTATAAAATGTCATTCCAGGCAGAAGAAACAGTAAAAGCGGAGACCCAGAGATGTGAAGGAATGGACCCATTCAGGGAACAATGAAATTTTGGTATAATAAAGCATAGAGTTCTTGAGGGAAGAGTAGTAGTAAAAAAGCTAGAGAAGGGGTGATGGGGCTAGTACATGAAGAACCTTGAATGCACCTCAAGGATCACAGGTAATGGGAAGACATTGAATGCTTTTGAGAAAGAGCAGTACATGGACTCACTTCACCTTAGAAAGATCTCTCTGGACTTCCTTAGTGATGCAGTGGTTAAGAATCCGCCTGCCAATGCAGGCGACATGGGGTTCAAGCCCTGGTCCGGGAAGATCTCACATGCCGTGGAGCAGCTAAGCCCGTGCGTCACAACTACTGAAGCCCGCATGCCTAGAGTCCGTGCTCGGCAACAAGAGAAGCCACTGCAATGAGAAGCCCGCGCACTGCAACAAAGACCCCAAACAGCCAAAAAAATAAAATAAAGAAAAAGATCTCTCCAGCTATAGCCTGGAAGGTGGACTGGAGGGGACCCAGCCAAAGGCTGTCTTGCCTGGGCAGAAGAAAATGAAAGCCTGACCTAGTGTGGTGGCCTTGAGGATGGAGAGAATGGGTGGATACTGCAGATAGTGATTTGGTGGAATCAACAGGACCTGGTGAATTGCTTGACTTTGGAAAGGGGGAGGGGGAGGAAGTGTGAGAGTTGACTCACATTTCTGGCTTGAACACTTGATATACTTTTTATCCAAGAAGGCAGGAATGCTTAATTGTGTGAAATGCTCCCGATAAGCCAAGGGAGACAATAACTTATAAGTAACCATGGGATTCAGTGACAAAAAGTTTTAAGTTCTGTTGAGGGCAGAAACCAAGTAAGCTGCAGCAGAATAAGTCATGAATGGGAAGTGGGATATGATAAGGCCAAGTGAGCTTCCTATCAAGCTCAGGCATAAACGGAGGAGAGGATTAAGCAGCCAGTGAAGAGACTCATGAAATCTATTCTTAAAGCCGAGAATAATATATGTTTTTAAAATTTCCAGCACTTCCCTGCAGGCTAGCTGTGTAGTAAGCCTGTATCTTCACCTATAAAATGAGTGTTAGTTTTTTTTTTTCATCTTTATTGGAGTATAATTGCTTTACAATGGTGTGTTAGTTTCTGCTTTATAACAAAGTGAATCAGTTATACATATACGTATGTTCCCATAACTCTTCCGTCTTGCGTCTCCCTCCCTCCCATCCTCCCTATCCCATGCCTCTAGGTGGTCACAAAGCACTGAGCTGATCTCCCTGTGCTATGTGGCTGCTCCCCACTAGCATATATATACTACCAAATGTAAAATAAAATGAGTTTTTAATAGTACCTACCACACAGGTTTATGGTGAAGGTGAAGTCTTCATATGTACTAACAATTGTTTATTGTCTGTCTCCCCCATTAAACGTTAAGGTCATGAGAAACATTGACAGCTCCTAGTTCGTGATGTGGTATATTGTTAATGAATATTTGTTAAATGAATGATGCATTTAAGACTCCAAGCGCAATCCTGCCCACGGTAAGCACTCAGGGGAGTTCAGCACGTATGATCCTGATGGAAAGAAGGGCTGCAGGAGGAAGCCCCATGCCCTCGGCTTGCTGTTTTCCAGACCCTGATGAGCTACTGCCTGACCGCCAAGGCGGGAACATGGGCAATTCAGTGGAGGTGCCAGGAGTGAGTCCTCTCGGGCAGAGTCACCCTTCCTGAACCCATGGCCGGACTGCAATGGAGAGCAGGCTGTGGACCCCAAACGCGTCCTCCAGCACTGCTTCATGGCTACAGTGACGGCCGGTGACATTCCGGGCAGCCCTGAGGAGGCCCCTGTCCCCAATCTAGACCCAGCTCCATAAACACCCAATAAATATCTCTACACCATCCTCTTCTGGATTCTCTCTTCTCGGTAAAAAGGTGAGGCTGGGGATAATCAAAGGGACTTTGGAACCTAGTGGCATAAATGAGGGCTTTTCCAAGCAAACCCACTCAGGTCTTACTGTGGATCCAGCCATAGTGCTCTGCCTGGCCCACTGTGGGCCGAAGGGAGTTTAAACATGGGTCCCCAGTAAAATGGTCGTAACAACTGCAGGTGATCAGGGAGAAGCCTGGGGCCTGTGGAGACTCAGAGGAGCCCCTCGCCTAACCTGGGGAGTCAGAGAATTCGGACCTGGTCTTCCTGCCACAGAGCAGATGTACTTAGGAAGCCCAGGGAAGATGACCAGGACCCAGGGGCAGGTGACTCGTGCCCCTCCAGCAGCTCTGTGTCGCTCCTGGAGTGAGTCCCTTGCCAAGGAACAGAAGGAGAGGGAGTGTAGAGTACATACACAGGGCCCAGCCATGTTTAATATCATTCAGTTCCTCAGGTGAATGAAAGAGTGAATGATCGCGTGAGTGAGGGAACGAATGGTTAATAGGCTCCACAGTGTGGCCTGGATAAAGTTCCTTAGTCTATCTGAGCCTCAGTTCCCTTGCAGGGTCATGGTGAGTGTTCAATGAGTTGATGGATATGAACTCTCTTCCTAAACATGAAAGTGCTACAAAAACTCCAAAAATTACAGGTGAGTGTTTTTCAAGATAACTTAGTAATTAAGAGCAGGGACTCTGGAGCCAAATGCCTGGTTTAAATCTGGCCCCTGCCCTTACTTGCTAAGTAACATTTGTGCGTAATCATCTGTACAAGCAGGGATAACAGTAATATCTATCTCGTAAGGCTTGGGGGGGGATTAAATTACTTAGTCCGTGCAAAGCATCACACTTAGAGCAGTGTTGGCTAACGCAGAGCACTGTGTTAGCTATTATTATTGGGTTTTTAAAATATTATTAGTCTGATAGCAAAGGAATCTTCGGGCAGGATGCTGACTGCCTCCCCTCTCTCCCAGCTGCTCTCCTTATCTCAGTTTTGGCAATGGCTTTAGGCTTTGCCTTGGGGGCGCAAGGCAAAGATGGGGAGACTCAGTAGCCACTGAAGGCAGCTCTTGACATTTCTGACAGTGATACGACTCACTACTGGATTTGGCAACAGTAAAAGGGTCACTCTTAGATATCTGTGCATGGGGCCTGAACCAGCCAAGGGTATATGATGGGCAGCAAGACAGGGTGAGTCACCTCAGAAGTGCCCTAGGCTGCAAATCGAGAGATTTTGGTTCTGGTCTTGCTTTTTTTGTGGTCTTGTGTGTGTGTGTGTGTGTGTGTGTGTGTTATTCTCAGCACTCTAAACCCAACACCTTTGTCCCCTTATTGTCCATTCCGTGGTGTCTATCCTGTGCCAGGACCTGTGCAGGTTACCAGAAACAACAGGGAATCAGCCACAGCTCCTGCCCTCAAGGGGTTCATATGGAGGGTGAGGTGGGCACACAAAAGGGCAGTGGGCCCAGTGGTGGCCCTTCATGCAGCTGGAGGGAGGAATAAGTGATGTCTGAGCTGCATCATCAAAGATGAGTCAAAGTTTCCAGGTGAGACAGAGTCAGAAGAAATTATGGCCAGAGTACAGCCTGTTCAAAAACGGTGAGAGAGAGCCTAGCACAGCCCAGGAATTGCAAGTTATTTGTTGTAGAGACAGCTTAGGGTACCTGTGTGTGTGTGTGTGTGTAGCAGGAATGGGTGATACGTGGGAGATTTAGTCACTGATGCTCTATGTGACCTTTCACAGCACAGATCCTGTCTCTCTCCTTGGTACCCCCATTAGGAAAATTCTGTTTTTCTCAGGACACTTTCTGTGCTGGCCTTCTGGCAGGTTACAAGGAAGAATCCTATAAAGACCTTATTTTTAGGCTGTTCGTGGTCTGTTAGGGGGAGATGATCTGTAAATTCTAAAAACTCAAGTGGTCATCAGTGGCCTCAGCCCCTGGTTCTTAAACTTTGGCCTGCATCAGGATCAGCTGGAGGGCTTGTTTAAAACACAGATTGTTGCTCCCTGCCCCCACCCTGCCCTCAGAGTGTCTGATTGGGTAGGTCTGGAGTAAGTCCTCAGAATTTGCATTTCTAACTGGTTCCAGGTGATGCTGATGCTGCTGGGCTGGGACCACCCTTTGAGCACCACCGGCCTGGAAGAATAAAGAGAATTCGGAGCTGGGGAGGCTAGGAGGAGACCTCACACTGAGCAGGGCTGAAGGCCTGGTAGGTTTTCCCCAGCCAGAGCCTCTGTGGATGGGGTGGGGATAGGTGGAAAGTAGATTTCTGTGCTGCCTCTGCTGACCTACACATCCCAGGCCCCATAAAGCTCCTCCCCCACCCCCCTCCAAAAAAGCTACATCGCATCACCCTTGTTCAGCTTCTCCCGTTTGAATTCAATCAGCCCCCAGAGCTGGCTCACGATGGGGTTGGCTTGCCTCAGTCCTAGGTTGGAAACAAACTGCCCAACCGGTGGTGCAGGAACCCCCTCTCCCAAGGCAGCCAAGGAGGAAGGAAGCCGGGTGGGCTGACGCACAGACAGAAATAGTCTGAGCTCACCGCTGCTCCCAAGCACACATTGACCCGCAATTATTTCTTGTAAATTGCTTTCCTGCTTATGTTCCGAACATGTGTGTGTGCCTGCCTAAGAACAAACACTCAGGGCAGGGGGTGGAGGTGGCTCACTGGGGAGAAGGCTCTAGAGGGAGTGGAGCCCAAGTCTCAATCTTCGGCCAAGAATTAGGGAACTCTTGGATCTTAGAACTTGGAAATATTAGAACCTTCCACTCACCTTTATGGCACTCCTGTCAGGTGGTTTTCTAGCCTGTTCTCAAATATGCACATTTGTTTGTTCTTTCAACATTGATTGACAGTGATTCTCTGCCAGGATCTGGGCTAAATGAAATCCCAGTCCCCATTCTCAAGGAGTTCATGGCTATGGCATCTATGGGAGATCCCTAACCCAGCCAAAAGCTTCAGGGAAGGCTTCCTGGAGAAAGTGATGCCCGAATTAAGTCTTGAAGGATCCACTGATGGGGGAACGGGAGTTTGTGGTACAAGACGGAGAATAGCATTCAAGGCAGAGGGAACTGATACACAAAGACCCAGAGCTAAGAGACAGCAAATGATGATTTCAAGGAACAAGAAGTAGTTGAGTTTGGTGAACACTACAGTCAAGGTGAGGGATGGTGAGATATGGAGCTGGAGGGATATATGGGCCAAGTCCTGAAGTCTTTGCCACATCAAGGGGCTTGGGCTTCATCCTCCTGGCAAGGAGGAGCCATAGGAAAGGGTTTAAAGCATTGGAAGGAACTCGGCACCTTATGCAATAGTTTTTTATGTTCTTTATGACACTGAAGTAAAATTTGCCACCAGGAGCTCTGCTTTCAGGGCCTATTCAACAGCTGCCCCTTTGGTTCCTGAAATGTCAGAAGTCTGATGGACAGTGATGGATCATGTGCCCACAAGAAATGGCTCAAGCCTTGGACATCTCTCCTCTTGTCAGGAAGAGGCCATGCCACTGCCGTTTGGGACACTGCTTCTCCTGGTCTATGTCTAGTTAGCTCAGGGGCCAGAGTATAGGCAACTAAAGCCCAGGGCACAGGCCAGAGCCCAGGGGAGCAACATGCCTTGCTCTGTCCCAGAGACCTGGGATGCTTTCATGTGTGGAACACTCACAAGGGTGTGAGTGGCTCCCTGCATACCTTCTACGTACCTCACAGGATCAAGGCCATCCAGAGTGGGTGCTCCACTCAGGGAGTGGTTTTTGTTGTTGTTATTTTGGGGTTTTTCTTTTGTCTGCACCATGCAGCATGTAGGATCTTAATTCCCCCACCAGGGATCGAACCTGAGCCCCCTGCATTGGGAGTGTGGAGTCTTAACCACTGGACCACCAGGGAAGTCCCAGGGAGTGGTGATTGAGGATGTACTTTGAACCCAGCACTGTGACAAGCCTTAAGGGATAGAGGATGCAGCCCTGCCCTTAGGGAATTACTCACTAGGGATGAAAAGTAGTTTTGACCCATGAAATCCCTAGAGAACAATAAGATTTTGAAAGCAAATGCCAAGCTGTGGGGTAAAAGGCCATTAGAGTTGCAGAGATTCTAAAACAGGAGAAAAGAAGTAGTTTGGACACCTTTGTGGAGGAAGAGGGGGTTGAATTTGACCTTGATGGACCATGGCAATATTTGAAGGGTCTCAGAGAGGTAGAGGAAGTGTTCTATAATGTCAACTTTATATTTAAAGAGGGTACTACTTGTGGCTCCAAGGGCTTTGGACGAGTAGACCATTCACCACACCACCCCCAGCCATAGTCATTCAGTAAACTACACTTAATATGTTTTGTGTGCCTTGTCCTGAGCTCTAGGAACAAAGAAATGAATCAGTCATAATTCCTGCTCTTGGGGAGTTCTCAGGCTATTGGGGAAAGACTGATAGGTTAATACACAATTACAATAGTTTGGAAAGTGCTATGATTTCTTTTATTCATTCATCGGTTGAAAGATGGCTTACCACTAAGATAGGTTATACAAGCCTACATGGCATTGCATTAATGCAATGTAACTTTGCCACCCCTCGTATCCAGTAGTGGAATGTATTTTTCCATCCTTTGTTTCTGTGCCGACTTTGCAACTTGCTTTGACAAACAGCAAGTGGCAGAAGTGACACTGTGCTATTTTGAGTTTAGGCCTCAAAAGACCTTGCAGCTTCCTCTCTCACCCTCTTGGAATGCAATGTCACCATGTAAGGAAGCCTGGGCTAGCCTGCTGGCAGATGAGACCATGTAGAATATACGTGAGCTCTCCACTGAGGCCCGCAGGCCAACCAGCTCCCAGCTGAGCTACCAGATAACTGCAACTACTGAGTGACCCCAGGTGAGATCAGCAGAAGAACCGCCAGCTAAGCCTAGCCCAAAGTGCCAATCCACAGACTCATTAGCAAATAAGCGGTTACTGTTTTAAGCCATATGTTTTGGGCTAGTTTTTTACACAGCAATAGATTACTGGTATAATTCTTTTCACATATTTCATTACAATTGTGAATATACCTGTCTTCCCCGTTTTTTGATAAGCCCCTCATTAGAGGAAAGAAACGTCTTTGTGCCATCTTCTGTTTGCCACTCCAGACCCACTCTCCATATCTTAGAAGGATGATTTGTATGATTTACATTAAGGCACTACTGTGCCCTTTGGATTCTGTTAGGGTTTGGTCAACTAAAGTCCCAGCAGAGTATAAATTCCCCTGGCTTCCTCCCTGAAGTTACATCATGGGCTGGCTGCATCTCTATAGGAAGGACATAGCTCCTGTCACACTGTGCTTACCACAGCTCTCTTTGACTCCCGATTCTTGTAATTTCTCCCTCCTTGCTCCTTTAGGCCTAAGGGTAGTAACTAGTGCCCTAACATTACTTGCCCTATTCCTTGTCCCTGTATTACATAATCCCTTTATTAAACTCTTCTCAAATTACCCAATTTGAGAAATGCCATTTATTTCCTCCTGACACCCTGATTGATAGTGTTGTATTAATTAATCTATCCCAGCTGCCAGCTATCTCATGGTATATGCTCAATAAGTGTCATTTGGTGAAGGAATAAACATTCCAAGCGATCTGCTGTTAGAGTTATACTTCGGTCAGAAAGACTTGGGTCTGGATCTTGGCTCTGTGGCTTCCTAGCTGTGTAGCCTCGGCCAAATTTCTTCACTCCTCTGAGCCTCGGTTTCCTCATATGTTAAATAACAAATAGCAACACTGCAGGATTGTTGCTCAGATTGTATTGATAGATAATGTTTGTAAAACCTGTGGATCACAGTAAATGATAAGTATGACTTTGGTGAGGAGGTAGGAAGGATTTCATAACCATTTTCCCATTTGATTTTCACTACACCACTGTAAAGATCACTATCCCCATATTTTTTTAGCAAAGTAAGACCGAGGGACCAAAAAAAACCTGCCCAAGGCCACACATTGAGCTGGAGGTAGAGTCAGAATTCGAATCCAGGTCTCTGACTCCCAGTTCAGTGCTGTTTTTCCATACCAGCTGAGGAAGAAGCATGACCTCAACACACCTCCTGTCCTATAAGCCAGCTGGGAAAGCAAACAAAAACAAAGTGGGCCCTCCTCGGAGAAGCCAGCAGGGGGTCACCTGCCCCACCCTCTTCTTCAACAGAATTTTTTCACCTTTTCCAAGAAAAGGTCTTGGCCCGGCCGCCTGCCTCGCTGCCCAGCAGGAGCCTTGAGAATGAAATCATCCTTCTGGAGATGGAGGGAAATCATGCTTGGCTGGGAAGCCCCAGGACATGAATGCAGGGCATTTTGTAGGGCAGCTCAAGGCACTAGAGTCCTCTCCCTCACCTGCGCCCACTTGGGCGCCCTTTTCCTCACCTTTCCCTCACGCAGGGCTTCCTTCTCCAGCAAGCCTTCAGCCCTCAGTGAGTGAGCCCTTCTCTGAACTATCACAGTACCTGGCACATAATAGGTGCTCTGTAAACCTTCTGGAATGAAAGAATGAATGTGTCCATTTGCATAAACATTCATTCCACAAATACCAGATGTCTCCTCTGTGCCTCCCCATGTATTGGGCTGGAGGACGCAAAGACAAATCAGCCCATGCCTCACAGACTGCATGATCCTCCTCTTAGTATTCACCACCTCCGCTGTGTTTACTAATAGTTTGATCAAACACTGTCAGAGCTCAAAGGGCCCTTGGAAACCTACCCTTTCAACTGTCTCATTGTATAGACGGGGAGACCAAGGTTCAGAGAAACAACATTCTGTTACAGAGAAGAGCAAGGATCAGAGGTCGGCACAGCTGGGTTCGAATGCCCGCCCTGCCAGTGACTTGCTGGTGACACTCGACCTCTCTCTGGACCTGTCTCTAACGTGAGCAAAGAAGCAACGTGCACTCGGCACAGAGGGCTGCTCGAGTGCAGAGCTCTGTCTCCGAGAAGGCCTTTCTCCAGGGAGGAGGGAGCTTTCTTTGTCAAACCTTCATTTTCAAAGCCTCCTGCTCCGGGTTCTCAAGCCCCGCCTCCTCTCCTGGCTGCCGTGCGTTACCATGGAGACCGTAAGCCCCGCGCAACACCCTGCTGTTCCGCACCCCTCCCCCTTCACCCTCTCTTTAAGCTGTTCCTCCTGTGGCTGCAGCTCTCCCCCAGGGCTGATAAACTCCCGAACTTTCCCAAGACAGGAATTATTATCCCCATTTGAAATCGAGGAAAACTGAGATCCAGAGAAGGGCAGGGATTTGCCGCAGGGACCAGCAGCCTGTTACTGGCAGAATCATAAACACAGCTTTGCTCCACGAGGGGCACCGCTTCCTCACCACAACCGTCTCTCTGTGTGGCCTTATGTGCTCCTAATCAGGGAGGTTTGTTTTCCCTTTTTTCTTCTTTGTGCATTTTTGGTAGTTTAACTTTTTATTCTAAGGAGATCAGAACGTGTTCTGACTAAACCTAGAGTGATTTGAAGTTCAGTCTTTACATTAGTGACTTTAAATCTATTCTTGGATATGTTGTTTAAGTCCTTTGTTCACTGAAAATAGTGCTGGATGATAAAAGCTGCCAAAAAGCTATCGCAGAATGTACCAGCCCTGATTATGCTGATGCAACAAGGATAATCACATTTAGAGCACTGCAGCATGCCAGAATGCATTAAGAAAAATGGTACATGACCGTGCAGAATTTACACAACAAACATCCAAAAATTTGGACACATTATACCAAGTAGTTAAAAGTGTTTTCACAACTCTGGAAGACAAGGGTATCAAAACTTTGGCATATGAAAAATAGAATTTTTTCTGCAAAGCTGGGTTCCAGTCCCAACTGGCTCGTTTTGATCTTCTGCACATTACTTAATCTGAAGGTAGAATACCACCCACTCCAGTGTGATGCAGGGATGTGAAAGGACTTTGGAAGATATGTTCAACAGATGTTATTTATTGTTACTAAAAGAAGGTTGGAGAAGGATCTCCTAAATTCTTCCCAAGGGTCTCCAATTGTCAAACGATTAGGTTCCAAAATTTTCTATGACTAACATATGTGATGCTAAAGTGTGTGAGTCTAGAATCCTGAGCCTGATTCTAATCCCAGAACCCCGTGAGTCTGACATTTTCTGATTCCATACAAGTGTGAAGTCAAGGTCTGAAGGCCAGGGCAGGATGGACACCCAGGTGAGCAGCATGGTCCTAGGCCCCTGGGGCAGAGCAGCTGTCCCTGCTGTTCACCTTCTGGGCTCACCCATGGAGCCTTAGGCTAACTCCCATCAGACCTGTCTTCAGTTCATCAGCCTTCCTCTAGCCAGCTTTCGTTGGGGCCTCATTTCCTGTATTATCCATATTCATCACACATTTTCTCCCATTAGGTCCAATTAAGCCATTTCGCCAATACTGCAGGAATCAAAACCCCTGGATTAGGAGGCCCAGCAGAGGAGGCCCCAGCTTAGGATGACTCCACCACCCACCTCCCCACCCCCACCCTGTACCCCAAACACCCTTATTCCCTCACACCCCAGATCAGCATAGTGGCTTAAGGAGCATTCCTTTCTGTAGGTTCTGGTGCATGGTGTTCCCTCCCTGCTGGCCTCACAGGCAGCTTCTGACCCACCCCAAGTCTCTAATGTACCAGGGATCCACGTATTCAGATGGGTCTGCTTCACAGGAGGCAGCAGCGTACGTACCTGTGACCTCACATGCGTGGACACCACCGGAGCACCAGTGCTGGGCTGCAAACTTGAGACCCGAGTTCCAGGCTACTACTGTTTACAGGGTTACCTTGAGGTAGTACCTTCCTCTCTATCTAAAGAAAGGATTCTGGTCCTATGGGCCTCACGGGGTGTTTTGAGGCTTTTGAACCAGCGTATCAACAATGAACTGTTCAACAATAATGTGTGATGGAAAGTGATATATAAATACACTGTACTACTAAGATGTTCATGGTCAGTCCCACATCAGCACCGCAGCCTTGCTGTGTGACCTCGGGCAGATTACTTTACTTCTGTTTTTTTTTTTTTTTTGGCCGCGCCATGTGGCTTGTGGGATCTTAGTTCCCCAACCAGGGATCGAACCCGTGCCCCTCTGCAGTGGAAGCGTGGAGTCCTAACCACTGGACCGCCAGGGAATTTTCTTATTTTACTTTTCTGAACCTTAGTTTCTGTGTGCGTATGCGTGTGTGTGTGTGTGTAGTTTTTCTGAGTGCTTACTATATGCTAGGCACTGTGTCTGGCATGTTACATGATTTACTCCATACCAGTTAAGATTCGCATTTGCAGACAATTGAAACCATCTCTGGCAAAACTAAACCAAAAAGAGCTTTATCAGAAGGCTACTGGATGGCTCACTGAAATGTGGGGAGACTGGAGAACTAGTCATGAATCGGGGCAGCTGGGCACAGCCAAAGTTCTGCCTTGGGAACTGTTTAGGACAGACTCCACCTCAAGCCACACAGCCGCTTGCTGCTTGCCACTGCAGTGTTGGGCTCTGGTCCCCACTGCAGCCTCCTCCTGAAGTAATCTCTGACCGTCTTCACCCCTCTAACTCCCACCAGATTCAAGGCCCAGCTGGGGCATCAACCTGGCCCAGCCCAGACTCTCAGGGATCAGGTGAAGAGCAGCTGCCCCCTTCAGCTTCCATGTAGCTTGGAATTCCTCCAGGTAGGCAAAGTGTTGTTTGGATTTGGAGTAGCCAAAAGTAGGCAGTGTCCACTACAGGTGTCAGCAATCTTGAGTCAGGTAATATTACACTTTACACATGAAGAGACTGAGTCTCTGAAGGGTTTATCTACTGGTCACCCAGCTAATAAGTGGGTACACCAACACCCACCTCATAGGAATGGGAAAAAAATATGGATGTGGGTAGTTAGCAAAGATTAATCCCCCTTTCCTCCTCAGTAATAGCTCAGCCACGGGGAAGGCTTTTTTTTTTTTATTTTTATTATTTATTTATTTTGGCTGCACCGAGTCATAGTTGTGGCACGCATGTGGGATCTAGTTCCCGGACCAGGGATTGAACCCGGGCTCCCTGCCTTGGGAGCGCAGAGTCTTACCCACTGGGCCACCAGGGAAGTCCCGGGGAAGGATTTTAAAACCTTGTTCATATTCCCTATGACTCTGGAGCTCTCCCCAAACTTTCTGGCTATGTGCACAATTGTAATTTATTCCAAGAGATTGACTGCTATGCAGACAGATCGTCATCACCATCCTCATCATCACCACTACCACCACCATCATCATCATAGTCCTTGTAGCTCACTGGAGCCTCACAAAACCCTGTGAAGTAGGTATTACCTCAGTTTACCAAATGAGAAAACTGGGGCTCAGAGAGGTTTAGTGATTGTCCCAAGCTCACAAAGCAAGTCAGAACCCAAATCATGTCTAGGTCTCCTGTCTCCAGAGTCTGCTCTGTCACACGGCCTTTATTTCAAAGGAGCAGGCTGATAGCAGGACATCCAGGATTCAACAGAGACACAGAATGTCAGGGCAGGAAGGGGTCTAAGCGATCTTCGCATCCTTTCCCTCTTTTCACTGATGGCAAAGGCGAGGCCTAGAGAGAGGAAGTGCCCTCCCCAACCTCACACATTGCCATCTATGAAGCCTCATTCAAGAGCCAGGGTTTGAATGCAGTTCCCTTGCCTCCCTGTTTACTGAGCATTCCCCACACCACTCTGGAGCTCATTTTAAAGTTGCTGTAACTGAGATGGACAGCAGGAGAATATGTGGCCCACCCAGCTATTGGGATGAGGGCCTGGCTAAGGTGTGGGCCAGGAAGAAAGGGCATGGCAGCAGGATGGCTGGGCGGTAGGAGGCTTTGCACCTCCAGAACATCCTGTTCTCTCGTAACCAGGAAATGTCTCCAGACATTAGAGCCAATTATTTTCTCCTGGTTGGAAATGATTGCAAGAGACTTAAATTTGTCAGTTATTGGAATAGCTGGGGAGAGGGGTCTGAAGGCGATTATATTAGACCTGGACAGATCAAACTCGTGGGCCCAAAGAACTGGACAGTCTGCAATCGTTAGCACCTTGATCTGAGGCTCCCACCTAGATGCTAGGGATTTTCCACGTACTTTGGCCCTTGAGGCGGCCTTCCCACCACACACGTGTCCCCCGACTGCATCCTGATTCCAGAGTCAGCTCAGACAGCATTCCTCTAGGAACATTTTTGAACTTCCGCAGCCCCTACAACTTCCCTACATCGCAGCCCTCACCACGCTGGGCTGTCAGTGTCCGCGCTGGTCTCTTCCATTACAGACTGTCAACTGCAGGGCATGGAGTTGACGTGGTCTGCCACTGAGGGGCCTCAGCGAATGTTAGCTAATTGAATGAATGGATGGAGAAAAGGAGGAGAGAATATCCAAGAAGCCAGCCCTCACCCCAACTCCTTCTCCATTTCCAGTCTAAACTCCAGGCTAAGGGCAGCAGTCTCTGTCCTAATCCAACTCCTGAATTTGGCCTTTAGATCAGGTTCCTCTGGTAATGAAGCCTCAACTCCCCCGCTACTTATTCTGACCTGGCTTCCCCTTCTCATGACCAACTCCAAGGATCCTGAGTTGCCTTCAGCCTAACATCCCCAGAAGCTGAACTCCAGCCCTGAGAGCCCCATCTGCAGGTGGCCCAATGGCCAGCAGCTTGGCATGCCCTAGAGTAGCCATAAACTGGGCATGCCCTCTGGGCAGACCCTGACACAAGCACTGAAGACAGAGAAATGGACAAGGTCGTCTCCTGGGGTCCTGAGTCTGCAAGGTATTTGAGATATACCTCAAAGAAGAATAGGCAAAGTCAGAAAGGAATAGGCATCTCAGTGTGAAACTGACAGAAGCCCGTAGGCCAGCCTGGTGCCCATTGGCACAAGGCTCCAGCAACCAATCTTCGCTGGGCTCTTAATAGGACACTGAGTAGGAGATGTGGAAGACATAGAGGCTGAATCAGATAGAAGCCCAACCCTAAGGTAAAACTAAGCAAGGAGGATGCCAGGACATCTAGAAGGAGGTGTTCTAGGAACCCAGTCACATCAACATTCCAGAAATACTAATATTCTAACACAATAATATCCCAGCACACCACATTCTTTCACCTTGCCATTCCATTATGGGGGGCCACTCCACCCCACCAGCCTTCCTCTCTCTGCCATTCCCATGTTCTGCCCTACTAACATTCCTCCATACCATCACTCCAACATTTTAAAAGACCATTATGTACTACAATTGAAACTTTCAACCTTCCAACTTCCTTCGACTAAAAGCATTTATTTGTTTTTTGGTTCATTTATACCAATGGCTCTTAATATTTTGGGGAATACAGACTCCTTCAAAAAATTAAAATCCATGGCCCCTTCTCCCCAGAAAAACAAAGTATGTGCACATAAATTTTGCAGATTATTGCAGATTTTCAATGACTATGGGCAAGATAGTCTAGACTCTAAATTAAGAACTGTTTACTTTTACCCTATCTTAATCCAGAAAGGCATTTAAGTAAAACAAGATCATTAAGTTTAAGACAGGACAAGGTAAGTTTGAGAAAAACAAAATAGGGACAAAGTGGAGCCTGGAATGATGCAAAAAGTGCAGAACATAGTGACGGGCACAGCTACATTTGCGTCCCACAGTTTTAGCTCTAAGACTTCCAGCAGCCAAGGCAAAAAGGGAAAGCTGTTTACTTACACAGTTCACTGTGTACATGAGATAAAAACAAAGCACTTACTCCTCAGGAGACACACAACTATTCTTGGTATGAAGATCAGACAAGAATTTCTCCTGAGAGCCTCAAAAAGAAGGACAGAATGGACCATGATGACCTCGATAGGGCTCTCACGCAGCCCCAGAGATGTGTTACACAACAGAGAGACCAACTCATTCTGGTTTGCCTGGGACTTGCTCAGTTTTAGCACTGAAAGTCTCACGTCCCAGGAACCCTTTAGTCCCAGGCAAATGGAGATTGGTTGGTCACCTTATGTGTGAGTTAAAGGTCAGTCAAAGCTTACCTGGGCTAAGGTTCTACAGAATTGTGTGTAGTCAAGATTATCCTTGGAAAGCCTTTCAATCACCCATCAGGTAGGAGTATAGAACCACCTCTCAACAGCACAGCCAATTTGTCCTCTAGCAATGGAACAGGTTGCTGTTTCTTTGGGGAGGTTTCTGATGAAGAGATTGGCTTGCTTGGGGGCAAGAAATACGAGAATCGCACTCAGGGTGGTGAAATGTGCACACACCGTGGATTGTACGAGGCATGTAGGAACCGATACCAACAGAAGGAACAGCAGATTTACCTCTCCCGTGACACACTCATCCTGCAGCATATGCTGAGTGGGTGAAATATTTAATTTATTATTGGGCTTTCTCTTTCCATCTCTCTTTTTATTAACAGCAAGTAAAGTTGAATTTCTGTAAGTTAAATAAAAACAGTACCCACCCCATGGGGTTTGTGTGAGAATTAAAAGAGTTAATATTTACAAAGCACTTAGAACAGTACCTGACACAGAGTGAGTGTTTGCTCTTATTATTAATATGGATATGGTGGCACTTCACTGTATGTCCTACAGCAATCCTGGATATAAGTTGATAGCAATTTGGGAAAAAGATATTCTGTGGCAGGGACCAGTTTTAGGGCCCCAGCCCCCTGTATTTGGAACTTCATGAAGGGATACTTTAAACTTCTAGAGGAGCTGAGGACTGCCTGCCTTCAGACTATCTGCCCTGAGCACTGGTTCTGAATCCAAGATCTTAAGCGTGAGTGACGGTGAACACTGGTGAGGGCCTTGCCCCTTTCAGTCCACTCCTTGCCTTAGAAGATCCCCAAATAACCACCCAGAGAGCAGCAACTCACCAAGCTCCCTCCATGGTCCAGACTGCACACTGCTCTCATGCAGTCTGCTCTGGTCCTAGGGCAGGTAGCCCTGGCTGCCTGAGATCTGTTCAGAGGCCTGAACAATGCGAAATGCTATGCAGATGTGAGAGACCAGGGTTAGTATACAGTGGCGCTAAGTTCAGAGTCCAGACGGATAATGAGACTGGAGCTTGGGCAATGCCCATAGGGAGGAAAGGACGGAACACCTAGGCAATTAATTCAGAAGGCGTAGCGTGGGTCATACTTGATATTTAATTATGTGGAGGTCAACAATTGGTGAGAAATCCCAAGACAGCTGGGTTCCTGAATCCTCCTCCAGCAGAGCACACATTTCCCAGAGGCTTAGCATCTCAGAGATGAAAGAAATAATGACTAACTGATTAATTTAACAAAGGGTAGATGCTTACTGTGGTCTAAACAATGAGCTAATTGTTATGAAGTCTGACCTAAGTCCTAAGGTGGAAGGTGACACTTCCTTGACTGCTGGCCAAATCCCAGCTCCACCACTTACCAACTCTGTGATTAGCAAATACTGACCTTTTCTAAGGCTCAGTTTATGTATCTATTAAATGGGTATAATGCTAAATAATAGCTACACCACAGGATTGTCTTGAAGATTAAATAAAACAATAACTAACAAACATTTAGATACAAGTATATGTCAAACACTGTTCTAAGTGTTTTCCATACGTAAACTCATTTTTTTTTTTTTAGAAAAATGAATCTTTTTTCCCTTTATTGTTAATTGAAGTGTAGTTGATTTACAATGTTGTGTTAGTTTCAGGTGTACAGCAAAGTGATTCAGTTATACATACATATATATACATATATTACATATATATGTGTGTGTGTGTGTGTGTATATATATATATATATATAAAAATTTATTTTTTTCAGATTCTTTTTTGTTTTTGTTTTTGTTTTTTGGGGGGATTTTTTTTTTATTCAAACTGTGAACTCATTTAATAACAATAATGCCAGGACGTTGGTACCATTCTTATCACTATTTTCCAGATGATGAAACGGAGGCACAGAGAGGTCAATTAAGTTACTCCAAGTCACACAGCCAATAAGTGGTGGAGCCAGGACTGAAAGAAGGCAGTATGGCTCCAGAGCCTGCGTTCATGACCACTCTGCTGTCCTCTGTGTTTTCAGTGGAGTGCTTAGCACAACTCCTTGCACACTGTAAGCACCCAGTCAATGTTAGCTGCCAGTATTATGATTATTTTTTTAACAGTTTTATTGAGGTATACTTTATATATTGGGGTTATATTTTGACTATTAGAAAAGCCCTTCTCACACTGAGCAGAAACCCCCCCTCAGATCATGCCTCTTCTCTGTGGGTTCCTGTTGTATCCCCAGAACCTCCTTAGAGCCTGTCTTTCCCTTGCCCGGTTATAGCCTCTTAGAGATTTGCAGTCACAGGTCAGACCCGTTACGGTGGGACTTGGTCTGGCTTCTTTCCTGTCTGTTGGTGACTCAGCCATTGGCCCATAGGATTTGATGAGCCTCTGACAAGTCCCAGGACCACAGCAGGTTGGGGGCAGTTGCCTCCCACCCCAGAGCACAGCACCTACACAAATAAACTACAAAATGTGTGGGGTCCAGTGGAATAAAAATGAAAATGCAGGGTCCCTTGTTCAAAAATTATTAAGAATTTCAAGACGGTGATGGCAGAGCATTAAACTGAGCATGGGGCCCTGTGCAAATGCATGGGTGGCACATCCATGAAGCTGGCCCTGAAAAGCACCCTGCATCTTCAGCTCTTCATCGCCCCACCCCAACCTCAGCCCGTCCTACCGTATGCCCATGTGGAGGCAGGGCCTGGGAAGCTCCTGGCACACCTGAGAAACACAGGAAGAATTTGGCACCAAGAGAGTTAAAGCCCACTTGGGCTCTGGAGTCTATCAGTTAGTTAAACGCCTACCTTGAACCTTACTGGCTTAAGACTCAGTCTTCCCCCCTCCCTCCTTGGCTCCCTTTGTCAGAGACAGCCCTCTGGGTTTAGTGGATGGTGGTACAAGCACCAGACTAGGAGTTGGGAACTTACCATTGCCTTGCTAGACCACTGGAGGCATTTCATGCCCTCTCTGGTGTCAGTTTCTTTACCTATTAAACTAAATGGTTAAATTCAGTATCAAATGAAATGTTTTTTCACTGAGCACTGACCAGGCAAGTTCGCATTATAATAACCACATCATTAAACTACTTATTACTTGCCAGACACCGTTACATTACTAGACATATGACACCATGTACATTTCTCCATTTAATCCCTGTGACAATCCGGAGGTCTTTTCCAGAACTCTAAAATATAAACTTGACAGGGGTAGTGATTCTTGTCTGCTTTTTTCATTGATGTATGCCCAGCTACTAGAACAATGCCTGGCACACAGTAGGTGCTCAAAAGCTATTTGTGGAACAAATGAATGAGGAAACAGGCTCAGAGAGGCAGCGATGTGATTTGTCTAAGGTCTTATCATTAGGAAACGCCAGAGACAGGACTCTAATCCTGCCTGGCTCCAAAGTCTATGCTTATTCACCTGACATGTGGGTGTGATTCTCATTTTATAGATGACGAAATAGGCTCAAGTGAATGGGGATCTCTGCTGCCTCTCAAATCCTGTGTTTCTAAGCACACGAGCCCCACTTTGCAGTAATAACATCACTTTGAAAGCTGATGTCATTTGTCCCTTCTGCCTAGGACTCTTCAGGGGTCTAGAGAGTACTCTTCTCTTCTCACAGAAGCAGGGTCAGTGGCAAAGGCACACCAGGCTCAAATCCTGCTCTGCTACATACTCACTGTGACCTTGGGCAAGTTCTCAACATTTGTGAGCCACAACATCTTCATCTGTAAAATGGGTTCCATACTTCCTAGACCTTCCTCCAAGGGTGTCCCCTCCTCCAGGAGGTGCTCTGCACACAGTGGGCCCTTAATAAACGTGGCTGTTATTACCCCACCCCAGAGCAGCTTCAAGGTCAAAGCTTGCTGCCACTGATGGCTAGAGTCCACTGGGGCCTCCTAGAACCTGATCAGAGGCCACCGGCTTGGGGAGAGTAGGGTCAGCTGCTATTCTTGGAGTTGATGGAGCCCAGCCAGGTTTCAAGTTCCCTCAAGGAGCCCTGACCCGGGTGGCTCAGCTGGTCATGTGAGCCGTGAGCTCTGACCTCAGCATGTTCTCCCTGGCCCTCCACATGGCCCAGGCTGGAGAGAACCCTGGGGCAGAGCATGCTGCAGGGAGACCACATCCCCCTGAAGCTGACCTCAGCCTTTAACTATGTTCATTAGCATCTACTTGGTGCCCAGAAGGGTACTGTTTGGGGAATCTCCCAGAGACTGCAAAGAATTTTCAACATCTGGATGACAAGGAGGCTTAGACAGAGGAAAGAGGGATTAGGAGACAGGCAGGACTAAATTTTAACCCCAGCTGCACTGCTTTCTGGGTCTGTGTGTCTCTTTGCAAGCCACTTTTTCTGTCTGGGCTTCAGTTGTCTGAAAAATGGTGAGAACAAAAACTTCCTTAGAGGGTTGTTGAGAGGATGAGAGCATCTGGCACATAGTAGATGCTCAGTAAATGATCATTATTTAGACTGTGAGCTCCTAAATAATGGGGAACTTGTCAGATTCAGCTATGTCTCCAGTGCCCAACCTAGGGCCCAGCCAAGAGGACACTCTCAGTGTTGGTTGAATGAATAATGAGTTACAGAGGCACGGAATGGCAATGCCTCATGGGGATCCCATCTTTCACCACACTCAAACCCACCCCCACCCCAAACCTCACGTAGAATCAGTCACCTCTGCATCAGCCCTGACAGGTGAGCATCTACCCTCGGCTTGCACACGCCTATGATGGGAAGTTCACCTCTTCCCATGTCTTTACATTCTGTCAAGTAAAAAGTTCTTCCTTTTATTCAGACCTCTATGAACTGAAGTCTGTCTCCTTGCAGCTTCCATCCACTGGGCCTAGTTTTGCTCTCTGGAGCTGTACGGAGTAAGCCTAGTTCTACTTCCAGAAGAGAGTCCCTCAGCGACTTATTACACAATTAGAATGTTCCAGGCATTGAGCTAAGCACCTCACTTACTTTATCTCATTTAACCCTTTAACCCACTCATTAGCCCTGAAAAGTAAATATTATCCCTACCTCAAAGATGAGAAAAATGAGGCTCAAAGACGTAACGTAACACATTTGTATGTGGCAGAGAAATGATTTAAATCCAGATCCTTCTCCAAAGCACTACCTTTTCAATACTCAATGGACCCACTGGAAAATAAGATTCCCAGAATCCCTTCCCTTTCCTTTCCTTCAATAAAGATTTATTTAGTACCTTATCTGTGAGGTCCTGAGCTAGGCCCTGGGAATAGAGATAAGTCAGACATAATCCATGTGCTTGACACACTTACAGCCTACTCCAAACCATGTGAAAAGAACTAGAGTCAGAAGCACAAGGACTGTCAGAGCATCACAGACATTGGAAGCCCAGGAGGGCTTCCTGGAGGATGTGACATCTGGGCTGAGTTTTGAAGGGCTATTAGGAGTTGGCCAGGCTTGTCCCAAATAGGGCAAGAAAGCAGGATGTTTTGGTGGAACTACTGTGCAAAGAGCTGAAGCTGTGGAGTCCAGACTGCGCGGGGGACCTGATGCCAAGAAGCTCAGACTATATACCACTTGATTGGGTGCATAAGAATCTCCTGGGATTTGCTTATTTAGAATCCTGATTTTCGGGAATTCCCTGGTGGTCCAGTGGTTAAGACTCTGCACTTCCACTGCAGGGGGCCTGGGTCTGATCCCTGGTCAGGGAACTAAGATCCTGTAAGCCACGTGGTGCAGCCAAAAAAAAAAATCCTGATTTTCTTTTAGTACGTCTAAGTGGACCCAAGAATCTCTGTTTTAAGTAGGTGCCCCAAGAGATTGAGGAGTAGGGGGTCACCACTGCTGTAAGGGCCAGAAAGTCTTTGAAGGATTTCAAAGAGGACAGAATTCTTGGTCCCTATCTTTGGAACCTCATAGACTAACCAGGGAGACAAACAGGAAAATAAGTAATTATAATGGGGAGCAAAGACCATTAATGCTTAGACTTTCAAGAAAGATATTCTTAGTATTCCAAGAGAAAAGTGTGGCATACTTGGACTTGTGATTCTTTAGCCATGAGGATATTAATATTGGTTTGCTGGCATTAAGTTACTGAGCATGTACTTTAGGGTGCCAGGGTGGCCCTGTGCTGGGTCCTTTTCCTTCATTGTTTCAAAAACATTCTTTTTTTTAAAAGACATCTTCCTGAATAGAATCCAAGAAAAAGTACCGATCCATTCATGTGCCACCTCCGGCTTAGACAGGAGCTTTACTTGATGAGCAGTTAGTTTCAAAACCAGTACAGTCCTGCAGCTTACACCGGTTCTTGGATGTGCAGAGAGGAGCCTGAGCCTGATTTATCTCGAGGTGGTTGGCTAAGATGCCACTCTGTGTTGTTCATCTCAGCAAGCAGCAACTGTTGACCTAGCATGTACCCAGGCTCAAGTCCCTGTTCTCCAGGAACTCCACGTCTTGCTGGACGTGGAGACCATAAATACACAAATAACACAACTCGGGGCACTATAGAAAACCTCTATCCTGGCCTGGGGGATGAAGGGAATGCTTCCAGAACCTTAAAAGATGAAAGGCATTCTACTTAAAAGGTAGAAGGTCATTCCAGACAGAGGAACCAGCAAAACAAAAAGCAGGGAAGTAAAAAAACCAGCCTGGGTGTTTTTGTTATTACTTTTTTTTTTGGCTGGGGGGGGGGGTGGCCGTGGGGAGGGACCGGGGGTTGGGGGCGGAGTGCAGAAAGTACAAGCAGTTCGCTGTTGCAGAAGCCTGTTAGGAACAAGATGGGACTAAATACAGAGGAGGGACTGTATCATGGGGGTGGGGATACGTGTTGGGGAAAGAATTTTGGCCTTTCCCCTTTAGACAGTGGGGAGGTCTGATTTATAAACTGTAACACAATCACCATTCCTCAAGCCTGGGGAGGGGCACCAGCTGGGAATAGTTTCCACTCTGGGCCCCCAGCAGGTGCAAGTCTTCTCAGGGACTCTCTCTCCACTGGGGCAGCAAGAGAAGGGAGGAGGCAAGGCAGGGCCCACCCCAGCCCCTCATCAGGCCTGCCTCCTGCAGCTGTTTGATGCCTGCACACCCCTAGAGAGCTGAGGCCCATCAGCTCCCTGGATGTGAAAAGAATGGCAGCAAAGGCAGCCTGTTTTAGAAGCTAGACTACCTCACAAGCAAACATTGCCACTTGGAGAGAAAACAATTATCTAATTGTAAGATCTGGTCCCATAAAAATCTTTCTAAAGGAACAGTTATCATTCTGTGATGGGAGCTACTATTTAATCTTAACAACCCTAGTAGAAGGGTTATCTCACATGTTATCCCCATGTGAGAGGTGACAAAATTGAGACCCAGAAGGTTGGGTAACTTGCCCAGGATGGCACAGCCAATAAAAGGCAAAACCCACATTAGTACCCAGGTTAAGACCTTCAGACCTAGGAACTGGAGAGTCTGGTGCCACCAACCTCAATGTAGAATTCAAAATAAGAGATCTAAACTGCAAAACGAATGTCAGGAAGCCAAGGCAGTTTTGATTTTTTTTTCCCCAGTGATTACTTAATGCTTTTTAAATACATAAAATTATTTTTTAATTTGTATTTTCTCATTCTTTAACACTCGCACTCAGTAATTCTTTGACTAAGCCAGAGTTGCCCACATCTGTAGGGCCTGAAGTCTAGGCCTTTTTCCTCTGCCATGCTGCCTCTCACAAAATTTTTCAAGCAATTTCATAAAACTTTGACAAACTAAAATGTAAAGTATTTCTAAATTAAAAAAAAAATTAACAGCTCAAAAAAGTTTTTTTGTTCCCCTTGATCTCAAAGGCTCCAAATCAATACGGGTGGCTCCCCTATCCATCCATGTGCCCAGGCTAGAAATCCGGGTTTTTTTTTAACCCCATGCTTAACTCCACCCTCCTCCTACTCCCACAGGCTCTTTAATCCATTTTCCACACTACAGTGATCTAATTTCCAAATGTCATCATTTCATTCTCCCGCTCAAAACCCGTCAGTGACTCTGTATGACAAAACCCAAATCTCGAGACCCCCCAGCCTCCTCCTCTCTCTCTGGGACTCCTGATTCCCTTTCTCATAGCCCTGAGCACTACACTGAGATTTTAGCGAGAACACTAACGAGAACACAAACCACTGGTCAATTATGAAACTTCTTCCCCATTACACCATCCAGCTCAAGCCTGGGATGGAGGAAAAATGTTGGATATAGTTGCCTGCTGCCCAGAAGACGGAGTAATGATCTTGTTTGCTGAGACCAGAGTGTGAAAACCCATTTTCAAACCTTACCTCAAAGGTTGCACAGAAGTGAGAAACTCAACCATGCTGGCTCTTATCAACCTATTCCTTCCCATAGCAACCTGGATATGAAATGGCCTTGGACCCTGCTGGACAATATATTATTATTCTTTGCATTTAAAAAAAATAAATTTATTTTTGGCTGCATTGGGTCTTCGTTGCTGCGCACGGGCTTTCTCTAGTTGCGGCAAGCAGGGGCTACTCTTCATTGTGGTGCACGGGCTTCTCATTGCAGTGGCTTCTCTTGCTGCAGAGCACAGGCTCTAGGTGCGCAGGCTTCAGTAGTTGTGGCATGCGGGCTTAGCTGCTCCGCGGCATGTGGGATCTTCCTGGACCAGGGCTCGAACCCGTGTCCCCTACACTGGCAGGTGGATTCTTAACCACTGTGCCACCAGGGTAGTCCCTGTTTCCACCTTCTGGCTTTTGTGAATGCTGCTATGAACATGGGTGTACAAATACTTCTTGGAGACCCTGCTATCAATTCTTTTGGATATATACCCCAAAGGAGAATTACTAGACCATATGGTAATTCTGTGTTTAATTTTTTGAGGAATCACCATATTGTTTTCCATAGTGGCTGCACCATTTTACATTCCCACCAACAATGTATAAGGCTTTCAATTCCTCCACATCCTCTCCAATACACTTTGCAAAACTGAAAGCCCGAAAACATTGTGATGACAGAAATAATGATCATGTCATCAGCAGGCAAATGACAAGCTCGCCCCCTAGTGTCAAGTAAGGAAGATAACAGAAAAAGCAAACATTCTTAAAAGGCACAACCACCACAAAGAACATAATCTCTACCGCACCAAGAATCTGGAGCAAACACTAATAACACAAACTACTAATCAATCAAAATAGTTTATTCACAGGGACAATTAAAAAGGTTCAGTTCTGAGGGACAAAACGTATCACCAACCCTTGCATACAAATCCCTAGCTGAAGTTACCTTATTAGCTGTGTCAGATGAGTAGCCTGGGGATGTTAATTTTTAACGTGTGAATGTCTCCACTAAAGGAAGGCTTATGTTGTATCCTCTTTAGCAACCCTGAAGCATAATGGCCTTTAACTGTTACGTCACACGTAACTCCCAATCTCTGAATTTGCTGAAAGATCTGACTCTAAAGGCAAAAAGGAAGCCCACACCAATGATTAAGTCAGAGGGTGGCAGTCATGACTATTTAACTGTTCTCAGCTCCTTAAACCCGCTACTATGTAAATCAAGATACTTTCTGATTTTTTAAGCCCTCCCAACTAAAATAATGATGATAATGATGATGTCTGATTCTTTCATGCCCTGTGGCTGCTAATTTTTCCAACTCCCTGCTCTGTCTCTCCTGCCCACCCCTCCAATCTCTATGGCTCACTGGTTTGCTGTTTTTCACAGAGCTGCAAGAGTTTGAGAACCAAAATCCCATAAATGTGGATCACACCAGATAAAGGAATACTGATTGAAATACACATTTCAGACTACATCCCCGTAGGTGACACTCTGGGGCAATGGGTCTATACAATCAGAGTTATTGATATTAAATCCCAAGTCTTTCTGCTCCAGCAGGTCGACCTCCAAGGGCTGCATCAGAAATAGGAGGTGCCAGCCTCAAGCTGCCTGTTGCCTAGGAGGGCGGGCCACACTACCCAAACGTTAAAGGCTGGACATTTTTCTGCTGCTCTTTGTGCAGCTGTCGGGCCCGATTTTTTAGCTCTTCAGCCTTAGCTTCGTCCTTATCGACACCATCCCCCAGCTTGTACATGCGGCTGGCATTGGCACAGGCCCAGACATGGCCTAGGTCACAGGCTTTCATTGAGTATTTGCATGCCAGGCCCATGTCCTTGGGAAAGCCGGGGGCGCCCTGCAGGAACATGGTACTGAGGTTGAAGCAGCTAGAGGCATAGCTGCCATCACAGGCCCTTGTGTAGTAGTCTCTGGCCCTCTCCAGATCGGGCTGGCCATCCTCATTGACCTGTCCATCATGTGCCAGGAGACCAACGTTGTGGCATGCCTCCAAGGACTTCTTTCCCGGCTTCTCACATGCCATCAGAAAGCAGCTGGAGGCAGCTTTCAGATCCTGGGTTAGTCCACCTGGGAGGAAGGAAAAAAAAAGTCAACCTAAGCCAGGGCAGAACCTGAATGTCTCAGGCCAAAGTCAGGGAGCAATTCCTGAATATAGTTTATAAACTTTGAACTAAGGCAGCATGAAAAGAAGATGGCCTGGTATACTGCACAGATTTTCCAGCTTTTTTAGCCATGGAATCTTCTGTTCAAATGGTATCTTATAAGGAAGCTTAAACAGGTAAAAAGGGTGAAATGATAATATCTACCTCTGGGGGTAACAGCAAGATCATAGCATCTTATAAGCACTTCATTAAACGCTTAATTTTAATATATACTGAATGTGTGTTATTTGCCAATTAATATGCTAGGTCCTAAGGAACAGATACTGTCACTGCCTTTGTGAAACCTGTGGTCTAATGAGACAGACATTAAACAAGCACACAAGTAAATGTATGATTATAAGTGTGACAAGCATATGGAGAAAAAGTACAGAATGCTATGAGAATGTATCAGGGCTCTGAACTAGGAGGCAAGGTCAAGGAAAGCTTCCCCAGGGACTTCCCTGGTGGCGCAGTAGTTAAGAATCTGCCTGCCAATGCAGGGGACACGGTTCAAACCCTGGTCTGGGAAGATCCCACATGCCTCAGAGCAACTAAGCCCATGCACCACAACTACTGAGCCTGTGCTCTAGAGCCCGTGAGCCACAACTACTGAGCCCGTGTGACGCAACTACTGAAGCCCACGTGCCTAGAGCCTGTGCTCCGCAACAAGAGAAGCCACTGCAATGAGAAGCCCGCGCACCGCAATGAAGAGTAGCCCCCACTCGCCACAACTAGAGAAAGCCCGCGTGCAGCAACGAAGGCCCAACGCAGCCAAAAATAAAATAAAATAAAATTTAATTTAAAAAAAGGAAAGCTTCCCCAAAGAAGGGACATTTGAGCTGTGATATAATGGGAAAAAGAAGGAAGAGAAAATAAAATATGTAGTGGGAAAAAAAAGAAAAGAAAAAGGCAAAGAAAACTGTTCCAGGCAGCAGGAATAGGATACAAAGAGAAAAGGAGCCCATGTGGCTAGAACCCAGACGTCGCTAAGGAAGGGGCTGGAGAGGCAGGCAGGGGCCAGACCATGGAATGTCTGACGGGTCTCCTTAAGGACCTTGCACTTAATCCTAGGAGCAATGGGAAACTGCTAATGGATCATTTTAAGGAGAGGTGGTGACCGGGCTCACTTTTTTCTTTGTTTTGTTTTTTAATGGAACATTTCAAATCTCCATTCTCAAAAAGAGAAACATTTTAAGTATCTCAACGTTTAGTTTTTAAAGTCATTCCAAACATACCACCTAGAAATAACCATCATTATCATTAAGAGGACACCATTCCAGTCATCTTTATAGCATGTGTTCGAATTAAATGTCGGCTGGCTGAACGGACAGCTAGACAGAAGCAGAGTTGACCCTTGAATGATATGAGGGTTAGGGGCGCCCACACAACCAAAAATCCAAGAATAACTCCTAAATGTGGCTCCTCCCTAAATGTGGCTCCTCCACATTGGCAGACTCAACCAACAGAGGATTGTGTAGTACTACTATAGTATTAATTATTGAAAAAAAATATACCTGTAAGTGGACATGCATAGTTCAAACCCATGTTGTTCAAGGATCAGGTGTATTCCGAAAAACTGGATTATACATGCTACTTGTAAATAAAAAATTTAACTTTGATTTTACTTGTATTTATCGTTAAGACAACCAAACTGAAGTGAAACCGAAGAAACTGCTAACTTCAAATGAATATTTCAACAGAGAAATTTCCTAAATGAGCCCCTAGAGTTATAGATTATTAAAAGGTTAGCATCACTGTTTTGTTTTTTTTTTTAACCAAATTCCAGACAGTATTGACTCATGAGGATGTTGTCACCTCACACTTCTCCCTACCTCTCTTGCCCTGCCTTCTATTTTTTGTTAGACATGTTATTTCAACTTCGGGAGACACAGAGCACAGTGGTTACCAAAGCCTGGGCTCTGCAGCCAGAAAACCTAGGCGCCAGTCCTGGCTCCATTACTTGCTGGCAGTGTGACCTTAGACAAGTTACTTAAACTCTACAAAGCCTCAGTTTTCCTCATCTGTAAAATAAGGACAATAGTATCTACTTCATATTCTGGAAGCTTAAATGTGTCATTACAAAGAGCCTAGTACATAATAAGTGCTCAGTAAATGCTGTAGCATTTTTAGGCCATAAAGGTTTATATTATTTACATTCTATTCAGTAACCCTAATTAGCCCAACATTCATTCTAAATGGGATTCTGCTCATCACCAGTCTTTTCATCAGAGCTCCTCCATTTCTGAATTATTTCTCTTGATTCACCTACTTACTGATTATCAGATAGATTTTTCTAGAAAAGCATATAGCTTCTACAGCCTCTGAGTTCTTTCAGTTTTGAGAATGCATTCTTGCCACCTTTCTATTTAAACAGTATATAATTAGGTCTTGCTTTTATATCCAGCCTGATAAATCTATGCCTTTTACTGGAATGTTTACTTAGATTTAATGCAATTCTTGATATAGCTGGGTTTAAGTCTACAACCTTATTTGTTTCCCATTTGTCCCAAATGTTTTTTGTTCCTTTTTTCCCTTTCTTACAATTCTTTTGAATTGTATATTTCTAATAGTCCATTTCATTCTCATCATTGGTTTTTTAGTAATACTTCTTTTATCAGTGGTTTACCTAGTGAAAATACTATGTATACTTAATCACAATCTACCAAGAATTAATATTACAGCACTTCACATATAATGTAAGAACCTTACAATAGTACACTTTCATTTACCACATTTCTATCCTTTGTACTACTGCTGTCATGTTTTACTTCTAAATATATTACTTATTTGTTTGACTTCTATATAGTGTAAGCCCCATAACATATAACTATTATTTTTTTAAGTCAAGCATTTTTTTTTTTTTTTTTTTTTTTTTTGCGGCACGCAGGCCTCTCACTGTTGTGGCCTCTCCTGTTGCGGAGCACAGGCTCCGGACGCGCAGGCTCAGCGGCCATGGCTCACGGGCCCAGCCGCTCCGCGGCATGTGGGATCTTCCTGGACCGGGGCGCAAACCCGTGTCCCCTGCATCGGCAGGTGGACTCTCAACCACTGCACCATCAGGGAAGCCCATAACTATTATTTTTGCTTCAGTTTTTTAAAGACATTAAGAAATGAGGAAAAAATTCTTACATTTACATGTATATTCCAGTGTGCTTTCTTCTTTTGTATGGATCCTAGTGTCCACCTTTTTATCATTTTCCTTCTACCCAAACAGCTTTTCTTAACTTTTCTTGTAGTGTAGGTCTGCCAGCGACTCATTCACTCAGCTTTTGTTTATCTGAAAATGAATTTATTTCATTTCATTTATTTATTTATCTTTTTGGCTGTGCCACGCAGCTTGTGGGATTTAGTTCCCTGACTGGGGACTGAACCTGGGCCCTCGGCAGTGAGAGCGTGGAGTCCTAACCCTTGGACTGCCAGGGAATTCCCCATCTTCATTTTAAAAAATATTTTCAGGGGTGGGATAGGGAGGGTGGGAGGGAGGGAGACGCAAGAGGGAAGAGATATGGGAACATATGTATAACTGATTCACTTCGTTATAAAGCAGAAACTAACACACCATTGTAAAGCAATTATACTCCAATAAAGATGTAAAAACATATTTTCAATAAAGTAGAATTCAAGTTTGACAGTTTTTTTCTTTCAGCATTTAAAAGATGTTCTTTTGTTTTCTGGCTTACATTACTTCTGATGAGAAGTCAGTGATTATTCTCACCAATGTTCCCCTCAATGTGTCTTTTTCTCTGACTGCTTTTAAGATTTTCTCTTTACCTTTGGCTTTCAGCAAATGGTAATAATGTGTCTAGGTATGATTTCATTGGTTATCCTGTTTGGATCCAGTAAGCTTCATGGATCTGTGGAGTGATATTTTTCATCAAATTTGGAAATTTTATACTGTTATTTCTTCAAATACTTTTTTCTGCCCCAATCTCTTCTCTTTCTGGACTCCAATATACGTTATGTTAGATTAAGGGATAGTGAACCCCACAGGATGAGACTCTGTGTTTTGCTTTTTCTCTCTCAGTGCTTCAGTTTACATAACATCTTCAATCCTGTCTTCAAGTTCACCGATCTTTCAAATTCACTGATTATTTCCTTCTGATGTGTCCAATTTGCTATTAAGCCTGTCCAGTGAATTTTTCACTTCAAATATTATGTTTTTCAATTGCAGGATTTCATTTGGTTCTTTTTAATAGTTTCAATTTCTGTGATGAGACTTCCCATCTGTTCATTCATTGTGTCCATCTTTTATTTAAACCCTTTAATAAATTTATTTTCCTTGTTTAAAAATATTTGACTGCTAATTCCAACATCCCTGTCACATCTGGGTCTGTTTCTATTGACTGCTTCTTTTCTGTTTAGCAATTTCTTACTTTATGCTGGACATTGTAGATGCTACTTTGTTCACTCTGGTTTTGTTGTATTCATTTAAAGACTGTTATACTCTGGTTTCTCTTCAGATCACATAAATCTTTCACCTTTTACTAAAGACTGTTGAGTTTTGTTCTCACAAGTAACTAATTCACTGGTGAATCAGCCTGATCCTTTTGAGGCTTGTTTCTAAGTTTTGGAACCTTTCTGCAGTCTGTACTCAATGAGGTCTCTCCACTCTGGCTGGTGGAATTCAAACAACTCCCAACACTGTGAACCCTCTGGAGTCTCTTTTCAGTTCACACCTCCCCAGTAGCTTTTCACTGCAAGGTCTCTGAGAGTCTCCTCCTATGCATGTGCAGCTTAACACTGAGCCAAAGACTTAAGAGCACCCCTATGTGGCTATCTGGAGCGCCTTCTCTGTGTAGCTCCTTCTTCTCTGGTATCCTGTCCTGCAAACTCTGGCAGCCTCAGTGGCCAGAAACTCTGACCTCTGCCTCATCGGTTCAGCAAGACTATCATACTCTACTTGGCTTCCACCTCTTTGTGCCTAGTCCGAAAAGTATCTCCAAGCAAAAAGCCAAAGCAATCATTCATGGGGCTCATCCTGTGTGTTTCCCTTTTCTCAGGGATCACTGTACTGCACTGCCTATTTTCCAATGTCTGAAAATAGTTGCTTCATATATTTTATTGAATCCATGGTTTATATCCTTAAAAGTTCATTTTAGTTGCCTTATGGAAAGATTAGATACCTGCATTAATGAAGCAGGAGACGAAGGTGGCTTGGATAAATATGGTAGCAGGAAAGGGAGAGACAGGACAGATCTGAAACATATTTTAGAGCTAAACTGGCCACAAGCTACTAGGTAGGGAGAGATACCACTTGCTAAACTGGAAGACAAAAGGGGTACAATATGTGGGAGGAGAAGAAAACAATTAAGATTTCTATATTGGATTTGTTAAGTTTGCGATGCCTGTAAGAACTCCAAGTCAAATTTTCCAGTAAACAGTCAACTATATGCAGTCTGGAGTGGTTTTGCCTAGAGATAAAGGTTTGTTTGCAATTATCATCACTAACTTATTCACTGCCACATCCTAGAGACCACCACTATTAATTTTTGGTGTATTTCCTCCTACTACCTTTTCAATGTAGTTTGGTCTTGTTTTTACATGTTGTAATCATGTGTTTGTTCTTCACTCCCCATTAGAAACCCATCTTCTTATGTTTTATTAAGAATATTTCATCAAAGAGATGTATCAGAATTACTTTCCACTTCCTTTTAAATGGCTTCACAAAAATAGTTCAAAGCTGATTTCACTGATGAAAACACCTGGGCAAAATACCTTGTGACACTCTAAGTGTCCAATCCAAGGTAACTTCTGCAGCAACCAACACAAACCAGACCTATTCACACTGATAGAATGTTTTACAGTTTAACAAAGCAGTCACGTGTGAGTTCATTTGATGCTTAGAAAAATCCTATGAATAAGGTGTGAGCTGACCTTATTACTCCAATCTTGTCATTGAGGTATTTGTAGCTCAGGGAAGGAAAATGCCTCGCCTGATACCACACTGTCAATTAGTGCTCAGGATGAAAAGTGACCTCTCACTCTTCCCCCGCCCCAAGCTATCCTTGATAAAAGGAGAGTTATTAACCAGTCTTTGTCAAGAAAGGACACTGGGTGTGTTTTCAGAACAGAGGGCAAATTCTTAGGCTCTGAACTAGGCAGGGGGGTCAACAGTATTGGCTTTTAGACGTGGCAGGGCCCAAGGTCTCCTAACTAACAATCCAAAAGAGTCTGAGTAGCAAAGATCAGCTAATGGGATCTCCTGTGACGACACCCGACCTCGAGGAAATTATTTAACAATGTCAGCTTAACAGAGGATTAAGTATTATTCTCTAAATACTCTTGTGTTCTTTCACCTGCTTACCTGCTCTCTATTCTGAAGAGAAGACATAACTCTATTCTACCTCCAGCAAATAAAATCTGCTCTGTCCTTTAAGAACCAGTTTCAATGCCTCCTCCTCTCAGCACCCCCTGATGACGACATGCTCCCAGAACTGAACCCCAAAAGTACTTTACATGTCTCTCTATAAAGATACTTATCGGGGCTTCCCTGGTGGCGCAGTGGTTGAGAGTCCGCCTGCTGATGTGGGGGACGCTGGTTTGTGCCCCGATCTGGGAGGATCCCACATGCCGCGGAGCAGCTGGGCTCGTGGGCCATGGCTGCTGGGCCTGCACGTCCAAAGCCTGTGCTCAGCGGCGGGGAGAGGCCCGTGTACCGCAAAAACAACAACAACAACAACAAAAAGATACTTATCAAGCTCTCCCAGGTTAACAGGTATTAGTATAAATACTTCTTCCCTGGGGAGGGGGTAAAAAAAAAGATTTCTTCCCCCACACTGGTCCATCTTTGCTTCACTGTACAGAGTAAATACTAAAAATTTGCTCAACAAAGGAGCACTTAAGAAAGAAAAAAGTCTCAGTGCACAATCATTAATCATATAAGTTTGTCAAAGAGAAGGGAAAATAATTTCACAACCTCCACAACCTCTTTTGTTCTCCTTAATTCAATAAGGAACTAAAAGTCCCTGTGGAAAATGTAGTAAAATATGATATAAAGACAAAAGGAACCCAAAACTTTACCAAGACACAAATTCAGAGACTAAACAACTAGGAACATTTTTATTTTTGCACAGTATATTATATAGCTGAGTTCACATCATATATAACTTTGTGTTCCGCTTTCTTCACTGAACATTGTATCATAAACCTTTCCTGATGTCAACAAAAATTATTTAAAAATATTATTTTTTTTCTTTTTTCACATCTTTATTGGAGTATAATTGCTTTACAACGTTGTGTTGGTTTCTGCTGTACAACAAAGTGACTCAGCTATACATATACATATATCCCCATATCCCCTCCCTCTTGAGCCTCCCTCCCACACTGCCTATCCCACGCCTCTAGGTCGTCACAAAGCATCAAGTTGATCTCCTTGTGCTATGCAGCAGCTTCCCACTAGCCATTCATTTTACATTTGGTTGTGTATATACGTCAATGCTACTCTCTCACTTCATCCCAGCTTCCCCTTTCCCACTGTGTCCTCAAGTCCATTCTCTATGTCTGCGTCTTTATTCCTGTCCTGCCACTAGGTTCAACAGTACCACGTTGTAGATTCCATATATACGTGTTAGCATACGGTATTTGTTTTGCTCTGACTTACTTCACTCTGTATGACAGATTCTAGGTCCATCCACCTCACTGAAAATAACTCAATTTCATTCCTTTTTATGGCTGAGTAATATTCCATTGTATGTATGTGCCACATCTTCTTTATCCATTCATCTGTTGATGGACATTTTGGTTGCTTCCATGTCCTGGCTGTTGTAAACAGTGCTGCAATGAACATCATGGTACATGTCTCTCTTTTTTTTTTTTTTTTTTTTTTTGCGGTACACGGGCCTCTCACTCTTGTGGCCTTTCCTGTTGCGGAGCACAGGCTCCGGACACACAGGCTCAGTGGCCATGGCTCACGGGCCTAGCTGCTCCGCGGCATGTGGGATCCTCCTGGACCGGGGCACGAACCCGCGTCCCCTGCATCGGCAGGCGGACTTCCAGCCACTGCACCACCAGGGAAGCCCATGTCTCTTTTTGAATTATGGTTTTCTCAGGGTATATGCCCAATAGTGGGATTGCTGGGTCATATGGTAGTTCTATTTTTAGTTTTTTAAGGAACCTCCATACTGTTCTCCTTAGTGGCTGTATCAATTTACATTCCCACCAACAGTGCAAGAGGGTTCCCTTTTCTCCACACCCTCTCCAGCATTTATTGTTTCTAGATTTTTTGATGATGGCCATTCTGACCAGTGTGAGGTGATACCTCACTGTGGTTTTGATTTGCATTTCTCTAATGATTAGTGATGTTGAGCATATTTTCATGTATTTGTTGGCAATCTGTATATCTTCTTTGGAGAAATGTCTATTTAGGCCTTCTGCCCATTTTTGGATTGGATTGTTTGCTTTTTTGATATTGAGCTGCATGAGCTGCTTGTATATTTTGGAGATTAATCCTTTGTCGGTCGTTTTGTTTGCAAATATTTTCTCCCATTCTGAGGGTTGTCTTTTCTTCTTGTTTATGGTTTCCTTTGCTGTGCAAAAAGTTTTAACTTTCATTAGGTCCTATTTGTGTATTTTTGCTTTTATTTCCCTTACTCTAGGAGGTGGATCAAAAAGGATCTCACTGTGATTTATGTCAGCAGAGTGTTCTGCTTATGTAGAAACATTATTTATTTATTTTTTAAATAAATAAATTTATTTTAAATAAATTTATTTATTTTAAAAATAAATCTATTTATTTTAAATAAATTTATCTATTTTTAAAATAAATTTATTTATTTAAAATAAATATCTATTTTTAAAATAAATTTATTTATTTTTTAAATAAATAAATAAATTTATTTATTTTAAAAATATATTTATTTATTTTCCGCTGCATTGGGTCTTCATTGTTGCACACAGGCTTTCTCTAGTTGCGGCGAGTAGGGGCTACTCTTTGTTGAGGTGCGTGGGCTTCTCAATGCGGTGGCTTCTCTTGTTGCGGAGCACAGGCTCTAGGCATGCAGGTTCAGTAGTTGTGGCATGCGGGCTCAGCAGTTGTGGCTTGCAGGCTCTAGAGCACAGGCTCAGTAGTTGTGGTGCACAGGCTTAGTTGCTCCGCGGCATGTGGGATCTTCCCAGACCAGGGCTCGAACCTGTGTCCCCTGCATCAGCAGGCAGATTCTTAACCACTGTGCCACAAGGGAAGTCCCAAAACATTATTTTTTAATGGGCTAAATAACATTCCAGCTGCTGGAAGTAACATTATTTATTTAACTAAACTGCTACTGTTGGCACATAGATTTTTTTTTTTTTTTGCGGTACGTGGGCCTCTCACTGTTGTGGCCTCTCCCATTGCGGAGCACAGGCTCCGGACGCGCAGGCTCAGCGGCCATGGCTCACAGGCCCAGCCACTCTGCGGCATGTGGGATCTTCCCGGACCGGGGCACGAACTTGTGTCCCCTGCATCGGCAGGTGGACTCCCAACCACTGTGCCACCAGGGAAGCCCAGATTTTTAAAAAAAATAATTAATATAATGCAGTTATATATTACTTATAAATTATAAATTAATGAAAATAAAATTCTGCCAGATAGATAATGCTCGGGTGAGAATCTTTGCATATAATCTTTATTTGCATTTCCAGTTATTTCCTTAGGAAAAGATACTAGGAGAGTTACTAGGCCAAAGAAATGCTCCTCTGTTCAAGCAAGGGAACCTGATATTCCTATTAATGCTAAACTTTCTTCAACTTTGAGACTACCACAGACTCCATGTCCCATGTGAAGGGAGAAATAGCCCACACAGCTCCAGAGATTTAAAAAGACATCCTCTTGATCAAACTTTCACTGAACATCCTTCTAACCAGGCTTCACTGGGTACTGGGAACAAAGGATCATCCTCAAGAAGCTCATGATCTAGTGAGCAAAAAAAGAATTGCCTGTCTAAAGTCATATTCCCTATTTGTGGTGGTTTTAAAATATGCCCATAAATTCTTTTTTTTAATTTATTTAATTCATTTATTTAAATAAATTTATTTTTGGCTGCGTTGGGTCTTCGTTGCTGTGCACGGGCTTTCTCTAGTTGTGGTGGCGAGCAGGGCCTACTCTTCGTTGTGGCATGCAGGCCTCTCATTGCGGTGGCTTCTCTTGCGGAACACGGGATCTAGTCATGTGGGCTTCAGTAGTTGTGGCACGCAGGTTCAGTAGTTGTGGCATGCAGGTTCAGTAGTTGTAGCTCACAGGCTCAGTAGTTGTGGAGCAAGGCTTAGTTGCTCCACAGCACGTGGGATCTTCCTGGACCAGGGCTTGAACCCGTGTCCCCTGCACTGGCAGGCAGATTCTTAACCACTGCGCCACCAGGGAAGTCCCAGCCCATAAATTCTTGATATTCCTTCTTTCAACAGGTGGAATTTAAGTTTTCTCCAATTAGCGTAAGCTAAACTTACTGACTCATTTCTAATAAACAGAGTGGAATAGAAATGAAAAGTGTGTGACTTCCAAGGGTATAGTATAAAAGACACTGTGGATTCCATCTTGCTCCCTCTTTGGATCACTCACTCTGGAGGAAGCCAGATGCCATGTCACCAGGACATACAAGTAGCCCATGAAGAGATCCATGTGACAAGGAACTGAGGTCTCCTGACAACAGCTGGCAAGGAACAGAAGCTTTCACCAACAGCCGTGTGAGTGAGCCAGCTTAGGATTGGAAACTCTGGTTCCAGTCAAACCTTCAAAGGACTACAGCCCTGGCTCCCTGGCTAATGTCTTGACTGCAACCTCACTGAGACCCTGAGGCACACAGCTCAGCCACTCCCAAATTCCTGACCCACAGAAACTATGTGAAATGATAGGTTTGTTGGGATAATCTGTTATTTAGCAATAGATAACTTAAACACTACTGAATACCAACTGCAATTAGGTCGTGAGGAGAAAAGCAGATGGAAAGGAATTAATTATTGGTCCCTCCTCGGTGCCAGGCACATGCTGATGCCTTTACCTGCGTTACCTTATTTAATCCTCACCACAACCCTATGAAGCAAGAACTATTTTTTTCTCCATTTTACAGGTGATATAACTGACACACAGAGTTAACGTGACCGGCTCAAGGACCCACTACTCGCAAACAGCATTCCTTAAGGTCTGCCTGACTTGAAAGGCTGTGCTCGTCCCTCCATCACTTTGCTAAACTCTTGACTCCAAATTTTCCTACAACATGCTTCCCCAAGGCCTGTGAGGACCCTTCTGTAAAGAGGACTCAGTATCAGCCTCAGGATGTGATGTCAGCACTACCATCAATGATAAGGACCAAAGAAAGCAGGCCCCTCCTTACCTTTCCCAGTCACATAATAGGCCCCCAGTTTGTAGCAGCTATCACTGTGTTTGTTCTCTTCACAGTTGAACTTCAACACCTTGGCAGCCTCATCAAAATTCTTCTGGATCCCTTCCAAATAGTCCACCAGCCGATAGCAACCTGTGAGGGAAGGGCAAAAGCCGCTGTTCAAGTCTGGGGCAGTGGGGAAGGTCCAGGTGTGGCAGGCCAGAAGTGCCTTTTATTTAGGACCAGCCTCTCTCCTAAAGAGCGCAGGTAGTGTTCAGCCACTCCTACAAATGGCACTGTCCGCCCTCAGCCTAGGAGCTGCTGTTCAAGTCTGGGGCAGTGGGGAGGGTCCAGGTGTGGCAGGCCAGAAGCGCCTTTTATTTAGGACCAGCCTCTCTCCTAAAGAGCGCAGGTAGTGTTCAGCCACTCCTACAAATGGCACTGTCCGCCCTCAGCCTAGGACTGAGCAATGTACAGACTGTGGAGACCTTGGCCCCACACTGGCTCCACCACTCACCGACTCTCTGTTCCCTGTCAGCAAGGCCCAAAGATGCACTGGCTTCCATAATGAAACTCTGCTAGCTTTGGAACTTCTCAGGAAGTTCAGCAGTAAAACACTGAGAACCAACAGGGTCCATGGGCTAGTCTTCATAGCTGCAAGAAAGGGATGCTTTGATGACTATACCTTAATCCTTGGCCAGGCTGGGTACATTAAGAAGAAAGAGTCGAAATGGCAGCTACCAAAGGAGTTGGAAGTAGACTCCCTCTCCTTGGCAGTCTCTGGTCCCTCCTTAATATCTCTCTCCTCTGTCCCTTTTTTTTCATCCACAATAACACCCATCTCTTGTTCATTTTCATTCAACAAATATTTGAGCATCTTTCTGCATCAATGTATAAGACACTGCTTTAGTTGCTGGGAATACAGTCACTTGCCTGCCTAAAAATTACATTGTAGAGGAGGAAATACAATAAATAAAAATAAATAAATAAATAAATAAGTAAGTAAGTAAGTAAATAGGTTAGCAAGATGCATTCAAACCTTAATAAACAAATATGACTGAACTATAACAGGATGATAAGATAGTTCATTGTGCATGTTGGGGGAATGGTTAACACAGACTGGGCAAGATCAGGGAGGGCCTTATTGGGGACTTCGATGCGTGAGCTGAGATGTGAATAACATGAATGAACTAGCTATTTAAAGACAATGAAATGGGAAGGAGGCAGAAAGTCTCAGGCACAAGGAACAGTAAATAAAAAGACCCAAAAGAGGGAATAAGCTTGGCACAAATAAGGTATAATGTGGCTGGATCCAGGAAGAAAGAGGTAGGAAGTGAGGAGAAGGTAGGGACCAATCACAGGGCCTTGTAGAAGAGAGGAAGAAATTGGGATTTTACTCCAAGTCAATGGCAAACCACTGGAGCGTTTTAAGAAGGAAAGCAATATGATTCGATTTGCTTTTTTTTTTTTTTTTTTTGCCGTATGCGGGCCTCTCACTGTTATGGCCTCTCCCATTGTGGAGTACAGGCTCTGGACGTGCAGGCTCAGCGGCCATGGCTCACGGGCCCAGCCGCTCCTCGGCATGTGGGATCTTCCCGGACTGGGGCACGAACACGTGTCCCCTGCATCGGCAGGCGGATCCTGAACCACTGCGCCACCAGGGAAGCCTCCGATTTCCATTTTTAAAAGGTCATTCTAATATATATGTTTGTATGTGTCTGGATGAATATGGAGGAAGTTAAGTGTGAAGGGACACACTCCAACACTGATAATAACAAAAATGTGTTATTTTGTCATTTAAAAAACTAATAAACATTTAAAATAACAAAATAAAAATTTAAACATCAGTCTGTGAGTTGAGAATAGATCTTAAGGGAGTGACGGTGCAAATGGAGAGCCAAGTTAGAAGGCTATTTCAGTAATCCAGGTGAGAAATGATGATTTTGAAGACTAATACAGAAGTAGCTATAGTAACTACAGCCTCCTCTCAGGCTCTCCTTCTAAAGTGCCGCAGCCTGCCCTTCTTATATGCCCACCCTCCCCTACTTCACTGCTCCGTACATCTCCAGAGTACAAAAGCATGTATGGCTCTCCACTGCCTACAGAATAAAGTCTAAATGCCTTTCCGTAGCATTCAAGGTCTGAAACACTCCATAAACAAGACGAAAAGACAACCCTCAGAATAGGAGAAAATATTTGCAAATGAAGCAACTGACAAAGGATTAATCTCCAAAATTTACAAGCAGCTCATGCAGCTCAATATCAAAAAAACAAACAACCCAATCCAAAAATGGGCAGAAGACCTAAATAGACATTTCTCCAAAGAAGATATACAGATTGCCAACAAAAACATGAAAGGATGCTCAACATCACTAATCATTAGAGAAATGCAAATCAAAACTACAATGAGGCATCACCTCACACCAGTCAGAATGGCCATCATCAAAAAACCTAGAAACAATAAATGCTGGAGAGGGTGTGGAGAAAAGGGAACCCTCTTGCACTGTTGGTGGGAATGTAAATTGATACAGCCACTATGGAGAACAGTATGGAGGTTCCTTAGATAACTAAACATAGAACTACCACATGACCCAGCAATCCCACTACTGGGCATATACCCTGAGAAAACCATAATTCAGAAAGAGTCATGTACCACAATGTTCATTGCAGCTCTATTTACAATAGCCAGGACATGGAAGCAACTTAAGTATCCATCGACAGATGAGTGGACACAGAAGATGTGGCACATATATACAATGGAATATTACTCAGCCATAAAAAGAAATGAAATTGAGTTATTTGTAGTGAGGTGGATCGACCTAGAGTCTGTCATACAGAGTGAAGTAAGTCAGAAAGAGAAAAACAAATACCGTATGCTAACACATGTATATGGAATCTTAGAAAAAAAAAATGGTGCTGAAGAACCTAGGGGCAAGACAGGAATAAAGACACAGATGTAGAGAATGGACTTGAGGACATGGGGAGGGGGAAGGGTAAGCTGGGACGAAGTGAGAGACTGGCATGGACTTATATACACTACCAAATGTAAAAGAGCTAGCGGGAAGCAGCCGCATAGCACAGGGAGATCAGCTGGGTGCTTTGTGACCGCCTAGAGGGGTGGGATAGGGAGGGTGGGAGGGAGACGCAAAGGGGAGGAGATGTGGGGGATATATGTATAGCTGATTCACTTTGTTATAAAGCAGAAACTAACACACCATTGTAAAGCAATTACACTCCAATAAAGATGTTAAAAAAAAAAAAGGTCTGACACACTGTGGCCCAGGGTCCCTGTCAATCTTATTTCTGACTACATTCTGACTTCAACCTTTCAAAAGAGCATTTTCTTCTCTTCCTCTGCTCCATTTTATCTACACTACTTGCCTATCCCTCCTGACCTCTTCCAGAAGTCTTCCCCAACCATTCTGCTCCTCAGTGACTCCAACTCCTGTGAAATCTCCCTACACTCAGGGCATAGACCAGCCCTCAAAGAACAACCCTGGGTTCTTTTTAAGCCATCTTACACTGCAGAGCAACTCTGTGTAGTTGGTCAGCTTCAAGCTAGACTGCAAGCTATTTGAAGGTAGGGCCAGTGCCATTTTTTTTCCCCCTTTATAAAAATGAAGTAAGAAGAAGAAAACCACCCGAAGGTACTGGCTGCTCTGGGTGGCCCCTTCTGGACATCACCATCCACCCACACGCTAAAGTCAACTCAATGTTCCCAGAACACATGGGGCACATTCACGTCTCAGAGCCTTTTCACTAGCTGTTAACTCTGCCTGGCATGATTCTCCCTTACCTTCTTCAACACTGTTCAAATGCCACTCTCCCAATGATTCTCCCTGACGTCTCAATTTAAAATTGCCCTCCTGAACTCCTGATACCTCTCAGTCAGTTCTTCTTCCCATTGCACTTACTACCTTCTAACATACTATCTCATTTATTTTCTTATGTTTCTTGTTCAATACCCCCCACTAGAATGTAAGCTCCACGAGGACAGGACGTTTTATCAGTTCACTGATGTAGCCCCAGTCCCTCTACTCCAAACGCCCGCGCGCTTCTCTTCCTTCCAGCCCGGCCTCCAGGCTCGGTGCCGGCAGAGTAAGCCCCGGCTGCGAGCCCGGCAAGTCACGTGGAACCCATCCTGCCCCTCCCCAACACACAAAGAGCCGTCCGCGTCCTACAGACCCCGCGTGTCCGGCCCGCGGCCCCTTCCAGATCCTCTCAGAGGTCGCTCGCGCGACCCGTCCAGCCCCCCGCCCCTGCGCACCGAGCCCTCACGTGTCCTTAAGGCCGTGCAGGCGGCGCTCACCGTCCGGGTTCTTCTCACGGTAGCACTGGTAGTTGCACTCCACCTCCATGTTCTCCAGAAAGGACTTCACCTGCTCCTCGTCCTGGAAGTCCACCACGCCCGCCATCGCTCTCGCTAGCCCAGCCAAATCACCCAACCACTCTGCCCCTGGCCACGCCGCCCGTCCGCCCGCCTTACGGTTACGTGAGACGGCGGAGGGGCGGGGCCTGGGAGGGGCATGCCGCCGAGGTCCGCGGTCACCCGGGCGCCCGGAAAGCACAGTTCCCGGAGCCTAGGCTCTCCTCTGTCCTCATGCTGTTAGTCTTTGGCCGTCCCATCTTTCCCTCTGGTCAGCCCACTCCTGAAAGTGGTAGCAGTCTTTCTGCAGCACTTTGTCCCAGCCTTGTGGTCTTAATGCTTCTCTGCCTGCAGTCATTTATTCCATTCATTCGTTAATTCGGTGTTCCCTAAGCGCCTCTGTGTGCGTCACCAAGTGCTTGGTTTTAGTAATACAACAGCTAGGAAGTATGGCCCCTTCCTTTAAATAGCTTGCAGTTTAGTAGGAAGGCATTTGTTTATTCATTCAGCAAGTATTTTGAGCACCTACTATGTGCCAGGTGTAGCTAGACAAACCAGTGTTCACAAGTCCGTACAAGTGCAATGAAAAATCTGGTTCATCTCTGCTTTCCTCCCAGACCTACCCCGTGCCTCCAACATGAATGACCTAAGGAATGAATGGCTATGGAAGATGATAACTGGAACACAGTAGCTGTACTGGTTGCAGTAATAATACTGTTATAATAGCTAATGCTTAAACAGTGCTGAACTTTTTTCCAGATTCTATTCTAAGAGCTTTATACTAATTCTCATGGCACTCATTGTGACCCTATGGGGTAGGAATTATTGTTATCCCCATTCCCCCAATGAGGAATCTGAGGTACAAAGAGGTTAACTTGTCCAGGGTCACACAGGAAGTGAGAGAGTTGTGCTGTAAATCTTTTTTAAATAAAAGAATGAGGTACAAGAGGAACATGTCAAAGACATGGGAAAGAGGAGAGGAACTTCAGCTGGTTTTTGCTTTTTCTCCTGCTCAGAATCATTGGTTCCATAGAGCCTAGACTGAAAGCTCTCCAAAGACAGTCAGTTCCTATTCATCTTTGAGTCCCAGCCATTCCTCCCCTAGAGCCCTCAGTGGAGCTCAATCCATGGTTTCCCATCACCTATAGCAATGCTTCCCAAATGGCTTCATTATTAACCTATCCCTAATGGCATCAGAGAGTGGACTACTTCCAGCCACGTCCTTATTGTAGAGCAGCTTACTGTACGTGGGAAATGTCTTTGAAATCCCAGTTTTATTTTAAAAGTTCATTTGTTTTTACATTCAATTCCATAATACATCCTTCGTAGCATAACACATTCCAGTTGCTATGCCACATTTACTAGTGGTTTCTCAAACCCCCAATCACCTTGGGAGATTCCCTCAGTACACATGTCTCAGATAGAGAAGCCCTGACCTTTGATTTTGAGTTCACCTTCCTTTGGCTGGCCTGTAAAGCCCTGTACAATCTGATTCTAGCCTCATCTCCTGCCTCTCCTCCCCCATATCCCGCCCAACTTTCTGTTCTCTGGATGGGTCCCAGGTTTGTGTCCCTCTTTACTATTGCTCTTGATGCATAGACTACCCTTCTCAAATCAGAGAACTTCACCTCTGTAATGTCTTCCCAGATGCAACAACTATACACTCCTAGAGTAGTTTTATATCCTCTAACTTCAGTGTTCCACCCCACTTGGTCTATTCTGATACAATGTAGTAGGGGATGACTGACTGGCTTTGGAGGGCAGACAGATCTCAGTCAGAGTCTATGTCCTATGTTTACTAAGTTGTGACCTTGACCCAATCACATTTGTGAGCCTGATTCCTCTTCTGTAAATGAAGATCCCTTGTGGGCTTCCCTGGTGGTGCAGTGGTTAAGAATCCACCTACCAATGTAGGGAAAGATCCCACATGCTGCAGAGCAACTAAGCCCTTGTGCCACAACTACTGAGCCTGCACTCTAGAGCCCGTGAGCCACAACTACTGAGCCCACGTGCCTAGAGCCCGTGCTCTGCAACAAAAGAAGCCACCACAATGAGAAGCCTGTGCACTGCAACGAAGAGTAGCCCCTGCTCACCACAATTAGAGAAAGCCCACACACAGCAATGAAGACCCAACGCAGCCAAAAATAAATAAATTAAAAAAAAAAGAAGATCCCTTGTATGGCTGTCAGTAGGACTAAAATTGCATGTATGTACTATGCTTAGCACAGTGCCTAGCTCAGAGTCATTCCTGTTCTAGAAATGTTTCTTGTCAAGCCCCAAAAGTCATGAAAGTTTGTGTCCCAACCAGACTGTGAGGTCTATATCTGTTGTGCTGGACACGGGACCAAAAATAGAGCAGAACTTGGCTGAGGGTAATGTAGATAACTAAAGTCAGGGACTGGGCCACAAATAGTAATATTTTTTCCTTAATCATATTTGCTGAGTTGAACTGCATTGGAATGAGACAGCCTAAGCAGTAGAGGGCGATAGAGAGTTGGAGAAAAGATGGAAGAGAGGCTGGGCCAAGTTGGTCACATATTTTTAAATGAAATATAACGTCATCAAAAGGGCAGCTAGCTTCTTTTTTTAGGCCTGTCCTTATCTCTGTAGTTTTATTTCCCTATATTCTTATAAATGCTTGCATTTACTTTTAAAAATATTTATTTTAATTATTCAAGTGATACATGAATATATGTTTATTGTAAATTAATCTTATGTTTTTCACCTAATAACCCTTTTTGATAAGCATGATACAGCTTGTAGACTGTTGCAGAGAAACTGAAGGTCCGAGAAGTTAAGTGATTTACCCTAAAACACACAGTGAGAGGACCAGGAGAAACCAGGCCTCTTGGAATCCTAGCAACCATCCCAGATCCTAGAGGAAAGAATTCAAGGGCATTATAGTTCTCACTTCCTGACTCCAGACTTAGATTCAACTAATAATATTAATTGGTCACTAATTATGAGTTTAGTACTTTAGATATATTATCTCATTTATTCTTCACAACATTACACTTCATTCGTTCAACAAACATTCCCTGGATGTTTAATAATATAATGACTAGGGCTTAAGGGATACAAAATTGAAGAATGCAAGATTTCAACAAGAACATGCAATTCTTAGAAGAGCAAAAGCACTTGTCAACAAATATATGGTGAGATACTCCTCCTAATCATTAAAGGAAGGCAAAGTTAAAACGGTGCAATATTTTTCATTTCATATTAACAAAGATTGGCATCCTGTGTTTGTGATGGTGCTGAGAAACCAGCATTGCCATACGCTGTTGGTGGGAATATAAATTGATGCCTCCTCTTTGGAGAGCAATTTGGTAATACTTATTAACATTTAAAATGTGATTATAGGACTTCCCTGGTGGTGCAGTGGATGAGAATCTGCCTGCCAATGAAGGGGACACAGATTTGATCCCTGGTCCTGGAAGATCCCACATGCCGTGGAGCAACTAAGCCCGTGCACCACAACTACTGAGCCTGCGCTCTAGAGCCCACGCTCTAGAGCCCGCGAGCCGTGACTACTGAAGCCTTAGCTCCCTAGAGCCTGTGCGCTGCAACTACTGAACCCGTGTGCTGCAGTTACTGAAGCCCGTGTGTCTAGAGCCCGTGTTCTGCAGCAAGAGAAGCCACCGCAATGAGAAGCCTGCACACCACAATGAAGACCCAATGCCACCAAAAATAAAATAAAATGTTAAAAAAAAATAAAATAAAATAAAACGTGCTTATATATTTTGGGAAGGGTGGGAGAAAACATTTGCAAGCCGTCTTTACCACAATGGACTTGTATCCAGAACATATAGGGAACACCTACAGCTCAACAATAAGAAGATAACATTTAAGAAAATGGGCAATGTATCTGAGTAGACATTTCACCAAAGAAGACATATGGATAGGTAACGAGCACGCAAAAAGACACCCAGCACGGGGAAATGCAAATAAAAATCCACAATGAGATACCACTATAAAATTACTAGAATGGCTGTAATCAACAAGACAAACAGTAGCAAGTGTTGATGAGGATGCAAAAAAAACTGGAACCCTTATACGTTTCTGGTCAGAATGTAAAATGCTGCAGTCACTTTGTATTTTTGTTTGTTTGAATTTCACTTTGTTTAAGGACGCTTAAAATGAGATCTATCCTCTTAACAATTTTTTTTTTTTTTTTTTTTGCAGTATGCGGGCCTCTCACTGTTGTGGCGTCTCCCGTTCCGGAGCGCAGGCTCCGGACCCGCAGGCTCAGCGGCCATGGTTCACTGGCCCAGCCGCTCCGCGGCATGTGGGGTCTTCCCAGACCGGGGCACGAACCTGTATCCCCTGCATCGGCAGGCGGACTCTCAACCACTGTGCCACCAGGGAAGCCCTTAACAAATTTTTAAGTGTACAAATATATTATCGTTGACTGTGTGTACAATGTACAGTGTTGTACAGCAGATTTCTAAGAGCTTGTTAATCTTGCTTAACTGAAACTTTATGTCCTTGATTAGTAACTCCCAGTTTCCCCTTCTGCCCAGACCCTGGCAACCATCATTCCTCTCCTAGATTCTATGAATTTGACAATTTTAGGTTCCTCATATAAGTGAAATCATGTAGTCTTTGTCTTTCTATAACTAGTTCATTTCACTTAGCATAATGTCCTTAAAGTTCATCCATGTTGTAGCATATTGCAGAATTTCCTTCTTTTTTAAGGCTGAGTAGTATCCCATAAATAAATAAATAAATTATATATATATATATATATATATATATATATATATATATATATAAAACACTTTATCCATTCACCTGTCAATGATATTAAGTTGTTTCCACATCTTGGTTAGTGTTGTGGAACCAAACTAAAATGAATCACTTATGTCAGGGACAAAATGGAGATGGTCAAAGCAAGCACATAAAGAAAACTTAATCTAACCTTACTGGAATTTACAGCTCTTCTCAGAAATCAGCAGAGGATACCACCCAATCCTCAAACACCAAGTCTGTTCACACTATTTCTAGACTTTGTTTCCCTGACTCAGCTACCTTGATCCAAATAAGAAAGAAGACCACTAGGCAACCAATCAGCTGAAAAAAACCAAATAACTTCCACACTTACACCATAAAAATCCCTTAGTCTGTGAGCAACTCAGAACTCATCGCTCCTTATAGCCTTGAGTTTCCTCACTTGCAGGCTGAAAGCCTTGCAATAAACTCATCTTTCTGCCTTGTTTTATTCAGTATGCAGGGTTTGATTTTTGACACTGTGAATAGTCAAAAACAAACTCTGTGAACAGTGTTGCAATGAATATGGGGAGGTGCTAATATTTCTTCAAGAGGCTGATTTCAGTTCTTTTGGATAAATGCTCAGAAGTGGGAACACTGAATCATATGATAATTCTATGTTTAAATTTTGGGGGAATCTCCATGCTGTTTTTCATAATGGCTGCACCATTTTGCATTTCCATCAACAGTGTTCAAGGGTTCCAATTTCTCCGTATCCTCGATGTCACTTGTTGTCTTTTGTTACTTTTCATAATAGCCATCCCAATAGATGTGAGGCAATAACTCACAATACTTCATTGTGGTTCTGATTTGCATTTTCCTGATGATTAGTGACTTCTGAGGCATCTTTTCATATACCTGTCGACTGTTTGCACATCTTTGTGAGCTAAGGACCACTCAAGTCCCTAGCTCATTTTTAAATCATGTTGTAAGTTTTTTGCTATTGAGATGTAGGAGTTCCCCACATATCCGGGAGATTAACCCCTTATCAGATATCTGGTTTGCAAACATTCCCTCCCATTCCATAGGTTGCCTTTTCATTCTGTTGGCTGTTTCCTTTGCTATACAGATGCTTTTCAGTTTAATGTAGTCCCACGTGTTTATTTTTGTTTTTGTTGCCTGTGCTTTTTGTGTCATTAAAATGTGCTTACATTTTTGACCCAGAAATTCAACTTCCAAAAATGTATCCTACAGAAATTCTTACACAAATAAATAAAATTTGCTGCAGGTTTTGTTGTTGCTGCTGCTGTTATAATAGAAATAACAAATATCCAGGGATAAGGGCTTTGACTACAATGTAGACATTTTAAAAAAATGAGAAAGGTCTTTTCTACCAACCTTGAAAGATGTTCAAATATATTATTAAGTGAGGAAAAAGTTGTATAGAATAACTTAATTTTTGTTTAAAAATAATCTTTTTATATTCATAGAAAAAAAACCTGAGAGAAAATACACTGAACTGTTAATAGTTAACTTTGAGCTGGGAGAAAGGGAGGAAATAGTGTACAAGGAACTTCCAGTGTTTGTATTCTATCTTTATTTTTATAATGTTACTTTTGTAAGCAGAAGCAAACAATAAAAGAAAATTTTATGGAGATGATGTCTTTTCTGGACATGTTCACTGTCTTATGGGTCATTTCAGGATAGGTATTAATATATCCATTTTATAAACGAGGTTCAGAGAAGTAAAGTGATTTCTTCAAGGTCACGCAACCCGCCAGTTCTCCCCCAAAGGTCAGTTGACGGTGAGCTGACAGGACGCGCCCGGTGCTGAGAGAGGACCAATCACATCTGCTGTGAGGTCACTTTGAAGGCCTGGGATTGGCGCTGGTGTCTAAGCTGAGCCGGCAGTCAGCAGCCCATGCAACCGCGGGTGGCAGGAGGCTCGGGATGATTACGCTTTCCTGGGGTTGTTCCGGGGGCACTAGTTCTGTCCTCTATAGGTCCCCTGGGGACCCTCAACACTGGGTGGGTTAGCCGTGGAGATGCCCTGCCCTTCTTGCTGTTGCCAGTCAACCCCCAAGCCCGTGCCGGCCTAGCCTGCAGCTGCTCTCCCTGCATCTCTCCCACCGAACACAGGAAAAGGCCGTGACAGGTGCCAGTCCTGCTCAGATTCCCGTTTCAGCAGCGGTGGTTGAATATCATAAAGTCCCCGCATGACCTGCCTGGAGCCAGCACAAACAATCAGAGACAGGCTTCATGCAACCTCTACTTCCCTGCCTGTCTTTGATGGTCCCAGGCTGTGCTGCAAGCTGGAGAGGGCCCTGCTTTATAGAGGAGAAGAAGGAGAGAGGTCCAGAGAGAGGAAGGGGTTTGGCCCAGAGTACACAGCAAGATAATGGCAGAGCCACAGACCCCTCCTTCAGGACAGTAAATTGGATGGTAAACTTTCCAAATTTACCCTCATCTCCTCCTAACAAATACCTTCACTCTTCTCTGCCTCTGGCTTCCTCTGTGTCTCATGCCTGTAAAGCATCACCTGAAGCAGCAAGGTTTATCAGGAACGATAAGGACTTTAGAATCACACTAACCTCGGAATCCCACACTTGCTGTAAGACCTTGGACTTACCTGGCCTTATTTTCCTCTCTGCCATGGGATGTTAATCTCTACTCTACCTTAAGAATAAATGAGAAATTGGGAGGCAGTTTGGTAACTTAGTGGTTTTCAAAGTATGATCCCTGGACCATCAGCATCAGAATCACCTGGGAATTTGTTAGAAATGAATATTCTCCAACCCTACTCCAGATCTGCTGAATCAGAAACTTGGGAGCCCAGCAATCTATGTTTTAACAAACTCTCCAGGTGATTCTGATTCATGCTAAAGTTTGAGGACCACCAGTACACAAAGGGTAAGACTCTTGGGTTTGGAGTCGGGCATTTATGGGTTCTTCTGAAAGTGTCTTTGTTCTGCCTGTTACTATTTGGGAGTCCTCGAGCAAAGCATTTCACCTACATGCTCCTTAGTTTACTCATCTGGGAAATGGAGGTAATGGTTCTCTCTACATAACAGTGTTGTTTATTTATTCATTCAACAAAACTTTTTTGAGTGCCTATTATGTGACAATCATTCTTCTAGGTTCTAGAGATACAAGAGTAAACAAAACAGACAAAAATCTCCGACCTTATGTAATGTACATTCTAACAAGACTTTGAGGATTAATTAATATAATTATAATAATGTATAAAGCTTAGTACAACATGGGCACATATTAAGCATTCAGCAAATGGCAGCTATTATAAATGGTGGAGAAATTACTTGTAAGCAGTGAAATGCTCTATTAGACTAAATTGTGAACTCCTAAGAATTGTCTGATTCATGCCTGTGTCATCAAAATCTAACATAGGGTGCTTGCCTCGGTAGCACATATACTAAAATTGGAGTGATACAGAGAAAATTAGCATGGCCCTTGTGCAAGGATGACACACAAATTCGTGAAGCGTTCCATATTTCTCAGAAACTAGCACACCATTCTAAAGCAATTATACTCCAATAAAGATGTTAAAAAATTTTTTTAAAAATATCTAACATAGGACCTGGAGCTGAGTAGGGCTTGGTAAATATCTGATAAATGTATGTACAAAAGTCAGAGATTAATGATATCTCTCTTGTCTGAATGGGTTTCTTTTATAATCCTTTAGAGTTGACGGCTCACCAGTAAGCCATACCCTCCATAAACCTTCCTCTCTCCCTATATTTGTATATTTCACTTGGTCCAGTGTAGTGGAATAACTGAGGACATGGAAAGGAGACGTGACCCATGAGCCCCCCCCAGCAAACTGGGGGCTGGTGAATAAACCAGAACTGCAAACAGTCCTGATTGCTTTGAGTCCCCCCCGCCGGCAAACCGGGGGCCTGTGAGGAAGCATTGAGTGCTTTGGGCACTGATCCATGAGATGTACTCAGTATAATCAGAGTGGTGGGAACACAAGGAAATGTCCTTGCGCTACTTCAGTATAATCAAAATAATGGTGAGAACTTTGTGCTGCTTTTGCACTCAAGGACGAAGCATGGCATGTTTTCAAGAAAGCCAATTATTGCTTGTATAATTAATAAAAACATAGTTGCTGCTTTGGCATTTCTGAAATGTTAAGAAAACAAGTCTTGAAGTGTAAACCTAGATAATGCTTTAATAAAAGCTACCACAGCAGGACAGTCGGCGCTGTTTTGCCTGAGCGAGCGGCAGCCCTCTACTGCTGTACTTCGGCACAATTCATCTCGTGTGATGAGCTTACTTTCGGCCCTGTCCTAAGATAAACTACAACAGTCCAGTTTATCTTAGTCCAGTCAATTACCTTATTGAAAGGTAATTCTTTCCACATTAACATGTTGCGATGGGTCTGAAATGTAGTTGTTCTATGATAAACCTGTATAGAGTGAATGAGTGGATGCTGGAAGAAGCATAGAAATGTACTGGAAATAGCCCTGAAATATGAGTCAGGAGGCTTCAATTATAATTCCGGTTCTGCAGCTTCTATAGTGTTTGGTCTTAGCTAAATCCATTTTCTTTTCAGATCCCCAGTCTCTCCATCTGTAAAGGGGGGCTTAGAATCCCTACCCCACCACAATGCTGGAAGAAGACAGACTAACTTTGGTACCTAAGTTTTAAGGAGGTCTCACACAACCGTGAATGTGTTGTCTCCTTATCATACCTCTCAAGAAGAATTGCTGAAAGCAGTAAAGGAGATAATGTATATCTCTTTGCAAACCTTAAAACACTGTAAAAATTAAATAAGATACTATTTCAAATCAGATAATCTACAATTTATAGATTATAGGTTGGAAACATCTGCTAATCCTTGATACTGAAAGTGTGATCTGCAGCATTGACACCATTTGAGATCTTGGTAGAAATGCAGACTCTTGGGCCCCAGCCACACCAACTAAACCGGAATCTTCATTTTAACATCCCCAGGTGATTCAAATGCACAAGAAAGTTAGAGAAGCACTGCTCTAAATCAGACTCATAGGACCTACGCACTGAAAAGATTTTGAAGATCATCTTCAACTCCCTCATTTTACAGATGAGTATACTGGAGCCCTACAATGACAGGGACTTTTTCTAAAAGGCAGATCTAACTGTGTCACCCCCCACGTTGGAAACCAATGGCTCCACACTGCCCACATCCTTAGCTCAGCAATTAAAGTCCTCTCATCTGGCTGCTGCTGACCACTTCACTTAATAACTTCCCTACAGATGCTAGACAAACCAATCACTCTGATCCCTGCTCCTGTGCTCTGAACTCCTCAGGCTATTTTCTCAGTGTGGGCTGCCCTTCCCACTTCTCTCCAGCCTCTTGACACCAGCTCAGACTATGACACCCCTGGTCCTTATTTAGGACACTGGTTGACAGTGGGCATGGTTAGCCAGCTGAGATCTCCTCTACCTCCTGAAGCACTGTGGTCATTATCTATTTTTACATTACTTATTTTACCAGACTGCGAGCTCCTTAAGGGTAGAAACCAGGTTTCAGGTCCCAACACAGAGTCAGGCACTTTGTAAGAGCTCAATTTATCCCATATGACTAATGATCTCTAACGTGTCTTCCAGGTCTAACTTTCTGCATTTTTAGACTGTGAAACCCCAGACAGAAGGGACTTGATAGTCTCTTCTTTTTCCATCTTGCTCATGAGCCTCCATGTGTGTGAGCACAGCAGGCACTCATTCACCACCCAGGCTGACTGGTTCAGTTGTTGCCATAGTAGACATTCCCACGATGTGCCCCACGACCTGGTTCACTGCAGCATGTTCAGGGAAGTCCAAGTGACCCAACGGGTTGCAACACCAAGGGTAGGGAAGGGATCAGGTTTCAGAGTAAATCATTTCAACTCTGGGCTGAGATTTAGTGCCTTCTAACAATGCTCACAAGGGTTTCTCTGGTGGCACAGCGGTTGGGAATCCGCCTGCCAAGGCAGGGGACATGGGTTCGAGCCCTGGTCTGGGAGGATCCCACATACCACAGAGCAACTGGGCATGTGTGCCACAGCTATTGAGCCTGCACTCTAGAGCCCACGAGCCACAACTACTGAGCCTGCGTGCCACAACTACTGAAGCCCGAGTGCCGAGAGCCCGTGCTTCGCAACGAGAGAAGTCACCACAATGAGAAGCCCGTGCACCGCAACGAAGAGCAGCCCCCACTCGATGCAACTAGAGAAAGCCTGCGTGCAGCAACGAAGACCCAACACAGCCAAAAATAAATAAATAAAGTAAATAATTTTTTTAAATAAAATAAAAAAATAAAAATGCTCACAAGAAAAGGGAACCCTCCTACACTGTTGGTTGGAATGTAAATTGGTGCAGCCACTGTGGAAAACAGAATGGAGGTTCCTTAAAAAACTAAAAATAGATTTGCCATATGATCCAGCAATCCCACTCCTAGGCATATATCTGGAGAAAACTATAATTCATAAAGATACATGCACCCCAGTGTTCATTGCAGCGCTATTTACAATAACCAAGACATGGAAGCAACCTAAATGTCCATTGACAGCTGAATGGATTAAAAAGATGTAGTAGGGGCTTCCCTGGTGGTGCAGTGGTTGAGAGTCCACCTGCCGATGCAGGGGACACGGGTTCGGGCCCTGGTCCGGGAAGATCCCACATGCCGTGGAGCGGCTGGGCCCATGAGCCGTGGCCGCTGAGTCTGCGCGTCCGGAGCCTGTGCTCCGCAACGGGAGAGGCCACAGCAGTGAGAGGCCCGCGTACTGCAAAAAAAAAGAATGAAATAATGTCATTTGCAGCAACATGGATTTTCATACTAAGTGAAGTAAGCCAGAAAGAGAAAGACAAATACCATATGATATCACTTATATGTGGAATCTAAAATATGACACAAGGGACTTCCCTGGCAGTCCAGTGGTTAAGACTCCGTGCTCCCAATGCAGGGGGCACAGGTTCAATCTCTGGTTGGGGAAATAAGATCCTGCATATCTCGCAGTGTGGCCTAAAAAAAAAAAAGATCAACTATCACACAAGTGAACTTATTTTCAAAACAGAAACAGACTCACAGACAGAAAAATTTACAGTGCCTAAAGGGGAAAGGGGGTGGGGGAGGGATAAATTGGGAATTTGGCATTCGCAGACATAAATTATTATGTATAAAAATAGATAAACAACAAGGTCCTACTGTATAGCACAGGGAACTATACTCAATATCCTGTAATAAACCATAATGGAAAAGAATATGAAAAAGAATATGTATATATATATGTATAACTGAATCACTTTGCTGTACACCAGAAACTAACACAACATTGTAAATCAACTATACTTCGATTAGAAAAGTAAAATAAAAAAGTAAATGTACAAAATAAAATTATGTACTTTACAAAAATAAATAAATACAGTAAAAAATACAAAGGCTCACAAGATTTCACACTGTGTCCCAAAAGTCAATTCCTGAGGCCTCCTGTCTCTACGTACGAATTGATACAATAGGTGCTCAGTACATGTTGATAAGTGAATAAATGAATGAATGGGTAAATTGTTCTGGACTTCTAAACATAACCAAATGCTCTCAAAAAAAAAAAGAAAACAGTTGTGCGGGAAGAGAGTTATAACCAAAGGTCACACAGCGTTAAAGATGAAGTATAAGTTCTTTACCTTTGTCCACAAGCCCTGGTGTAATCTGGCCCAGCCTGCCTTGCCAGCTTTGCCTCTTCTCCTCCCATACATACTCTTTTTGCCTCATCCCAAATGATTTGTAGACCCTAAACATGTCATCTGGTTTCACGCTCCAGTGCCTTTGCATGCATGTTTCTCTATACCTAGAGTACTTTTTTCCCCCTCTTAATTTAGGTAATTCTTATTTGTCTTTCAAAGACCAGGTTAAGTTGTACCTCTTCTAGGAAGCCTGTTGTCACCCCTCAAAGGGGCTAGATGCCTCTTCTGTGCTCTGGTAGGTGCCATGCTTCTTTTTATGAGTACTGATCATAGTCTTTTGCTGTTGTCTACCTTTTCCCCCCAAAGACTTGAGCACCTTGAGGACAGCGACTAGGTCTTATTTATTTCTGTGTCCTCAGTGTCCAGCATATGACATGACACAAAGGAGAGATATTTACTGGGTACATTATCCAGTGGAAAGAATGGAGAGTAAAATAGAGTTATCATTAGTCAGGAAATTTGCCACCCATAGAATTCCATGTTTAAGAAGGGCTTTGCAAAGTCTCATTATTTAGTATTTGTTAAAGAATAAATTATTTACATGCATATGACCTCCTAGAAAAGGGCTAGGACAGTGAATAGTAAATGACAGGCAGGGATGCCTGGGGAAGTGGAATTTTACCACCCTCCCCTCCATGTCCATGGTAGATGCATGAGTAGAAGGACATGGACAAATGACCCGCTACAGAAGGATACAGTGGAGACAGGCCCCAACAGTCTGACTGGAGTGACTATTCCAAACTAGCTGCCACTTTTTCCTTTCTCCTACCCTTCCCTGGCAGAGAGTGGCAGAAAGGTTAAAGACAAGAAAATGTGCACCCAAAGTATGATATCTAGATCAGTTACCAGACATGGGAATTAAGTTAGTTCTATAACCTGGGGAAATTCACTCGTCTAAGCTTCAGTTTCCTCATTGTAAAATAGGAATAATAATATCTAGCTTGCAGAATTGGCAGGAAGATTTTATAATAATAGTTAATACTTATATAACACATATCATGCCAAGTCCTGTTCTAATACATAGACATTACAACATATTATATATATATATGTATATATACACATATATAGTAACTCAATGAATCTGGAACTCTATGAGGTAAGTACAACTTTCATGCAAACTTTATAAATAAATAAACTGAGACACAGAAATGTCACATAACGTTTTCAAGATCATACAGCTAGTAAGTATGGAGCTGGGAGTAAAACCAAGGCATATTGGCTTGCTCCAGAGTCTGTGGAAAGACTCTTTAACAAGTGCTGTACTCTGTTTGCCTCTTCAGTAAGATAATTGTGTGAGAGTGAAGGTATCTGGCCCATAATAGTACATAAGAAACAATGACAATAAGCAAAGTAATCCAGTACCTGTAGTTGATGAGATAGCATAAAATGGATTAACATTAACAGGTACAATATTACCTTATTACTCTTTTAAAAACTGTCTTATCTTTAAACTGTTACATACTCCTGAGATTGGAAGAAGGTTTTCTGTATGAACAGTCTGGGCTATTTTAAGATGCCCTAAAGGTAAGGTGGCTTTGCCTTCTCCTGAGGAACTGGAACAAGTTCTTAGCACTTCAGCCAGAGGGCATTTGAGGGACATGAAGATCCCATGAAATTAATTCCTCCAGTCAGACCCTGAAGACAGAGACAAATTGAATCCAGTCAGTGCTCTTAAGGAACTCACACCTAAACTAGGAAGGCAAACAAAAGAGACCATCTCAGTATAGCACCACTGTGGGGGGAAGCTCATAAAGGACATGTAACTTAATTATGGACACAGCAATCAGGAAAGGCTTTTCGGAGGAGGAGGAGACACATGAATCTAGTATCAAAGGGCAAGTGGAAGACATATTTGAAAAAAACAAGAAGGGGTTTCTTGGCAGAGGGAATGCTATGAACAAATGCACAGGGGCTTGAAATAGCACTCTATATTCCAAGAACTACAAGTAGTTCAGTGTGGTTAGAACAGAGCAGGAGACACGAAAATGGTAGTGCCAAGACATAGGCACAAGCCAGATGGGGAAGTGCCTCACTTGACAAATTAAGGGGTTTAACTCTTATCTTACAGGTGATGTAGAGCCACTGACTCATATACAAGAGTATAATATTAAAAGATAATCTTAGTAGCAAAATGGGGTTAAATTAGAGGTTTAAGACTAGAGACAGCTTTTAAGCACATGAAAAGATACTCAATATCAGTAGTCATCAGAGAAATGCAAATTAAACCACAATGGATACAATTTCACACACTGGGATGCCTGTAATGAAAAAAGATGAACAACAACAAGTGTTGGCAAGGATGTGCAGAATTTGCAACACTTACACATTGCTGGTAGGAATGTAAAATAGCGCAGCTGCTTTGGAAAACAGTTTGGCAGATCATCAAAAGTTAAATATAGAGTTACCATATGACTCAGCAATTCTACTCCTAGTTATATACCCAAGAGAAATGAAGACATACATTCACATAAAAACTTTTACATACAGTTTCTTTTTTCTTTTAAATAAATTTATTTATTTATTTATTTTTATTTTTGGCTGCATTGGGTCTTCGTTGCTGTGTGCGGGCTTTCTCTGGTTGTAGTGAGCGGGGGCTACTCTTCATTGCAGTGCACAGGCTTCTCATTGCAGTGGCTTCTCTTGTTGCGGAGCAAGGGCTCTAGGCGCACAGGCTTCAGTAGTTGTGGCATGCGGGCTCAGTAGTTGTGCACATGAGCTCTAGAGCTCAGGCTCAGTAGTTGTGGTGCATGGGCTTAGCTGCTCTGCGGCGTGTGGGATGTGGGATCTTTCCCGGGCCAGGGCTCGAACCCGTGTCCCCTGCATTGGCAGGTGGATTTGTAACCACTGCGCCACCAGGGAAGCCCCTACATACAGTTTTATAGCAGCATTATTCATAATAGCCAAAAAGTGGAAACAATCCAAATATCCATCAGCTGATGAATAGATAAACAAAATATGCTACACCTGTATGGAATATGTAATAGAATACTATTCAGCCATAAAAGGGAATGAAGTTCTGATACGTGCTACAACATAGATAAGCCTTGAAAACATAATGTTAAGAAGAAGGAGCCAGACAAAAGAGCCACATATAATATGATTCCATTTATATGAAATGTCCAGAATAGCCAAGTCCATAGAGATATAGATTAGTGGTTGCCAGGGCTTGGGGGTAGGAAGGGATGAGGAATGACTGCTATTGAGTGCAGGTCTCTGGAATTAGTGGTGATGGTTGTACAAGTTTTTGAATATACTAAAAGCCACTGAGTTGTATTTAAAAAGGGTAAGTTTTATGGCATGTGAATTATAGAAAAAAAAAAAAAAAAGACTGGTGGCAGAATGACCAGTGAGGCTACTGAAATGGCCTAAGCAACAGACTTCAAACAGGGGAATCTACACCCTTGGAGGTTCATGAAGACTTTCCAGGGGCCACACAAGCATAAATAATTCCTACATCCCCAACTTTTACGTGTACATTCTTTTCGAAAACTAATCAGCCTGATAATGTGCCTTTTATTTCTCCTATTTCACAATAGCTATTCTCTCATCTTCAAAGGAAAGATACGCCACTGAACTATCTTGACTATTACTATGGGAGTACTGCCCTGGGAGTAAAAATGTCTGGAGCATCATTGAAAGGATGATTTGAATATACAGGGCTTCTGATGGAGAGTCCCAGGACAGCAAAGCAAGAGTGTTCAGTAAGCAATAATTAAACTGATAATAAAAATGTAGATGTCAAATTAAAAATGTATGAGGAGGACCATAGTGTCTCAAAATTCTTCTGGAGAGTACCAAAGGATAAAATCTAGAATTAGCTTTACCTTAGGATCCCCTGGGGTGCTTAACATTCAAAACTCCAGTTTTGTGGTATATCCAGGCAATGGAGCATTACTTAGCATTAAAAGAAATGAGCCATTAAGTCATGAAAAGACATGGAGGAAATGTAAATACTTATTCTCATCAAGTAAAAGAAGCCAACCTTAAAAGGCTATATATACTGTCTGATTCCAACTATACAACATTCTGGAAAAAGCAAAACTGTGGACAGAATAAAAAGATAAGTGGTTGTCAGGGGTTGAGGAGAGGAGGGGATAAATAGACAGCACACAGAGGATTTTTAGGACAGTGAAACTACTCTGTATAATACTATAAGGGTCCATACATCTAATTATACATTTGTCCAAACCCATAGAATGTACAGCACCAAGAGTGAAATTCTAATATAAACGATGGACTTTTAGTGATTATGATGTGTCAATGTAGGTTCATCAGTTATAACAAATGTACCACTCTGGTGTGGGATTTGATTATCCGTGAGGCCATGCATATGCAGAGGCAGTGAGTATTTGTGAAATCTCTGTACTTTTCTCTCAATTTTGCTCAGTCTAAAACTTCCCTAAACCAAAAAAATCTTAAAAAAAAAAAGTCTCCTGTTCTAGAGGGCCATCCCAATCCAGTTAAATCAGATTATTTAGGTGGTGAGCAAAGGCCTTATAGTTTTGAAACCCTCCTAGGTGATTCTGAAGTGAAGTCAGGGTTGAGAACCACATAGGCACTGGTGATAGGGATATTAAGGAGGTGGGAACAGGTTTGAGAAATCACCCATGGAATTCTTCGTCTGGGAAGAGCCTTACAAAGCCTCAATATTCATTGAAGAATAAATCGATAATTTACATATGACCCTGTAGGAGCTAAATTGGTGGAATTTGGGTGATTGCTTGGTTGCAAGGGGTGAAGGAGAGGAAGGTGTCAAGAATGACTCCCAGATCACTCTTAAAAACTCATTTGTGAGCATCTGCTCCTGATAGAGGGAGCACAAGAAGGGGAATAAGATTTTGGGAAAGATAGGGAATTAATCTTTGAGTGTGAGGCTATGAGATATCAGGGGGATATCCAAGTGGAGTCTGCATTTGACATTAGATATGGAAGCCTGGAGCTTGGAAAAAAGATTTGGGAGAAAAGTTTTGGACTCATCAGAATATAGGGCTGGTCTCCTTGTCTGCATAAAGCCATTGGAGAGTTTGTCACCATTCAAGAAAAGCATAGAGATGTACAAAGATAAAGAGATTGTGATGCATGTGTAGGATGTTTTCAGACTTCACACATGAAGGAATTTTGAGTTTGACAAGGTTCAGGGTGCAGTCATAGGAGTGGGTGGCTGAAGTGGAAGGGGGTGTCATTAGAACTGAGGTGGTCAAGGAGTAGAGAGGCCAGAGAGCTGGATGGGTCATGAAGGTGAATGTTGAAGTCACCCATGTTGTTGTAGGATTGCAATAGCCTAGTGGATTTCAAACTTTAGTGTGGATCAGAATCAGTTGGAAGCCTTGATAAAACAGACTTCTGGGTCCCACACCCTGAGTTTCTGATTTAGTTGGTCTCAGTGGCCCAAGAATTTGCATTTATAACAAGTTCCCAGGTGAGGCCGATACTGGTGTCTGGGGACCACACTTTGACAATTACTGCAATAAAGTGAAGACTGGGTCAAGTGTCAAGGTCTTCTATGAATGTGTTTAGTTGGTGAGAGCAATGAAGAGGGAGTGATACCAACCCTAAACAGTTGATTTAGAATGTGGTCCTGACACTTGGACACTTCACCTGATGGTCAGGTTTTTGCCCATCTTGGGCATATATTTCTCCCTACCAACTATACCAGAAGTTTGGGGAGCCTTTATCTCCCCTTCCTAGCTTAAAGTTTTAACCTCTACCTCCTAGGGCTTTGATTTCTTGTTTGAATCAAACAAGTGCACGGAATACATGTCACCTTGATGTTTGAATCAGAAATAGCTAGAGGTACCTTTACTCTAACACCAGCAACTTTAAGGGAAAAAAAGAAGACTGAACTGCCTAACTGCTTTCTAACCCCAGAGGTTTCACTATATGTTGGGGAGTGAAAAAAAGAAAAGGTAAAGAAAACACTACAGAGGCCATTTATAGATTACATGAATAATAGCTGGCATATTTCTCAAACTAATGCTCTTTCTCACAATAAACTTGTTTTGCGCCTTTATGCAACTCTCTGAAACATATTTTACAAACTTTAGAAGTTAATCTTATCTATTCACATGAAAGGTCAGGAAAATACAGGAAGGACTCATAACTTCTAGTAGAAGAGAACGGTAGGGAATTCCTTGGTGGTCCAGTGGTTAGGACTCTGTGTTCTCACTGCTGAGGGCAATTCAATCCCTGGTCGGGGAACTAAGATCCCACAAGCCATGAGGCGAGACCAAAAAAAAAAAAAAAAGAAAGAAAGAAAGAGAAAGAAGTGTAATCTTACTGGTTAGTCACATAAGAAAGCTTATTTTACATCATTGTACTTATAGGTCCAAGGAGTTTGTTTCCTTTCTGAACAAAAACCTCTGTTCATTGTTCCTTTTTAATTAAGACAAGACAAGAAATACTTAATTGGTTTTTAATCCACATTTCTTTTCTCTGGAGACATAATTTCTGATTCCACAGTCAGAAATGCTCACCAGTTCCCCCATGAGGGCTTGGAGCATCATGAGAAGAGGATTTCTCATGTACATTCTAATTTTTCAGAGTTCCTGTGGCCCATTAAATACTACCTACTCTCTGTCCACCCTGGAGGCATAGGTATCTAGGGAAATCAAGACTCTGGCTAGGTAAGTTCAGAGCCAAAATGTTAGAACTGGTAGAGGGACCTGGGAGGTCACCCTTCCTGACCACGTACCCACTCAGGACATTTTACAGATGATCACATTGAGCCCCAGAGAGAGGAAAGATTTGCCCAAGGCCTCAGCATTTCAGGGTTCCAAATGGAATGATAAACTGGGATTTGATAAAGGTAACAAATCCCACCTCTCCGGTGTCAGAGCCAAGGACTGGAAATCAGCCCTTCCGACTTCTGGCATAGTGTTCCTCAGTCTTATCCTGAGCGTACACTTGTGTCTCAGCAGCACAGAGAGCTATAAAATCATTCCGTTTTTCTCCTCAAATCATCCTCATTTGCCTTCTGGCATCTGATAGAAGATACTAGGAAGGAAGGATAGAGTGGGAGAGTGACTTTCCCAGTGTCTTCCTGGACCAGTATCATCAGCATCTCCTGGGAACATGCCAGTGATGCAAAATCTTGAGCCCCAACCCAGACCTAATGGATCAGAAACTCTGGGGGAGACACATAGCAAACTACTTTCACAAGTGCTCCAGCTGATTCTGATAGACACTAAAGTTTACAACGGATTCTAATAGAAAATTAATTCCACATTAGAAAGACCTCCTGTTCACCTGGTCCTTCCTATCCTAAAGAGAAATTCCAATTCTTTCCAAGGCTCTGAGGTAGTGGAATGAACTCTGGGGTCAGAATTAGTTCTTACATGGCTGACTTGTGAGGTTTCCTATCTCTGAGCCTGTGTTTTCTCATCTATCAAATGGGATAGCCACCGCTTTTACCAGCCCCAGGGGATTGTTATGAGGCTTGAATGTGAGGCTGGCTGATAAACTGCTTTCTAAAACACAGCTGTGACTTTGTAAGAGATTGCTAGAGTTAACATTTGTATCGCTACTTTCAGCTTGAAAGAAATCCCTTGGATACAGCCTACCTCTACACAGAGAATAGCCAGCCCACCAACTAGGGTGGACTTCTCTTAATAGATAATGCTTATTGGAAACTTTTGCCCTGAGTCTTGGGTTCTGATGAGTGGTTGGAATGGAACTCAGCACCTCATGCTGAAATTTCATCATACCCAGTAAGTTTGTTTTCTCCCATACTGTTAAGGAGGAACTTGTTTATTTCTAACTGGGAGTCTTTTTCATTATCCAACAGAGTAGTACAAAAGGCAGTAGACCTTTAGAATGGTCCCCTCCCTTAAAGATTCAGGGCACTGACTATTAAAAATAACAGGAAATACTGCCTTGGAAATAAGTGAGTTGTAATGAAATTCCTATTCTTTGCTTTTGTCTTTTCCCATTTAACTTTCTTGAGCTACTGACTTTCAGAATTAGGAGAAAACTGAACAATCATCAAATCCAGTTTAAAACTCATTATAGAACTCCCATCTATTATATCCCCAATATTTTGTCTCTTAGCCCCTTTTTGTACACCTCTGGTGATCGAGAGTTTACTGCCTCACGAGTACACAGCCCATTCCATGTGAGACAGTTCTTGCTCTTAGAATGTTCTTCCATTTTTTGAGCTAAAAATCTACCTTCCAATAGTTTCCCATCCTCTCTTTGCCTCTAGCTTTGCCTTCTAGAGCAAAATTGATATTCTCCTCATAATAATAATAACAATACGGTTATCATTTAAGAATAAAGGAGGGCTTCCCTGGTGGCGCAGTGGTTGAGAGTCTGCCTGCCGATGCAGGGGACACGGGTTTGTGCCCCGGTCCGGCTGGGCCCGTGAGCCATGGGCGCTGAGTCTGCACGTCCGGAGCCTGTGCTCCACAACGGGAGAGGCCACAACAGTGAGAGGTCTGCGTAAGCAGAAAATAAAAAATAAAAAAAAAATAAAGGAATCTTCCAAATTCTGTAAACAATTGACTTTCTAGAGAAATAAATTATCATAAACCCTGAATACCTTAGATTCAGCCTTGATTATAGTCAGAGACCAAAGGTCACAAGCTTCAATAGCAGGAATTTTTAAGGATACAAGTGTTTTTGAGAGGGTGAAGCACTCACTGAATTAACCATTAACTTCTGTTTACATAGATAAGAGGAAAGAATAGTGTTTAATTATATGCCATTTATCACTGAATTTAAGTTAAAGCTATACTTAGTCTGAATCTTTTCTCATGAAATTGAATTTCTATGTTTATAAAAGGAACAGACATTCCCAAAAGGTTTATTTTGATGGTTCCAAAGACTGTTGATTTGTAATCTTGAGATTACGAGCAGTTATAGGAAACTACCTCTGTTGTAGAAGGTGACATTTGTTCACTTAAAGTTATAAACTCTGTTTGCCAGAGGAGGTTGATTATATCCACCAAACATGATGAGTAACTACTGATCTAGTTCTGATTAACTCAACAATAATAAAAGATTGTACAGAATCTCTTAAAATTAGGAACATTGATAAGTCATTCCTCATTGTAAAAAAAATGTTTTAATTGTAAAATAAATAAGTGGCTCAATCTTTTAAATTTTATTTATTTGCGTTTAGAATAGGTAACACATTCTCATGATTAAGAAAATCATAAGATACAAAAGGCTAGTCTATGAAGAGTCTCTCTTCTACCTGTCTGCTGCCATCCACTTGTCCTCCCTAGCAGCAATCAGACAATAGAGGATGTCAGTTTCTGTTAAATTCTTCCAGGGATATTTTCTGCATATACAAGCAATCATGAATACATATTACTACCACCACTTCTTACAGGAAAAATAGTATGCAATATACATTGTTTAGGACCTTGCTTTTTCACTTAACAGTAGATCTTGAAGATCATTCTATATCAAAAAACTTTCTTGTTCTTTTTTATGGCTGCAGAGTAAGCTTCGTATGAATACACTATTACCGTATTTAACCAGTTTATTAATAAACTCTATTAATGTTTATGAATAAACATTTAAGTTGTTTCCACTCTTTTGCTATTACAAACAAAACTTGTACATATGCTTGAGCATATGTGTAGATAAAATTTTTAGAAGTAGAGGGAATTCCCTGGCAGTCCAGTGGTTAGGACTCCACACTTGCACTGCAGGGGGCACGGGTTGGATCCCTGGTAGGGGAAGTAAGATCCTATATGCCTCACTGCGAAAAATAAAGAAATAAATAATTTTAAAAATTAATAATAAAAAAAACACGTCCTTGTGACAAACATTCTTTAAAAAAAATTTTTTTAGAAGTAGAATTGCTGGGTCAAAGTGAATGTACATTTAAAAATTTGATAAATACCACCTCCGAACTGTCCTCCATAAAAGTTGTTCAAATTTACACTCCCACCAACAAAATGTGAGACTACCTGTTAAAACCACCACCACACAGTGTCTTATCAGACTTACAAATCCTTGTCAATCTGACAGGGGAAAAATAGTATTTCAAAGAAATTCTAATTTGCATTTCTCTTCTTGGGCAAGAGTGAGCATTTAAGAGCCATTGCTATTTCTTTTTCTGTGAACTATTTTTTTTTTTTTTTTTTTTTTGCGGTATGTGGGCCTCTCACTGCTGTGTCCTCTCCCGCTGCGGAGCACAGGCTCCGGACGCGCAGGCCCAGCGGCCATGGCTCACCGGCCCAGGCACTCCGCGGAACGTGGGATCCTCCCGGACCGGGGCACAAACCCGCGTCCCCTGCATCGGCAGGCGGACTCCCAACCAGTGTGCCACCAGGGAAGCCCCTGTGTGAACTATTAATTCATGTCTTTTGCACTTTTTCCCCGTGGATTTTTGTTCTTATAGATTTCACCTCTGTTTATAAATATGACAATTACCCATTTTCCTATGATACAAAATGCAAACATATGTATATATGTATAGTCATTTTCATCTGACTCTTCCTATGGTGGCTTTTGCTTTACAGATTTTTAAAATTTCCACATAGTTGAATTTATCAGTCTTTTATAACATCTAAGTTTTGTTTTATACTTTAAAAGACCTTCCTCACTTTGAGATTATAGAAACTTCCATGGTTCCTTCAAGAAGTTATTTTTTTTTTTAAACATTTAAATCTTTGATGTATTTGAAATTTCTCTTGGTGAACAGTGTGATGTGCAGATCCACGTTAAATTTTTCTAGAATAACTGGCCATCCAGTTATTCTAACACCAAATGTAATGCCACAATTTTTACTGATTTGATACCTTTATTATACAAAATTCTCATGTATATTTGGCCTTTCTATTCTATTTCATTGATTACAGGTCAACTGTGCTCCATTCTTTCTTGATGGCAGAGTACTGATTTTTTTATGGTGATTTCCCTCCACTACCACCAGGTCCTCAGGGGAAGTGATTCTCAGTTCAGACACAGACAGTAAATCATTACTGGTCTAAGCTAATATTAGTGGTCTTATTCCCTTTGCTATTTGCTGGTTTACTCATGGCCAGTAGACTTGAGGGGAACTCTATTGAATGGCTACTAGGAATAATAAAATTCTATTAGACATACAAAGGGGGATGTTTACAAGTTGGCAGTTGGATATATAAGTCTGAAATTCAGAAGCGAGGTCTGGAATAGAGGTGTAATTTGGGGAATTATCATTACATAGATCGTATTTAAAGTAATGTGATAGGATAAAATCATGAAGGAGTGAGTATAAATGGAGAAGATGAGAGGTCAAAGTATTGAGCCCTGGGGCACTTCAGTATTTAGTGTTTTTTTCTTTTTCTGGCTGCACTGAGAGATCTTAGTTCCCCTGACTCGTGCCCCCTGCAGTGGAAGCACAGAGTCTTAACCACCAGACCACCAGAGAATTCCTGGCACTGCAGTATTTAGAGGTCAGAGAAATGTGGAGAGACCAAGAGCAGCCAGTAAGACAGAAGAAGAACCAGGGCAGTGGAGTGTCATAGTAGGCAAGGAGGAGGAATTGATAAGCTGTGTCTAGTGCTCTTGGTAGGTCAAATAACACTGATGACTGATCGCTGTGAGTAAATGGACATCACTGCTGACCTTGACAAGAGCATTTCAGTGGAGTGGTGAGGAGAAAGCTCAACTGGACAGGGTTCCACAGGAAATGGGAAAAAGGAAGTGAAGACATCAAGTACAGTACAGACCACCTTTGTGAGACATTTTGCTGTAAAAAAGAGCAGAGAAATGGGGGCTGGAGGGTCAAGCTCAGTCAAGAGAGGTTTTGTTTGTTTTAAGATGGAAGAAATACATTCATTTTGGTATGCCAATGGGAAAGAAAAACAGAAAAATCATGACGTAGAAGAGAGGAGAATTGCTGGATAGATGTCTCTGAGAAAGTGAAATGGTAGGAACCTAGCACTGTGCTACTCAAAGTGTGACCTGTATACTAGTGATGGTCCACAAAAGTTTGTCACCAGTTTGTGACAGAAATCAAGAGTAAATATTTAGAAACTTTTATAGCAATTTGACAGAAAAATGTTATGTCTATTGGATCTAATAAAAAACAAACAAAAAATCTGACTGGAGTAGTCAAAATTCATAGAGACAGAAAGTATTATAGAATGGTTGTTGTCAGGATCTGGTGGGAGGAGGGAATGAGGAGTTATTGTTTAATGGATACAGAGTTTCAGTTTTGCAGGATGACAAGAGCTCTGGAGTTGGATGGTGGTTATGGTAGCACAACAATGTGAAGGTGGTTAATGCCACTGAACTGTACACTTAAGAATGGTTAGGAGGGTAAAAAAACTATGTCTATATCTACACTTGGGCTTGCATTTTGTATGTCTGTTTTTAAATTTAATTTTCTAGTAATTTTTATTGCATTTTACAAAAATATAGGTTTATGGCTAATTGCAGGAAGAAAACAAGTCCTTTTGCACGTAGTTTGAGAAGAATTGAGGAGGGTTTGACCTTAGCTAAAAGGCAAATAGTTCGTTTGTAGTAAGGAAAGGAAGGCAGAGTATAGGAGCAGAGTTACAAGCAGAGCAGAGTTATAGGTAGGTTGCAAGTCATGGTGGTGGTAGTGGTGGTGAGAACTTATAGATGTTCTCTTTTGTTTGCTTTATTTCACAGTAAATTGGAAGCGAAATCATCAGGTAAGTGAGACTGGGGGCTTCCCTGGTGGTGCAGTGGTTAAGAATCTGCCTGCCAATGCAGGGTACACGGGTTTCAGCCCTGGTCCAGGAAGATCCCACATGCCATGGAGCAACTAAGCCTGTGTGCCACAACTACTGAGCCTGTGCTCTAGAGCCCGCAAGCCACAACTACTGAGCCCACGTGTCACAACTACTGAAGCCTGCGTGCCTAGAGCCCATGCTCTGCAACAAGAGAAGCCACCGCAGTGAGAAGCCCGCGCACCGCAACGAAGACCCAATGCAACCAAAAATAAATAAATTTATTAAAATAAAAAGAAGTATGGGAAGTTTGAAGAGAGAGATATGAAATAGTTATCTGGTGGGGTACGGGAGTGATGAAATTGGAGAAATGTAGTAGGATAGCCAAGCATTACGGGCTTATTTGATGATAATGATATCAAATGTAGGTGGAGGCCAGTCAGTATGATTTTGCATTTTTTTCCACTCTACCCCCTTTTGTTTGTTTTTGTTTTTGTTTTTTTGAGGTACGCGGGCCTCTCACTGTTGTGGCCTCTCCCGTTGCGGAGCACAGGCTCCGGACGCGCAGGCTCAGCGGCCATGGCTCACGGGCCCAGCCACTCCGCGGCATGTGGGATCCTCGCGGACCGGGGCACGAACCCGTGTGCCGTGCATCGGCAGGCGGACTCTCAACCACTGCGCCACCGGGAAGCCCTCTACCCCCTTTTGCTACAGGATTACAGTTTCCTCAGGTGAGTACAGGGAATGGAAAGAAGGACTGGAGAAATGAAGGTGAATACCTAGGACTGATTTTCATAATGGACATAGAAGCTGAGCTGTTCATGAAAGGAAATGAGGACATAGGATAGTGCGAAGAATAGTGAAAAGGTAGTAAGATTCTGAGTCTTGTTGGAGCTGAAGAGTTTTTGGAGCTGGGTATTAGAGGAAGTGAGCTAGAAAGGAAGGAGGTTGAGGTGGGAGAGTTGGGTGATTAAAACTGAGATTATAGAGGAGTTACAGTTACTGGAAATGCGAAGACCTAAAGTATGAACAAGGAAATGAGAGGCTGAGGCAAGGGTGATCCCTAGAGGAGAGGAACCTGAGAAGTTAGGGCATTGGAGGAATCATCTAAAACAACTGAAATCACCAAGAATTATGACAATAAGAATAAATGACAATAAACCAGAGCACAGGGCTCTATAGGTGACCGAAAGGAGTGACAGCTCTAATCTCCTGTTACGTCGTGTATTTAAAGCTCTTATTTATAAGCTCTAGTTATTTGAGTAAGTGTGGCTCCTTTAAGGGCCTGGGAGGGGGAGAAGCCAGAAATCGGGGGCGGGGCAGGTGGGGGGGTTATTGTTGGTACTCCTCCACCGAGTCTGCGCAATGAGAGAGAGGAGGCGGGGCCAAGCTCCTGCTGGCGGCGAGGGCGGGGCCTCGGGGGCGGAGTCTGCGCTCCGGGTCGGCTGCGGCTGCGGCTGCTACCCTTCCAGCTTGTGAGGCAGGGAGGCCGAGGCCTGGGCCAAGCCCGGAGCCGCTGTTCATCGGAGCCTCCTGGAGCCCCCGCGCAGGTTCAGCCTGGGGGCGGGCTCAGGCCCGGCCCGCCGCGGAGCCCAGGACAGAGGTTGCATGCCCGAGGACCAGGCCGGCGCAGCCATGGTGAGGGAGCGAGGCCTGCCTGAGCCGCAGCCGCCAGCCACCCTGGACCCCGCGGCCCTGCCCTCCCCAGCTCTGATGCCCCGTCTGCTCCTGCCTTTACCTCCCCACCTTGTTACCTCCCCCTCGGGGACCGACTCCTTCTTCCCCTTGGTCTCTGGCCACTTACTGGGGTGACAGCCCTCCCCCCCCTTAATCTCTCTCCACTCGGTGACACCCTTTTTTTAAATCACCCCCAGTGACAGCTTCTTTCGCGTTCCCCTTTGCCTATTCCTCCTCGTCCTTTAACCCGACCTTCCTTTTCTCTACCATTTTGCCTTGTTCTCTCTTTTGGGAAGTCTACGCCGTCCTTCTTTTTCCTCCCTCTTTTTCGCTCCTGCTCTTTGCTCTTGCTTCTTACCCCCTTTCACCATTTTATTTCCACTGCCCTCTCCTCTCTGTATCCTTTCTCCTTTTCGTCCTCCACCATCCACATTTCCTCTCCCCCTTATCGGATGTCCTCTCTTCCCCGCTCTCACAGCTGTCCCCATTTCCTTCTACGGGATTCAAGGGTTTAAGCAGGAACAATTTGAGGACGATTGCTTCCCAGGAGCTGTAGGGCGGGCAGATAGCGGGTCGCAGGTTTCTTTCTTCTTCCTTTTCTTTTTTGTAGAGGGAAGAGGGAGATTGGAGGTGTTGGAGAGAGTCTGCAAGCCTTATTACCTAATGTCAATGCAAAACCTGAGTGATAGTGTGTTTTGGAGTGATGGAGTGAGGCATGGGGTGAGGGCCGGCATGCATACTATGGCCTTATGAGATATCTAGCCTTTTGACAGAAATAACTTAAAACGTTTTAAAATGAATGTGTTTTTTTTTGAGTATCTTTTAATGTGGAGTTACAGTTTGGGAAATTTAAAAATATTTATTTACAAGCTTTACTATTACTCAGAACAAATGGTTTTTGTTTGGAGGCAGAGACCAGAGCATCTGGAGACCGAAAATCAGCTTGGCAGTCAGATTGTGACAGTCTCTTTAATACCTTGTATTATCTTCATTTGTTTTGCCCTCTCTGCTTTTAGTTGGGAGAGCCTTACATTTGCAAATTTTCTCTCTCCTTCCTGTTTCTCTCTCTTGCCTGTTTGAAGCTTCAGTGGGTTTTTCATTGAGTTGGGTTACACATGGTTTGCAGTTCATTTAATGAACCCTTTGCTCCATTATATGCAGCAATCTAAATTTTGGTCTCTGGGAGGAATAAGACATTCTAGTCAAAACGAAGTCCTGGTAATTATGTTCTCCTAGGAGGTTAGTTAATTTCTGTTTTTTCCCCATCTGCTTTTTTGGAAACTGGTTTATTATAAAGCTATTTAATTGGTGAACTTTCCCTAACTCACTGACTCTGCATTTTTAGGTTGTCATTCTCCAGTGTCTGACTCCACAACAATCCTTCACATTCACAACTCATCACACTGTCATTGTATGTTAACCTGTTTCTTCCCCTGAAATGTGAGTTCTTCTAGGCAGTGACTATGCCTTACTTAACTCCTGTTATTACCAGTGCCCAGGCCAGGTAGGTGCTTGAATGATTTCACTTTATGGTCTCATTTTCCTATCTGACAAATATAATCTTGAACTGAAATTTGAGGCAACTAGTGGACTACACAGAAAGAGTGAGTTTGAGAATCTTATTTTTGGTGCAAAAAGGAAATTTAGTAAGATGTGATGATCTTCTTTTCAGAATAAAGAGCTGTCCCATCAGATACACCAAATGGCTAGATTTTTGGAAGTGTTAGCCATCCCACTGAGAATGAATGTATGAGTACAGAGGGAGTTATGAACTCCTTTTTGGGTATTTAGGATCCAAAAGTGCCATTTGAGCTGGGCCTGAAAGGTGAGTAGGATTTATATAGATCATTTTGGGTAGGGGAAGAATGCTTTGTTGTGAATGTGAGTAGAAAGTAATTAGGATGTATTGCAGGTAGCAGGATTACCTTTATGTGACATGAAGAATGCAGGAATGAGGATGTGTAGTAGGAAATGAGACTAGAAAGACATTAGACATGGTTATGGTTTAGACTTTGTCTCCAACTAACTGGATTTTTCCTTACTTGTTAAAACACATGCACTCAGTGTAAAAGTATATGTATGGGAGAGCTGAAGAGAAGGCAAAATATTAGCTTATTATGAGCTAGGAATTATTCGTAGAGGCTACTTTAAAAAATTTCCTTGTGTAACAGGTGTAGTAGGCACTCAATAAATAGAACCAACCATTATTATAAAGCTTTGTATTTTATATTTTTCAAAATTTTCATTGTTATGTTGTGTTTTGAATAGCTAGGGATGGCTTCCCAACGGATCCTACTTTCAGGAAGAAACCTAAAGGATTAAATTACAGGAGTTGTGTTGTGGAAAACCAGATAGAACAAATAGCACATGTGAATGACCTGTAATAGTACTCTCTCTTGCCGTTAACCCTGCATATCCTGGAGTTCTCAGCTCAAGGAAGTCAGGGAAACCCCAACTGCCCTGCCTACTCATCAGAAAAACTCCCAAACAACCCTAAGTCACACACCTCCATTATGTAACTCTCTTTCATAGAATACACATCAATTGTAATTTTGTATTTCTTGCTCTGACTTTTTGGTTAATGTCTGTCTCTACCCCCAGACCATAAAAGTCAATGATACAGAAGTGGCTTTTGACTAGCTTCTGAGGGCCAGGTAATATTCTAGGGATTGTGGTTACAGCGGTTTTAAAAAAAAGGCATGGTCCCTTGGGGTAAGGAAGATAGACAGTAAACAAATGTGTAATGAGAATAGTTATAAATGCTAAGAAGAAACGAATCAGGGTAAGGTATAAAGTGATATCTATTTGTGTATGGCAACTATTTAAAATAGTATGGTTAGGCAGCAACACTAATAGCTAATATTTATTGAACGTGACTGTGTATAGGCCCTGTTTTAAGTGCTTTCCATATTTTATCTCATTTAATCCTCATAGCAACCCAATGAGGTAAGTATTAGCTCTTTGAAGGTAGAGACCGTGTTTGTTTGGCTCATATTGTATCTTTTTTTTTTTTTGTGGTACGCGGGCCTCTCACTGCTGTGGCCTCTCCCGTTGTGGAGCACAGGCTCCGGACGCGCAGGCTCAGCGGCCATGGCTTACGGGCCCAGCTGCTCCGCGGCACGTGGGATCCTCCCGGACCGGGGCACGAACCCGCGTCCCCTGCATCGGCAGGCGGACTCTCAACCACTGCGCCACCAGGGAAGCCCCTCATATTGTATCTTTAACACCTACATAGTGCCTGGTGCATAATAAGTGCTTAATAAATATTTGTTGAATGGATGGATGACTTTGGGGAGGGTCAGAAAAAGTCAGGGAGGCTTTGTTGAGAAGGGACATTTGAATTGGAGTTTTAACTTCTGGGTTTTATTGGGTAAGAGTTAGGAAAGGAAAGCCATTCTTTTTTTTTTTTTTTTTTTTTGTGGTACGTGGGCCTCTCACTTGTGGCCTCTCCCGGTTGCGGAGCATAGGCTGCAAACACGCAGGCCCAGCGGCCATGGCTTACGGGCCCAGCCGCTCCACGGCATGTGGGATCTTCCCAGACCGGGGCACAAACCTGTGTCCCCTGCATCGGCAGGCAGACTCTAAACCACTGTGCCACCAGGGAAGCCCAGGAAAGCCATTCTTGGCAAAGGGACTAGCTTGAGCATAGAAGCTGAAACTGAAGGATGTATGCAGGGAAATGTATGATTCTAGCGTTAAGGGTGTGATAGGATGCAAGACTAGGTGAGCCTAGGGTCAAATTATGGAGGACCTTGAATCATAGGCTCAGGAGTTTGGGCCTCATTGTAAAAACCTTGGGTACCTTGAAAGATGTGAAGGAATTATCATAAGAGATTTTGAAGATGGTCACTCCAAATCAATATGAAACATGATTTGGAGTGGCAAGAGCTGTTGCACTAGTCTGGGTGAAAGGGAAGTGCATGAACTTTCACCCTAACCTTGTGGTGGTGGTGGTGATGATTTAAATTGGAGGAAGGTGAGTATAGGGAAATGAAATAGGAAGATCTGGCACACCACTTTTTGGCTAAGTGAATTTTCCACAGAGGCATTACTAAGGAGTTATAGAATCACTAACAGCTTTGCAATTTTGCTCTCTGGGCCTCGGTTTTCATATATTATGCTGCCTTTAGGGATTTATGAGAATATGAAAACAAGGTAAATTTACCATACCAAAGTCCTTAATTTACAAACAGTAAGTCTCCCAAAGGTCATGTGTTAGGTCATATAGAGGGAGAATTAGCACTTCCCAACATTATTTAATTTTTTAAAATAGTTTTTGTATGATATGAGAAAGGAGTAATTTTAATGTATATATATTTAATATATTTATTTTTGAATTATATATATAGGTTATTTAATAATATACTGAACAAAATACCTTAAATTTCAGCCATTACTGTTCAACAAATGACACATTAACATAAGATAAAGCATATTTTTAAATGAATATATATTATAATGTAGATTGAAATTAATTATGCTTATGGCATCAAAATAGATAAGAACTGACTTTTTAACCTTAAATTAGGAATTCTTGCTTTTTTTGTACTTTAAAAATCAGTGGGTGTTTTTAAATTAATTTTTATTGGGCTATAGTTGATTTATAATGTTGTGTTAGTTTCTGGTGTACAACAAAGTGAATCAGTTATACATACATATATCCACTCTTTGAAAAATTCTTTTCCCATATAGGTCATTACAGAGTATTGAGTAGAGTTCCCTGTGCTATACAGTAGGTCCTTATTAGTTATCTATTTTATATATAGTAGTGTGTATATGTCAACCCCAATCTCCCAACCCCCTACCCTGCTTCCCCCTTGATAACCATAAGTTTGGTTTCTACATCTGTGACTCTATCTCTCTTTCGTAAATAAGTTCATTTGTACCGTTTTATAAGATTCTACTTATAAGCGATATTATACGCTATTTGTCTTTCTCTGTCTGACTTACTTCACTCAGTATGATAATCTCTAGGTCCATCCATGTTGCTGCAGATGGCATTATTTCATTTTTTTATGGCTAAGTAATATTCCATTTTATGTATGTACCACATCTTCTTTATCCATTCCTTCGTCAGTGGACATTTAGGTTGCTTCCATGTTCTGGCTATTGTAAATAGTGCTGCAATGAACATTGGGGTACATGTATCTTTTTCAATTATGGTTTTCTCTGGATATATGCCCAGGAGTGGGATTGCTGGATCATATGGCAACTCTATTTTTGGTTTTTTAAGGAACCTCCATACTGTTCTCCATAGTGGCTCCACCAATTTACATTCCCACAAACAGTGTACGAGGGTTCCCTTTTCTCCACACCCTCTCCAGCATTTATTGTTTGTAGATTTTTTTTTTTTTTTAATGTTGGGGGTAGGAGTTTATTAATTAATTAATTTATTTTTGCTGTGTTTGGGTCTTCCTTTCTGTGCGAGGGCTTTTTCTAATTGTGGCAAACGGGGGCCTCTCTTCATCGCGGTGCGCGGGCCTCTCACTATCGCGGCCTCTCTTGTTGCGGAGCACAGACTCCAGACGCGCAGGCTCAGTAGTTGTGGCTCACGGGCCTATGTTGCTCCGCGGCATGTGGGATCCTCCCAGACCAGGGCTCGAACCTGTGTCCCCTGCATTAGCAGGCAGATTCTCAACCACTGCGCCACCAGGGAAGCCCTGTAGATTTTCTGATGATGGTCATTCTGATTGGTGTGAGGTGATACCTCATTGTAGTTTTGATTTGCATTTCTTTAATAATTAGACATGTTGAGCATCTTTTCATGTGCTTTTTGGTTGTCTGTATATCTTGTTTGGAGAGATATCTATTTAGATCTTCCACCCATTTTTTGATTGAGTTCTTTGTTTTTTCGATATTGAGCTGCATGAGCTCTTCGTATATTTGGAGATGAATCCCTTGTCAGTTGCTTCATTTGCAAATATTTTCTCCCATTCTGTGGGTTGTCTTTTTGTTTTGTTTATGGTTTCCTTTGCTGTGCAAAAGCTTTTAAGTTTAATTAGGTCTCATTTGTTTACTTTTGTGTTTATTTTCATTACTCTATGAGGTGGATCAATAAAAATCAGTAGGTTTTTATAATTTTTCTGTTCTGTTTCTAAGTGACAAAAAACCAAAAAGAATGGTTCTAGGCTGTTGCTTGCAAGCTTGTCTCCACAAATAAAACATTGGAGGTACGGGTAGTTTATTTCTAATATTGAAAATCCAAATTGGATATAACTGTCATCACATTTCTTTTTTTAATACTTAAAAAAAATACTGAGATACCTTGATGTACCATTTAAGAATCCTGATAAGATAAATGCACTCATTTACTCTTATTTCATCATCAGTGCAGCTTGTGTTTCCTGTCTTTAACCAACAGTTCATTCTAAGAATAAAAATAATTTAAAATTACTGTGTTGCTCTGTGTTCAGATGAAGTTATAACAACTGAGTGACTATAATATGATGAGCCAGTTTTCTCATTTCCACTAATTCACACATGTTCAGTGGATAAATTTTTGGATACTCTCAACTATTCTGTTTTTACAGGAGAACAATTTAAATAATTATTTTATTAGATGGTCAAAAATATACAAATTGGTGTTTACATGTGTATGTATAACTGAGTTACTTTGCTGTACAGCAGAGATTGGTACAACATTGTAAATCAACTATACTTCAATTAAAAAATATTTTTAAATATACAAAATGAAATAGGTATCAATGTTGAATTTAATGATTGAATCATCCATGAATTAGGAAATGCTGGCTAGAACACTACTTTTTGCATAGGTTCTAAAGCTAACCCTTAAAAACATATAACCAATAAGTAGCAGAGATAGTCATTATCTGCAATAGAATAAAAGACATTTTTAATGCTAATAATTAAAATGGGAAAATAATGTTAAAACAAAATTCTTTTTCTTTTTACAGAACTTTGTTTTTTTATTTTTGGCTGTGTTAGATCTTCGTTGCTGTGCACAGGCTGTCTCTAGTTCTGGCGAATGGGGGCTACTCTTTGTTGCGGTGTGCGGGCTTCTCATTGTGGTGACTTCTCTTGTTGCAGAGCACAGGCTCTAGGTGCACGGGCTTCAGCAGTTGTGGCATGCGGGCTCCAGAGCGCAGGCTCAGTAGTTGTGGCACATGGGCTTAGTTGCTCCACGGTGTGTGGGATTTTCCCGGTCTAGGGATCAAACCCGTGTCCCCTGCGTTGGCAGGCAGATCTTAACCACTGTGCCACCAGGGAAGCCCAAAACAAAATTCTTAAATGCTGGGACATTTATTTAGAGAGCATGATCTCAAACATTTAGTGAGCACACAGTGTATCAGATGATATACTAATTAATCTTTACAGTTCCATGAGGTTGATGATGCTTTCTCATTGCACAGTTAAGAAAACTGAGGCTTTGAGAAATCAGGTAACTTTCCTATAGTCATATACCTAATAAGTGACAGAACAGGATTCAAGCACAGGTTTGTCCAACCCCTAAGTCTGTGCTATTTCAAACACCTTCCCTGTACTCTATGAGACTGTAGGAATCTAAACTGAATTCAGGCATTTAAAATATTTGTACTGTTGTTTCCATTATAAAAGTAATTCATATTTATTGAATATGTCAAAGGGTATATATAATTTTATGGTTCTTGATCCATATTGCCAAATCATCTTTCTACAAAGCATTTGGAGAGTATCAGATGTTGGTGGCATTCTGTGTTTAGCATTTAGATACCTTTTTAACATTGAAAAGCTTGAGACACGTGACAGGAATATGCTTTTAGAATACATCAGCGGGAGAAAACCAAAAGGCTGGTAGAAATTAAGTATTATTTTAAAGTGATACTGCACTCTTAATTCTAACAGTATCTACTGTGCACTGAAAGTGTACCTTTCAAGATATTATTGTGGACAGAGCATACTTGGTATGCATGTAAATTTGTGGACTCTTCACTATGCTTAAGAAACCTACAGGGCTTCCCTGGTGGCGCAGTGGTTGAGAGTCCGCCTGCCGATGCAGGGGACACGGGTTCGTGCCCCGGTGTGGGAGGATCCCACATGCCGCGGAGCGGCTGGGCCCGTGAGCCATGGCCACTGAGCCTGCGCGTCCGGAGCCTGTTGCTCCGCAACGGGAGAGGCCACAACAGTGAGAGGCCCGCGTACCGCAAAAAAAAAAAAAAAAAAAAAAAAAAGAAACCTACAGTTTAGGCCCCACTAGTTTATAGTGGTCTTATAGCCCTGCTGCAGCCACACAGATTGTACTGCACAACTCAGGTGGCAGCTGTACATATGGCCAGCAATGGGTCTACAAAGATCTGTATCCTGTGTACTTGGCAGCATCTAGCACATAGTGGGGGCTCAGCAAATAGTTTTGCATAGTATACTAGGATTCTTAAGATCTAATTCTTTTTTTTTTTTTTTTTTTTATTTGCGGTACACGGGCCTCTCACCGCTGTGGCCTCTCCCGCTGCGGAGCACAGGCTCTGGATGTGCAGGCTCAGCGGCCATGGCCCACGGGCCCAGCCGCTCCGCGGCACGTGGGATCTTCCCGGACCGGGGCACGAACCCGCGTCCCCTGCATCGGCAAGCGGACTCTCAACCACTGCGCCACCAGGGAAGCCCTTAAGATCTAATTCTTTAATGAGCTAATCATTTTATGAGAAAAAGTTGTTTCATTTCCTGCTCAGTAATACTGAGCACACATGCTGTTTATCGTGCCTCTAGTTTTGCTTACACTGTTACTTTAACCTAGATGCTGTACCCTTCTTGATTATTTAACCTTCAGGTGTTCCCTTAAACCCTAACTCCTTGTGAAGCCTTCATTTACCCTCAGGCAGCTTTGGGTTCCTCCTTTCCTGTTTGCCTCCCCTGTACATTGTATGTGCTTTGGTTACAGCAGTTACCCCGTGGTCATGGTATTTTTGTTAAGGAGGCTGGCTTTCTCTCCAGATTATGAGCGCCCTGAGGGTAAGAACAGAGTTGTATTTTTTCAGCTTCATGTCTTAAGCACTTGGCATAATGCATGAGACACAGTAAGTAAATAAATATTTGTTCAATGAAAGAATGTGTGTATTTTGTAGAGAAGTGCTTAAGGTGATGTTAACTGAGATGTGAGTCATGAAAAAGGGGAAAAAAAGGTGACACTCTGTACAGGTCCCCTGAGGGGAAAAAGAGTTTTGATGGGTAAGAAACTTTGGATCAGATAGTTTCTCTTACTAGCGTTAAGTGATACTTTTGACCTAGGATAAACATTTCTATACAGAAGAGTTCATCAGAAAGAGTTGGGGAAGAAGCCAAGTGCTTTCAAGATGAATTGCAAAGGAATATCCCTTTGTATAAAAATTTACAAATTATTTGTCTGTAATTTGTGGAGGTATTCCTTCTGGAGAACAGAATATTTAAATACAGATAGTAAAGAATCAGTGACTGGTAAATGTAGAGGGGTGGTTAATTATTTAAACATTTTGTTAGCTCTGTATAAAGATCTGTTTTCTTTTTTCCTATCTCCAGTTCTCCCTCGTATAAACACTTTTCTTAGCTCTCAAAAGCATCTTAATGCCTGTTCAATGTCATATTCTCCTCTTCTAAGGGCATTTTAAAAAAGTTTCAATGTTCTTAGTTACGTAATATCAGTTATATTCTTTTCATAGGCCTTTTAACCTATGGCAAATCGTTTTATCTCTCTGTGCCTCCATTTTTAAATCTCGAAAGTGAAAAGGTTGTATTAAATCCTCTCTGATCCCTTCCACCTCTTAAAAAAATGTAGTAAGATTCTATTATGTTAAAGGTAAATATTTTAGTAAAGTAGATATATTCTATTACCTATAGTACTGTGGAATCAGGGCATGCCGCTTTTTTTTTTCCTTTCTTCTTTATAAATTTATTTGATTTATTTTTGGCTACATTGGGTGTTCGTTGCTTTGGGTCTTTGTTGCTGTGCGCCGGCTTTCTCTAGTTGTGGTGAGCGGGGGCTACTCTTCGTTGTGGTGCTCGGGCTTTTCATTGCAGTGGCTTCTCTTGCTGTGGAGCACAGGTTCTAGGTGCACGGGCTTCAGTGGTTGTGGCATATGGACTCAGTAGTTGTGGCTCGCGGGCTCTAGAGTGCACGCTCAGTAGTTGTGGCACACGGGCTTAGTTGCTCAGGGGCATGTGGGATCTTCCCGGCCCAGGACTCGAACCCGTGCCCCCTGCGTTGGCAGGCGGATTCTTAACTACTGCACCACCAAGGAAGTCCCAAGCTGCTTTTATAGGTTTTAATTTTGTGTAAACTCCATTAATATATTACCCAATTTTTCACACCAGAAACCCTTCATTCAATTATGTTAATATTTCCATGGTACTTTAGTATTTTAAAGACACGTTCATACACATCCCATTTATTCCTCACTGCCATTTTGTGAGGTAGTCAAGATGGAGGTTTAGCATTGGTTTTACAGATAAGCAAACTGAGAAGTTAATTTATTTGCCTAAGGACACACAGCTACTAAGTAGCAGAGCCAGGACTGACTGCAAGCCCAGTGCTCTTTCCATTATTAACTGAGCTTCTCTGTTTACCATATTATATTTCAAAACTAATGCTAGTAGTTTAGAGGAAAATAATGCTAAAGTATATCTTTGAGTTGTTGATTCCTATGATCTGCTCATCTGCTCAGTGATTACTGACCTGAATTTTTGTTTTATTTCTTAGAATAGCTTTATTACATGAGCTAAGATGGACGGGAAGGGGATTTACTTACCTTTGCAGGCCTTGATCTTTTTTAGATAGAAATCTAGCTCCTTGCCCTATAACACACAGCCATTTGCCACACTGCCCAAGCCTTGAAGTGACACATGCAAGAAGCTTGCCTTACCTGCATTTTTATTTGGTGTCTAGGGATCTCTGAAGAGTAGTTGGTGGTTTTTTTTTGGTGGTGGTTGTTTTTTCTGGCTGCACCACATGGCATGTGGAATCTTGTTTCCCTGACCAGGGATCCAACCCATGCCCCCTGCAGTGGAAGCGCAGAATCCTAACCACTGGACCGCCAAGGAATTCCCTAGTTGGTGGGTTTTTTTAAAAAGAAAAATAATTCCCCTCAGTCCATGCCAAATAATTCAAAAGATCTGTACCCTTGAGCACAATATATCTGTGCCTTTGGTACTACCTTCTTGACCTTCTCCCTCATTTGTAAAATGATTGTATTTAGGGAAAGAGAAGGTAAAGGGATTAAATCAAATCTAAGGTTACATTAGGTGTTTATTCCTGGAAGTCTAACTTGGTTGAATCAGTAAAAAATACAAGGGGAAAAAAACCCCATAAACTAAAAAGAGATTTCCCATGGAGTACTACTAAAATGAGGAATCAAAGATTGGTCCAATATCTGAAGTTTCTTATATCAAAATGAACTCAAATGACATTTGTCTGCTTTTCAATCCCATTGTTTAATTTCAAGGCTAGACTTGGGACTTAATATTTCTCTCTAGACATATAGTCTCTTTCTCTAGGAGCAAGTAAGTATTTTAAATACACCTAATAATAAATTTGTGCTTGACTGTTCGTTTATTCATTCAACAAACATTTAGTGCCTACTATGTAGCAGGCATTATTGTTGGCTCTGGAAATACAGCAGTGAACAAAACATAGTGTTTGGTCTATGGAGTTTATATTGTATAGTAGTAGCTAACGTTTATTGAGCATTTAATATATGCCGGTCACTGTTCTAAGTGTCTTTCACCTAAAATTTATTTAATTTTGACAACAATCCTGTAATGTAGGTAGTGTTATTGTCTGTATTTTACAGATCAGGAAACTGAGGTATGGGGAGATTAAGTATTTATGCCTAAAGTTATATTGTTTTGTAAGTGGTAGAGCTGGCATTTTAATCCAGGCAGTCTAACTCCCAAACCCATGCTTTTCATTGCAGTGTTACATAGTCCTTCAGAGAGATGTCAGTAAAAAAATTTATTTCTAATACTGAAATTGTCCAGTTTGTAATCTTTGTAGTCACCTGGTTTCTGGTCCAATCTTTAGGAAAAAATCATCCAGGGTTACAAAAAAAAGGAGTACTGTCAGAGCCATTACCTTCTATTGGAGGATCTGTCAAGTGCTAGGAGCCTTTCAGGTAGGAGATGAGATTTTTTAGCCTGTCATATGAATCGGAACTGAGACAACTACATAAAGCCAGGAGCCTAACACCTAACAAAATGCCCACACTGTTGGTGAAAATGTAGACTAAAAAATATCTGCTTGATGGTGTAGGAAAACAAAGGAACTTATTTATCTTGACATGGTCTCTGGATGGGAAAATTCTCTCTTGAGAATTTACAATCATGAACCTTCTGCCCTGTGTGTCTGAAACTTGAATTTATATAACCTGTGCAAGATCATGACTATTAAGTGAGAAGGGAACATTTACTGAGTAATTACTCTGTTAGGCATTGTGCTGGGGGCTTTAAACACATCTTTGCCCTTCATCCTGACAGTAGCATCACGAGATAAGTACTAATATTATCCCCATTCTACAAAGGACAGGACTGAGGATCAGAAGAGCTAGGTAATTTGCAGTATAACAGCACTGAATTCAAATCTTGGTCCAGTATTCTTGCTGCTAAGCACAATGCCTCTGGAAGCGTCACTTCATTTTTGTGCCTCAGCTTCCTTAACTGTAAAATGAAATTTGTAATATATTTCTTTTTACTTCCTTTTGCTAAATAAAGTTCCTTTTTTACTTCATAAAGTTATCAAATGAAATAAAGGATGTGAATTTGCTTTATTCACTGTAAGCTACTGTTACTGGCATCATCTGTAAAGTGTATTTTTCCTTTTAATTAAGCAAAAGAGAGACCTCATTATTCATCAATTTTGAAGCCCACAAGGTCTGTCTTGAGAAATTAAGGCAATCTTAATATTTTTTTTTTTTTTTTTTTTTTTTTTTGCGGTACGCGGGCCTTCCACCGCTGCGGCCTCTCCCGTGCGGAGCACAGGCTCCGGACGCGCAGGCCCAGCGGCCACAGCTCACAGGCCCAGCCGCCCTGCGGCATGTGGGATCCTCCCGGACCAGGGCACGAACCCGCGTCCCCTGCATTGGCAGGCGGACTCCCAACCACCACACCACCAGGGAAGCCCCAAATCTTAATATTTTTTGTGTCAGATATTTCCTGAAGTAGTTTCATAAGGAGAAATAAAATGAATTTTGAGATAAGTTACCATCTAGTAACTTACTAATTCATTCAACTATTAATTTATTAGATGCATTTTTGAGGACTTTAGTTCCCAAATATAAAAGATGCCTGATCTATTTCATTTTTTATCATACCAGCAACAGTGGAAGCCCCAGTCTCCTCCAACAGTAGACTACAATTGCAATATGTAGTAAATTCTCAGTGTCCCCCACCTCCCCACTTGCTAGAAATAAGTAGCCCACTGCTCAGAATTCTGAAATGCTTCTTTGTCATGACCCTGGCAATATAGTCACAGAATGAAGCTTTTAAATATATAAAACAAAGCAACCAGCAAATTATATAACTAAGTCACAGGGTAGTGACTGAGTATGCCTCTAGCTGAGTATTGCATAGATGACTAAATACTTCAAGGAAGGAGAGTATAAGAAAGAAAATTTTAAATTTAGGAAGATTAAAAGAAAGCCATGAGAAGAAGGTTAGGAAGAGCTAATGAGTATCAATGTGTGATTCCTCAGAGACTGCTTATGAAGAAGTCTGTCTGATACTTTGAAGTGTTGCAAAGCTCCTACCAAATATGTACCATACAAATATAGCTTGTTAGAATTCCAGTAATTTCTTGGAAGAGAGCTTTGTAATCAGTGCCTCAGCAATGTTGTCTTGAGTTGATAGTAGTTTTTTTTATTGTTACTAGTTTTTTTTTTTTTTTGCGGTACGCGGACCTCTCACTGTTGTGGCCTCTCCTGTTGCGGAGCACAGGCTCCGGACGCGCAGGCTCAGCGGCCGTGGCTCACGGGCCCAGTAGCTCCAGGGCACGTGGGATCTTCCTGGACCGGGGCACGAACCCATGTCCCCTGCATCGGCAGGCAGACTCTCAACCACTGCGCCACCAGGGAAGCCCTGTTACTAGTTTTGTATCTTAATTGTGAATCATCATAGATTTAACTTTATTATTAATCTAGTGTGTGGTGATATAAATTTGCATTAATAGAACTTTTGACATAAAAATTTCCAAATTTAGACTTTGACAATGTATTGTTATTCAAATAGGAAACATCCATTTTATTTTTTATTTTATTTATTTATTTATTTTTTTTTTGCGGTACGCGGGCCTCTCACCGCTCTGGCCTCTCCCACCTCGGAGCACAGGCTCCGGACGCGCAGGCTCAGCGGCCGTGGCCAATGGGCCCAGCCGCCCCGCGGCACGCGGGATCCTCCCAGACCGGGGCACGAACCTGCGCCCCTTGCATCCGCAGGCGGACTCTCAACCACTGCACCACCAGGGAAGCCCGGAAACATCCATTTTATTGTTAAAGCAGATGTCTATAAAAGTCCCTTGTAGTGATACTTCTTTGTTAATATGGTTCTCCACTGGAACTTGGGAACCAAGAGGGATGGGTAGGCTGTGAGGTTTTTTGCCCCACTTAAGTGGGCCATAGACAAAAAGCATTTGAAAACTACTAACTTTCCTTGAATTCATAGTCTTGAGGGGGAGACTGCCATCTAAACAAATAAGTTATACAGTGGCTAATTGTAATAGAACTATATAGAAACTGTAGTGTGATTAAATCTGTGTTTTGGGATATGAGGGACAGCTTCATGGAGGAGTGGACATATATACTGGCTCTTGTAGTGTGAGTAGGAATTTGATAGATGGACAGGTAGGGAAGGGCACTCTAAGGAGAGGGGACAGCATATATAAAGAAGGGGAGGCATGACTACCACTGGTAACATTCCTTCTCTGAACCTCAGCTTCCTCAACAAAAAATAATTTCTTTTCTCCTTACTTCATAGAGTCATGATTGTTTTGAAAAGGCTTTATAAATTGAACTAGATAGATGTTTAATGATGAAGGTTCTCATTATTACTTTCTTTTTTTCTTTTCTTCAACATTTTAAAGCTTTCTATGTCTCTCCTAGGTGGTGTCATTTCAAGACCTCTCCTAACCTCCTTTCAGCTTAGTTGTTCTTTTCTTCAATGTTCTTTGTTTTTTTGTTTTGTTTTGTTTTGTTGTTCCTTCAAGGTTCTGCTTTGTGACATCTAAAGACAGGAGCAGAAGAGCAGATATTTGTGTATATACCTAGCTTTAATAGCAGGAGAAATTCTTTTAATTGCTTATGTATAACTATTTAAGCTGTGATCCATGTAGTTTAGAGCAGTGTCATAATCCATGGAACATAATCCTGCAACCAAAAGTCATTTTGTAGTAACTCAAAGTCTTTATTTGCAGATTTTTGAACATTGTAAAATAGAATAAAATTCACAGATGTGCTTCTTAAAATTCCCTTTTTATTTCCTATCTACTTCTCTTTATACATCATAGCTGGCCCCTTGCCTTTCCCCTGAAAACCCTGCCAAGACTCCTTTTCCAACCCAGTCTACCATTATTAGATGGTAAAACCTCTGGAGAATGTAAGACTGGGAAAGGGTATAGGAGCTGTGGTAAGACGTTACATTATGGCCAATTTAGGAAAAATAAATGTGTATGTAAATACACAAGCACATGTTTTCATTCAAAATTAAGATAGTTTTATTGAGTCTAATAAAAAATGTCTATTTTTACTAGTTTGAATACATGTATTATTGAAAAGTATGGCTGTCATTGATTCAATTGACACTGATTTTTGGTTATCTTATAATATTTGAAAAGCAGAAACATGAATATAGCTTTATTTACATTTCCACAAATTTTTACTTTTGTCTTTTTTCATTTTTAATAATTTGATAATTTAGAAAACTATATAAAACATTTATGTAAGCCATGGAACATAGTAAACAAATATCTAAAGATCAGCATTGAACTTAAGAAATAGAAGATAACCACTGCCATTTTTTCCCTTGTGTGCCCCATTCTTCTATTCCACTTCCACCCACCCCCAAGGTATCCAAGGTATTCACTATCAGGTTTTTTTGGGGGGGAGGGGCCTTGCCAAACCTATGCCCCCTGCATTGGAAGCTCAGACTCTTTAACTACTGGACTGCTAGAGAAGTCCTGTCAATCATCCTTTTTTATTTTAAATCTTTCTCTTGCTCTTTTCTATAGATTTATCATAACATATTGTTTAGTTTAGAGGTAGCTTTATAATCTTCTGAAATAACTTTTCAGGCAATATCAATAACTTTTCAGGCAATATCATTTCCTATGATATTTATTTATTTATTTATTTATTTTTTTGCGGTACGCGGGCCTCTCACCACTGTGGCCTCTCCCACCTCGGAGCACAGGCTCCGGACGCGCAGGCTCAGCGCGTCATTTCCAGGTTTAAGTGAAATCCTGCTGCACATACAGTTTTTATTTTGCTTAGACTAACTTTATTCTTAGCATTTTACTGTCTTTAAAAGTTATTCAGAAACATACATATTGCTATGTAATTATCTATAAAGTTGGTATACCATAATTTGCTTGCCATTTCCCCCCTGTTTTAGACATTTCTATATGTGGGTTTACTTTAGGGAGGGTCAGAAAAACTGTGATTAATCCCTTTGTGTAAATACCTTTGTTAATATCTCCGATTATTTCCCTTTGCTTGTTTTTTTGGGGGGTTTTGGGTGAATTCTTAGATGAAGTACTAGATCCAGAGACTGGGTGTTTTTTTTGTTTTGTTTTGTTTTGTTTTGTTTTGCGGTACGCGGGCCTCTCACTGTTGTGGCCTCTCCCGTTGCGGAGCACAGGCTCTGGACGCGCAGGCTCAGCAGCCATGGCTCATGGGCCCAGCCGCTCCGCGGCATGTGGGATCTTCCCAGACCGGGGCACGAACCCATGTCCCCTGCATCGGCAGGCGACTCTCAACCACTGCGCCACCAGGGAAGCCCAGAGACTGGGTGTTTTTAAGATTGTAATTAAGTCTTTTCTATCAAGAAAAATTGTGCCAATTTATACTTTGACCAGCATCATTTGAGAGGACTAATCTGGGTACACTTGATTTGAATGATTCACAATGTCAGGATTATATCCTGTTCTAGAAAACACTGTGTTAACCAAAAAAATTAAATAAAGGGCTGTGCTGTTCTTTCAGACTGGTGGTGATTTTGCTGTTTTCCATAGGATATTTTTTCAGCCATTGTTCAGGGACCATGTCATTCTGCCTGCTGTTACATGTGATATAGTTAATTACAGGGCTTAGTTATCGCTTCTGGTCACTTCCCCTGAGAATTTATCTATTCTTATGACTCCACTGTCACCAGTAGGGGATGATATTTTAATCTTATGTTCAGCTGAATTCTCTCACAGAAGCATTATTAGTTCCTTTTCTGTACTTGCCTAAGCAGGCAGACTCTCCACAGCCTTAACAAATTCCCCTGATGAAATAATTCCTTGTCTTGTCTTCTTATCAGTCTTGTCAGTGACCTCATGGGAGTATTAATTACTATTTCATTTTTTATTTTTATTTTCTAACTTTTTTTTTTTTTCTAACTTTTTATTTTGACAATTTCAGACTTATAAAAAGTTGCAAAAATAACACGAAGAATTCTCATGTAGACATTCACCCAAATTCCCCAAATGTTAGCATTTTATCCTGTGTGCTTAACTGTGCTCTTTAGACACACACACACACACACACACACACACACACATATTTACCCCTGGTTAACTACTACTTTAAATCATGGAGGTTTTATTTTTTTTTTTTAAATCTCGACTTCTCCTTCCTCTAGCCTTTTCCCTCCTTCATCTGAGCGGCCTATATGGGATAGGAAAAAGGACATGGTATTTGTAATTAAATGCTTTGGTTCAAGGCCCAATTCTGCCACATTTTTAAGTAGATGAACTTGGGTACACTTCTTTCTGATCTCCAGTATCCTCATATACAAAATGGTGTCTATTATACCAGCTCCACAAAACTGTTGTGAGGGCTAAATGAGCTAATGTATGTAAAAAGTATGCTGTATGAATGCTGGTCAGTCCTTCAGAGAATACTCATGTATCTAGTACAGTGCCAGGCATTGTGCTAAGTACTAGGGATTCAGAAAAAATCAGCATCTGTTTCCTATTCGGTCACTTACTGTATTTTGTCAATTCTTCCTTCGAATTATTTTTCACTTCTGATTTTTTTCCCATTTTCTTTGCTTCTAATCTATAGCATTATCACCTCATGTGTGAGTCACTGCAACAACCAACAGGTCTCCAAGTTGTTTTTTGGCATTTATGTCAGTGACAAACTAATAATTGTCCTGAGGTATGGTACTGTATAGTGGAAAAGATATGGACTTCATAATCAGTAGACCTAGGTTTGCATCTTTGCCCCACTTCTTACAAATACTGTAACTCTGGGCAAGTATCTTTACCACTATTCTAATTTGAACTCGTTCTTTTTTTCTTTTAACAGGTAAATATCAGGGAGTGTTTTGGCTGCTAAGGATATACAGAAAGGGTTAATATGTTCCTTGAACTTGAACAGCATCATGGTCTAGTGGGGGAGACAGATACAGTCATAAGTAACTATGGTGTAACATAGAATTATAAAAGAAAACTAGCTTTGGAGTCAGATATAAAGGGCAGCCTATGTAGTGGTAAAAGCACAGACTTAACTCTAGAATCAGATTGCCTGGGGTCTAATCCTGGCTCTGGCACTTATTAGCTGTATCATCTTGGGCAAATTAATAAACCCCTTAAAGCCTCAGTGTCTTCGTCTTCATAGAATGGGGATACTGATAGAACTTACAGAATTTTAATGAGAAGTAAATGAAATTATATATGTAATGTACTTAGCATAGTTTATTGCATATAGCACATAGCATATGTTAACAAATAATGAGCCCAATAATTATGATTATGATATTATTATAGTATAGTGGCTTAAGAGCTTAAAAATATAAGCTTTGGCCTCATTTTTGAGTTGGAGTTCCAGTTTATCAACATGCTAGCCGTGTGTATATGGGGAAGATATTTAACCTAAACCTCAGTTTCCTCATTAAAATGCATATTGTAATGGTGCTTGATCCATAGAATCTAGAAATTGAAAGAGCTCATGTATCTAAAGAGCTCTGACCCAGGACCTGAGACATAGTGTTTCATGAATGATAACTCTTGTAATTTTTATTCTTGCTCTGCCATCTGCTGGCTCTGTTATCTTTCATAGTAAATTAATCTTTCTGAGCCTTAGTTTACCTACTTTGTTCAAAACAACGTTGTCTGGAAGATTGCAAGTATATATAAAGTTGCAGGGTTGGTGCCTGGTACCACACAACTGTCATTCAGTACATAATAGCTAATAGTTAATGGTGCAGATTAATTACCCAGGTGCTGAGGGTCAAATTAATTCTGCCCTGGAAATTAGGAAAGATATTCACAGAACTGAATGTTGAAGGATGTGTGAGATTTTGCCACATAGAAGGACTAATCTAAAAAAAGGCTCAGAGGTGTGAAAGTGCCTGTTAAAGTGCTTAGGAAGTGATGGTAAATAGTAGGTTGCTTTAGGGAACACTCAGTTTAGTATATCTAGTACGTAGCATGTTTGGAGGGAGAAGGAAAAAGTGGAAAATGCGGCTAGAAAGGAAGGTTGGAGCCAGTTAGTAAATGTTTCGAATACCTTACTAAATTGTTTACACTTTATTCTTTAGGTCTCTGTTTTTCCAACTTCTAACAGCAGAGGGAACTAAATTTGCTGTGGGATAGAAAAGGGTATTACTTGAAACCAGTGTTACAAACAGGAATTTCTTGGTAATCTTGTGTTTTATCTTAAAATTCATATAGTGTTTGCCTTTTACATAATATATTTGTTTCAGTACAAAAATATTTTAAGTTATTTACTGGTTGCATAACTTGATTACCTCTCCCCCAACCTCCCATACTCTCATCCCCTCAAATAAGCTTTGAGTGTGTTTGCTATTCTAAAATGTGCCAAGTTAATACTGTAGCTTTAGTCCCCTGGCACACTTCTGCTAGGAACCCCTTGAATGTGTTCCCAGCATGAGAACTGTGCTTATAGATGATATGGAGCCTTTGAAATTTTTTTTAGGAGAGTGATAGGATAAAAGCAATGTAGTGAAGAGCTGGGTTGGTCCAGATTGAGTAGAAGCCATTTCAATTAATTAGAAAGAACTTTCCTGTTTGTTCTTCCTAGAAATTGTTTAGTCTTTGAACTGTGTGGATCTCCTTATGATCCAAATTAAATCAGACTTGACCTTCTCTCCCTTCTGCTTTTTTTAGTAGGAACTTTGTTTTTACTTTGCCTAGGGTATGCCTAATTGGTGAAGGGAAAAATCTTTCTGAGCAGGAATTTCCAAGAGTTGAATTGTTTAGCCATGGAATTCCAGCTTCTGCTTTGTCCTTTCTTTGTTAGTCCTCCTGTACTGCTGCTGTGTGTTTAAAAATAAGGGGAATTCCCTGGCAGTCCAGTGGTTAGGACTCGGCACTCACTGCCATGGCCCAGGTTCAACCCCTAGTTAGGGAACTAAGATCCTGCAAGCTGCAGCACGGCTTCTTCTACTACTACTACTACTACTACTACTACTACTACTACTAAAATAGGAAATACTGATCTATCAGTACTTCTGTGTTAGCTTAAAGTACTGGAATTTGGAGAGTCACAGATAGCAGTATGGTTTTTGGAGTAGATCTCAGATAATCTGAGTACACTTCTAGTCCTGCCCTGGCTTGATATATAACGTCTCTGTTTTCTTCTTTAAATGGAGATGATTATCCTTGTTCACATCACAGACCTTCGAGTATCAGGTGAGATAACATATTTAGAATTTGTATATAAAGTTGAAAAGGTAGTATATTATGGTGGATAAGGGCATAAGCTTTTGGAGCTACATTTCCTGGGTTTGAATCCTGCCTCTGACCCCTACAAGCTCTGTGTTTCCAGACGCACTGCCATTATTCTAAGTTCTTTGGTTCCTGTTTTATCTCATTGAATCCTCACAGCAACTTTATGAAGTAGGTATTATTATTATCTACATTATAAGATGAGAAAACTTAGGAGCAGAAAGGATAGGTAACTTGTGTAATGTCACACAGTTAGTAAATGAAAAGTTGGGATTTACACTCTAGCTCCAAAGCCCAGGTGGATTAACTATTAGGCACATGTACTTCCCAAAAGAAGAGCAGCTGACTAGAAAAGTCTTATGCTTACTAATCGGAATTAACATAGAGATAAGGGGAAGTTTTCTCTGAAAAGGAAAAATTTGTGGGGTCTAAAAACCTGTTTTTGTTTGTGGACATATTTTATCAATTGGAAAAAATTTTTTTAGAATGATTAATTAAATATTATAAATGTCCATATGTTACTACCTGGGTTTGTTCTGTTAAAATGACTTCTAAAAATTATGTACTCAGAAGGTTCAGATGTCTCCCCTCTGATAGTTACCCAACTTTCATTTATTTTCTCTTTTGTAAAATAAATAGATCATTTTGAAACTTACCAACGGAGGTCAAAGGGCATCTTGTTTCATCTGGGTGATGAATTTTAGACATTTAGAAAGATGGTACAATGAAGAGTAGAAAAAGCAGAAAGAATTCATACTTACAACACAGGAAATAAAACAGAATAGGCAAAGTTCTGTGATGCAGAAGTTGAATTTGAAGAATTACTTACTCTGAACTTTTTCTTATTTGTCCTAGCTACACCTAGCTGCAGAGGATACAAAGATATATAGTCTTTGTTACAAGTGGTCCTGTGCCCAGGTAAAAATAAAAGGTTTTATTAACATGGAAGAAAAGAAGAACAAGTTTTAGGGTTGGCAGCTCACAGTCTCTGCTTCATTGGGCCAACCATTTAACTTTTGTGAAGTCTGTTTCCTCATCTTAAAAAATAATGTCTTTGTTGTCCATCTTACTCAGTTATTACAATATCAAATGTGTCAATGTGAAAGCGCTTTGTAAACTGTAAAGTATGTAACCATTTTAATAAGTTAAAAAATTATTTATTTATTGGCTGCCTTGGGCCTTCGTTGCTACACGTGAGCTTTCTCTAGTTGTGGCGAGCGGGGGCTGCTCTTCCTTGCGGTGTGCAGGCTTCTCACTGCAGTGGCTTCTCTTGTTGCGGAGCATAGGCTCTAGGCGTGCGGGCTTCAGTAATTGTGGCACATGGGCTCAGTAGTCGTGGCACGCAAGCTCTAGAGCGCAGGCTCAGTAGTTGTGGCTCACGGGCTTAGTTGCTCTGCAGAATGTGGGATCTTCCCAGGCCAGGGATTGAGCCCGTGTCCCCTGCATTTACAGGTGGATTCTTAACCACTGTGCCACCAGAGAAGTCCCAATGCTATTTTCAATGGAATTGTTGCCTTAATTTCATTTTCATATTTTTAATTGTAAGTGAATAGAAATATAGGTATTTTTATATATTGATCTTATATCCTATAACCATGATGAACTTCTTTTTGGTTTTTCTTTTTTAGATCTGATAGTTTTTTTGGTGTGAATTCCTTAGGATTTTCTTTTGCAAAATTATGTTACCTGCAAATAGAGACAGTTTTACTTTTCCTTTCCAATCTGTATGCTTTTTATTTCTTTTTATCTTTTTCTTTCTTTTTGGTTTTCTTTTTCTTTTTTTTTTTTTTTTGCCTAATTCTAGGACCTTCAGTACAATGTTGAATTTGACGTGGTGAGAGCAGATATCTTTGTCTTATTCCTGATTTTAGGGGGAAAGTATTCAGACTTTCAACATTAAGTATGATACTAATTGGGTTTTTCATGGATGATCTTTATCAGGTTGAGGAAGTTCTATAAACTATGTAATTTTTAAAACTTACCTTTTAAAAAATTATTTATTTATTTATTTATTTGGTTGCTCCAGGTCTTAGTTTACACTTTGTCACTTACTGTGTGTAGAATACTGAGAAAGATGTTAGTTTTCTGAGCCAGTTTTCCGTTATTCAAAAATGAAGATAATCCTTCACTGCTTTGTAAAGTAGGGGTGAGGAATAAATGAAATAATAGATAATTCATGTTAAACACTCAGCAGAGTCATATAGAAAGCACCTAACGGATGGTAGCTACTGTAATTATATTTTAGTTATATTATTGTTGTTGGGGACACTTAGAGTGTTTATTTCTGTAATTAAAACCCTTATACTTAATCTTTGTGCTTATTTGATTAGTTCTTTATTCCTCAGATTGGAATAACTGGGTTAACCTTTTTCTTTTTTGAGGATAACACCCACAGCACATTCTTTTACCCAAATAAACTGATCATATTTGAACTATTAGGTTGGGATAGGAATTTTGTGGGAGATTAACTTGGAAAGTAAATTGGGGCTAGATTTTGGAAGGACTCAGGCATCGTCTTTCTAACAATCTAAGAATTTTGTCTTTTGTCTCCAGCTCCATGAAGTCCATTGACATTTTGAGCAGTAGAGGGTAATTTAGGGCTGGTAAGTTAGGAAAATTAATCTGCTGTGCCTCTGAGGTCTTCCCTGACCATCCTTGACTGATTAGGGTACTCTGCTATGTGCTTATGTGACTACCCAATATATCCTCTATATTTAGTATTTAATAGACTTTATGTAAATATTTGTTTAAATGTTTCTCTTTTCCTGCTTCTTGAGAACATGGACCACATGTTGTATTCCCACTGTCTAACACGGTATCGTATCTAGCGCAAGGTAGACATTTGAATAAAAGTACTTGTTGAACAAGGAAATGAATATTTTGTTCCTCCACTTTTCTGGAAACTAACTTGTTGGCTTTTGTTTTCCCTTTGTTTCTTCCTGGGATCCAAGGAGGAGGCATCTCCTTATTCCTTACTTGATATCTGCTTGAATTTCCTGACTACTCACCTTGAGAAGTTCTGCTCAGCAAGGCAAGATGGAACACTGTGTCTGCAGGAACCTGGAGTATTCCCACAGGAGGTGGCTGATCGGCTGCTTCAGACCATGGCTTTTCATGGTAAGAAATGAAATAAATAGAGGAAACAAAAATTATGTGCTGTTAATTGGCATTGGATTTTGAAGTGCTACTGTGGCCATTTAATGATTTTCATAGCAATAACAGAAAACCCTAATTCTAGGAAAAGGAATTCATTTATTTTTGCCAATCCTGCCACTTACTTTATAATTTGTGATAAGCATTTTTATTTTCTAATGTGGCAAATCATTTTTTTGTTTGTTTCTTCTATATTGTTTTGTTTTGAGGAGCCATTTTCAAGGCAAAAATAACTTCTCTTCCAAAATAGCAGTTTAGAAGTCTGCTGGTCTAAAACACCTTACATTACCATTTGGCAGCAGGAAGATCAATAAATACTACTATGGAAAAACTAGTTTCTGCTTTTGACCTTTGAAATGGGAAATCATAGCTAATTTATTACTTCTGTTTTCAAGAACAAATTCTGAAAATAAATTATGAAAGATTTATCTGTGAAATTCTGGTTATGTATATTGATAATTTTTCTTACCTCTATGTAAGTTTTAAGTTGAAAGAGATATAATGCCTTTATATATTTAGGGTGTATAAACTCTTACAAGTAAGAAACACAATTTTCCCACAACTATAAAATAGAATGAAAACGTGGCAGTAATGATAATTATCATTTATTGATTGCCTCTTTCATGTAATAATGCCAAGCATTTTATATGCTTTTCTTGAATTTGACTTTTCTCAAAAACCTGTAACATAGCTATTTTTATCCAATTTATATACAGATAAGGAAACTGAGGTTCAGAGATGTAACTTGTTAAGAGTCACAGTGTTAATAACTGTCGTGGTTCAAATGCAGATCTGTTTGATTCTAAATCTATGCTATTTTCACTGCCACACAACCTTCCTATACCTACATTAGAGGTATTCCTGCTCCGAGATGCCTGATGATGGTATACACTTTTGTTGTGACTTTAAATATGTAGATACACACAGACACATACACATCTATTGGGTTGGCCAAAACATCTTACAGAAAAACCCAAACAAACTTTTTGGACAATCCAATAACATAAATATATTTATAAATATTATATTTTATTAAATATTAAATATAAATATATAAATTTATTATGTATACTTAAAGTCACAGCAAAAATGTATACCATTATCTGGCATATATATTTAAAGTTACAGCAGAAGTGTATACCATTATCTGGCATATATATATATATATATATATATATAGAGAGAGAGAGAGAGAGAGAGAGAGAGAGAGAGAGAGAGAGAGAGAGGGAGAGAGAGGGAGAGAGAGGGAGAGAGAGAAGGAGGAGAGTGAACACAAATGCAGATAATGCATTCCAAGGAAAGGTGGGAGAAATAAGGCTGTAATTGAGGTATTTTGGAATAATTTAGGGAAGAAGAAGATACCTACATTCCTTGGTTTTCACTAAGCTGCTCAAGTCTGTAGTGTCTTTGAATTCTTCCAACCTGCCAAAGGAACTAGGGTAAATTTCAGTAGATATTAGCCATGTTAAAGTTAAAGGTCCCTGGACTTCCCTGGTGGCGCAGTGGTTGAGAGTCTGCCTGCCGATGCAGGGGACATGGGTTCGTGCCCCGGTCCGGGAGGATCCCACATGCCGCGGAGCGGCTGGGCCTGTGAGCCATGGCCGCTGAGCCTGTGCGTCCGGAGCCTGTGCTCCGCAACGGGAGAGGCCACAGCAGTGAGAGGCCCGCGTACCGCAAAAAAAAAAAAAAGTTAAAGGTCCCCTACAAAGCTGCACAACAATTTAAGAGATCATGCCAGTGCTAACATTTCTTTCTGGTCTCAATTGAATGATTACACTTACCAAGCTCAATTTAAATATTTATATATATAACTGGTCTTGTCAATCAAAAGAATAAATGTTAACTGAAGTTTTAACTTTGCCAGATTCCTTTTGAAATATGACTACTATTGGTTAATAATAGCAGCTAACATTTATTGAATGCCTATTATATACCAGGGACTGTGGCAAATGCTTTATATGGATAAAGTAATGAAAGTAGTTTTTAAGTAAATGTAACTAAATAATTGTCCTCCAGAGTAATGTCTTGGGGAGGCTCTATGCTTGATCAAAATGTGTTTTCTACCTCTTTTTTTCAAACTGCCTTCAGATGAGGAAAGTGAGAGTCAGAGAAACAATGTGCTGTCCCCATTTGTGTTTCCCCAGTGTGATTTCCTGCCTTTTTCACCAAAAAGTGTTCTGAATTATTTAATCTCTTTGTAAAAATCATACCCACCTTCAGTCAGGAGTGGATACTGCTAATATGTAAAAGAACAAATTCTTGTCACAATTTTAAAAAGTTGTTTGATAAATGTTTGTGTGTTTGAAAATTTTCATAATAAAATGGGAAAAAAGTTGTTCTGTGAATTTTTTTTTTTCTTTTTTTTGCTGTGCCATGCGGCTTGTGGGATCCTAGTTTCCTGACCAGGGATCAAACCCAGGCCCCTGGCAGTGAGAGCGTGGAGCCCTAACCACTGGACCACCAGGGAATTCCCTATGAATGCTTTTAAAATTGATAATATATTTTTTCTAATAGCATAATGATTTAAAAAAATAATTTATTTACATTAAAAAATTTTACTTATATACCCGACTCAAAGGATTAATGATATTGGTGGCAATCCTTATTAAAATAAGACTGACACTAAAGAGTTTTACTTATTTGGTTCTGTGATTCTCTTGTCATAATCTTTGCTCATTGTGTCTGTTGTCTCAAAGCTAAAAATCTTCCAGGAAATGTGTGGATAAAAGCTAGGAATCAGAATAAGAATTTTACCACCTAATGATAATGCTATTTAGCTATTATGAATATAATGTCTATTAGCTATTATGAATATAATATCTATTAGCTATTGTGAATATAATATCTAATATTATGAATATTATAATGCTGTAGTCATCCATGTACAGGTCTTATTTGGACATAAGTTTTAATTTCTTTGGGATAAATACCCAGGAGTGCTACTGTTGGGTTGCATGGTAGTTGCATGTTTAGGTTTTAAAAAACTGCCAAACTGTTTCCAAAGTGGCTTCGCCATTTTACACTCGTAACTATATAAGACTGACCCAGTTTCTCTGCATTTTGCCAGCATTTGGTGTTATTACTATTTTTTATTTCAGTCATTTTGATAGGTATGTAGCCATTATTTCTTCAAATACTTTTTCAACCCTACCCTGTTTCTCCTCTGGGACAAATAGCTCTGTTCCATTTTTTTTTTTTTTAGTCTATTTTTTTTCTTGTTCTTTAGGTTTGGGTAATTTCTATTTTTTTATCTTTTAGTTCACTGATTCTTTCCTCTGTTCCTTCTGTTCTGTTGTTTAGCCCAACCATTACTGTATTTTTCAATTCTAAAATTTTCCTTTGTTTATTTTATTTATTTATTTTTGGCTGCATTGGGTCTTCATTGCTGCACGTGGGCTTTCTCTAGTTGTGGTGAGTGGGGGCTACTCCTAGTTTTGGTGCGTGGGCTTCTCATTACAGTGGCTTCTCTTTGTTGCAGAGCACGGGCTCTGGGCGCGCAGGCTTCAGTAGTTGTGGCATGCGGGCTCAGTAGTTGCGGCTCATGGGCTCCAGAGTGCAGGCTCAGTAGTTGTGGCGCATGGGCTTAGTTGCTCCGCTGCACGAGGGATCTTCCCAGACCAGGGCTCAAACCCATGTCCCCTGCATTGACACGCGGATTCTTAACCACTGCACCACCAGGGAAGCCCTCCCTTTGGTTCTTCTTTATATCTTCTATTTCTTTTTTGAGGCTTTTTGTTTTCCATTTGTTTCAAGCATGTTTGTAATTGCACACTTTAGCTTTTTTATGATGGCTCCTTTAAGATCTTCATAAAATAATTGTAACATTTCTGTTATTTCAGTGTTGACATCTATAGATTGTCTTTTTTCAGTTTGAGATCGTACTGGTCCTTTGTATGATGAGTGAATTTTTATTGAAATCTGGACATTTTGGAGACTACTGTTTTGGAGACTACATGACACTACTGTTTTAGTCTGTGTTTCTGACGCCACTTGAGCAGTGGAAGGTGGAGGCACTGCCTTGTTATCGCCAGATTGGGATAATATTCTGGTTCCCCACTTGACTTCTGTTGACACCCAAGACTTGGGGCTCCTCATTATTGCTGTGCAGGGGATTGGCGTTCTGTTTCCCCACTAGGTCTCTACTGATACTGCCCTAGCTGACGGAGGTATGAGTACCTCATTTCTCTTCTTCAGTTGGCCTCCACTGACAGCATGTTGGGGTGAGGTGACCTCATTACTTACTGTTGGGCAGTGATGAAGTCTCGACTCTCTACTAGGCTTCCTTTGATACCACTCCAGCACTGAGGGGGAGGAGCACCTCATTACTGCCAAATGGATGTGAAAGTCCTGGCTCCCTACTCAGCCTTCTGTAACACCTCCCTGTGGGGAGACTGGGGCAACTAGTTACAGCAAGATTGGAAGTCTAGGTTCCCCTCTTGGCATTTGCTGGTGTGGATGAGGGTGTGGCCACAGTTTTTTCTTTGGTGTTTGACTGAAGTAAAGTAGTTACTGTCTAAAAGTTGCCTGCCTTGCTAGGCTGCCCCATTCCTGATACTTTGGCTAGAGTGAGCAGATTTTGGGGGGGAGCTACTTTTGTGTGTGCTTGTTGGTATTTACCAATTGTCCACTTCTTTGACTTTAAGCCTGGGATGTATGGTGCAAGGAAAAAACCCAGTATCCAACGTATTGTTCTTTGTGTCCCAAGACCCCTAGCTGGTCTGGTTTCTTCTCTTCACCTTTCAGAGTGATCTAGCCTCATTTCTTTTCTCTTCCCACTTCCATACTTAAATTTCCAGAAATGTACCATGTTCTCACTCATATCTAGGTTTTCCCCTATAATTCTTTTTCCTCTCTTTACCAGGGAGACACCTTATAGCTCTAGCTGTTTCTTATGTTCAAGCAGTGTAGAACTACTTGTTGTTTTCTAACTGTGTGCTGGGCTTTCACATCTCTAAGGCTGGTTTTTTTTTTTTTCTATTTTTTAAATTGAGCTATAATTGACACGTAACATTATATTAGTTTCAGGTGTACAGCATAATGATTTGCCATAGATATTCTAAGGCTTTGTTGATGCTGTTTATTCTTCATTTAATTCCCCTCACCTTCTTTCTCTATCTTTGAACTTTTCCTTCATCTTTGAAGGACTTTCTCAAAGATCACCTTTTCCATGAAGTCTTTTTCAGATCTCCAGGCATCATGGATTATTTCCTTTTCTTTGCTTTCATGATACTTTGTACTTGGCTCTGGTATACCATTGGCTAGATGTAGGCACATAGCCCCATCTAAGTCCAAGGGTAGGTTGGGAAACGTAGTTGTCCGTGTGTCCAGGAAGGGGAGGAGAACCAGATGTTAATAAATATCAATAGTGTCTACCACAGTCCTGATTCTGCCATGTGCTATTTCTGTGCTCTTGGAAGGCCACTTTTTTTTTTTTTTTTTTTTTTTTTCCGGTACGCCGGCCTCTCACTGTTGTGGCCTCTCCCGTTGCGGAGCACAGGCTCCAGACGCACAGGCTCAGCATCCATGGCTCACGGGCCCAGCCACTCTGTGGCATGTGGGATCTTCCCAGAACGGGGCACGAACCCATGTCCCCTGCATCGGCAGGCAGACTCTCAACCACTGTGCCACCAGGGAAGCCCGGAAGGCCACTTTTTTGAACTCCAGTTTACTCATCTATAAATTGTAGATAATCATATTCTTACCTCACTGAATTGTTATGTCAGTTAAATGAAATATTGTTACATGGGAGTGCTTTGGAAATTTTAGCTATCCTTTAACCGTTTTTTGAAGTTAAAATGTTGCTTGTTTTTTCCTAGGTCTCCTGAATGATGCAACTGTAGGTATTTTTAGGGGCAACCAGATGCGCTTAAAACGAGCTTGCATTCGCAAAGCCAAGATCTCTGCCGTTGCGTTCCGGAAAGCCTTCTGCCACCACAAGTTAGTGGAACTTGATGCCACAGGTGTGAATGCTGATATCACAATTACAGACATTATCAGTGGGCTTGGCAGTAACAAATGGATCCAGCAAAATCTCCAGTGCCTAGTGCTGAATTCATTAACTCTCTCACTCGAAGATCCTTATGAACGGTGCTTTAGCCGGCTTTCTGGCCTTCGAGCATTAAGCATCACCAACGTTCTCTTTTATAATGAAGACCTGGCTGAAGTTGCCTCATTGCCAAGATTAGAGAGCCTGGATATTTCTAACACCTCGATCACAGACATCACGGCTCTGCTGGCCTGCAAAGACCGACTCAAGTCTCTAACCATGCATCACTTGAAATGTTTAAAAATGACAACTACCCAGATACTGGATGTTGTTCGGGAACTAAGACATCTGAATCATCTTGATATTTCAGATGATAAACAGTTTACATCAGACATAGCTCTTCGATTACTAGAACAAAAGGACATCCTGCCCAACCTCGTCTCCCTGGATGTCTCTGGGAGGAAGCATGTGACAGATAAAGCTGTCGAAGCCTTTATACAACAACGGCCCAGCATGCAGTTTGTAGGTTTGCTGGCCACTGACGCTGGCTACTCTGAATTCCTCACAGGCGAAGGACATTTGAAGGTTAGACTTTAAAAATATATTCCTTTGTCTGGCTGACCAATGTTTTAGTTGCATAAGACTCCATTAAGGTGAATGTCTAATAACACATGGAACATGTTCATGAAACAGGACATTATATAGTGGAAAGGGCTTGCTTTAGAGTTAGAGTCCTAATTAAAATCCCAGCTTACTTGCTTCACAACCCAGAGCAAGCTATGCTGTAACTTTTTTGAATTTACATTTATTTATGAAATAGATATGATTCGTACCTTGCAAAATTCTTCTGAAGATTAATAATTATATATGTAAAGTGGAAGTCATATAGTAGGCCCTGGATAAATGATAGTTCACATGATGATAATGTTTAGATATTTTGAACCACTTAAACATACCATTTCTAAAGGATCACTTCAAAGAAACAAGGGATGCTCCTTGTTGAATTGAGTATCTGATGGGAGAGCAAGTTCTCCAAGGAGATGTCTATTGTAGAAATGGTAAAATTTTGTTTTTCTTAAGGTTTCTCATGCCTAATTGTTTAAATTCCGTTTAGGAAACATCTGTTGGACTTGGTACAGCTTGGGATTCAAAGATGAAAAAGATATAGGATTTGCCTCCAAGGAGCCTGATAGTAGTAGTGATGTTATAACTATAAAGCCAAGGATCAGTGTAGTTGCTGTAAGAAAGTAGGAGAAATTTTTTCTAGCTGGAGAATTTTAGACTTGATAGAAGATGGTATCTGAATCAGACTTTGAAGGATAGAATTATAACAAGTTAAGGAAAACTAATATTCTTCTAACATACATTGTATCCTATATGTGCTTTATATTGTATATGCTAATATCTATAGATAGGTATTAACTCTATTTTATAGGTGAGAAACAGAGTCATAGAAATTACATGATTTTTTTTTTTTTTTGTGGTACGCGGGCCTCTCACTGTTGTGGCCTCTCCCGTTGCGGGGCACAGGCTCCGGACGCGCAGGCTCAGCAGCCATGGCTCACGAACCTAGCCGCTCCACGGCATGTGGGATCTTCCTGGACTGGGGCACAAACCCATGTCCCCTGTATAGGCAGGAGGACTCTCAACCACTGCGCCACCAGGGAAGCCCATGATTTACTATTAGTTAGAACCAACATTTGGATCTACATCTGTCTAATTCCAGAGCCCCATTTTTCTTCCCCTACTTCCTATACCGCTTAAGCAGAAGTATCATTTGATCCTACCGGGGCAGAGTCAGGGATGGCCTAGAAATGAAAACTGTGACCAAAATTACAAGGTATCTTTTTTGAGCATTATTTTATTTATTTTTTATAGAAGTATAGTTGATTTACAATGTTGTATTAGTCTCTTATATACAGCAAAGTAATTCTTTTTTATATTCTTTTCCATTATGGTTTATTACAGGATATTGAATATAGTTCCCTGTGTTATATAATAGGACCTTGTTGTTTATCTATTTTATATATAGTAGTTTGTATCTGCTAATCCCAAACTCTTAATTTATCCCTCCCTCTTTCCCCTTTGAAAACCATAAATTTGTTTTCTGTGTCTGTGAGTCTGTTTCTGTTTCATACCTAAGTTCATTTTTCTCATATTTTTTTAAAATAAATTTATTTTATTTTATTTTTTGGCTGCGTTGGGTCTTCATTGCTGCGCGCAGGCTTTCTCTAGTTGCAGCGAGTGAGGGTTACTCTTCATTGCTGTGCACGGGCTTCTCACTGCAGTGGCTTCTCTTGTTGCGGAGCATGGGCTCTAGGCATGCGGGCTTCAGTAGTTGTGGCACGTGGGCTCAGTAGTTGTGGCTTGCAGGCTCTAGAGCGCAGGGTCAGTAGTTATGGTGCACGGGCTTAGTTGCTCTGCAGAATGTGGGATCTTCCTGGACCAGGGCTCGAACCAGTGTCCCCTGCATTGGCATTTGGATTCTTGACCACTGTACCACCACGGAAGCCCCTGTCTCATATTTTAGATTCCACATATAAGTGATATATGCTATTTGCCTTTGTCTGTCTGACTTACTTCACTTAGTATAATAATCTCTAGGTCCATCCATGTTGCTGCAAATGGCAATATTTCTTTCTTTTTTATGGCTGAGTAGTATTCTATCGTGTATATATACCACATCTTCTTAATCTATTCTTCTGTTGATGGACATTTAGATTGCTTCCATATCTTGGCTATTGTAAAATAGTGCTGCTGTGAGCATTGTGGTGCATGTATCTTTTCGAATTATAGTTTTCTCCAGTTATATGCCCAGGAGTGGGATTGCTGGATCATATGGTAACAGTAGTTTTAGTATTTTAAGGAACCTCCATACTGTTTTCCATAGTGACTACACCAATTTACATTCCTACCAACAGTGTAGGAGGGTTCCTTTTTTTTGTGCAACCATTATTGATCTCAAAAAAGGAGAAGGGAAGTTTAGTTATAAACATTTTAAAACATTTCAGTTCTTAGATTATTTGTAAATGTAGACTTTAAAAAATAGAATGTAAGAAATTATTTTGAGTCACTCTTTTTTATTCATTCAATAACTATTTTATTAAGTGCATACTCTGAACTGTGCTGGACATGGGGATTTGATGGTGAGGCGAAACAGGCATGCTCTTGCCCTCATGGAGCTTGTAATTTAGTGAGGGAGTCAAACAATGAAGTTTCATATGTCATGGATATATGCTTTAAATATATTTATATTTCATATACATATTTTTTTGTATTTTATTTATTTATTCATTTATTTATTTATTGGGTCTTCGTTGCTGCGTGCAGGCTTTCTCTAGTTGTGGTGAGCGGGGGCTACTGTTCGTTGCAGTGCGTGGGCTTCTCATTGCGATGGCTTCTGTTGTTGTGGAGCACGGGCTCTAGGCACGTGGGCTTCCGTAGTTGTGGCTCGCGGGCTCTAGAGTGCAGGCTCAGTAGTTGTGGCACGTGGGCTTAGTTGCTCCACGGCATGTGGGATCTTCCCAGACTAGGGCTCGAACCCATGTGCCCTGCATTGGCAGGCGGATTCTTAACCACTGAGCCACCAGGGAAGTCCTCATATACATATATTAACATATAATATGCATACATACATATGCTTTAAACTGCATAGTGCTGAGAATCTAGAAGATATACAATACTGCTTTTGAGAATGTTTAACAGAGAGACTCGACTTAGTTTAAGGCTTCTCTGAGGACTTGATGAATGAATGAGTGAAGATCTTATGGATGAGTAGCTTGGTAGAGGAAATTCCAGGCAGCGAGAATGATATATGCAAAAGATGTGTGGTAGGAAGGAGCATGGTACATCCAAGGAACTGCAAGAAGGCCACTGTGGCTAGAGTTCCAGAGTAAGAAGTTGAAGTTGCAGAGCGATAAAGTGAGGCTGGAGAAGTAGGTGCCAGGGCCAGATTTCGCAAGGTCACATAAGACAGGTGCAGGGCAGCAAGAAGTTTGAGGAACTTACATACAACTTGTTATGGAACAAGATAGATTTCTAGCACAGGGCTTGTTGGTAAAGGAAATATAAACATGTAAATTACTATTTTAGTGTTACTTAACTCCCTAAGAAGTGGGTCAGACAGTAAAGAACTGTAAAAAATCAAAGGGAAAGAATTCTTATCTCTGTGTACTGGGAGTTTCGGAAGGATTTCCCAGAAGAGGTGAGCTTGACCTGTGTCCTGAAGGGTGAAAGGAATGTGTCTCTAGTACACTGCACAAAACAATCTTCTCAAGGCAAAGATCCTCTAATGGTTGTGATTCCTGAGCAGTACAATTTTTACTGATTGTTCTTACCACCAACAGACCCTAGAGTGAATTAGCCTAAGTTTTGTTTTTTGTTTTTTTTTTTTTTTTTGCAGTACGCGGGCCTCTCAGTGTTGTGGCCTCTCCCGTTATGGAGCACAGGCTCCAGACGCGCAGGCTCAGCGACCATGGCTTACGGGCCTAGCCGCTCCGCAGCATGTGGGATCCTCCGGGACCGGGGCACGAACCCGCATCCCTTGCATCGGCAGGTGGACTCTCAACCACTGTGCCACCAGGGAAGCCCTAGCCTAAGTTTTTTAGTTGAGGCTAGTAGGACATCTGTGTTCCACAATGCCTCTGTGAAACAAGTTTGATTTCACAAATGGAACTGTTATTACTTTGAAATCTTGGCTTTAGGAAACACCTACTTTATTTGCTATCATCTAGTTTCTACCTCTGTAAACATTGAAGCAGTGATTCTCAGCCTTGACTGTAATTAAAATTACCTGGAGTGTAATTATTTGAGATGAAGGATGTGTTAACTAACCACGTCATGGTAATCATTTTGCAATATTTACATGTATCAACTCATATTTTACACATTAAACTTACATGATGTATTTGTGATATATGCATTATAATATATATCTTGGTAAAGCTGGAAAAAAATTTTAATTAAAAAAAATCATCTGAGGAACTTGAGCAATTAAATCAGAACCACAGGGAGGTGGGATCCAGACATCAGTATTTTTTTTTTTTTTTTTTTTAATTTTATTTATTTTTTAATTTTATTTTTGGCTGTATTGGGTGTTCGTTGCTGTGTGCAGGCTTTCTCTAGTTGCCGTGAGCTGGGGCTACTTTGGTTGCGGTGTGTGGTCTTATTGCGGTGGCTTCTCTTGTTACGGAGCATGGGCTGTAGGTTTCAGTAGTTGTGGCATGCAGGCTCAGTCGTTGTGGCACACGGGCTTAGTTTCTCTGCGGCATGTGGGATCTTCCTGGACCAGGGCTTGAACCGCTGTCCCCTGCATTGGCAGGCGGATTCTCAACCACTGCGCCACCAGGGAAGTCCCCAGACATCAGTATTTTTTAAGGCTCCTTGGGTGATTGTAATATGCAGCTAAAGTGGAGAATCATTGTTTTAAAATAAGTTTTTAAAAATAGAGATCATTGGAACTTTGTCCTTTATTCAACTATACACAAAAGTTGATGTTTATTTTTTTTTCAATAGTTATCTGTTTTATACATATTAGTGTATATATGTCAATCCCAATCTCCCAATTCATCCCACCCCTCCTTTCCCACCTTGGTGTCCATACGTTTGTTCTCTACATCTGTGTCTCTATTTCTGCCTTGCAGACAGGTTCATCTGTACCATTTTTCTAGATTCCACATATATGCATTAATATACAATATTTGTTTTTCTCTTTCTGACTTACTTCACTCTGTATGACAGTCTCTAGGTCCATCCATGTCTCTATAAATGACCCAATTTCGTTCCTTTTTATGGCTGAGTAATATTCCATTGTATGTATGTACCACATCTTCTTTATCCATTTGTCTGTTGATGGGCATTTATGTTGCTTCCATGACCTGGCTATTGTAAATAGAGCTGCAATGAACATTTTGGTACATGACTCTTTTTGGATTATGGTTTTCTCAGGGTATATGCCCAGTAGTGGGATTGCTGGGTCATATGGTAATTCTATTTGTAGTTTTTTAAGGAACCTCCATACTGTTCTCCATAGTGGCTGTATCAATTTACATTCCCACCAACAGTGCAAGAGGGTTCCCTATTCTCCACACCCTCTCCAGCATTTATTATTTGTAGATATTTTGATGATGGCCATTCTGACCAGTGTGAGATGATATCTTATTGGAGTTTAGATTTGCATTTCTCTAATAATTAGTAATGTTGAGCATCTTTTCATGTTGGCCAAAAATTTGATGTTTCTTTTAAACTATTTGTTTGACTACTAATTTGAGAGCTGAAAAATAATAGGTCATGTTAAGGGAAGAGAGCTGAGATTGCTTTGTCTCCTTTTTTAGAATTTTCCAAGTTAGCAAAGTTGATGAAAATCTTGTCTGAAATGATTGTCTTAGTATTGTGATGCTTTAAATTAAACTAGTTTAGGTTGACATTTTTGGCTTTATATGTTTTTTAGACCACACTGAAAGATGCAGGAAATAGAGACAGTGTGACTCCCCAGTATTCCTTATGAGGCATTATATTATACTGTTAGTGGGTGGTTATAAGAACAAAAGTTTTGTTTTTTTCCACTTTCATATATATTATTTATTTTGATCTCTTGACTCTGTGTGGGAAGTATTGTCCTCAGTGGGAGGGAATGGCTTTCTTAAGGGTCACAGCCAGCTGATGAGCCTGGTATGTGTCCTTTCTACTACATCTCATTGCCTATATTTGAGAATCTTAGTTCTTTCCTTTACTCTCTGTTTCTAGTCCCAACACAGGTGGTTTTCTTACCGCAGAATTACCAACTCTGTCATCTCTGTTTCCCTACCCAGTTTATTCGTCTGTAAGCATCAGTTTCTTGAACCTTCCACTTCTCCACAATTAGGACTCTTATGTTTTTTGGCTGCCTCATTCCTAGACTCTGGGGTTATTTACCAAGCTGTGGTTCCCAGTTCCTGAGAATCACTGGTTGTGTGCTAAACCCAGTATTCTCAGTTGTCATCTTATTTGATCTAAAGTGTCATTTGACACAGTTGATCTTGTCCTCCTTCTTGAAATACTTTTTTTACTTAGTTCCTAGGATATCAGACTTGTCTTGTTTTTTTCCCTACTTTTTGGACTCACCCTCAATTTCCTTTATTGGTTCTTCCTAATCTCCCAGGCCCTAAACCTATATGCTGATGACTCCTAAATTTATATCTCTAGCCTAGACTTCTCCCTTGAGAACTAAGACTCTTATATTAAACAGCAGTAATCAACATCCAGTGAAGGTACATATAAGTTTTTTTAAGCAAAGGAGTCAATCCATTTTAAAAAACTCTAAGAACTTTTTAAAGATGTCTGAGCTAAGGCCTCTGCCCTTGAGGAATTCTAGTCTCGTGGAGAGGAGGCAGACCAATTTAAAAATAGCTTTAATCCATTGTAAGAAATGCTATAATAGAGTTATATACTGAGTGCTACAAGAAAGTTTTTCCTTAGAATATACATTTTAGTTTTAATCCATATATTAAATATTAATAAGGCTTAATTTAGTGGTTAGGGATATTTTCTCTGTTTTAAATTGTTTGCAGAAACTAGTGCATACAGACACTTGTTTGTTTTGTTTTGTTCGTTTTTTTTTTTTGATCTAGCATACGAAATTGATTGAATTGAAGATGCGTTTAGTTTGGGGAGCCAGATTGCTTGATTTGAGGGTTTATCACTGGCTAGAGAAGTGTTGATCACTGAATAAACATACAGGCAATGAAATTTGGTTTGGAGTATTTACATTCCAGTAACAAAAGTTCTTTAATTTTGGGCTTCCCTGGTGGCGCAGTGGTTGAGAGTCCACCTGCCGATGCAGGGGACACAGGTTTGTGCCCCGGTTTGGGAAGATCCTACATGCCGCGGAGTGGCTAGGCCCGTGAGCCACGGCCGCTGAGCCTGCGCATCCGGAGCCTGTGCTCCGCAACGGGAGAGGCCACAACAGTGAGAGGCCCGTGTACCACACACAAAAAAAGAAAAAGTTCTTTAATTTTACATTTAAAGGTAACTTGAGGTTACATTTCATGTAAGTTAATATAAAGCTGTTGGAATCAACCAAATGTGGACTGATGAAGTCTGATGAAGTTATTGTTAATGTGTTTTCCCTCATACAATCTTTTTTATCTCATGTAATAATTCAGTGTCTTTCCAAATCTAAGAAAATCTAAGAAAAAGTTCAGGGTGATTCCAAAAGAACTGAACACTTGGAAAGTTTTTATTATTCAATAACTGCTTATATATGTGAATACATAGTCAAGACCAATGTTTATGTATGTATATTATACATAAATAGTTTAACAAGCATTTTGTAAAGAAACTTCCACTGTTATTCCTACAATCTTACAAATGCTCAAAACGTGCCTTTGTGTCACTTGGTACACATCTGTACTGTAGTCTAATTCTTATTAGACCTTTGTAGCATATCCTTTCAGTGTTTGAAATGTCAGCCATGATGCAGCCCTTCATTTCCTCAAAGCTGCATATTCCTGCCTGAATACTCTATGTTCATATAAAACCTAGTTACTGTGTAATATATTTTAAAAATGTTTATTTTTGTGTCACCTTTTATAATGGTACTGCCAAAAAAAGACAGTCTTCCACCTTAATGAGAAGATTCTCTCTCTCTGAACAGCAGGGTTTTGGGTTTTGTTTTTGGTTTTTTTGTGTGTTTTTTTACCTTTTTGTAAAATAAGACAGATGCAAAGACCATAAATAACAAATGTATACCTTAATGAGTGAAAATAAGGTGAACACACTTGAAACCATCACTCAGGTTAATAAATAGAACTTGTCAGCTACAAGCTGATCACAACTCCCTCCTTCCCCACAAAAGTAATCTCTGTCCAGACTTTAATGATAATCATGTCCTTGCTCTTTTAAATAGTTTATCATCCAACTGTTTACCTTTAGGCACTTAATCTTACCCATTTTTCAAAATTATATGTCTTTTGAGTATCTTTTATAAGTTCCCTCTCCATCCCTTTCTTTTCCTTATAATTTGTGTATTAACGCATCCAGCCCTTTGATTTGTAGAGTCTCCCTCAACCTGGGTTTTCTTGATTGTATGCTTGTAGTGCATGTTTCACTGACTTTGTATTTTCTGCAGATTGGTAGTTGGATTTAGTGACTTAATCAAACTCATGTTTGATCCCTTTGGCAGGACCCTCAGGTGTTACGCTCTTTCATTAAGGAAGTACATAACGTCTGGTTGTTTTTCTTCCTGTGATTTTTAGCAGTTGTTGACACTCAACACCTAGTTATTCATTGGAGATCATGGTGATATTCTAGAAGTTTCTTTTTTTTAAAGAGTTTTGTTTATTTATTTTTGGCTGCATCGGGTGTTCATTGCTGTGCATGGGGTTCTTTAGTTGTGGCGGGGGCTACTCTTTGTTGCAGTGCACAGGCTTCTCATTGCAGTGGCTTCTCTTGTTGCGGGGCACGGGCTGTAGGCACGCAGGCTTCAGTATTTGTGGCATGCAGGCTCAGTAGTTGTGGCTCACGGGGTCTAGAGCTCAGGCTCAGTAGTTGTGGCGCACAGGCTTAGTTGTTCCGCCTCATTTGGGATCTTCCCAGACCAGGGCTCGAACCCATGTCCCCTGCATTGGCAGGCGGATTCTTAACCACTGCGCCACCAGGGAAGCCCTCTTTTTTTACTCATTAGTTGGATTACTTTTCTAAAAAGCCACTTCCTGTTAATATACATTTCATTACCCAATGGTATATGAACCACAGTTTAAGGATATTAACCTGTATAAATGGGAAATTCCTAGATAAACTTACTTTTGAACAGCACCTCTTGATGCTGAGTGGGAGCTTGATAAATCTGGGAAAATTAATTAATACATTTATTTGATAAGTATTTATTGAGTGCTTATTATGAGCCACACACAATGCTCCCTGTTGAGGTACAGTGGTAAATAGATCAGTCTACTAGGGGGGTTATGATAATGGCTATGAAGGAGGTGTTTCAAGGGAGACCTGATTTAGATTGGTGGGTCAGAGACGGCCTTTCTAGAGAAGTGTCATTTAATTTGAAGTGGGAAGGATGACTAGAAATTAGGTAGAGAAAGAGAGGAAGATTTCACTCAGAGAGGATATTGTATTTAGTAGCCTTTTCCTGGGAAAGAGCTTGGCTTATTGAAAGATCAGAAAGAAAGGCCACTGTAGGGTGCGGGGGAGGGATAGATTGGGAGTTTGGGATTGACATGTACACACTGCTATAAAAATTAAAAAAAAATAAAAGAAAGGCCACTGTAGTTATAATATTGTGAGTTAGGGGGAAAGGGTTACCTTAAGAGGCAGTAGGAGCCTAATCATGGGTAGTAAGACCTTATAAATAGTGTTACATATCTTGAGATTTATTTTAGGTACAGTATAGAAAATTTTACCCATAGACTTATAGTAGGGTCTTAGCCTATCAAATATACATCTCTTTAGCATATGTACACCTCCATAGGATGACTTTTCTGGATGGATTGGAAAGTGATCATTCCCATTTGTTTCAGGCTTTGCAAAGCTACCGTGGATGCCATCCACACAAATGATGTTTGGATAGAGACAGTTAGAGGGTTGAAAAGAATCCTAAAAACTCATCTTCTGTCTATGTTCAAAGGTGTCTGGAGAAGCCAATGAAACTCAGATTGCAGAAGCATTGAAGCGGTACAGTGAACGGGCATTCTTTGTCCGGGAAGCTCTATTTCACCTTTTTAGCCTGACTCATGTGATGGAAAAAACAAAACCAGAAATTTTAAAGGTAAGAATAAGAAATTGCATATGAGAAATTTGAAATTGTCTTCCTAGATAGATGATGGTTTTGTGAAGAAACTTAGTGCAAATTTGCATTTAGTTTTTGTTTTGTAATGGGGTTGATAATGTATAATTTCAGTTATTAGCCATAAATGAGAATGAGAGGAGGTAGTTCCATAGTGTTACTGAAGTTTTATAGTAGTCTCATTTAAGCAATATAAATGCCTTCAAGTTCATATTTAACTATCTAAAACCAGTAATCACTGTGATATGTTTTCACCAGCTATAGTAGAAAATGGAATATATGACTGGAATCAGGACACTGCTTTGTATATACCCCTGTATTGCTTCCATATAGGCTTTTTTAAGAAATACAATATTGGAATTTTATAAGGTTCATAAATTTTCCATGCAATTTATGAACCTCCTGTGCTTTTGTAACTAGTCTGCATTATTCCTCAATTAACCAGGACAGCTTTTGAAAGGCAAGAAAGGAGGATTCTTAATTTTGTTGATTACTTAGGGCATTGTTTGTCAGAATGTGGTCCTCTTTCCATCAGAAGTCTGGGATACTGCTTATTTTAAGAAGCATATTTGTGAGAGGCCTCCCTGGCGGTCCAGTGGCTGAGACTTTGCCTTCCGATGCAGTGGGTGCGGGTTCAATCCCTGGTTGGGGAGCTAAGATCCCACATGCCTCGTGGCCAAAAAAACAAAACATAAAACAGAAGCAATATTGTAACAAATTCAGTAAAGACTTTGAAAATGGTCCACATCAAAAAAAAATCTTTAAAAGGGTCTTCCCTGGTGGTGTAATGGTTAAGAATCCACCTGTCAATGCAGGGGACAAGGGTTCGAGCCCTGGTCCGGGAAGATCCCACATGCCACAGAGCAACTAAGCCCCTGTGCCACAACTACTGGAGCCTGCGCTCTAGAGCCCGTGAGCCACAACTACTGAAGCCTGCACACCTAGAGCCTGTGCTCCACAACAAGAGAAGCCCCCGCTCGCTGCAACTAGAGAAAGCCAGCATGCAGCAACGAAGACCCAACGCAGCCAAAAAATATATAAATAAATAAACAAATTAAATAAATCTTTAAAAAAATAAAATAAGGGCTTCCCTGGTGGCGCAGTGGTTGAGAGTCCACCTGCCGGTGCAGGGGACACGGGTTCGTGCCCCGGTCCGGGAAGATCCCACATGCCGCGGAGCAGCTGGGCCCGTGAGCCGTGGCCACTGAGCCTGCACGTCTGGAGCCTGTGCTCCACAACGGGAGAGGCCACAGCGGTGAGAGGCCCGCGTACCGCAAAAAAACAAAACAAAACAAAACAAAACAAAACAAAAATAAAATAAAATAAAAAGTATATTTGTGAACCTCATGCCAAGAAATTTAGATTCAATAGGGCTGGGTACAGGAATTATAAGGAAAATTAGAGTACCTCAGGAATTCGTGAGGTACAGGAATCTGCATTTTAATAATCCCCCAAGATAATCCTTATGCACATTCAGTTTAGAAACCAATGAGTATAGGACTATATTAAATTTGATACCTCATTTAGTGGGCATGGCAATCCCAAGAGATAAGTTTTATCTCCTGTTTTACAGATTATGTACCTGAGGGTCTGTGAGGTTAAGTAACAGAAAGTTAGTGTCAGAGCCAGAAATGCCTTAACCTCCCAGTTTCTTAGATTTTGAGAATGGGGTGTTTGGAAAGGAACCAGTAACATTTAAGTCCTAAGGTGTTACCCCCAACATCTGTCACCTCCTATGTACATACCAGAGGATGTTGGCACTTGGTATATGCATTATCATTTTTTGGTTTTGGTTACTGTGAACCTGAGTAACAAAGGACCGGACCTCTAGTCCTGATCTGAAATATTTACTCATTCATTCATTCATTCATTTAGAGAATGATGCAGAGAGAAATGTGATTCTTGCAAAGGAGAGCAAAGAAAAAAGGTGGTAGCTGGCTGAAGAAGTGTGTGGTTTGTTTTTTTTTTTTCTTTTTTTGGATGGGAGAAAAAAATAGCTTGTTTGTATGCTGATATTAATGATCCAGTACAGAATAAAAAATTGATACAGGAGTGAAAGGGGAGAACAGCTGAAGCAGTGTCCTTGAGTAGACAAGAAGGGAAGCATCTAGCATATAAGTGGAGGGATTACCTTTAGAGAGGAGCCCCAAAAGGTCATTTATGGTAACAGGCAGGAAGACAGCATATGCACATGTATATGCTGGTAAGGAGGTACATGTGGAAGTGAGAATCTGAGGTTCTTTATGATTGATTCAGTTTTCTCAAGGTAACTGGAAGCAAGGTCTTCAGCCAGTAGTGAGGAATGGGGAGAATTTGTTGGGGATTTGAGGAGAGAGGAAAAGGAGAGAAGTAGTTATGTCAGCCAGAGGGAAGTGAATGGATTTTATGGTACTCTAACTTTAGCAGTGTTCTTAAGGAACTGAATGTTGGAATTTGAAAGTGAAGGTTGCTACTGGTTTACTCTCTTCAAGTCAGTAAGAATTTGTTTAGTGCTTAGCATATAATAGGCCCTGAACTAGGTCTTGGAAATACAAAGATGTTTTCCCTGAATAGAAAAGATTCTTTAGCCTTACAGAAAAATCTCTGGACATGAACAACTTGATACCTACCTCGACCAGGTGAACAGGAACTAAATATTGGTGAGTAACTGCTATGTCCTAGGCTCTGCATGTGAGGATAAAAAAGATACTTAAGACATCTTAGAAATTATTATAGATCAACAAAGTAATGTTGCTATATGAAGAGAGCTTATATTTATAAGTTGGATCAAAAGAACTAATTTTTTTTTTCCAGCTTGTGGTTACTGGGATGAGAAACCACCCTATGAATTTGCCAGTGCAACTTGCTGCAAGCGCTTGTGTGTTTAACTTAACGAAGCAGGATCTTGCTGCAGGAATGCCTGTGCGACTCCTGGCTGATGTGACCCATTTGCTGCTCAAAGCCATGGAACATTTTCCCAATCACCAGCAGGTAAGCATATGGGAACTCCCGTTCAAATAGTCCTTTTAGTGTCTCTTACCCATCTCCCACCTCCATACAGTTCATTTTAGTAGACCAAGGCTGGAAATTCAAATGCCTTTGGAGGCTGTGAAGTAATAAATTTATGGTGTGACTGAGTGCAGGACAATAGAGAAGTAGAAAACTAGAGAATGCTTTCCTTGCCTAAAAGTATTTCAGTCCAAATGTTAAGGGAAATAAAGCAAGCCATACAAAACATCTTGCACCTAGACCTTGAGTTAGTGATAATTTCAGCAAACAGGCATAGGCGTAGAGCTTTTGTTCTGAGCCAGGTACTGGTTCAGTACTCAAGTACTCAGTACTTAAGTACTGGGATAGAGAAATGAGTAAGACATGGATTTTCTATTTCTAGCAGTATAGGTAGACTACAAAACTTGTCCTGTCCTCAGGACAGGACTGTTCAAAATTTGAACAGTTTGGCAAGTTAGTAAAAAATACTCAAAGGTGCAAAACCAAGTAAAAATGGCAACCCAGATAGGTGAGTGGGTCATAAAAGCCAGCTTCCCTCATTGAGAGCAATTGCCAAACTAGATGAACTTTAGGCTTTGGTGTTCATGGACTCTGGAAGCCAGGTGAACAGAAGACAAAATAGGACCCACCCAAAGGCCACCAGAAGGGAGGGAAATTAGCTGGAGTTATCCTATTTATTACCCTAGTTCTCACCTAATAGAAAAGATTAAAAAAAATGTGCGGGCTTCCCTGGTGGGCGCAGTGGTTGAGAGTCCGCCTGCCGATGCAGGGGACGTGGGTTCGTGTCCCAGTCTGGGTTCGTGCCCCAGTCTGGGAAGATCCCACATGCCGTGGAGCGGCTGGGCCCGTGAGCCCTGGCTGCTGAGCCTGCGCGTCCAGAGGCTGTGCTCCGCAACGGGAGAGGCCACAACAGTGAGAGGCCCGCGTACAGCAAAAAAAAAAAAAGAAATGTGCAAGTAAACTTATATGGGCCCAGTGGAAGTCAGTCTTTGAACAGTAGATAGGCAGAATAAAGGTTTTAAGAAATAAGTGGTGTTTTATCAATCTTTTTTTTATAGAGTCTACCCCTGTTTAAAAAATAAAATAATATGTTATTCAGGATTTTTTTTCTCCGTTTGGTTCTTTAGTTACAGAAGAATTGCCTCCTTTCACTTTGCAGTGACCGAATTCTTCAAGATGTTCCATTTAACAGGCAAGTGATAGCACTAGAACTTAAAATGGGGCAAAATGGAATTCTAGAAATATGTCTTGGGTCATTTCTTACCATTCAGGATATTCGTGGTGTACAATTAGTCAAGTGGGTGGGATTGTGCGTTGCCTTGTAGAATGCTAAATCTACTTTCTCTAATTTAGTGCTTTGACGTTCATGATAACAGATTGGCCCCTGTTTTCATAGCCCTTTGCATAAGAATTTCTATTGATTATAGTTTTTAGAATATCTGTACAATATTGTGGGCTGAAGAAATTGAGGCATATAGACATTCAGTGTCTTGCCAGTGGTTTTGTGACTAGTAACTGCTAAGCTAGAAAGACTCAAGCCTTCTAGGTCCAGTGTTCTTTTCTCTGTATCATACCTCATTATTATTGTTATTTGATATTTAATTATAGAAGAAACTTTTTAAGCAGAGGTTAAGGGAGACCATATAGCTGTATTCCAGTAAGTATAAAGGGTTTCCTTGTTTTCTAAGATGTGATTTGGGAGCTAAACAGGTTATTTACTTTTCATTTTACTACTTTAAAATATAATTTTTTAATGATGGTATTTTGAAGAAGAAATTTATACTTTATGATTTAGTGAGAAGTGTCTTTCTCAAGCAGTAATTTTACTGTGAATTACTTTTATTTGGGTAACAGTACACTGTTATCTGGCATGGCTGAGGCAATGAAGTATTCCATTTACTATTTGAAATAAATAGTTTGGATAAAAATATAACTACATATATCTCATGTAGATTGCTAATTTTATTTTATGAATATATTGAGCATCTGTATTGATCTCATGAAGTCATAGGTAGAAAAGACATAATCTCCTAAAGAAAATTATAAACTACCCCAGGGTTGGCAAACTTTTTCTTAAAGGGCCAGATAATAAATGTTCTAGGTTTGTGAGCCATTGGGTCTCTGTTGGACCTACTTAACTCTGCCGTTGTACCTCCAAAGCAGGCATAGACACTTTATAAACAAATGGGGATAACTATGTTCCAATAAAACTTTAGAAAACAGGCAGCTGGGCCCACAGCTATTAAGATCACTCAAGGTAGGCTATCATTTGCCCTTGATGTAGCCCGTGCACTCTGCTAGAATTGAGCTTCTTTGTGGTGAGAGACGGTGATTGGTTAATCTTGCCCCTAGTACTTAGTACTTAAGTGGATGTTTAATGGAAGGATGGATGAATGAATGAATTATGAGTATAATAGAAGACAATCATTCATAGAAGAGGATGACAGAGTGTACTGGGCCCCCAAGCAAAGAGGGAAAGATTCCATCTGCTTGGTGATTATTAAAGATTTCATGTTAGTGATGGTATTTAAGATAATAAAGATAACAACTAATGTATGAAGCACTTATCAGGCACTGTGCTAAGTGTTTTACATATGCTTATTCAGTCCTTACAACAGTCCTGTGAAATTGTTACTCTTGTAATCTTCATTTTACAGATGAGGAAACAGAGGCACAGAGAAGTTTAGTAACTTGCTCAAGGTGATAAGATAGTAAGTAGCAGAATTTAGATTTAAATCCAGACTGACTCCAGAGCTTCTACTTTTTATATCCATGCCATATTGCCTTGAAAATGAAAGCTGGTTGAGTGATTGTTTTGTGTTTTGGGAACTGCACAGATAAAGGCACAGAGGGAGACAATACTAGTAAAAAATTAACCTTTATCAAAAGTTTGGTATGTGCCAAGTTCTGTACTAAGTCTTAAGCTTTATGTGTGATATCATATACAGCAGTCCTACGGAATAGATCATATTATTTTACAGACAAGAAAATTGAAGTTCAGAGAGATTAAGGAAGTTGCCCAGGGTCCCAAAGTTAGTAAATGGTGAAGGTGATATTTGAATGCAGGCTGATTCCAAAGTGTATCATGTTCTTAATGACCTGACTGCATTGCCTCACATGATAAAATAGTTTATTTTATTATTGTCATTAAATTAGATAGAGCTAGAATTCCGGCCCCAAAATTCAGAGAACTTTGGAATCTGCTCTTAACTACCAAGCTATATTACCTCATAATTATGGGCATGCTTGGGGACTAATAAAGTTTCCACATGTCATATCCTCTCTTTTCCTGCTTTCTTTTTTTCTCTAAAGCATATGTCAGTACCTAAACAAACCATATATTTTACTTATTTATTTATTATCTGTCTTCCCACTATATGTAAGCTCTAATGAGAGTAGAGATATTTTCTGTTTTGTTCACTACCCTCTCTCCAGCACCAAGAACAGTATCTGGCACAAAACAGGAGCTCAGTAAATGTTTCGGAGTGAATGAATGAATGTTCCCATTGTGCTAGGTACTGGGAGGAACTCAGAAAATACTTTAAATTATTGCTATAGTATAGAAATCACTACAGAATAGAAATATGTTGTAATTCTAGAAGATGAATGCCAGATATTTTTGACCATATTTTCCAAACTCTTATTCCTTTACAAAGTGTTGTCAGAATTAATAATGACACCATCTCCACAACACTAAGTGCACTTGTTATTCTCTTATCAATTAGGAGGAATTTTCCCCTTCCTTCTCACCTACCTAAATTGTAGCATCAGTTCCCAGCTGGAGCTTTGGGAAATGCCTGGGGCCTCCAGGATTAATTCATGAAACTCTTTGTGTGTTTTCAGGTTTGAAGCAGCCAAGCTTGTCATGCAGTGGCTCTGCAACCATGAGGATCAAAACATGCAAAGGATGGCAGTTGCAATCATTTCCATCCTGGCTGCCAAGGTGCCTGAACTCTTGTTGAATAATCTTCTGTAGGAAACTATTTCCCATGACAGTTACTATTTTTCCCCAAATCTGTGTGCCAGTGAGGTTTTAGTAAGCCAGGTAACTTACTCAAGCTGTATTCGGTATTGTGGAATTCCAGGTTGATCAGAGATTTTAGTCTGACCTTCGGAGTCTGTTACAGTGAATGATATTAAACTCACACTGGTGAATTCTTGGACATTTACTTTGTCTTCTGCTTGCTTGCAGCTTTCTACAGAACAAACCGCACAGCTTGGTGCTGAACTCTTCATTGTCAGGGTAAGTCTGTACAGACTCCTAAACAGTTTTCATTTGCATTATTTTCAGGCAGTGTTGTGTATCTTCTGACATTTTATATTTTAAAAGATTATTTTTGTTAGTTCTAAGTGAGCGAATTAATTCCTCTTGATTGAGGCAGATTTACTCCTTAACAGAGATGGAAAGAGCCCTGAACTAGGAGTCAGATGACCTGGGATCTAACTTGTAAACTCACTTTGTGAATTTAGATAAATTACCTGGACCATTGGGGCCTGAATAAACCTTAAGATCCTATCTAGTTCTAAAATTCCGTGATTTTGTTATTTATGAAGAAAATGTGGAGTCTCTATTTTAGGCATAAGGTTGTGCTAGATGCTTTAGGGAAGAAGATAATGTAAATAGCTGATATATGATTTTACTTGCTTCATTTGAGGAATTAATATAGTGAACAGTGAAAAGTTAAAAGCTTTAAAGGGGATAAATGTAAACCATGCCTTAGGGGGGGACTGAGGAAAAAGTCCACTTAGGAGCTGCTTGTTACAATCCTGGCGTGAGATGTTTGAATAATAATAGTAGATGGAAAAGTCAAATGAGAGACTCCCCTTTTCTATAACTTACAAGTTATGTATGTAATGAGAAAGTAAGTCACTCATTTGGTAAATATGTATAGGGTACTCATCAGGTACCTACCACCTTATTAGGTGTTAGGGATGTACACTGAATTATAGCTATAATTCCTGCCCGTAAGAAATTCACAGTATAGTAGAGAAAATAGCTATGTAGACCTGGTCGTAATACAGTAATACAGTCTAATAAATATGTAATAATAAGAGTGATATGAGTGAAAAAAGCAGTGTAAAAAGAGGAGGAGGCTGTGATGGTACAAAGGAAGGAGTAGTCAATATATCTGGGCTTATTCCCAGTTCTATCACTTACTAGCTGTGTGATTTAAGAAAAGTCACCTAAATTTTCTTAGGGATGATAAAATGCTTTATACAGTTGTTATGAAGATTAAATAAAAAGGAAAAAAAGATTAATTGAAGGAATATGCTAAGTGCCTAGCACAGAATACGATACGTATGTTAGATGAATAGAAAAGGATGCTGATTTGATTTAATTTTACTCTTTTAGGGATGACATTTTAGTTTTAAAAATGGCTTTTTATTGCTGTACATGTGTTTCAGTAATTTTGGCGGGAGGTGTACTCAAAGATATTAAGGAAGTAGTGCACTCATATGCTTTGGGAGAAAATTGTTTGGTTTAAAGTAGGAATTAGCAGGAATTAATAGTAGTAGTAATGATGATGCTAGCTAACTTTTTTTTTTAAGCCCTTAATTATCACCCACAATTTACAGATGAGGAAACAAAGAGTTAAATTGGCAAACAAGGTTATTACACAGTTAGTCAGATGCAGAGATTATATTTAAGCTCAGGGAGCCCAATTCTAGTGCCACACTCTTAGCCACTATGCTGTTAAGTTACATAATTGCAGCTAGATGTTTGTGTTTCTTAAAAATTTTTTCCTGAATTGTACATAACTTTAAGTAATAGTGTTCGTTAATGTTACTTGTATCTGTTGTTGCAGAGCTCCCTTTTACCCTCAAAAGTGTAAACTAAAAATGGAATTATGTATGCCCATGTAGGTCTTAAAATATTTCTTTTTCAAGCTTAAATTTCTTAGGTTAAAGCTATGATAGAAATAATTTACAAATGGAATTTTAAAGCTATTATCTTACTTAAATCCAATTTAGACTTTAATTCTCTTACTATTGTATGTAGTTTGTCCTTTCTTTTTTTTCTTAAGGAAAACTTGGAGTTAGAGAGAATTAGGTCTTCCAGTTCTTACTTTCTCTTACTAAGTTGACTCTGATCAAATTACTTAATATTTCTCGGACTCAATTTCCTCTCCTGAAAAATGGGGATGACAGTATTACAATATAGGATATGATTTGCTGATGTGTAGTAAATATTAGATTCATTCCCTCTTCATCCCCTCCACCTTTTTTATCCCAGGATCTGAAATGAGTATATGTTGTGACCCGTTGGGTAAGATAGTTGGTCCTAAGCTTTAATCATCTTGCTTTTCATTTTATTTACAGGCGATTAGATTTTAGGTATGATCAGAATATTTTAAAAGTATTTATGAAAATCCTCTATTTTTTTCTTGTTGAAGGAAAAGTCTGATCCAAGAGGCTGTTTGTTGTCCTTGTAAGAACCTTTATAGGAAATGTTTGAAGCCCTGAAACTAATCCTCATGGACTTACTAGTCAGTGTTATTACCAGTAATTGTAATAACAATTCAGTAATTAGAAATTAATTCTATTTTCCTCTTTTCAGCAACTTCTTCAAATAGTGAAGCAGAAAACCAATCAAAATTCAGTGGACACTACTTTGAAGTTTACTTTGAGTGCACTTTGGAACCTCACAGATGAATCTCCAACCACTTGCAGACACTTTATTGAAAATCAAGGGTTGGAACTCTTCATGAGGGTTCTAGAGGTTAGAATGGGAATTTAGCCTACAGTTTTTGACATTCATTTATTGATTGATTTGAGCATTTATTTATTATATTTGGTTCTTTAGTTATAGGTTTCTCGTTCTTTTTACAGTCATTCCCAACTGAGTCATCCATTCAACAGAAAGTCCTAGGACTTTTGGTAAGATATAAGTATTTCCTGCTAATTTCAAGCTGTAATTATTTTCCATCTGAGGTAATACATAGAAAGATGCTACTCTATTTGTAAACACTTAATGACGTTAGAAAATATATATAATTTAATTAAGGGAAAAAAGCAGGCTACAAAATTATATATACATATTAAGGTTTTCACCACACTAAAAGGAAAAATATAAATTACATACTTTTATTTATATATTTTGGTATAGTACAAAGCTTCACTGTGAGCGTATTTTACTTGTATAATCAGAAAAAAAAATCTCATGAAAAATGTCACTAACCTACAAGTGTCCTTAGATTCTTTTTTTTTTTTTTTTTTATTGTGGCTCACGGGGCTAGGTGCTCCGCAGCATGTGGGAACTTCCCAGACCAGGACTCGAACCCGTGTCCCCTGCATCAGCAGGCAGATTCTCAACCACTGCACCACCAGGGAAGCCCATCCTTAGATTCTATGTTTGGTAATTGATAATTACCGCTTAAACAACTGTTTAACAAATCAGATGTTCCATAAATATACTGGATATATGTTAAAGTGAGCCCTCTAGGATTTTGAGACAAAGGTGAGGATCAGATATTTTATCACCTTTAATCACTGCAACAGGAAAAGTACCCGTATGGTAAAGCCCATTTCAAAGCAGACCTCTGCTCTCGAGGAATTAGATCACAGGAGGCATAGATTAGTATTTGTTTTCTAGATGCAGGAGTATGAAAGATGGATTTTGGGGAAAGCTGAGGGCTGGCATTTAAGGAAGACTATCTATTTACTGTAGTTTTAGTTATATAAAGCAGAAAATGTAAAACTACCTAAATGCCCAGTAATAGAGAAGTATTAAGTAAATTATAGTATTTGAGTGTTTTATTCTGGGTTTGTAGATTATTAGATACAGAATTCGACTCAAGTCATTATAAAAGGAAAAAGGGAATTGATTTTAAATATTCAGAGAGATCTTATAGGGCTTTAAAAATGCTTTTTAAAAAAATTTCATAAAGAATACATGCTGGGGACTTCCCTGGTGGTGCACTGGTTTAAAATCCACCTGCCAATGCAGGGGACATGGGTTCGAGCCCTGGTCTGGGAAGATCCCACATGCCTCAGAGCAACTAAACCCATGTGCCACAACTACTGAGCCTGCGCTCTAGAGTCCTTACGCCACAGCTACTGAAGCCCACATGCCTAGAGCCCACGCTCTGCAACAAGAGAAGCCACCGCAATGAGAAGCCCGTGCACCTCAACGAAGAGTAGCCCCCGCTTACCGCAACTAGAGAAAGCCTGCGTGCAGCAACAAAGACCCAACAGCCAAAAACAAATAAATAAATAATTTTTTTTTTTAAAAAAAGGAATACATGCTTATTGTAGCTAGTGAAACAGTGCAAAATGTATTTTAAAAGTTTAAGGTTTTGTCCCCAACATCTCTTTATTTTCATCTCTGTGAGGTAATTAATATTAATACAACTTGGTGTGCTTCCTTCCATATCTTTCTCCATTACTTTGTGATTGAATTTTTTCAATAATTTATTTTGAGATATAGACTCTAATTTAATTTTTCATGGTCAGAGAACATACTTTGTTTTAAGTCCTTTTGAATTTATTGAGACTTGTGTGTGGCCCAGGATATGGTCTATCCTGGTAAGTATTCCCTGTGCACTTGATAAGAATGTATATTCAGGGCTTCCCTGGTGGCGCAGTGGTTGAGAGTCCGCCTGCCAATGCAGGGGACACGGGTTTGTGCCCTGGTCCGGGAAGATCTCACCTGTCGCGGAGCGGCTAGGCCCGTGAGCCATGGCCGCTGAGCCTGTGTGTCCGGAGCCTGTGCTCCGCAATGGGAGAGGCCTGAGAGGCCCGCGTACCGCAAAAAAAAACAAAAAAAAAACAAAAAAAAAGAATGTATAATCTGCTATTGTTAGAGTGTTCTATAAATGTCAGTTGGGTCTAGTAGGTTGATATTATTCAAGTCTACCACAGACTTACTGATTTTCTGCCTACTTGTTCTAGCAATTATCATATTCTATCAGTTTCTGCTTCCTATATTTTGAAGTTCTGTTATTAAGTTCATAAACAGAGTTGCTATGCCCTCTTAATTGACCCCTTTATCATTATGAAATGACCTGGTATATTCTTTACTTTGAAATCTCCTTTGTCTCCTTAATATAGCTATTCCAGCTTTCTTTTGAATAATGTTACCATGATTTATCTTTTTCCATCCTTTTACTTTTAACCTATATTTGTCTTTATATTTAAAGTGTGTTTCTTATTGACAGCATATACTTTGCACCCTGCTTTTTTATCCAATATGAGAACCCGTGTCCCCTGCATCAGCAGGCAGACTCTCAACCGCTGCACCACTAGGGAAGCCCTTGACTTACTTTTAAACAGTTTGATCCTATTTGATCTTGCTTTTTTTTATTATTAAAAGTTTGCCGTATTTTTCTGTTGAACCAAGTACTACCTCCCAATTACAGTTAGATTTTATGCATTACAAACGTTAGCACAGTTAGCATCACCTCATTGACAACTGAATAATAAATCAAACTAGGTCCCAGCGGTTATGTCCACATCTAGGTTGTTAGGGTGATCAGAACTCTTATTTGTTTGCTTTAGCTTTTAATCCTTGGTTATATCTCCAAATACGAAAGAGCTGAGAGGCTCCTGCTGTCCCAACAAAGAAATTAACAGCAAACAGACTCCAGTTTTGGGGAATAATTACAAGTGAGTATCTTGACCAAATAAACCTCGTAGCCATCAAAACAGCAGATTGGGCTGTGCTGAGTTTTTCTGCAGGTCTGACCATGTCAGCCAATCCAGTACACACCAACCCCCATTTCATAATTGGAGCCCAGAAAAATACTGTTCTGGGGCCTGCTGGTTGGTTGTACAGCGGCCTCAATTTCTCAGGCAGGAGGAGCTCCACTTTGTCAAGTACCCGGTGGTAGGTGCCCCGCAGACCCCGGGCGCCGGCGGCTGACATTTCCGCAGATGAGTGATCGTGGGCAGCCAGGTGGGGCAGCGGCCGCATGCTCGTCCCTAGCTGGTAATGAAGGGCAGCTGGTCACTTGCCCCTGCCTCAATGCCTTGCGCCCTCCTCTCCCCCAGGGTTCCCTTCCCGCAGCTCAGCCTGCTCCGCTGAGAACCACCCGGTGGCCCATGCCCAGAGAAGGTTGTGAGGGCGGAGCTGATCTTGCTTTTATGATCTATTAGGAGGATCCAGAGCAGTGCTGAGGCTAGGGTTGATTATTCTGTACTGCTGAAACAAGACCTTCCTGAGTACTCTGCTCAATGCCCTGTGAATGAAGAGTTTTTCCAGAATGGATGGTGAGAACAGGCACTATTCCTGGCCCTTTGTGAGTGCTGGGAACTTTAATCTTTTTGATGGCTCTTTTTCTTCCCTCAAATAGTTTCCTCACAGTCATGCTCTGATCAGTACTCTGCTGAATAGAGTGCTACTCCCTGCGGCTCTCTGGATTCTCTCCATGTACATTGTCTTCTCTCTGGTACTCTGTCCTATGAATTGCCTTGGTCTCCCTGGACTCTCAGCTCCATCTCTTCAACTCCATGAGCCCACTGGGCTCTGCTTTTAGTTCTGTATCCCTGTGCCACAGCCTGGAAACTCTCTCAAGGCAGCATCTCACCTTGTTTGTTTTCCATCTCTAAACGTCACTGTTCTTTATTACCTAATGTCTAGTATCTTGAAAACTTGTTTCATGGTGTGTTTTTTCAGTTGTTTTAGAATGGAGGGTAAATCTGGCCCCTTTTAGTCCATCTTGGCCAGAAGCAAGAGTACTCATCAATCTTTCATTAAATAGATTTAAGAATGAGAAATTTGTCTTTTATACTTAGCCACGTATTTCTCATACTACTCTTTTTTTTTAAAAAACATTTAGTGTAGGTAAGCTGGCAATGAATTTTCATTTAGGTTTTGTTCATGTGAAAAAGTCTTTGATTTAATTTTCAAAAGATAAATTTTTGCTCACTATTGAAGTCCAAGTGGATATTTTTCTATTGGGTTTTGAGGTTTATAATTTTCATAAATTGAAAAAATGTTGGCCATTATTTCTTCAAATATATTTTTCTGTACCCTCTCTTATCTCCTCTCTTTCTGAGACTCCAATTACAAGTATGTTAGATTGCTTAAAATTGTCTCAAAAGTCACAGAAATACTCTGCTGGCTTTTTTGGCAGGTTTCTTTCCTTTTTTCTTTCTGTGTTTTGACCTTGCTGTTTTCTATTACTGTTTTTTAGTTCGCTGATTATTTTTTTCCTGCAACATATCATCTGCTGTTAATCTCATCCAGTATATTTTTCATTTCAGGTACATGTATATATTATTTCTAGAAGTTACATTTAGATCTTTTTTATATCTTCATTTTTTTCTCCTCAAGCTTATATTTTTCTTTCATTCGTGTCATATTTATAACATTTATAATAGCTGTGTTTTTAAATTAATTAATTTTATTTTTTTGGCTGTGTTGGGTCTTTGTTGCTGCGCATGGGCTTTCTCTAGTCACGGTAAGTGGGGGCTACTCTCTGTTGCAGTGCTCAGGCTTCTCATTGCTGTGGCTTCTCTTGTTGTGGAGCATAGGCTCTAGGCACATGGGCTTCAGTAGTTGTGGCATGTAGGCTCAGTAGTTGTGGCGCACGGGTTTCGTTTCTCCGTGGCATGTGGGATCTTCCTGGACCAGGGCTCAAACCCATGTCCCCTGCATTGGCAGGCAGATTCTTAACCAGTGTGCCACCAGGCAAGTCCCTATAATAACTGTTTTAAATCCTTGTCTACTGATTGTATTATCCCTGTCATTTCTGGGTCTATTTTTATTGATTGACTTTTCTCCTGTTTAAGGATCATGTTTTTCTGACTCTTTGTATGCCTGGTAATTTTTAGTTGGTTGCAGTCATTGTGAAATTTAATTTACTTTGTTGATTAGTAGTTTTGTTGTTTTCCTTTAAAGAATCTTGGACTTTGTGCTGGCATTCAGTTAAGCTACTCACGGATCAAGTTGTTCCATTCAAAGCTTATTTACAGGCATACCTCATGTTATGCACTTCACAAATACTGTGTTTTTTACAAATTGAAGGTTCGTGGCAACTATGTGTCGAACAAGTCTGTCTGCACCATTTTTCCAACAGCATTAACTCACGTTGTATTTCTGTGTCACATTTTGATAATTCTTGCAACATTTCAGAATTTTTCATTAGGATTATATTTGTTATGGTGATCTCTGATCAGTGATGTTTGTTTGACGTTACTACTGTAACTTGCTGAAGGGCTCAGATAATGGTTAGAATTTTTTAGCAATAAATATTTTTTAATTAAGGTATTTACATTGTTTTTTTTAAGACGTTATGCTTTTGCACGCTTAATAGACTACAATATAGTATAAACATAACTTTTTATGCACTGGAAACCAAGAAACTTGGGTGGCTCACTTGATTGCAATATTTGCTTTATTGTGGTTGTCTGAAATCAAAGCCACAATATCTCCAAGGTATGCCTGTATTTGCTTTGTTAAAGTGGCTTCAGTTCAAACTTTACCCTACTACTTTATCCTAGTCACCCCACTACTATCAAATGTTTTGTTTATTATGAGATCTCTTCACTCTGGCTAGTGAGAATGTGAATTATTCCTAACCCTGCGTGACTTTGGGATTTATTCACATACTGCTTTCTGGTGGTTCTTTCCCTGGCCTCATGGAGTTTCACTCCATATCAGTACTCAGCCATAGATTTTAAGGGATCCCTCTGCAGATGTCTTTCCTCTCTTTCTCTTTCTCTGGAACTTTTTCCTCTACATTGCTTTGTTCTGCAAATTTTTGCTGCCTTGGCCACCCTGAAGACTGATCTCTGTCTCCTCAACTCAGCAAAACTGCCAACTCTTTAGGTTCCCCTTATATGCGTAGCAATCTAGAAACTGCCCCATTTGAATATCTTCTCTCAGGGATTACATTCCTGTATAGCTAGTTGTCTGCTGTCTGAAAACAGTTCTCTTATATATTTTGTCTGATTTTCCAGTAACTTGTTTATGGCAAGAAAGGATGGTCATAATTCTTTTGATGCTCTATTCCAAATCTTTCCTTATCTGTTGTTTTTTGTTTTAATGGTGTTGTCTTTTGCATTTTCATGTGTATGTGTATGTGTGTGTGTTTAACTTTTTAAAATCAGGTACTATCTTATATTACATGAGGTTCTTGGGAGAGTCTAATTTTCTACTGTATTTGATGATTTCACTCATTATGGATTGTTTTCATTGTGAATTGTAATTTACCACCATCTGTGGGGCTTTGAGTACAAGGTGTGTCCTTCTCAGAGGGTCTTTATATTTCTTTCTATCAAGCTTCCCCAAGCTTGAAGGAGACAGAGGACTATCTTTTTTTAATTTGTTTATTTTAAAAGGCATATCTATCTTTCCTTTTCTTGTCACTGTAAAATGATACATGCTGTGTTAAAAAAACATAAATAGGGAAGAGTATAAAAAATGAATGTGAGAGCTTCCCTGGTGGTGCAGTGGATAAGAATCTGCCTGCCAATGCAGGGGACACAGGTTCAATCCCTGGTCCAGGAGGATCCCACGTGCCACAGAGCAACTAAGCCCGTGCACCGCAACTACTGAGCCTGTGCTCTAGAGCCCGCGAGCCACAACTACTGAAGCCCGCGTGCCTAGAGCCCATGCTCCGCAACAAGAGAAGCCACCACAATGAGAAGCCCGAGCACCACAATGAAGAGTAGCCCCCGCTCACCACAACTAGAGAAAGCCCACACGCAGCAACGAAGACCCAACGCAGCCAAAAATAGATAATTAATTTTTTAAAAATGAATGTGAAATTCCTTTTCTTGTTTGAATATGTGAGATTAGAGAGGGGCATAGGAGACATTGATTTATCACTAATGCTGATGGAAAGGTACAGGATTATACACATTCATGTAGTGAGTAAAGTTACACTTGTCTCTTCCATCCTCACTCTTCCATGATTGGAAAAGAAAACTTGTTAGTCGTTACAGAGAATACATTTGGACACGATAGCTTTCATTTTCATTTGTTATAGAATGACAAGCTAGGGAGTGAATAGTTTCTTACCAATGAAAAGGCCAGGATTTTTTGTTCCTAAGAAATGGAATCAGTGTGTTAGGAAGAGAATTATGATTTCATAGTAGATCAAATGAAGTTTTAAGAATGAGGATTAGGGACTTCCCTGGTGGTCCAGTGGTTAAGAATCTGCATTCCAGTGCATGGGATACAGGTTCGATCCCTGATTGGGGAACTAGGATCCCACATGCCATGGCACAACTAAGCCCATGCGCCACAACTACTGAGCTCGCGTACCTCAATGAGAGAGCCCGCGTGCTGCAAACTACAGAGCCCACACACTCTGGAGCCTGCACACCACAGCTACAGAGCCCGCCTGCCACAACTAGAGAGCCCGTGCACCGCAACTACTGAGCCCACTCACCAGAACTAGAAAGAGATGCCTAGGCGCTGCAACAAAGAGCCCGTACGCCACAATGAAAAATCCCGCATGCCTCAACGAAGATCCTGAATGCCGCAACTAAAACCTGACGCAGCCAGAAATAAATTAAATAAAGAATTAAAAAAAAAAGAATGAGGATTAATCTTCAGAGTAGTGAGATAAGTTGAATCTTAGATCGTTTTGGAGAAGATCAAGCACAATCTAAATTGGCCAGAGCCCAGATTACTTCTTTTTTATGTATCTATGTCAATCCCCTCTTTTACTGAGGTGTAATGCTTTGAAAGTTCTTGCCTTGTATTAGTTCCAATCTCTGGCCCTTACTTTTGCCCTTGCATATCTATTAAAACCCAGTTCTCTTGCCCCTGCAGGCCAGTGATAGCCTGTTATGCTCTAGTTTGATTCCCTGTTTACATTTTGTCCCACCAAAAAAGTTACATATATAAAGTTTGTTTGCCTGTTTTTACTCAGCACTCCTAGATATTTTATAGCAGGACATTTTTAGGTTATCTAGTTTACTGTTTTACCTGAAACAGAACTCGCTACTGTTTCTTTATTATTTTATTGTTTGGGGAGAAGAGGAATAAAATCACCTGTAATCCCACTGTGCTAACATAGCAACAATATTCGCTTTTGTCCATACATATTTAAATCGTTGCAGTGTCATTTAGCCATTTATTATACATATTATTTTAATTTTTATATCTTCTTTTTTTTCCAGAACAATATAGCTGAAGTACAAGAATTGCATTCTGAATTAATGTGGAAGGATTTTATAGACCACATCAGTAGCCTTCTACATAGTGTTGAAGTGGAAGTCAGTTACTTTGCAGCTGGGATTATTGCCCACTTAATATCTAGAGGAGAACAAGCTTGGACATTGAGTCGTAGCCAGAGGAATTCTCTTCTGGATGATCTGGTAGGGTAATTTGGTGTTTTTTGGAAGCATACAAACAACATTCATAATGGTTAAACTGTGAAACCCTCAAAATGCAATGCTAAATAAATACTGTAACCCTTTCTTGTGTGCTTTGTGTCTTTCAGCATTCAGCAATTTTGAAATGGCCAACTCCAGAGTGTGAGATGGTAGCATACAGGTAACTAGCAAGATAATTAATATCTAGTCATTTTGCTTGTGTAGAGGTCATTCCTATTAGATGTAGATTTTACCCTTTGGCATCTATCTTCATACTGGCTTTAAAATAAAGTATTTTAAATTTATTTTGCTACCTGTCATTCATCAGTCCTTCCTTCATTCTACATTTATTGAAAACAGGTGCCAAGGTCTTGTTCTATGCTCTTGAAATTCAAAGATGAGTAAGATATGGTGCCTCCATACAAGAACTTTACAGCCTAGTGATGGAAACCAAATGTAAATCAGAAATAATTCACTCCTATGCTAGTTATGTACATAGAATGCTCTGAACGTGCACTGGAAAATGGTAAAAAGCTTCCAGAGGAAGTAGATTGTGAGCTGAGTTTTGAGAGATAATTAAGTAGAGACAGAAGATTTTAGGTAGAGTATTAATGCAAGGAGGTCTAAAACGAGAACACATTTAGAGAACTAGAAATAGCACCTGATTTGTTCAGGGAAACAGTTTATAATAATTTACTGAAGAGCATACTAGATTCTAACTCTGTTTATGACAGTTAGGTGACTTGATAGATAAGTTACTAATATACCAGAAGTATTCCAGATTGCTGCATAAATATTATTATTGCAATTTATTTTGTTGTCTACTTTATAAATGCTGATGCTGCCAGCACTTTTGATTCCCACTTATGTTCTGTACATTTTTGGGCAGAAGACTTGTAGAAATAGAAAGGCTAATTCTAGAGCTCCGTCATGGTGTTGTTCTGGTTAGTTATCAACTAACTTCTCCTCATCTAAGTTTCCAAACCAAAGTCTGCGATTCTTCAAATGTGTATCTTCAAGACCAACAGGTGCTTTTGAGAAAAAATAAGTTGTTCTGATCGCCTTCCATCTTCTGTACCAAGACTTTTGTCTGAATATACTCGTTTATCAAATGGCTAAGACAAAGAAAAGACGTTCTATAGAAGCTCATTTATATTATAGTTTAAAAATAGCAGGATGAAATTTCTGTAGCAAAAAGCTCAGGAATCATTGCTTTAGAAAATGACACTAAGTATAGGATGTAACTTTTATTCTTTTCTTTGAACGTTTAGGTCCTTTAATCCATTTTTCCCATTACTTGGCTGTTTCACAACACCAGGAGTCCAGCTATGGGCAGTTTGGGCCATGCAGCATGTCTGCAGCAAGAATCGTATGTACCAAAAAGAGAACTGTGTTTTTCTTTTTCAAGTGAGATTCTCCTTGCACAGGAAAGCCATTTCTAAATTGTGTTTGATTTTTAAGGACACAGACTTTTAAAAATACAGTGTAAAGAGAATCTTAAGTTATGAACTAAATTTATACTTTCAGAATGAGCTTGGCAATATTAGAAATCAATGACAGTGGTGAATGAGACTTACACTGTTCTAAGAAAGAACTTCAGAAATCTTCATAGGAGTTTCTTGAGTCTTAGGCTGTGCATGCCTAGGGTGAGACTTCCTGAGGCCTGAAAAAGAACAAATACCAAGGAGCTGCTAACTGAACAACACATGGAGCTTACACAGGTTAGAAAATATTCAAATTCCAAACAGTGGAAAGAACTTAATACCCAGGACATTCACTACAGATGCCAGAAAAGATTAAACTAGCCCTAAATTAAAGGTTTCTCTAAGGCAACCCTGTGAAGCTTAAAAGCAAGTCTTAAAATGATCAAGCTGCTCTGCAAGTAAACTGTCTGTCAGAGAAAAACTAAGCACTCTGTTAAAAAAGACAACAAAATCTATACACTCAACAACATGTTTAGTTATATGGTAAGAGGAAAGATGCTAGAGGAAAGATGAAGCAGAAAAATATGACCCATAACCAGGAGAAAAATTAGACAATTGAAACAGATCCAGAAATGGTAGTGATGATGGAATTAGCAGGAAAAAAAATGCAAACTTTTTTTATAGATATGATCCAAGATTTTAAAGAAAACGTGAAATTAAGAGGAGGAAAAAAATAAAAATTTGACATGAAAAATATTTGGGTGAGCTTAAGAGTAGATACAAATAAGAAAAGATCGGTGAAATTGAATACACAGCAGTAGAAAATATCCAAACTGAAAGAAAGCTGGTTAAAACAAAATTAGAAAGCAAGAACACCAGAATTATCCTGATATCAATACCAGGCAAAGATATAAGAAAAGAAAATTACTGAACAATATCTCTCATGAGCATAGATGAGGAAATTCTTAAAAATTTTTTAACAAATGGAACCCAACAGTATATAAAAAGGACGAAGGAGGTTATTCCAGGAATGCAAAGTTGGTTTAACATTTGAAAGTCAATGTGTTTCATCCTATTACCAGACCAGGAAAGAAAAACCATCTGATCATCTCAGTAGATGCAGAAAGAGCATCTGAGGGTATCCTACAGCTAACATCAAAATTAATAGTGAAAAATTAAATGTGACTGTTTCCCCTCTAAGATCAGGAACAAGGCAAGGATGTCCAACCTCACTGCTATTGAACATTGTAATGATGGTTCTGTCCAGTGTGATCAGGAAAGAAACAGAAGGCATCCAGATTGGAAAGAATGAAGTAAAGCTGTTTTTATTCACAGGTGACGTGATATCTATGTAGAAAAATCCCATGAAATCTACAAGAGGGCAACTAGACTTAATAAGTGAGTTTAGCAAGGTTCCAGGATACAAGATCAATATACACAAATCAGATGCATTTCTTTATATTAGCCGCAACCAGTATAAATGAAAAAATGGCATTTACAGTTTTACCAAAAACTATGAAATACTTAGGGATATATCTGGCAAAGATGTACAAAACCTGTACACTGAGAAAAACAAAGCATTGCTGAGAGACATTAGAGAAGGCCTAACCTAACAGAAGGACGGCACTTATGAGTTGGAAGACTTAACTATTGTTAAAATGGCAATTCTCTCCAAATGTATTGTAGATTTATATAGTCCCAGTCAAAATCTTAGCAGTCTTAGCAGAAGAGAAATTCACAGGCTGATTCTGAAATTCATACAGAAATGCAAAGGACCTAGAATATTGAAACAACTTAGAAAAACGAAGAACAAAATTGGAGGAGTTATATACTACCTGACTTCAAGACATACTGTAGAGCTACAGTAATCAAGACAGGTGTTTTGTGGCTCCAAATGTGTGTTTTTTCCATACCTCATCAAGCAGTTCTCTAATTCTTAGCAGACACTGACTGGGTGTCCAACAAATTTAACTCAATTCTGACACTGTCTACTTGGAGATAGTGTCGGATCCCACAGGTTCAGGGCTCAATCCCACAATACTGCTGTCCCCACTTCAGATGCCAGTCCCAAGTTTATGTTGTTACCTGTGCTTCTGACTGACTAGCTGTAGATCTGAGGTTCCCACAACCCCCCCTCCTCTGGTTCAATTAATTTGCTAGAGCAGCTCACAGAACTCAGAGAAACGTTTAATTATATTTACCAGTTTATTATAAAGGATGCAGATGAGCAGCCAGATTAAGAGATACATAGGCCAGGGTTCTGAAGGATTCTGAGCACAGGAGCTTCTGTCCCCTTGGAACTAGGCTGTCCCACCATCCAGGCATGTGAGTGCATTCACCAACATGGTGAATGCTTCCTTGCCCTGAGAGACATTTTCATATGATAAACTGGACTAATTATTAATGACTGAATGAGACTCTAGTAATGTGCTAGTATCTGTTAACTGTTACAATCATTTTGTTTTAAGGGATCTGTCATCAAAGACCAGAAGATATAATAAGAACTATATTTGGTCTTTGTTCCTGGTTCTTAGCACAGAACTCCTCAAACCTTTATAATTTCCTGAGTGATAGGAGTGTCTTTTGTCATTCATAAGGATCCCCTTTTGACATACGGTAATGAGGTGACAGAGTGGGATGTCTCCCAGGGCAAGGCCACTGAGGTTTGCAGGCTTCCAGTAGATTTTGTAAGGCTCCAAAAGCAGAATGGTCTTAGGGTGAAGCCATATATTGCTCTTTAACTAAGAAATAATATCATCTCTTGCTCTGAGCCTTTTTTTTTTTTTTTTTGCATTACGCGGGCCTCTCACTGCTGTGGCCCCTCCCGCTGCAGAGCACAGGCTCCGGACGCGCAGGCCCAGCGGCCATGGCTCACGGGCCCAGCCGCTCCGCAGCATGTGGGATCCTCCCGGACCGGGGCACGAACCCATGTCCCCTGCATCGGCAGGCAGACTCTCAACCACTGCGCCACCAGGGAGGCCCCGCTCTGAGTCTTTTTTGATGTGTTAATGTCATATTGAATTTCTCTTATTACATAGCCTATTTATTCATTCCTGTACCCTCAGCTCCTGTTCCTCCTTCTCTTCATGTACACTCAAACTTTTCCACCTTTGGAAGGGACATTAATTTTGGCCACTGTGTTGGTCTAGATTGCCAACAGCAATACTAGTCTAGCAAGTGTCTCCCCCTCAGTCCGCTGTCATTCAGATAGGGTAAGATTACATAGGTGCAGAACTAGCAGGCTGTTTTTACCACGAGGCAATATAGTTGCATTCAGTGTTATTCCCAATTTTGCCAGATGGAATGAAGGCATAACCCAACCCATTAGGCCCTTGGGAATCCTGACAAAAAGAGTTTACAACATAGCTACAATTTCTTGCTTAGGAATCATCCCTGCTTCCAACATTTGTAGTTGCAGCCCTGGTTCTGTGACCACTGCACCAGGTAGGGGAATTAAAAAACGTTGTGATATGGGGAAGAAGAAGAAAAAAGTATAGTCATTATACCAGTATCCTCCCTTAGCAAGAATTACATAATCATATCAACATCCTTTCCCACTCCCTCTCCCCCAGGTTCCCCAGAAAAACAGGAGAATATTTAGTGGGGACGTTCTATCTATCTATCTATCTGGTTGTGCCGGGTCTTAATTGCAGCTCACCAGATCCTTGGTTGCAGCATGTGGGCTCCTTAGTTGCAGCTCCAGGGCTTCTTAGCTGCGGCATGTGGGCTCCTTAGTTGTGGCATGCAAACTCTTAGTTGTGGCCTGCATGTAAGACCTAGTTCCCTGACCAGGGATCAAACCCATGCCCCCTGCATTGGAAGTGCAGAGTCTTATCTACTGCTCCACCAGGGAAGTCCCTAGTGGGGACATTCTTTTAGCTCCACTCATATACTTGTGAAGGTGTAAAAGCTAGCCCTTCAGGCCTATATCTCCCCCCTCCCTCCCATCTCCGATTTTAGATAACTAGTGTTTTAATTGCCCATTCCAATTCTCTGTCAAACTATTACTCTGAGGAGGATGTCTCTCTGCCCATTGTTGGACACTGTAGGGATAGAAAACGTTTTCCTTGACTCTGGCGCTTTGTGCCTCAAAATGCAAGAGGAATATGTCTAGATTCAGTCCATTTCTGCACTGCTGCAGTTCCTCCATATCCACTCATCTCAGGGACTCAGGTGGCCACCTCAAGCAAGCACATTGGGATATCTGCTTGTCAGTTCCAGTCAGCTTCTGAACATGGAAGAGAGTTCTTCTGATGGGCACAGATATGTCCTGCCTTAATGACCAGGTTTCCATTGCCCTTGTATCCACCTACACGGCTAGACCATTGGCCACTGCCCATGAAAAAACCCAAACAGAGGCTTTTACCACTATTCAGTTTTTCATCCTTGGGAAAGGATGGGAAAACAGCGTGCAGTTCAGTCCACAGAGCTGTTTTGGTTTTACCTTTTTCAGTCAGAATGGTGGCCTTCCAAACAGGATGTTGTCTGTTTACCTTGGAACTGCTATCCATAAACCAAGCATCTGTTTGTTGGTTGTTGGAGAGCTGTTTATAGGGCACTGTCCAAGTGACTATACAATCTGGCAGCTCCTTGTGCAGTTCCAAAGTCAGTCCTAGGGACTGACTAGGGAGAAAGAGGCTCCCTGCTCATGAGTATCTCCTTGCATTCTCCAGGTAGCACGATCCTGTATAAACCAATTCCGTTTTATCATGGAACTCTTCTGGGCACTGCCATCCCCATTAGAGTGTTTCTCTGACACCACTCAAAACGTCCTGGGTATTTCAGGTTTGAAGATCGTTTTTTGTCCTTCAGTCATGAGGGTAGCTTCAATTAATGTCAAATAGCAAGGTAGTAAATGCCCCTCAAATGGAAATTCTCAAGTCCAAAGTCCCAGTAATCATCTCTGGTAGGCACTCACAGGCTTTTGCCATAAACCCCAGTCAGTCCTTCACATAGGGCTATGGCACAGAGAATTTGTCCCTACCAGCACTCCAGCTTCTATTCTACATTGCATTGGCTTGGGCAACCTTACTGGTTCCCATTTAGCATGCCCAATTAACATTGCTTGAAAGGTAGATTTACATGCTTTCTGTTTTATGATGTTAGATAGTGGAAACATTTCCCAGTCAATAAAATGTTCATTCTCATAATACCATCAGGTAAAAGAAATGTAACCACTTCACATAAAGTCTGTTCAACCATACCAATTCTCCTACAAACTTTTACCTTAATTCTTTTAACCCTTATATTCCTAACTGTAATCATCCACAGATGTTGGTCTTATAGTACTAGGTAGGAGAGTGTTCCCCAGCCAGACATAATACTCATTTCCGTAAAATATTGAGGCAAAGGAGACACAACTTCTTTACATAAAGTCTGTTTAAACATTCCAATTTTCAGGACTTCCCTGGTGATCCAGTGGTTGAGTATCTGCCTACCAATGCAGGGGATGTGGGTTCGGTCCCTGGTCGGGGAACTTAAGATCCCACATGCCTCAGGGCAACTAAGCCCGCAGGCTGTAGAGCCCATGGGCTGCAACTAAAACTCCGTACAGCCAAATAAATAAAAATTTTTAAAAAAAACACTCCCAACTTTCATAATCCTGTCAATCCTTACTTTTTTTTTTAAACTCTCTAATTGTAGCCCACATCAGGACTTCACCAGGAACTTCTCCACTTCCTAAGTTACCCACTCTTGTGCAAAAGGCTTTAAGTCCCCAGTAAGGAGTCAAGCCAAGGAATCCTGGCCTTTTGTCAATCTTTGCCTTGATTAGATAAAAAATTGCAGGTCAGGTTTGGAGTCATCTCTAAATTCCATTGGTTGGGACTTCCCTGGTGGCACAGTGGTTGAGACTCCATGCTCCCAGTGCAGGGGGCCCGGGTTTGATCCCTGGTTGGGCAACTAGATCCCACATGCATGCTGCAACTGGGAGTTTGCATGCCGCAACTAAGGGGCATGCCTGCTGCAACTAAGACCCAACACAGCCAAATAAATAAATATTTTTTTAAAAAAAAAACAAACATTGGGCTTCCCTGGTGGTGCAGTGGTTGAGAGTCCACCTGCCGATGCAGGGGACACGAGTTCGTGCCCCGGTCCGGGAAGATCCCACATGCCGTGGAGCGGCTGGGCCCGTGAGCCATGGCCGCTGAGCCTGCGCGTCCGGAGCCTGTGCTCTGCAACGGGAGAGGCCCCCGTACCGCAAAAAAATAAAATTAAATTAAAAAAACATTTAACAAAACTCTTAAAAACATAAATAAATAAAAAAATTAATTCCATTGGTAACTTTTACTGTTAGTAACTGATTGCAGCACAGCTGCTACTCCACATCATGGAGTAGCCACCCAAGAACCAGAGGTTCCTTGTCCCTCACCTTTTTATCCTTTCTGTTCCCTAACCACATGTTTCCATAAGCCAGGACCAGGATAGCAAATCCCACTTCTGACACCAATTCTGATATGTGTTTTTTCCACATCCCACCTAAAAGTTCTCCATTTCTCAGCCGACACTGACTGGGTGTCCTACAAATTTAGTTCAATTCTGACACTGTTTACCTTGAGATAGTGTCAGATTCCACAAGTTAAGGGCTCAGTCCCACAAAACTGCCCTCACTTCAGACACCAATTGGAAGTCCAGGCATAAACGTAAGAATTGAACAATTGACCAGAATAGAGAGTACAGAAACAGACCTATACACATATGGTTAGTTAGGTTTTTTTTGTTCTTTTTTTTTCTCTGTACACTTTGGCTTTTTTTTTTTTTTTTTTAGGCGGTACGCGGACCTCTCACTGTCGTGGCCTCTCCTGTTGCGGAGCACAGGCTCCGGACGCACAGGCCTAGCGGCCATGGCTCACGGGCCCAGCCGCTCTGCGGCCTGTGGGATCTTCCCAGACCGGGTCACAAACCCGTGTCCCCTGCATCAGCAGGTGGACTCTCAACCACTGCGCCACCAGGGAAGCCCCTGGTTAGTTAGTTTTTGATATAAGTTCAAAGCAATTCAATAGAGGAGTAAGAGTCTTTTCAACAAACAGTACTGCATCAAGTGTATCTCTATCTGCAAAAAAAAAAAAGAACTTTGATTCATACTTTGTATACAAAAATTAACTCTTGGGACTTCCCTGGTGATCCATTGGCTAAGACTCCAAGCTCCCAGTGCAGGGGGCCCAGGTTTGGTCCCTGGTTGGAGAACTAGATCCTGCATGCACGCTGCAACTAAGAGTCCACATACCACAAGAAGCCCACATGCCACAACTAAAGATCCTACATGCCACACCTAAGTCCTGGCACAGCCAAAATAAATAAGTAATTTTTAAAATTTTAACTCTTAATGGATCATAAGTCTAAATATGAAACCAAAAACTATTAAAAGTTTCTACAAGAAAATGTGACACAATATTTGTAACCTTGTCTTAGGCAGATTTTTTTTTTTATTTAACATCTGTATTGGAGTATAATTACTTTACAATGGTGTGTTAGTTTCTGCTGTATAACAAAGTGGGTCAGCTATACATATACATATATCCCTATATCTCCTCCCTCTTGTGTCTCCCTCCTAACCTACCTATCTCACCCCTCTAGATGGACATGGCACAAAGCATGGAGCTGATATCCCTGTGCTATGCGGCTGCTTCCCACTAGCTATCTATTTTACATTTGGTAGTGTATATATGTCCGTGCCACTCTCTCACTTCGTCCCAGCTTACCCTTCCCCCTCCCCATGTCCTCAAGTCCATTCTCTATGTCTGCGTCTTTATCCTGTCCTGCCCCTAGGTTCTTCAGAACCACTTTTTTTTTTTTAGATTCCATATATATGTCTTAGCATACGGTATTTGTTTTTCTTTCTGACTTACTAATTTCATCTAATTTCCTGGCCTTTGTCAATCTTTAATCTAATTTCATTCTTTTATATGTAGCTGTCCAGTTTTCCCAGCACCACTTATTGAAGAGGCTGTCTTTTCTCCACTGTTTATTCTTGCCTCCTTTATCAAATATAAGGTGACCATATGTGCGTGGGTTTCTTTCTGTGGTTTCTATCCTGTTCCATTGATCTATGTTTCTGTTTTTGGGCCAGTACCATACGGTCTTGATTACTGTAGCTTTGTAGTATAGTCTGAAGTCAGGGAGCCTGATTCCTTCAGCTCCGTTTTTCTTTCTCAAGATTGCTTTGGCTATTTGGGGTCTTTTGTGTTTCCATACAAATTGTGAAATTTTTTGTTCTAGTTCTGTGAAAAATGCCCTTGGTAATTTGATAGGGATTGCATTGAATCTGTAGATTGCTTTGGGTAGTAGAGTCATTTTCACGATGTTGATTCTTCCAACCCAAGAACATGGTATATCTCTCCATCTATTTGTATCATCTTTAATTTCTTTCATCAGTGTCTTATAATTTTCTGCATACAGGTCTTTTGTCTCCTTAGGTAGGTTTATTCCTAGATATTTTATTCTTTTGGTTGCAATGGTAAATGGGAGTGTTTTCTGAATTTCACTTTCAGATTTTTCATCATTAGTGTATAGGAATGCAAGAGATTTCTGTGCATTAATTTTGTATCCAGCTACTTTACCAAATTCATTGATTAGCTCTAGTAGTTTTCTGGTAGCATGTTTAGGATTCTCTATGTATAGTATCATGTCATGTGCAAACAGTGACAGTTTTACTTCTTCTTTTCCGATTTGGATTCTTGTTATTTCTTTTTCTTCTCTGATTGCTGTGGCTAAAGCTTCCAAAACTATGTTGAGTAATAGTGGTGAGAGTGGGCAACCTTGTCTTCTTCCTGATCTTAGTGGAAATGGTTTCAGTTTATCACCATTGAGAATGATGTTGGCTGTGGGTTTGTAATATATGGCCTTTGTTATGTTGAGGTAAGTTCCCTCTATGCCTACTTTCTGGAGAGTTTTTGTCATAAATGGGTGTTGAATTTTGTCAAAAGCTTTTTCTGCATCTGTTGAGATCAAATTCTTAAATATGCACAAAAGTATGATCTACATAAGAAAAAACTAGGGACTTCCCTGGCTGTCCAGTGGTTAAGACTCCACACTTCCACTGTAGGGCACACGGGTTCAACCCCTGGTTGGGGAACTAAGATCCCGCAAGCCACACAGAACAGAAAAAAAAAAAAAAAGAAAAAGAAAAACCTGCTAAATTGGACATGAACAAATCAAACTTAAGGATTTCAGCTTTTTGAAAGACATTGTCAAGAAAATGAAGTCAGTGCACATACTGGGTCAAAATTTTCAAATCACATGTCTGATAAAGCGTTTGTGATCAAAATATACCATGTACTCTCAAAACTTAATGATAAGAAAAGAATACAAGAAAATGGACACAAGAGTTGAACAGACTTTTCACCAAAGATTTACAGATGGCAAATAAGCACATGAAAAATGCTCAACATCATTAGGATAGTTGAATAGGTCAATGCAATAGAATTGAGAGTCCAAAAATAACCATGCATCTATGGTTAATTGATTTTTCACAAGGGTGCCAAGACAATTCAGTGGGGAAAGAACAGGTTTTTAAACAAATGGTGCTGGGAAAACTGAGTAGGCACATGTAAAAGAAAGAACTTTGACCCTTACCTCATACCATATACAAAAATGGATTACAGGCCTAAGTATAAGAACTACATTTACATATACATAAGCATATAAAACTTTTAATAGAAAGCATATGTATAACTCTTTATGATATTGGATTAAGCAGTGATTTCTTACATAGGACACCAAAAGCATGTGACAAAAGAAAAGTAGTCTAATTGGATTTAATAAAAAATTTTAAAACTTTTGTGCTTTAAAGGACACCATCAAGAAAGTGAAAAGACGACTCCCAGAACGGTTGAAAATATTTGCAAATTATATACCTGATGAGAGATTTGTTTTCAGAATATATAAAGACAATAGTAAAAAAGAAAATAACCCAGTTTAAAAATTGGCAAAGGATCTTCAAAGAAAATATACAAATGGCCAATAAGCACATTAAAAGAAGTTCAGAACTTCCCTGGTGGTCCAGTGGTTAAGACTCTATGCTTCCTCTGCACGGGGCACAGGTCTGATCCCTGGTCGGGGGACTTAAAATCCCGCATGCCACAGGGCATGGCCAAAAAATAAATAAATAAAATTAAAAAAATAAAGATACTGTCATGATGGCAAAAAAAAAGTTCAGCATCGTTAGTTATTAGAAAATATAAATTAAAGCCACAGTGAGGTGTAAGCCACTTTACACCTGCTAGGAAGGCTGCCTATAATCAAAAAGGTGGACAATGACAAGTGTTGATGAGGACGTGAAGCAACTTTCTCATTCATTGCTGATGGGAATGAAAAATTATACAACCATTTCAGAAAACAATTTGGTGATTTCTTATAAAGTTAAACATACTTTTATGGATGGATCTAGAGGCTGTCATACAGAGTGAAGTAAGTCAGAAGGAGAAAAACAAATATCGTATATTAAGGCATATGTGTAGAACCTAGAAAAATGGTATACAGATGAACCGGTTTGCAGGGCAGAAATTGAGACACAGATGTAGAGAACAAATGTATGGACACCAAGGGGGGAAAGTGGTGGTGGTGGGGGATGGGCGTGCGATGAATTGGGAGATTGGGATTGACATGTATACAGTGATGTGTATAAAACTGACAACTAATAAGAACCTGCTGTATAAAAAAATAAAATAAAAATCAAGAATAAAATAAAAAAATAAACATACATTTAGCATTTGCTCATCATTTTAGGTATTTTCTCAAGATCCAGGAAATGAAAAGTTCCCAAAAAACTTGTGAAAGAATGATTATAGCATTTTAGTCATTGTAATGAAATGCTCAGGGAGAGAGAACATCCAACAAATGTCCATCAGTACAATAACATTAAAAACGTGACGTATTCAATGCAGTGGAATACTTCTCAGCTTAGAACAACAAAAAAAGATTACATACAGGTAACAACTTGGAAACATCATGCTGAGCAAAAGTAGCCAGACACAAAAGGTTACATGCTGTCCATTTATATGAAGTTGTAGGCAAAAGTCTGTATCCCAGAAATCAGAACAGTGGTTACCTGGGATGAAGGGTGCAGGGGAGATTGACTTCAAAGGTGCACAAGGAAACTTTTTAGTTGTTGAAAATATTCCATATCCTGATTGTGTTGGTGGTTACACAAGTGTATACGTTTGGCAAAACTCATAAAACTATAGATTAAATTAGGTGTGTTTTATTGTGTGTAAATTAGACTTTATGACTAAAACAAAAAATAAACTTTATAAATTTTATATATGACTAAATAAATATGACTAAAACTAAAAAAAACTTTAAAAGGCATGTGTAAAAAAAGGCGAAAGGAAAAAAATATTTAAAAATAATGAATACTGCATGTACAATATGACTGCTATTAAATATTTATTTATTTTTGGCTGCGTTGGGTCTTTGTTGCTGCATGCAGGCTTTCTCTTGTTGCAGAGCACAGGCACTAGGCGAGCGGGCTCAGTAGTTGTGGCTCACGGGCTCTAGAGCGCAGGCTCAGTAGTTGTGGTGCACGGGCTTAGTTGCTCCGCGGCATGTGGGATCTTCCTGGACCAGGGTTCGAACCCGTGTTCGCTGCATTGGCCGGCGGATTCTTAACCATTGTGCCCCAAGTGAAGCCTTACATTTTTTTTTTTAACATAGGAAATGCATAAAAGTGTAACAGTACCCATCTTACTCATGATTTGGGGGTCAAAGAAGATTGTCTATGGTTATGATTTATATATATATATATATATATATATATATATATATATATATATATATATATAATGGTATGTGTATTATCTGTGATCTATGTGTGGGCCTTGTAGTGTAGGCATAACATCATTACAGAGATATTTTTCAAGCTCTAACTTATGTTAGTGAGCAATAGCAAAACAGCTTAAATTTAAGCAAAAAAATAAAATTATTCCACAAAAAAAAATTAAGTTTTTTAAGGAAAGGTCTTTCTCCTGTTTTCTTTCAGCCTCAAGGTATTGCAGCATGCTGATTGAGGAAGGAGGATTGCAGCATTTATACAACATCAAAGAACATGAACAGACTGATCCTCATGTCCAACAGATTGCTGTGGCCATCCTGGACAGCTTAGAGAAACACATTGTACGCCATGGAAGACCACCTCCCTGTAAAAAGCAGCCCCAGGCCAGACTAAATTGATAGCTATAGGTAATTGGATAATTGAATCACAGAAATTCTTTTTGTGATAGATTCACTTGGAATATCTTACCCTCTCTGATGTTTTGAGGGTTTCTGCAACAAGAGTCATAAAGTGAGTACGGGATTGATAATGTACAGTACTGCCCATGTGAACAGTCTCTGATTTGTCTTGTGATTTTTAACTTATCAGATGAGAAGAGTCTCTTCCTTGATCATTGCCTTTTAGGAAAATTTCCACATCCTTCAGTGTTTGAACTTACTTGTGCTTAAAATTCTACAGTTTTATGAGGAAGTTTGCACGGACCCTTAGGCCAGACTTTCTGATCTTAAAGTCCCTTCAGTCAATTTGCAGCTTCAGATAAGCTGTTAACCTGATTTCTGGCACTGCTTCAGTTGTAAATTTTATATTGCTTCTGTATAAAATGCCTTTATTCTCTGTCTGTGTATCTTTTATAAGATGTCCTTCTTAGTGTGAAAGAATGGAAATCTGAGTCCTCTCCTTGTGAAAGCTACTCACTGGCTGGTGCTCGGATGGCTGGCAGAAAATATATTAAAAAGAAAAACTACTAAGGGAAAATAGAGTTGAGGAACTGGGAAAAGGTCTGCTCTTGTGGTATATAGTTTTTAAACTGGGACTGGCTACTCTTCTGGGGCCCACGTCTCCTGACGCATTGCACAGTAGCTTGTTCTTCATAGTTATTCCTGGAGGCATGGCCTGCTGCTTCCTACACAGACTGCTGGTTACTCTCTAGAAATATTTCCCCAAGCACCACAGTTTAAAATATTACAGCATTCTGCATTAGAGATTAACTCTCTGAATTTCTTTATGTCATATTGTTGTGAAAATGTGAATTTTACAAAAACCGTCTCCTCCTCAAACAGACCACCCTTTCCCCTCTATTTCAAAGTCATTTTGTTCAGTGGAATAGAGACTACACATGGAATTACCTGCTCACTTAAAATACAATTAACAACAGTAGATTTTGCCATGAGAAGTTAATTTTCTTTTGTTTCAGACTACATGTATCTTAATATTTTCATGTTGGGGAAGGATATCCACATCTCACTGCCAAAAGTAAACAAGAAGAATTAGACTATTGTTAAATGTGATGATTCTAGTTGCAGTGCATAAAAGGAAATATTTTGTGATGGGTTATTTTTTAGACAGTTGGCTTTCCTTTAAGAGAGTTGTTACAGTAAAGAATCAGTTGTCAATAATGGCGGTTGGGAGGCAGCAAGTCACCAAGAGAGTTATTTTTCATTAAACAAAAAAGAAGGCAAAAGATTTATACGATCTGAAGAGAAACCAGAGTATCCACCTTAAATTTTAGTTTGTGAATAAAGTTAACCTGCAGTCTTAGATGACTGCATCTTTTTCATAGATGGCCAAAATGTTTTCAATAGAGATTTTAAATAATACGTTTAAAATCATGGTGATTATTCAGAAGCATTTTTATTTAGAAAGGAGCTGGCTTATTAGTATGCTGATAATATTTTTGACATACACATTTCATACCACTATAACAGTAGTCATACTTGAATTATTTGGTACTCCTTCACAGGAGTGAAAACTTAAACTAAATGAAAATAGATATTTAGAATCATTAAAAACCATATTAAATTATGGGTTAATTCTGACTTAACCAGTTTAAGGAATTTTTATAGGTGTGAGATAAATTTTCACAGATTATTTCTATTTCAGAGGAAATGGAAAATACTTTTTAAAATTTCCCCCTTTTTCTGGGTTTTAAATATCTAAGGCAAAATGTAGAAAATAGGATGGCCTACAAAAGCTTGGAGTCGCTAGCTATGTAGAGCATTTCTAGGTCTTCTAGCTTGTGTAGTTAAGGAAAAGCCTATTTGAGAAGTTTGGCTTCAAGTTTCTATTGTATCCTATTCAAGACAAAAAGTACATGTTCCTTCTAGGCTAATCCTAGGTTTTTGTCTTCATGAATTGTTTTCAAAAATGGCTAAAAATGTATGGAAAACAATAAATCCCTTCATTACTCAGAATAACGTGTTTATAGCTGAAGACTCAAATGTATTTAAATTGAAATTGAAATTTGCTCCTTTGAGCACTGGTAATGGCCAGATACTTTTGAATCTTAAAAGCAAAATAATTAGGCACATCCCAAATATATAAAAAATTTAGTGCCTTTGTGGTTGGGATGGCTCTTAAAATTGTGTATCTAATTATGGCACTGAATTGTCTATAAGGTCTTGAATCTGGCTATAATACAGTATATATGTATATATACATATATATATATAAAAATTGAAATTATGAGGTGTAACTGGCCTGTCTCTACAGAAAGAATCTATTAGGCCTCCTGTTTGCATTTGTACACTAGAATGTAACAGAACTTGGTGCCTTCAAGGGTTACCTCTTCAGTGGCTTAGAGGTGCTGTTTCAAGCACAATTTAGACTAGGATTGAACCACTCATTGCTCAAATCATTGGTGTGCTCAGATATTGCAAATCATCACTACATCAGTCCACAAGCAACAGCAAGGTTTAGATCTACTAAAGGAAAAAGGAAATAGATCTACTAAAGGAAATGGAATTAGACTTTTTAAACTATAAGGATGCATGTGTAAATTTATTGAGTAAAACAAGAACAATCTGAAATTAAAGCAGAAATAATTAGGGTATCTCATTCTTTCCATCAAGTAAGTTTTGCTGTTCTCTTTATACTCTAAAAAATCATTTTTTCCTTTTGCAGGTGAAAAGGAACATAAATCAAATCAAGTAGTAATAAGGGGTTAATTTACTCTCTGGCCAAGGACTCAGTGGTTACTGATCTTAGTTGAGAATTAAAAAAGTCATATCAGACTCGCAGATCCAGGAATTGACCTTAAATATTGCCGCTCCTCACCCTTGGACAGAAATGCCATTTAGTGGCACTAGTCAATTTAAGTGAATTACCCAAGGTAGAGATGAATCCCACAAAGTAACTATGGGAATTTAATTTCATGATATCTTTTGTTTGCAAGCTTCCAAAGAATCAAGGATTCATGTTTTAAAATATCAGTGCTGTATATCCAGCCTAGGAAGTTGATCTTGCTAGTGGGACCTTTTGAGTTGGCCCTTTTTCTCCCCAGTCACTTTCATTTGGCTATATTTTAAATTATGCCATGCTCAAGATAGTATTGGGCCATCATCTAGACCTTTGGAGCACATTTTGATGAAAACATATTTTATTATGGTTCATTATGTGCTAAATTAGGGTGGAATCGATTAATGAACCATGGTTTTGGCTTAGTGCTTTAAAATGCCTGACACCCCACCCTGTCCCCCCATAGAACAAGGTGCAGCAATACCCAAGGTTGAAAAGAGGTCATGAGTAGCCAGGAAAATAAACTTACTTTGTTGTATATGTTGAAACCCACCCCTCTCCTGCCCTCTAATGGTCTGTTTACATTATTTGGTTATTGTGCAACTTTTATCTTGAGATAAGCAGTATTATTAAACTGAAGGTGTAAGTTAAAGGCAATATCATACTGTTGGCTGACGTGGGCAGTTTCATCTGTATGTTACTTATTTGGGGGCTTTATATGGCTAGGGCTTCAGAGTAGCGTTCCAAGATAGCTTACAGAGAGGTTTGCAAACTTATGGTTTCCCTCTCAAATCCATTGTAGCAGTTTCAAATGATTGTGTGGATATTGGATATTTAAATTTTACCATTTGCTTTGTATTGACACATTTTTCATTTTTTGTATTAACTCATGAACTGTTTATTTAAGTAATAATGCAAATCCAGACTTCATCCAGTGGTGAAAATAGCAGTATGATAGGAAATTTTGCTGAGTGTGCTTTAAATGAGTAACTGCTTTATCTTTTTTTAGTATTTCATAGATTTTGTGTGACATGTACACTCCTAATTATGCATTCTTTGGTTTCCAAATCTTAACCTAAGACATTCTTATGTTAACTGATTGATAGCCTAAGAGAGAACTTTCTCTGCCTGTTTCTCCCCTCCCCCAATTTTTTTTGGGTAAATTACGGGAAAATCAATGCTATTTCTCGTTTCTCTGGATGAAGCAAAGCTCCTTTGGACAGCACAACCTAACTGCATAGCTAGATAGAATGGCTATCGAGAATATTTAGAAAATCCAAATTAATCAAATTATGAGAAATCATAAATGTAGTTCATTAATAATATGTGCTTAATTTTGAACTTATTTTGGAAAATTGTTCAAATTGGGTTCTTTTAAGCTTACTTTAATCAGCTTAGAAGCAAGAAGCTACTTTGCTAATGAAAGCTGAGACATACTTTCATAAAAGCAGGAAATTCTTGAGAGCATTTAAAAATGGGAGGATGTTATGTCAAGATTTATACTTTCAGATAATCTGTAAGAATAAAATTTTTAAATCCCTGACTTTTGTAGAATTCCCACTGTCAAATTCTCACTGACTTGTGAGTATGGAAAAAGCTATCTTTTGCTTGAATTCTGATGGAAGAGTTTAACTCCTTTTAAAGGATATGAAAAATTCATTGGAAAGTGTAATGTGTATACATTTCAAAGGCTGTCAATTGTCTGGACTGAAGGCACTGTTCTTACTGTGGCCAGATGAATGGGAGTGTCCTGTACATGAATCATGGTGTTTTAAATCAGGACATCACTTAGGTATTACTGTTGTGTATACAGATTTTTGTTTTGGGGATTTTTTTTTTTTTGGCCTAAATAAATGTTACAAATTTTATGTAAAGTGTGTCTTGTCTACATTTATTCTGGGCATTTGCTTTAAAATTTAAAACTCATGCTTCAAGATTCAGATTCCTTGGTCATCCGTTTGTAACAGTTGCTTTCTGGAAAAGGCCAGTGGTTTTACTGCAGAAATTTCTAATTTTTTTGCAGGACCTGGAACTCCGTTCATTCATTTCATTAAATACCTATGCTAGGTACTATTTATGTGTTGGAACTTGCATAATTTATAAATCCTTCAGAGAACTTAACAGTTTTGTGGAGAAGAGGAAGTGTCAAATAAACAGATAAATACTACATAACATTGTATTACAGACCAGTCCACGGTACTTGTTATAAAGCCACAGAGACTATACCTAATCCAGACTGGGCACCCATCAGACAGCCCAAGAACACTTCCTAGAGAGCATATCTAGGTTGACAGTCATTCACACAACTATTGAGATAATTAACTGATATAATATATATTGTATGAGTGCATTTAGTGAGGGAGGTTACCAAAAAACAAAGTATAATATAAGAACCCCATGACGAGGAAGAATTCTTTGTGACTTTAGTTTCAGAAGCGTCATTTTTATAGTTGAAGAAACTAAGTCATAGGTAAAATGACCTTGCCCAAATCACACAGCAAGTCAGTAACAGACTCTGCATTACAATTCTTATTTCCAAATTTACAATCCAATGGGCCCCCTCTCTCCCTATTATTGCATAATCGCATGAGATTGCTTAGCTCTTAGGGAATATGTGATTAAACATCAAATGAATGGTACAGAAAAGAATGTGCGCCAGATGGTCAGAAGTGGAAGTTGACCATCCTTACAGATGGTGTGGGGTAGCATTAGTGTTTAGATGCTATAGAATTGTTAATGAATGATCACTACAAATACTAATGCTTCACTAATACACAAACATGAGATTAGATGTGTTAGTGATAGGGTTTTTAATAGTAGTTTTATTATAATTTTTATAATAATTATTAGCTTAAAAATTTATTTATTATTTTTGTTTATTTATTTATTAGTTTTGGCTGTGTTGGGTCTTCGTTGCTGTGCGCGGGCTTTCTCTAGTTGCCACGAGCAGGGGCTACTCTTCGTTGTGGTGCGCGGGCTTCTCACTGCGGTGGCTTCTCTTGTTGCAGAGCACAGGCTCTAGAGTGCACAGGCTTCAGTAAATATGGCACGTGGGCTCAGTAGTTGTGGCTCGCAGGCTCTAGAGCACAGGCTCAGTAGTTGTGGCGCACGGGCTTAGTTGCTTTGCGGCATGTGGGATATTCCCGGACCAGGGCTTGAACCCATGTCCCCTGCATTGGCAGGTGGATTCTTAACCACTGTGCCACTAGGGAAGCCCAGCTTTTCTTAACCTTTTATTGTCTCCAATAATTCACTCAATACTAACATGGTATTACTATGGGCCATACATACTGAGGAAGATAAATACCTTTGGCCAATATTTAACCAAACAAGTTGTTGAGCTGTGTTGTCTATAGCCTATCTTCAAAAAGGCAAAATCAGGGCTTCCCTGGTGGCGCAGTGGTTGAGAGTCCGCCTGCCGATGCAGGGGACACAGGTTCGTGTCCCGGTCCGGGAAGATCCCACATGCCGCGGAGCAGCTGGGCCCGTGGGCCGTGGCCGCTGAGCCTGCGCGTCTGGAACCTGTGCTCCACAACGGGAGAGGCCACAGCAGTGAGAGGGCCGCGTACTGCAAAAAAAAAAAAAAAAAGACAAAATCAAACCTTCCAACATTCTTCCCCTCCCCCACCTTTTCTCACAGTTTTTATTATGTAGATCAACCCAGTCTCTTGGCTAAATTTAAATTTCTTCCTTTCCTCCTGATTATCTTTCCATCTCCTATTCCCCATTCTTAATCTGCATCATAAGACTCCAGTGCACAGCTCTGAGTAACTGCATAACTCCTCACATTGAGAAGAGTAGGTGAATGGCAGAAACCATGAGCACTTACATTAATCATTTTTGTCTTTTTATAATTTAAGATTCTAATGCAGTCTGAAAATTCAGCCTATAAAAGAGCAAGTCATAGGGTGGGCGTATTGACTGAGCTCTTGGCTTCCAGAAACCAGACTTCACAGCAGGTTTGGGGAAATGATACCAGTGGCCAGATGTTGCAGATGAATGGCTTACTCCTGTGCATTCAGTATGACAGCTGTTTAAAATCATCTTGCAATGACTCAGTCAAGGACTGTCACTAAAGAGTGTCTCTCCTAGACTGTGATGAGGCAATAAGAGCTAAGAACAAAAAAAAAGCCCTCAGCTCTCCTGTTACTCTACATAAAAACACATCACAAAAGGAACTGTTTTGGGGCTTCCCTGGGGGCACAGTGGTTGACAGTCGGCCTGCCGATGCAGGGGACACGGGTTCGTGCCCCGGTCTGGGAAGATCCCACATGCCGTGGAGCGGCTGGGCCCGTGAGTCATGGCCGCTGAGCCTGCGCGTCCGGAGCCTGTGCTCCGCAACGGGAGAGGCCACAACAGTGAGAGGCCCGCGTACCGCAAAAAAAAAAAAAAAACAAAAAAAGGAGCTATTTTCAATGACATATCTAGAGTGTGATTGTCATGTTTGAATGTGGAGATTAAGGAGTTACCAAACACATTTTCTACCTAATTCTTGGTCTCATCAATTCAGTCTTAAATAAAGCCCTTTCGAAACTGGATATATTATGAGTAATGAGTCAAGTGCTGTATTTAACCCTCAAACATCTTGTAAGGGAAGATAATTATCCCCTATTTTACAAATGAGGGGAAGCCTAGTGAGGTCAAATGAGTTGCCTCACATCACACAGATAGTAAGTAGAGGAATTTGTAGATTAAACCTAGATACTGCTTTAACACCAGCGTCCCCACTCTGAAGAATCTTTGCTGCTTTGTACAATCTCAGTAGTGATGTCTTTGAATAAAAAGACAAATGTATAATCAAAAGCCCTCTGAAACTGGTTCATGAAATAAACCACATTATTGTTTGTGGGTACTAGCAATGGATTTAGAGTCTTCTCTTTTCAAGACCTATGAGAACAGATCAACTCTAGTTTAGGATTTGGGGTCAATCAATTACTACTATGCGCCAAATTCTATTGTAAGGGGTCTACAATTTCAAATAGCATTAGTTAGTCAGTACATTCCAATGCAGTCAGAAAATACATCGAGGCAAGCACTATGCTAAGCATTTTTTTGTGTGTATATTTTTTCAACTAAGCCTTGCAACAGCCTTGTAAAGAAGGTAATCATGGGCTTCCCTGGTGGCGCAGTGGTTGAGAGTCTGCCTGCCGATGCAGGGGACATGGGTTCGTGCCCCGGTCTGGGAAGATCCCACATTCCACGGAGCGGCTGGGCCCGTGAGCCATGGCCACTGGGCCTGCGCGTCCGGAGCCTGTGCTCCGCAACGGGAGAGGCCCGCGTACCGCAAAAAAAAAAAAAAGAAAAAGAAGGTAATCTTTACATTTTATGGATAAGGAGATTGTGAGGTATTAAATAACTTTGTCAAGGTCACAAGTTATTAGGTTTCATTGTCACACATGAGACTTAGGTCTGTCAGACTCTGAAATCTATGCTCTTAATCACTGTGCTATAAAGGGGAAAAACCAATTTTACCATTAAGGACAATCCCAAATCCAATTTAACCATTAAGGCCGTTCCCATGCACACTTTTGGCCTGTCTCAGAGAATGGAGAATATTGACAGCTTTCCAAGTTTATGATTTTCAACCTCACTGGCCCTCAGTGTCATTATTGTAGTGGCTCCTACAATAAAACATAAGATTTTACAAATTTGGGGAGAGAATTTCCTCCCCCAAATAATGGGGCTAACGAGACCAACAACCCATGAAACTGATATAGATAGAGATTACTTCAATGTGAAAACATCTGAACATGGCTTATCTAACTAGTATAGAGCTTTAGGAGAGTCAGCTGCCACAAACCCCATTTCTAGGGAGGTCTCCAATCAGAGAGGCACTGACCTTGGGCATCAGGACATTTCCAAATAATTGTACAAACAACACTCATAACTTTCCATCCTTTGAAGCCCTAAACCAACTCCCCTGTCTTACTAAGCCAGTATGTAAACCTTTCCCCATAGCTGTACGAGGAGTTACTTTCTAGGTAGGATATTCCACTGTGTGTCATAAATTTTTCTCTGGTTTATCTGTTCTCAGTTAATTTACAGGTCTCCTTCCACTTCCAACAATCGGACCTAAGTTGGTAGAGGAGTTTCTCCTCGCAACAGGGTTCACAGTAAGTTCATTAAAAAAAAAAAAAAAAATCGTTAAAACCAATAAATAGGAAGACATAATGTCAGAATAAAGGACAGTACTTTAAATGGATGCATGTAGTTTTATATGTATCACTTGTCCTTATTTTACTCATTTTGATGCCCACCTGTGATAAAGACAACAAGAGTCTTTCGATCAGCCTTAGGGAACCATTTCCTTAGTTAATTTGGTTCCCCAGGAGTGGTTTCTCTTTCTTCAACTTCACTACTTCAGTGTGTTACCTTTTACTAATTAAGTTAGTAAAGAAGGAGACTAGTCAAGAGGGCGTTCTCTGAACTCTAGGCTGCCCCTCCCTAAATAGAGGCAACCTTTTCTTTAGGGCCATTGATGATTTGTACTTCTCTGTGGTTCCAGTTTCTTTGTTTCCTAAGCAGGCATTTTCTATGATAATACAGGTTTTACTGCTGATCACTACAGTAGGAGAAATAAACCGAATCTACAGACATAGATAAGACAAAGACTTAGTAGCTAGTCTTTGTGTTTCTGATGCCCAGAAAGAGACAAAGACTTACTCGAAGTCACAGAGCTTCAAATGACCCTTAGAAATCATCCTGTCTACTTGAGAACACAAAAATAACACATGGGGTGTTAGACAATCTCTTAGTTTTTGAAATTCTGCAAGTTTGGTATTACTCTTTATTTAGCTCACTTTCCAGAAGAGGAAGCTGAGGCTCATAGGTAAGGTGGAGATAGAATCTGAATTCAGGCTTTTCGGACATCAGAGCTCATGATCTTTCCCCTATACTTCATGCCAACAAAGCTAAAGAAATTTTACCAAGTCCTTAAAGATATCCAACCATGATTTAAAGAAATCTTGACTCTGGTTTTCTAATTTCATTTCAGAAGTTTAATTTCTTGAAACTTCCCAATTTCTATGTTTCTGCACTATCCTTCCCCTACCTATTCAGAGTTTTCAGGAAAAGGGTGGGGCATGTCAGTGAAGGCTCTCTAGAGGAAGTGACATCTCAGTGAGATCAGAAGGATTAATAGGAATTACTTAGTAGGGGGAGGTGGCATGGACAACAATGAATGTGCAAAGGTACATTTCTAGAACTGAAACAATTTCAGTACCTAATTTTTTTTAAAATTTATTTTTGGCTGCATTGGGTCTTTGTTGCTGTGTGCGGGCTTTCTTTAGTTGCAGCGAGTGGGGGCTACTGTTCGTTGTGGTGTGTGGGCTTCTCATTGTGGTGGCTTCTCTTTGGTGCAGAGCACAGGCTCTAGGTGCGTGGGCTTCAGTAGTTGTGGCTCGCGGGCTCTAGAGCTCAGGTTCAGTAGTTGCGGCGCATGGGCTTAGTTGCTTCATGGCATGTGAGATCTTCCCGGACCAGGGATTGAACCCGTGTCTCCTGCAATGGCAGGCGGATTCTCAACCACTGCTCTACCAGGGAAGCCCAGTAGCTAATTTTTTAAAATATTTATTTATTTATTTATTTATTTTGGCTGCGCCTGGTCTTAGTTGTGGCACGCGGAATCTTTAGTTGCGGCATGTGGACTTCTTAGTTGGGCATGCATGCAGGATCTAGTTCCCCAACCAGGGATCAAACCCAGGCCCCCTGCATTGGGAGTGTGGAGTCTTACCCACTGGACCACCAGGCAAGTTCCAGTACATAATGTTATAATGAGAATACTGAGGGTTTAAACTAGAGATGTAACCAGGAGCCAGATCATGAAGGACCATCTAAAACCATCCTAAGATGTTTGGATTTTATTCTGAGGAAAATGGGGATCCATGGAAGTGTTTTAAACTGGGGAGAAACGTGATCAGATTTGTGTTTTAGGTAGAATACTCATTTTAGGTGGGTAAGAGACTGGAAGGGAGTCTGGTAATGTGTCAATTAGGAGCATGAACTAAATCCTCAGAAACTGTTAAATTGAAGTGGAAAACTGGAGAATAAGTAGCAGATGGGCATAGAGGAGATTAGGGGAAGAAGAGGTGGAGGCAAAATTCGTCACAAAAGTTTGCCCTTCTCTGAATAGCTGCAACCTTTGGAGACAAACTTCCTTTTACAACTACAATTCACTTTTTCTAGGTAGCCATTTCATGTATTTTTTTCAACAAATATTATTGACCACCTTCTATAAGTTAGGCACTGTTTTAGGCCTGGGGATAACAAAGTCCTTGCCCTCACGTGGCTTATATTTTTTTCCTAGTGGGAGGGAGCAGAAGATAAACGAAACAAAATAAATATACAGCATGACAACGTTAAATATAAAAGCAGAACAAAAGGAACAAGAAGTATGGGGAGGGTGTGGTGATGGCGGTGAGGATTGCTGTTTAATGTAAGTCCTGAGCAAAAACTTGGCAACATTTGAGCAAAAACTTGAAGGAAGTAAGAGAGACATCCATGAGGGTAACAAGGAGTCCAATAGTGCTGGAGTAGAATAAACAAAGGAGAGAATGGCAGAAGATGAGGTGAGAGAAGGGTGTGGAAAGAACAGATTATGTAGAACCTCATAGAGCACCATCCTTACGAATTTTTAAATTCTGCCTGAGATGGGAAGCTATTGAGATAGCTTTTGAGTAGAAGGGTGACATGATTGTTGAAAGTGATCACTCTAGCTGCTATGTTGAGAATAGATTTTAATGAAACAAGGCTGGAAGCTGGGAAACCAGATAGGAGGATATCGTAAGAATTCAAGTGGGTTATGACAGGGGCTTGGACGAGGGTAGCAGTAGAAGAGATAAGACATAGAGAGTCTCTGGATATATTTTGAAGACACAGTCAATAGGATTTCCTAAGAGATAGGATATAGGATATAAGAGTAAAAGAGGAGTTAAAAATTATTTCAAATGTTTTTGTCATGAGCAACTGAAAGGAAAGAGTTGCCATATACTGAAAAAGGAAAGACTGGCAGGAAAAGCAGGTCAGGGGGAGCACAACAGGAGTTTACTTTTGGACACATTAAGGCTATTTTGATAACCAGATGAATATGTTGAATAGACAGCTGGATGTATCAGCCTGAAGTTCAAAAGCAAGGTACAGGATAGACACATAAAATAGGGATATATCACCATATAGATTTCTTTTAGTTATGAAACTAGATGAAATTACCACAAGTAAGAGAGAATGGATAGAGAAGAGGTATGTAAGTACTGAGTCTTGGGGGTACACAAAGATTTAGAACTCTGGGTGATGAGAAATCAAGAGGATGAGAAGGAGCAGACAATGAGGTAGGAGGAGAAGAGAAAGAAAGAAGAAGGAAGAAGGCAAGGAGGGGGAGGCGGCAGAGAAGATGCATCCTGGAAGCCAAATGAAGGAAGTATTTCAGGGAAGAAGAAATCACTTGGGTCAAATGCTGCTGAACAAATAAGATGAGAGAGGAGTGACAACTGAATTTAGCAACTTTGAAGTTGACAAGAACGGTTAGTAGAGTGGCAGATGTGAAAGAAAATGGTAAGAGAAAAATTGGAGACAGGAAGTGCAGACCACATTTTGGATAAGTTTTGCTCTAAAGGATGGAAGAGATGTGAGGGCAATACCTGAATAGGGAAATTAGGTCAAAAGAAGTGTTTTTTTGTTTTTTTTTAATTATGGGAAAAATATCAGCTGGTGGGAATGATCCAAGAAGGAGGGGGAAAAATGATAATTCAGGAGAAAGGATGTTGCTGGATGATGTCTTTGACTAAGCAAGGGAAGATGAGATCTATTGCACAAGTCCAGAGTTGGCCTTAGATAAGGGTATAAATAGTTCATAGTAATAGGAGGGAATGCAAAGACAGAGAGCCTATACTGGTAGGTGGGTAGATATGATGGGGGGAGCTTGGAATGTTCTTTCTGATTCTTTTCTTTTTTCAGTGAAAGAGGAAACTGACAGTATGGTTGGGGGAAGAGGTGTTGGAGAGTTGATAGAAGTTAGGAAATAGTCCATTTAATGTACTCTAATATAAAATAAAAATTAAATTTAAAAAAGTATACCTGAAACTAACACAACATTGTAAATCAACTATAGTCCAATCTAAAATAAAAATTAAATTAAAAAAAGAATATTGATTGGATCTGGATTTAGAAAACTCAATTTTGACTCCCAGGTTTTCCACTCATCAGGTAGGTAAAATTTAACTTGTCTGTTCAATCCCTCAGGTAGTTCGGTTTCTCTATGGGTAAAATGGAGATACCTAAGGCCTGGGATTTCTATTTGTATGAGGATTAAATAAAAGAATAAATGTGAAAGGAAAGCATTTTGCAGTTATTTGAACTTGAAAAATAACTTTAACATTTGAATCCACTTATCAAGGACTTGTTCCATTACTCATTTTCATGTGTTTTACATAATCTTTTTTTTTTCTATTTTTTTTTTTTGTCGTGCAGCTGAGGGATTTCAGTTCCCCTACCAGGGATTGAACCTGGACCATGGCAATGAAAGCGTGGAATCTAACCACTAGACCACCAGGGAACTCCCTACATACATTATCTTATTTAATCCTTATATTAACCCTGTGAGATAAGGCATTCTCATCCCATTTTACTGATGGAGAAGTTGAGCTTCAGAGAAATTAAAAACCTTGTCCAAGGTTCACAAGTTAGTAGGTGGCTGAGCAGGCATTCCAAAGCAGGATTCAAATCCAAGCCTCCTACTCTTAATAACTATCCTTTTCCAAGACATATTTTCTCTTAAATTAGCTAAAGAGTACTAATTCACTACTCTCTCTCAGGGTTTCTTTCTTGGAGCAGGTTAGAAGGGTCTTCTCCATACTTTTTAGGTCACAAGAAAGCTGAGCAGTTCAGTTTGTGTACTGACTAGATCAGAAGTGGTTTTGATATTTGATTCATCCAATGTCAGTAGAAGGTGAAACAGAGGTCTGATATAAGAGAGGTGCTGTTGCCAGATGTGTAGGAGAAAGGACTTTAAAAAATAGATTTCAAAATGTAGGGGCTTCCCTGGTGGTGCAGTGGTTAAGAATCCGCCTGCCCTGCCAATGCAGGGGACACAGGTTCGATCCCTGGACTGGGAGGATACCTCGTGCTGCGGAGCAACTAAGCCTGTGCGCCAAAACTACTGAGACTGTGCTCTAGAGCCTGTGGGCCACAACTACTGAGCCCGTGTGCCACAACTACTGAAGCCTGCACGCCCTAGAGCCCGTGCTCCGCAACGAGAAGCCACCGCAATGAGTAGCCCCCGCTCGCTGCAACTAGAGAAAGCCTGTGCCCAACAACGAGGACCCAACACAGCCATAAGTAATTTTTTTAAAATGTATACAATCAGCCCTCCTTATCCACAGGCTCTCCATCCCTGGATTCAACCGCTATGGAAGATGTTCAGAAAAAAAATTCCATAAAATTTCAAAAAGCAAAAGTTGAATTTGCCAGTACCAGCAGGTATTTACACAGCATTTACATTGTATTAGTATAAGCACTCTAGAGGTGATTTGAAGTATAGGGGACAAGGTGCCTAGGTTATATGCAAATGTTACACCATTTTATATAAGGTACTTCAGTTTCAGAGGATTTGCATATGGTGGATCCTGAAACCAATGTCCCTGGGGACACGGAGGGCCCACCACATTCTATTTCCCAACTCCACAGAGTTGGTCAGTGGCCATGCCTTTGACCGGCGACAAGAATGTGGTACCTAGCCCTATGGTGTCGGTTGGAGGGGGACGGTCTCAGAGGGATGCGTAGGAGTTGGGCGAGTGGTTCGGAAGGCCTAAAGTTGGTCTCTGGGGCGTCAAAAAGGCGGAAGAAGGTTGGTTGGGCCCTCAAGGCGTGGAGGGGTGGTCGGCCCGGTGTGGGTGGGGAAGGCCGTCCTGGGGGCGGGGTCTGCGGCGGACGAGTGCTTTTCAAAAGCCCAAACCTTCCGCAAGGGCGCAGAGTGCCTGCCAGCCGAGCGGGCGCTGTTCAGCTGCTTTCCGGTGCCGGTCGAGACCACCTCTCGCGGGTTTCGGGCCCCGCTCGACGGCCGCTCTCTCCTCGACGCCTCTCCGGCGGGGCTAACCATGGTTCACTTCTTGCACCCAGGCCTCTCGCCCCGGACTATCGTCCCTCCGGACGCTCAGAAGGACGACCTGGGCTGCGGCGTGGCGCAGGTGAGCACCGGGGAGGGGGAGGGGGGAACGCGAGCCTAGGCGGGACGCCAGGCCCCTGGCGAGCACGGCGAGTCTTCTGGGACTGTGTTGAGGCACTTGTTGGCTCGTTTGACCGACGCGGGGGTAAAGTCTGAAGAGGCTGAGCCCCCTGCCAGGCTTCTATCTTTTATGGGAAGTGCATGCCGGAGAGGAGTTTTCCTCCCAGGGCGTCCCAGCCTTGGAGCCGAGCGAGCAGACCCTGCGCAGCTGAGAGGAGGGGCGGCGGGATGAGTCCCGCCTCCCGCATGACCTTGGGCGAGTCCCCTGCTCAGGTCTCTGATGCTCACCTGAGCCTGCGAGGGCGGCAGCTATTTTGCAGGGTGGTGTAAATGTAGACGTAAGTGCTGGGCATGGCTTTAGGCTTGGCCCGTAGTAGACGGTGGCGCTTTTTGTCATGATGCACCCAAACGCCTCAAACCTCGACCGTTCCCCCACGTGTGTTGGGGATCTGTTGCTTCCCCGAGGCTATGACCTGTCGGTCCCGGGATCGTTAACAGGAAAGACCTTCTGAGCCCGGCGGGGGGGCGCTGGAACCCGGAAGACTGAAATTCCTTAAATTCCACGTGTTTGTTTCCCTCTCTTTTCCGTCGGAATGCCTGTTAGACTAAACTGAGTAAAATGCAAACCAAAAGAGTTTGTATTTGGTGCCTACTGTGTGTCAGGTATTGCATTTCTAGAGTAATCTTGGATTTTTTTGTAGGCATTTTACTGGTGTATAGGGAAATTGAGAACCCTTCCTTGACTTTCTAATGATCTGGAGACTGACATCAGTTGTTCTGATGTCAGACTCCATGTTCTACAACATCCCAAGGGTTACCGCTCTTAGGACTCAAAATCTAATGAACGCTCAACCCACAATTAGTATGGTGGGGGGAGGAAATATCCTGATTGAGGTTGTACTTTACACGCTGACGCCGTGTTGGCTTTTGTGTCCTTCAAAGATCTAGCCTGTATTCCTGTAGACCCTTTTGGACTCACTTTTAAAAGCTGCCTAAATAATTTGTAAATTTCTTTGTAGCTAATGGAAAAGCTGCGTTTTTAATGTATGTACTAGCACAGCGTGTCAAGCACATTTTTTTGTTGGCGCTGACTGGAATTGAAAAACAAGGTTTTCTTTAGAAAAGTGATCAGACTAATCCATTTTCTGTCTGGTTCCATACTGTACTATGTACACTCGTGTTTTTGGTTAAGATTTCATTTTTAATTAATTTTAAAAGTTGTACAATGCATGATTACTTTTCCTTTAGATATATTTCTCTATGCTGTTTTTAATTTTGTTTAGCAGTGTTTTGTAGTTTTTGGTGTAAAGGTCTTTTACATATTTTGTTAAATTTATCCCTGTTTTTGATAGTACTGTAAATACTTTTTAACAGTTTATAATTTGGGGGGTATATTGATCTTGTATCCTACAACTTCGCTAAAGCCACCTATTTTCTCCAGTTTTTTTAAGATTTCTTAAGATTTTCTTTACAATCTGTCATCTGCAAATAAAGGCAGCTTATTCTCTTTCAGTCTGTGCTTTTTATTTTCTTTTTTTTAAAATGCATTTTCTAGGACCTTTTGTAGAATGTAGAAGTGGTGAGAATAGACATCTTTGTATTGTTCTAGATCTTTCACCTCCAAGTATGATACTGGCTGTAGGTTTTTCCGTTAGATGCCTTTTGTCAAATTAAGGAATTTTTCTTCTATTCCTAGTTTGCTGAGTTTTTTTTTGTGTGTGTGGTACGCGGGCCTCTCACTGTTGTGGCTTCTCCCGTTGCGGAGCACAGGCTCCGGACGCGCAGGCTCAGCGGCCATGGCTCACGGGCCTAGCCGCTCCGCGGCATGTGGGATCTTCCCGGACCGGAGCACGAACCCGTGTCCCCTGCATCAGCAGGCAGACTCTCAACCAGTGCGCCACCAGGGAAGCCCTGTTTTTGTTTTTTTAAATCATGAATGTGTGTTGAATTTTGTTAAGTGCTTTTTCAGCATTTAATAAGATGTTTTTGTTCTTTATTGTGTTAATGTGGTGGATTTTGATTGTGAATTTAACTTTACATTCTAGGAATAAACACCACCTGGTCATGATGTATTATTTTTATATATCGAAGAATTCTGTTGCTAATATTTTTGAAATATTGTTTATGTCCATGTTTATGAGGCAGATTGCTCTTTAGAAATATTTTATCTGGGAGTTCCCTGGTGGTCCAGTGGTTAGGACTCTGCGTTTTCACAGCTGTGGGCCCGGGTTTGATCCCTAGTCGAGGAACTAAGATCCCACAAGCCACGCGGCAAGGACAAAAAAAAAAAAAAATTATCTGGTTTTAGTATTTAGATAATGTTGGCCTTAAAATATGAGTTGGGAAGTGTTCCCTATTCAGTTTTTTGAGTTTGTGGGATGTTGGTATTATTTATTCCTTAGATGTTTAACAGAATTCACCAGTGAAACCATTGAGACTTTAATTTCTTTGGGGGATTTTTTTTTTAATTTTTAGTTTATATTGGACTATAGTTGATTTACAATGTTGTGTTAGTTTCAGGTGTACAGCAAAGTGATTCAGTTATACATATATCTATTCTTTTTCAAATTCTTTTCCTCTTTAGGTTACTACAGAATATATTGAGCAGAGTTTCCTGTGCTGTACAGTAGGTCCTTGGTGGTTATCTGTTTTAAATATGGTAGTGTGTTATGTCAATCCTAAACTCCCAATTTATCCCTCCCCCTGAGGGAAGGTTTTAAACTATATCTACTTCTTGGGGGAAATGCTTATAAATTTTGATATATTGTTAAAAATATTTTATAAGTACTGTTAAGAGTCATTCTTTGACCCGTGGGATATTTAGAAGTGTACTGCCTAATTCCCAAATAGTTGGGGATATTCCACATATCTTTTTGTTTAATGCAGATACATTGTTGTCAGAAAACATGTTCTATGATTTCAGTCCATTTATATTTATTGAGATTTGTTTTATGGCTCAGATATGATCTATCTTGGTGCACGTTCATGTGCACTGAAAAGGAGTATGTGTTCTGTGGTTAGGTATAGTATTCTATGAATGTCAGGTCAAGTTGATTGAGAATGTTAATCTATATTCATTTTTTTTTTTTTTTTTTTTGGCCACACAGTGTGGCATGCAGGATCTTAGTTCCCCTACCAGGGATCCAACCTGTGCCCCCTGCAGTGGAGTGGAAGCGCAGAGTCCTAAGCACTGCACTGCCAGGGATTTCCCAATGTTAATCTATATTCTTATTCATTTTCCATCTATTTGTTTTTATCAGTTGCTGAAGACAAGTGTTAATTTCCAGCTGTAGTCGTCAATTTTTCTGTTTATTCTTTCAGTTTTTACTTTATGAATTTTGAAGCTGTTAGTAAGTGCATATACATTAGGAATTATGTCTTCTTGATGAATTCATCCTTTTATCATTATGAAGTGTCCATCTTGATTTCTGATAATATTCTTTTCCTGAAGACTTCTTTTTCTGACATTAACATAGTCACTCCAGTGTCCGTATGATTAGTGTTTTTTAAACAATGCTGTGTTGTTTAAAGCCCATCTCTTGTAAACAGCAGGCTTGCTTTTTTAATCCCGTTTGACAATCTGTGCCTTTTAAATTAGAGTAAATATAATTATCAAAATTGTTGTGTTTAAGTTGCTGTTTGTGTTCTATTTGTCCTATGTGTTTGTTGTTGTGTTTCTCCTTTGCCTGGCTTCTTTTCAACTGAGTATATACATATATTTTTTTGGCCATGCTGCGCAGCTTGTGGAACCTTAGTTCTGCTACCAGGGATTGAATTTGCACCCTCAGAAGTGAAAGCACGGAGTCCTAACCACTGGACTGCCAGGGAATTCCCTCAGTTGAGTATTTTTAAAGTTTCATTTTATCTCTTCTGTTGACTTACTAGTTCTGTTCCTCTCCTTTCCCTGCCCCACCCCAACTCTCTTTAATGACCACTCAAAGATAGCAGTTTTTTAAATGTGGACTCAAGACCTCTGGGGTCTCTAAGACTGCATTCTCTTTCATTAAGCCACACATTAATGAAATTTGCAAAAATGTAAAACAGTGCTGCCGTTGTCACTAAACTTTTAAAAATTCTTTTTGAAAATATAGCTGTTTTAAAAAAATGTTCTTTCTTGGGAATTCCCTGGAGGTCCAGTGGTTAGGACTTGGTGCTTTCACTGCCGAGGCCAGGGTTCAATCCCTGGTCTGGGAACTAAGATCCTGCAAGCCACACGGTGTGGCCAAAAAAAAAAAAAAATGTTCTTTGTGTCAACATTTGATTTTTATTTTAACTTTTATTATTTCTAAATGAATTAATATATATTTTAAAGATTTCTTAGTTTTAATGCAGAAAATGTTGAAAGATGTAATACAATTTTTAAGAGTATAAAGGGGTCCTAAGTTTGAGAGTCACAGTTCCAGGTTTTAAAATATACATGTTTGACTTACCACAGTCTACTTTTAAATATATTGCTTCACCTTAGAACAGTATTCTTTCATTTTCTCACCTCTTTCCTGTACTTTGTACTTTTGAAATAATACATTTTACTTCTGCATGTTAGAAATTGCACAATATATTGTTTTTACTTTTTCTTTGATCAATCAGTTATTTCTTAAAGGAATTAGGAAATAAGAAAAAAGTCTGGAAATGTCTATTTTACTTTTATTTCTGAAAGATATTTTCATTGCACTTAGTTTTTCTTTTTTTTTAAATATTTATTTATTTATTTGGCTGCACTTGTTCTTAGTTGTGGCATGCGACATCTTTAGTTGTGGCATTCGAACTCTTAGTTGTGGCACATGGGATCTAGTTCCCTGACCACGGATCAAACCTGGGCCCCCTGCATTGGGAGCGTGGACTCTTAACCGCTGGCCCACCAGGGAAATCCCTGAAAATGTTATTTCATTGTCTTCTGGCTAGTATTGCTTCTGATGAAAATTTAGTGGTCATACTTCTTTTTTTTTTTTTAAACTGTGTCCACATTACCTCTGGTTTCCCCCTCCCCCAGTCTTAAGGTTTTCCTCTTTATTGTTGGTTTCTAGACATTTATTATGTTGTGGTATCTTTCGTTTATTTCACTTTGGGTCCATTTTTGCTTCTGGGATCAGTGGGTTTATATTTTGTATCTAAAGTCAATATTTTTTGACTTTTTAAAAAGGAAAGCTATTAAGTTTGTTGTTCTTTGTACCTGGTGAATTAACTGTGTAATTCAATAAATATTAAACTGTAAAATAATTTCATAGATTCCAAGTGTAGGACATTGTCCTCCTTGACCATTATTTCTTAAACTATTTTTTCTTCCCCAATAACTCCTCTCTTCTGGAGTTTCAATTATACATTTGTATTAAACTGCTTAAGATTGTCCCTTGGAGTTCTATGATTCTCCACTTTTTTTTCCCCAGACTTTTTCTGTTTCAGTTTAGATAGTTTCTATTGCACTGCCTTCAACTTCACTTATCTTTAATTTTGTAGTATCTAATCTGTTGATAATATCATCTAATGTGTTGTGTACATTAAATAACGTATTTTCAACTCTGAAAGTTCCATTTGGGTCTTTTTCAGATCTCGCACTTCTGTGTTGAGATTGCATATTTATTCCCTCATTATATTCATATTCTCCTCTATATCCATGAATTATGATATCTGTTTTAAAGTTCTTGTCTGTTAATTATGTTATTTCTGGGTTCCTTCCTCCCTCCCTCCCTTCCTGGCATTGCGCAGCTTGTGGGATCTCAGTTCCCTGACCAGGGATTGAACCCGCACCCTAGGCAGTGAAAGTGAAAGCACGGAGTCCTAACCACTGGACCTCCAGGGGATTCCCTGGGTCTGTTTCTGTTGACTAATTTTATTTTCTGTCCTGATTCTTACCATATTTTATTGTAAGCTAAACTTTATGGATACTATTGTATTTAGATTTTTGTTGTCTTCCTGAGTCAGGCCTATATGTGAGGTTTTGAAAACAGATTTTTTTTTAGGGGGGACCATGCCTTGGGGCATGCGGGTCCTCGGTTCCCTGATCAGGGATTGTATTCGTGCTCCCAGCAGTGGAAGTACATGTTCCTAATCACTGGACCGCCAGGGAATTCCCTGAGGTTTTAATTTTTTAATTTTTGTTCAATTAGTTTTTTAAAGATTTATTATTTATTTATTTTGTCTGCATTGGGTCTTAGTTGCGGCACACACGATCTTTTTTTTTTTTCTTTTTTTTGCGGTATGCGGGCCTCTCACTGTTGTGGCCTCTCCCGTTGCAGAGCACAGGCTCCGGACGCGCAGGCTCAGCAGCCATGGCTCACGGGCCCAGCCGCTTCGTGGCATGTGGGATTTTCCCAGACCAGGGCTCGAACCCATGTCCCCTGCATTGGCAGGCGGCTTTTCAACCACTGCACCACCAGGGAAGCCCATCATATCCTTTTTTTTGTGGTACGCGGGCCTCTCACTGTTGTGGCCTCTCCCGTTGCGGAGCACAGGCTCCGGACGTGCAGGCTCAGCAGCTATGGCTCACGGGCCCAGCCGCTCTGTGGCATGTGGGATCTTCCTGGACCGGGGGACGAACCCATGTCCCCTGCATCGGCAGGCAGACTCTCAACCACTGCGCCACCAGGGAAGCCCACACGATCTTCATTGAGTCATGCGGGATCTTTCATTGCGGTGCACGGGCTTCTCTCTAGTTGTGGTATGCAGGTTTTCTCTCTCTAGTTGTGGCACGAAGGCTCCAGGGCACGTGGGCTCTGTAGTTTGGGGCATACAGGCTTTCTTGTTGAGATGCTCGAGTTCAGTAGTTGTGGCATGTGGGCTTAGTTGCCCCTCGGCAGGTGGGATCCTAGTTCCCTGACCAGGGATTGAACCCTGGTCCCCTGCATTGGAAGGCAGATTCTTTTTTTTTTTTTTGCGGTACGCGGGCCTCTCACTGTTGTGGCCTCTCCCGTTGCAGAGCACAGGCTCCGGATGCGCAGGCTCAGTGGCCATGGCTCACAGGCCCAGCCGCTCCGCAGCATGTGGGATCCTCCCGGACCAGGTCACGAACCCGTGTCCCCTGCATTGGCAGGCGGACTCTCAACCACTGTGCCACCAGGGAAGCCCAGAAGGCAGATTCTTTACCACTAGATCGCCAGGGAAGTCCCCACTGAGGTTTTTAAAGTGCTATTGTGGGGAATTCCCTGGCAGCCCAGTGGTTAAGACTCTGCGCTCCCAAGCGCAGGGGGCACGGGTTTGATCCATGGTCGGGGAACTAAGATCTCGCATGCCACATGGTGTGGCCAAAAATCAAATCAAAAGAAAACAAAAATGCTATTGTAAATTTTTTAAATTTAATTTTCCAATTAATTGTCAGTTGTATATAAAATGCAGCTTTTGTTTTGTTTTGTTTTTTTACCTTGTACCCATTAAAGCATGTTCATTAGGAGAGTTATATAGTACTGTTTATATTTTAGAAATGATGAATCTAAACTCTGGGTAGAGATGGATTGGAAAAGGATTAAGAGTGAAAGTAGAGAAACTAATTTGCAGTTTTTTAGTATTCTAGGAAAAGATATGGTAGTGACTTGGATTAGAAGTTAGTAGTGGAGCTAGAAAGAAGGGGATGAACTAGAAATTTATTTGGGAGGTTTAACAGTCATACTCAGAGCAGGAAATAGATGACACACTCAGAATAGGGATAATTTAATGAGAGTTTAATTAAGGGACTCCTTCCAAAGATAAGGGAGAGGTATGGAAAACCACAATAATATACTACTCAATGTCCAGGAACAGTAGCTATTGCCACCTCTAGGCCCAAAGGACCTCTCAGAAGGAATATCTTAGTTCATCTGGGCCGCTATAGCTAAAATACTGTAGACTGGGTGACTTATAAACAACATAAATTTATTTCTCACTGTTCTGGAAGCTAGGAAGTCCAAGATCAAGGTGCTGGGGGATTTGGTGTCTGGTGAGAGCCCAATTCCTGGTTCATATACATCTTTTTACTGTGTTCTCACATGGCAGAAAGGACAAGGGAACTCTCTGGGGTCTCTATGATAGGGGCACTAATTCCATTCAGTGAGGGCTTCACCCTCGTGACCTAATGACTTCCTGAGGTTCCTCCCTCCAGACATCATCAAATTAGAGGTTAGATTTCAACATAAGAATTTTGGGGGGACTTTCCTGGTGGTGCAGTGGTTAAGACTCCACGACCCAATGCAGGAGGCCTGGGTTCAATTCCTGGTCAGGGAACTAGATCCCACATGCTGCAACTAAGAGCCTGCATGCCACAAGTGAAGGTCCCACTGGCCTCAACTGAAGATCTCACATGCGGAACTAAAGATCCCGCATGCTGTAATGAAGATCTTGCAGGCGGCAGTGGAGGTCCCGTGTGCCATAAGTAAGACCTGGTGCAGCCAAATAAATAAATAAATATTTAAAAAAAAAACTTCAGAAGAATGCAAACTTTATTCAGTAGCAGGAGAGAGGACTGATTTTAGAGGAGTGATGAGGGAGACATAGCCAGCCCAGGGTACTTTAAAAGAGAAAGAGCTGGGGAAATTATCTGTAGTGATTCCACACAAGTCACCTCAGAGTAGAGGTAGAGAAGATTAAGGAGTGGGTCTGGGTGTGAGGTAGGTAGCAAATGGAAGATGTCTGGCACAAGTAGAACCAACAGGATTTGCTAATTTATTGGATGTCTGTCTTGTGTGGGATGTTGATTAAGGGTAAGGAAATGTCAGTAAAGATTAAGCGGCTGAATAGATGTGATGCTGTTTACTGAGTAGGGAAAGACCGGGGAAGTTCAGTTTCATACATGGTGAGTTTGAAGTATTTGTGACACAGTTAAGTAGATATGTCAAGGAGACAACTGGTTATCTAACACTGTGGCTTACAGAGAGATCTGACCTGGAGGTAGTAATCTAGAATTCATTGGATTTATAGATAATATTTAGAATCATGTAATTAGTAGTTAGATATTATAGAGGCAGAGTCGTTAGTCATTAGTGGTCTCAGTGGGAAATCGACCTGTAAAACATGCTACTGATTTATAAAACAAAAACCAGTAACAGAATACTGTAGTATAATTCTATTTATATAAAGTTCAAAAACATGCAGAACTAAACAGTATTCAGGATAATGATTACCTCTGGGTGAAGGGATGAGAAATAGCATCAGGGAAGGGTGTATAAGGAACTTCAAAAATTTGGTATATTCTATTTAAGCTGTGTGGTGAATACAAGAATGTTTTAAAAATATTTATATGTATATATATTTTTTACTGTGTTCGAGTTATTTTTATTATTTATTTATTTATCTATCTATCTATTTATTTATTTATTTGCGGTACGTGGGCCTCTCACTGTTGTGGCCTCTCCCGTTGCGGAGACAGGCTCCGGACGCGCAGGCTCAGCGGCCATGGCTCATGGGCCCAGCCGCTCCGCGGCATGTGGGATCTTCCCGGCCCGGGCACGAACCTGTGTCCCCTGCATCGGCAGGCGGACTCTCAACCACTGCGCCACCAGGGAGGCCCCCTATTTATTTATCTTTAACATCTTTATTGCAGTATAATTGCTTTACAATGGTGTGTTAATTTCTGCTCTATAACAAAGTGAATCAGCTATACATATATCCCCATATCTAAAAATATTTATATTGTTTTATATTTTATTATATTATTTAAATATTTTACATATGTTCTAAACATCTTTTATATGGATTTAATCTTTACTGTATTTAAAAAATATTTATTTGTTTTTGCTGGGTCTTTAGTTGCAGCACATGGGCTCCTTAGTTGTGGCATGTGAACTCTTAGTTGCAGCATGCATGTGGGATCTAGTTCCCTGACAGGGATTGAACCCCGGCCTCCTGCATTGGGAGCACGGAGTCTTAACCACTGCACCACCAGGGAAGTCCCCTTTACTGTATTTTGAAAATGAGGCTGCCATGTCCAATAATATGGCAAATAATGTCATAAAGTCTTAAAAGGAAATATTCTGGATAAAATATAACAAACACTTTCAAATGCAAAGTAAGGAAAATCCCCAGCATCCCCACCCAATTCAAAGAAGCTGGAAATCACCACTGTAAGCAGGCCCTAAAATAATCAAAGATTAGAGGCTAGACATTTGCCAAAAGCCGGCGGGAAGTTTGAATGGAGACTGTGAACTGTAATATATACATTTATATGTGTATATGTAAACATGGGTTAACAAAGGCTGGTCATACTTCAGTGAAATGGTAGGTCTAAAACAATCTGCTTATGGGAAAGGGAAACAGGGAAGCTTGTCAGTTTTGGCTTGGATTTTGAGTGAGAAAAATATGTCCTAAAAATTTGCTATCACAGGTCTGTCCTCATACAGACTAAGGGTTTTAACTGACATTTCTAGCTTGGTTCAGGAAATGTGTAGCTGAGAAATTATCAAAATGGCCCCTGGTGATGCCCCTAAGTAAGTAGCATTTAGCATAATCTCTCTGATGTGACATATCTTCTTCCCAGGCTTCACAGGAGTCTACAGTAAACTCTCACTAAAGATTAGCTCATGGACTTCCCTGACAGTCCAATGGTTAAGACTCTGCGCTCCCAATGCAGGGGGCACGGGTTCTATCCCTGGTCAGGGAACTAAGATCCTGTATGCCGTGCTGTGTGACCTTAACAAAAAAAAAAATTAGCTCACAATCTTAAATTATAAAACATGAACCTCTATGATTAAGAGTCAACAGAGGGACTTCCCTGGTGGTCCAGTGGTTAAGACTTCGCCTTCCAATGCAGGGGGTGCAGGTTCAGTCCCTGGTCAGGGAGCTAAGATCCCACATGCCTCACAGCCAAAAAACCAAAACGTAAAGCAGAAGCAATATTGTAACAGGCTTAATAAAGACTTTAAAAATGGTCCACATTGGGCTTCCCTGGTGGCGCAGTGGTTGAGAGTCCGCCTGCCAATGCAGGCGACATGGGTTCGTGCCCCAGTCTGGGAAGATCCCACATGACAAGGAGCGGCTGCGCCCGTGAGCCATGGCCGCTGAGCCTGCGTGTCCGGAGCCTGTGCGCCGCAATGGGAGAGGCCACAACAGTGAGAGGCCCGCGTACCGCAAAAAAAAAAAAAAAAAATGGTCCACATTAAAAAAAAATCAACAGAATCAATAACTAACAGAATTAGATTCCCAGAGACTTCAGAAAATGGTATTACTGAAACAGTATAAAATAAGTGTATTTAAAATTTATTAAAGAAATAAAAGATGAAATAAGAATGAAAAAAGAACAATATACAATTCAACAATGAAGAACTAAATGCCACAGAATAAAGAAATAGTAACCTGGAAGATAGATCTAGAGAAATTACCCACAGGAAGCAGAATTTCCATTTTCACATGGGCATACGAACCAATTCTGGGTATGAGACCCAAGTAAAAGTCCACTGAGACTGTTTCAGGGAACTTTTTTGCTTCGTTGGCTCCTTTCTGACATGAATTCTGAAATGGCGAGGATTTGGAGCAGTTGAAACTCTCATATGTTCTTTTGGGAATGCAAAATAGTACAGTCACATTCTAAGAACGGGTTAGCACTTTGTTATGTAAAGTTAAATACATGCTTAACATGTAGGAAGTGTGGAATTCCAGGGACCCAGGAATCCCATTTTTAGGTAACTACCCAAGAAAAATGAAAACTATGTTCCCACAAAACTTTGTGAATAGTTATAGCAGCTTTATTCAAAATTGTCGAGAACTTCAAGTAATCCAGATGCCCTTCAGTTGGTGAATAAAGAAATTGTGGTATATTCATTGCAGTGGAATGCTTCTCAGCAATAAAAAGGAACAAATTACAAAAACATGCAGCAACACAGATGAATCTTTGTTAAATGCATTATGCAAAATGAAAGATGTCAGATTCAAAAGGCCCAGTTACATAGTGATTCTATTTATATGACATTTTGGAGAAGGCAGAACCCTGGGGACAGAACGAAGATAAGTGGTTGCTTGGGGTTGGTGGGAGGGATTGTCTGCAAAGGGACACTAGAGAATTTTTGGGTCATGGAATTGTTCTATATCTTTATTATGGTGGTAGTACACGACTGTATGCATCAGTCAAAACTCGTTGAACTAACTACACCAAAAAGTAATTTTTTTGCTATATGTAAATTATACCGCAGTTAAAAGAAAAACAAAAATGAATAACAGGATAGTGATTACAGCGTGCAGAGTAAACTTACTGAAGAAATATGGTTGAAGAGGATGTGGGGGTCAACAGAAGGCAAATAATAGAGCATAAATTGTATGTTAAGAGTGATTCAGGGGCTTCCCTGGTGGCGCAGTGGTTAAGAATCTGCCTGCCAATGCAGGGGACACAGGTTCGAGCCCTGGTCTGGGAAGATCCCACGTGCTGCAGAGAAACTAAGCCCGTGCGCCACAACTACTGAGCCTGCACTCTAGACCCCACGAGCCACAACTATGTGCCACAACTGCTGAAGCCCGTGTGCCACAACTACTGAGACCCGTGTGCCTAGAGCCTGTGCTCTGCAACAAGAGAAACCACCGCAATGAGAAGCCCGCACACTGCAACGAAGAGAAACCCCCACTCACCGCAACTAGAGAAAGCCCACCACAGCAATGAAGACCCAACATAGCCAAAAATAAATAAATAATATATTGTGGCGGGGGGGAAAGGGTGTTCCATTTGATGGGAATTCCCTGGTGGTCCAGAGGTTAGGACTTGGTACTTTCACTGCCTGGACTCAGGTTCAGTCCCTGCTCAGGGAACTAAGGTCCCACAAGCTGTGTGGCCTGGCCAAAAAAAAAAAGAATGATCCGTTTGAGAAGGAGAGTTTGAAGAGGTGCGTGAATGAAGAAATAACAAGGAGGGGCCAAGGCAGGAGGGATGGAATCCAGCCAGCGCACGTGGAAGTGTTGGTCTTTGCAAGGAGGTACATGTTTTCCGTATAAGAGGAGACCAAGGAAAAGATGCATGCAGTTCCGAACTAAATTTGATGGTGAGGTGGCTTCGTTTTTCTCACTGAAGTGAGTGAGATTCTGTTACCAGCATGAAATGGGTTTGAGGAACAAGTAGAAGGCATGAAATAATTCTTGCCTGATGGTGAGAAAGTGCCCTATCTAAAGAGACCCTGAAGGATTTCCAGCTACTGAGGGCTCATTTGAAGTTAATGTTTATGAATTTTCCATGACATACTATGTTGTATGACTCTTCCCCTCTTCTTCTTTTTAAAAAAATATTTATTTATTTATTTTTGGCCGTGTTGAGTCTTAGTTGTGGCATGCAGGGTCTTCATTGAGACATGTGGGATCTTTCATTGTGGTGCACAGGCTTCTATCTAGTTGTGGCCTGCACGTTCCAGGGTGTGTGGGCTCTGTAGTTTGGGGCACGTGAGCTCTGTAGTTTGGGATACGTGGGCTCTAGTTGAGGTGCGCCAGCTCAGTAGTTGTGGCGCATGGGCTTAATTGCCCCGTGGCATGTGGAATCTTAGTTCCCCAACCAGGGATCGAACCCAGGTCTCCTGCACTGTAAGGTGGATTCTTTACCACTGGACCACCAGGGAAGTCCCCTCTTCCCCTCTTCACAGATGATTAGCTGCTGGGTGTTGCCATAAAAAAGGTGAATAGTGAAGTTCTTCCAGGAGAATGTCTTAGAGTGTAATGGAGGAGAGGGAACAATGAGTTGAGGATATTTGTAAAGGAGTAATTTATACTTCGGACTGTAGAGGGAATTTAACCAGTTAAAAGTGAGGTGGAGGTCAGTGAATGTATTGCATGTTGAAACCTTTGACAAAAATGCAATCTCTGGCTAATCACTCTCTCTTCATGTCTGAGTGCTATACCTTTCAAATATATATTTAAAAAAAATTATTTATTTATTTATTTGGCTGCACCGGGTTGTGGTTGCGGCATGTGGGATCTGTAGTTGCAACATGCGAACTCTTAGTTGAGGCATGTGGGATCTAGTTCCCTGACCAGGGATCGAACCCAGGGCCCCTGCATTGGGAGCATGGAGTCCCTAGCCACTGGACCACCAGGAAGTCCCTCAAATATTTGTAGAATGAACAAATGCTAGTCTCTTAGAGAAGGTGTCTTACATCTGTTAGTTCTAATTCTTCTACAACCTCCTGGGTATAGCAACCTTTTACAGTGTGAACACTTATGAGGGTGGGAATAGGCAGGCCTTCTTATCCTCTGGCATGTAGTAATCATTTAATAAATATTTGTTGAATGAATGACCATGTGATTTCTGCTTGATTAGTCCCTTATGTTGTATGAAATTGTCAGATTTATTGGATGTATTCCACACTAAACTGTTAGCTCCAAAAGGATTAGAACTATATCTTACTCATCCCTGTATTTTCAGTGGCTGGCACAGAACAGGAGATAAGTGAAGGGTTGAGAGAACTTAATTTTTTTTAAAGATACAACAGAAACTACAACAGATAGAAGTCTTCCATTCAGTTAATAGTTGGAATAAGGTAGTTTCATTACATATAAATCATTAGAGTGAGGAAAATGTATCTTTTTTTTTTTTTTTTTGGAAAATGTATCTTAAGATATCCTCATTAAGTAGTTTGATGTATGGCATGACCACTTTTAGGTTGTATTTTTATAGATGTGTTCTAACAAATTTCTTTGGGGATTTGTTTGCTAGGAGGAGGCGTCTCCCTACTCTTTGGTCAACATCTGCCTGAACGTCCTGGTTGCTAACCTGGAGAAATTGTGTTCTGAAAGATCTGATGGAACACTTTGTCTTCCGGAGCATTGGAGTTTCCCTCAGGAATTAGCTGATCAATTCGTTGGGGTCATGACTTGGCAAGGTAATGATAAGGCACCTTTATAGTGTACTTTTATAGCACTTTACTATTTGAAAAGCACTTTCACATATAATTCCTGTTTTGCTCCTCACAACAACCCGTGAGAAATATAGAAGTTATTCCCTTTTTATTTGTGTGGAGGTTGATTCTCCGAATCTTTCTGGGATCCCTTGATGCAAATTGTCTTGCATCTAGGCTTGCCCTGCTGTTGCTATAGTCTCATCTCCCATTCTTTTCTTTGTGAATATGAACCTTTAAATTTTTTTCCTTTACTTCCTATGGTAGTGGGGCTTTCAAAGAGCCATGTTTAATTTGCGATGTTACAGTTTTTTCTTAATGAAAAATTTTGGGGGGTAACACATTATTGAGATAAAATTCACGTACTGTATAATTCATCCATTTAAAGTATACAATTCAGTTTTTTTTATTTTTTTAGTATATTCACAGATTTGTGCAGCCATCATCACAGTCAATTTTCATCACCTTAAAAAAAATCTCCTTATCCATTCCACCCTAATTTTAAGCAGTCATAATCTACTTTCTACCTGTACGGATTTGCCTTTTCTGAACATTTAATATAAATGGAATCATTCAACATGTGGCCTCTTGTGTCTGGCTTCTTTCACTCAACATAGTATTGTCAAGGTTCATCCATGTTGTAACATCAATCACGACTGAATTTTTATGGCTGCATAATATTCCACTGTATTGATATACCCCTTTTTATTCATTTCTCAGTTGATGAACATTGGGTTGTTTTTACATTTTGGCTATTATAAATAATGCTACTATAAACATTAGTGTACACAATTGTGTGTGGGCATATGTTTTTATTACTTTTGGGTGTATACCCAGGAGTGGAATTGCTGGATTAGTTGCTGGATAAAATGGAAATGCTGGGTTTGGGTGTATACCCAGGAGTGGAATTGCTGTGTTTAACTTTCTGAGGAACTTCCAAACTCTTTTCCAAAGCGGCTGCACCGTTTTATGTTCCCACCAGCAGTGTTACAAGAGTTCAGATTTCTCCACATCCTCACCAAAACTTGTTATCTGACTTTTTGATAGCCATCCTGGTGGATGTGAAGTGGCATCTATTGTGATTTTGATTTGCATTTCCCTAGTGACTAATTATATTGACGATTTTTTCATGTCCTTGATGGCCGTTTGTTTATTCTCTTTGGAGAAGGCTCTATTCAGATTTTTTGCCTATTTCTTATTAGGTTATTTGTCTTTTATTATTGAGTTGTAAGATATGTCCCTCATCAAACATGGTTTGCAGTTATTTTCTCCCATTCTATAGATTGTCTTTTCGCTTTGTTGATAGTGTCCTTTTACTCACAAAACTTTTTAATTTTGATGAAGTCCAATTTATCTTTTGTTGCTTATGCTTTTGGTATCATATCTAAGAATCTGTTGCCAAAGCCATTGCGAAGTCCTAAAGATTTTACACCTATATTTTCTTTTAAGAGTTTCATTGCTTTCACTCTTATGTTTAGTACTTTGGTCCATTTTGAAATAATTTTTGGCATGAGGTGTAAGGGTCCAGCTTCATTATTTTGCATGTGGCTATACAGTTGTCCCAGCACTATTTGTTAAAAAGGCTGTTCTTTTTTTGTGTTGAATACTCTTGGCATCCTTGTTGAAAATCAGTTGACCATTGATGTATGGGTTTATTTTTGTACTCTCAATTCTATTCCATTGATGGATGTGTCTATCCTTATGTCAGTACCAAGTAGCTTGATTACTGTTTGCTTTGTAGTGAGTTTTGAAATTGTTAAGTGTGAGTCTTCCAACTTTGTTCACCTTTTTCAGGATTGTTTTGGTTATTCTGGGTTCCTGATATTTCCATGTGAATTTGAGAATTGACTTGTCAATTTCTACAAACAGTCCAGCTGGGATTTGAATAGGAATTGCATCAAATATGTATTATCAATTTGGGGATTATTGCCATCCTAACAGCATTAAGTCTTCTGATCCATGAATATGATGTCTTTCTATTTATTTAGATCATCTTTAGTTATTTTCATCAATGTTTTACCATCTTAACAATCTGAAATCCTTAATACATGAGCATGGGAGAGCTTTCTATTTATTTAAAATAGATCTTTAATTTATTTCAACAATGTTTTCTAATTTATGGGTATAAGTTTACATCTTTGTTAAATTTATTTCTAAGTATTTTATTCTTGATGCAGTTACACAATTGCTTTCTTAATTTCATTTTTGGATTGTTCATTTTTAGTGTACAGAAATACAATTGATTTTTTAAAATTATTTAAAAAATTTTTATTAGGCTGTGCTGTGCGGCATGTAGGATCTTAGTTCCCCATCCAGGGATCAAACCCGTGCCCCCTGCATTGAAAGCATGGAGTCTTAACCTCTGGACCACCAGGGAAGTCCCTACAATTGATTTTTTTATGTTAATCATATACCCTGGAAACTTGCTGAATTGATTTATGTGTTCTAATAGTTTAAAGGATTTCTTAGAATTTTCTGTATACAAGATCATGTCATCTGCAAATGGAAATGGTTTTACTTCTTCCTTTCCAATTTGGATGCCTTTTATTTGATTTTCTTGTCCAACTTTCCTGACTAGAACCTCCAATACAAAGTTGGAGTATTGAAACATTCACCCTTTTCTTTTCCTGATCTTAGGGGGAAAGCATCTAGTCCTTTACCATTAAGAGTGATTTTAGCTTTGGGTTTTTTGTAATTGCCCTTAACAGGCTGAGGAGGTTCCCTTCTATTTTAGTTTGTTGAATGTATTCATCAGGAAGAGGGTGTTGGCTTTTTCTGCATTTGTTGAAATGTTCACGTGGGTTTTGTTTTTTATTCTTTTAATGTGGTGTATTACATTCATTTGCTTTTGGATGTTAATCCATGCTTTTCTAGGATAAATCCCACTTGGTCACATTGTATAAATCTTTTTGTTTATTACTAGATTCAGTTTGCTGGTAATTTGATGAAGATTTTTGCATCCATAATTTAAAAGGATTTTGGTCTGTGATATTCTGTTCTTGTGATGTCTTTATATGGATTTTTGGCATCAGGATAAAACTGGCCTCAATGAATTGGGAGGTGTTCTCTTTTTTTTTTTAGAGGAGTTTGTGAAGAATTGGTATGTATTCTTCTTTAAATGTTTGGTAGAATTCAACAGTGAAGCCCTCTTGGCCTCTTAATGTGGATAGTTTTTTGATGATGAATTCAATCTATTTACTTGTTATAGGTCTATTCATATTGTCTGTTTCTTCTTCAGTAGCTTTGGTAGTTTGTGTTATTCTGTGAACTAATCCATTTCATTTAAATTATCTGATTTATCAGCATACAGTCTGTTCATGATATTTCTTTACAATTCATTTTATTTCTGCAAGGTCAGTAGTTCTGTCCCTTTCAATTCTCATTCTAGAAATTTGAGTTCTCTTTTTCTTGGTCAGTAGGGCTAAGTTTTGTCAATTTTGTTGATCTTTTCAAAAACCATCTTTTGATTTCATTGATTTTTTTTTTTTACTTTCTTTTCTGTCCTCCATTTCATTAATTCACATTATAATTTTTGTTATTTCCTTCCTCCTGCTCATTTTGTGTTTGGTTTGCTTTTCTTTTTCCTGTGTCTTAAGGTAGACATTTAGGTTATTGATTTGAGAGCTTCTTTTTTAAATATATGCAATTAGAGCTATAAATTTCCTTCAAGCACTGCTTTAGCTGCATTCTGTAAGTTTTTGTATGTTGTGTTTATTTTTCATTCATCTCAAATTATTTTCTGATTTTTCCCTTTTGATTTCTTCTTTGACCCACTGGGTTTTAAGGAATATATTGTTTAATTTCCAAATACTTTTGAATTTCCAGATTTCTTTGTTATTGATTTTTAAATTCATTTAACTGTACTTTGAGAACATACTTTGTTTTATTTCAGTTTTAAAAAATTTATTGAGGGCTTCCTTGGTGGCACAGTGGTTGAGAGTCCGCCGCAGGGGACACGGGTTCATGCCCTGGTCTGGGAGGATCCCACATGCTGCGGAGCAGCTGGGCCCGTGAGCCATGGCCGCTGAGCCTGCGCGTCTGGAGCCTGTGCTCTGCAACGGGAGGGGCCACAACAGTTGATTTTGCCCGCGTACCACAAAAAAAATAAAAAAAATAAAAAAATAAAATAAAATTTATTGAGATTTGTTTTTTGGCCCAATATATGCTCTATTTTGGAGAATGTTCCAAGTGCATTTGAGAAGAATATATATTCTGCCATTATTGGGTGAGTTGTTCTGTAGATTTCTGTTAGATCTAGTTGGTTTATAATTGTTTTAATCTTCTATTTCACTGTCAATCTTTTGTAGTTTTTCTGTATAGAAAATAGTTTTTTAATCCTTTTTGTTGTTCATGCTAAATAGGATATACATGTACTTTTAAAATACATTGTTGGGACTTCCCTGGTGGCACGGTGGTTAAGAATCTGTCTGCCAATGCAGGGGACACGGGTTCGAGCCCTGGTCTGGGAAGATCCCACATGCCACGGAACAGCTAAGCCTGTGCGCTACAACTACTGAGCCTGTGCTCTAGAGCCCATGAGCCACAACTACTTAGCCTTCTTGCCACAACTAATGAAGCCTGCGTGCCTAGAGCCTGTGCTCTGCAACAAGAGAAGCCACTGCAATGAGAAGCCCGCATACTGCAACGAAGAGCAGCCTCTGCTCGCTGCAACTAGAGAAATCCCGTGTGCAGCAACGAAGACCCAATGCAGCCCCCCCCACCCCAAGAAAAAAATACATTGTTGAATTTGATTTGCTAATATTTTGTTGAGGTTTTTTTGTTGTTGAGGATTTTTGCATCTGTGTTCATGAGAGATATTGGTCTACAGTTTTCTTTCATAGTAGCTCTGTGGTTTGTTTTTTATTTTTATTTTATTTTTTATTTATTTGGTTGCACCAGGTCTTAGTTGCAGCAGGCAGGCTCCTTAGTTGCAGCATGCAGGCTCCTTAGTTGTGGCTTGCAAACTCTTAGTTGCAGCATGCATGTGGGATCTAGTCCCCTGACCAGGGATTGAACCTGGGCCCCCTGCATTGGGAGTGTGGAGTCTTATCCACTGTTCCACCAGGAAAGTCCCAGGTGCTCTGTGGTTCTGGTGTTAGGGTAATGCTGGCCTCAAAGAATGAGTTAGGAGGTATCCACTGTGCTACTAATGCTCTGAAAGAAATTGTAGAGAACTGGTACAATTTCTTCCTTAAATGTCTGGTAGAATTCACCGGTGAACCTATCCAGGTGCTTTTTGTTTTGGAAGGTTATTAATTATTGATTCAATTTCTTTAATAGATACAGATCCATTCACATTGTCTATTTCTTTTTGTGTGAGTTTTGGTAGATTGTGCCTTTCAAGGATTTGGTCCATTTAATTTAGGTTATCAAACTTGTGGGCATAGAGCTGTTCATAGTATTCCTTTCATATCCTTCTTTTAAAAAATTAATAAATTTATTTATTTTTGGCTGCATTGGGTCTTCGTTGTGGTGCACGGGCTTCTCATTGCAGTGGTGTCTCTTGCTGCGGAGCATGGGCTCCAAGCGTGCAGGCTTCAATAGCTGTGGCATGCGGGCTCAGTAGTTTTGGCTCATGGGCTCTAGAGTGCAAGCTCAGTAGTTGTGGCGCATGGGCTCAGTAGTTGAGGCACGCGGGCCCTAGAGTGCAGGCTTAGTAGTTGTGGTGCACAGGCTTAGCTGCTCCGCGGCATGTGGGATCTTCCCAGGCCAGGGCTCAAACCCATGTCCCCTGCATTGGCAGGCGGCTTTTCAACCACTGCACCACCAGGGAAGCCCATCATATCCTCTTTTTTGTGGTACGCAGGCCTCTCACTGTTGTGGCCTCTCCCCTTGCGGAGTACAGGCTCCGGACGCACAGGCTCAGCGGCCATGGCTCACGGGCCCAGCCGCTCCGCAGCATGTGGGATCTTCCTGGACCAGGGCACGAACCCGTGTCCCCTGCATCAGCAGGTGGACTCTCAACCACTGCACCACCAGGGAAGCCCCATCATATCCTTTTAATGTCCATGAGATCTGTAGTGATGTCCTTTCTCTCATTTCTGATATTAGTAATTTGTCTCTTTTAGTCTGGCTAGAGTCTTACTGATTTTATTGGTCTTGTCAAAGAACCAGCTTATGGTTTTATTGATTTTCCTTTATTGATCTGAGGTAATGTTGGTTTGTAACATTATTAGTTTTACATGTACAGAATATATTTCTCCTTCTGTATAGAAATACGGTGTACCCACCACCAAAAATTTAGTTTCCTCTGTCACCATACAGTTGATCCCCTTTACCTGTTTTGCCCTCCCCTCCACTTCTTCCTGTCTGATAAACACTACTCTGTTTTTTCTATCTACATGTTTCTGTTTGGTTTAGTTTTTCATATTTTGTTTGTTTATATTCCACATAAGAGTGAAATTATATAGTATTTGTCTTTCTCTGACTAATTTCACTGAGCATAATACCGTCAAGGTCCATCCATGTTGTCAGAAATGCTAAGATTTCATTTTTTTTAATGGCTGAGTAGTATTCTATTGTACATATTCCGCATCTTCTTTATCCATTCATCTGTTGATGGGCACTTAGATTGTTTCCATGTCTTTGTTATTGTAAACAATGCTGCAGTGACCATAGGGGTGCATGTATCTTTTTGAATTAATGTTTTTTTTATTCTTTGGATAACTACCCAGAAGTGGGATAGCTAGATTATATGGCAGTTCTATTTGTAATTTTGTGGGACTCTCCATACTATTTTCCATAGTGACTGCACCAATCTACATTCCCACTAACAGTATATGAGGGTTCCCACGTCCTTGCCAGTACTTACTTCTTTCCATTTTGATAATAGGGTTTTTTTGGTACATTATTCATCCTCTTTATTTTTTTAATTTTCAAATTTGTATATAATTTTTAAAGGTTATAGTCCATTTACAGTTATTACAGAATATTGGCTATATTTACTGTGTTGTACAGTACATCTTTGCAGCCTTTCTTACACCAGTAGTTTGTACTTCCCAGTCCCCTACCTCTATTATTGCCCACATACACACACTGGTAATCACTAGTTTCTTCTCTATATCTGTGTGTCGTCTTCTTTTCTGTTATATTCACTAGTTTGTTGTATTTTTTTTAAGTTCCACATATAAGTGTGATATCATACAGTATTTGTCTTTCTTTGTCTGACTTATTTCACTTAGCATCATGCTTTCTGAATCCATCCATGTTGCTGCAAATGGGCAAATTTTGTTCTCTTTTATGGCTGAGTATTATTCCATTTTATATAAATATAAATATATAAAATATATAAATATAAAAATTATATATAAAAATGTAATATAAATGTAAATGTTATACACACACACACACACACACACACACACATACACACACACCTTTATCCATTCATCTTTATGTATGTTCCTGTTGCCATTTTCTTAATTATTTTGGGTTTGTTTTTGTAGGTCTTTTTCTCTTGTGTTTCCCACCTAGAGAAGTTCATTTAACATTTGTTGTAAGGCTGGTATCCATTCATCTGTTGATGGACACTTTGGTTGCTTCCATGTCTTTTTTTTTTTTTTAATTTAATTTATTTATTTTTGGCTGTGTTGGGTGTTCGTTGCTGCGCGCAGGCTTTCTCTGGTTGCATAGAGCAGGAGCTACTCTTTGTTGCAGTGCATGGGCTTCCCATTGTGGTGGCTTCTCGTTGTGGAGCACAGGCTCTAGGTGCGTGGGCTTCAGTAGTTGTGGCTCGTGGTCTCTAGAGTGAAGACTCAGTCGTTGTGCTGCATGGGCTTAGTTGCTCCACAGCATGTGAGATCTTCCTGGACCAGGGCTCGAACCCATGTCCCCTGCATTGGCAGGCGGATTCTTCACCACTGCACCACCAGGGAAGCCCTGCTTCTGTATCTTGGTAGTTGTAAATAGTGCTGCTATGAACATTGGGATGTATGTATCTTTTCAGATTAGTGTTGTCATTTTTTCTTCGGATATATACCCAGGAGTGGAATTGCTGGTCATATGGTAGTTCAATTTTTTTGAGAAACCTCCATGATGTTTTCCACAGTAGCTGTACCAATTTACATTCCCACCCAACAGCTTATGAGGGTTCCCTTTTCTTCACATTCTTGCCAACATTTGTTATTTGTGTTCTTTTTGATGATAGCCGTTCTGATAGGTATGAGGTGACATCTCATTGTGGTTTTGATTTGCATTTCCCTGGTGATTAGGGATGTTGAGCATCTTTTCATATGCCTGTTGGGCATATGCATGTCTTTGGAGAAATGTCTTTTCAGGTCTTTGCCCATTTTTAAATCGAGTTTGTTTTTTTGATATTGAGTTATATGAGCTGTTTATATGTGCATTGTGGATGGATGTTTTATTGGTTGTAGATTGAAGGGGAGAGACCACGGTAGTGTTTCACTCTGCCATGTTGCTGATGTTACTCCCTCTGCTCTAATTCTTATTTCTTTTTTTCTGCTTACTTTGAATTTAATTTGCTCTTCTTTTTCTAGTTTCCTCAAATGGGAACTTAGATTATTGATTTTAGATCTTTCTTTTCTAATATATACATTCAGGGCTATAACTTTCCCTCTAAGCACTGCCTTTGCTGCATCCCATAGATTTTGATAAGTTGTGTTTTCATTTTCATTTAATTCAAAATATTTTTCAGTTTCTCTTCACATTTTTTCTTTGACTCATGTTATTTAGAAGTGTGTTGTTTAATCTCCATGTATTTTGGGATTTTCCAGTTATTTTCTTTTTTTTTTAAAGAAACTGGTCATTTGTTTTGTAAAGTGTCCTACAATCTGGACTTTACCATTGTTTGACTGCAATGATTTGACATGTTTCTCTAATCCTTGTAATTCCTATAAATTGGAAATTAGAGGTAGAGGCTTGATCAGATTCAGGTTTGATGTTTGGTAGTGCCCTGTCCTTCTTAAGGGTGTTAATAAAGTCTGATTGCCTGGTTGTTTTTCACTTTTGGTGGCCATAGATGATTGTTACCTTCCTAGATTTATTAAATCATCAGGGGTTCTTGTATGTATGACAATGTTTATTACTCTCAACTTCCCTGGCTTAGAGAACTTTGTTTTTTAATTTTATCCTTGGTTACTATTCCACAATTTTGTTTGTATGCCTCTGTTTCTCCGTATATACGTTAAATGTTTTATGTTCCTCAAGTGTCTGTCTTGGGTACCCTTCTCACTTTGTACACTACCTGGGTAATTTTGTTTGGTTTAGCTACGACTTCTACTTGAATTTCCCAGAGTTTCCAGTGCAGGTCTTTATTCTAAGCTCCAGAACCACATATCCAGGATACCTCTTACATATCTTATAACTCTTCTCTGGGCTGCTGAATCATCATATTCTTTTGGTTTTCTTCTACCTCAGTGGCTGCTGCTTATCTGCCTGCTCATCTAGCTTCCCTTGAAGGGTAGTACAGAAAGGGTAAGAGTTCTGGCTTTGGTGCCAGACTATTTGGGTTTGCCACCATTTCCATGGGCCAGTTACTTAAGTTCCTTATGCCTCATCTCATCTGTAAAGTATGACTAATAATAATACATACTTCATTGGGTTTTATGAGGATTCAGGGAGTTAGTATATCTAAAATGTTCAGAACATTCAAAAACGGTTAGTTATTATCATGGCTATTATTCCTCATTCTGCTATTTGATCTTAAATGTAGATGCTTTTTGGTACTTGATCCTTGTTCCTTTTCGTCTTACATTCTCATGTCATCCATTCCCATGGTTTTAAATACTGTCTCTATGCTGTTTAATTCCAAATGTTTATGCTTCAGTCTTTTAGATTTAAAATATGTAGAACTGAGAAGACCTTGGCTGATCTTATGGGAAGTCCTGAAGGTGGAATAACTACTCAGATCTGTGTTGCATTAGGGCGTGAGGGCTGGATCTTTATACCTCCCAACACAGTCTTGGGATATGGGTTTCCATGGGAAAGTGGTATGACCATGGGTGAAGCAGTTCTTTTCAGCTGATGCAGTCCCCATAGATGAGGGCTGTCAGTTGGTGGCATTCCCAGCAGCTCAAATAGTAAGTCCTTTATCTCTAAATGTGATCTGGTGTCACATCACAGCATCTGCTACACTGCCATTTCCTCCCATCTCAAAATCTTCCTAGTTGTTCAGTGACTTAGGAGTCATTTTTCATTCCTCCTCCCTCTACCCTTGATTCTGTTGACACATTTTCTGTCTTCAAAATACCTATCTCAAACGTTCTTTTCCTCCTAGCCCCTGTCATTGACACCTTTCTCTTGCTTCTCCCCTGGTCTCCCAAATGGTTTCCTTACCTCCAATTCTGCCCCTCGCCAAGCTCTGCCACACGGCAGAGAGCAGTCCTCTTATGCCTTAATCAGATCTGTCTACACCTCTGCCACTCTTTAAAGGCTTCTCCTTGTACTTAGGAGAAATGCCAATTATTTACCCTGGCCTGTAAGGTCTGACTCTTGCCTCTGTCTCTAACCTGTCAGATGCTGGTATCCCCTTCACCAACTATGCTTCAGCCACACTGCTTTTCTCTCATTTCACAGAAAAAGCCAAGCTCTTTCCTATATCAGGTCTTTAGCTCCTCGTGTCTGGAATGACAGCTGCCTTTGCTTTTCATATCCTTTTGGCCTCAGCTTAAATGTTGCCTCCTCATACCTCACCGAGAGACAGAAGATTCTTGTCCTCCTCCTCCTTTTCCCCACCCCTATATTATATTCTTGTCTTGTTTGTTTCCTTTAGAACACTGACTACATTTTTAATGTTAGTAGTATTCTGCTTGTTTTATATTCTTTTGTATCTGTGTTCTCCTTCTAGGATGTAAATAAACCCCAAGATGGCAGGAGCCATGTCTGTCTCATTCACCATCCTCAGCATGTAGCATAGCACTTTGTATACCTTGAGCACTTGATATTTGTTGAATAAATGTAATAAGTTCCTTCTCAAAGCCTTGAATATTGGGGTTTCCTTTTTCCTATCTTAGTAGCACAGCCCAACTCAAACTGGGAACTTGTGAACCATCTTATACACCTTTTTCCTCAGTTCTTTCCCCTAGTCCGTTCAGCTACCATGTTCTGTCAGTTTAAACTTTCATTTCTCATCATTAAAATCATTAATAAACTCTTGCCCCATCTCACTCCCATCAAATACCATCCTAATTCTTGTTACATTATCACATAATTGGTCTTTCTAAAAAAAATAATGATGACCATTCATTTTTTTTTTTTTTGCTTAAAAATTTTGAGTTGTTCATTATTGTTTATAGGGTAAATGTCTGAGTTACCTACTTTGTTTACAGGCCCCATCTGCGTTTTACCTCCCTCTCCATTTTCATTTCCAGCCATGCTTCCCCTTGTACGCTATGGGCCAGTAGCACTGATCTACTTAGGGTCATTCTGAAAAATCTGTTGTTCTGTGCCTCCATGTCTTTGGCATGTTCTTCCACCCTTCACCTTCACCCTGGGAAACTGATATTCCATCTTAAAAACCTTCCCCGATGTTAACCTCATTTGTATTAATTCAGTACCTGGTATGAATCACCATTCGATGTAATACATTATTATAATAATTTATTTGCCTGACATGCTTCCTAGACTGAATTCTTTATGGTCACAGGTGTCTAATTACCTTGTGAGCCTATTACTTAACATGGGATCTCACACATAGAAGATGCTTAGTAAATCGTTTCTAAATGAAATCTAGTGTAACCCACTCATTTTACAGATGAGCAGAATGAGGCCTAGAGAGGTAAGTGACTTACCAAAGGCTGTGCACTAATTTGGTTAAAAGTAGTCATTAGTGCTGTTTTCATATTATATACCCTATACTTACCTACCTTTTTTATTTTGTTCTTTTTTTTCTGTGAACAAGGTTGCTGTGGTTAAAACTGTGGGATGTGGAGTCAAACTGGTTTTGATTCTTGATTCTGCCACACATTTTGACCTTGAGCAAGTTACTTAACCTCTTTAAGCTCGAGTTTCCTCGGCTATAAGATGGTAATAATCATAGTTCTGTCATGGTGTTATTGTAAAGAGTAAATGAGATGATTTGAGTAAAGGGTTTAGAACAGTGCTTGGCACAGAGTAAGCAGTAAATGTAGGTCATTATTGTTGTTATTATTAGCATCTGTCAAAGTTCTTTGGCCATAACACCTCCTGGAAAAGGCATGAGATTTAGTTGTTATTACAAGCTGGTTCTGGTTCTCTTATAGGCAAGCTGACTGATAGAACGGCAAGCATTTTCCGAGGCAACCAAATGAAACTGAAGCTGGTCAGTATTCAAAAAGCTAAAATATCTACAGCTGCATTCACACAAGCCTTCTGCCATCACAGACTCATTGAACTGGATGCTACTGCAGTACACACTGACCTCTCAATTCCAGACATCCTACGTGGACTCTGCAGCAATAGCTGGATCCAGCAAAACCTCCGCTGTCTCCTGTTGGACTCAGCAAGCATCCCTCGCAATTCAAGACTGTTGTTCTTTGGTCAGCTCACCGGTCTTCGCATCTTAAGTGTTTTCAGTGTTTGTTTTCATAGTGAAGACCTGGCTAATGTTTCTCAGTTACCCAGACTGGAAAGCTTGGATATCTCCAATACTCTGGTCACTGACATCTCTGCGCTCCTCACCTGTAAGGATCGACTCAGATCTCTCACAATGCACTATCTAAAATGCCTGACCATGACCAAACCACAGATTCTCGCAGTCATTAGAGAACTTAAATGTCTGCTTCACCTTGATATTTCTGATCACAGGCAACTCAAGTCAGATCTAGCTTTTCATTTGCTACAGCAGAAGGATATTCTGCCTAACATCGTGTCACTGGACATTTCTGGGGGCAGTTGCATCACTGACGAAGCTGTAGAACTGTTTATACAGCAGCGGCCTGCGATGCAATTTGTGGGACTCTTGGCTACGGATGCTGGTTATTCTGAATTCTTTGCTACGGCCCAAGACTTGAGGGTTTGTTCTTTACTGAAATAAGTTTGTTTCGTTTGTTCAAAACATTTTAAAGTTTTTGTTGTATATCAGAATCTGTACTAGGCATTAGGGTTACAAAGTCAGATTAAAAAATTCTTAAGGAGCTTAATTAAGAATTATTGCGTAGCTACTGTGTGGTAGGTTGTGAAAATATAACCTTAAACAAGATACAGTCCTAGCCTCCACGTCTTCGAGTCTGGTTTGATAATGATAAGCAGAACCATTTATACATTACCTCTTATGTGCCAGATGTCATGCACATTGTTTTTTATGGATGAGGAAATGGAAGCTCAGGGAAGTTAAGCTCCTTATCCACAGTCATAGAAGTATTAAATGATAGAGCTGAGACTTGTTTCCTGGTTTTTGTGACTCTAAAACTAGTGTTTTCACCTCTAGTAACAGCTAAATATAATGAATAAGGCAGGTGATCAATATGCCTAACACCATTTTTGGTGAAGGTATGACAAAAAGCAATTTTTAAAAGAGTCTTAAGAAAAAAGCATTGAACACTGCTGGAATATGTTTATAGCCTCTCATGGTGCTGTTTTTAAAGCAGCATATATTTAAATATTTATGTCCTAGAATATTTCTCTTTTAAAACAGTGGCTTTCTACCTCAGTTGTACATTATAAACACTTTGGAAGCTTTAAAATACACTGATGCTTGTGTCCCATTCCCCAGAGACTCTGATTTAATTGGTCTGGGACTTGTTCTGGGCATCAGGATTTTGAAAGCTTGCACGTAATTCTAGTGTGCAGCCAGGGTTCAGAACCAACACTTTAAAAGAACCCCTTAAAAAAAATAATTATACTTTATGTAATTTTTCCTAGGGTGAGAGAGAAAAGTGATTTACAGTCATTAGTTGTTTTCACAATTTTATTCTTTTGATTTGAAAATAGCAATTGTTGTATTTTAAAGTCCTTTTAATTTTCTGGCTTGTTAATGAAGGTGGAAGCCATCAGTTACATCATTAGGCTACAAATAGATAATTTGAACTTTCAAATTAAATGTGTATAGTAGGGATGTTTACCACGAATGAACACCTAGGCCAGTTTCAGATTAATGGCATTTAGTGTCACAATGATCAAAAGACCACAGTGATTAAAAAGAATAGATTTTAACACATCAACTCCTGATATATACAGTAATATTGGACAAGTGCTAGAATATTCTGTAGGCAGATTATGCATGTAGGTAAGATACTGTCAAAGTGGGTACACCAAAAGAAAATGAGAGGAGTTTTCTTTCAGTAAACTTTATCTGGTATACATGAAAGTTTAGTTTATTTTGAAAATTTTAAATTATGCCTTATATACAGTGTTGGATATTGTGGGGATGGAGAGGAGAGACCATAATCTTCCTAGTACCAAGAAACTCTAAAGATCTTAATCTAGACTTACATGGAGTGTAAGGTATGGTAAGTTTAAAAGGTCTGTTTCAGAAAATCTTATATTTAAGAGAAATATGTATTGCTCGAATCAGATGCAAAATATACTAAGTATTTTTGTTTGGGTTAATGAAAAGTTTGCTTAAATTAAAATGGATAAAATTAAGTGTTAGTGAAAACCTAACAGAACAAGTATGTGTTATTTCCTGCACCCAGTGTTAGAGTGGGCAACATGTACTTAAAATTGCTTTAAAATGGGTGGAAAGGGCACCCGCCATTAGTATTAAAAGCCATGTAACATTTTCATTTGCTAAGAAATCCTTGTTGATCCACTGGTGGGGCGTAGCAAGAATCCCTTTTGAGGACTGTTTTGTAATGACATCTGTAGGAAGCCCTGGAGAGAGAGGGTGATGCAACAGCTATCTGGTCTTCCGCTTAGCCTTACTATGGCTTATCCTTTGTTTCTCTTTCAGCTCTTACATCTGAATGATCACAAAACTTTAAAAAATTTTAGAATATATCCAGCGTTTAGATTCTTAATAATGTGTAGGTCGTTGGGCAGTTGATCTATGTCTAGTACTTGAAAAATTATTTTGAAATAATTTTTAACTTTGCAGGTCACTAACTTTAAACATTTTTCCAAATGTGTTTTTTCATATTTCATCTCTACATGCACGTGTACACACACGTGCACACACACGCACAGAGTTTTTTTCTTGAGGGTAGGTTGCATACATCATGCCCCTCTGCTCCTTAACATACTTGGGTTTGTATATCCTAGAGCAAGGATAGTCTCTTGGACTCTTCTGAGAGCAAGGATAGTCTCAAGGATGACCACAGTGCAGCTATCAAATTTCAGGAAATTTAGCATTGACGTAATACTTTTATATAATCTACTATATATATTATCCCAGTAATGCCCTTTATAAAATATTTTTCCTTTTAGTCCAGGATTATTTTTGCATTCAGTTGTCATATTTCTTTATAATTGAAACTAGAAGAGTTCCTTAGTCCTTCCTGTTCTTTGTTACATTGATATTTTTGAAGAATACAGACCAGCGTTGTTTCGTTGGCTTTTTTGAAGAATACTCCTCATTTTGGGTTAGTCTGATGCTTCCTCATAATTATATTCAGGTTCTCCCATCTCTGCCCGGAATACCACATAAGGGATGTTGTGTCCTTCTCAAGTATATTACAACATGAAGCACACAGTGCCCCTCATTAGTGAAGTTACTTTTCATCACTTGGTCAAAGTATTGTTCAGGTACTAGGTAAAATAGCCAGGTGCAGATAAAATATTATCTATATACTGTTGTATTGTTTCTACACTATGTAGGTAATACTATTCCTCTTGAAACTAATAAGCAATATATAAGATATTAGAAGACTATGCCAATATCCTGGTCCTCATCAAACTTTCTGATCTAGATTCAGCATCCATTGATGTTTCTTACCTGAACTAATCTTTACTGCAGTGGCTGCAAAGTGGTGATCTTCCAACTCCAGCTCTCCTTTCTACATTTAGCAAGTCTAACGTATCCTCAATGTGGACTCATTGATTCCTGATGTTTTCAATGATTTATAATTCATTACTCTTCTTAATTATTTTGATGCTCAATTTGTCACAGGTTGGCCAATGAGAGCTCCTCTGTGTCAGTTTTTACATGCCCCCATTTTTGTTGTTGTTATTATTTTGAGTACTTCTTTACTTTCTGGCAAACTAAGATGTTCTGGGCTTCTTACACTTCTCTGTTTTGGCCTTGGAATTAGACATTTCTCCCAGAAGCCCTGGTTCCTTTTAGGAGGAAACCAATAGCTGAGTACTAGATGTGTTTTTAAGCCCTCTCAGCAAACAGAGCCAAGAAATAGATGAAGTAAGTTTAAAAGTGGTACTTCCAAATGACCATCCTCACACTGTTCTTTGCCCTTCCACATTCTGTATTTGTATCTCTCTTTCCCACAGTGAGAACTTTGGCTCTCAAAAGCGTCAGTACGTTTGCTTAATCCTACAACACATATAAAATAGTTGCAGAGTTGCTACACCTATACTACCTGTTTTTTTCTTTTACATTATTTATTTATTTATTCGGTCGCACCGGGTCTTAGTTGCAGCAGGAGGGCTCCTTAGTTGCGGGTCTCCGGCTCCTTAGTTGTGGCATGCGAACTCTTAGTTGCGGCATGCATGTGGGATCTAGTTCCCTGGCCAGGGATTGAACCCGGGACCCCTGCATTGGAGCGCAGAGTCTTAAACACTGCGCCACCAGGTAAGTCCCACACCTATACTACTTTGAAACACAAACCTACTAAAAAAAGTTGAAGATATGTTTGCAGTTCTTTCTTTTACCTCTGGACTGAGAGTATAGTCAAAGTACTAAGCACATATATTTAGGTTTTTAAATTTCCTCTTCTTACACAATAGGTAGCATAGTATATGTAGTCTACACTTTGCTTTTTTTACTAAGCAGTATGTCTTGGAAATCACCCTGTGTCAGTTCATGTTCCCATTTTTTGGGAGGGGATGGTAAAATACATATAACATAAAATTTATCATTTTAATCTTTTTTAAGTGTATAGTTCAGTGGTTTTACATACATTCATAATTTTGTTCAGCCATCACCACCATTCATCTTCATAGCTCTTTTCATCTTGTAAGGCTGAAATTCTATACCCATTAAACACTAACTCCCATTACCCCTTCTCCCTGGACCCTGACAACTCCCATTCTACTTTTGTCCCTATGAATTTGACTATTCTAACTACCTCATGTAAGTGGAATCATACAGTACTTGTCTTTTTGTGACTGGCTCATTTCACTTTGCATAGCATCCTCAGGGTTGTGGCATACTGCCTTTTTCAGGTTGAATAACATCCATTATGTGTTTACCGCATTTTGCTTGTCTGTGTATCATTGATGAACACTTGGGTTGCTTCCATGTTTTGGCTGTGTTGGTAATTGTGAATAATGTTGTTATGAGCATGGGTATACAAATATCCCTTCGAGACCCTGCCTTTTTTTTTTTTTTTCTGTGCCACACAGCTTGAGGGATCTCAGTTCCAGGGATTGAACCTGGGCCACAGCAGTGAAAGCCCGGAATCCTAACCACTAGGCCACCAGGGAACTCCCAAGACCCTGCTTTTAATTCTTTTGGTATATATCCTGAAGTGGAATTGCTAGATCTTATGGTAATTCTATTAATTTTTTGAGGAACTGCCATACTGTTTTCTACAGCGGCTGTACAATTTTACATTCCCACTAACAGTGCACAAATCTTCCATTTTCTTCACATACTTGCCAACATATATTATTTTCTGTTTTTTAATTTTAAATTTTTTATTTTTTAAAGGTTAGCAGAGACATTAAAATTTTTTTTAACATCTTTATTGGAGTATAATTGCTTTACAATGGTGTGTTAGTTTCTGCTTTATAACAAAGTGAATCAGCTATACATATACATATATCCCCATATTTCCTCCCTCTTGTGTCTCCCTCCCACCCTCCCTATCCCACCCCTCTAGGTGGTCACATAGCACCGAGCTAATCTTCCTGTGTGGTGTGGCTGCTTCCCACTAGCTATCTGTTTTACATTTGGTAGTGTATATATGTCCATGCCACTCTCTCACTTCATCCCAGCGTACCCTTCCCCCTCCCCATGTCCTCAAGTCCATTCTCTACATCTGTGTCTTTATTCCTCCTGCCCCTAGGTTCTCCAGAACTTTTTTTTTTTTTAAGATTCCATATATATGTGTTAGCATACGGTATTTGTTTTTCTCTTTCTGACTTACCTCACTCAGTATGACAGACTTTGGTCCATCTACCTCATTACAAATAACTCAATTTTATTGTTTCTTTTTATGGCTGAGTAATATTGCATTGTATATATGTGCCACATCTTCTTTATCCATTCATCTGTCGATGGACACTTAGGTTGCTTCCATGTCCTGGCTATTGTAAATAGCAGCAGAGACTTTAAAAAATTTTATTTAAATTTATTTTTGGCTGGGTTGGGTCTTTGTTGCTGCACACAGGCTTCCTCTCTATTTGTGGCAAGCGGGGGGCTACTCTTTGTTGCGGTGCACAGGCTTCTCACTGCGGTGGCTTCTCTTGTGGAGCACGGGCTCTAGACGTGTGGGCTTCAGTATTTGCAGCACGTGGGCTCAGTAATTGTGGCACGTGGTCCCTAGAGTGTGTGAGCTTCAGTAGTTGTGGTGTGTGGGCTCAGTAGTTGTGGCATGCGAGTTCTAGGGCACATGGGCTTCAGTAGCGTGGCTCGTGGGCTCTAGAGCGCAGGCTCAGTAGTTTTGGCGCACGGGCTTAGTTGCTCCATGGCTCGTGGGATCTTCTGAGACCAGGGATCAAACCCATGTCCCCTGCATTGGCAGGTGGATTCTTAACCACTGCGCTACCAGGGAAATCCCTGTTTTTAAATTTTTTAGTAGTAGCCATACTAATGGATGTGAGGTGGATCTCATTGAAGTTTTTTTTCTTTTTACGGGGATAACCCTTTTAATTTTTATTTTATTTCTTTTTTTGGCTGTACTGTGCGGCCTGTGGCATTTTAATTCCCTGACCAGGGATCGAACCGACACTTCTTGTACTGGAAGCACGGAGTCTTAACCACTGGGCCACCAGAGAAATCCCTTGAAGTTTTGATTTGCATTTCCATACTGATCAGTGATATTGGGCATCTTTTATAAGGAGCTTATTGACCATTGGTATGTCTTTGAAGAAACGTCTGATGAAGTCCTTTGCCAACTTTTAAATCAGGTTGCTTGGGGTTTTTTGTTGTTGTTGTTGAGTTATAGGAGTTCTCTGTGTAGTCTGGATATTAATTCCTTATGATATATGATTTTCAAATATTTTCTCCCATTCTCTGGGTTGTCTTTTTTCATGAAGTTCAGTTTGTCTGCATTTCTTTTGTTGCTTGTTCCTTTGGTGTCATATCCAAGAAATCACTGCCAAGTATAATATTGTGAAGATTTTGCCCCATATTTCCTTGTAAGAGTTTTATAGTTTTAGGTCATAAATTTAAGTCTTTGATCCATTTTGAGTTGATTTTTTTATTGTAAGATTTTTAAAAACTATTAATTTAAAAAAATTTTGGCTGCATTGGGTCTTCGTTGCTGCACGTGGGCTTTCTCTAGTTGTGGCGAGCAGGGACTACTCTTCATTGCGGTGCATGGGCTTCTCATTGAAGTGGCTTCTCATGTTGCGGAGCACGGGCTCTAGGTGTGCGGGCTTCAATAGTTGTGGCACGTGGGCTCAGTAGTTGTGGCTCATGGGCTCTAGAGCACAGGCTCAGTAGTTGTGGCGCACGGGCTTAGTTGCTCCGCGGCACGTGGGATCTTCCCGGACCAGGGCTCGAACCCGTGTCCCCTGCATTGGCAGGTGGATTCTTAACCACTGCACCACCAGGGAAGCCCCAGGGACTGTGTCTTTTGATTGTTCTTCTTTTTCCTTTTGAATGGGCTATGCTTTCCTATTTTTTTAATATGCTTTATGATTTGTTTTTGTTGTTGAAAACTGGACATTTGAAACTAATAATATGGCAACTCTGGAAATCAGGTTTTTTTCCTTTCCTGGGTTTTGATGCTTTTGTTATTGTTTTTGTATTTTGGGTCTGTGTTGAGGATCAGCCTGAAGTATAAACTTTAAGGTCTTTTTAGGTCTTTTTTGAGCCTTTTCCTGGGCATGTGCAGTCACTTTGGAATTTCCTTTGTATATGCATTTGTTTTGAATGTCATAGTCATTAATGTCTCCTAAAAGGGGAAAAAGAAAACAATGAAGGGGCAGCCCTTTAAATCCCCTGGAAGTCACTTTAGCTGTGGGAGAGGGGCTTTGAACAGTTGGTGGGGTGGGGGTGCAACAACAGTGGCTGTTCACCTCTTTGTACCTGTTATCAGAAGCAGCAAGCAGTGATCAGAGTACGGATCCCTGATATTTGGAGGGCAGGGTCCGTTTTCCCACATGGGCTCTCACAAGCTAAGTGCAGGGAGCTCTAGGAGCATGTGCTGGTGGCTGGGGGGTGGGTTGGGGCATGGACAGCGGTTATTGTGGTAAGAGCTGAAATTTATGGAATTGAACCACAATTTACTGTCCATACGTCCTCTAGAAGTTGCAAGCATGGATATAAACTCCTTTGTTTACCTTTTTTTTCCCCTTTTTTCTTGAAAATGCTTGTCCACTGTTACATTGCTTTGTGTGTTGCTTGTTAAGTCTGATGACAATCTAATTCTCTAATTTGTTTGATCTTTTTATGTGAAGGCCCTGAAGTTTTTTTTCTTTATCTTTAAATTTAATCCTTATATTGTGCTATGTCTCAGACTTGATCTGGGTCAGTTTTCCCAGGTAGCTGGTGGATTATTTCAGTGTATTGATTTAGGTCTTTTTTTTATTTCTGGAAAGTTTTTCTTGGTAGTAGATTTAAATATTAGTTCATTTCTTCCCCAGAAACTTCAAGTATATGTGTGTTGGATCTTCTTTATTTTTTTCTATATAAGCACTCAATCTTAGATTCCTTTTTACTTCTTCTTTCTTAAAATTTCTTTCTCTTGTTTATTTCTTGCATTTCTTCTCCTTACTAAATATTTATTCAACTCTACTCTTCCTTGGGTACTTTGTAACTTAATTTTTGTTTGATATGATTTTGTCTTTTTCCTGAGTTTAATCATCCCTTGTTTCATCTTTCTGTTGAAGGTATTTTTTCACATCCTAACATGCTGATTAAGAAGATTTAATTCAGTTTAAAGTGCTGTGTTACAATTTTCTTCTGATTTGTTGTTGGTTTATGGGAAGAATTTTTCTCAGCTGAAATATGTAGATTTGCTTTTTAAAATATTTCTTACAGTAGCTTTTTATGGAATTGGTTTGAATCTTTTTATTTATTGGCATTTAATTGATGGGGTTCCTAATTCAAAAGCACTCTTCTGTCAATTTAATGATGTGATGTTTCTTCAATGGGTGATGCGACTACTGGTCATGGTGGAGTGGAGAAGAGGTTGTTTTTCTTCTTTTCATTTTGTAGGATCCTGAATTTTACCCCTCTATTTTCTTCTTTTCTTCACTACCCAGGAATGCTGAAAACTGCGTAATATCTAGTTTTATCTACATTCTTTGTTGATTTGATGGTTTGGATCAGGAGGATACCATTATCCTCCAGACCCAAAGTCTATATATAGACTTTCTGAAATTATTACTTCAGTGGTAGCAAGGAAGAATTATATTAATATTAATTATATAACTGGTCAACTCCTTTTTCATCTTAGTTATTTTACGTGGTCTTTTCCCTGTCTTTTATTGTCTAATTCATTCTATATGAGTACTTAGAAGACATGCATTCATGGTTATTTATTGGTTGTTTAAGAATTTCCATGCTAGCTAGTATTCAGTTGCGGTCTCAACTGTAATATAGTTGTAGGGAGATGGTATTTGAATCTGGCCCCACCACTTAACTGGTTTGTTACATTTAACAATGTACATCACCTCTCTGGACCCACCATGTAGAAATGAGGTTGAGAAGAACTTTTACCTACTAGAATTATGGTTGAATGAGATCAAGATCGTAAAGCTCTTAAAACATTTAAGTGAAAATCTGTTGTTTCAAACACTGGACACGCTCTAAAAGCCTGTGATTGAAGGTGAATGGTGAAACCTATTGGTAACATCCTTGTTTTCCAGGTTGCCGGAGGAGCCAATATGAGTCAGATTTCAGAAGCACTGAGCCGATACAGGAATAGGTCATGTTTTATGAAGGAAGCCCTCTACAGGCTCTTCGCAGAGACATTTGCAACGCAAGTAGCCATGCCTGCTATTTTAAAGGTAACTGCACCGCAGAAATGTAGTTTTTATTACTACTTATTATTTGGTTCAATTAAAGTAGTTCACCAGACACGATGAATACGGTTAACTTATATGCCTTATTCTATTGTGAGGCAAAGTGCCCTCACAGATAGAGGAGAATGGTGTTAGGCTTAAACTGCTAGAACATCTCTTGTTTTGAGCCTCTGAATCAATTAGAATCATTCAAATTTTTGAATTTGGTCTGAGCAGGGGATTCTAGAAGCATCGCACTATTTTGTCTAAAGCAGGACTTAATCTTTAAACATGAATTCACTTTGCCTAAACATTGTTTTATTTGTTTACTCTTTAAAATCTAAAATATGGTTTTCTGAAAGAAAACAACAGTATCCCCAATAAGAACAGAACAAAATAACAATAATTGAAGGTAACCGAGTCTACCATTTAAAGTTATTTTGTGAATAAAGTAAAATTACCAGTATCGATCGGGCCAACTTTGCTTTGGTTTACAGAAGAATGAATTTATTTGAAATGTAATTGGAAGTTTTAAGTGGTTTGGGAAGGAAAACTACAATTATTTAAAATTAAATGTAACATAAAAATGAAGAGTCTTAAAGACACCTTGTTTTTATCATTTGTAATTTTTTGTAGCCCCATAAAACTAGGGCTATTTCTGTACCATGGGAGATTAGATTTATTCATAACTTAAAAATGGTACTGTATAAAGGAAAAAACTGTGGATCTTTGTTTCCCATCTGTAAGGAGGAGGTTGAATTAGATGTTCTAAAAGTCCTTTTCATGTCTAAGACTGTGTGATTTTTGATTTTGAAAATCATGTTTATTTTACTTCATACATGTTTATATTGTTGATGATGGCAATCCAGTGAAATCCTAAGAGCAGTTTAGCAATATAGAAAAAAGACATTTTCCATAGGAGAAGTGTATTCCAGGTCTTAGTTCATGTAGGTGTCAAAGTAAGGGGCTCTGGTCTCTTTTAACAGTTCATAAAATCATGGTTCATGCATGTATCAGCAGACTGGTCTGTGAGGTGGGTAAGGATGATTATCCCTATTCGATAGACGAAGCAGACCACGTTGTCCTTGCGTGTTAGAGCAGGTATGGTCTAAGCTTAGTATAACACCTTCATTTTATATTCGTTTCTAGGTCTTACGCAGTCTCTCTTCTAGTTGCCTTTCTAATGTTAGGGGGTATTTTTGTTGTTTGTGGCTGCGTTGCATGGCTTGTGGGATCCCAGATCCCCGACCAGGGATTGAACCCAGTCACAGCAGTGAAAGCACCAAATCCTAACCACTGGGCCACCAGGGAACTCCCTAATATTAGGTTTTACCACTTTTCAGATTATTTCAAATTCAGATTTCTTCCCCTTCTCTTGGTGGACTCATCCCATCTTTTTGTCCACTTTATGTTTTTTCTTATCACATTTCCCTTCCGTAGTAATTCCTCTCCATCCCACCCCTACCTCCATCTCCTATCCAGATCCCATCTGAGACCCTGCCTAAATGCGTTCTCTGAATGACGCCTTTGACTTCCATACCAGAAATGATTGTTCCCTGCATAACCACCTTAGGCAGCACTTTATTTACACCTCTTTTTCGGTGCTTTTTTTCAGCCTCATGTTTTGACCTCCCTTACAGTGTTATTTGTTAACATACCTTATTTCTTTCATAAGGCTTTATGCTGAGGAGTAGGGTATAAGTGATTGATGTTGTGTCCCCTGGAGTGCTTATCATAATGTCTTGGGTGGATTGAGGCTCAGTAAATGACTGTGAAGTCACAGATGATGAAACAGAGGTCCAGAGAAAGGAAGTGAGTTACCTAAAGTCACACAGCTAGTTAATGACTACATTTGTATTGAAAGGTATTGCTGGTGTCCTAAAAAATAAATGCCAAGGAAGGGGAAAATCTATTACTTTTTGTCCCAATAAGCAAATATTTTTGACAACTAACACAAAAATAAGACTGTGTAAAGAATGCTAATGTTGTCACATGCCACTAAAAACAAGTTCATCTTCAGCTTGTGGCTATAGGAATGAGGAATCATCCATTGGATTTGCCAGTGCAGTTCACAGCCAGTGCTTGTGCCCTCAACTTAACACGCCAGGACCTGGCCAGGGGGATGCCTGTTCGTCTGTTGTCAGAGGTTACCTGTCTACTTTTCAAGGCTCTGAAAAATTTCCCCCATTACCAGCAGGTAATTTGGTTTGAATATTTGACTGCTTCTTACTTGAGGACAAATATATGAAAAATATTTTTTATTTAGTTCTGATTTTTCATCCTGAGAGAGAGAGAAAGAGGGAGGAAGGGAGGGAGAGAGAGAAATAGGTAAGGAATTCATGTTTGTTATAGAAAAAATAAGAAATATAAATAAGTAATAGGGTTTAAAATTTTTAAGTTGATCAGAAACCAGTTACCCAGAAACATCTACTACTAACACTTTAGCACATCCTGTAGGCTTAACATCATGTGTGAAATTAAACTGAATTGAATCATAGACCTAAATATAAAGGCTAAATTAAAGGTCTAAATAATATAAAAGCTAAAACCGTAAAACTTCTAGAAGAAAACGTGATGTCAAAGTAAGCAAAGTTTTCTTAGGATACAAAAAGCATACATCATAAAAGAAAAATAACAAATTGGAATTCATCAAAGTTAGAAGCTTCTGCTCAAACACACACAGACATTAAAAAATGAAAAGGTAATCCAGGGCTGGGGAAAATGTTCATTTTATGTATATGACAGAGGACTTTTATCCAGAATGTGAAGAATACATTGTTTGTAACACAAGACAAACAAACCAATTTTTTAAGAAGGCAAAAGATTTGAACAGATACTTCACCAAAGAAGATAGGCAGATGGTAAATGAGCACATGAAAAGATGCTCAGTATCTTTAGCCATCAGGGAAATGCAAATTAAAAGCACATTTGGATACCACTGCACACCTAGATACCACTACACACCCCCTAGATTGATTGAAATAAAAAAACTGACAATACCAAGTGTTGACAAGAGTGTAGAGAAACTGAAATTCTCATATATTGATGTTAAGAAGATAAAATGATAAAACCACCAGTTCGACAGTCTGGTAATTTCTTTGAAAGTTAGACATGAAAGTCCTCTTTCATGCTACATAGTCATTTTACTCCTAGAGAAATGAAATCATATAACCATATAACAACTTATACACAAATGCTCATAATATCTTTATTCATAATCCCCCCCAAACTGAAAACTTAATGTCCAGCAGCAGGTGAGTAGATAAACAAATTGTGATATATTCATATAAGGAAATACTACATGGTGATACAAAGGAATGAAGTACTGATACATATACAACATGGATGAATCTCAAAAACATTATATGCTGAGCAAAATAAGCCAGACGCAAAAGAGTAGATACCATATGATTTTACTTATGTGAAGTCTTAGTAAAGGCTAATCTGTAACGACAGTATAATTTTCTGGGGCTGGAATTTTCAGGGTTGGGATTGAGTGGAAGGGGGCACAGTGGAACTCTTTGGGGTGATGGAAATATTTTTTATGTTGCTTGTGGTGGTGGTGGGTGATATTGTTACACATCTTTTTAAATTTGTCAAATCTAATTGAAGTGTGTAGTTAAAATGGGAATCGATTTATTAAAGATACGACAAGGAAGATGGTCTTTCCTTGTTTAAAAAAAAATCTGGGGCTTCCCTGGTGGCGCAGTGGTTGAGAGTCCGCCTGCCGATGCAGAGGACATGGGTTCGTGCCACGGTCCGGGAAGATCCCACATGCCGTGGAGCGGCTGGGCCCGTGAGCCATGGCCGCTGAGCCTGCGCGTCCGTAGCCTGTGCTCCGCAACGGGAGAGGCCACAAGAGTGAGAGGCCCGCGTACCGCAAAAAAAAAAAAAAAAAAAAAATCTGTATTTCCACTTTCTCTTGAAAAGTTGGATGATCCTTCTCAATTCAGTCTTAATTCCTACGTGGCAGTCATCAGTTGGAGCTGAGTAACAACTGCCCCTGTAGAAGGGTATGAATTCTCCAGTTTGCCATAATTCCTACCACTGCCCTATTGTTTCGTACTCTGCTTTCTTCACTTGTTTATGTTACTGCCTAGTTCCTGCTGGCATTTCAGGTTTGCTATCCCTCTGCCTCAGACACTGCTGTCATGGCAGTGCATGTCACTGGCCTACTCATGGCCTTTCAAAGAGATGTTATATTTTTCTATTCCTAAAGCTTTCCTAGAAGGCCTTTTCTCTTTCTTTCCTATCTTTAAAGGCATAGTTCAGTCCCTACCAATCATAGGTAGACAGTAGAAGCTCTATCACAGAATTAGTTATGAGATCTGGTAAAGGCATTTATCATTCAGTAGTGGGCCAGACTTCCGGTAATTGATTTGGACTGACACACAAGCAGGCAACTCTCCACATAGATCCTTCTAGGGTTCAGGGAGAAGGGAGACTGCCTCTTTGCCAAAAAAGGGAAAGATTGTTCTTTAGGCAAAGGTGAATGTTACAGAGTTTAATAGTAAGATTAAATGAAGAACTTGGAGAGGACCAGGTACACAACGAGCTCTCAATAAGAAAAGCTTATTAGTAGCACCTTCCAAATGTTTAATTAGAACCTTTATTTAGAATGAGTATACATTTGCTCAGAATTACTTTTCTTTATTCCGTTAAGTTACAGAAGAATTGCCTTCTCTCCTTAACCAATTCCAGGATTCTTGTGGATGTTCCATTTGACAGGCAAGTATAAAATTGGATTATCTGATTTTGGGGTGTTGACCAGTGTTACTCTGAGCATTGTTGGCTTTTGGTTGTTAGCCTAGCAAGGGTCTGATTAAGGCTGAGATAAAGTGTTTGGGGAGAATGTTCTGTTGAGATTTTTCCACACAGGTGTTTGGAAGTACTATACTTGCAAGTGTTGTCTCCCAAAGTGTGATTCCAGTTTAGGGCAGTGGGTGGAAAGAACATGGGCGCCAGAGAGTAAAACATCGAATCAAGTCCTAGCCCTTTCATTATCTTTGTGCGTAAGTTTCCTCATTTGTAAAATAGTGACTCTTATGAGGATTAGATATGATGTTTGTAAGTTACTTATCACAGTGCCTAGCATAAGAGTGCAGACTGTTCTAAATATTAACCATTCTTTTTGTTATTATTTTATTGATAATGCTTTTTTCTAAAAAAATAAAAAACCACAAAACATCACTGTAGACTCCAGAGGGGTTCCTCTTGTGGCCATTGTAATCTCTCAGATTCATGAGTTCCAAAACATTAATAATAGTTGCCATTAATAATAGTTGCTGCCAACAGGAAAATTAGCCACGGTGTGCTATGAACAAAGCCCTGATTTATGCATGCAAGGTTGTAGGCTAAGCCATTCTCAAATCTAATTAAAGCGTGTACTTAACATGAGAGTTGACTTTTAAAAGTACAGTAGGGAAGGTGGTCTTCCTCATTAAAAAAATAAAAATCTGTATTTTCACTTTCTTTTGACAAGTTGGAAGCTCTTTTTCAACTAACCTTCATTCCTGTATAGCAGTCATCTGTTGGAGCTGAGTAAAAGCCGTGAATAAAGGGCCATGAATTCTGTCCAGCTAAGTGATTTGTTTGCTGTGGCATTTTAGCATTGTCTGCAATTCAGATTATAAAATGACTACCTCTTGGGAACTTATTTCCTTTTTCAGACCCATCATAGTTGAAACTGAGTGCTAAAAATAAGTCTTTTTTAGGTCTGTCAGTCTTTGAATCTTGTGCATTTTGCTCATGTTCTTTTTTTTTCGCCATGCCTCGTGGCTTGTGGGATCTTAGTTCCTGACAAGGGATCAAACCTGGGCTCTTGGCAGTGAAAATGCATAGTCCTAACCACTGGACTGCTGTGCAGTTCCCACTCACACTTTTTTGCATGCTCTCCTTTTCCTCTTCTGATTTTCTCTTCTTTTTGCCAAATGCTCTTTGCTTTCATAGCTGAGGCTTTAAAAGTCCAAGACTATTTTTGTTAAACAAGATTTGTTGGGGAGGCTAACTGATTTCTTCACTTCTCATGTACAGTTTCACAAACTTTATTGTGAGAAAAATACTGTTTTTTAGGTTCGATGCTGCCAAATTTGTTATGAGATGGCTCTGTAAGCATGAAAACCCCAAGATGCAAACAATGGCAGTGAGCATAACCTCTATTCTAGCCCTGCAGGTATGTGATCGCTGAATGCAAATTTTCTCTCTCCCTAGTCTTGGTGGAGCTTTGATGGAGGTCTAACATTTCACTTTCGGCTTTTTGTTTGTTTATAGCTCTCACCTGAGCAAACTGCACAACTTAAAGAAGAGCTCTTCATGGCAGTTAAGGTAGGTTAATTGTCACTTTTATAACTTTTTTTCAGTAAAAGTAATTTGTGAACATAGTTTAAAAAATTAAATCATTTTAAAAAGCTTATAAAATGAACAAATCTGTAAGACCTGCTACCCAGAAGAAACTATTCTGTACTCATATAGCTATTTTTCCTCCATATCTCTAAATAAAATGCTTATAATTGTGGTTTCAGTCTGTCATACAGAGTGAAGTAAGTCAGAAAGAGAAAAACAAATATCGTATATTAAAGCATACATGTGGAATCTAGAAAAATGGTACAGATGGACCTATTTCCAGGGCAGGAATAGAGACGCAGACATAGAGAACAGATATGTGGACATGAGGGGACGGGGAGGGTGGGAAAAATTGGGAGATTAGGATTGACATAAATACACTACCATGTGTAAAATAGATAGCTAGTGGGAACCTGCTGTATAGCACAGGGAGCTGTCAGCTTGGTGCTCTGTGATGACCTAGATAGGTGGGATGGCGGGGGGGGGGCGTGGGAGGGAGGTCCAAGAGGGAGGGGATATATGTATACATATAGCTGATTCACTTCCTTGTACAGCAGAAACTAACAAAATTGTAAAGCAACTATACTCCAATTTTAAAAAAAGAGAGAGAAAAAAATGATTTATCAGTTTTAGATGTTATCTTGTGATTCTGCTGGTATGGTAAATAAGATTTTGGCTCTCCTACATATATCTCTACAAATTACCTCCTTTCCCAACCCCCAATAAATTTATATTACAAGTTTTAATAAATCAGTATCTACATTATGATTATACTAACATTGATCATGGAAGAATGTACATCATTGTTTTATTTTGCACTTCTCTTATTCTGAGGTGAGGCTTGAGCCTATTTTTTTTTTTGGAAGAGTCATTTATAATGTCTGTGAATTGTCTGTTCATGGCCTTTAGTTTTTCTTTAGGGTTGCTGGCTTTTTCCTAATTTATAGGATTCCTTTATGTTTATAGGATGCATGTAATTTTTCCCCATTTGGCTGTTAGTCTGTTTTTACTTTATTTACGGCATGATTTGGTACGCAATAATTTAAAAAAATTTATATTGTTGAATTTATTCTTTTCTTTTTTTTTAAAGGAGAAATTTTTGTCATTGGGTTTTTAAAAAATATTTATTTATTTATGTATTTTGGCTACAAAGGGTCTTAGTTGCGGCACGCTGGATCTTTGTGTGGCATGTGGACTTCTTAGTTGTGACGTGCATGCAGGATCTAGTTCCCTGACCAGGGATCGAACCCAGGCCCCCTGCATTGGGAGCGTGGAGTCTTAGCCACTGGACCACCAGGAAAGTCCCCAGATGCTGGCTTTAGATTGGAGCAGAAAGGAAGGCAGAGTACACTGATGCAAGGGCAAGCAGGTTGTTAGATTTTGTTAGGAAGAATAGCTATGGTTCCCAGTGAAAACTTAGATGAATTGATCAAATGAGAGGAACAAGAAGATGACAGTTAAAGTTTGGGGAGTGAGAATTATGAAATAGTAGTCTTTGGAGTGAATTCATTGAGAAATATAGTAGGATTGCCAGTACAGTTGAATGCCCTTTTGAAATTTTGAGGCAGATATTAAGAGTGAGACTTGAGAACAGTCTTTTTCAATACTCAGATTTTGGAGGTGGAGCATGAAGTAGGGTTTAACTAAGGTAGGAGTTTTGCCAAGATGATGTGGTGGAAGAACACTGAAGTTACTGGGAATGCTAACAGTATTAGATAGAGGTAGAGAGAGATAGATATCGATATGGAGAGCAAGTGCTTAAAATAACATGGAGGGAAGTGTAGCCCTGTAGTTCTTGGAGAAACCATTTTAGGTAGTGGTACCAAAAGTTCAGGCTTTAACGTGGATGGATCTAGAGACTGTCATACAGAGTGAAGTAAGTCAGAAAGAGAAAAACAAATATCGTATATTAACGCATATATGTGGAACCTAGAAAAATGGCACAGATGAACCGGTTTGCAGGTCAGAAATTGAGACACAGATGTAGAGAACAAACGTATGGACACCAAGCGGGGAAAGCGGCGGGGGTGGGTGTGTGGGGGTGTGATGAATTGGGCGATTGGGATTGACATGTATACACTGATGTGTGTAAAATGGGTGACAATAAGAACCTGCTTTATAAAAAAATAAACAAAATTCAAAAATTAAAAAAAAAAAGTTCAGGCTTCAGATTAAAACAAACTAGGTTCAGCCACTAACTAGCCATAGCCCTTAGGTAATTTACTTATCTCCTCTGCGCCTCAGATTCTTTATCTGAAAGACTGGCATTGGACATGGGAGTAATATTTTGCAGTTATTTTGAGTATTATTAAGATAAAATATGTAAAGCAGCTAACCATGGGCCTGACCACAGCTGTCATTGCTTTCCCGGTCAGCCTCACTTTCTGCTCCCTCCCTTGCTGCACTCACCCTATTGGCTGTCTAGGTGATTGCTACCAGCGTGGTGTGCACTCATATTCTTCTTTTGGCTCTAACAGCTTTATTTTCGTGAATTCTCTTGATGTGTTCTCTCCTGATTGGGTAAAATATTTGAGATGGTCTCATTCCTCCTGAAAACAGACAGTCTGGTTTGTTTAGCGTTGTTATACTTTATGTGTCTTTTCATTAGCTGGTTAGGTGGAAATGGCTGTCTTTTTCCTTTCACATGACAGTCTAGTATGTTTGAAAGAAACCGTGAATACTGGCTTAACTTTTGTCTAGAAAAATTCTGATTTGAAATGGTATATTGGAATCTCTGTTAAATAAGTCAGTGGTTTCTTCAAGCTATTAGGACATATTATACTATAAACTAGTGTTATCCTGTAGCCATACTGACCTGCTCAGTGGTGTAGAACAGCAAACTTTTTTTTTGGCCTGGAATATCTGCCCCCCTCCCCTTTTATGTCCTCATTCCTTGCTTAGCTGCCTTGTCCTTTTTTCCTTTTGGTCTCTTTTACATACTACCTTTGTATGGAGTCTTCCCTCTCCCACCTTTTCTAAAGAAAATTCTTAGGCTTTTATGTGTTTACTTCAGAGCATTTACCAAAACTAAAAATTATTTTATTTAGTTGAGATAAACTGTTTTTTTTAATCTGTCACTCTTATCTGAATATGTGCCTGACTTCCAAAAGGTGTTGACTAAACATTGTCAATATGTGAATAATGGAATAGCTGATATGTACTTGATTATGAGGTTTATTAACAAGCACCAAGAACTAGATTAAGTGCTTGATAAACTTTAATATTTTTTCCTCACAAAACCCCTAAAAAATAAGTGTAAGTCATTTTATAGAGAGAAAGTGGGTCACAAGGCTATTAAGTGGTAGAACTTGGGTTTAGAACCGAGGTTTGATTCTAAAGCTTTTCTTAACCATTGCTTTCCTTATACTGGAATTGAGTCAGTCACTAGGGCATCTTACTCCCTGTCTCTTTGTTTTTTAGGAACTTCTAGCAATAGTAAAACAAAAGACTACTGAGAATTTAGATGATGTCACCTTCTTGTTTACTTTGAAAGCACTTTGGAATCTTACAGATGAATCTCCAGCTGCCTGCAAGCACGTTATTGAAAATCAAGGATTGGCGATCTTCATCCAAGTCTTGGAGGTGGGAAGACAGGATTGAGTTTATGTGTAAAGTCCTTTTTAAAAATATTTATTTATTTATTTTATTTATTTATTTTGGCTGCTCCTGGTCTTAGTTGTGGCATGCGGACTTCTTAGTTGCAGCATGCAGACTCTTAGTTACGGCATGAGGGCTTCTTAGTTGTGGCATGCAGACTCTTAGTTGCGGCATGCATGCGGGATCTAGTTCCCCGACCAGGGATTGAACCTGGGCCCCCTGCACTGGGAGTGTGGAGTCTCACCCACTGGACCACCAGGGAAGTCCCTGTAAAGTTCTTTTCTTCATGATAAAGTAACCTGTATATTCTTTTCACAGACTTTTTCAGAGTCAACAATACAAAGCAAAGTACTTGGTCTTTTGGTAAGGTGAATTGTTTTGAGTTAATTCTAATTACTTAAAAAAATAGAAAGCTCACGCTCATGTAGTACCTACTATGTGCTAGGCACTTTTGTAAGCAGTTTACGTGCATTAACTCGTTTAATCTTCACACTATCCCTGTAAAGTAAATACCATTATATATGAGTCATCTATTGCTGTAAACACACTACAGCTTAAAACAGCATCCATTTTATTCACTTCTGAATCTGTGGGTCTAGAGTTTGAACTCAGCTCAGCTGTACGGTTCTTCTGCTGGTCTCTGTGGAGTTATTCACGTTGCTGCAGTCATCTGGTGGCTCAGCTAGGCCTAGATGCTCTAGGATGGCCTGACTCTCAGCTCTGACCGTTGGTGCAGGTTGTTAGCTGGGCCTTGTGTCTCCATGAGCTTCTTCACTTGGCAGTTTCTGGGCAGCAATAGAAGGCAAGGGCACTGTACAAGTGCTTCTTAAACCTCTGCTTATATCAGATTTTCTAATGTCTCACAGGTCAAAGTAGGTTACGAGACCCGGAGTGTTTTCCAACAACCACTTTGCCACTTGTTTGACACCAACTGGGTGTCCTACAGTTCGATTCAGTTCACTTCTGCCACTAGCTATCCAGAGTTAGCATCAGGTCCCACAAGTTAAAAAGCTCAGTCCCACAAGTCTGCCTCCACTTTAGTTGCCAACTGTTAAGCACAGGCCACCCCTACTTCTGACTGACTGACTTTAAATTGGGGGTTTCCACGACCCCCTCCTCAGGTTGATAATTTGCTAGAATGGCTCACAGAACTGGGGAAGGCACTTTATTTGCTATTTTCAATTTATTACAGGATACAACTCAGAAACAGTCAAATAGAAGAGATATGTAGGGCAAGGAAGGAGGGATGTGTGCAGAGCTTCCATGCCCTCTCTGGATACACCACCTTCCCAGCACCTTGATGTGTTCACCAACCCAGAAATTCTCCAAACTCCATTATTTAGGGGTATATATGGGGGGGTGGGGGTCTCATCACACAGTCATGATTGATTATTAATTCAATCTTTAGCCTCTCTCCTCTCCTGCTGAGGTTGGGGGCATGGGGTTGAAAGTCCCAGGTTTCTAATCAAGGTTTGGTCTTTCTGGCATCCAGCCCCCATCCAGAAGCTATCTAGGTGCCTGCCAAGAGTCACCTCATTAGAACAAAGATGCTCCAATCACTCCAGAAATTCCAAGGGATTTGAGAGCTCTGAGTCAGGAACTAGGGACAAAGACCAGGTATTTCTTATGCCTAGGGATAAGGCCAGATTAAAGGAGGTGGCCACCCCTTGATGGGAAGAGCAGCAGTCACATTGTTAAAGGGCATATACACAGGGATAGGGAAATTGCGTTATGTTCTGCACTCTCCCATACATCGTTGTCTGCGTTTTATAGATATTCAGTCTGAGGCACAGAAGTGCCATTTACCCTATGTTACCTAGATAGTAAGAGGCAGAATCAGAACTCAAACTCAGGCAGTCTGGCTCCAGACCCTCTGATATTAGCCACTTTACTTCCTCTTTAACAATTGAATTAATTTTTTAGAAATATCTTGGTTTATACTTCTATACTACCTCCCAATCAGGATATTTGTTATTGAGAGATTTCTTTGTTTCCTAAAGATAAAGGTGAAGATTTACAAAAAGTAACGAAGACATACTACTGTATGCCCCTGCAGTTTGCTGTGCTGGTGCTTCGGAAGACACAGATACATGAAACATAGCAAGCTGGTAGTACTAAGAATGTTGGGAGGTGGTGTCAGACGTGTATGCAAATACCTCTCTAATTCATGATTGACTGTGGTAAGTGCTGGAAAAGAGGCACAGAGTCCAGTGGGAGCCTTTGATTCTAGATCAAGAACTCACTGAAAGCAGGGACTGTGTGTTTCCCTTTGTATCCCTAACACATACAGGACTTGGGACAGAGCAGATGTGAAAGGCTTCATAGAGAGGAATACATGATTAGTATTGGAAACCTGGAAGGTACAGAAAAGTAGAAGAAAGGAACAAAGGTCATTTTGGGCTAAAAAAGGATGAGAAAATGTAATCATTTGAGGGACACTGTAATATAGAGTATCTGGAATTTTGGGAGAAGGTGGGAAGAAGAAAAACAGTGGGAAATCAGTCCAGAAGGGTGGATTGAAGCCTCATACATCTATACAATGCTAAGTATCCTTCTTTTTATCCTTTTGAGAGCCTCTCAGAATACTGAGGGTTAGGGAGGTTGTTCCTTTTCCTTCCTTTTTCTGTATGAGGAAGACCCACATTCTCCTGTAGCTCCCATTCAGTATTTTATTCCATAGACTCTTGGGAAGAAAAGGCTAATATAAAAGCTTCTGCCAAGATTAAAGAGGAACTTGGGACTCAACTGAGGTGTCCCTCTCAGTTTTGCTAAGGATCCTATCTATCATCTTGTCTCTTCTTGTTTGGGGCTGCCATCTGATAGACTCAGTGCTGGTCATGCTGTTGACTAATTGTGTAGCTGGCCCAGGGAAGAAGGGCAGGGGGTCTAAAAACAGTGCAATTTCTGCTGAAATCATGCTGTTAACAAGAGGGTTATAGCTAGTCTTGAGAAAAGGGGGCAGGGTGGGTCTCAAAACAGTACAATTTTCTGCAGAGTGCCTTATGCCTTTCTCAACATACTAAGTCTATACTTTTCTGAAAGCTGCTTTAGAAGGAGCAGTAACTGCTGTGGTTGCTTTGACTGTGTGTTTATCCTCTAAACCTTTGTTTTTTTCATCTGTGTAGTGGACAGACCCTAAGTGACCAACCCCCAGTGATTATAGTTTTTTTGGTGTTCATGTCTTTGTGTAATCTCCATCTCCCTAGAGTCTGGGCAGGACCTGTGACTTGCTTCTAACTAACAGAATATGGCAAAGATAATAGGATGTCATTCCTGTGATTATATTACAATATGTATAAAATCCTTCTTCCTAGCAGACACTCTAGAGAAGTGAGTGCTTGGAGAAGGGAAAAGCCCACATAGCAAAAAAAAAAAACCTATGGGCAGCTTCTGGGAGCTGAGGGTGACCTCCAGCAAGAAACCCTCCTTCCTGCAGCCACAGGGGAATGAATTCTGCCAACGGTCTGAGTGAACTTGCAAGTATTCTCCCCACCCACACCTCACCCATTGGAGCCTCCAGATGGGAATGCAGGCTAGCCAGCCCTTTGATTGCAGGCTTGTGAGACCCAGCTAAGCGAGGCCCACAGAAGCTGGAAGAGGAAAAATGTATGTTGTTTTAAGCCACCAAGTTTGTGTTAATTTGTTACACACATAGAAAACTAATACAGTACATAAAATAAGAAAATACTTCCTGCCTTTCATTGTTACTGTTAAAGCTAATGTAACATATAGTGGGCCCCCAGGAATGTTAAGTTTTTTAGTCAGACCTGGATTTGTATTCTTTCCAACCAGTTACTAGCAGTGTGAACCTGACAAGTCAGTCTTGCTGAGTGTTGAATTTCTTTGTAGGACTATTAAAGATTAAGTGCGATAAGGCAGATAAAAAGACATTTCAGTCTCTCTAGCTCAGTGCCTGGCACTTAGTAAGTGCTTACTCAATGATTGGTTATTACTGATCATCCTCATCGTCAAGGGAGTGGGATTGTAGGTGTTAGGCTAAGTCAGAGGGAGGAGGATGGGACTAAGTGTTCTTGTATGTATATGAGCTGAGCAGTAGGAGAGGGAGAGGAACCAGTTCCTGATTCTCCCCTCCTTTCCTGTCCTTGATATTCTCTGCTCCATCTGACCCATAGAACAACATAGCTGAAGTCAGAGAACTCTCTTCCAAGTTGATGACTGACGATGTGGTAAAGCATGTCAGCAGCTTGCTGCATAGTAAGGAACTGGAAGTCAGCTATTTAGCTGCAGGCATCATAGCCCACCTGACATCTGACAAACAGCCCTGGATATCCCATGACCTCCAGAGGAGAGCACTTCTCCAGGATCTGGTATGAGAACCATTGCTCTTTACAAAATCCAGAGTCATCTCTTTTTGCAGAAAACTTATTTTTCTAGATCATAAGAATTTTTGAAATATGTGTTCATTGTAGAAAATGGGAAAGATAGAGAAAAATATAAAGAAAACATTATAAATCACCCACACCTTAACCACCCAAAGCTAATCTCTATTAACATTTTGTTGCATTCCTTCTGGTAACTTTCCTTCTATAAAAGTTATACATGCAAACCGTTTATATGGCTTATTCTAATTCTCTTTCCCACTCTCAGCTCTTTTTAAAGCTATTTCTTTTGGTGTTTACCTCCATATCGCTAACATATGTTGTTATTTCTTGACTTTGTAGTTTAAGACATTATCAATTTATTTTCCCACTTTGGAAAATGAAGATTCTTTTTCTCTGTTTCCCAATGCACACCCTTTCTTATACTCCAAGTATACATCTCCTTTCAGTACATTCAAGCACATCCTGTCTACTTCAGCTTCTCGGAGACTACTTTCTCAAGCCTTCTGTTTTTTTTTTTCCATCTGATTTGCTTTTTTGTATATCTGTTAGACCACTGTCATCCCAGGATATTCATTTACTATCATTCTGGAGATTCTCTTTGCTCTCTTGTGTTGGATTCCCTGTATCCAGGACTGCGTACCTTCCTATTTTTTGGTGTACTCCCTCATTCTCTTGCGTCATATCCTCCAGTAGCTTCCTAAGAGATGTATGAAAAAGAAAATTTGAAACCTTTTATGTTTGAAAAGGCCTTTATTTTACATTCACATTTAGTTGATCAACTGGCTAGGTATAAAAGTTAAGTTTTGAAATATTTTCACAATTTCTAAGTCATTGCTCCACTGTCTTTTATTTCTCTGTATCACTGTTGAGAAGTCCTGTGCCATTTTTCTTTGGAAGCTTTAAGACCTTTGTCTTCAGTGTTTGGAAATCACAGTGATGTGCCTTGATGTGGGTTCATTTTCATCTGTTCCGTTTGCTACTTACTGCTCTGGAAGCTCATTTCCTTCAATTCTGGGAAATTTCTTTCTCTCCCTCTCGCCCCTCCATCCCTCCTTTTTCTTTCCTCTTTTTTCTCCCTGCTTCCCTCCCTTCCTTTTTTTTTTTGGCTGCATTGGGTCTTTGTTGCTGCACATGGGCTTTCTCAAATTGCAGCGAGCCAGGGCTACTCTTTGTTGTGGTGCACGGATTTCTCATTTCAGGGGCTTCTCTTGTTGTGGAGCACAGGCTCTAGGCATGTGGGCTTCAGTAGTTGCAGCACACGGGCTCAGTAGTTGTGGTGCACGGGCTTAGTTGCTCTGTGGCATGTGGGATCTTCCTGGACCAGGGCTTAAACCCGTGTCCCCTGCATTGGCAGGCGGTTTCTTAACCACTGCACTACCAGGGAAGTCCCGTCCCTCCCTTCCTTAATTTCTATTCTTCTGATTGAAGATTATAAGGTCGGCTTCCAACAGGCTAAACACCCACTAGAAGAAGAGAGTTGGGGGGTAAAGGAGGCTCAGCATTTAGTATTTTCACCTTAGCCCCCTGTTTTTAGCATGGTACTCCCAACCTCAGCTGTTCATGGGATTGCCCAGTCCAGAAATTTTTGTAAGGGGTGGTAGAGGAGATCTTGAAGTCTTGATTCTTTGGTACTTTCAACCAATCGTCCTTTTTCAACCCCACCTCTAATCTCACTTCCTGAAGTAATACTTTTGCCAAATATTTAAGTCTCTTGGGTGTTCTGTTCAAAATGGTTTGTTTTTTTAACCTTCCCCAGTGCTAGATCTATTAAATTAGTTACCATTTTTCTTCTGCTTTCTTCTATGTGTATTTGTCTTCTTTTAAACCATTTGTATCATTCTGTTCATGGGATTTAGGGGAGGAGTGGGTGCATGCTCAATCTTCCATCATTAAACAGGAGCCCCTTTTTATTGCATTGTTTTCCACATGACTTTGTTTATATTCTACATATATAATGCTTATCTAATTGATAGTTGGCAGGTTAGGTATCCTAAATTTGAGTAATCAATCCCATGTTTTGAAAACTTATGTTGTTTCATATATATGTAATTATAAGTGACATGAAACAATACTAGAATCTTGATATGTCTCTTTGTACAGTATACAACCATCCAGAATTGGCCAAGTTCAAGTTGTAAGATGACAGCATTGGTGACCTACAGGTAATTTCATGATGGTATAGTGCTTTTCTTAAAGCTTGTCCTCAGTCTACTCACTATGTAGAAGCCATGGTACAGTGATAAAATATTAGAATAAAATAGCATGTGTTCAAATCCTGTTTCTTTGTGATATTGGGAAAATCACTTTTAGAAAATCTCTGAGACTCAGTTTTCGTCATCTGTAAAATGAGGCTGGCAGTGTGCAAGATTGAGGGTGGAATCAGATATTGAATGTAAAATGTCTCACACAGAGTATAATTTCTTAAATGCTAGTTCTGATTATATGCTCAGCAGTACATCTGTCTTGGTGAGGAATTGACCCTGGGGGGAAAATGTTGAAAATTATTATTATATCCCTGATGTTAGCTTGAGTTCTGAAGAAACATCTTCTTTGTACTTGTTTAGATCCTTCAAGGCATTTTTCCCACTCCTTGGCAACGTCTCTCGACCAGAGGTTCAGCTCTGGGCACTATGGGCCATGTATCATGTCTGCAGTAAAAACCGTATGTAATTAAAAAGAATAGTTTTCCAGCTATTTTTCTGTATAAGGATTAAGTTCAAGATGGAATTTTGAAAAATTGTTCACCTATGTCCTGATTTTAACACTTTTAAAAAAGCAACTGAAAAGCATTTGTATTAGTATAAAAAATGCTACAGAATTATAATTGGGGGTGGTTGTCAAGTGATATAGAAAGTCAAAGTTTGCTCCCACTCCTATTCCCCATAGGCAAGCACTGTCCATAAGTTGATAACTATAACTATACTTCCAGATACTTTTCTGTATACATGCTATAGTTAGTATATACTCTATGTGAACAGGATAATGTTTTTAGACAAAATGGGCTCATTCTGTGCATACTATCCTATAGCTTGCTGTTTTTCGCTCAGTAGTTTATCACGAATACTATTCTTCCTATAGTAATACATAGATTTGCCTCTTTGTAATGGTTTGAGGGAGGCTGGGGGGCCAGATGTCAGGAGTTGGTCCCAGGCAGATTAAATGTTTTTCCATGTTTTACTGTTTTAAATTCCCCTTGGGAATTCTTGGCTTTATTCTTTTTTAAAAAATATTTATTTATTTATTTGGTTGCACCAGGTCTTAGTTGTGGCTTGTGGGCTCCTTAGTTGCAGCACATGGGATCCTTAGTTGTGGCAGGTGGGCTCTTTAGTTGTGGCTCCAGGGCTCCTTAGTTGTGCCTTGCCAGCTCCTTAGTTGTGGCATGCATGTGGGATCTAGTTCCCTGACCAGGGATTGAACCCAGGCCCCCTGCATTGGGAGCGTGGAGTCTTATCCACTGCACCACCAGGGAAGTCCCTTGGCTTTTATTCTTTGTTAAGCATTATTATTAAAATTTTTGCTTTTATTATAAAAGAAATATAGGTTATAATTTTATACTAAAATACCTAAGATAAAACTTTTAGAATTAATTAAAGTTTTAACTATCAAAAGCATAAGCTATCTCAAAATGGCTTTAACAAGTATTGAGGCCTATATGCAAAAAAAACTATAGGAAATAATTTAAAAGCCTGAAATAATTGTGAGACATACTATACTCAATTCTTTTCAATTCATGGATATAATACAATTCAAGTGAATGAGTAAGAGTTGAGGAATCTGAAAATTATTTTAAAGTTAAAGTGGCAGGATAAACAGGAAAGAACTGACTGAGAAAAATGGTTTTTAGGAGCTTGCCCTAATACTCTCTTTATTTATTTATTTATGTTTGGCTGTGCCTGTGGTGTGCAGAATCTTAATTCCCAGACCAGGGATCAAACCCTGGCACCCCTTGCAGTGGAAGCGTGGGGTCCTAACCACTGGACCACCAGAGAAGTCTCTAACACTTCTCTTTAAATGGTACTGGCATATGAATAGATGGAGGCAGATCAGTCAGTTTGAATGGCACTGAAATAGACTCTAGTATATTCAGTTACAACAGTAGTAACTGTAACAACAACTAGAATTTAGTTGAGTGTTTATATTTCCTATGTGCCAAGCAGTGTTGTAAGCTATTTATTTGTAACTTATTTAATCTTCACAACAGATGGAACGGGTAGCATTTTATTGTATATCTGTTACAGATGAGAAAACGAGGCATAGAGAAGTAAAGTAACTTGCCCAAAGTTAAAACAGCCTGCACCGGCAGAGATAGGGTTCTAACCTAGTGATCTGACTCCAGATCACCACTATTAATTAGATTGCTCTGTATTTCTTTGCTATATGATGTAACAATTTATTTAACATTGTTTCCAGTCTTTTCTATTCCAATACAAACACTGGTTCGATGAATAATGACATTCTCTCTCTCACTCTCACTCACACACGTACTATATATTTAGGAAAGATGAACATGTGTGCTAATTAAGAGGACAGACCCCAGAATCAGACTATTTGTACTTTGCTCCCATTTACTAACTGTGGGAGCTTGAGCAAGTTACTGAACCCCTCTGTTCTCCAGTTTCCTCATCTGTAAAATGGGGATTAAAGTACCTATTCCATAGGGCTGTTATGAGAATTAAATGAGGTAGCATTTGCAAAGCATTTAAACATTGCTTGGCTCATAGTACGAGCATTTGTACATAGCACAGTATTAGTACAAGCGTAGTGCATACCATTTGTTAAAAGAAAAGACATCACTTTGCAAGCATGATCTGCAGAGTACTTTTAGAATTACTGAGTCAAAGTGTTATGAATGCTTGTTTTGGTAGGTATTGCTAAACTGTCATCCAGATAATTGATTACCAGTTTGCATTCCCATCAGCAATATATTAGAGCTTCCAGTTTCCTTTTATTCTTACAAAAAGGTTTAGTTGAATTTTTTTTGGGGGGGGTGGTATGCGGGCTTCTCACTGTTGTGGCCTCTCCCATTGCGGAGCACAGGCTCCGGACGCGCAGGCTCAGCGGCCACGGCTCACAGGCCTAGCCGCTCCGCGGCATGTGGGATCTTCCCGGACCGGGGCACGAACCTGTGTGCCCTGCATCGGCAGGCGGACTCTCAACCACTGCGCCACCAGGGAAGCCCTTGTTTAATTTTTTTTTTTTTTTTTTTTTTTTTTTTTTTTGCGATACGCGGGCCTCTCACTGCTGTGGCCTCTCCCGCAGCGGAGCGCAGGCCCAGCAGCCATGGCTCACGGGCCCAGCCGCTCTGCGGCACACGGGATCCTCCCAGACCGGGGCACGAACCCGCGTCCCCTGCATCGGCAGGCGGACTCTCAACCACTGCGCCACCAGGGAAGCCCTAGTTGAATTTTTTGATCTTTATCAACCTAAGGTGAAAGAGAGTCTCAGATGGCGTTTATTTTAAGTAAGGTGAACTGTCTTATATTTGAATTGTCTGTTGATTTCCATTGCTCACTTTTTGTTTACTGTTTTTTGGTCTTTTTCTTTTTAATTTGAAGGAAGTCTTGCAAATACTTTTTCCCAGTTTATTGTCTTGATTTTATTCAATGTTTTTACAAGTCAATATTTTGTTATATGGCCTCTGGGTTTCAGGTCATGATTATACCTTACAAAATTGATGAAAATTTTCAGCCATTTTCTTTTAAAATATTACCTTCCACCTATTCTCTCTATTCCTTTCTTATAACATCTATCAGAAGTATCTTATACCTTCTCTGAATCTGTCCTACATGTTTTGTAACCATTTAAAAACAAATGTTTCCATGTCTTTGTTTCTTTTTACTGCATTCTTGGTAATTGCCTTAGATGTGTTTTTGGATCATTGTTTCTGTGTCTAATAGACTCTTGGACTGATTAAGAGAATCCTTTCAGACTGAGTTGTGCACATGTCCCTTCAGTACAGCTTTGTATTTGCTTCTGTCAAGTGTTCTAGAGGTTTCCCTGGGATTGGACTAATTCTTATATTAATTTCTCAGCTCAAGGGTTTCCAGAACATTTAGGGTAATATAAATTCAAACCCTATACCAACTTGGGACTGGTTATAAATTCTCAGGAAAGACTCCCAGGAGCCCAGGCTAAATGCAGTTGTTTCATTGTCTTATCCGTTGTCTTGCCCTTTGAGGGGCCAGCTTTATGCATTGATTTTGCTTCTGACTTCCTAAGTTAAAATCTAAATTCCTAGATTACTGAAACCGACGGTCCCTTTCTGCCGGACGATAGTTACAGGTTAGGTTACACGAGCTTTAGGTGCTTTTTGCTCTTTGTGTCTGACTCCTGGACAATTCCTTTACTTTGTGCACTCAACTATGAATTAAAAATTTTTTCAGTTATACTGTATCCAGCTCTGGTGTTTTTAGGTTGTCTAGCTCAGCATTATTGGCTGAACCTGAAATTTGTATCATTTTTGTAATAAAAGATGTTCTTATCCTTTTAGCTAGGATTAGAGACATTTGAAGCATAGAGTTGTCCAGAAGTAAACATAATAAAATAATCATCCATTATCTCATTACACAAGCCAAGCATTAACTGGCATATTTCTTCTAAATTGACACAGTTTATCTGTTAACTCCTGTGTCAGAGGGCTTAAAACTTTGTACTCTTTCTTCAAACTGGTGAATGTGGTAATTTGGGAATATTTAAGATGCCAACCTGTCCGTCAGGTTTCTTTGCTTAATTTTCTTTCAGCCAGCAAATACTGCAAAATGTTAGTCGAAGAAGAAGGACTGCAGCTTTTGTGTGACATCCAGAAGCACAGTGAGGCAGACCCCCAAGCACAGCACATTGCAGCCTCCCTTCTAGATGACTTCAGAATGCATTTCATGAATTATCGGAGACTCCCTCTCTGCTGAATGCCCTTCTTATCCTCAGGGGCTTCAGAGGTGCTCTGTTGCTCAGTGTCAGGTCTTCTGCCCTGTCACCAATTGAATGTTGAATTGAATTGAAACAAGTTGTCATTGGAGTTTGTGAGTTGACTGCCTTCTTGGCCTTTTTTTTTGGTTTGATTTTCTGTAACTTATTAGAAGGTTGGGTTTGTATGATAGCCATGATCCCAAATCAAGTTGGAATCATTCTGGGAATACCCTTTCAGAAGTTTTGAGAAATCAAGCCCTGGACTCTGTGTGAAGACCTGTGAGCTTGTGTTGGAACAGCTATGCCAGTTACTTTTCTCTAGCCCCGGCCAATTTCTTAACTCTGAGTGTTTGTCAGAGGAAAGGAAAAAGAAAGACTTACGGGGAAACTTTGATATTTGTGTTAAATTTCATGTTTGAAAGAATCTCCTAAGTTGTTATTCCTGGTTATATGAAGCCACTGGAGAAGAAGTACATGAAAAAGTTCTAGGAATCATACACGTATAAATGTATAGTTTGGAAGGCAGAACCTCTATTGGAGGGGAGGAAAAAATTATTTTTAATAGATACCAGAGTACCTTCCACTTGTTGGGTGGAGGGAAGAGAAATATATTTTTATGATTTTGGATAGTCTACCTTTGACCTTCCTTCCTCCAGCGTTACACAGACTGAGTACGCGTAACATTGTGTGTGATTGGGTGTGCTGGTGGGGCATGGTCCGAGTTAGGACGGAGAATAGAGTGTTCAGATGAAAGATAATATGGGGATTATAAATCTCAATCCCTCAATCCCTCAAATTTTTAATTTGAGTTACGACTGTGAGCAAAACTGAGAGGAAAAGGAAGGGCTGTGCCAGAGGTGTAAAGAGGTGCTCTTACCTAATATGGAGATGAGAAAAATAGTGAGCTTCTCTGAGAACCAGTCTCAACCACAGTATAAACTATCAGAAGCTTTGGTTTTGTCCTCTGCAAACCCACTCTGTGGAATAGAGTATGAAGTCCTTCCTCACCTTATTATTGACAACTAACAAAACGTGTTTTACCATTCATCTGTTTAAGTTTTTCAAAGAAATAAATGCCTTTCTGAATTAGTAGCTTATTTTAGGACTAGGTTTTTGTGCTGTTAGCTGGCCAGACTCTTAACTGGAATGCTATATACCTTCGTTTGGAATCAGATGAGGCTTATTCTTATTCTAAACCATATTTCAAACTGTTGCTCACTGGTGACTGGATAAGAGGAATTTGTAACCTGCTTCCTTCTACAGTCCTGCAACTACACAGTATTTTCTCTCATTCACTCTTTTGCATGATTCAAAAGGCTGTCTTACTTTGCTGACCTGAGTTCCGTGCGTTGGAACATGCTTTTACCAGATACTAGCTTAGGCTAATGTGAGGAGGGTGGGTGGGAAATGGTGCCTGTTGAGGTCCAGTTCTACACTGGGCACCTCTCCCAAGTTTTGTCTCATTCACAGCAATCCTCTGTGATAGTTGAGTTTTTATCCTCCCCATTTAACAGATGAGAAAGAGGAAGTTCAGGTTACTTTCCTGAGTAGATAGGCACTGCTCATGCGGTTGCTGCCGATTCAAAGACTGGGGCTTTTCTGTGTTACTCTCCCTTTCAGGAAATGAGCACAACTTTGGGGCACATTTGTATTTAGCAGCAAGTCAACAATGTTATTGGTATGTGTCCATGCCCGTGGCTTAGTGACTTCTGAGTCTGGCCAGGCGTAGGCGCAGAAAGCTCAGGTCAGTTAAAGAATGACCACGTGGCTGTCTCTTCCCCTGCCTTGGTGCACAGAAGGAGGGCTCCTGAGACTAGTCAGCCACTCAGTGTCGTCATCTTGCTCACTTCTGCTCGTGCTGTTCCCCTCAGGCTTCCTCTTTTCCGCCTCAAATGCCTATTGATCCTTCAGCTTTCGACTCCAGTGTTACCTGCCCATTTCCTGACCTTCCATGTTGTCCATCAGAGTTAATCGTTCCCTTCTCAGCACTCCTGAAAGCTATTTAATGCTCCATCAAAGATTTGCCTGCCACGTTACAGTTTACAAAAGGTTTTCACAGCAGTGATTTCATCTGGTTCTTAGAAGAACACTGTACATGAATAATAACTCACGTTTATTGAACATCAGGCGTTTTATTATTTGTTTAGTCCTCCCAACAGTTTCATTATAGATGAGGAGGCTGAGGCATACAGTGAGTAACTGGCAGAGAGCTGGGCCTATTCAACCACTGCCAGGGTTTCCTTATTATCTCTGTTGTACAGAGGAAGAAACAGGGCAGTTGGGGCTGGTTCTTACAACCTCCTGTCATCTCTGGTGAGCACCTAATAACTGAGATGCAGAGGTCAGGCTTGAGTGCCAGCGATATAAAGGCCCAGAGGGGTCTGTTTTGTCCTTAGTTGATCGTTCTATTAGGGAGAGACAGGTATTCTCCAAAGCCAACCCGACGCCAGTGATTGTCTAGCCTGGGTGAGGAATGACGAAGGTAGCGGTAGGTGGCATAGTCAGCACCTTAGTGCCAGGCACCGTGCCAGTCATTCTATATCGATCATCGTCCTTGTGAGGAAACTGAAGCCTAGAGAGGTGAAATGTTGAGGGCGGGCGCGCTGCACGTTTTCCTTCTGGATCCTTCCCTGTAAGGTGTGCATCTCCCATGCTTAAGGTTCAAAGGAAGTCACTCGCCAACAAATCTAGGGGGCCGCTTCTCCCTGAAGGCAGCCATGCCTTCCAGCCGATCCCGGGTCGGGATGTTCTGAAACAACATACAGAGTATTAGTCTGTGGGAGCAGGACCAGAGGCCAATACTCGCTCAAACTTGTTCAACGCATGACAAGGACAGAATCCAAGTCTTTCGCTGCCTCTGGACTCCGGTGTTGGGCCATGCAACAGTATGGGCCTCGATGGCTCCTTGGTCTCCTGGGGAAGACAGGCTGCCTCTTCAGCACCCGAGGCCTGTCACACTAGCCTCTCTTTGCACACAGCTTGCATGCCTCCAGAGAGCTCACAGTCTCGTGCAACAGTCTGAAATGAGGCTACTCAGTAGAGAAGATAGATTAGGCTTTGCGGTAAGAACTCTGGCTTTGAATCCTGGTGTGTAGTTGGTTCACACTACGTTCTACAAGTCCCAGGACCCCCTGTTTAGGAGTATTTTCGTTATTTGTTAACCTGGAGATTAATATTTTTGACTCACCCAGGAGTGAGGGGCTAAATAGGTCAGCCCCAGGTTTATTGCCCCACCATCGAACACACACAGCCTACAGGTGAAAACCAAGGCTTTGATGTCCCACTCCAGCCTGGCCTCTACAGTAGCCACTGGTACAGAGATCGCATAAGCTGCTATTCTTCTCTCTCAAGTTCCTCTGTGATTCTCTGGGCACCCAAGTAGAGCAGGATACACCACCATTAGATGGCTGAGGAAACAGTCCCAGAGAGGAGCAGTGTGGCTCCCCTGGGATCACCCCAGGCTAACTGAGGAAGGAATGGCACAAAGACTGACTCTCTGGGTTGGGAGGAACCTACTGAAGTGGTCATAGAGTACTTAAGGCCGCCCACTCTGGCCCGGCCTCTGCTACAAGCATGCAGGACTGGTGGCAGACACATACCTGGGCATAGCATATCCCTTCAATGGCCATCCCTGATGCAATGTCCACCTGCAAGGAAGAAGTTGTGCGTGGATCAGCCTGACCTTGCCCATCCCCATCAGCACTGGGTGCCAGCTAGCCCTACTTCCTACACCACTTCTTACTGATTATGGATTCTTCCAGCAAAGAATTATTGAGGCTTACTGTATGCCAGCCCATATGAAGAGAGATGAGATGATAAGGAATCCCCTACCCGGAGAGGGAATACCATTCATAACAGTGGTGAAACAGTGCTGGGACGAATGCGGGCTGTGAGAACAGTGGGGAGGATTACACATAGCCTGTAGAGCTGAGGAGGGTGTGCCTGAGCTGTGCTTGCACAGCCAGTGTTCTCTCCTTGCCATCTGGCTGCCTCCCCATGCCTCCTGTCACTCCTATTAGTGAACTTTGCTGGCTTCCCATTGCCCTGAGGACTAAGGCCTTTATGACTTGGCCCCTGGCAACTTCCCAGCCTGTACTGCCCAGTACTTGCTATTACTACCACTTACAAGCACTAAGAGAAGTACCTTTCACAACAGGGGTTATTTTCCCTACTATACAGCTGAAGAATCGGAGGCATAGAAAGGTGGAATGATTTGTCTAAGGGCACAACAGTATGTGGAAAAGCAGGTCTTTGAACCCAGATGGTCCAGCACCAGAGCCTATGCCCCTAACCTCCATGCTATGTTGTCTCACTCGTCCCTTCGTCCTGTTCTGTCAAGGTGCTTATTTATACACCTCTGTGTTTTTCCTCACACTTTTCCCTATTTTTTGGAATTCTCATCCACCCTAAGCCCCAGTTCTAGAAAACATTCTCCAACTCAGCACTGTCCAATACCGTAGCCAGTAGCCACACGGACAGTGCAGCTCTAACCTCTCCAGGGTGTCTGCTTGGTGCCCTTGACCCTTTATTAGCGATTTGTGTCTGTCCCCCTCCCCACCTTGGGGGCAGTGACCATATTTGACTCATTTCTGTGTCCCAATTCAGGTCTAGGTTCAGTGTGTGATGAGTGAATGAATAAGCTGATATCTAGGATGGGTTAGCTGCAGCCAAGGCACCACACCTGAGCCCGGTCCACGAGGCCACATTCCTGACCACCAACACAAACCCGAGAACATGGACTGGGAGCCACGCAGACCTGGGTTCTTGTTACTCCCTTGTTCTGTGACCCTGGATAAGTCTTACCCTTTCCGAACCTCAATTTCCTTCTCTCTCCAAGGGAGAGAGATGAGGATAAAATGTCATTTGGAATATCACCTGGCCAAACTTCATTTTGTAGGTAGGTAAAAGCAAGGCACAAAGAGAGAGGTCAGACTCAAAGTCTGTTAGAAGAGTCCAGTTCCCGAGCTCTTTCCAGCTGTGCTGTCCATCTGTTTGCCATGAAAACACCACCTCCCAGCCGCCCCACTGACTTTAGTGGGGCCCAGGTTCCAACCCCAAACCCTCTCACCTCTGTTCCTCGGTCAATGGCTACTTTGCCCAGCCGCACAGCAGTGGGGGCCTAGGGAAAAGAAGCAGCTTGGTTGAGGAGGGGATCAGTGCTCATAGTTAGGCACACAGCTCCATGGTGGGGGAGGAGGTCTGCACAGAGATCCAGCTGTTCTACTGACAGTATTAAGTTCCGTTAGTTTTAGTACCTGCTACTTCTCAGCAGATGTTCCTTTTCTATAATGGAGGAAGCCTAACTGATCCCTGACCCTCCCAATCCTGACCATCTGGGGTTCTTGTCATTTAATCCATCCCTCCAGCATGTACAACATTTTCCAAATACTTTCCCACCCACAGACTTCTCTAATGGTCAAATGGTGCTACCCATCCTTGCAGGATGGTGCCGTGTTTAATCGAGGCTCAGGGTGGTGAAGCACTTGGCCACGTTTGTCCAGTGAGTCGGTGGTGAAGCTTAGATCTGACTCCCAGTCACCTTTCCCACTGCTGCTCCCTTCCTCTACCCCTCTCATCTCAAGCCTCTCCTGCAAGCAAGTTTTCCCCCAGTAGGGTGAAAAACGGTCAAGATTGGGAACTTGGGCTTTGGAGTCTGACAGGCCTGGGTTGAAATCCTGAGGGGGCATTTTGCAAGAGCATCCAAGTGGCCATCTTTGCCTCACTGGCCTTGCTTCCAGTTAGCTTGTGCCACAGCAGGCCTGGCACTCCATCCCCAGCCCCACTTCCAGGCAAGGAGTGCTTTTGCCTCCTATATTATTTGAAGTTTTTGTATTTGTATTATTTGAAGTTTTTCTTTATCAGAAAAAGAATGATTTAAAAAGTCTGTTAGCATAGAAGCCATAAATAAAAAAGCTAACTACATAAAAATGAAGGACTTCAGACTGTGAAAAATACCACAAATAAAAGACAAAAATCAAAAACTGGGAAAATATATTTGTGATACTGTGACAGAAGCATTTCCGTAACAAAAAGCTGGTATAATGTTTTTTTAACATTCACCACAGTATGAAAAGTTAGTTCACAGAAAAGAAATACAGGCACAAGGTATGCTCAGCTTTACTTTTAAAAATCAGAACAGTGAGGTGCTCCTTTTCACCTCAGACTAGGTAAATTGTAAAGTATTGGTAATGCCCATTATAGCTGAGGTTTAGGAAACAGGTATTTGCATACATAATTGGTAGGAGAGTAAACTGGTACAATGCTTCGGGAGGGCAGTTTGACAAGAACTGGCAAATTAGATGCACATGCCCTTTCATGTTGTACCTCCATGTAGGCATCTACTTCCAGAAGTACACTAAGATGCACAAAGTTATTCACTGCAGCTATTTTTCAGGAGCATAAAGATGTAAGCAACATGACGTTCCTCAGTAGAGTACGGGTTAAATGATGGCACATCCATACCATGAATGAAAAAGTGTGCAGCTGTTTAAAAGAATGGGGTTGATAAGTATGTGCTGAAATGGGAAACTCCAAGGTAGTAGGTAAAAGAGAAAGGTGCATACCGGTTTGTATATTATTCCGTTTGTGTAAAAGGTGTTAGTAGGATGTGCCTTTGGGGAGAAGGCTCAAGAGAATGGAGAACTTCACTTTTTTGTTTTATACTTTTCCATACTGTTTGAATTCTTTTCTATGCATATTTTAATTTCATGTTTTTTAAATGTCTGTTAGAATTGGATTAGCCTCTAAAGGTGTGTTCCTTGTCCCCTAAACCATCCTAAAAAGAATTTAGAGTCATTTAGATATATGTGCATAATTTATATTGTACATACAATGAATATTTCTGGAAGAGTGTGCAAACTGTTAACAGTGGTCATCTCTGGGGAGAGGGATTGGGGAGTTGAGCGATGTTTTGGTGACCAGCTCTCCCGGTTTGCCAGGGACTGAAGGGTTATTAGGACGTGGGACTTTCACGTTGAACCTGGACAGCCCCAGGTAAACAGGGTCACCCTACTTTTGATTTTTACTTTATGTCCTTCTTATTCTTCTGTTCTGTTTGATTTGCTTGTCATGAATATATGTTATTTAACTACTGATTTCTCATCACAGAACATTAAAAACTACATAGCTATGTTGTACTGTGTTGAAAACACACATTTATGTTTCTGAGTGTATGTATGTGTGTGTGTATGTGTATATATATATATACATATATATATGTAGTTGACCCTTGAACAGCCCGGGGGTTACGGGTACCGACCATCCATGCAGTGGAAAATCTGCGTATAACTTTACAGCCAGCCCTCCCTATAAAGTGTTCTGCATCCGCAAACTCAACCAACCTCAGATCGTGTAGTACTGTAGTATGTATTTAGCTGAAAAAAATCCATGTATAAGTGAACCTGCACAGTTCAAACCTGTGTTGTTCAAGGGTGCACTGTGTGTGTGTATGAATTATTAGAAATATGATTGATCATTTCATGTTATTTGGAAATGAGAACAGTGAGTCACACTGGCCACAGTATGTTCCATCCCTTTGTTGTTCAAGTGGAAAACGTAGCCAAATGCATATTCAAAGGATAAGGTATGTTTATTATTTAAAGGGAAGATCTGAGTGTTAAGTTGTGGACCTTGTGTTTATTGACAGTTTTTTCTGGCCTCTAATCTCTGCAGCCACTTGACTCCTTAGTCTTAGTAGTTTGTCCACTAGAGGGCAGCCATCTACCACACCACCCTTTGTGTGCTCACCCCATCCAAGAACCCTTTCATCCTTGGCACCCAGTTACTCAGCTGGAAGTTAAAGATTCATTTTTCAGGTTGCATCAAAATGTCCTAGCATTTGCATTAGTGATTTTAGTACTAATTTTTGGTATGCTCGTGTTCTGGTATACAAAGCTGCTTTTAAATACTGAAATACTAGTAATTATATTAGTAGAATACCGTTATTTCAATATACTGAAAAATCTGAAGCCTGAATCATCTTGAGATAAGCTCAAAGACCCAGTTATTTAGTTTATGCAAAAAGATAAGCCCTGTAGTCTACAAGTCTTGCTGGATAGGCCCCCTCTGTGGAAGTGTAATTAGCTACTATCCTGAGTGATTCAGAGTTTTGTATTAGTTCAGAGACTTTCTGACCAACTATAACAGAAACATGACAGCATTAAAATTAACAGCATCAGACTCTCCATTTATATGTGATGAAACTATCAATAAAAAGAAGACAAAAGAAATGCTTTCTTTTAAACCAAATTCACTATCAGTTTTTTATAGTCCCTGCCCTCAAAGAAGACCTCAAAGTTATAAAAAGAGGCAGGATTATTTAAGGAAGACAGTGTTTTTTTCCCAAAATAAAATACCTCTTTTTTACTCTTCATGATTAATTCAAATACTTTTCTCTGTTAATAATATTAAAATGATAGAGTATGGGTAACAGTTTTATAGGCTTATACTTTAACTTCGTTTTGTAACGTCTGTAATTTTTTGTATTTGAAATGCATTATTTAGTTTTTTTAAAAAATCGTACACGTTCTGCACTCTTTAAAATAAAATACCAGTTTTTTTATTATGCAGCATTAATGCCAAAATACCAGTTACTGTTTTTCTTTCTGGTATTGCAGTCACTTTCTTTGACCTTGATGAACGGTCACTTAACCTTTCTGGGTCTGTTATAGCATAGATACAACGGGGATAATCAGCTCAACTGGATTGTTCTAATAGTTGGGACGCTATTAAAGTACCTTGGATTGTGTCGGATGGATGAGATGCGCCGTATGGGCTAAGTCAGTATTATAAATTAGCAAAACCCAGCTCCATTTCAGCTGCTTGCCCATCTGCAGAATCTTGGGACCTCCCTCTGGGTCCTCTTAGAGGAGTGAGAAGCCAGCAGAGCCTCTCAGGTACTTGGAGATTACATGTAGGCAGGGCCTAAACCTACTCCCTGGGTCTCTAAACCTTTTGGGAGACTATGCTCATAGGCTATTTGAGGATTGAAAAAAATGAATGGAGCTTAACACGTCCTACATGGTGTATTTCAGGCACTTTTCCACCAGGTAGTACGGCCGGAAAGTTGAGCTGGTAGTTCTTTATCTGCTTTAGAATCTTGCTTTTTCAATTTGGGGACATTTTGATGCAGTATTGTCCAATACAGTAGCCAGTAGCCACATGTGGCTATTGGCATTTGAAATGTGGCAAGTGTAATTGAGAAACTAACATTTTAATTTTAATTTAAATAATGTGGCTGCCTTAGTGGACAGCACGGGTAGAGGATGTTTACATCATCTCAGGAAGTTCTGTTTTACAGTGCTGTTCTGAGGATTTTCAACCTATTTTATTCCAGTCCCTCAGAACTTAATTTTTATTTTAACTTAAAATCTGATTTCGTTTACTGGATGGCTGAATGGATGCTAAAACTCCAAAGAGGGTTAATTTTATAAATCTGGGTAAATGGATCTTATGTGGCTGCACGAGACGCCGTTGCCCCCTGGCCTCTCCACACGTGCATCCCGTATGGCACAGGCCCTCCTGTGCTGGGTGATCACCAAACCTGGGGCAGGATCTCCTGGGCCAGTGCTCGTGCCCGGTGGTAGGCGGCGTTGCCCTCCTCATTCTGGGCCACAGCATGGTTCACCAGCCCCAGAGCCTGGGCCTGGGCCCCGCTCAGTCGTCGGCCTGTGAAGATGAGCTCCTTCGCCAGGGCCACCCCCAGGCATCGAGGCAGCCTCTGAGTCCCTCCTGCCAGAATGGAGTAGGGGTGGTGAATCTGCATGGGAGGTGGGAGGCCAGAGAAGGCCCAGGCTGGGAGTCAGCCAGGACCTCTCAGAAGAGCAAACTCAGGTTGGCAGGGCAGAGCCCAGAACATAGGGCAAAAGAGGAAAGTAGGGAATTATGCTGGATAGACTGGAGTTGAACAGGTAAAGAAGGATGGATGCTGTGGGTTGAGGTTACCTGCTCCTGGGAAGAGTCCTCGGGTGGTCTCAATCAGCCCCATGACAGCTGAGGAAGCTGCTTAAACAAAACAGAATGAAACCCCAACCAACCCTACCTTCCAGTGCCAATCCCCAAGGAGAAGAGATACCGCCTGTGGGCTCTGCTCACTTCTCCAGCCAGCCGCTTCCCTCGTGGTGTGGCCACAGCCAGACTCCCCCAGATGCTGCCTTTGGAAGAGCCCTAGCCTGGAAGCCAGCAGGCCCAGGCACTCATCCTACCTCCCCTACTCAACCAGGCAAGTCTCTTACCCTTTCTGAGCCTCATGGGTGGGAAGAAGACGACTACCCCTCTTCTGCCTACTCCAGAGAGCTGCTAAGGATCGAGTGAGGTAATGGTGCTTGGAACAAGGAAGGGGTTCCTAGAAGGTGCCCAACACCTATTTGTAAGTTAATGGATTCTCTGTCTCACGCATTCTTAGCTCAGGTTTGGCCTAGAGTGTCGCTGACTCCTGCTCCCACCAGTTATTTTTCCCAGCTTTTTGTCAGCCTGAAAATTTCCTGTATTCCGGTCCACGTCCTCTTTCCCCAGTTCTGCTTCCTCTGACAAGCCCTCGTTGAGGTGTCCCACCACACAGGCTTCTCCTGAACTCCCTCAGCACAGGCCACTGGAACCATGCAGTACGGGAGGGAGGAGTTGATATTCACCCTCCTATCCACCAAACCCTGCAAGTTAGTTGCCCTAAACATAGGCAGGTGAGAAGCAGATCCGGGGCTGTGACCTGACCTGGTATTTTGATGCCTTCTCTTCGATACGCATCCTGTAGATATAAGCTCCCTCTATGCCTGGGGTTACACATTTTAAAAAAATGTTATTCCTGGGTGGCGGGAGAAAGCAATGAGGGGAAGAGAGTAGCACCGTGGTGGCACTCAGACTTTCTCGGATTGCCTCCAAGAGGGGCGCACCTAACCACCAAGACAGGAAGGTTAAAAAGTGATCGATTATCTTCATCCTCCCCTCCCTCCACTCTTCAAAGCTCAATTCTTCTGAACTAGTAACGCAAACCTTTTTGGGTGCCAGTGAACCAGAGGGCAGTGTTCTTGCCCAGGCATGTTTGTGACTAGCTGGGCAGGTGACAGACCGCCCCCACGGCTCACCTTTGCTCAAAACGTGATTGAAAAAGCTGGCTTGGACAGAACTGGAAAGTTGAACAGTTAGTCTCTGCCCCCAGCCTTCCCTCTCTGCGTTCTTTTTGCTGTCATGTTAGCAGTTGCTCTGGGGTTGGTGGGAGCAGTCCTGAGCGGAGGGCAGCTGACTGAGAAGGATGGGTACTGCCGCAGTCGGGCCAGGCCAGGAGGGGAACCAGCTGCTGCCTGAACTCTCTGTCCCCCACCTTGCCTTTAGTTCTGTGGCTGCTTGGAAAGCCAAGAGCAGTGGCTGACTGCAGAATCCCCAGAATTAGCCTGTTTCACTCTTCCTTCCCCACCCTACCCCACCTCTCCCCATGCCCAGTACCTGCCACTCGGAGGTCACAGGCCAAGGCCAGTTCCAGGCCTCCACCTAAGGCAAACCCATCCATAGCTGCAATGGTGGGCGCAGGGAAGGCTGCTGTGGAGATGAAGAAACGCTCAGCCTGCGAGGCCCTGGCAGGACCAGGACAGTGTCTCAGGGAGGGGAAGAGCTAACTGGTTGGGACAGAGGGCTTCACTGGTCCCAGGTTTGGGGACCTTACCTGGTACCTCAGCCAGGTTACCTTAGAAGTTGGTTTTCCCAATGGGGAGAGTTGTGCGATCAGCTGGGGATCGGGAGTGGGGAGATGGGCAGGGTAATCTCCTGCTGGCCTCCCTGGGACCAGCCTTTTTGCACTCCCTTCTCATTCTGTGTGCCAAGCCCCATACTGAGTGCTGGGAACACAACTGAATCAGATGTGGGGAAGGCAGACCTGTAAACAGGCAATGATGACCCAGGGAATCAGTGCTCTGATAAAGGAAGCTTGGAGGATGGATCAGGGACAGCTTCCTGGAGGAGGAGGCACTGGTGGTCTTAAAGAACGAGTAGAAAGTTCAATGTTTTGATGAAAAAGGAAAAAAAAAAAAAAAAAAAAAAGAAAGTTCAGATGGCCAAGGAGGGATATTCCAGGCAAAAGGATAGCCATTGTCAAAGCCTGAAAGCATGCTTGGTGAAACCTGACTCTGAAAAGGCCAGGCTTGCACCCTGAGGGCACAGGGGTTGGGGGTCATAACCAGCAGGGCACGAAGGCTGAGAAGCCAGGGCTCCCTCTGGGAGAAATGCCCTCTGAACCCTGTCACACCCTCCCCCTTGTAGAATTCCTTGTTCCCTGCCCCTGCCCCTCCCCCCCAATCATCTGTCTCTCCACAGAGCTCACAACAGAAACTGTTCTGTCTTTAGAGTAGAGTGGTAGGTGGGGTGAGGCTGGGACCAGCAGGGCCCCGGAATGCCCTCCTCCTCCGCACTCCAGGACCCTCACCAATCTCATTCATCAGGCCTCGGAGCCGCTGGACAAAGACCCCCACCTCCGCCTCACTCATCTGCTCCCGCTCCTTCAGGTCTGCACCTGCAGATGCAAGGGTGACAGCCCATTACTGCCTGCCAGGCTGTCAAAGGATCCAGCAAAGGAAATCTGCAGAGAAGCAGCCAGAGAGGAAAGAGAAACACTGGGAAAACACGGTTAGGGAAGCCGGGGGCGGGGAGCGGTGGTGGTCAAAAAAAGGAGAGATGCAACAACAACAAAAAGATAGACTGGATTTCATCAAAATTAAAAACTTTTGTGCATCAAAGGACACTATCAAAGAGAGCAAAGACAACCCACGAATGGAAGAAAATACTGGCAAATCATATAACTGGTGAGGAATTGATATCTAGGATATATAAAGACTTCCTACAACTAAAAACAAAACCAAAAACAAAACCCACAAAGGACAAAGGGCTTGAATAGATATTTCGCCAAAGACGATAAGTCAGTAAGCACAGGAAAAGATGCTCAACATCATTAGTCATTAGGGAAATGCAAATAAAAACCACAATGAGATACCCCTTTACACACATTAGGATGGCGATTATAAGCAACAACAACAAAAACAAAGAAGTGTTGGCATGGATGTGGAGAACACTGATGCATTGCTAGTGGGAATGTAAAATGATGCAGCTGTTGTGAAAAATATTTTGGTGGCTCCTCAAAAAGTTAAACATAGGATTACTGTATGGTCCAGCAATTCTAGTCCTAAGTGTATACCCCAAAGAACTGAAGGCAAGGACTCACACAGGTAACTTGCACACCAATGTTCATAGCAGTATTAATCACAATAGCCTAAAGGTATAAACAAACCCAGGTCTATCAACAGATGGATAAACAAAATAAATGTGGAAAATAAATATGTATATATAAAATTTATATATATATAAAATGGAATATTCATTTTTAAAAAGGATAGAAATTCTGCAATATGCTACAACATGGATGAACATGAAGGACATTATGCTAAGTGAAATAAGCCAGACATGAAAGGACAAATACATGATTCCACTTGTATGAGGTACCTAGAATAGGCAAATTCGTAAAGATAGAAAGTAGAACAGAGGTTACCGGGGGTTGGGCGAATGGGGAGGAATTGCTTAATGGGTATAAAGTTTATTTGGGATGATGAAAATTTTCTGGAAATGGACAGTGGTAATTGTTGAATAACCTTTTGAATGTACTTAATGCCACTGAATTTTACACTTAAAAATGATTAAAGTGTAAATTTTTGTGTAATATATATATTTGACAATTCAAAAACTATGTTAAATGTAATAAAATAAAAATTTGTTATTTTTTTCCAGTTTTATTGAGAAATAATTGACATACATCACTGTATAATTATTTTTTTTAGAAGGGGTTGGTGGGGTCCAAGGAGGCTGAGAGGTCAAGTAAGATGAGAACTGAGTGCAGGGCCCAGTGGCATGGAGGTGGGCAGGGACCTTGGTGAGAGTAGTGACAATGGAGGCGTCATCAAAGGCCAGATGGCAGGGGCCTGAGGCGGGAGTAAGGGGTGAATATAGTCTTCGCAAGTCTTAGATTATCCGAAAGTCAGTTGGGAGAGCCCTTGGAAGTCTTTGATTAGTTCCAGCCCCTCAGTGAGAGATGGGGAAACTGAGGCCCAGAGAGGGACAGGGACTAGCCCAGGATTCCAGAGCAAGTCAGGGGCAGACTCAGACCTCCTGCAGCTCTCCTACTTCCCTGTCCTTAGCTGGGATAGTGAGGAGTGGGGCTAACAGGGGCATGAAGTGACCATGATAGAAGAGGTGAGACAGAGGTGGAGCCAGAGGAAGAGGCCAGGGGAGGAGGAGGGCCTCAGCCAGGGCAGCGGGGTCAGGCAGACTGGTCCACATACTTATCCTGCCATGGCAGACCCTGAGCTGGTCGCCGTGATCTGGACAGCTGAGACCTAGAGACTGAGCCAAATCTCCATGCAAACTCCTAAGCATCACGCTCCTCCCACCCTAGCCTTCCACAGCCTCTTCCCGCCTCCCCAGTGCCAGTTCTTAGCTCAGCTCAGCTCTCATTCATTTGCTTGTTGTGGGCCTGGGATGCGGCATTTCTCATCTTTGAAATGAAGTGCGTGGCAAGGACCAAATGGTGCAGAGACATTGAAGAGTTTTTTTTGACGGACTGAGATCTTGTAGGGGGGCAAAGGGGCACAGAGTCCCATCTTGGCCACAGACCTTGTGAATGTCTTTGGACTCAGCTTCCTTATTTTCTCAGTGAAGGGTCAGAACAGTGCGTGGTGCAGCAGGAAGAACAAGGATTTGGGGGTCAGAGAAGCCAAGTTCAAACTGAATTCTTACTATCTGTGTAACCCTAGGCAAGGAATTTTACCGCCGAGTTCACATCTCTAAAATGGGAATAATGAGTCCTGTGCTGGAGCTGACCTAAGGACCCCACCCCCCACAAATGCCCTGCAGGCCGGGGGGAGCCCTGCTGAGCCGCGGCATAGGGGCTGGAAAGGAAACCCACCTGCACAGAATACACCCTTCACTCCACTTCTGAAGATCAGGACACGCACTTGCTGGTCCTCCCGCAGTTGGGCCAGAGCTTCCAGCAGCTGCAGAGAAGACTCCATCAGCTCCCAACCCAGCCCCAGCCCACCCTTGTGCCCACCCTTTCTCACCTCACTAACGAAGACGTTCCCCAGGGCATTGCGGGCGCTTGGTCTGTTCATCAAAATCTCAGTGATTCCTGCAGGGGACAGGACAGCCTTGGGTGAGCCACCTGCCCTGCTCACTCCTGGGCTGGGGCCCGGGATCTGGGCAGCCTCCACCCTCGATGAGCAGTGTAACTTGGGGCAAGTCTCACACACCCAGGCCTCAGTTTTCCCAACCATAAAATGGGGAGAATAACTCTTGCCCTTTTTGCCTCACAGAAGAAGTAGAAGGGCTTGTGAACCTTGGAGCAACATGGGGAGAGGGACAAGAATGACTGCCACAGTGGTTCCTGCCTGCTTCTGCCATTGTGAGACACACACACACCACACACCCCTTCTTCAATTTCACGTATCTCTCCATTATTCTCTTCTCCATAGCCGGACTTCTTCCTCTTGAGCTGAATGAGTTATAATAATATCACCACCCAGAAACAACCTCGTGTGCTCTGACTCGTTCATTGTTCCCTCCTCCCCCCAAAAGTAACAACTCTCTTGACTTTTATGGTGATCACTTCCATGCATTTCTTTAGTTTTATCACACAGATGTGCATCTCTAGACTTCAGACTTGCTCATTTTCAAAAATAGTGATATGTCTTTTAAAAGCTTGTTAAAATCCTCAGGTTCTGCCTTTAGTCCTGTCTTTCCCTCAAAAGTTGTTTGTTGGGACTTCCCTGGTGGTCCAGTGGTAGAGAATCCGCCTTCCAATTCAGGTGACACGGGTTCAATCCCTGGTCGGGGAACTAAGATCCCACATGCCACGGGGCAACTAAGCCAGCATGCCACAACTACTGAGCTTGCGAGCCTCAACCAGAGAGCCTGCGTGCCCCAAACTACAGAGCCCACACGCCCTGGAGCCTTCGCACCACAACTTGAGAGAAAACCCTCGCGCCACAACTAGAGAGAAGTCTGTGCACCACAACGAAGAGCCCACGCCGCAATGAAGATCCCGGGTGCCACAGCTAAGACCCGATGCAGCCAAAAATAAAAATAAAAATAAATAACAATAAGGAAAAAACCAGAAGTTATTTATTAAAGAACCTGGGGCATTTGACCTGTAAGGTGTCCTGCAGCGTGGAATTCACTGATTGGACACTCATGGGGCAAGTGACCAGGTTCCTCTGTCACAGGAATTTAGCAACTAATCCAGAGGCTTGAGCACACTCACATTCCATCCCCTTTGGCAAGAGAATAACGTTTGCCCTACCCGTGTGATATTCTTTCACCCACAACAGTCAAGCTTCTTGAAAGGGTTTTCTGTACTCAATCACTTTCTTGCCTTGCATTCACTTAAGCCTTCTCCAATCTAGCTCCCACCCCGTCACTCAGCAGAAACCATTCTTACCAAAGTGACCAATGTAACCACATCACTAACCAAGGGACATGTTTCCATCCTGGTCCCAGGCTCCGCAACGGCTAACTCTGCTGACAATACACATGCTCTTCCTTGAACATTTTCTGCCTTGGCTTTTTTTTTTTTTAATAGATATAGTTTTTTCAGAGCAGTTTAGGTTCACAGGAAAATGGAGTGGAAAATGTGGAGATTTCCCATAAATCCCCTGCCCACTGCACATGCATGGTCTCCCCCACTATTAACATCCCCACCAGAATGGGATATTTGTTACAAAAGATTAACCTACATGGAAACGTCATTATCACCCAACATCCATAGTTTACATTAGGGTTCACTCTTAGTGTTGTACATCCAGTGGGTTTTGACAGATGTGTAGTAACATATATCTGCCTTGTGGCCCCATGTTCTCCTGGTCTTCCTCCTACCTCTCAGATGATGCCTCCGCACTCTTCTAGGTTTTCTTCTACCCAATTTAAAAATTCTTAATTCATTTATTCAACATATATCTATAATAAGTAAGTCCTGGGAATGTAATGTACAGCATGTGACTTTAGTTAACAATATTGTATATTTGAAAGTTGCTAAGAGAGTACATCTTAAAAGTTCCCATCACAGGACTTCCCTGGTGGCGCAGTGGTTAAGAATCCACCTGCCAATGCAGGGGACACGGGTTCGAACCCTGATCGGGAAGATCCCACATGCTGTGGAGCAACTAAGTCTGTGCACCACAACTACTGAGCCTGCGCTCTAGAGCCCGTGAGCCACAACTACTGAGCCTGTGTACCTCAACTACTGAAGCCCGTGTGCCTAGAGCCGGTGCTCCACAACAAGAGAAGCCACCGCAATGAGAAGCCCATGCACCGCAACGAAGAGTAGCCCTCGCTCGCTGCAACTAGAGAGAAAGCCCGTGCGCAACAACGAAGACCCAATGCAGCCAAAAATAAATAAAGTAAAATTACTTAAAAAAGAACAGTTCCCATCACATACAAAAAAATGTAACTATGTGTGGTGATGGATCTTGACTTACTGTGGTGATTATTTCACAATGTATACAAATAACGAATTTTGTTGTACATCTGAAACTAATATGTCAATTATATTTCAATTAAAAAGCCCCAACTCGGGCTTTCATGGTGGCGCAGTGGTTGAGAGTCCGCAGGGGACACGGGTTCGTGCCCTGGTCCGGGAAGATCCCACATGCCGAGGAGCGGCTGGGCCCGTGAGCCATGGCTGCTGAGGCTGCACGTCCGGAGCCTGTGCTCCACAACGGGAGAGGCCACAACAGTGAGAGGCCCGCGTACCACACACACACACAAAAAGCCCCAACTCTTACAAAAAGGTAACTCCATGAAAGAAAGAAGACATACAAATGGCCAATAAGCACATGAAAAGATGTTTAATTTTATTAGTATCAAATAAATAAAAGTTTAAGAAAAGCATAGCACCCAGTACAACGACTAAAACTAAGAAGACTGAAAATAAAAACCAAGTATTGGCAATGAAAAAAACCCCTTACATATCTATTGAACAACTATGATACATAATAAATTGTGGGAGTTATAAGTTATGTAACAGCCCCTGTCTTCAAGGTGCTTACAGCCTAATACAAGTAAATGATAACATGAGGTCATAAGTAAAGTAAGTACATGAAGTACTATAGGATTACAGATGGCAGCTCATAGATGGAAGCATTTGAGCAAGGTGAGAATAGGTAAAAATTTTCATTTGAAGAGTGAGGTATGATGGGAAAAATACTACTAAGAGACTACTCAATTTTTAAAAAAAATTATTGAAGTATAGTTGATTTACAATGTGTTAATTTCTACTGTACAGCAAAGTGATTCAGATATATATATGTGTGTGTGTGTGTGTGTGTGTGTATATATATTCTTTTTCCTACTCTTTTCCATTATGTTTTATCACAGGATATTGAATATATTTCCCTGTGCTATACAGTAGGGCCTTGTTTATCCATTCTATATATAATAGTTTGCATCTGCTAACCCCAAACTCCCAATCCATCCCTCCCCCTCCCCCACCTCCCCCTTGGCAATCACAAGTCTGTTCTCTATGAGAGTACTCAATTTTTTAATGTTGAAGTTCCTGAAAGGTCAATCCAAGATCTCTTTATTCAGTCATTTGTACAATTACGAATTTAACACGTTGGCCTCTGTACCAGACACTGATGTCAGAGGCCAGAGCAGACCCAGTCCCTCTCCTCTTAGATCTTACAGTCTACAGAGGAGACAGACATTCAACCAGTAATTACTATTTGTGATGAGAACATGGAGGGAAAAAGGACAAGGAGGTGAGTGGTATAGAGTGGGCAGAGGGGGCCCCTAATGTAGAAGGTGAGCAGTGACGTCCCAGAGGAAGAAATGACCTTTCAGCTGAGAGCTGAGGAACGAATGGGAGTCAACCAGGCAAAAGTGTGTGTGTGTGTGTGTGTGTGTGTGTGTGCGCGCATGTGTTGGTGGGGAAAAGCCCATTTCAGACAGAGGGAGTGGTACAGATGAGGGCCCTGAGTATAGCAGAGCAGGGTACTATAGGGTTTGTAGAGCTGGGCCTCTTAATGTTTTTTGGCTGGGCCTGAGAATTAAACCAACATAAAACAGATTAAGAGGAGAAAAGCACACAAATATGTATAAGTTTTACGTAACATGAGAACCCTCAAAAGGAAATGAAAACCCCCAGAAACGGTAGAACCTACATGCTTTTATAGTAGGCTGAAGAAGGAATATCAGTTGTGGAAGAGCTAACTATGTGGGAGGCTAAAGGAAGATAAGGCCTGTTTGTACAGAATTCTCTTGGCTTCAACTCCCTGTTGAAGAATGTTTCTTTTCTCCAGGTTCAGGGAGGGCATCTTTCACATGGGAGTTTTTATCTCCTGTTTTCAGTAAGCAAAGGGGAGATTAGAATGCCCTTCTTGCATCTGCTGTTTTTTTCAAGTGCCTTTAGCTCAAAAAAAAAAAAAAATCCCTATACCAATGTGGCATATTTTTTTTTTGGGGGGGGACATTGTGCCACCTTTTAGTGTCTTCCAGAACTGGCGGAGTTCAGAGCAAAGGGAGAGCAGCGTGCGTGAGGCAAGGCAGAAGAGTCAGGAGGGCTGCACTTGCTCATCTGCCCCTCTCCTTCACGCCTCCCGCGTGCCTACCTCCTGTACACTCAGGACTGCCCTGCGCACCCGGCCAGCTCTCCTCTGAGCTCAGAGCCTGAATATCCAGCTGCCCACTTGACATCTAGACCAACATGTCAAGAAATGATCACGCTTTCTCCTGCTCCTTTGGTGAGCGAATGACATATCAACTCAGAGTTCTGTCATGTTGCCTCCATCTTCCTCACCCTTGAAGTTTACTTAGTCTCCCAAGCGGCCAATTCAACCTCTTAGATCTCATACCTATCAGCCCACATCCCTTCCTGCAGCCACTAACCTGGTGGGCTCTTTCTTCTATTACGTGGATCCCTCAACTGGCCCTCTGCCCTCAGTCTTGCCTCCCCTTCGCCCTCCACTTTCGTTCCCTCATCTGGGTCACAGTCATCTTTCTTACCCAAATCTGACCATATTCTTCCCTTCCCTTTTCATCAAAATTAAGTCTAAATCCTTAATACCACCCCAAAGACCCCCTACAATCTGGCTCTTGCATCTCACTCTGGCCTCAACTCACCTGCCAAATCTGGGTCAGGTGTGGGGAAGAGAGAACAGCTCTGGGCAGGGGCTCAAATACTCTTATGCCTTCTTGGCCGTTTCCCATCCTGTAAAGTGTCAGGATGGACTAGAGTAGTGTTTACCAATCCTCTGGGCTTCAAAGCCCCCTTATTATTTTCTCTCAGCGTGTTTAGCTTTGAAGAACAAACAGGATTTATTAAGATGGCATTCTCAGTGTGAGTTGATCTGAGACACAGAGAAGGGCCAATGAAAGTTTCAGGGCTCTCAAGGGACAGGGTTTCCAGCCACAGTTAGAGAACTGTGGTCCAGGACAGAGAACCGTAACATGCAGGCTAGGTGGGCTTCTTTAGCCTCCCCAGAAACCTTCATAGAGTTCTTTGAGCCCAGCAGGCCTGGAGGTCCCACCGAGGAACTCAGATGTCCCAAAGATCCTCTCCAGATGAGAAAATGCTGCAACTTTGAGGAAGGGAAACTGGTGGATACAGAGAAACCACATCAGAAGGGTTGAGGAGAAGACAGACCTTAGAGTGGCCCCCATGTTCACATCCTGCATAATTCCCTTCCCTTGAATGTGGACAGGACCTGTGAATCGCTTCTAACCAAGAAAATCCAGGTAAGGTCATAAAATATCACTTGTAAGATTAGGTCTAATTATATGGCAAAGGTAATGAGATGTTACTTCTGATTAGGTTATGATGTATATAAGACTCTATATTACTAGCATACACTAGAGAAACTAGTGGACCTATGGAGAGGGTTGTGTGGCAAGGTACTGTGGTCAGCCTCTAGGAGCTAAGAGTGGCCCCCTGGCCAAGAGCGAGAAAACAGGACTTCAGTACTACAACCACAGGAGGTGAATTCTGCCAACAGCGTGAGGAACTTGGAAGCAGACTTCTCCCCAGTTGAGCCTATGATGATACCACAGCCCCCAGCAGCTCCTGGATTGCAGCCTGCTAAAACCCTGAAGCAGAGAACCCAGCTAAATTGTGCCTGGACTTCTGACCTACGGAAACTATGAGAAAATAAATGTGTGTTATTTTAAGCATAGAGTTTGTGGTAATTTGTTACATGGCAATAGAAAACTAATACAGTCATGACGTCTTGGGATTGACAGAAACTTTCCTCTCTTCTCTTTGCTTTCCTGTTCTGTCTTTCCTTTTTCTCTGGCTGACTCTCTCCCACATTTCATCTCTATTTCCCTCTTTCAGAATGTAAATGTGGTGCTTGGCTCAAGTCACAGCTCAGTCACATACCAGCTTCATGGCCTTGGGCAAATTACTTTACCCTTCTGACCTTCACTTTCCCGATCTGTAAATAGAAATGCTAAAAAGGTTGTAATGAAGATTAAAAGAGATAATGCCCACAAGTGCTTAAACATAGTTTGTGGGTATTGTGAGTGGGGAAGATGCACAGAAGCTGGGGAAAGTCTAGGGCCCCATATGAGCTGAGAAATCTAAGCTGGGAGCCCTGAGGAGCCAGACAGGGTGTCTTTGGCTTTAATTTGTTCACCTGACAATGTGCAAGTTGTACTACCACATGCCAGGCCCCAGAGAAATAGAGAGGACTCAGCCATGGTCCCTGACTTCTTAGTTGAGCCCCTATTCTGGGAACCTTGACCTTGCTGGGCCCCAGTAGTGCACTGCACCCTCTCTACTCTTACCAGAACCCCCCCATACCACTGGCTGATGATTTGATTTCCTTAGCAGATGACCTAGAGTCACATCTGACGGGATGGTCTGAATCACCAGGTGATGTGGGTGGGAGTCAACAGAAACTACTGGAAGATAGTATAGAGACCAATTGGTTTAACAATCCCTTACTATATAGAAGGGGAAACTGAGGCCCAGAAAAGAAGAGAATTTGCCAAAGTTAATAGTTGGACCCAGCTAGCAATTCTCACTCTCAAAGAGCTAACAACTGATGAGGGAGACAAGTCCAGACACAAGGGATATAAAAGGAAAATGGTGGGGGGGTGTAATTCCAGAAGGATTTACAAAGGTAGAGAGGAAAGAAGAGGACCCAAGTCAGGGGCAGAGTTAGAACAAAACACTGAGGTCGGACAGCTTGAAATGAACAAACACATGGGTAGAAGAGATAAGGTGACAATGTCAGGTTGTGGTGGAGAAACTTGAACATCCAGCTAAGGAGCTGGAGTAGAGCCATAAGGAAGAGTGAAGAGTGATTAACAAGAGTTAACCAAGAGTGGGTTAACAATCCCATTTTCAAGGACAACAGGCACAACGTGACTATGCTCTGGTGACATCATGCCAAGTGGAAGGCAGAACGGGTGGCTTCTAATGGGGTGGTTGGGTGGTTCTCCTGTGTGTGGGTTGGTGGGGTGGTTCTCCTGTGTGTGGGTCCCCTCCTCATGCCTCCTCCACTGCTTCTCCTCGATTTCCTTATCTCATTCCTTCCATATGCCCTCTGGCAGGGGCAGAGGCTTCATCTCCTGATGCTTGTTATTTGTGGATAAAAAATTCCCTTTTTTTACAAGTGAGCCCTAAGGTCTATGACCCGTGGTAATTTTTTAACTAATGTACAAGTCTGTGTTTTGAGTCACTGAATTACCAGAAGAGGTAGTGATGACCTAATAGTTGAGAACACAGGTTTTGAAATCAGAGCTGGTTCAAATTGCTTAACCTCTCTATTCCTCAGGTTCTTAATCTGTAAAGTTGGGAGAATAACTATAATTATTTCAAGGCAAGCGCCATTACCAGTTTGGCAGTGAACTAAGCATGAGAGTAAGGGGTATTGTCTAACACCAGCAATCCCACATGGCCAGAGAATTCTCACCAAGTGATGTAATCGGACACTGGAAGCCCCTACATGTCCATCAAAAGTGGGGGATGCACACTAGGGAGTAGTATACAACAGCAGGGAGCAAGGAACAGATTAAATGGCAAAGCAGCTCTTCAAACCATAGTATCAAGTGGGAAAAAGGAAGAAACATGAGATGTCTAGAATAGTGCCTTCTGTGTAAATTAAAACTCGGACACAAACAATGCTACATAAAGTGCAGGGAAGGTTAGAGGGGTTGGACTGGGGAGAAAGTAAAGACAAGAGAAGGACCTTGCCCTGATGGTAACAGGCAGCAGACTGTGGAGTGTGAATAACACCACTGAATGCAAAGTTCAACCACTGGCCCCCAGCACCACCCCCGCAAATAAAACTACCCCCAAACAGAAGCAAAACAAAATAAAACCAACCAACCGAACAAACAAAACCCAACAGTGCTCAATCAATATGCTCTTAAGTTTGCTCATCAGAGAATGCCAATATGACAAGCAGTTCACAATTGCTTTCTTCTTGCTTTTCACTAGAAGTTAAGATTTTTTTAAGGGTTAAAAATTATAATATGTAATCAAAGCTACTAAAGTGACAAGGGAAGCATTTCAGTGTGTAAAGCAAGTAGGATATTTGTTGTCAGCAAGTAAATATATAAAGACTGGAGATATTTTGTTGTTGTTGTTGTTGTTAAAAAAAAAAAGAGGAAAATAATTTTGTCCTAGAGCTGATTGTTTATGGATGGGAAAAAATGGGACAAGTTAATATGGATCCAAGGGGTGATAAAAGGTTTGCGAAAAAGGAACTTTGAGAATAGAATTTTGTATGTTGTTAAGACTGACTAAGACTAGATTAAATTTAATTAGGTAAATAAATTTTGTGATTAACAGTAAGCTGGTACCAGTTGAAATTTGGTTCTCTCTCTCTGTTAAGAGAACAAAGTTTTGGGCTTCCCTGGTGGCGCAGTGGGTAATAATCTGTCTGCCATTGCAGGGAACATGAGTTCAAGCCCTGGTCCAGGAAGATCCCACATGCCGCTGAGCAACTAAGCCTGTGTGCCACAACTACTGAGCCCGCGTGCTGCAACTACTGAAGCCCGTGCACAATGAAGAGTAGCCCCTGCTCGCAGCAACAAAGACCCAACACAGCTAAAAATAAATAAATAAATAAAAAGAGAACAAAGTTTTCTTGGAATGCTGCTTTTGATAATAGACTGTGTGAATTTCTTTGCATTTAAGTGATTTATATTTGTTTTTAAAATCTTTTGTTACTTTGTTAAAGTAAATATTATTTCACAATGATCTGTGAAGATTATGGCACATGTAGATAAAGTTCATTCTGCTTCTACAAAGATTAACCCCTCATTGTCAGACTTTTGCCAATGGTCCTAGACCACTTATGGCAGTGGTCTACTCCTAAGTCAGAGAATTTAAAATGGATAAACAGGGGCTTCCTTGGTGGTGCAGTGGTTAAGAATCTGCCTGACAATGTGGGGGACACGGGTTCGAGCCCTGGTCCGGGAAGATCCCACATGCTGCAGAACAGCTAAGCCTGTGCGCCACAACTACTGAGCCTGTGCTCTAGAGCCTGCAGGCCACAACTACTGAGCCTGTGTGCCTAGAGCCCCTGCTCCACAACAAAGAGAAGCCACCGCAATGAGAAGCCCGCGCTCAGCAACGAAGAGTAGCCCCCACTCACTGCAACTAAAGAAAGCCTGTGCCCAGCAACGAAGACCCAATGCAGCCAAAAATAAAATAAATTTATTAAAAAATAAATAAATAAAATGGATAAACAATGACTGTAAATTAAACAGGGCTATGGGAAACCCAAGATGGCCGCTTGGCTCTTCCCGGCTCCCTGACAACCCTCATTTTTTAATTTGATGGGTTAAAGCCTTCCTTGGCTGGAGGGTTAATGCCCTCACAATGAAAAAAATAAAAGATTAAAAATGTGTTTTCTGGGTCTTCCCTGGTGGTACAGTGGTTAAGAATCCGCCTGCCAATGCAGGGGATACGGGTTTGATCCCTGGTCTGGGAAGATCCCACATGCCGTGGATCAACTAAGCCTGTGCGCCACAAGTCCACACGCTCTAGAGCCCGCATGCCGCAACTACTGAGTTTGTGTGCTGCAACTGCTGAAGCCTGCACGCCTAGACCCTGTGCTCCGCAATGAGAGAAGCCACTGCAATGAGAAGCCCACACATTGCAATGAAGAGTAGCCCCCACTCACCACAACTAGAGAAAGCCCATGTGCAGCAACAAAGACCCAATGCGGCCAAAAAAAAAAAGAAAAAGTGTTTTCCACTTGCGGTATACTTTCTACAATCTCCAGTGGTCAAGACACCCACTTCACTGGATAAATCATACAAGCCTTAACAAAAACTTCACGAACTTCTTAAAACTATCACCATCGGGGCTTCCCTGGTGGCGCAGTGGTTGAGGGTCCGCCTGCTGATGCAGGGGACACAGGTTCGTGTCCCGGTCCGGGAAGATCCCACATGCCGTGGAGTGGCTAGACCTGTGAGCCATGGCCGCTGAGCCTGTGTGTCTGGAGCCTGTGCTCCGCAACGGGAGAGGCCACAACAGTGAGAGGCCCACGTACCGCAAAAAAAGAAAAAAAAAAAAAACTATCACTGTCATTAGCATTCTCAATCATCAGATAAGGTTAACAAAATTAATAGAAAAACTGGACTCAGAACAAAAATTAATTACATGGGATTAAATGAACTGCTAAATATGATTATAATTCTTTTATTACTTTTTGTCTGACATATTGCTTTTAATCTTTGTTTTTCAGATATAAAGAATCTCTTTTTCTCAAGCTACTTATGGTTTACAACAATTTGGTAATTTACACCTGTGGGTAAAATTAAAACATTTTTCTTTTCTTTCTTCCTGGTCCCTCCAGAAATTGGAGACCGTTGGGTTCTGAGCAGCCTTATCAAAATTGTTATTTCTTACATTACCAAATATGTGACTGAGCCTCTGATAAAATGATAGTCCCATATAAGATCAATGATTGTAACGGTGTAACTCTAGGTATGGGAAAAAGCAACAAGAGGGAATATTTTCCTGTACCATAAGAGACTAGACTAGTCTCAGGTGGTGCAGAGACTTTTGGGTACTACTAACGAGGCCTAGTCCAGTAACAACGCATTGTGTGGCCTATCAGCGGAGGAAATAACATACCTAGCGCTGTGGGACAAAATGGACATGAAATGCCCCCCAAACCATGGTCAAATTTATGGCCATGAAGGGGCCCTGCCGACTGGAAACTGGCACTTGCCATCTGCCTCAACAAAGATTAAATCAGGAGCTGCTGCAGCTGTTGACCTTCAACACCCCCTGAAAGGAGTACAGGGTGGAGATCAGGAATCAGGCATTCTGTGCTCTGCGAAAAACTGGCAGAACAGGCCTTCAGATAGTTAGATATTTTCAGGTAAGGATTTTTATAAGCCCCAATTCTTGCATCTTCTCATACCTAGAGAAACACTAAAAATTATTAATGGTGACAACTGCTTTGGTTTATATGTTAATACCGCATCAAAAGTTAAAACCTACTGGTTACAAGTCTCCTCGAAGTGCCAGGTCTAGACTGGGATTCAGGCTTATTCTCCGGAAAAAAAAAAATGAGACCTATTTTGTCTATTAATGTTCAGGTTGTCACTCTTCCAACTACTTCTGAGTCTGTTACACCTACATCAATCACACTGGGCTAATAAAAGAGAACATCAAGGGCTTCCCTGGTGGCACAGTGGTTGAGAGTCTGCCTGCCGATGCAGGGGACACGGGTTCGTGCCCCGGTCCGGGAAGATCCCATATGCCGCGGAGCGGCTGGGCCCATAAGCCATGGCCACTGAGCCTGCGCGTCCGGAGCCTGTGCCCTGCAACAGGAGAGGCCACGACAGTGAGAGGCCCGCGTACCGCAAAAAAAAAAAAAAAAAAAGAGAACATCAAAAGATATATGACCATGCTAACGCTTCATTCCTTTGGACAGGGTAACCTAAGTGCTGACTATATCTGGACCACAGTTAAAGGAATGCTACCAAATGTATCCTGGTTCTTACTCCTGCTTGGGCCTCTGGTTACAATAATTCTTTTACTGTGGCTCCTGCCTTTTTTTTTTTTTTTTTTTTTTTTTTGCGGTTTGTGGGCCTCTCACTGTTGTGGCCTCTTCCGTTGCAGAGCACAGGCTCCGGACACGCAGGCTCAGTGGCCATGACTCACAGGCCCAGCCGCTCTGCAGCATGTGGGATCTTCCCAGACCGGGGTACGAACCTGTGTCCCCTGCATCGGCTGGTGGACTCTCAACCACTGCGCCACCAGGGAAGCCCGCTCCTGCCTTTTTAATCTACTTGTTAAGTTTGTCTCTTCCAGATTACAATAGTTTCACATCAAGATGATGGCGACGCAGAGATTCCAGCCACTCCTTGGAACAGATCTTGCCGGAATAACAACAGAAGTCGCCCTGGGACCCCTTAGTGAGGTAGGGCGAGAGCTCTGTGACCCCACCTAGGTAGGGTCTACAATCCCCCTTTCCAGCCTGCAGAAGCTACAGAAGACAGACCATTGCCCTTCATCCTCCCAATAAAGATTTCTTAGGGGTTCACGTCTCTCAGGGGGGATTTGAGGTAGCTCAAAGTCCCTGGGCCAGACAGCTGGCGTTTGTCAAGTGGAGTAAAACTGAAGCTTTGTTCTCACCCAGACAATCCAAGGACAAAGCTAGTGGCAGAAGCTGAGCTCTGCTGAAAGAAAGAGATAAGATGACCACTCCTGAGGTCAAGGAAAACTTCCCTGTCTACACATGGGCAGGAAGGCTCCGTGGGGGTCAAAAATGGAGGAGGTGCCACCCCATAATAAGTGTGGACATGCACCCACAGGCCTCTGGTGGGATCCATCTTAGCAAAAAGTTGCGCACGCGTGTTGGGGAGGGCCCTAGGGCAGGTCAGGTGTGGAAAAGAAACAAGATAATTGGCCAAATGTAAACAAAGACCTGGAAGGACTGTCCTATATAAGTAATTTAAATCACCTCTTTACCGTGCTCCTCATTAGAGGAAGCCCATACTCTTTCTTTCTGTGTATTTCTGCCTAGCTTCTGACTTAAACTGCTTCTCTGTGTGCGCTCCCATGTAGTGCTGTGTCTCTAATAATAAACTTTGTACATGTTTTTACAGTTTTTGCCTCCTTGAAACATTCTTGCTTTCAAGTGGGGGAAAGAGCCAGGGCCACTTTGCTTCTAGCCTCTAACCGCTCGCTGGTGGTCTACTGGCTAGGATTCCTGGTTTTCATCCAGGTACCCAGGTCCAATTCCTGGGCAGGGAACTAAGATCTCTTCAAGACCGTTCACTGCTGTCTCCGAGATCAGTTTCAGTCTGCTCCGGGGCAGTGGGCGCATTGGTCATGGGTCCCGCCCCGGCAGTAGTGCCAGGCGCCGGGCGGGCCTCGGACAGCCCGCCAGCGCTCGCCCCAGCCGCCTCCCGGGCCTCCCAGGACAGAGCACTTACCTTGGTCTGGACCCGCCAGAGCGCACACTTGGATCTCGCGGTTTGCGGCCGCGAGATTGGCGGCGCAGCCACGGGCCTCAAGGGGCCTCCGGGGTCTCGGAAGGCGCAGGGCGCTGGTCAGGGCGCGCAGCATTCGGACCAGTCTGGGAAGGTGCCTCTCGGCCCCTCCACCACCCCCTCCTTTCCGGCTGAAATCTTGCCGCTCAGCCCCAGGCCTTCGTAAACCGCGCCGCCTATGGGCCGAGAGGCCGGCGCGGCTCTCTGAGGCTCTTGGAGACAGGAAGACCTGGGTAGGAGAAAGCCCAGCTCTGCTGTGTGATTTTGGACAAGGCTGCCAACCTCTCTAAGCGTCAATCTGTAAAGCGCGGATATAAAAGTGACTAGTGTCAAAGATAAAGAAAGCCGGACACTAAGGTAGTGAGAACAGATTTTAATCGTTAATATACTATTGCAAAAGGGAAGTGTCCAGCGTGACACAGAACTCAACTTGTATTTGTACAGAGGTGACTGGGAGTTTTACAGGGAGAATGAAGAATTAGGGAGGTGGGTGAGCGGGGACTGTGTACAGTCGGAGAAGTAAAACTTACAAAGTGCGCGGAAGGGGTTAGTCCACACGAAACCGTTCTAGGTTTGCTAACTGGCGCTTATGCAAGCTTAGGCTCCCACAGAGACTGGGAGACAGGAGCCCTACCTTCAGGTGTTGGCTGGAACAAACAGTACATTCTTTCAGCAGCCTTGAGTTTTCTCAGGGAGGCACTTTAAATGGGGCTAGAGTCATCCTAGGGATGTGGCCTTGAGCTGTTAGAAACTATGTTAGTGTTCCTTTAAGTCTTTATAGGGGAGGCTGAAGCCTAGTAGAGAAGAGGGCTCAGAGGACACTGGCTAGAGTTTGGTGATGGAGAGAATCTTTGTCACTACCTTGTGGTGGTGTTATGATGATTGGATGGGATGTGTGAATCTTGCTTACACATATGCTCAATAAATGTTATCTCACTTTAAAAAATGTTATTTCATTTATTCATTCGGTCATAGTGTCTACATTCATGGACTTCACCACCTCACCTCCCATTTGCATCTCAATTCATCCCAATTTTACGCTCAATAACTGGACTGCAAAAATATCTGTGAATGAGAATCCCAAGCGTTTGCCCCCACTGTATACCCAAAATGCTTTTGCAGAGATCATCAGTGGCCTTGTTTAGTTCATTCTGGGTGGATCAATAGTGTTCAGCAAACACTCTCCCCTCTTTCACTTTCCACTTGTTGAAGACCCCAAAGCCACTAACAATCCTGGCCTCCAACCAATGGCTGGACTGTTAGGCGATCTAGAAACAAAACTCTCTCTTTGAAGTCACTGGTGCTTGCTGAGGTCAGCACTATGCCCATCAAGGTTTAAACAAAACTGGTATCTAACCTCCTTTCCTGGGTCCTGTGGGAAACTCTTAAGTTCCTCTCTGTGACCCTCAAGATTAATTGGGGTTTATGTCACTCCTGGTCATTTGTGACCTGTTCTTGCTTCCAATGAATTAATTCAGGTTCTGGATCACCTGGCCATCCCTCCCTGTCCCTTTTCTACATATTACTGGACACAACTCCAATTCTGCCACTCCTTAAAGAATCACAGACACGAGGCTGCATGAGAAAGATTTTTACAGAAGGTTGGGGAGCAATTGTGGGACTTCACATCTCAAGGAGGTTAATGCTAACCGTTATGGACTGAATTGTGTCTCCCCCCCAAATTTATGTGTTGAAGTCCTATCCCTCAGTACTTCACAATGTGACTATATTTGGCAATAGGGTCTTTAAAGAGGTAATTAAGTTAAAATGAGGTCATTAGAGTTAGCCCTAATCCAACATGACTGATGTCCTTATAAGAAGAAATTTTTTAACACAGATGGGTATACAGGAAGACAAAGTGAGAAAATGGCCATTTAGAAGCCAAGGAGAGGCCAAGGCCTCAGACAAAACCAACCCTGTCAATTCCTTCATCCTGGACTTCTAGCCCCCCAGAACTGTGCATAAATAAATTTCTGCTGTTTAAGCTACCCAATTTGTGGTACTTTGTTATGGCAACCCTCACAAACTAATATACCAAGTAAAGGAAGTTCTTTTCCTAAGAGGAAATCTGGTGCCTGGTTTTTAAAATAACAAGGTGCACCTCCTCCTCTCTACATTATGATTATTTCTGGGATTCCAAGGAAGCTTAGCAAAGGAGCAAGGGAGGTAGGATGAGAGTGGTAGTAATAATATGGCCATAGGTAGTAACATTTTTTTCTTTTAAATCCTGCTGGTTTTAAGCAAAAAATCCTTCAGTAATCCCTTCTGAACTATAATATGAATTTAACTATTGCTTTAGTTACTAAAGGATATTTGCAGAGCATTCTGACAGTGATGATAGTAATGTCTTTAATGGAGGCCAATCGGCAATATATGTTCAGAAGTATAAATCACCTCTTTTTTTTTACTGTGAAATTCCAATTTTAGGAATTTAACCTACAGATATACCCACACGGTGTGAAATGACATATGTACAAGGTTATTCATTGCAGCATTGCTTATAACAGTGAAAGACTGGAAACAGTGTTGATATCCAACAACAGGGGATTGGTTAAATAAATTATAGTACATCTGTAAATTGAATACTATGCAGTTATGAAAAAACATAGGAAGCTCTGATATGATCTTCAAAATCTATTTTTGTATGAAAAAAATCAAGATGTGGAATAGTGTGTAAAGAATGCTAAAATTTGTGTTATAAAGAGGGACTGCATTACTTAGGTGGGTATATATACACTTGGTTGTAGTTACATAAAATATTTCTAGGATAGGAGAGAGGAACTGGAAGCTGGCAATAGGGGTAGGAGGGAGAATTTTTACAGTTTGACCTTTTGTACTTTTTGAATCTTGATTCATGTTTTAAGTATTATCTACTCAAAAATAAATAGTTAAAATGAAAACAAAACACGACAAAAATTAAAATAAATACATGATAAAGACAAAAATAAAAGTAACGTACACACAAGATCAAAACATTCAAACAGTACAGATGCATATAAAATTAAAAGAAAAAACTTGCCTCTTCCATCTTGTACGCATTTAAAAGAAGTTTGTTGTATGTTATGCAGCATGTCTAGGTGTTTTGGGGCAGGAGAATTTTTGGATTATCTAGTCTTCCACATTGGAAAGGGAAGTGTCCTTTCCCAATCTTTTCAGCATTAACAGCAATGTTTATTATTACTCCCTCTCCACCTCTATGGGCTCCTTTTTTGAAACCAGTATCCATGGGACAGGCATGGATATTTGAAACCAATATCCATGGGACAGGCATGGATACATAATAATTAAACTGGACTCTGTGACTTCTTGCTGTATTGGGTTATCTTATCCACCAATCACAGTGCTGTCTTTATCAGCCGATCAGAGTTTCAAGAAACAACTCTACACTTAGTAAAAGCCTCTTCAGTGCCAGCCTTATGCTGGACTCTGGGAATAGGCAGGAAAAGGGGAGATTCTTTGCCCCTTCTCTGGTCACGTGAAGATTTTACTAAGTTGACCCATTCTCAGCCCAGGAGCTCTTTACCCAGCCTAGTGGAGGCTCCTTAGAATCAACTAGGAGCAACTTTCTAAATATTGATGCCTAGGCTTTACTTCCAGAGGCTCTGATTCAGGAGAGAGTGGGCTCTGGATATGGATGTTTTGAACCTATGGTGATTTTTACTGGGGGTGGCATGGTGTATATACATATGAAATTTCTATAAGGCCTTTTGAAATAATAAAAGTCGCCTGTGAACTGAGGGTCCACTTGGTTCAGGTTCCCTTCCAGGGGTAAGGCTGTCTCCTGCAATAACCCTGAGGCCAGTCAGCCTCAATTTGAACATGTCCCTTCCCCCAGAGACAGGTTACTCAGTCCCCATAGAGATAGAGTGATCAGTCTCAGAACACCTCTGCTTGCCCCAAGTTCTTCCCTTGCCTTTCTGTGTAGCTTCCTTGTTCCGCTTCCTGCCCAATGGCTCCTCAGCAGCCAAGTGGAGTTTCTGCTAAATGAACATCTGGCCTTAAATTCTACCAGTGCTAGGAACAATTACAGGAAGTTTTCCTGAGGGAGTGGACTTCCAGCATTTGATGCTTTATGCCATGGAGATCTAGGAGGGGCTCTTATCACACACCCTTAGGACTGGAAGGGGCCTCAGAAGTTTTACACACACACACACACACACACACACACACACACACACACACACGCAGAGTCGGTTCTCAGTTTTAGGTGGTATTTATGTTCTGAAAGTTGCTGTGAACACAAATTAGTGAATACTGAACAATTGCCCCTAGGGGAAATACAGGGTTAGGCTCCTGCAAGTTTCTGCCCACAGCGTTTTTTGTCAGCTGATCAATACATAACCTTCTTTTATGTGTGTTTCTGTTTAAAGACATCTCATTATTCACATACATATATTAACATTGAACTCAGAGCCAATAGCACGATCACATGTTTGAACTAAGTTCATGTATTTTCTTCATAGTGCACCTCACACCCTTCTTGTATCTAGGTATACTAGATAGCATTTCAGGCATCATGCTCGGGGACCACTTTTTCATTTTTTTTTTTTTGCGGTATGTGGGCCTCTGACTGTTGTGGCCTCTCCCGTTGCGGAGCACAGGCTCCGGATGCGCAGGCTCAACAGCCATGGCTCATGGGCCCAGCCGCTCCGCAGCATGTGGGATCTTCCCGGACCGGGGCATGAACCCGTGTCCCCTGCATCGGCAGGCGGACTCTCAACCACTGCACCACCAGGGAAGCCCGGGGGACCACTTTTAAACAGTGAAATCATCAACAAAAAACACAAAAATGCAAATAAGGTGGCACTAAATAGATCATGAGAAGCACCTTGGTTTACAGCATGAGCTGAAACAGAGCATGGTTCTTGTTTAACCTCAGCTGAGAACAGGCACGTGGGGCAACTCACGTTTTCTGCCACCTCAAGGGTTCTTCTAGTATTGATCTTGGGGTTACAAATACATTTTTGTGAGCAGGAAAATCTGCAAATTCAAAATCAGCCAATAAAAAGCATCCACTGTATATATCCACAGTATACCTACATATATACATATTCCTTCTATTCAGTGCTGAAGGCTTTGTTTCTATCACCTCGTTTAATCCTCACAAAACAACACATGAGAATGAGTTTCAGAGAGGTTAAAAAAGGTCACAGAGCTAGTAACAGAACTTTGGTTTTCGTTTTAGACATTCACGTAATAAAATCCGCCCCCCCTCCCCCCACGTGCAGTGACTCTTTTAACTACTACAACCAATAGGATACAGAACAACTCCAATACTCCGAAATTCTTCCTGAGGCTACCCTTTTGTGAGTCCGGTTTCTGGCCAAGCCCTGCCCTCAGCCTCAGGCCTTGCTCCAGGCCACACTCCCTCTCAGCATAGAGAACCTAAAGCTGAGGGGCTGGTACCAGGCTATAGAGCTTTTTTGCAAGGGCTGAGGGTGCCTGGGTCTCAAGCCCACCTGTGAACTCCAGCCTTGTCCCCAAAGGGTTCCCTAACCCGCGCCGCCCCTCCAGAAGACCATACGGCCAAGTCGCAGGCGCCTCAGTGTACGCGCACGCGCGCGCGCCCACGCCTGCCCGCCCCGCCCCCTGGCCGCCTCCCGCCCCGCCCCCCGGTTCTAATTGCTCCGGCGCAGCAGAGGTTTCATTAGGTCTGCGCGCTCGTTAGGCCAGTCGTTCCTACGTTAGCTGCGGGTCCCGTGCCCAGAAGTGTCCGAGCCATGCATGTGGACATCTCACAGTGTCCGCTCCGGAACCGGGTGTTTGTGGTGGGCGTTGGGATGACCAAGGTAAACAGAGCCGTGGGTCCCCGGAAGCGGGCTCCCCGCTCTGCTCTGTCTGGGTGAGGCCTGGGGAGATTCGAGGTGACCGGGAACCGGGGGTGGGGCGGGGGAGAATCAGATTTGGGGCCGTGCGTCGGTTTGTCCTTCCTACCCGGAGGGCGCCCGGGGCATCCCACCGCCCAGCTTGGCTTCTTGGTCCTGGGGGCATCGGAGTGGCGACTCGGGTGGGTTGTGATGTAGGGCGTGTCTGCGGGATCGTAATATCGCAGGGTTGTTCCAGCGGCCATATCTTCCTCCTTTTTTCCTTTTCTCCCTGGGGCGCAGTTTGTGAAGGACGCCCCAAGATGACCCAAAGTCCGCACCTCCTTTGAATCTGGGTGGAATCCTAAGATGTGTGGACCTCTGACGGAGGCAAGGTCCGCCTCACACCCGAAAGGAAAGCAGGTCGTGAATGTCGCCAGTCTGCACTTCCAGGAATACTCCTTGTAGGATCCCTTCTCAGGGACAGTTCCAGTGTAGATAAGGAGGAGAATCATTAGTGATGCTCAGCGTCTCAGCACAGGTGGCAGGTTTTCTGGATCCTCCGACCTTTGTTGTTCCTCAAGTGATACTCTTCTTGGTACTCAGGAGGCCAGAGACTCCTACAGTCTCACTTCTTGACATCCTCACCACCTCTGTGCTCTAGTGATGCCAAACTGCTTTTAGTTTCACCCCAAACTTTTTTATGCCTCTGTTGCTTTGCTTTCTGTTTTTCCCACTACTTAAGACCGTTTGTCTTCACTGGTTAACTTATTTGCATTTTAATTTTTTAAAATTATTTATTTTTGGCTGCGTTGGGTCTTCGTTGCTGCACGCGGGCTTTTCTCTAGTTGTGGCGAGCAGGGGGCTACTCTTCGTTGTTGTGCGTGGGCTTCTCACTGCGGTGGCTTCTCGTTGCGGAGCACGGGCTCTAGCTGCATGGGCTTCAGTAGTTGTGGCACGTGGGCTCTAGAGCACAGGCTCAGTAGTTACGGTGCACGGGCTTAATTGCTCCGTGGCATGTGGGATCTTCCTGGACCAGGGCTCGAACCCATGTGCCCTGCACTGGCAGGCGGATTCTTAACCACTGCGCCACCAGGGAAGCCCTTATTTACATTTTTAAAAGATCAATTCAGACCTTCTCCAAGAAGCCTCCTCTGATCCTCCTGACTTTCCCACATGTTAACTTAGTACTTACTATTTTATCCTGAAATTCTGTTTTTATGTCTATATTCTTCTTTTGCACGTAAGCTCCTCCAAGGTGAGTACCATGTCTAATTCATTGCTGTACCTCTAGCACCTTGAAAATGCCTTGTGCCTGAAGACCTCAGTGAATGTTAGTTGAACAATATTAAATGGATATGCTTTATGAAAGAGAGTTCCTAGGGGAAGTTCTCTTTCTGAGAAATCAGCCTTAAACTTGTTTTTATCTTACCCAGTGGGCTGAGAGTACACAAAGCAATAAAGACATGTAAGTAGAAAAGTCAGCTAATACGTTATGAAGCAGATACTTGGAGATCATCTATTGTTTCATGGGAAAGGGAACTTCTGGTATAGGTGGACAGTAAAACCTTTTAAAGTACGGTATAAATACAGTCAGATCCTCCACCACTGGCTGTTCCATGTCTGGTTATATTGGCTATATAGAATACCACTGAGCTTTGGGAAGTAGGAGATGTATTTATGTTTCCTCAAGTTGAGAGGTGGAGGTGTGGGAGGTGTTAGTTACAATCTTCAGGGAAGAGATTGGGACTATGGAGAGCAGCTTTATTGATGTGCTTACTAGGCCAATGTACTACTCTCTGGGTTTGATCTTTTGGAACTTGGGGGAGGGTTTAATGAAGAGGGAGAAATTTAGCAGATAATACTTTAAGCTCTGTTGGTAGATCTCAACTGGTTGTGGTTCTTAATTTGAATAGCTGAATTCCTAGACAACTTGAAGTTCTCTTAGTGAGGTTTTATTATCAGTGTAGGAAATTAATTCCTATGGTAAATTAGAATTCGCATGATGCATGTCAAGAGGTTTTAACCCAACTAAATCACAACTACTACCTGGCTGACAGCAGGCTGAGTCCCTTTGCTTATGCTGCCTACCTCCTGATAGGCCCTCTTTTCATCAATTTAAATTCTGGCTGTCTTCAAGAACTGGTCTGTCTTAGTCGTTTAGGGCTGTATAACTGCAATACCTTAGACTGGGTGGCTTAAACAAGACATATTTATTTCTCACAGTTCTGGAGGCTGGGAAGTTCAAGATCAAGCACAGGCAGATTTGGTGCATGGTGAGATCCTGCTCTCTGGTTCATAGACAGCTGTCTATGGCAGAAGGGGCAAGGGAACTCTCTGGGCTCTTTTTTATAAGAGCACTAATCCCATTCTTGAGGGCTCCATCTGCATGACTTCCCAAAGGCCCCACTTCCAAAAATGAAGAATTAGATTTGTGAGTTAGATATCAATATATGAATTTTGAGAGGACACAGACATTCAGTCTATAGCAAGAGTCCAAGTCCTGTATTTTCTTAAAACTTCCCCAGACTGCTCTAAGTTACGTTGGCCACTTTTTTTTTTAGAAATTCTGGTGCTGTTATAGTCAGGACCATATAATTAAGCATTTGATTTTTCTATACTTTTATATATAATTCCACAGCCCACAGAAAGAAATATATCTTACATCACAACTCCGTACACACATGCACTCACAAAACTGAAACAAGCTTGCTAAAGCAACACTTATTATGTGTGATGAACTCTTGATATTTCCTATTTTGTTTCATTTTTAAAAATGCTGATCACAACCCACAACCCTTACAATTAATTTTGTCACACTCTACAAACCTACGGTTTAAAAAAATATTACTAAATAAATAAAATATTACATTATCGTGTTTAATCCTCACCACATAAGGGATTATTATTATCCACATTTTATCGTCCATCTTTGTGGCTCAGAGGGGCTAAGTAATTTATCTATCTTGATACTGCTCCCAAATTTTGAAACTGCATTACTTAAAATCTCATGTTTCTTCCATGCTATCTCTAACACACATTAATGTTATAGGGTAGTTAATTCATCATTTAAGCATATATTCAATAAACATAGTATGTGCTATATGCTACGAGTACAAAGATGAAAAAAGCAAGGTTCCTGTTCTTAAGGAATGTATAATATGGAGGAGGAAAGGATAAACAGGTAATTTAAATATGATGTATTAGGACATTTGGATAAGCATGGCAGGTTGAAAATATGAATTTATCTCTATTGGTGCTTTCCCAATACCACTAAAATGACAGTAAGGGTGAAGTGACTAGGAGAGGAAACAATAGCAGAAAGATGTCAGAAAAACATTGGATGATTAAAAGCTGATGGAAAAGTGGTCATTGACTCAGAACAGAGAAACCCATAACCCAAGTTCCTGAAGAGGGGTTATACTGGCTGAGTCTTCCTGCAGAACTCCAGAAGGCTCAGAACCTGCATGTACTAGATGCCAAGTAAGGTGGGGATGAGAGGAGGGAAGGAAAACACTTCTATGGAATAATTGGATTCCAAGATCCTTTTTACCACTAGGTGACTATCCCTTCCTTGTCAGGGTATTGGAGGCTTGTTTTCTGGAGAAACTGAACAGATGAGTCTCTAGAATCATTTGACCATTAGGCTTAGTGGAAGGCGGGAGTGAGGCCCAAGTTGAAAAAAGGGGAATCAAGTGAAATTCTATATACTAAATGGTGGTACTTCCCAGCCCTGTTCCCAGAACACTGGCAATCAGACACGTACCAGCTTCCTGGGAGAGGTTTGGAAAATTATGTGAAATGGCTCCAGAGAAAAGCCAGATTACCACTCCGCTCAAAGTGCAGGATTTTCTTGCTTCGTTGGAGGGATATTGCTTCCATTCCAAAGCATACCAGACCACCACGGTGTTTCTGAGAACCCTCCTGCATTCTTCTGTGCACAAAATGTGGGGTTTTGTCATTCTTTTTTTCCGTGCCTGCGACTGGTCTGGCACCCAGACTTTGATTCACGATGTGTGGTGGTGAATCCTGACTTTACAGCGTTTCTCCTCTTTGCATCACCCAGCCTTCCGCTGCCATCACAGCCACCGCACCAGCGTCTCCTGGGGACCTGGGTCTCCAGATCTCACTGCATGCGCTGGAGTGCTGGCGTTAACCTGTTGGCGCCTCAATCTCGGCTATTTGGGGTTTTCGCACTGTGGGACCCCTGCCCCATCTTGGCCTGGCTCCAGCCCAGCCCAGCCTCTCGGGGGTGTCCGCCCGCCTCCACAAGCAGAGCTCTGGCGTCAGCCTAAGGCAAGGAGAGCAGTCGCCTGGTTGCTTTTGATGTCATTTTTACTCTCTGACCTCGGTTCTTCTGAGGATCACGTCAATGCCCCGGGTGTCACACACCCCAGCAGGCCTCTCGGCACAGACACCGACCCACTCCACGCAGGGATCTGTCTCACCAGGAAAACCCCACTTGCCTGTGATATTTGGGACCTTCAGGATGACTGGATTGCGGGCTCTTGATCTTCCTAAGCAATATTATGGAGAAAAACCATATTTATTGTCATGTAGGATTTGGTTCTGTGGGTCTTTTTCTTCTTTTTTTTGTAAGAGAACAAAAACTGGTTAAACGAGGTCTGCTGAAGTTGTGACTTGACCCACACTTGACCCTTCAGCAGGTAGGAGACAGACCACTTCACAGTTCTGCCTCCCCACAAGGGCGGGAGCCCACGCCTTCTTCCTCCCAGGCAGGAAGTGGAAGCCACCTTGGCTGGAGCAGCCCGCCACACCAAGCAGACCCCAAGAGCTGGTCATTGTCCTTCTGGGCAGGTCTGTGCCCAGCACATCAGCTTCTCCATGCTACATGTCGCCCAGTTCTTCCGTTTGCTGCCCCACCAGAAACACTGAAGACCGAGGACTGGAGCTTCTCCTTCACGGGTCAGCTGCTCTCAAGAAGGACCATGTTGGCTGGGCCATTAAGCTGCTTCCCTACTGCTGTCCATTAAACCTGTCACTGCAGGGGCTCCGGGACAGCCCCACCCTGCATCCTACCCGTGTGGACTGATGCTTTTGCAGAAAGGAGATACCAGCCATCATCAGAGCACTCAACCACCAGCAACTCAGCTGAGACCCCAGCAGGGTGCGGGACGGCCACTCCCACCCCGCTGGCTGCTGTTCCTTCTTCCTCAGTCACTTGCTTGGGCTAAGGGGGACTGCAGGATGGAGTGTGAAGCCCAAGTCTGTTTCCCGACCTTATTTATTGAGGAGTGCCTCTTCCCTGTCCTCCCCAGACGGCCCCCAAACCCAGTGTGCACCAAGTGGGGCTTGAAGGATGAAGCTGCTAGGCCCCAGGCAACTCTTCTGCAAAGTGACCTGTCCTGCCACCACAGCATCTCCAGGATACTTCCGTTACAGGCACTGCAAGGGACCGACTTCCAAAATGTACATCCTGGTTTACAATTAGCCTTGAGGGACACATCTTCCTGGGAATTTCTATACAGATGTTAGAATGGCTGATATGGTAACTTAAGTTTGCCTGTTTATGTAGTGAGAATTAGTCATTCACCAAACCCGTCTGTACCTTCCCTTTCGTGCGTTGCTTCCTTTTTAATAATGTCAAGAGCTGCCACTGTGTGGTACTCAAGCGAAGCCAGTATTTAAGGCATTAAACTTCAGCCTGAACTCTGTCACCCCCTAGAATCAGCCCAGACAGCTGTATCCAAGGACATGGGGCCACTCCCTCAGTTCCTAGGAGGCGCCGTGGACTTAAACGTGTGCTAAGTGGCTGTCTGACCTCACTGTCTAGTCCTGTGTCATGAATCTCTTTGCAAAGAGTAACGTATTTGTGCTTTAAGTAAAATTTGGTTTTGCAGAAAGAAAAGTGTAAGATTTTAATGGACTTGAATATAACAAGAATATGAAAAGTTCATTGATATTGTTTTAAATTCAACATCGCAACTAACCTGTAAGAAACTCCCACTTGTCAAGTTTTAGTGTAGTATAAAAGAATATCCACAATTATCTAAAAAGGCTATTAAAATGCTCCTCCCTTTTCCAATCACATATCTGTGTGAGGTCAGATTTACTTCATAGACGTCAACCAAAACAGCATAACGCCAAATGCTGAATGAAGAATCAGCTGTGAGAATTCAGCTGCCTCCTGTTAAACCAGACAATAAAGAGAATTGCAGGGGACTTCCTTGGTGGTGCAGTGGTTAAGAATCCGCCTGCCAATGCAGAGAACATGGGTTCAGTTCTAGGTCTGGGAAGATCCCACATGCCATGGAGCAGTTAAGCCTGCGAGCCACAACTACTGAGCCTGCGTGCTGCAGCTACTGAAGACCGTGCACCTAGAGCCTGTGCTCCACAATAAGAGAAACCACCGTGATGAGAAGCCCGCGACCGCAACGAAGAGTAGCCCCCGCTCACTCGCTGCAACTAGAGTAAGCCTGTGTGCAGCAACAAAGACCCAATACAGCCAAAAAAAAAAAAAAGAATTGCAGAAATGCAAAACGATGCCACTCATCACTTTTTTGAGGGGGAGATATAGTTATTTTTCATAAAAATTATTTATGTTAACATGTAATGGTTTTTTTTTTGAGTGAATTGAAAGTTATTTTTAAATGTCCTATTTTAAGTGCCAAGAGGGTAAATACTGGTAAATATAATCCTCATAATCAAAAGCTCTTTGGTATCTTCAGTGATCTTTAAGAGTTTAAAGTGGTCTTGAGACTGAGAAATTTTGAGAATTGCTGGATCTAGTCATTGAGCACCAACAACTGTTAGAAACACAAAAAGCAAAAATAATCAGATGTTATATGCTTCCTTATGAAAGAATACACCACCACCTATAGTTTTCTCAGGGAGATAGAATGTGAGTCTGCAAGCTTCTGGATCCAGCTGCCAATGTGTGGGAAATAAAGAGAACAGAGGAACATGTCGAACTGCATGAGTATGCAATCTACAAAATCCAGACTGTGGGAAGCTACAGGCCAAATGCTCTGGGTTCTTTAACAGGTGTATTGAGAGGAAAAGAAAGTAGTGGAGGGGAACCTGTAGATTAAAAGAGAATTTGAAAGGCCTATAAACACTTTAAAAAAGGGCTGAACAATAGTGTCTACAGATAGACACTTGGGTGATAAAAGTATGAAATACTAAAAGGAAGTGATTATTGTAAGAATCAGGATAATAATTACTTTGGGGGTGGAGCGGGGTTGAGATTGGAACAGAGTGCTTAGAGGAGTTTGTGGAGGGGCAGGCAGGGTTCAATTTTTTAGTCTGGGTGGTTGGTGTCAAAGATAAAGGTAGACGCTAGGTAAAGTGTTAGGACAGATTTTAATTAGTAATATGCTATTGCAAAAGGGAAGAAGTCCAGTGTGAACTGAACTAACTTTATACAGATGTGACTGGGTATTTTAAAGGGATAATAAGGGAATAGGGAGGGTGGTGAGTAGGGACACAATACAGTAGTCCCTTGGTATCCCTGGGGGATTGGTTCCAGGATCTCTCTTGGATATCAGGATCCATGGATGCTCAGTCCCCTTAGTTGGCCCTCTGTATCTGTGAATGCAGAACCCACGGATGCAGAGGGCCAGCTGTAGGGTCAGGGAAGTGAAAACTTACATAAAGTGGGGAGAGGGGAGGCTAGTTCACATGAAACCCGTCTGGATTTGCTAACTGGTGCTTACCCAAGCTTAGGCTCCTACCCTCCCACAGAGACTGGGAGACTAGCCCTGTATTCAGGTGTTGGCTGGAAGAAGCAGTAAATTCTTTTGACAGCCTTGAGTTTTCTCAGGCAGGTGCTTTAAGTGGGGCTAGGGTCCTCCTAGGGACCTGGCCTTGAGCAAGTTAGAACTCATAAAAACTATGTTAGTGTTTAAGTTTTTAGGCCAAGGTTGAGACCTAGTAGAGAAGAGGACTCAGAGGAGCTTGGCTAGAATTTGGTAAAGGAGAGAATCTTTGTCAATGGTTACAAGAGTGTTTGCCTTAAAATAATTCATTAGGAGATGTGTGTGTGTGTGTATGTGGTTTTCTGTATCTCTGTCATTTACAATAAAAAGGTTAAAACTTTAAAAATGAGGCAGTTAACTCCAGGAAAAACAAAGCAAAACAAAATTGTACAATAAAGCACATGTAATCATAGTATACAACCTAGCCCAATACTAAGAAACATTAACTTTATAAGGTAAGCACTACATACTGATTTAATAAAAAAAATTGTGATTCAACTGTATAAGGAGGATGGGGGAACTGTAAATGTATATGTGAAGTGGCCTGAGAGACCTAATTCTCATTGGCCCTTGTTAGAGACTATGATATAATTTCTTACATTGATAAAGAAATAATAGTATAAGAATATTTAGAAACATGGCATTTTATGAAAGAAGAAATATCTAAAAGAATTGAAAATGGATGTTTTGGGAGCAAGTAAGACTAGTGGGTGGAGAGTAGTGGAACAAGATTGCTGTTTTTATTATAGGCCTTGAGGTAGGTTTTTATTTTTATTTTATATTAAAAAAATAAAAACTAAAAAGCAAATATAAACAGAATATTACCAGCACCTCAGAAATTACTCTGTGCCTTCTTCCAGTCACTGACTCCTTGCCTGCAAAGGGTTACCATTATCCTGACTTCTGACCTTTAATATCATAGATTAGTTTTGGCTTTTTCATTCAACATTATGTCTCTGGGATTCATCCTTAATTTTATGTGTAGTTACAGATTGTTCATTCTCATTGAGGTAACATAGTCCATTGTGTGAACATTCCATAATATATTCAATTTATTTTTAATGGACGTTTGGTAGTTTCCACCTAAACATGCTTTTCATTTTGAAGGAGTAATGTTGTATGTGTTTATTTGCTTGACTAATCTTTTAAAAACTGCCTTGATTTCAGTAAGAAATGAGAAAGTGCAGTCATTTCACTACCTGGATGATAATGTGGTTATTAATAGGTGTTACTTGGTGGAGCCTAGTAGCACAGTACTCTCTCCTTACAGTAAGTGCTCTCTATACTACATGCTCTGATTGTAATTAGTGAACTGAAGAGTAACTACAGGCGAAATAGGTAATTTGGGGCTGCTGAATTAGGGAATTATGAAGGATTCCCTAATTCAGAAGTTGTGAAGAATTGGGGTGGATAAGAGATAGGAACAAATGTTAAACGTTTTGTTTTGGTTCAGTTCAACAGATGTATTTTGGCACTGTGTAATAAAGTGTGGCATTTACGGCTAGTATCTATACAGTGTTTCAAACTGGGTTTTGTGATCCGTTGCAGGGGTAGTGATGTCTGTTTAGAAGGTTGCCTCTAGCATTAAAAAAATTGAAATAGAATCAAAAATACTGTATCAATATAACAAGGATAAGTATTTCATGAAAATTTTGCTTCACTATGTGTCTACTGGGTCATGTATGTTATCGTGGTTTGCAGTTAAAAATTTTTAAAAGCCATTTCTCGTTAGCACAACCTCTGACTAGCAGACCACTCCATCTTATCTAATTGATCACTGTATTTGGTAGATTTTACTTCACTTATGTTTCTCAAGTCTCTTTGCTTCTTTCCATTCTTTCTGCTGCTATCTTAGTTAACTCTCACTTGGGCTATTTCAGAATTATGCCATTTGGTCTCACTGCCTCCAGCCTTGCTCCGTTCATTCATTTCTCAACATTGCATTTAGAATGATCTAACGTGCACGTCTTCTCGGCCCACACTCTCTCTCTCTCTCTTTTTAAAGTAGGGCTTTATTTTTCAAAGCAGTTTTAGGTTCACAGCAAAATTGAGCAGAAAGTACAGAGGGTTCCTACATGCTCACTGCCCCCGACCCTGCCCGAAAGCCTTGCCCACTATCAATGATCAGCATTAGAGTGGCACATATGTTACAGTCAGTGAGCCTGCATTGACACATCATTATCACTCAAAGTCCATAGTTTACATTAGGGTTCACTCTTGGTGTTGTATATTCTATGGGTTTAGACACATATGTGGTGACACGTATACATTACATCATCATACAGAATAGTTTCACTGCCCTGAAATCCTCTTGCTCTGCCTCTTCATCCCTCCCTTCCCTCAGTCCCTGACAACAACTAATTTTCTTTTACTGTCTCCATAGTTTTGCCTTTTCCAGAATGTCATGTAGTTGGAATCATACAATATGTAGCCATTTCAGATTGGCTTCTTCACTTAGTAATATACATTTAAAATTCCTCCATGTCTTTCTGTGGTTTGGTAGCTCATATCTTTTTAGTGCTGAATAATATTCCATTGTCTGGTTTTACTACAGTTTATTTAACCTTTCACCTGCTAAAGACATCTTGGTTGCTTCCAAATTTGGCAATTATAAATAAAGCTACTATAGGGCTTCCCTGGCGGCGCAGTGGTTAAGAATCCGCCTGCCAATGCAGGGGACACGGGTTCGAGCCCTGGTCTGGGAAGATTCCACATGCCGTGGAGTAACTAAGCCCATGTGCCTCAACTACTGAGCCTGTGCTCTAGAGCCTGCAAGCCACAACTACTGAGCCTGCACGCAACAACTACTGAAGCCTGCGCGCCTAGAGGCTGTGCTGCACAACAAGGGCAGGCCACTGCAATGAGAAGCCCATGCACCGCAAGGAAGAGTAGCCCCTGCTTGCCGCAACTAGAGAAAGCCCACATGCATCAATGAAGACCCAATGCAAAAATAAATAAATAAATAAATAAATTAAAAAAAATAATAAATGAAGCTACTATAAATATCCGTGTGCAGGTTTTTGTGTCAACGTAAGTTTTAAACTCATTTGGTAAATACCAAGGAGCACAACTGCTGGATCATATGTTAAGAGGATGTTTAGTTTTGTGAGAAACTGCCGAACTGTCTTCCATAGTGGCTGTACCATTTTGTATTCCACCAGCAATGAATGAGAGCTCCTGCTGCTCCACATCCTGTCAGTGTTTGGTGTTGTAGTGTATCTCATTGTTCATTTCAGTCTTTGTTTGTTTGTTTTTAAATCCACTGTCTTCAGGATAAAGCCCAGGTGTCATAGGAGGGCATATAAGGTCACTTGTGAATTGGCTCTAGAACCAGGTTGAAGTTTCAGCTCCACTAATTATTAGCTGTGTATCCTTGGGCAAGTGACTTAATGTCTGCCCTTGTTTTCCTATCTTAAAATGGTGATAAGAGTAGTACCTACCTCTGAGGGTTGTTGTGAGGATTAAACAAGTTAATACATGTGAAGTGCTTAGTGCAGTGAGTAACAACAGTAAGTGCCCAATAAATATTAGTAATTATCATCATTTGGTTCCCAGTCATTTTTCTGTCCTTATCACTTGGCCATTTCAAATCATGTTTCAGCCTCTGCAATATAAAATTGTTTGCATATAAAACTGTTATATTCTGTCATTTCCAGGCCTTTGCTCTAGAATTTCCTTTTCTTTCACTTGGCTAATTCCTACTCATCCTTAAAGACTTAATTTAAACGTCAGTTCCTCTGGGAAGCCTTTCTAGTCCTCCAAAGCTGGGTAATTGTCTCTCCCAAATCATTCTGTACTTATGACACTGTGGTGTAATTGCCTGTTTTCCATTAGACACTAAGCTCCCTGAGGGTACAAACTGTATATTATTTATTATCAGAGTCCAGAAACACGATAGGTGCTCAATATGTTTTTGTTTAAATGAATAGACGAATGAATTTCTGCAGTTCCCTGTTGTGAAAAAATCTAACTATATTTGTTTCTATTTATTATCTCCTTCTATATTTGTAGTTCACAAAGCCTGGAGTTGAGAATTCAAGAGACTACCCCGACTTGGCAAAGGAAGCAGGTAACATAGAACATTCAGATCTTTGAACATTGTAGTTTATTGTATGGTCTGTCTTGATTGTGGAGCAGCCTTGCAACCTTAACAGGAAGCTGGGTCAAAGGAGATGTTTTAAGCTCAAGGCCAAGCAGTCTAAGCTTAGGTATCAGCTGTTTAAGGGAGTGCTGGGGAATACAGGCTTCCCACTCATGGAGACCTTGGGAGCTCGGTGGTCCCATGAAGTTGTTCAGGTACAGTCCTCCTGCTAGGAAGCCTTCGCCTTCCTCCTGTTCTTGCCAGCTTGCTGCCAGCAACCCAAAAAGGGTTACTGTGGTTTTTAATTAGACACTGCTTGTCTCTACAAGTACCTAGTGCACTCAGTGTTCATAAATTAGGTTTCATTTCAACTCCATCATTCAACTCAGTATTTAGATATTACTATACAGGGAATCAGAAATCTCTGCCCCCAAAAGGAAGGTTCATGAGATTTGATTAACTGATGTTGATTTTCTGGGTAGACACTGTTCATTTAATGTTTTTTTTTTTTTTTTTTCTAAATTGGTTTTCTTTTTAAAAAATTTTTAAGTTTAATTTTATTTATTTTTTTATACAACAGGTTCTTATTAGTCATCAATTTTATACACATCAGTGTTTACATGTCAATCCCAATCTCCCAATTCATCACACCCCCACCCCCACCCCCCGCCGCCTCCCTCCTTGGTGTCCACACGTTTGTTCTCTACATCTGTGTCTCAATTTCTGCTCTGCAAACCGGTTCATCTGTACCATTTTTCTAGGTTCCACGTATATGCATTAATATACGATATTTGTTTTTCTGACTGACTGCACTCTGTGTGACAGTCTCTAGATCCATCCACGTGTCAACAAATGACCCAGTTTCATTCCTTTTTATGGCTGAGTACTATTCCATTGTATATATGTACCACATCTTCTTTATCCATTTGTCTGTCGATGGGCATTTAGGTTGCTTCCATGACCTGGCTATTGTAAATAGTGCTGCAATGAACATTGGGGTGCATGTGTCTTTTTGAATTGTGGTTTTCTCTGGGTGTATGCCCAGTAGTGGGATTGCTGGATCATATGGTAATTCTATTTTTAGTTTTTTAAGGAGCCTCCATACTGTTCTCCATAGTGGCTGTATCAGTTTACATTCCCTTGGTGTATTCTATTTTAATTTTCTTTTCCTGTGGCTATCTGGGATAATATTCTATATGTAGTTTTGTATCCTGATTTTTAAAACTTATTATTATAAAGATTTCTCCACTTAAAACTGGAAAAAATTAATTTTTGCATATTTCATTATATATTTATGCCATAATTTTTGTTGGATATTTGCTTCACAACTTTTTGATATTTTAGAAGATTTATAGTAAATTTCTTGCTGAACACAAATATTTGTTCTCACTTCTAGTTATTGTTGAGGACAAAGCCTAGAAGTAGACTCACTGGAACAATGAACATAAACAGTTTTAAGACTCTTGTCAGATTATTTTTCAGACTGTTTATATTATTAGTTTCAGTAGCAGCATATGAGAATGCTCTTTTAAACATAATCTCATCAACATTATTATAAGTAAAACATTAATTTTTTTGCTCATACATTAAGCGGGAAAAGATAACTAGTGTGACTAAACCAATCCCATAATCAATCATATATCTTCTTAAGTTAAAAAAAACTTCAGAGTAATACTTTCATATGGTTAAAACACACACACACACAGATGGCTTATACTTCCCAGGCCCCTTTCCCAGCGGGCAACTTCTTTTAAACGTTTTGGCTTTAGTTCTTCTGGTGGTTATCTCCATATCTCTAAATATTTGTTCCACCACACTTATTCCAGTTTTTGACTTATCAGTTTTAGACATCTGTTTGCTTCTCACTATGGTAGATGAGGATTTAGGTTACATCTTATCTCTAAGTTCCACTCTCCTCTTCCTAGTTTATTTTCATAATTTTTATCAGTTCCTCCATTGGTCATTTCTGTACCTTTGGATAGCATCCTTAAAGCTTCATTTCTTGTTCCATTGACAGGGTCATCTCTTGATCCTGGCTTTGTAAGATGACCATATGAGTGCTCCCACACTCCTGCTCAACAATAACATTCTATCCTATTTTGTCCTCTAGATGTACGATAGAGCCACAGAGATGAATAACACACCTGACATTAAGGAGCTTTGAGACAATTGGGATTTAATATATTGATATTTATAGTTAGGTGTACAGTTAGAATAGGAAATGTTAAATATCAAAAAGGCAGTATGAACAAGTGTTACAATAGCTTAGAGGAAGAAATGATAACTTTTGAAAGGTAAGATAACTTCTGAAAGTCTGAGATGATTTGATGAAGGATTTGTCATTTGAATTGAACATAGACTAACTAGAGGTAGATTTACTCTGGGAAAACTCTAAACTTACTTTTACTCGAAGTGCTATGTGATAATTTTTTTTTGTTTTTATAGGCCAGAAGGCTTTAGCGGATGCACAGATCCCTTATTCTGCAGTAGAACAGGCATGTATTGGCTATGTTTATGGTACGTAGTAAACTATATATTCTAAAAATTACAGCAACTACATAAACAATGCAGAGGAATTTGTGAATTTTAACCCTCAAAACTCAGAGTTCAGGGTCTTATTCTCATCATTTCTAGATTTCCCTATGTGTCAGCCTAGTTTAGTATATATATATATATATATATATATATATATATTTTTTTTTTTTTTTGGCCATTATTGTACTGCGAAAACAATACACTTTTTATTAAATTAAAACAATTTTTATCTTTTTTTTCTTTGTTATCTTAAAATTTGTATTTATTGATTTTTTTGTGTCTAATAAAATTTTTTCATTAAGATTTTTTTCTAATTAGAAAAATGATATATACTATTGTAATTAAAAAAAGGAAACACAGAAAAGCACAAGAAAAAATAAGTCACCTGTAATCTCATTATCCAGAGATTATTACCATTACTTTTTTGGTGTAGGTCCTTCAGTGAGTATGAATATGTGTGAATATGTATGCGCACATAATTTTCTCTTCAATTTAGGTCCTAGTTACATACTTTTTGGTAACGTGCTTTTCTCATTTTATTGTATTCAGTATTTCCCATGTGATTCAGTCTTCTTTCATTTCATCATTAATATTTTTCAAATTTTTTTTTTCTGGAATAGATTAAACATTTACACGGTACAAAAATAACAAAGTTAGGGCTTCCCTGGTGGCGCAGTGGTTGAGGGTCCGCCTGCCGATGCAGGGGACACGGGTTCGTGCCCCGGTCTGAGAAGATCCCACATGCCGCAGAGCAGCTGGGCCCGTGAGCCGTGGCTGCTGAGCCTGCGCGTCTGGAGCCTGTGCTCCGCAACGGGAGAGGCCACAACAGTGAGAGGCCTGCGTACCGCAAAAAAAAAAAATACAAAAGGTAGATGTTTATGTAGTGGAAAGTCTCACTCCTATTCCTGTCTCCCTGTCGCATGATTCCCTTTCCTTGAACAACCAATTTTACTAATTTCTTTTTTTTATTGAAGTATATTTGATTTACAATATTGTGTTAGTTTCAGGTGTACAGGAAAGTGATTCAGTTATATATATTTTTTTTTCAGATTATTTTCCATTATAGGTTATCATAAGACATTGAATATTGTTCCCTGTGTTATACAGTAAATCCATGTTGCTTATCTATTTTATGTATAGTAGTGCAATTTCACTAATTTCTAGTGTATCTTTTCATAGTTAATTTATCCATATAAAAATAAGTATGTGTGGGTGTATAAATACCCCCTCCCCCTTTCTTTTGTTACACACATGGTAGGATAATATACACATTATTTTGTATTTTGCTTTTTAAAAAAAATTATTTACTTATTTATTTGGATGCACTGGGTCTTAGTTGCCATGTGCAGGATCTTAGTTGTGGCGTGCGGGATCTTTTAGTTGCAGCATGCAGGGTCTAGTTCCCTGACCAGGGATTGAACCCAGGCGCCCCTGCATTGGGAGCGTGGGGTCTTAACCAGGGAAGTCCACCTGGGAAGTCCCTATATTTTGCTCTTTTTAACTTAGTAGTTCTTGGTGACTATTCCAAATTGTTTCATAAGGAGCTTTCTTGGTCTCTTTTCATGATAGCATAGTGTTCCATTGAATAGATATATCATGATTTATTTAATCTATCCCCTTTTAATGGACATTTAGAATGTCCCCAGTCTTTCTACAGCATTTTAAATTACCGCATGATATTCTAGTCTTGGGGATTTACCACAGTTTATTTAGCAGTAGGAATGATACCCTATTCTTGGACATTTAAAATTATTTCTAATTTCTAGTTATTATAAAAGGCTATAGTAAGCATTACTGTAGATGAATCTTTATATCTGTGATTATTTCTTTGAGATTTCAAGATATCAAGAGAATTCTTGAAGGGAAACTTACTAGTTCAAAGAGATGCACAATGTATTTATGAAAGGGAGGTCCTGAACCTTACTGTTTTCCCTGAAGACTTCTGGAGAGTCTGTATCTTCAGGTGTTTCCATCATACTGCTCCAGCATGTCTGCCTTGGTGGACATGTTCCTTGGGAAAGGGAGTCAAATGTGTTTTTACTTGGATTACATTCCTCTGGAATACCCTGGCATGCAGAATCTTTTAACTTTTTGAAGTTACAAAATTTTACATGAAGAGGAAAATCATGGCCTTTTAATCAGTTGGTTTAGTTTTTTTTTTTTTGCGGTACACGGTCCTCTCACCGTTGCGGCCTCTCCCGCTGCAGAGCACAGGCTCCGGATGGGCAGGCCCAGCAGCCATGGCTCACGGGCCCAGCCGCTCCGCGGCACGTGGGATCCTTCCAGACCAGGGCACGAACCTGTGTCCCCTGCATCGGCAGGCGGGCTCTCAACCACTGCGCCAGCAGGGAAGCCCAATTGGTTTAGTTTTAAAAGATTTATATCTGACAGTATACATGAAATATTGCTGCCTGTCATGTAGCCCTAGCCAGATTGAATTGTTTGCTATTACTTGGTCATGTCTCTACTTTCCTACCTCTGTACTGTGTAAAGAAAGTGCATATATATTCTGTGTTTTGAGAATTTTTATATTTGCAGAGTAAATGATGCTTCATGCTAAAACTGTTTCTGAGTAAGATGTCAATAGTATATTTATTTTTCTGCCCATGTTGTATGTTAGACAAAGGTAAAACACTGGAAAAACCATAATGTAGTATTATGTTGCTTTGCAGCTCCATAATTCTCATGTTGCATATATAACTTTTTTTTTTTTTTTTTAATATATAGGTGACTCTACCTGTGGGCAGAGGGCTATCTATCACAGTTTGGGACTGACTGGAATTCCTATAATCAACGTCAACAATAACTGTTCTACTGGTTCAACGGCTTTGTTTATGGCCCGGCAACTGATTCAGGGTGGTGAGAAGTGCCTATTTGTCTAGTAAACTTAAATAGATGTGGAGTTATTGCCCCCCTTTTATTATTTCTCCATACGACCATCAGAGGGATTGCTTTATAATATATTTCTTTTTAAAAAAATAACAATTAGGGCTTCCCTGGTGGTGCAGTGGTTGAGAGTCCTCCTGCTCATGCAGGGGACACGGGTTCGTGCCCCGGTCCGGGAAGATCCCACATGCCACGGAGCGGCTAGGCCTGTGAGCCACGGCCGCTGAGCCTGTGCGTCTGGAGCCTGTGCTCCGCAATGGGAGAGGCCACGACAGTGAGAGGCCCGCGTACTGCAAAAAACAAAAACAAAAACAAACAAACAAACAAAAAACAATTATATTGAGAGGTGCTTTATATAGCATAAAATTCACCCTTTTAAAGTTTACAATTCAGTGTTTTTTAGTATATTCACAGGTTTATGCAACTATCACCACTATCTAATCTTAGAACATTTTTATCACCCCAAAAAGAAAGTGGTACCCATTAGCAGTCACTTCCCACTTCCCTCTCCCAACAGCCCCTGGCAACCACTAATCTACTTTCTGTCTCTATGGATTTACCTATTCTGAACATTATATAAATGGAATCATATGATATATGGCCTTTTGTGGCTTCTTTCACTTAGCATAATATTTTCACAGTTCATCCATGTTGTAGCATGTATCAGTACTTCATTCTTTTTTGTGGCCAATTAATAGTTCATTGTATGGATATACCACATTTTGTTTATCCATTTACATGTTGATGGACATTGAGTTGTTTCTACTTTTTGGCTATTATGAATAATGTTGCTGTAAGCACTTGTGTACAATTTTTTCTGTGGCCATATATTTTCAGTTCTCTCGGATATATATCATAGTCTATATTTCCAAATATTTTAGGCTCTTTTATTAGGCCCTCTGTTCTTTCTTCTGATTGATTGTTGATTATTGCTCTACTCTTTGGTGTTTTAATTGTTTGAGCTTTATAATGTCTCACTATTGGATAATAATATCCCCTGTGCCCCCTATGTTGTTATTTTTTTTTCCTTTTTTTAAGGAAAAATTTTGGCAATTCTGCTTGTTTTGCTGTTTAGTTGAACGTTAACATCATTTTTAGGTGCCCCCTCCCTCCAAAAATAATTCTGTTGAGATTTTCATCAAGTTGCTTTAAAATTTTTTAAAATTTTACTTAATGTTTAAAAATTGAAAATTAGCTATTTATATTTGTTCTTCACTGGAACATATTTCCACATTAATCAAAAGTCTTATTAACACTGAGAATCAAAGAAAGAATTATATAATTTATTAATTTTTCCTCTTATTAGGAGCATATAAGAATTTTCTCTGTAATTTTTCAGTTATTAAATATTTTATAGGATTATACCATGTTTTTACATTTTGTATAAACTGACATGCTTAGTTAAATTGAAGTATTTAATGATATTTTGTTGGGTGTCTAGAAATTTAATTTTTCAAACTAATTACATTTTCTTTCAAGGTCTGGCAGATTGTGTCTTGGCTCTTGGATTTGAGAAGATGGAAAAGGGATCCCTTGGATTAACAGTGAGTCTCATTTATTCTTATTTTGGAATTGTTGTAACACTGTGAGAAAACTTTGCCCATCTGACTACCATAAATGGAGCCTGCAAAAGCTGAAAGGTGACATCGCATGTATATGCAATAGATCCTGCTATTTTAGACAATAAAGAATCATAGAGATAATTTTGTTCAACCCCTTTATTTTGTGAAACTGATGTTCAGACAGGTTAGATGATTGAATCTGAGGGTGACATGTCTGTTTAATTTGAAAGTCATTCATTCATTCATTCAAAAATTATTTCCGTTCAACAAACTGAAGAGCGTTAACAAGGTTTGGGACTTCTGTTTTTGGTAATGGCAAGCCAGGTTTTTGAATCATTTCTCCTACTAATGACAACTAAAATATTTGAATGGAATAGAAACAAGATATCCTAAAGACACTGAAGAGCTAACGAGAGAGGAATTGCTGGTGAATGCTGGAAAATTAAGATCAGCATTTGAAGCTGCTTTTGCCTTGAAGGCCTTCGCTGATCAGGAAGCTGTGAACTTCAATTTTGATGGCCCCCTAGATGAAGAGGAAAGTAGTCACAGCTCAGGTCCCCCCACGATCAGAAATTAAATACCGACTCTCCACATTAAACTGGTTAGAAGTAAACCTTTTCGGTAAGGGTGAACACAAAAGTAAAACTACCCCCCCACCCCTACGTCCTCTTTTCCCCACTTTCAGTAGATTACAGGGAGAGTTGCTTTGGCACTGAGCAAAGCAAGGGAGAAAAAAAAGAGAAGAAAAAAATAACCAGAAAACCTTTCACTGAGAATTAATAAACCACAGGGATTGCTGCCAAAATTCTCGTTTACCTGGGTGGTCAAAGAAACATCAGACCATGAATTGAGTCTTAAGTTGGTTCCAGTTAACCATGGCACTTAACAGAAGCAACTGCAAATTTTCTTTTGGAGGAAAGCATCTTCCTTCTAGAAGGCTTTGAGAACTCTTCAAGTAACCTTTCAAGGACATGCAATTAAAGATAACCAAGCATTAAAGAAACAAGGCACCATAGTTGAGGACCAGGATGAAGAAGGAACAGTAAAAAGTGATCTCTGCAGACCTCAGAAACGAGATTTATTGGATCTAGTTTTAGGCATGCTTGCTATGTTTTAAAAAATAAAAGGCAAGCTTGGAAATACCTCAGGGGTATAAGAAACTGCAGAAAGGGACATTATAGGCATTGAAAAAAAAACCAAATAGGATTTATAGAAAAGAAAAATGAAATAATTAAAATTAAAAATTCAAAAGATAGGTTTGATAGCTGATTATACATGACTAAAAGAGAATTAGTGAAACTGGACTAGAAGTGATTATTTAGAATACACTATAGAGAGGGAAAAGATTGGAAATTGGCAGGAAGTTATGTTATATGGAGGATAGTGTGATAAGGTATAATAAATGTGTAACTGGAATTAATGAAGTGGTGAGAGAGAAAACATGGTGTAGGCATTTTCTTCATCTTTTCAGAAAATCAGCTCTTAGTTTCATTTATCTTTTCTTTAGTCTTTTTATCTCGATTTCATTTATTTCCTCTCTAATCTTTGTTATTTTCTTCCTTCTACTAATTTTAGGCTTAGGTTCTTCTTCTTCTTCTAGTTCCTTGAGGTGTAAAGTTAGGTTATTTATTTGAGATCTTTCTTGTTCTTAATGTAGGTGTTTATTGTTATCAATTTCCATCTTAGAACTGCTTTTGTGGTATCCTGTAAGTTTTGGTATGCTGTATTTCCATTTTCGTTTGTCTCAAGATATTTTATGATTTTTCTTTTGATTTCTTCTTTGACATATTGGTTGTTCAGTAGCATGTTGTTTAATCTCCACTTACTTGAATTTTTTAGTGTTCTTCTTGTAATTGTTTTCTAATTTTAAACCACAGTGGTTGGAAAAGATACTTTCTATGATTTCAATCTTAAATTTATTGACTTGTTTGTGGCCTAGCACATGATCTGTCCTAGAGAACATTCCATGTGTACTTGAGAAGAATGTGTATTATGTTGCTTTTGGATGGAATGTTCTGCAAGTGACTGTTAAGTCCATCTGGTCTGCTATCTTGTTTAAGGCTGATGTTTCCTTATTGATTTTCTGTCTGAATGATCTATCTATTGATGAAAGTGGAGTATTAAAATCCCCTACTATTATGGTATTGCCATCTATTTCTCTCTTTTTTTTTGGCTGCGCTGTGCTGGGGCTTTATTTGCAGCGAGTGGGGGCTACTCTTTGTTGTGGTGCGTGGGCTTCTCATTGTGGTGGCTTCTTTTTTTGTGGAGCACGGGCTCTAGGCACGCAGGCTTCAGTAGTTGCAGCATGTGGGCTCAGTAATTGCGGCACGCAGGCCCTAGAGCATGCGGGCTTCAGTAGTTGCTGCACATGGGCTCAGTAGTTGCTGTGCACAGGCTCTAGGGTGCATGGGCTTCAGTAGTTGTGGCTTACAGGCTATATAATAAATAAAGATAAAAATAAAGTAAGGATAATTGAAGATCGGGGAAGACAAGATCTTTCTGGGAGTTGGAGAAAACATCATAAGCCAAGTCATGAATGTTGGAGTGAATATAGTATGTTCAGGGAACAGTTTGAAAAACTGGATTGGAGGGTGGCAGCTGGAGAAGATGCAAAGTAAGATGATTAGGTGTTGCCTAACAGAAGTGCCTAACATTTATGACACATGAAAAATAGATGTTTTTCTTCCGTAGTTAATGGTAGGTACCTTGATAACTTTTATTTGAAAATTATTGAAAACTATAAAATAGTAAAATTCATCCATAGTCCCATAATTTTAAAAAGCATATATATTAAAAGTCCTTATTTGCCTGTTTAATCTTGTTCTTCAGAGGTAACTAGTGTACCTATATGTCCTTTCTTTATTCCAAGTTTATACAGACATATCTAACTAAGCATTCATACACATATACATACATATACATGTTCAAAATGTTAAAAAACACTGATATGTTCATGGAGAAGATTAATGATTTTATACATGTTGCTTTTTCACATGGCAAATGGACAGCCTTCCTGGCTAGAACATATTGATATACTTCCTTATTTTTAACAGCTGCCTAGTATCCCATTACATGGCTGTAGGGTTTTCAATCAGTCCCTTCTGCTCTTCTGACTAGGTTGTTTAATTTTAGTTTTACATGTTCTTTTTTTTTGCTATTACAGTGTTCCAGTCAACATTCTTGTACATATATCTTTACTTTCTCCAGCCATTCTTTCTTTTTTTTTCCCCCTCCCACCCTCCTCAAGCTATTATTTCTATAGGATAGATTCCTGGGGCAGGCAAGCAACTTAGACAATGTTTTAGCTTGAGATGGTCCTGAAGATATTTTACAGCTAAAGTGAATCTGTGAAGCCCAGAGTGAAGTAATTATCCAGTGACATTGGACCCAGTTAGCAGTTAATGATTCAACTGAGACCAGGTCTTTTAATCCAAATAAACTTTTTGCTGTACCTGGAGAACCTATCATTTTTTCCCTTCTCTTTCATTATGAGTTTCTTCTCCATTTCTCTTTTATACTTTGTCTTTTCCTCCTTTTTATTTCTATCTGACATGAAATCCTTTTGTTGGCATTTCACTACCCCCCTATTTCCATATACATCTGCACTTCTTTTTTTCTTGCTCTTTTTCTTCTTTTCTTCCCTTATTCATTTATTAATTATAGCAATTTGTAACTGAATTTATTAAGATTTTGTATTTAGAATCCTAAATTTAAAAATCAGGTGATTGGGGCTTCCCTGGTGGCGCAGTGGTTGGGAGTCCGCCTGCCGATGCAGGGGACACGGGTTCGTGCCCTGGTCCGGGAAGATCCCACGTGCCGCGGAGCGGCTGGGCCCGTGAGCCATGGCCGCTGAGCCTGCGCGTCCGGAGCCTGTCCTCCGCAACGGGAGAGGCCACAACAGTGAGAGGCCCGCGTAACGCATAAAAAAAAAAAAAAAAAAAAAAAAAAAAAAAAAAAAAAAAAAAAAAATCAGGTGATTGAACAATCTATTTGAATGTAACAAAAATAACTTGCTGTTCCTGTTTATGGCCCCTAGGTGGCTCTCTATAGCAGAGGGCTTAACTTACCACTCCTGCATTGCTGTTTTGGTTTCTATCTTTGTCCTATGTCTTTCCCTTCAGATCATGTGTCCTAACTTCCCTTTTTATGGGTATGCTGCAAACAAAGGTAATAATTTCTTATACAAGAGAGAATTATTACCTTGAACTAAAAAGGATACTTGTTCCACTGGGAATACTATTCACAACAAACAAATATATGTGGCTGCCTACCTGGATCAAATATTTCTGATAAAAATTTAGCATCCAAGTTGAGATGTGTTGGAACCATAAAATATACATGAATTTTAAAGATTTCATATGAAAAAAGAATGAAACTGTCTCAACAATTTAAAAATATTTCTGCATATTTGTGCCAGCACAATACACATAAATGATATTGTTTAAATAAACTAAAATATTAAAAAAAATAATTTTGGGACTTCCCTGGTGGCACAATGGTTGAGAATCCGCCTGCCAATGCAGGGGACATGGGTTCGATCCCTGATCTGGGAAGATCCCACATGCCACGGAGCAACTAGGCCCGTGTGCCACAACTGCTGAGCCCATGTGCCACAAGTACTGAAGCCTGTGTGCCTAGAGCCCGTGCTCTTCAACAGGAGAAGCCACCGCAACGAGAAGCCTGTACACCGCAACGAAGAGTAGCCCCTGCTTGCCACAACTAGAGAAAGCCCACGCGCAGCAACGAATACCCAACGCAGCCAAAAATAAATAAATAAATAAACAAAACCACTCTTACTTTAAAAAAATATATTTAAAAAAAAAATTTCTTTGAAATTATAATATTTTGGATATATTGGGTTAAATTAATATATTCAAATAAATTCTACCTGTTTTTTTTTAATGTGGCTGCTTGAAAATTTATAATTACATATATGGCTTACACATTATTTTTTTCTTTATTGGCCTGAGTGTAGCCAAGAAAGGGACTTAAAGAGGCTGTTGCTAAAACAAAAAAAAAAAGAGGCTGTTGCTTTTATGAGATGAAATGGATCTATGGTTCCCGTTGTTGGCACTTCCTACCAGTTAATTTATTTTGGTTAGTTTTATAATTTCTTCAGAGTTGGAATGTTGCCACTCAGTTTGGCTTCTGACCACTTATTTTTCAGTCCATCTAAGCATGTGATTTGATGTGATTTCAATCCTCATGTCAGTAGCAGGCAAGGAGGGAGTGCTGAAGTCAGCTCTTGGTTGAACTTTAGGCATCAGGGAAAGCCTGGGATTGGCTGTTCACAGCACAGACAAACATAGGAGAAAATTAGGAGTTAAATTTACCAAAGAAGTAGAGGAACAGTGTGTTCTTGTTTTTTATTTTTTGCCAAAACATCTCTTCATTATTTCTTTAGGCTGAGAACAAGAGCTGTTGCTCTGCTTTTAACTTCCTAGGGTGAACTAAACGTTTTTATCCCCTCAAAATTCAGATGTTAAAACTCTGATTCCCAAGGTGATGGTATTTGGAGGTGGGGCCTTTGGGAAGTAATTAGGTTGTGAGGGTGGAGGAATCCTCATGATGGGATTAGTGCCCTTATAAAGACACGAGAGAGTTTGTTTCCACTCTGCTCTCTGCCATGTGAGGATACATTGAGAAGACAGCCATCTGCAAACCAGGAAGTGGGCTTTCACTAGATGCCAGATGTGCTGATACCTTGATCTTGGATTTTCCAGCTCTCAGAATTGTGAGAATATGTTGGTTAATCCACCTGGTCTATGTATTCTATTATAGAAGCCCAAACTGATTAAGACATGGGGCAAGGAGCAAGAGCTATTTCATCCCCAGATTCTCAGAATGACAGATGCCAAACTTTTATGAGTGTTTGTATATATGTTTGAAAGGATTTGCATAGTTACTTCTTACATTTTCATGGTCCACTCTTACAGGAGCTGCTTATTTTAAAATTTTTATTTTCCTGGAACTTCCCTGGTGGTCCAGTGGTTAAGACTCCACACTCCCAATGCAGGGCACCTGGGTTCCATCCCTGGTCAGGGAACTAGATCCTGCATGCCCCAACGAAGATCCTGTGTGCTGTAACTAAGACCTGACACAGCCAAATAAATATAAAAATTTTAAAAAGTAAAAAATTTATTTTCCTTGTTGTAAAAGTCATAAAAAATGGAAGAATACAGAAAAAATAAAGAAGAAATAATCACCTGTAATGACAGTCATCATTAGTGATTTGCTAATTTAGCTAAAAAAAGTCGAGATTGTGCTGTATCTATAATTCGATTTACTTCATTTTCACTTAACGTTATTTTTTGAGTATGTCATGTTAAAAATTATTTATAAGCAAAAAATTTTTAATGTCTGCATTACAGTTTATCACATGGCTGTATTATAATTTACTTAGGATTGCTCCTGTTATTGGACATTTAGATTTTTATTTATTATTATTGTAAGGTATGCTGCAATGAACACAATTTCAGCAATATATTTCTGCACTTGATTCTTTTCTTGTGACAGATCCCAAACTGATATTATTTGGTAAACGATATGAACTTTTTCTTTTAAAGACTAATGGCTTTATTATTTTCAGAAAGGAATTCATGCTAATTATAAAGAAATTCAAACAATACAGTAAAATCCAAAGGGGAAAAAAAGTTTTCCCAAATCCCAGTTTCATTAACACTTATTAGGGGTGAGAGAGCGGGAGAGACAGAGAGAGAGAGACAGAGAGAGAGGGAGAGGGAATGAATTACCTTTTCCTTTTCTTCAGTCCTAAGGAGGAGGACCCCACCCTTATGACCTCATTTAATCTTTATCTCTGAAAAGCCCTTTTCCCCCCAAATACAGTAACATTGGGGGTAAAGGATTCAACATAACTGTTGGGATGGAGAAAATTCAGTCCATAGCAATGAAGGTTCCAATTTTGCCACATCTGCCAAAATTTGTTATTGTCTGTCTTTTTTTATTACAGCTATCCTAGTAGGTGTGAAGCAGTATCTCCTTGTGGTTTTGAGTTGCATTGCCATGATGGCTAATGATGTTGAATATCTTTTCATGTATTAAAGCCCATTTGTGTATCTTTGGAGAAATGTCTACTCAGATCCTTTGCCCATTTTAAAATTAGGTTGTCTCTATATTACGGAATTGTAAGATATATTCTAGATACAAGTCCTTTATCAGATAGATGATTTGCAAATATTTTCTCCCATTCAGTGGCTTCTCTTTTCAGTTTTTTAATGGTATCCTTTAAGGCAGCGGTCCCCAACCTTTTTGGCACCAGGGGCCTGTTTCGTGGAAGACAATTTTTCCACGGGTGGGGTTGGGGTGGGGTGATGGTTTAGGTGGTAATACAAGCGATGGTTCAGGTGGTAATGTGAACGATGGGAAGCATCAGATGAAGCTTCGCTTGCTTGCCCACCGTTCATCTCCTGTTGTGTGGCCTGGTTCCTAACAGGCAGAGGACTGATACCGGTCCACAGCCCAAGGGCTGGACACCCCTGCTTTGAGGCATAAAAGTTTAAATTTTGATGAAGTTCAATCGATCTATGTTTTGTTGTTGTTGCTTATGCTTTTGGTGTCATATCTAAGAAACATTGCCAAATTCAAGGTCATGACAATTTACTTTTATGTTTTCTTGTAAGAATTCTGTAGTTTTAGCTGTTACAGTTAGGTCTTTTTTCCATTTTGAGTTTTTTTTTTTTAAAATATAGTGTGAGGTAGGGATCCAACTTCATTCTTTTGCATGTGGATGTCCATTTGTCCCAGCACCATTTACTGAAAAGACTATCCTTAACACCCATTTACTTGTCTTGGTACCTTTGAAAAAATAACTTGATAGGGCTTCCCTGGTGGCACAGTGGTTGAGAGTCCGCCTGCCGATGCAGGGGACATGGGTTCGTGCCCCGGTCCGGGAGGATCCCACATGCCGCGGAGCGGCTGGGCCCGTGAGCCATGGCCACTGAGCCTGCACGTCCGGAACCTGTGCTCTGCAATGGGAGAGGCCACAACAGTGAGAGGCCCGCGCACCGCAAAAAAAAAAAAACCAAAAAGAAACAAACAAAAAACCCCTTGATTTTGGGACTTGACTCCGTGCTCCCAATGCAGGGAGCCTGGCTTCGATCCCTGGTCAGGGAACTACATCCCACATGCATGCTGCAACTGAGAGTTCGCATGCCGCAACTAAGAGCCTGCATGCTGCAACTAAGACCCAGCGCAGCCAAATAAAGTAAATAAATAAATAAATATTAAAAAAATAACCAAACCACACTGTCAAGGGTAAAGACTTAATAAAAATAATATTTAAAAAAAATGATTTTAATTGTGAGAGTTTATTTCTGTACTCTCAATTCTATTCCACTGATCTATATAGTCTTATGCTAGTTAATACTACAGTGTTTCGGTTACTGGGTTTTTTTTTTTGTTTTTCTTTTTTTGGAGCCACTGTGTGACAGGCAAGATTTTAGTTCCCCAACCAGGGATCAAACCCATGCCCCCTGCAGTGGAACAGAGCCCTAACCCCTGGACCGTCAGGGAATTCCCTGGTTACTGTTGTTTTTTAGTAAGTTTTGAAATCAGGAAGTAAGAGTCTTCTAAATTCTTCTTTTTCCAGATTGTTTTGGCTGTCCTCTGTCCATTGAATTTCCACATGAACTTTGGGATTGGCTTATCAATATTTGCAAAGAAACCAGTTGAGATTCGGATAGGGATTGTGTTGACTGTATATCATTTTGAGGAGTATTACCATTTTAACCATCTGAAATCTTCCATTCATGAGCATGGAATGTCTTTTCATTTATTTAAAATAGATCTTTCATTTCTTTCAACAATGTTTATAGTTTTCTGAGTGTAAGTTTTAGACTTTTTTTGTTAAATATATTCCTAAGTGTTTTATTTTCAGTGATGCTTTTGTAAATGGAATTATTTTCTTTCTTTTTAATATTTATTTATTTGGCTGTGCTGGGCCTTAGTTGTGGCATGCGGGATCTTTGTTGCCACGTGCGGAATCTTCATTGTGGCATGCGGGATCTTTTAGTTGCAGCATGTGGGATCTTTTAGTTGTGGCATGTGGAATCTTTGGTTGTGGCATGCGGGATCTTTAGTTGTGGCATGCAAACTCTTAGTTGCAGCATGTGGGATCTAGTTCCCAGACCAGAGATTGAACCCGGTCCCCCTGCATTGGGAGCATGTAGTCCTAGCCACTGGACCATGAGGGAAGTCCCTAGTTTCTTAATTTCATTTTGAGTTGTTCTTGGCAAGTGTATGGAAATATATTTAATTTTTATATATTGATCTTATATCCTGTAATCTTGATGAACTTGTTGATTCTAATAGATTTTAGTGGATTCCTTAGGATTTTCTATTTGCAAGATAATGTCATCTACAAATAGAGATAGTTTTTCTTCTTTTTTTTTCAATTTGGTTGCTTTTTATTTATTTTCTTGCCTAATTCCCCTAGCTAGAACTTCTAGTACAATGTTGAATAGAAATGGTGAGAGCAGACATTTCATCTTGTTTCTGCTTTTATGAGGGAAGCATTCAGTCTTTCATCATTAAGCATGTTATCTGTGGTAGATGCCTTTTATCAGGTTGAGGAAGTTCCCTTCTTTTCCACACTTAAAAAAATTTTTTTTAAATCAATCAATTAATTTTTGGCTGCATTGGGTCTTTGTTGCTGCGTGCAGGCTTTCTCTAGTTGTGGCGAGCAGGGGCTACTCTTCGTTGTGGTGCATGGGCTTCTCATTACGGTGGCTTCTCTTGTTGCAGAGCACAGGCTCTAGGGCGCGTGGGCTTCAGTAGTTGTGGCACATGGGCTCAGTAGTTGTGGTATGCAGGCTCTAGAGCACAGGCTCAGTAGTTGTGGTGCATGGGCTTAGTTGCTCCACAGCATGTGGGATCTTCCTGGACTAGGGATCGAACCCATGTCCCCTGCATTGGCAGGCGGATTCTTAACCACTGTGCCACCAGGGAAGTTCCTCCATGCTTTTTAAAAGTGTTTTTTTTTTTTTAATCAGGAATCTGTTTAGGATTTTGTCAAATGCTTTATCTGGGTCTGTTGAGACGATTGTGTGGTGTTTGCCTTTTATTCTATTGATATGGTGTATTACATTAATTGATTTTTAGACATTAAACCAACCTTGCATTCCTGGGATAAATCCCACTTTGTCATGGGTTTTTTTTAATGTGTTGTTGATTCAGTTTGCTAGCATTTCATTGAAGATATTTTCATCTACTTTCATAAGAGATATTGGTGTATAGTTTTCTTGTGATCATCATTATTTTTAATTTTCTTCACACAGTGGGTGTACAGTGGAATCTTATTGTGGATTTAATTTGTATTTTCCTAATATTTAGTGGTGTTGAGCATCATTTCATGTTTTTATTTGTCATTGGTATATCTTCTTTGATGAATTCAATGACTGTTCAAATATTTTGCCCAATTATTAGTTGGTTATTTTCTTATTATTGTGTTGTAAGAGTTCTTTATATATTCCAGATAGATACAAGCTCTTGTTCAATATGTTTTACAAATATTTTCTCCAGCTCTCTGGACTTGCCCTTTCCTTTTATAAATGGTATCTTTTGAAGAGCAAAAGTTTAAAATTTTGATGAAGTCTAGTTTGTCTGTTTTCTACTATTGTGCTTTTTGTATCCTATTTAAGAAAATTTTAAGTTAATTTTTGTAAGTGGTAGGAAGTAAAGATCAATGTTTAAAATTTTTTTTAAAATGTGTATCCCATATTTCATACAGCCCCATTTGTTGAAAAGATTATCTTTTCCCCATTGAACTGCCTTGACATCTTTGATGATAATCAGTTGACCATGTAGTGTGGATCAGTTTTTGGACTCTTCCTTGATCAGTCTTTATGCCAATACTTTACTTTCTTGAATACTGTAACATTATAATAAGCCTTGAAATCAAATTGGAATGCATATTCTCCCAACTTTGTTTTTCTTTTACAAAATTGATTTGGCTATTCTAATCCTTTGCATTTCCATATACATTTTAACAATTGGCTTGTCAATTTCTATAAAAATGCTTCCTGTAGTAGATTTGTAGGTTAATACATAGGGATCTCCCCATTTTTAACAATATTAAATGTTCCAGTCCATGAAAATTGTTTATCTCTCTTTATTTAGGCCTTTGATTTCTTTCAGTAATGTTTTTTAGTTTTCAATGTGTAACTCTTTTACATATTTTATTAAAAATTTCCCCAGGTATTTCAAGTTTTTTATGTTATTAAAAATAGCGCTTATTTTAATACCAGTTTCCAACTGTACATTGTATTTTGTGATCTAGCTAATTTCTCTTCCTAGTCTAGTGGCTTTTTTAAGATTCTGTAGGATTGTCTGCATAAACAATCATATCATCTATGTACAAGACAGTTTTATTTCTTCCTTTTCAATCTGTATGCCTTTTATTTATTTTTCTTGCCTTATGATTGCACTGGCTAGGGTCGTCACAACAAATTGAAATAGAGGTTGTGAGATCATTTATCTTTTCCTTGTTTTTGATCATAGGGGAAAACATTCAGGTTTCACTATTAAATATGTTAGCTGTAAGTTTTTCACAGATGTTCTTTATCAGGTTGAGAAAGTTACCTTCTGTTCTTAGTTTGCTGAGAGTTTTTGTCCTGAGTATATGTTGAATTTTCTCACTTGCTTTTCCTGTACCTATGAGAGATCCTTATTTTGTTTGTTATTCTTAATTTAGTTGGTTAGTATGGTGAATTATATTGATTGATATTTGAATATTAACCCATCCTGTATTTCTGGGGTAAATGCTTGGTTGTGATGTCTTATCTTTCATATGTTGTTGGATTTAATTTGTTAAAATTATGCTAAGGATTTTTGTGTATATGTTTGTGATGGTGTTGATTTGTTTTCTTTTTTGTTTTAATGTTTATTTACATTTGATATCAGGAAAATGCTGGCCTCATAGAATGGTTGAGAATTGTTCCCTTCTCTTCTTTTTTTTTTTTTTTTTTACTTAGGAAGAGTTTGTTTATATAATTGTTATTTTTTTCCTTAAATGTTTGGTAGTGTTCACCAGTGCACATGTAGGGCTGCAGTTTTCTTTATGGAAAGGTTTTAAAGTTCAGTTTCTTTAGTAAGTATATTACTATTCAGGTTATCTATTTTTTTTTTTTGAGCAGGCTTTGATAGTTTGTGCCCTTTAAGGAATTTGTCCATTTCATCTAAATTGTTGAATTTATTGACAAAAACTTGTTCATATTATTCCCATAGTATCCCCTTAAGGTAGGATTTTTAGATATGTCCTTTCTCTTCTTCTGTTGTTGGTAACCTTTGTCTTCTCTGTTTTTTCCATGATCAGTATAACAAAAGGTGTTTACCAGTCTTATTGATCTTGTCAGAGTACCAGCCCTTGTTTTCATTGATTTTTTTCTCTTTTCTTATTTCATTCTACTAGGACCAGCCCTTGTTTTCATTGATTTTCTCTATTTTTTTTTCTTTTCTATTTCATTCTACTAATTTCTATCCATTCTACTTCATTCTGCTCATTTTCTGTTTATATCTGCTGTGATCCTTAATATTTCAATTCTTACATTGGGTTTAATTTACTCTGTTTTGTAGTTTATTAAGCTGGAAGCTTAGGTCATTGATTTTAAATCTTTTCAAACATGGGCATTTAATGTTATAGATTTCTTTTAAAACACTGCTTAAGCAGCATACCACAAATTTTTTATGTCATGATTTCATTCTCATTTAGGTCAAATTAGTTAGCAATTTCCATTGTGATTTCTTCTCTCACGCGTGCATTAGAAGTGTGTTGCTTAGCTTCCTAACATTTGGGCAGTTTACAGATACCTTTTTGTTACTGATATTTGTTTCTATTTTAATTATCTGTGGTCAGAGAATATACTTTGTATGATGTGAATGCTTTTTCATTTATTGAGACTTGTTTTTTGGCTCAAGATGTGGTGTGTTTTGGTAAATATTCTTGTGCACTTGAGAAGAATGTGTACTCTACTGTTGTTGGGTGGAGTGTTCTATAAATTCTAGGTCAAGTTGGTTGATAATATTGGTTGCCTTCTATGTCCTTACTGGTTTTTCTGTCTACTTGTTCTATCAGTTATTGAGAGGGAGATATTGAGATCTGCTGCTAAATCTGTGGATTTGTCTATTTTTTTTTCAGTTTTATCAGTTTTTGCTTCGTGTAGTTTGAGGCTCTCATATTAGGTGTATTAACATTTAAGATTGTTATGTCCTTGATAAATTGACCCCTTCATCATTGTGAGGTGATGTGAGGTATATTATATCATGAAACTGAAAACACATTTGTGAAAGTTTTTATGGATCCCAGCCAGGTACTCCCTTTGTCAGACCCTGCCTTTTGAAGGATTTTAGGCTACTTATAAGAACTTATCTCTTGTAGTGTTCTTTGATGTTATATCTATTTTGTCTGATATTAACATAGCCATTTCAGCTTTCTTTTGAGTAGAATTAGAATTGTTTATCTTTTTCCATCCTTTTACCTATTTCTGTCTTTATGTTTGAATTATGTTTTTTAGGCAGCATTTAGTTGGGTCTTGCTTTTTAACAATATAATAATCTTTGCCTTTTAATTGGGCTTTTTATATCCTTTCCACTTAATGTGGTTATTGATATAGCTGGGTTTACATTAGTGGTTAGCTGAAACTGATGCCTACCGGCTTGTACCAGCTTGCAAGATCTGATTATGCATATCTCTTCTCATCTTTGCTTTCAGTGACATCATGCTAGTAGATTCAAATTGGCCATGGTGGGAGTATTTACAACACAAAAATAGACAAATGCTATCAATAAGACCACCCTCACCCCCCATGAGACTATTAAACATTTATTAGGACACCACTGATTTAAATCTACCATCTTTCTACTCATTTTCTTTTTGTTCAATATCTTTATTCCTTTTTTCCTCTTTGTCTTCTTTTCTGTTCATTGAGAATGTTTTATAATTTTATTTTGTCTGTTTTATGAACATATTAACTATGCCTCAGGTGTTTTGCTTTTAGTGGTTGCTTTAGGGTTTACATTCATCTTTAACTTATTCACAAACCACCTTTAAGTAATGTTACGACTGTTCACTATAGTATTACATGAACCTTACAAAGTATTTTTTTGGTTACCTCTTCCTAGAGGCACATTTTACTTCTATACATGTTATAAGCCCTATATCAGCTATTGATTTTGCTTTAAATAGTCAATTATTTTTAAAAGAATTCTTAAAGTAGAAAAAAAGCATATATTTCTCCACATGTTTATAATTTTCAGTGATCTTTATTCCTTTATTATTGATTCCAGTTTTCCTCTAGGATTATATTCTTTCTGCCTGAAGATTCTCCTTTAACATTTCACATAGTGCTGGTCTGCTGGTGATGAATTTTATCAGTTTTGTATGTTCTAATAATTCTTTATTTACCTTATTTTTTTTCATTTTTTTTACCTTTTTTTTAAAGATGTATTTGCTGAGTACAGAATTCTAGTTTAGCTTCACTCTTTTTATTTTTGGCTTTCATTGTTTTCAATTTAAAGTCTGCTGTCATTCTTATTTTTTTGTTCCTATATACTTAATGTGTATTTTTCTTTGGCTACTTTTAAGATTTTTCTTTATCACTTTTTTTTTTTTTTTTTTGGGTTTGTGGGCCTCTCACTGTTGTGGCCTCTCCTGTTGCGGAGCACAGGCTCCAGACGCGCAGGCTCAGCAGCCATGGCTCATGGGCCTAGCTGCCCCGCGGCATGTGGGATCTTCCCAGACCAGGGCACGAACCCATGTCCCCTGCATCAGCAGTCGGACTCTCAACCACTGCGCCACCAGGGAAGCCCTATCACTGTTTTTTGTTTGTTTGTTTGTTTTGCGGTACGCGGGCCTCTCACTGTTGTGGCCTCTCCCGTTGTGGAGCACAGGCTCTGGATGCGGAGGCCCAGTGGCCACGGCTCACGGGCCCAGCCACTCCACGGCATGTGGGATCCTCCCGGACCAGGGCACGAACCTGTGACCCCTGCATTGGCATGCGGACTCTCAACCACTGTGCCACCAGGGAAGCCCTATCTACCACTGGTTTTGAACAATTTTATTATGATGTACCTTGGTGTAGTTTTATTGTGTTTCTTGTGCTTGGGGTTTGTTGAGGTTCTTGGATATATGAGTTATAGTTTTCATCAGATTTGAAAATTTTTCATCCATTATGCCTTAAAATATTTTTTTTCTGACTTTTGTCTCTCTCCATTTTCTCTGTTTCTGGGACTCCAATTACATATCTACTGAACTTCTTGGTTGTTGTTCCATAATTCACTGATTTTGTTCATTTTTTTCTAGCTTTTTTCCTCCTCATATTTTAATTTGCTACTTCTCCAAGTTTACCAATCTATGCTGCATTGTCTAATCTGCTGTTAATTCCACTGAATTTACTTTTCATTTCAGACAATGTATATTTTATCTCTAAAAGTTTCATTTGGGTCATTTTTTTATATCTTCCCTATTTTTCTTTGTCATGTTCATGCTTTCTTCTACCTTCTTGAACAGATGGAGTATATTATAGTAACTGTTTTAATGTTCCCATCTAATTCTATCAGCTATATCATTTCTATTGATTGATTAATCCACTCTTTACATGTTGTACTTTTCTGTTTCATTGCATGCCTTATAACTTGTGATTGAATGCTAGACATTTTAAATTTTACTTTGTTGGGTGTTGAATTTTTATGTTCCGTTAACTACTTAGGGGGTTTGTTCTGGGGTAGGTGTTTTTTAGAAGTGGTTTGATACTTTTGAGACTTGCTCTTAAGCTTCATTATGTAGAATCAGAACAGCCTTTATTATTCTAAGACTAAACTGACACTGTTACTCAAGCAGTAACCTCAGGATTCCATTGATGCCCCATACGTTAGGAGATTTTTTCCATTGTGGTTTTGGGAATAAGAACTATTCCTGTCCCCGTGGGAACATTGGGAATTATTCTGCCTGCTCCTTTCCAGTGATTCTTTCCCTGGTCTCAGTAGTTTCCTCATATTCATGTGTTGATTAGACTCATTGAAAACTCAAGAGGAACTCTCTTCAGATCTTCAGCGCTCTCTCTCTCTCTCTCTCTCTCTCTCTCTCTCTCTCTCTCTCTCTCTCTCGTCTCTCCATTACTCTTCTCTGTGAGTTCTTTCAGAGATCACTATACTAAGCTTTATGTTGTCCATTGTCTGAAAACAGTTGCTTTGTATATTCTGTCCAGGTTTTTAGTTGCTTAAGACAGAAGGGTAAATCTGGTTTCTATAGTGCATCGTGACTAGAAGCAGAAGTTGTATATCATTGCTTTCATTCACATTCCTTTTTAACTTAGGTATGAACATTTTCTGTATTTTTTTAAATGTTCTTTTTTAGATTTCTTTTGACAGAAAAAAATTTACATCTATGGAAGTCCAAACACATAATTATATATACTTATTTTTAAGATTTCTGTGTTCACAGATTCCACAGATCCCATTTATCAGCTCATTTTGTCTTACTCCTTTGGATTGTCAAGTTGCTTATCATATCTAACTAAATAATTTTCCTCTTGTAAGCCTATTTTTTCTTAATCTTAGTTTTTTCATAGCATTCCCTTTAGAACCCCTTTGTGCACCAAAAAAATCTTGATTTATTTCATTCAACAATTATTTATGGAATGTTTACTATGTAACAGGCTGTATGCTAGGCACTGGATACACATACAGAAGTATGTGAAGCAGAGTTCCTGCCCTCAGTGTGTTCATAGTCTAGTAGGTAAACTGGTAAGAAACAGTTAGCTTTCCCTTTGTAGAATGTTTGCAGTAGGAACTGTGTTTTTCTATTCTAGAACCATGGAAACAGAGGTGATTGCACTCTGAGTATCACTTTATCCTAACCCTAATTCACTCTTTTTCTCAAATACCCAAGCCTGCTCCTGCCTTTGGGTCTTTATTCTTGCTGTTCCTTCTGCCTTGAATGCTCCTCTCCCAAAGGTGTCCAAATGACTTGCTCCTACTCCTTCACATCCCTGCTCAAATGTCATTTTGTCAATGTGACCTCCCTTGACTATTTTCTATAAAGTAGCACTTCCCACTTTCAATCTTTATCCCTATACTTGAATGTATTCATTATAGCATTACTATTTACATTTTAATTAATTTTCATCCCCATTACTTTCTGTCCCCTCCTCCCTCAAATGTAAATGCCAGATGAGCAGGGACTTTATCTGTTTTGTTCACTGTTTTATCCCCAGCACCTTGAGTAGTTATTTGCACATATGGATTCTTTATACATGTTTCTTGAAAGAATTAATACCTCTTTGGTCACTTGATTATTTTTCCTTCCCATGTTTCCCTGCAAAGCGTTTTCTGACTGATTTTATTCACATTGTCCATTTTTGGCTTACTCTACACTTCAAATAAGTAAATGTCTTAGTAACGCTGTAATAGTTAAAAGAGACACCTATCATCATGTCAAGTACTTATTAAATTTTGTTTTTTCCCCTCTCTTAGTTTTCAAACAGGACCAATCCAATTGATAAACATCTCGAAGTCCTGATCAACAAGTATGGATTGTCAGCCCACCCAGTTGCTTCTCAGATGTTTGGGTTTGCTGGAAAAGAGCACATGGAAAAATATGGTATGTTAAAAAACTTTAAGTCTTATTGGTAGTTATATACATGTGTGAGAAACAATAGGTATTTCTTAAGAAACTGTGGGGGATGCCAAGATGTATAAAATATGAAATGGTTTTTCAATTAAGTTGAAGAAATAGTCTGTATAGAATTTAGTTTTCTAAAAGTATTTATACATAGGACATCATATGAGAAGTACCTAGAATGCTCCAAAACAAGACATTGAAATAGGAAAAATAACATAAATCTTGTCTCCTTTAATTATAGACTATAAGTTGAGGCTCATTAGTTCTGAATATGGTAATGAGACTTAAAGCTAGCTCTTGGTAATAGATTTATGTAGCCAAATTTTATTCTCAGTATTTGAATCCATCAGGAGTCCATCATCATCTGTCAATCCATAGTGTTTTATGAGATTTAAATTTCACAGTTGATTTTTATTTTGTAGGTAAACATCCTATGAGATTTAAATTTCACAGTTGATTTTTATTTTGTAGGTAAACATCCTAGCTTTTTGACTGATGATCAGTGATTGGCCTGCCTTAGCTAGTTAGATAAAGCATGGGATATTGCAGATAGAGTTTTTGATTTTGTTTTTGTTTTTATTGTATGACCCTGAACCAGTGCCTTGTTGTGTACTGTGAGATAAGAAAGAAAATAGTTGTGCTTGAAAGTTCAGCATTCCTATTCTTTGCAGGAAATATATCCCAGGTTTGATAGTCAAGATCAAGTAATCAGAAAGGAAAGAAATCTTCAAGGAAGAATGGTAGGATAGTATAGAGGAGCACTGCCAGTTTGGGGCCATGGAAATTTTCTTTCTTGTAGCTATTTCTTACCATTTTAAACTCAGTCCATTCCAATCTGGCTTCCCTCCTTTCTCAAGGCTACCACTGATCACTACGTTGCCATATCAAGTAAATGCTTTTCAATCCTATTTTAATAGACCTCAGCACCATTAGTCCCTCTTGATCACTTCTTTCTTAAAACATTCTCTTCTCTTGGCCTCTGTGACATCTCGTTCTTCTGGTTTTCCTTACCTCTTTGGCTATTCCTTGTCCATTTCCTTTTTAATTTTTTTTGAATGATTTTTAAAATATTTATTTATTTATTTATATTTTTTATTTTTGGCTGTGTTGGGTCTTCGTTGCTTCGCATGGGCTTTCTCTAGTTGTGACGAACGGGGCCTACTCTTTGTTGTGGTGCAGGGGCTTCTCATTGTGGTGTCTTCTTTTGTTGAGGAGCATGGGCTCTAGGTGCATGGGCTTCAGTAGTTGTGGCTCGTGGGCTCTAGAGCGCAGGCTCAGTAGCTGTGGCGCACAGGCTTATTTGCTCCATGGCATGTGGGATCTTCCCAGACCAGGGCTGGAACCTGTGTCTCCTGCATTGGCAGGTGGATTCTTAACCACTGCACCACCAGGGAAGTCCCTCCATTTCCTTTTGAATTAAATAATTCATTTAAAATATTGAGCTATTATTATATTTCAGGCACTATTCTAGGCACTGGAATATAGCAGTATATCAGTTAGCTATTGCTGTGTAATAAACCACTCCAAAACTCAGCAATTTTAAACAATGATTATTTATTATTATAGCTTACAAGTTTGTAGATTGACTGGGAATCAGATGATCTAAGTCATGCTCAGCTCTTTTTGTCTGGGTTGATCATATGACTGTAGGTTGGTTGGAGGCTCTGTTTCAGTACTGCTTGGCTGGGTCATATGTAGCTCATTTTCCTCTTGGGACCGGAGGGCCAGCTCTGGGATGTCCTTTTCATGGTCACAGCAGAAGCACAAGAGAATAATCTGCAACATGCAAGGCCTTTTGAGACTTGACCAAAGCAAGTCACATGGCAAACTTGGAATCAAGGGATAGGGTAATATACTCTACTTCTTTTGTGGTAGGAAACTTCAAAGTCAGACCATAAAGGATATTCAGGAGGGAAAAAGAATTAGGGACGTCAGTGCATTCATTCACAAGCAACAAATAAGCAAATGAAATGTGAGGGTTTTGCTTAAATTTCTAGTCGAGGAGAGACAGTAGCATATGAAAAAAACTACGATAATTTCAAACAATTATTAGTCCTGTGAAGAAAATAAAACAAGGTAAGGCACTTGTGGGGAGAGGGAGGCAAACTTAGGATAGTCAGTGATGCACTCTATACTTGTATATCCAGTTGGCATCTTTGCTTGTGTATGTAACAGATGTCTCAAATTTCATATGTTCAGATGCAAACTCTTCATTCTGTTCCCCCATATCTTAAATTTCCTCCTTCTCTACTTTTCCTCATCTCAGTAAGTGGCATTTCCATCCATTCAGATATTCAAAGCAAAAACATGAGTCATCTTTGACACTTCTCCCTGCTCTTCCCCTACTCCAGTCCCTCACTATGTCCTATCAGTTCTACCTTCAAACTCCAAATTATGTTTTTTTTCCCCCCAGTTTCTTTTACTATCGCAGCTTTTATCCCAGATCATAATTTTTCAAACTTTGATCTGTGACCTGCTAGGAAATTAAAGATTCAAAGTAATGATTGAACCCAGCATTTAAAAAAAATATGACATTTGTTGTTGTTGTGTATTATAACTCAAGTCAGAGAAATGCACACAACATAAATATACAGCTTCATGAATCAAGCTCATAACTGTGACCTAAATTACCTCCCAGGTCAAAAATAGAATGCTAACACTTAAGAATCCTCTCTGTAGATAATTTTTATCTTAAGAACTTTGTGGGTCTCCTGTGAATCTTGTTTGGTCATGCCATTAGTCAACAAGCTACACCTGCAAATCTCTCTGGGCTAAGTGCCTTTATGCCTTGGGTCCTTTCTGAGATGGCTGAGGAGCAGCACTCTTAAGCTTCCTAGCAGCCCTTTGATTGAGAGGATTTGTGAGGCACGGTTTTTTTCTCTTTAGAGGGCTTTTTTCTCTCTGAACAACATTCTGAGGCATCACCTTTGATCTTTCTGAGGTCTTAACAAAAGATTTGTCACAACATGGGCTTCATTTTTGGACCATGTTTTCCTGGCAATGCCCTGGATTTGATCTTTGCTCAAAGACTATTTCTTTTTTTTTTTTTTTTAACATCTTTATTGGAGTATAATTGCTTTACAATGTTGTGTTAGTTTCTACTTTATAACAAAGTGAATCAGCTATACATATACATATATCCCCGTATCCCCTCCCTCTTGTGTCTCCCTCCCACCCTCCCTATCCCACCCCTCTAGGTGGTCACAGAGCACTCAGCTGATCTCCCTGTGCTATGCAGCTGCTTCCTGCTAGCTATCTGTTTTACATTTGGTAGTGTATATATGTCCATGCCACTCTATCACTTTGTCCCAGCTTACCCTTCCCCCTCCCCAAATCCTCAAGTCCATTCTCTAGTAAGTCTGCGTCTTTATTCCCGTCAAAGACTATTTCTTAATTTTAGCATCTTTTACCACTTTGAAAGGCTGAGAATTTTCAAAACTATCAAGTCCTGAATCCTTTTTGTTTAAATAGTCCTTTCTGCAATATAGCATTATAGAATTTTACTATAAGCAGCCAGAAGAAACCATGTGGCAGTTTCAATATTTTGCTTATTAACTAGTTTCTACATAACTGCAAGTAATAGTATTACTGTAATCTCTGCTTCTATTTTAACAGGGCTCTCCTTTCCTCCAGTTTTCAGTAAGATTTTGTTCTTTCGCAAACTCTCACCTGCAGCATCCTCAGAGGACTCTGAGGCTACTACTAATGGTTTCTTCAGTGCACTTTACGCTTTTGCTAGCAATTTTTCCAAACTTTAGAACTAGAATGGTTCCAAAGCCATTCACATATCTTATATTTTTGTTCAGTGTAACTCCATTTCCACTATATTAGTTTGCTTGGGCTGACATAGCAAATACCATAGACTGGGTGGCTCAAAGAACATAAATTTATTTCTCATAGTTCTAGAGGCTGGGAAGTCTAAAATCAAGATGCATGATAGGTTTTATACTGATACTGGTTTTATACTGATGCACGATAGGTTTTATAGGTTTTTTCTTGGGTTATAGGTGACTGCCATCTCACTGCGTATTCACATGACCTCTTCTTCTATGTGGGTGCAGAGAGAGAGGGAGAGAGAAGCATCTTTGTCTTCCACTTTTTGTAAGGATTCTTATAAGGACACTAATCCTATCAGGAGGCACTCACCCTCATGACCTCATCTACCATAATTACCTCCCAAAAGACCCATCTCCAAAAACCATCACATTGAGTGTTAGGACTTCAATAAATGAATTTTCCTTTTTATTATAAATTTATTTATCTTTGGTTGCGTTGGGTCTTTGTTGCTGAGCGTGGGCTTTCTCTAGTTGCAGTGAGCGGGGGCTACTCTTTGTTGCGGTGCACGGACTTCTCATTGCTGTGGCTTCTCTTGTTGTGGAGCGTGGGCTCTAGGCACACGGGCTTCAGTAGTTGTGGCTCACAGGCTCTAGAGTGCAGGCTCAGTAGTTGTGGTGCACAGGCTTAGTCGCTTCTCGGCATGTGGGATCTTCCTGGACCAGAGCTCGAACCCGTGTTCCCTGCATTGGCAGGTGGATTCTTAACCACTGTGCCACCAGAGAAGTCCAACAAATGAATTTTGAGGGGACACAATTCAGTCCATGGCATTCAGGTACCAAAATATGTATCAGTATTTTCTATTGCTTTGTTACGGTGAGACTCTCTTTTTAAAAATCATTTCTTGTTTTAATTCCTGTTGTCTAGTCTTCCTATGTGTAAGCTCACTGGCCTTTCAGTGTGTTCGGTAAGCCAAACGTATTTCCCTGCGCCCCAGTCTCATATTTTCTTTGGCTACAGTGCTCATTATTCTTTCAAGGTCAACTCTTTTCATGCTTTAGGTCTTAAAAAATCTTATCTCATATCTCCAACACTTTACAAAAGTATTTCTGCTTGGATGTCTAATAGGCCTTTCAAATTTAACAGGTCTAAAACTGAGGTCCTAATTCTTACTTGAACTTCCACCTTCCCCATCTGTTCCTCCAGAAGTTTTTCCTATCCAGTAAATGATAACTCCATCTCTTTAGGACCTTTGGCCAAAAAGCTTAGAGCCATTCTTGATTTTTCTTACACTCAACATTCAATTTATCAGCAAACCTTTTTTTTTTTTTTTTTGCAGTTTATCAAGATACTCTTTTATTTTCCTTTTTTATCCCCCCAGAAAAACTTAGCACTGCACGGACAACAAATTTAAGCAATGATCTTGCTAGAGATCACTGTGGAACTCACTTTTTAAAACCCTATAAATTCCCCATCGGACAGCAGGGATATTATTATTATTTTTTTTTAATTCTTTTTTTTTTACATATTTATTGGAGTATAATTGCCCCACAATGGTGTGCCAGTTTCTGCTCTACAGCAAAGCAAATCAGCCACACACACACACACACACACACACACGTTCCCATCTCTCCTCCCTCCCACATCTCCCTCCCTCCCACCCTCCCTATCCTACCCCTCTAGGTGGTCACAAACCACCTAGGTGATCTCCCTGTGCTATGCGGCTGCTTCCCACTAGCTATCTATTTTACGTTTGGTAGTGTATATATGTTCATGCCACTCTCTCGATTTGTCACAGCTTACCCTTCCCCCTCCCCATATCCTCAAGTCCATTCTCTAGTAGGTCTGTGTCTTTATTCCCGTCTTACCCCTAGGTTCTTCATGACATTTTTTTTCCTTAAATTCCATATATATGTGTTAGCATACGGTATTTGTCTTTCTTTTTCTGACTTACTTCACTCTGTATGACAGACTCTAGGTCCATCCACCTCACTACAAATAACTCAATCTCATTTCTTTTTATGGCTGAGTAATATTCCATTGTATATATGTGCCACACCTTCTTTATCCATTCATCCGATGATGGACACTTAGGTTGTTTCCATCTCCTGGTTATTGTAAATAGAGCTGCAATGAACATTTTGGTACATGACTCTTTTTGAATTTTGGTTTTCTCAGGGTATATGCCCAGTAGTGGGATTGCTGGGTCATATGGTAGCTCTATTTGTAGTTTTTTTTTTTGTTTGTTTGTTTTTTTTTTTATTTGTAGTTTTTTAAGGAACCTCCATACTGTTCTCCATAGTGGCTGTACCAATTCACATTCCCACCAGCAGTGCAAGAGTGTTCCCTTTTCTCCACACCCTCTCCAGCATTTATTGTTTCTAGATTTTTTGATGATGGCCATTCTGACTGGTGTGAGATGATATCTCATTGTAGTTTTGATTTGCATTTCTCTAATGATTAATGATGTTGAGCATTCTTTCATGTGTTCTTTCATGTGTTTGTTGGCAATCTGTATATCTTCTTTGGATAAATGTCTATTTAGGTCTTCTGGCCATTTTTGGATTGGGTTGTTTGTTTTTTCGTTATTGAGCTGCATGAGCTGCTTGTAAATTTTGGAGATTAATCCTTTGTCAGTTGCTTCATTTGCAAATATTTTCTCCCATTCTGAGGGTTGTCTTTTGGTCTTGTTTATGGTTTCCTTTACTGTGCAGAAGATTTTAAGTTTCATTAGGTCCCATTTGTTTATTTTTGTTTTTATTTCCATTTCTCTGGGAGGTGGGTCAAAAAGGATCTTGCTGTGATTTATGTCATAGAGTGTTCTGCCTATGTTTTCCTCTAAGAGTTTGATAGTTTCTGGCCTTACATTTAGGTCTTTAATCCATTTTGAGCTTATTTTTCTGTATGGTGATAGGGAGTGTTCTAATCTCATACTTTTACATGTACCTGTCCAGTTTTCCCAGCACCACTTATTGAAGAGGCTGTCCTTTCTCCACTATACATTCCTGCCTCCTTTATCAAAGATAAGGTGACCATATGTGCATGGGTTTATCTCTGGGCTTTCTATCCTGTTCCATTGATCTATATTTCTGTTTTTGTGCCAGTACCATACTGTCTTGATTACTGTAGCTTTGTAGTATAGTCTGAAGTTAGGCAGCCTGATTCCTCCAGCTCTGTTTTTCTTTCTCAAGATTGCTTTGGCTATTCGGGGTCTTTTGTGTTTCCATACAAATTGTGAAATGTTTTGTTCTAGTTCTGTGAAAAATGCCAGTGGTAGTTTGATAGGGATTGCATTGAATCTGTAGATTGCTTTGGGTAGTAGAGTAATTTTCACAATGTTGATTCTTCCAATCCAAGAACATGATATATCTCTCCATCTATTTGTATCATCTTTAATTTCTTTCCTCAGTGTCTTATAATTTTCCGCATACAGGTCTTTTGTCTGCTTAGGTAGGTTTATTCCTAGATATTTTATTCTTTTTGTTGCAGTGATAAATGAGAGTGTTTTCTTGATTTCACTTTCATATTTTTCATCGTTAGTGTATAGGAATACCAGAGATTTCTGTGCATTAATTTTGTATCCTGCTACTTTACCAAATTCATTGATTAGCTCTAGTAGTTTTCTGGTAGCATCTTTAGGATTCTCTATGTATAGTATCATGTCATCTGCAAACAGTGACAACTTTACTTCTTCTTTTCCGATTTGCATTCCTTTTATTTCCTTTTCTTCTCTGATTGCTGTGGCTAAAACTTCCAAAACTATGTTGAATAACAGTGGTGAGAGTGGGCAACCTTGTCTTTTTCCTGATCTTAGTGGAAACGCTTTCAGTTTTTCACCATTGAGGACGATGTTGGCTGTGCGTTTGTCATATATGGCCTTTATTATGTTGAGGAAAGTTCCCTCTATGCGTACACTCTGCAGGGTTTTTATCATAAATGGGTGTTGAATTTTGTTGAAAGCTTTCTCTGCATCTATTGAGATGATGATATGGTTTTTCTCCTTCAATTTGTTAATATGGTGTATCACGTTGCTTGATTTGCATATATTGAAGAATCCTTGCATTCCTGGAATAAACCCTACTTGAACATGGTGTATGATCCTTTTAATGTGCTGTTGGATTCTGTTTGCTAGTATTTTGTTGAGGATTTTTGCATCTATGTTCATCAGTGATATTGGCCTGTAGTTTTCTTTCTTTGCGACATCCTTGTCTGGTTTTGGTATCAGGGTGATGGTGGCCTCGTAGAATGAGTTTGGGAGTGTTCCTCCCTCTGCTGTATTTTGGAAGAGTTTGAGAAGGATAGGTGTTAGCTCTTCTCTAAATGTTTGATAGAATTTGCCTGTGAAGCCATCTGGTCCTGGGCTTTTGTTTGTTGGAAGATTTTTAATCATAGTTTCAATTTCAGTGCTTGTGATTGGTCTGTTCATATTTTCTATTTCTTCCTGATTCAGTCTTGGCAGGTTGTGCATTTCTAAGAATTTGTCTATTTCTTCGTGGTTGTCCATTTTATTGGCATAGAGTTGCTTGTAGTAATCTCTCATGATCTTTTGTATTTCTGCAGTGTCAGTTGTTACTTCTCCTTTTTCATTTCTACTTCTGTTGATTGAGTCTTCTCCCTTTTTTTCTTGATGAGTCTGGCTGGTGGTTTATCAATTTTGTTTATCTTCTCAAAGAGCTAGCTTTTAGTTTTATTGATCTTTGCTATCGTTTCCTTCATTTCCTTTTCATTTATTTCTGATCTGATCTTTATGATTTCCTTCCTTCTGCTAACTTTAAGGTTTTTTTGTTCTTCTTTCTCTAATTGCTTTAGGTGCAAGGTTAGGTTGTTTATTCGAGATGTTTCCTGTTTCTTAAGGTAGGATTGTATTGCTATAAACTTCCTGCTTAGAACTGCTTTTGCTGCATCCCATAGGTTTTGGGTCGTCGTGTCTCCATTGTCATTTGTTTCTAGGTATTTTTTGATTTCCTCTTTGATTTCTTCAGTGATCACTTCGTTATTAAGTAGTGTATTGTTTAGCCTCCATGTGTTTGTAGTTGTTACAGATCTTTTCCTGAAATTGATATCTAGTCTCATAGTGTTGTGGTCAGAAAAGATACTTGATACAATTTCAATTTTCTTAAATTTACCAAGGCTTGATTTGTGACCCAAGATATGATCTATCCTGGAGAATGTTCCATGAGCACTTGAGAAAAATGTGTATTCTGTAGTTTTTGGATGGAATGTCCTATAAATATCAATTAAGTCCGTCTTGTTTAATGTGTCATTTAAAGCTTGTGTTTCCTTATTTATTTTCATTTTGGATGATCTGTCCATTGGTGAAAGTGGGGTGTTAAAGTCCCCTACTATGAATGTGTTACTGTTGATTTCCCCTTTTATGGCTGTTAGTATTTGCCTTATGTATTGAGGTGCTCCTATGTTGGGTGCATAAATATTTACAATTGTTATATCTTCTTCTTGGATCAGTCCCTTGATCATTATGTAGTGTCCTTCTTTGTCTCTTCTAATAGTCTTTATTTTAAAGTCTATTTTGTCTGATAGGAGAATCGCTACTCCAGCTTTCTTTTGGTTTCCATTTGCATGAAATATCTTTTTCCATCCCCTCACTCTCAGTCTGTATGTGTCTCTAGGTCTGAAGTGGGTCTCTTGTAGACAGCATATATATGGGTCTTGTTTTTGTATCCATTCAGCCAGTCTGTGTCTTTCTGTGGGAGCATTTAATCCATTTACATTTAAAGTAATTATCGATATGTATGTTCCTATTCCCATTTTCTAAATTGTTTTGGGTTCGTTATTATAGGTCTTTTCCTTCTCTTGTGTTTCTTGCCTAGAGAAGGTCCTTTAGCATTTGTTGTAAAGCTGGTTTGGTGGTGCTGAACTCTCTCAGCTTTTCTTGTCTGTAAAGGTTTTAATTTCTCCATCAAGTCTGAATGAGATCCTTGCTGGGTAGAGTAATCTTAGTTGTAGGCTTTTCTCCTTCATCACTTTAAATATGTCCTGCCAGTACCTTCTGGCTTGCAGAGTTTCTGCTGAGAGATCAGCTGTTAACCTTATGGGGATTCCCTTGTGTGTTGTTTTTTGTTTTTCCCTTGCTGCTTTTAATATGCTTTCTTTGTATTTAATTTTTGACAGTTTGATTAATATGTGTCTTGGCGTATTTCTCCTTGGATTTATTCTGTATGGGACTCTCTGTGCTTCCTGGACTTGATTAAGTATTTCATTTCCCATATTAGGGAAGTTTTCAACTATAATCTCTTCAAATATTTTCTCAGTCCCTTTTTTTTTCTCTTGTTCTTCTGGAACCCCTATAGTTCGAATGTTGGTGCATTTAATGTTATCCCAGAGGTCTCTGAGACTGTCCTCATTTCTTTTCATTCTTTTTTCTTTATTCTGCTCTGTGGTAGTTATTTCCGCTATTTTATCTTCCAGGTCACTTATCCGTTCTTCTGCCTCAGTTATTCTGCTATTGATCCCATCTAGAGTATTTTTAATTTCATTTATTGTGTTGTTCATCGTTGCTTGTTTCATCTTTAGTTCTTCTAGGTCCTTGTTAAATGTTTCTTGCATTTTCTCTATTCTGTTTCCAAGATTTTGGATCATCTTTACTATCATTATTCTGATTTCTTTTTGAGGTAGACTGCCTATTTCCTCTTCATTTGTTAGTTCTGGTGGGTTTTTATCTTGCTCCTTCATCTGCTGTGTGTTTTTCTGTCTTCTCATTTTGCTTATCTTACTGTGTTTGGGGTCTCCTTTTTGCAGGCTGCAGGTTCGTAGTTCCCATTGTTTTTGGTGTCTGTCCCCAGTGGCTAAAGTTATTTCAGTGGGTTGTGTAGGCTTCCTGGTGGAGGGGACTAGTGCCTGTGTTCTGGTGGATGAGGCTGGATCTTGTCTTTCTGGTGGGCAGGTCCACGTCTGGTGGTGTGTTTTGGGGTGTCTGTGGACTTATTATGATTTTAGGCAACCTCTCTGCTAATGGGTGGCGTTGTGTTCCTCTCTTGCTAGTTGTTTGGCATAGGGTGTCCAGCACTGTAGCTTGCTGGTTGTTGAGTGAAGCTGGGTGCTGTTATTGAGATGGAGATCTCTGGGAGATTTTCGCCGTTTGATATTACGTGGAGCTGGAGGTCTCTTGTGGACCAGTGTACTGAAGTTGGCTCTCGCATGTCAGAGGCACAGCACTGACTCCTGGCTGCAGCACCAAGAGCCTTTCATCCACACGGCACAGAATAAAAGGTAGAAAAAGTCAAAGGAAAGGAAGAAAGAAAGAAAGAAAGAAAGAAAGAAAGAAAGAAAGAAAGAAAAAAAGAAAATGAGAGAAAGAGAGAGAAAGAAAGAAAGGAAGGAGGGAGGAAGGAAGGAAGGGAAGGAGGGAGGGAGGGAAGGAAGGAAGGAAGGAAGGAAGGAGGGAAGGAAGGAAGAAAAGAAAGAAAGAAAGAGGAAAGAGGATAAAATAAAATAAAGTAAGATAAAATAAAGTTATTAAAATAAAAATAATTTTAAGAAAAAAAATTAAAAACAAACAAAAAAACGGACGGATATAACCCTAGGAGAAATGGTGACAGCAAAGCTATACAGACAAAATCTCACACAGAAGCATACACATACACACTCACAAAAAGAGAAAAAGGGGAAAAAATAGTAAATCTTGCTCTCAAAGTCCACCTCCTCAATTTGGGATGATTGGTTGTCTATTCATGTATTCCACAGGTGCAGGGTACATCAAGTTGATTGTGGAGCTTTGATCCGCTACTTCTGAGGCTGCTGGGAGAGATTTCTCTTTCTCTTCTCTGTTCGCACAGCTCCCGGGGCTCAGCTTTGGATTTGGCCCCGCCTCTGTGCGTAGGTTGCTAGAGGGCGTCTGTTCTTCGCTCAGACAGGACGGGGTTAAAGGAGCAGCTGCTTTGGGGACTCTGGCTCACTTGGGCCGGGAGGGGAGAGGGAGGGGCACGGATAAGGGGCGAGGCTGCTGCGGCAGAGGCCGGCAGGCCGGCAGGCTGGCGTGACGTTGCACCAGCCTGAGGCACCGTGCGTTCTCCTGGGGAAGTTGTCCTTGGATCCCGGGACTCTGGCAGTGGCGGGCTGCACTGCACAGTCTCCCAGGAGGGGGGTGTGGATAGTGACCTGTGCTTGCACACAGGCTTCTTGGTGGCGGCAGCAGCAGCCTTAGCGTCTCATGCCCGTCTCTGGGGTCCGCGCTGTTAGCCGCAGCTAGCGCCCGTCTCTGGAGCTCCTTTAAGCAGCGCTCTTAATCCCCTCTCCTCGTGCACCAGGAAACAAAGAGGGAAGAAAAAGTCTCTTGCCTCTTCGGCTGGTCCAGACTTTCCCCCGGACTCCCTCCCGGCTAGCCGTGGTGCACTAACCCCCTGTAGGCCGTGTTCTCGCCACCAACCCCAGTCCTCTCCCTGGTTCCAGCCGAAGCCCGAGCCTCAGCCCCCAGGCCCCGCCCGCCCCGGCGGGTGAGCAGACAAGCCTCTCGAGCTGGTGAGTGCCAGTCGGCACCGATCCTCTGTGCGGGAATGTCTCCACTTTGCCCTCCGCACCCCTGTGGCTGCGTTCTCCTCCGCGGCTCCGAAGCTTACCCCCTCCGCCAGCCGCAGTCTCCGCCCGCGAAGGGGCTTCCTAGTGTGTGGAAAGTTTTCCTCCTTCACAGCTCCCTCCCACTGGTGCAGTTCCCGTCTCTATTCTTTTGTCCCTGTTTATTCTTTTTTTCTTTTGCCCTACCCAGGTATGTGGGGAGTTTCTTGCCTTTTGGGAGGTCTGAGGTCTTTTGCCCGCGTTCAGTAGGTGTTCTGTAGGAGTTGTTCCACGTGTAGATGTATTTCTGGTGTATCTGTGGGGAGGAAGGTGATCTCCGCGTCTTACTCTATCGCCATCTTCCCGATTCCCCCAAATATGTCTCAGAAAACCTTTTTACTCATTTCTTAAAATATCCAGAAATATGAGAAGGAGAAATGTTTCTCCACATTTTCCCCACTTCTACTATAGTGCAAGCTATCATAATTTCTCGCCTGGAGTATAGGAATCTCCTAAATGGTTTTACTGCTTCTGTTTGTGTACCTGTTCAGTCAATTCTTCACTTTTTGTCCAGAGCAACACTTTTAAAATATAAGCTAGATCATTTCACTCCTCTGCTAAGAACTCTATTGTGTTCTTACCACACTCAGATTGAAACCTACAGGTCTTATTATGGCCTACAAGCTTCTATATGATCTGACCCTCCACCCTCATTAGCTCTCTGACCTCATCTTTTACCATTTTTTCTTTCACCACTCTGCTCCAGCCACACTATCTTTTCGGTTCCTCAAACACAGTAAGCACATTCCTACCTCAAGCAGGGCCTAAGCCTTGCTATTTCCACTTCTGGAATACTTTACCCTAAGATATCATCAGTGCTAGCTTTCCTACTTCCATCAGGTCTTTGCTTAAAGGTCATCTTCTGCTTTCTTTCATCACCCTCCTTCCCAGAACTCCCTATCCTCTGTCTCTTACTGTATCTTTTTTTTTTTTTAATTTTTGGCTGCGTTGGGTCTTCGTTGCTGCACATGGGCTTTCTCTAGTTGCGGTGAGCGGGAGCTACTCTTTGTTGCGGTATACGGCCTTCTTATTGCGGTGGCTTCTCTTGTTGTGGTGCACGGGCTCTAGGCGCGCGGGCTTCAGTAGTTGTGGCTTATGGGCTCTAGAGTGCAGGCGCAGTAGTTGTGGCGCACGGGCTTAGTTGCTCCACGGCATGTGGGATCTTCCTGGACCAGGGCTCGAACCCATGTCCCTTGCATTAGCAGGCGGATTCTTAGCCATTGTGCCACCAAGGAAGCCCTTACCTTATCATTTTATAGAGCACTTATGAATATATGGCATATATATATTTTCTTATTTATTGATTGTCTCTTCCAACCAGAATCTAAGTCTACAAGGGCCTGATTTTTGTTTATTTTATTCCCTGCTCTTTGTTACCTAGTAGAGTGCCTGGCACAAAGCAGGTGTTCTGTAATTAATTAATCTTCAAAGAAAGACCCTCCTTGATCATTCAATTGAAGTGAATCCCTCCTGCTATTCTTTTTCATAGATAGTTTCCTATTGCTTTCCTTCATAGCACTTAGCACTATTTATATTCATACATTTATTGTGTGTGGTTTTACTTGTTTAATTTTTGTCTTCCTTATTTGTCTTATAAACTCCATGAAAGCAGGAACCATGTCTGTTTTGTTTACCTTCAATATATCCAGCCTAGCACAGTGGTTGACATGTAATCTGGCCAGAAGAAAGTATTTTCCCCCTTCTCTTCTACAGTCCCTAGCATATTTAAATACTCAATAAATATTTGTTGAATGAATTTCCATACCCATATTATCTCATTCAATTCTCACAACAGTCCATTATGGGAGGTGTTATATTAATAGTTATTAATATTACTTTTAAGTACAATTCTGGCTTCAAGATCTCATATATTTATTTATTTATATATTCATTTATATATTTATTTGTGTTGAGAAAGTATTCAGCGATTTTTATTTTCTTGAGTTGCTTTTTCTTTCAGGAATGGGTATTGAATTTTGTCAAATGCTTTTCCAGCATCTGTGGATTTCATTATGTCCTCCACTGAGATCTAGTAATAGAATATTTTATTAATGGACTTCTGATATTGAATCAACGTTCCATGTCTGGAATGAATGCCACTTGGGTATGATGTATTGATTTTTTTTTAATGTGGAGTTAGGCTCTGTCACTATTTTATTTAGTGCTTTCAGATCAACATTCATAAGTGATATTGGTTTTTAATTTTCTTTTTTTAATGTCTTTATCAACTTTAGGTGTTAATTTTATACTTACTTTATAAAACTAAGTAGGAAGCGTTTCTTCATTTGTGATGCTTTGGAACGATTTATGGAGTATTGGGACTACTTGATCTTTGTAGGTTTGATATAATACCCTGTGAAATCATCTGGGCCTGTTTTTTTGGTGTGTATGGTTTGTTAGTTTGTTTTGATAGTTGCTTGGTAATTATCTATTTATTTATGTTTAAACATTCCATCTCCAGTGGGGTCAATTTTGGTAGTCTGTATTTCTCTGGGAAGTTATTCGTTTCATTTAGAGTTTCAAATCTATTTGTATAGAAGTCTGAAAAGTCATCTTTTACATAAAATTTCTATTTCAGCGGTATTTCTCTCGTTATTTATTATTTTTGGGTATATATGCTTTCTGCTTTTTTTCGTATTAAATTAGGGTAGTAGTTTGTCTCTGATGTTAAATTTTTCAGAACAATAGGATTTTGATTGATTATGTCTATTCTTTCTAATTCTTTATTCCATTATTTTCTGCCTTTATCTTCCTTGTGATTTTTATTGGTTTATTTTGTTGTTGTTTTTTGAATTGGGAATTTAATTCATTTTTTATCCTTTTAGTGAATAACAGCTTTATTGAGATAAAATTGACATACCATAAAAATTCATTCTTTTAAAGTGTACAATTCAGTGTTTGTTTGTATATTCACAGAGTTGTGCAATCATCACCACTATCTAATTTCAGAACATTTTCATCATCCCCAAAGGAAACCCCATACCCGTTAGCAATCCTTTCCTCTAAGGCACCTGGCAATCACTAATCTAATTTCTGTTTTTGTGTGTTTGCTTATTATGAACACTTCACTTAAATGGACCCTACAGTATGTGACCTTTTGTGATTGGCTTCTTTCACTCAGCACAGAAAACATTCACAGTTTATTCATGTAGTAGCATGGATCAGGACTTCATTCTTTTTAATTGATCAATATGTTCCATTTTAATCATTCTTAGTGCTATGTTCTTGTTACAGCTTTAAACGTATCACATTGGTTCTGATATGTAGTGTTTTAGTTTTCAGTATCATTTTTTTCAGAAGCTCTGCAATCATTTGTGTTTCTTCTATTTGTCCAAGAGTTGTTTTATGGAAATAGTTTAAAAATTTCCAGGTTAAAAAAAAAATTTCCAGGTAGACTTAATTTTTACATTTTATTAATAATTACTAGTTTTATTACATTGTGATTTGAGAGTGTTCTTTTAAATTTGGAGTGATTCCTAATTATCTGATGTCCTCTAATGTCAGTGTAGTAAAGTCTGATTTCTGTAGTGGATTTTTTGAAAGATGGACTGTGTGTCCTCAGATTTCTTGTTTCTTTTTTGTTTGTTTTGTCTTGTGGGACCCCAGAAATTTCCCTGTTTACTTCTTTTCTCTTTCACCATCCAATTGCCAAAGGGACCTTCCCCCCACAATATTTTTTTCCCCTCTTTTTTTCTCCTAGAAGCTATACCTTTCAAAGATTACCACCTTGAGTCTCCTGTTCTTTTCTAACCCTTCCTTGTTGTCATGTTTTGATCTATAGGAATATTTTTTCAATATTTTCACTCTTGCGGGGTGTCTTTTTCTTCCTGGTGGTAGTTTCAGAGCAATTGTAGGCCTGCCTCTAGCTCCCCTCTTCTCCTCTGCAGTATTTTTCAGACTGCCCTTCTTCCCTAGGAGGCTTACTGTGGGAGCGTGAATGATTGCTGGCAGGGATTTGGTCACTTTTTCCCTTTCCCTTTTTTTTTTCCTCTTACAGATAATTTGAAGTTTTGTGTTTTCTTTTGCCTAGTTATGCTGAGGGTATGGTTTTGTGCAGTTTTATTTGTTTTTCTTGTTATTCTGTTTTTTTTTTTTTTTTTGCGGAACGCGGGCCTCTCACTGTTGTGGCCTCTCCCGTTGCGGAGCACAGGCTCTGGACGCGCAGGCTCAGCGGCCATGACTCACGGGCCCAGCCGCTCCGTGGCATGTGGGATCTTCCCAGATCGGGGCACGAACCCATGTCCCCTGCATCAGCAGGCGGACTCTCAACCACTGTGCCACCAGGGAAGACCTATTCTGTATTTTTTTAGAGGATATGGAGAGAGATTTAGGCAGTTTTCATTGCCCTCAGCTAGCTGGAAATCTGTGTTTGGTGTGTTTTCAACCTTTTCTCAAGTTTTATATTAGAGTAGTTGGACAGTTTTTTCTAGTCTAAAGTCTGAAGTGTAAATGTGTAGTATTTTAGTTGAAATGTTATTCTTCATCCAACAGATTTCTAATGAATTGTAGAATTTCATAGAATTTTAAGTTGTTTGAAATTGCTGTTTGTGAATGTGCTCTAGAAATGAATATGTAAGAATGTAGTAGCTTACATTCTGCTATAGAATCAGGAGATACTTGTGACTTCAAGGTTTGATTCAAAGAGATTGAGGTCTTTTTATACCACTCATATTCTTAGAACAGCCCAAAATCTGAATTGGCAGTTCAGAGTCAGTAGTCAACAAGCCCTTCATCAGTGTCCAGGATTAGTAAATACATGGTAAGTGATTGGCAGAATATTTTTCAAAGAGTTGCTATCTTCTGTAGATTAACTGGATCCCATAGTAAGGAAACAAGAAGAAAAGACATCAATACCTACTGAATATCTCCTATGTCAGACACTATGCCAAGTGCTTTTATATAGTTTAGCTGCCCTTCTTCCTACAAATCCGTTTGTGAATTGCTTATAAATCTTCTAATAGATGACAATAAAACATTTGAACTTCCTGTGACAAGAAATTTGCCACAGAGGCTACTCATTCCATTTTTTTGATCATTCCAAGTGTTACAGTGCTCTTTTTCATGTTGAACTCAAATCTCTCTCCCTATAGTTTCTGTCTTCTGAGACTCATAGAACAAGCCTCTTTCACCTTACAGCCCTTCAAATATCTGAAGCCAGCTTGACTTGTTCCCTTTAACTGTTTCTTATTAGACTTGTTTCATGACCCATCATCCCCAGACTAATTACTGTACTGTGATCGCATGTAAGCTTTTCTGGTAATCGCATCACACTGTTGAATCATATTGAGCTTATAATCGAACAGAACCTCAGAGCCTTTCTCATGATTTCTGCTCCTTTTCTTAGGTAGTTTTGGGTGGTCAAGAATAGAACAGGGCATTTAATTAATTACATTCTGATCCATCTCATTGATAAACCTCACTGAAGTCTATTTGGATCCAACATTATAGCAGTCTCTCTCAGCTTCAGGTGTGGGTAGCATACCGTTGAATTTTCTTTATTTTTTTAAAAAATAAATTTATTTATTTATTTATGGCTGCGTTGGGTCTTTGTTGCTGCATGCAGGCTTTCTCTAGTTTCGGTGAGCAGGGGCTACTCTTACCCTTTAATTTTCTAATCCAATTTTTGGTAGAAATATTAACCAGAGCATGGCTGAGGTTAGAGGTTAGCAATAGAGACTTTGCTCTAGGTTAATACTTTGATCAGTGCCTGTCATTAATCAGTGCCTGTGTGTTCTGTTGACTCCATGACGTGGGTCAGTTAAGTTGGAAAATGCTTCATACTTTAACTCCCTTTTGGACAATCATAATACACATGCAATAGTAAAGGAAAGTCTCTAAATGCTCTGCCATAAAGAAATTTATTTAACTTTGTTTAAGCCAGTATTATGTAAACCTGACAGAAGAACCCTCATTTTTATAGTAACACCAAAAAAACCCCGAAAAGCAAAAGGGAAAAAAACCCACACTACAGTATTTCCCTGTCTTGTCCCAAAAGATGGCCTGAAAAATTTTGTCTGTTGTCTTGCTGATACTAAATACTATATTTCATTTGCTCTACTAGCCAATACAATAAAAAAGATAATTAATTTGGGTGGATTGGTTCAAGATGGCAGAGTAGAAGGACGTGTGCTCACTCCCTCTTGCGAGAGTACTGGAATTACAGCTGACTGCTGAATGATCATCGACAGGAAGACACTGGAAATCACCAAAAAAGGTACCCCACATCCAAAGACAAAGGAAAAGCCACAATGAGAGGGTAGGAGGGGCGCAATCACAATAAAATCAAATCCCATAACCACTGTGTGGGTGACTCACAAACTGGAGTACAATTATACACGGAAGTCCACCCACTGGAGTGAAGGTTCTGAACCCCACATCAGGCTTCCCAACCTGGGGGTCCGGCAACGAGAGGAGGAATTCGCAGAGAATCAGACTTTGAAGGCTAGCGGGATTTGATTGCAGGACTTCAACAGGACTGGGGGAAACAGAGACTCCACTCTTGAAGGGCACACTCAAAGTAGTGTGTGTACCAGGACCGAAGGGAAAGGAGCAGTGACCCCACAGGAAACTGAATCAGACCCACCTGCTGGTGTTGGAGGGTCTCCTCCAGAGGCAGGGTGTAGCTGTGGATCATGGTGGGGACAGGGACACTGCCAGCAGAAGTTCTGGGAAGTGCTCCTTGGTGTGAGCCCTCCCGGAGTCCGCCATTAGCCCCACCACAGAGCCTGTAGCCTCCACTGCTTGGTCGCCTCAGACCAAACAACCATCAGGGAGGGAACTCAGCCCCACCCATCAGCAGACAAGTGGATTAAAGTTTTACTGAGCTCTGCCCACCAGAGCAACACCCAGCTCTACCCACCACCGGTCCCTCCCATCAGGAAACTCACACAAGCCTCTTAGATAGCCTCATCCACCAGAGGGCAGACAGCAGAAGCAAGAAGAACTACAATCCTGCAGCCTGTGGAACGAAAACCACATTCACAGAAAGATAGACAAAATGAAAAGGGAGAGGACTATGTGCCAGGAACAAGATAAAAGGAACAAGATAAAACCCAAGAAAAACAATTAAATGAAGTGGAGGTAGGCAAACTTCCAGAAAAACAATTCAGAATAATGATAGTGAAGATGATCCAGGACCTCGGAAAAAGAATGGAGGCAAAGATCGAGAAGATGCAAGAAATGTTTAACAAACACCTAAAAGAATTAAAGAACAAACACCTAGAAGAAATAAAGAACAAACAAACAGAGTTGAACAATACAAAAACTGAAATGAAAAATACACTAGAAGGAATCAATAGCAGAATAACTGAGGCAGAAGAAAGGATAAGTGACTTGGAAGACAGAATGGTGGAATTCACTGCTACAGAAAAGAATAAAGAAAAAAGAATGAAAAGAAATGAAGACAGCCTAAGAGACCTCTGGAACAACATTAAATGCACCAACATTCGCATTATAGGGTTCCTAGAAGGAGAAGAGAGAGAGAAAGGACTCGAGAAAATATTTGAAGATATTATAGTTGAAAACATCCCTAACATGGTAAAGGAAATAGCCACCCCAGTCCAGGGAGCACAGAGAGTCCCAGGCAGGATAAACCCAAGGAGAAACAGGCTGAGACACATAGTAATCAAATTGACAAAAATTAAAGACAAAGAAAAATTATTAACAGCAACAAGGGAAGAATGACAAATAACATACAAGGGAACTCCCATAAGGTTGACAGCTGATTTCTCAGCAGAAACTACAAGCCAGAAGGGAGTGCCACGATATATTTAAAGTGATGAAAAGGAAGAACCTGCAACCAAGATTACTCTACCCAGCAAGGATCGCATTCAGATTTGATGAAGAAATCAAAAGCTTTACAGACAAGCAAAAGCAAAGAGAATTCAGCACCACCAAACCGTCTCTACAACAAATGCTAAAGGAACTTCTCTAAGTGGGAAACAGAAGAGAAGAAAAGGACCTACAAAAACAAACCCAAAACAATTAAGAAAATGGTAATAGGAACTTACATAATGATAATTACCTTAAATGTGAATGGATTAAATGCTCCACCCAAAAGACACAGCCTCACTGAATGGATACAAAAACAAGACCCATATATATGCTGTCTACAAGAGACCAACTTCAGACCTAGGGACACATACTGACTGAAAGTGAGGGGATGGAAAAAGACTCCATGGAAATGGAAATCAAGAGAAAGCTGGAGTATCAATACTCATATCAGAATAGACTTTAACATAAAGAATGTTACAAGAGACAAAGAAGGACACTACATAACGATCAAGGGATCAATCCAAGAAGAAGATATAACACTTATAAATGTATATGCACCCAACATAGGAGCACCTCAATACGTAAGGTAAATGCTAACAGCTATAAAAGAGGAAACTGACAGTAACACAGTAATAGTAGGGGACTTTAACACCTCACTTACGACAATGGACAGATCATCCAGACAGAAAATTAATAAGGAAACACACGCTTTAAATGATACAATACAGCAGATAGATTTAATTGATATTTATAGGACATTCTATCCGAAAACAGTGGATTACATTTTCTTCTCAAGTTCACACAGAATATTCCCCGGGATAGATCATATCTTAGGTCACAAATCAAGCCTTGGTAAATTTAAGAAAATTGAAATCACATCAAGCATCTTTTCCGACCACAGTGCTATGAGACTAGAAATAAATTACAGGGAAAAAATATAAAAAGACACAAACACATTGAGGCTAAACAATATGTTACTAAATAACCAAGAGATGACTGAAGAAATCAAAGAGGAAATCAAAAAATGCCTAGAGACAAATGACAATGAAAATATGACAATCCAAAACCTATGGGATGCAGCAAAAGCAGTTCTAAGAGGGAAGTTTATAGCAATACAATCCTACCTCAAGAAACAAGAAAAATCTCGAAGAAACAATCTAATTTTACACCTCAAGAAACTAGAGGGAGAAGAACAAACAAAACCCAAAGTTAGCAGATGGAAAGAAATCATAAAGATCAGAGCAGAAATAAATGAAATAGAAACAAAGAAAACAAGAGCAAAGATCAATAAAACTAAAAACTGGTTCCTTGAGAAGGTAAACAAAATTGATAAACCTTTAGCCAGACTCATCAATAAAAAGAGGGAGAGGACTCAAATCGGTAAAATTAGAAATGAAAAAGGAGAAGTTACAACTGACACTGAAGAAATACAAAGCATTATAAGAAACTACTACAAGCAACTCTATGCCAATAAAATGGACCACCTGGAAGAAATGGACAAATTCTTAGAAAGGTATAACCTTCTAAGACTGAACAAGGAAGAAACAAAATATAAAGAGACCAATCACAAGTAATGAATTTGAAACTGTGGTTAAAAACCTTTCAACAAACAGAAGTCCAGGACCAGATGGCTTCACAGGTGAATTCTATCAAACATTTAGAGAAGAGCTAACACCTATCCTTCTCAAACTCTTCCAAAAAATTGCAGAGGAAGGAACACTCCCAAACTCATGCTATGAGGCCACCAGCACCCTGATACCAAAACCAGACAAAGATACTACAAAAAATGAAAATTACAGACCAATATCACTCATGAATATAGATCTAAAAATCCTCAACAGGGCTTTCCTGGTGGCGCAGTGGTTGAGAGTCTGCCTGCCAATGCAGGGGACGCAGGTTCGTGCCCCGGTCCGGGAAGGTCCCACATGCCGTGTAGCGGCTGGGCCCATGAGCCATGGCTGCTGAGCCTGTGCATCCGCAGCCTGTGCTCCACAGTGGGAGAGGTCACAACAGTGAGAGGCCCGCGTACAGAAAAAAAAAAAAAAAAAAAAAAACCTCAACAAAATACTAGCAAACAGAATCCAACAACACATTAAAAGAATCATACACCACGATCAAGTGGGGTTTATCTCAGGGATGCAAGGATTCTTCAACATATGCAAATCAATCAGTGTGATACACCACATTAAAAAATTGAAGAATAAAAACCATATGATCATCTCAATAGATGCAGAAAAAGCTTTTGACAAAATTCAACACCTGTTTATGATAAAACTCTCCAGAAAGGGGGCATAGAGGGAACCTACCTCAACATAATAAGGGGCATATACAGCAGACCCACAGCAAACATCATTCTCAATGGTGAAAAACTGAAAGCATTTCTTCTAAGATGAGGAACAAAACAAGGATGTCCACTCTTGCCACTATTATTCAACATAGTTTTGGAAGTCCTAGCCATGGCAATTAAAGAAGAAAAAGAAATAAAAGATATACAGATTGGAAAAGAAGAAGTAAAACTGTCACTGGTTGCAGATGATATGATACTACACATAGATAATCCTAAAGATGCCACCAGAAAACTACTAGAGCTAATCAATGAATTTGGTAAAGTTGCAGGATACAATAATTAATGGACAGAAATATCTTGCATTCCTATACACTAACAACGAAGATCAGAAAGAGAAAGTAAGGAAACAATCCCATTCACCATTGCAACAAAAAAATAAAATACCTAGGAATAAACATACCTAAGGAGGTAAAAGACCTGTACTCAGAAACTATAAGACAGTGATGAAAGAAATTAAAGGTGACACAAACAGATGGAGAGATATATCATGTTATTGGATTGGAAGAATCAATATTGTGAAAATGACTATACTACCCAAAGCAATGTACAGATTCAATGCAACCCTATCAAATTACCAATGGCATTTTTATAGAACTAGAAAAAAAATCTTAACATTTGTATGGAGACACATAAGACCCCGAATAGCCAAAGGAAACTTGAGGGGAAAAAAACAGAGCTGGAAGAATCAGACTCCCTGACCTCAGACTATACTACAAAGCTACAGTAATCAAGACAATATGGTGCTGGCACAAAAACAGAAATATAGATCAATGGAACAGGATAGAAAGCCCAGAGATAAACCCACACACCTATGGTCAACTAATCTATGACAAAAGAGGCAAGGATATACAATGGAGTTAAGACAGCCTCTCCAATAAGTGGTGTTGGGAAGACTGGACAGCTACATGTAAAAAATGAAATTAGAACACACCCTAACATCACACTCAAAAATAACTCAAAATGAATTAAAGACCTAAATGTAAGACCGGACACTATAAAATTCTTAGAGGATAACATAGGAAGAACACTCTGACATAAATCATAGCAAGATCTTTTTTGACCCACCTCCTAGAGTCATGGAAATAAAAACAAAAATAAACAAATGGGACCTAATGAAACTTCAAAGCTTTTGCACAGCAAAGGAAACTATAAACAAGACAAAAAGACAGCCCTCAGAATGGGAGAAAATATTTGCAAACGAATCAATGGACAGAGGATTAATCTCCAAAATATATAAACATCTCATGCAGCTCAATATTTAAAAAAAAACAACCCAGTTGAAAAATGGGTAGAAGACCTAAATAGATTTCTCCAAAGAAGACATACAGATGGCCAAGAGGCACATGAAAAGCTGCTCAGCATCACTAATTATTAGAGAAATGCAACTCAATACTACAGTGAGGTACCACCTCACACCCATTAGAATGGACATCATCAGAAAATCTACAAGCAACAAATGCTGGAGAGGGTGTGGAGAAAAGGGAACTGTCTTGCTCTGTTGGTGAGAATGTAAGTTGATACAGCCACTATGGAGAACAGTATGGAGTTTCCTTAAAAAACTAACAATAGAATTACCGTATGACCCAGCAATCCCACTACTGCGCATATACCCAGAGAAAACCATAATTCAAAAAGACACATGCACCCCAGTGTTCATTGCAGCATTATTTGCAATAGCCAGGACATGGAAGCAATCTAAATGCCCATCGACAGGCAAATGGATAAAGAAGATGTGGTACATATATACCATGGAATATTACTCAGCCATAAAAAGGAACGAAAATGGGTCATTTGTAGAGACGTGGATGGACCTAGTGAATGTCATACAATGTGAAGTCAGAAAGAGAAAAACAAATATCGTATATTAATGCATATATGTGAAATCTAGAAAAGTGGTACAGATGAACTGGTTTGCAAGGCAGAAATAGAGACACAGTTGTAGAGAACAAATGTATGGACACCATGGGGGGAAAGTGGGGGATGGGGGTGGTGCGGGGATGAATTGGGAGATTGGGATTGACATATATGCACGAATATGTATAAAATAGGTAACTAATAAGAACCTGCTGTATAAAAAAACTAAAATTCAAAAAAAAGATATGAATTTGATGTGGCTTGTTCTTACTGGACCCGTTCTGACTGCCTCTGGATCAGTCACTTACTCTTATTGGTATGAGATCGCTAGTGTGGTCTCTACTTTTTTCCATTTTTATTAGAATTGAGAGAAGATTTGTTCAATTATATGTATGTCATTTCTGCTCTGAAGATCACCCTCCTTGACATAAAAGGTAGAGGTAAAACAGAAATGGGAACTCTCCACTTTATTGTGCTGTGTATTAACTTAATATTATCAGCTCCGATCAGTGCACTTTTTCATTCCTTGGTCTTTCTAGTTCCAAAGGAGGATTCAAAACCTATTTTATTCTGTTTCATCTTCTTAAAAATAATAAACAAGACTTTTACAAATTTTACTTCATTAATGTGCTTGCTTTTATTTTCCGACACTACTGTTTGAATTTTCTGTTAAAGAATTTAAAAAGTATACCCTTTTCTTGTTAGACTAACTCTTCTGAAGACCTTTCTGCCTTATCATAAGGCAAAAGAAGTTCAGGCCCTAGAGGTTTGAATTGTAAAATTCACTTCGTCCAGGGATGTTGGGATGTTTTGGCAGACTCCTTGAAGTATTGCTGGCAGTGCTTTCCTGCCTTATAACCACTGTGGTCCTAGGCTATATTTTCTGGGTTTTGAAAGTAGACCCTAGTTGTACTAGGTAGAATAGGCCAGTTTGAACTATTTTCATATCATATGCTTATTTGTTGATTCAATTCATGAAATACACCCCAGTTTAATTATAAAGAAATGTTTATGTGAGGGATCAGTGTTGAAGTTTCCAATACTGGTATCTATGCATGGGAAAATGTGGAAATATTAGAAGGATACTGAGTATCATTGCAACATTTGTTAACAAGCAACAGGAAAGCGTTAACTCACTAATAGAAGTTTACTTTCTCTACAGGAACAAAACTTGAACACTTTGCAAAAATTGGATGGAAAAATCATAAACATTCAGTTAATAACCCGTAAGTATTTCAGAGATATGAAATAGTGAGAATCTGGGTTATCCTGCTATGTAATATGCAACTTTATACTTGAAAAGCAAATGTAAGACCTCAAAGATGTTAACTAGAATGTTTTTCTTCTTATGAAAGGCTTGTGCCCAAGTAAACTTTTGACTACTTTTCAGTTTAGGTTTTGGTCTATTTATATTTAAAATGCCATTTAAGCTTAGTTGCTCTTTTAAGAAAGAATGTGAATGGCTGGCATTAAAAGATATAATTGGTCATAGGTTCTAACTCTAGTAAATGAAATGTATTATAATAATTTTAATTGGAAATAACCAGGCCCCATTTTAAACCATTTTTAAAAACTTTTCTTAGTTTGTTTTGATCAATTAAAGTGGTTGTTTTAATTACTTTATATTAAATTATTTGCATTTTAATTATGTTAGTGTCATTAACTCTTACTCTGATAGAATAATGTGGTTATTTATATCCTAAAAAATAGTCTGAAGTAAAATCACATCATATGTATTACTGATAATTAATCTTTGAATCCCTAGTGCCTAGTGCAATGCATGGCTCATAGCATGTACTTAATGGTTGCTGAGTAAAATTGGTTCACTGGGAAATGAATTAGTGCCACACAAGTAGAATCTCTACGAAAGCAAACCACTAGGCAATAAAAGAATAGTAGCTAACTTTATTAAATGCCAACTCTGTGTCACTGTGCTAGGTACTTTTATGTACATTTTCATTTAATCCTCTCAAGGACCCTATAAGGTAGTTATTTTTATTCTTATTTTATAGATCGTGAAAACGAGGCCTACAGAAATTAGGTAGCTTGCTCAGGATCATTCTAAATAGTGGTAAAATAGTGTTTATATTTTTCCTTCTACTAGATTATAAACTCCTTGAGGGCAAGAGCCATCTCTTATCTTTATGTTCTTAATGCTTAGCACGGAGTCTGGAACATAATCAGTGCTCAGTAAATTGTTTCTGAACTATTAAACAAATTTTGCCATGTTTAATAAACATAAAAACATGATAAGGGACATTTTATACCACAGGTGTCATTACCACATATTTCTAATACTTCATGCTACTACTTGTTCTCCTCATTCTTCTGATTTTGAATTGATGTTTGAATTCAGGGTATACCTAATTAACAAATAATATCTACTCCCATGCCCTAAATTTAATGGTATTTTGCGAAAGATCTAAGGGTATTGTGGAAGCTTTGGTTCATTCCCTTGCTTATATAATAAAATAGAAATTCCTTCATATGAGATAACAAGCCTGTTACAATTTGGCCTCGTTCTACTTTGCTGGTCTTATTTCCTACCACTTCCCTGGTTATTCTCAATCTCATCTCTCACAAGATTACTTGGTATTCCTTAAGTGTATTATACTGTGCTTGTTTCTGTGTTTTTAGTTATGCTGTTAACTCTCCCTGGAATATCCTTCTGCCTTTCTTTTGTTTGGCAAGTATCTACTTACTCATCAAGTCTCAACCCAAATATCATTGCTTCTCTTAGTACCTTCTTAAATAGGCATAACTATTTTTTCTCATGAGCTTCATTGTACTGTCTGTATATGTCTGTTACAACATATCACAGTGTATCATACTTATTTATAAATCTTTCTCCTCTGATCATGATGATCCTTGAGCAGAGATTATGTCTCATCTTTATATCTTCAGTACCTATTAGGGTATTGGAACATAGTATATGCTCAATAAAGCTTTGCTGTTACTGAATAGTAGTTAGGATAAGCAGTCTTAAGCCCATAAATATGGTCTAGAGCGGATTTCTTTGTCCTTAGAACTTGGAGAACCATTAAAAATCCTTGTGATTTCCTGAAACTAGTGAGGAACTGTACCAACATATTGAGGAGTTGACAGTATGCAGTTTCCTGGCTTTGAGTCTCCAAAGAGCAGCTCTTGACCTTCCCCAGAGAAGCAAAACTTCCGAGTCTTTCTTTTACTTAACTCCCTGCCCAACCAGGTACTCATTTATCCACTCATTACAGCATTCTTCTAAAGGATTTTCATTCACTCAGCTATTATGTATTCAGTAGCCTACTATGTGCAGGACGCTGGTAAAGCTACTAGTGATATAGCAGTGAACAAGATGGGTAAATTCCTTGTCCTCATGGATCTTCTGCTATGTATTATAAGTTCTCAATTATGTTGAATAGGCAAATGTTATTTCTGAATGTCAGCTTCATCATTTAAAACTCACTGAAACAGCCAAGAATAGCCTAGGTTTGGCTCAGAAATTTCAGATGCTAACTTCTTACACTAGGTTTTGCTTGACTAGTGAAGAAAGATAATTCTGTGTTTGCTGACCAGTCATTAGAGATAACCTGTTACATATTTCTAAGAAGGTTGAGTTAAGAACCTTCTCAAGTGCTTCCTCACAGATTAGAAGAATACCTAAAGGCAGTGAGAATCTGTGATCAGTAGTATAAGATTAGGGATAGCTTCTGCCACTTGAGCCTTCGGACCTGTGTCTATAACTCTCCCTCCTTACTATCTCTTGAATTCATTACTTCTTTCCATATATTTTTTTTTTAATTTTATTTTTTGGCTGCGCTGCACAGCATGTGGGATCTCAGTTCCCTGACCAGGGATTGAACCTGCGCCCCCTGCATTGGAAGCACGGAGTCTTAACCACTGGACCTCTAGGGAAGTCCCGCTTCTCTCCATCTTTTACTTCCAATTCCCTATTTTAGGCCCTTATCATTTCTTGCCTTAATTATTGCCCCAATCTCTTAGTTGGTTTACTTGCTTTTGGTAATGCCTTTTTAGTGTCCCTTTTCCATACCACAGCTTTCTTGCTGAAATACAAATCTGGTCATGTCACTCCCAGCTTAATATCCTTTAGTAGTTCCTCATTGTTTTCAGTATAATGTAAACACCATATACTGGCCTTTCATGATCTGATCCTTGTTCATGTCTCCTGCCCCCTCTTCTTCATCTTGCCTCCATATTCCTTCCCAGATGTCACGCTCTAGCTTCAATAAACTGTTTCACCTCAGGAGGCTTTGCATGTGCTGACCCTTTTGCCAGGAATTCTCTATCTCCTATTTCCTCTTATTGGCCTAACCTCAGAGAGGAAGTCCCCTTTGGTATCTGGGTTTGATGTGTATCCTGTTGGTCCCATGGCATCCTGTATAACATTTCTATCATGGCATTTATCATACTAGGATGGTGTATTTATTGTCGTGGATTCAGACTGAGTTCCTTGAGGGTAGGGACTATGTCCATGTCCCCACTGTCTAGTACAGGATCTGGCTTAAATAAAGAATTTTTTTGAAAGTTGGTGATGGTCAAAGTTAGCTTCAGAAGCAAAGGTGCAGATGGTAGTATGCAGATCTAAGTTACATGGGCTTGATTTCTCAACACTGGAATTGCTTAATTTCCATACCAGTTGAAGTTTGCTTTTAGAAACTCCCTTATTGTATCTATTTGAGCTGCTGTCTTTCCAGAGCAATTTCTGAAACCATCTGATTATATTGTTAGAGGCACCAAAGGGGATGAAAATAAGTTTCTTCTTGGCAGTGATGAGAAAGGAAATGTGTTTTGAAGAATGCAGATATATTTATTTTTTTCCATGTGAAACAATTTTAATGATTTTCGAACCTCTCAGACATTAAAAACCCTAGACACAAGGCTCATTTGAAAGAACGTATTTTCATATTGACTCAATACCAGAAATAAGCAGTTGGCTGAGGAGAATGCAGATATTTTATTACAGGTTTTATACATTTATTTAAGAATGCCATTAGCTTTCATTAAATGTAGTTGTATAATATTATCACCACAAAAGTTGGCTGAATTGCAAGTCATTTAATTTTGCTTTTAAGGAACTAATATTTTTGTAATTCTCCAGGAAAAAAAAAAAGGTATTTTATTTTAACCTCCAACTGGTTTGACACCAACTGGGTGTACTGCAATTTAATTCTGGTACCTGCCACCCAGAGTTAATGCAGACTCTATGAATTAAGACTTCACAAGACTGCTCTCACTTTAGATGCCAGATGAAGTAAGATCCCCAGGCCACCTGCACTTCTGACCAACTGACTATAAATTCTGTGGTTCCCATGATCCTCTCATGTTTGATAATTCCTAGAATGACTCACAGAACTTAGGAAAGTACTGTACTTACTGAGGAACAGCCAAATGAAGAGGCACATAGGATAATGACTGGGAAGGTTCCTAGTGCAGAGCTTCCATGCCCTCTTCCCATGGAGTCAGGGCACAACACCCTCCTGGTATGTGAAGGTACTCAGCAACCAGGTGGCTTCACCAAGCTTCAGTTTCTAAAGTTTGTACTGGGGCTTCATTATGCAGGCATATTCAATTAAATCATTGGCCACTCGATCTCTAGGCCCCCCTCTTCTCCCTAGGGGTCAAACTGGTTCAAAAGTCCCAATCTTGTATTCGCATGGTTGATCTTTCTGGTGACCAGACCCCTGGCTCATCCCTCCCTTATCCCCCAGCTAACAAGGGGACCACCGCAAGTTACCTAATTAGCATAACAAAGACACTTCTATTACTCAGGAAATTCCAAGGGTTTTAGAATCTCCATGCCAGGAACCCAGGACAAAAATTAGACAAAAGTTTTTTTATACAACATGATATTTTGGAGTTAGGAATTTTAAAAATTCAATTCAAATGACTTATTTATTGTAGATTGAAATGGTTTGTTGAAAGCCTATCTTTCGTTTGTGAAAAGAGTATTTATGTGTTATTCTCTCTTTAACTTCTGGACCAGAACATCTTCAACAAAAATTGTGATTGCTACCTCACATTCTGTAACTATTTATTTTATATTTAGGTATTCCCAGTTCCAAAAGGAGTACAGTTTAGATGAAGTGATGGCATCTCAAAAAATTTTTGATTTTTTGACTATCTTACAATGTTGGTAAGAAAAACACATTTTAATATTTAATAGAAGTACTGTGCCTTCTCCCCCGCCCCCCCCCCCCGACCCCCTCTATCCCTTGGGTAGACTATAGGCACTGTATCTGGGTATATCTATATCTGTATCTGCTTTTATAGAACTCCTACCAAGTATAGTCCTTACCCTGGAGTGAGCACCCTTGCTTCCTATTCCTGTCTAGGCACAGATTGTCTTTTATCTTGGAAAATTATATATTTTACTTCCTTTTCTCATGACTTCCAGCTACTCTGTTTTAATAGTATTTATTCATTTAAATGTGGCTTGGGAGGCCAGTGGAGTCCAAAGGTTTTTCCCTTGACCATTTTGTTTTCTCTGCTGTATATTTCTACTGTAGGAAATTTTACTCAGTCATACTAACTACGAGTAAAGGTAAAACAAGAAAAAAAATCAAAGTTCTAATAATGATAGTAACTCTGTCTTGAAAATTGCTTGACAATATCTGTCTCCTGGAAGACTGAGTTAGTATTGCATAGCTCCTCCCTGTGCCTAACTCTCACCTGGATGTGTCCTGGAGTTACTGTCTGGGATGCAAGTGAACAAGTGACGTCCATTTTTATCTGTAGCAGTATGAGTGTCTGCCCATTTTTAAAGTACAGCTCAACTCACAGAAGGCTTCTTGTGTCTGCTGCCTTCCTTCACAGCTGCTCTAAGGAAAAGGTCTATTTTTTTTTTTTTTTTTTTTTTTTTTTTTTTATGCGTTACGCGGGCCTCTCACTGTTGTGGCCTCTCCCGTTGCGGAGGACAGGCTCCGGACGCGCAGGCTCAGCGGCCATGGCTCACGGGCCCAGCCGCTCCGCGGCATGTGGGATCTTCCCAGACCGGGGCACGAACCCGTGTCCCCTGCATCGGCAGGCGGACTCTCAACCACTGCGCCACCAGGGAAGCCCCCGGAAAAGGTCTATTTTGAGGAGATCTCAAGAGTCTTAACCAAACCATGGGCTTTCTGGTATCTCCTATTCCATCCTTTCCCAGTTTCCAAAAGGATTCCAAGACTGATTATTTGGGAGATAGCAAAGTTGGAGCTAGTTAGGCCTATAGTAGAATCTTTATTAGCTCAGGAATAACCTTGTGGACTCCTCAGAAGTCACCAGAAAATACCTTATGTATCTGCAGAGGCAAATCTGGGATTCTTTGCAATAAGAACTTTTTGGGAGAGACACTTAGAGACCAAGCAGTGACTGATAGCGTTTAAATTCTTGTTAGAAGTTCAGTCTTCAGGTGTGAAGCATGTATAATTTATAACTGCAGATATTACAAAGACAGTCCAATGACCAGCAAGCATACACCCAGCCTTTCTACACTGACAGAACTCCTAGACTGAAATCCTAAGATCGAGGTGAACCAGGTATAAATAACTATTTTCACCTCCTCTTAGTCCCACTTCAGATGGTGCTGCAGCGGCAATTTTGGCTAGTGAAGCATTTGTACAGAAGCACGGCCTGAAATCCAAAGCTGTGGAAATTTTGGCTCAAGAGATGGTGACTGATATGCCAAGCTCGTTTGAAGAAAAAAGCATTATTAAAATGGTGTGTCTGAGATTCTGTTTTATTAATCAGTCAAGGGATTTCTTTTTCCAAATTTCAAAGTGACATCATATCATCAGCTCTGAACATTATTTACTTGAAAAAAATTGGTCTAGAAAATTTAATATTATAACCCATCCTTAAGAATCTGTTAAGGGAAAATAACTGATAAGAACATATGCATGCACTTTTAACTAACTAGTGGGCTATTTTAAAAAATTTTGAGTTGCCTAAATATGCCCAGAACTCCAGTCTTACAGAGTTAAGGGAAAAACAAAGATATTTTCAGGAACTTTTTTGCACTTTAAAAATCACTGATTGAAGATTGAGTACAAAATGGAGGAAGTAAAAAAGATAAGAATTCTGACCTAAGTTAGTTGAATATTTGAAGATAAATACATATATACACATATAAAAATGTGCATTATGTACACACACATATATAAATAAGCATATGGTTTACGTCCAAGTTTACAAAATGATTTTACAACAATGCTTTGAATTTTAAAATGTTTCTGTAACTTGCCCAAGATCACACAAGCTAGGGTGTGGCAGAGGTGAAACTTATACTCAGGTTTTCTGATTGTAGTACATTTTCCATCACATCACAGTTTTATTCCTTGGAAAAGAGGTGAGTTTGCATGTTATTATCTGAGACCAAAGGGATGTTAATAGCATGAATTTTGGAAAAATGGTTTGAATCCTATATGATCTTCTAAAAGAAGATTGTTTATTTTCATATAGAAATTCACCCATATTTTTCAGTGTATCTGAATCATAATGGTCTCTTGATAAATCTCTTCAACCTATCTACCACAACTATATATTGTGGTTTGATAGAGTTTTTGTAACTTTGCACAGGATATGGCATGAGGAATTGTAAGTCCTTTTTATAGTACAAAATGTAATGTGTATGTTCATTCTCCCCCCGGATATTCTTTGATTTGGACTTTCTGTGTAATACAGAATTAACTGAGATTTCAATATTTATGGTCAGTTCTCAACTGTTAAGGTTATACATATTAATCTCTTATAAGCCTTATATAAAAGTCCCAGTTGTGATGCCCTTAATTTATTTATATATGGTTTTGGTTTTAGGTTGGCTTTGATATGAGTAAAGAAGCTGCCAGAAAGTGCTATGAGAAATCTGGCCTGAGACCAAGTGATATTGATGTAATAGAACTTCATGATTGCTTTTCCACCAATGAACTTCTTACTTACGAGGCACTGGGACTCTGTCCAGAAGGTAATAGCTTTGATGAGATGCAGATTAACTTACTACATGTCACTGAGAACATTTCACTTTCATCATAAAACAAAACAATTCACTAATTGCCTTTCCCTCCATGTTGGCTCTGCCACACTGTGCAAAGCGAATGGAAGCTATCCTGATCTTGGACTCTTAGAACATGTAGTCTTGGACAGTACCAAACGAGATGACAGAGTATACAAATAATTTGTTTTATGTAAATCAGGGGTACTTGTAATGCACTGTTAAGTAAAAAAAAAAAAGGATAAAAAAAAATCACACATGTAATTCCAGCTATTTCAAACTGTGTTTGAATAAAGACCTGCAGAAAGGAAAATGGAAAAACTAGTTGGTGGGATCTGGAGGATTTTTTTTTTTCTTTTTGTTTTTAAAGTGGTTGTACCATTTTCCATTACTACTAGCAGTATGTGAGATTTCAGTTGTTCCACATTCTCATCAACACTTGATGTGGTCAGTTTTTAAAATTTCAGCCATTCAAAAGAGTATATAGTGGTGTTTTATTTTAGTTTTATTATGCATATCCCTCATGACTAGTGATGTTGAGCATCTTTTCTTGTGCTTATTGGTCATTCATATATCTTTTGTGAAGTGTCTGTTCAGACCTTTTGCCCTTTGATTATTGGGTTACTTGTCTTTATTGTGTTGTAAAATTTATATAAATTTATATTCTGGATACAAGTAATTTGTCTGATATATGTGGGCTGTGAATGTTTTCTCCCAGTCTGTGGCTTACCTTTTTGTTTTATTAATAGTGTCTTTTGAAGGACAAATTTAAAAATTTTTGATTATCAATTACATATTTTATTATCAATTTTTTTAATGGTTCAGGCTTTTTATATTCCAAGAAACTTGCCTACTGCAAGGTTGTAAGTAAAGATTTTCTTCTATTTTTATTCTAGGAGTTCTGTAGTTTTAGATTTTACATTTAAGTACATGATCTATTTTGAGTCAATTTTTTTTTTTTTTTTTTTTTTTTTTTTTTTGTGGTGTGCGGACCTCTCACTGTTGTGGCCTCACCCGTTGCGGAGCACAGGCTCCGGATGCGCAGGCCCAGCGGCCATGGCTCACGGGCCCAGCCGCTCCGCGGCATGTGGGATCTTCCCGGACCGGGGCACAAACCCGTGTCCCCTGCATCAGCAGGCAGACTCCCAACCGCTGCGCCACCAGGGAAGCCCTTGAGTCAATTTTTATGTTTGGTGTAACGTAAAGGTTGATATTACTCGTTTTTACCCCATACATATATTCAGCACCATTTATTGGAAGGACTTTCCTCTCCCCATTGAATTGCCTTGGCACTTTTGTCGAAAATTGCCCGTATATGTGAGGGTCCGTTTTTGGATTCTCTGTTCTATTCCAATGATCTACATGTCTGCCTTTTCACCAATACCAAGCTAGTTTGGCTACTGTGTTTATTCTACTACACTCTACTATACTATACTATATCAGATAGGATAAGTTCTCCAATTTTGTTCGTTTTAAAAATCATTTTGGTTATTTTAGGTCCTTTGCATCTCCATGTACATATTAGAATTAGTTTGTCAATTTCTACAAAATAAAAAGCTTGCTGGAATTTTCATTGAGTCTGTAGATTGATTTAGAGAGAACTGTCATCTTAACAATGTTGAATCTTCCAATCCATTAGATGTGTATATGTTTCCATTTGTTTAGCCCTCCTTTAACTTCTATTAGAATGTTTGTAGTTTTCAGTATAGCCCTTAGGTGTCTTTTGTTAGGTTTATTCCTTGGTATTTATGGGTTTTGGCATAATTTTTTTTTAACCTTCATTTTCCAATGTTTGCTGATAGTATATAAGAATACAATTGATTAAAAAAACTTGGAAACTGTAACTTTTTGCTAAATTCATTTGTTCTAGTCGTTATTTTGCAGATTATGAGTGATTTTTCATATAAACAATCATGCCATTTGCCAATGACAGTTTTTTGTCTTCCTTTCTGATCTTTTTATTTTTTCTTACCTTACTGCAATGACTGTGAGCTCTAGTACCATACTGAATAGAAGAGGTGAAAGTGGGCATCATTACCTTATTCCTGATCTCAGGGGATGCACTTTAATATTTTACCATTATGTATAATGTTAGCTATAGGTTTTTTGTTGATGCCATTTATCATGTTGAGAAAGGTCCTTACTATTCTTAGCCTGCTGAGGTTTTTTATTTTGTTGTTGTTTTGTCATCAAGGGGTGTTGAATTTTCAAAAAATTCTTCTGCATCTATTAAAATGATCTATGTGGATTTTGTCCTTTATTCTTTTCACATGGTGAATTACATTAATTTTGAATGTTAAACTAACCTTATATTTCTGGGATGAATCCTACCGTTTAATATATTGTTAGAATCAATTTGCTAGCATTTTGTTAATGAAATTTGTTTATATATTCATGAAGGATATTTGTCTGTAGTTTTCTTTTTTTCCAAGTTGTTTTATTCCAGTCTCATAAAATAAATTGAGCAGTGGTCACTCATTCTCTATTTGCTGAAATAGTTTCTATAAGATTAGTGTTAGTTCTTCCTTGACTGTTTCATTACCAGTGTAATCAAGTAGATTAAAGTTTTCTTTGAGGGGGATGTTTTCAATAAATTAAAATTTCTTAATAGATACAGGCCTGTTTATAATTTTATTTATTTACTTATTTTTTAACATCTTTATAGGAGTATAATTGCTTTACAGTGGTGTGTTAGTTTCTGCTTTATAAAAAAGTGATTCAGCTATACATATACATATATCCCCATATCTCCTACCTCTTGCATCTCCCTCCCACCCTCCCTATCCCACCCCTCTAGGTGGTCACAAAACACTGAGCTGATCTCCCTGTGCTATGTGGCTGCTTCCCACTAGCTATCTGTTTTACATTTGGTAGTGTATATATGTCCATGCCACTCTCTCACTTCGTCCCAGCTTACACTTCCCTCTCCCCGTGTCCTCAAGTCCATTCTCTACATCTGCACCTTTATTCCTGTCCTGCCCCTAGGTTCTTCAGAACATTTTTTTTTTATATTCCATATATATGTGTTAACATACGGTATTTGTTTTTCTCCTTCTGACTTACTTCATTCTGTATGACAGACTCTGGGTCCATCCACCTCACTACAAATAACTCAATTTCATTCCTTTTTATAGCTGAGTAATATTCCATCGTATATATGTGCCACATCTTCTTTATCCATTCATCTGTCGATGGACACTTAGGTTGCTTCCATGTCCTGGCTATTGTAAATAGAGCTGCAATGAACACTGTGGTACATGACTCTTTTTGAATTATGGTTTTCTCAGGGTATATGCCCAGTAGTGTGATTGATGGGTCGTATGGTAGTTCTATTTTTAGTTTTTTAAGGGACGTTGGTACTGTTCTCCACAGTGGCTGTATCAATTAACATTCCCACCAACAGTGCAAGAGGGTTCCCTTTTCTCCACACCCTCTCCAGCATTTATTGTTTGTAGACTCTTTGATGATTGCCATTCTGACTGGTGTGAGGTGATACCTCATTGTAGTTTTGATTTGCATTTCTCTAATGATTAGTGATGTTGAGCATACTTTCATGTGTTTGTTGGCAATCTGTATATCATCTTTGGAGAAATGTCTATTTAGGTCTTCTGCCCAATTTTGGATTGGGTTGTTTGTATTTTTGATATTGAACTGCATGTGCTGTTTATATATTTTAGAGATTAATCCTTTGTCAGTTGCTTCATTTGCAAATATTTTCTCCTGTTCTGAGGGTTGTCTTTTCGTCTTGTTTCTGGTTTCCTTTGCTGTGCAAAAGCTTTTAAGTTTCATTAGGTCCCATTTATTTTTGTTTTTATTTCCCTTTCTTTAGGAGGTGGGTCAAAAAGGATCTTGCTGTGATTTATGTCATAGAGTGTTTTGCCTATGTTTTCCTCTAAGAGTTTGATAGTGTCTGGCCTTACATTTAGGTCTTTAATCCATTGTGAGTTTATTTTTGTGTATGGTGTTAGGGAGTGTTCTGATTTCAGTCTTTTACATGTAGCTGTCCAGTTTTCCCAGCACCACTTATTGAACAGGCTGTCTTTTCTCCATTGTATATTCTTGCTTCTTTTATCAAAAATAAGGTGACCATATGTGCGTAGGTTTATCTCTGGGCTTTCTATACTGTTCCATTGTTCTGTATTTTCTGTTTTTGTTCCAGTACCATGCTGTCTTGATTACTGTGGCTTTGTAGTATAGTCTGTAGTCTAGGAACCTGATTCCTCCAGGTCCATTTTTCTTTCTCAAGATTGTTTTGGCTATTCGGGGTCTTTTGTGTTTCCACACAAATTGTGAAATTTTTTGTTTTAGTTCTTTGAAAAATGCCATTGGTAGTTTGATAGGGATTGCATTGAATCTGTAGATTGCTTTGGGTAGTAGAGTCATTTTCACAATGTTGATTCTTCCAATCCAAGAACATGGTATATCTCTCCATCTGTTTGTATCATCTTTAATTTCTTTCATCAGTCTTACAGATTTCTGTATACAGGTCTTTTGTCTCCTTAAGTAGGTTTATTCCTAGGTATTTTATTCTTTTTGTTGCAATGGTAAATGGGAGTGTTTCCTTAATTTCTCTTTCAGATTTTTCATCATTAGTGTATAGGAATGCAAGAGATTTCTGTGCATTAATTTTGTATCCTGCTGCTCTACCAAATTCATTGATTAGCTCTTGTAGTTTTCTGGTAGCATCTTTACAGTTCTCTGTGTATAGTGTCATGTCATCTGCAAACAGTGACAGCTTTACTTCTTCTTTTCTGATTTCGATTCCTGTTATTTCTTTTTCTTCTCTGATTGCTGTGGCTAAAACTTCCAAAACTATGTTGAATAATAGTGGTGGGAGTGCACAGCCTGGTCTTGTTCCTGATCTTAGAGGAAATGGTTTCAGTTTTTCACTATTGAGAATGATGTTGGCTGTGGGTCTGTCATATATGGCCTTTATTATGTTGAGTTAAGTTCCCTCTATGCCAGCTTTCTGGAGGGTTTTAATCATAAATGGGTGTTGAATTTTGTCGAAACCTTTTTCTGCATCTATTGAGATGATCATGTTGTTTTTTGTTCAATTTGTTAATATGGTTTTTCACACTGGTTGATATGAGTGTATTGAAGAATCCTTGCATTCCTGGGATAAACCCAGCTTGATCATGGTGTATGATCCCTTTAATGTGCTGTTGGATTCTGTTTGCTAGTATTTTGTTGAGGATTTTTGCATCTGTATTCATCAGTGATATTGGTCTGTAGTTTTCTTTCTTTGTGACATCTTTTTCTGGTTTTGGTATCAGGGTGATGGTGACCTCGTAGAACGAGTTTGGGAGTGTTCCTCCCTCTGTTATATTTTGGAAGAGTTTGAGAAGGATAGGTGTTAGCTGTTCTCTAAATGTTTGGTAGAATTCGCCTGTGAAGCCATCTGGTCCTGGGCTTTTGTTTGTTGGAAGATTTTTAATCACAGTTTCAATTTCAGTGCTTGTGATTGGTCTGTTTTTATTTTCTATTTGTTCCTGGTTCAGTCTCGGAAGGTTGTGCTTTACTAAGTATATGTCCATTTCTTCGTGGTTGTCCATTTTATTGGCATATAGTTGCTTGTAGTAATCTCTCATGATCCTTTGTATTTCTGCAGTGTCAGCTGTTGATTCTTTTTCATTTCTAATTTTATTGATTTGAGTCTTCTCCCTTTTTTCCAGATGAGTCTGGCTAATGGCTTATCAATTTTGTTTATCTTCAAAGAACCAGTTTTTAGTTTTATTGATCTTTGCTACTGTTTCCTTCATTTCTTTTTCATTTATTTCTGATCTGATCTTTATGATTTCTTTCCTTCTGCTAACTTTGGCGGTTTTTTGTTCCTCTTTCTCTGATTGCTTAGGTGTAAGGTTAGGTTGTTTATTTGAGATGTTTCTTGTTTATGATTTCTTTCCTTCTGCTAACTTTGGTGGTTTTTTGTTCCTCTTTCTCTGATTGCTTTAGGTGTAAGGTTAGGTTGTTTATTTGAGATGTTTCTTGTTTCTTGAGGTAGGATGATATTGCTGTAAACTTCCCTCTTAGAACTGCTTTTGCTGCATCCCATAGGTTTTGGGTCATCGTGTTTTCATTGTCTCCAGGTATTTTTGATTTCCTCTTTGATTTCTCCAGTGATCTCTTGGTTATTTAGTAGTGTATTGTGTAGCCTCCATGTGTTTGTATTTTTTACATATTTTTTCCTGTAATTGATATCTAGTCTCCTAGCGTTGTGGTCGGAAAAGATACTTGATACGATTTCAGTTCTCTTAAATTTACTGAGGCTTGATTTGTTACCCAAGATATGATCTATCCTGGATAATGTTCCATGAGCACTTGAGAAGAAAAGACATTCTGTTATTTTTGGATGGAATGTCCTATAAATATCAATTAAGTCCAGCTTGTTTAATGTGTCATTTAAAGCTTGTGTTTCCTTATTTATTTTCATTTTGGATGATCTGTCCATTGGTGAAAGTGGGGTGTTAAAGTCCCCTACTATGATTGTGTTACTGTCGATTTCCCCTTTTATGGGCTGTTAGCATTTGCCTATGTATTGAGGTGCTCCTATGTTGGGTGCATAAATACTTACAATTGTTATATCTTCTTCTTGGATCGATCCCTTGATCATTATGTAGTGTCCTTCTTTGTCTCTTGTAATAGTCTTTATTTTAAAGTCTATTTTGTCTGATATGGGAATTGCTACTCCAGCGTTCTTTTGATTTCCATTTGAATGGAATATCTTTTTCCATCCCTTCACTTTTAGTCTGTATGTGTCCCTAGGTCTGAAGTGGGTCTCTTGTAGACAGCATACATATGGGTCTTGTTTTTGTATCCATTCAGCCAGTCTGTGTCTTTAGGTTGGAGCATTTAATCCATTTACATTTAAGGTAGTTATCAATATGTATGTTCCTATTACCATATTCTTGATTGTTTTGGGTTTGTTATTGTAGGTCTTTCCTTCTCTTGTGTTTCCTGCCTAGAGAAGTTCCTTTGGCATTTGTTGTAAAGCTGGTTTGGTGGTGCTGAATTCTCTTAGCTTTTTCTTGTCTGTAAAGTTTTTAATTTCTCTGTCAAATCTGCATGAGATCCTTGCTGGGTAGAGTAATCTTGGTTGTAGGTTTTTCCCTTTCAACACTTTAAATATGTCCTGCCACTCCCTTCTGGCTTGCAGAGTTTCTGCTGAAAGATCAGCTGTTAACCTTATGGGGATTTCCTTGTATGTTATTCGTTGTTTTTCCTTTGCTGCTTTTAATATTTTTTCTTTGTATTTAATTTTTGATAGTTTGATTAATATGTGACTTGGCGTGTTTCTCCTTGGATTTATCCTGTATGGGACTCTCTGCGCTTCCTGGACTTGATTATTTCCTTTCCCATATTAGGGAAGTTTTCTACTATAATCTCTTCAAATATTTTCTCAGTCCCTTTCTTTCTCTCTTCTTCTTCTGGGACCCGTATTATTCAAATGTTTGTGTGTTTAATGTTGTCCCAGAGATCTCTGAGACTGTCCTCAATTCTTTTCATTCTTTTTTTTTTATTCTGCTCTGTGAAAGTTATTTCCACTATTTTTTCTTCCAGGTCACTTATCCATTCTTCTGCCTCAGTTATTCTGCTATTGATTCCTTCTAGAGAATTTTTAATTTCATTTATTGTGTTGTTCATCATTGTTTGTTTGCTCTTTATTCTAGGTTCTTGTTAAACGATTCTTGTATTTTCTCCGTTCTAGTTCCAAGATTTTGGATCATCTTTACTGTCATTATTCTGCATTCTTTTTCAGGTAGACTACCTATTTCCTCTTTATTTGTTTGGTCTGGTGGGTTTTTACCTTGCTCCATCTGGTGTGTGTTTCTCTGTCTTCTCATTTTGCTTAACTTACTGTGTTTGGGGTCCCCTTTTTGCAGGCTGCAGGTTCGTAGTTCCCATTGTTTTTGGTGTCTGCCCCCAGTGGGTAAGGTCGGTTCAGTGGCTTGTGTAGGCTTCCTGGTGGAGGGGACTGGTGCCTGTGTTCTGGTGGATGTGGCTGGATATTGTCTTTCTGATGTTAGGACTCCATTCTGTGGTGTGTTTTGGGGTGTCTGTGACCTTATTAAGATTTTAGGCAGCCTCTCTGCCAATGAGTGGGGTTGTGTTCCTGTCTTGCTGGTTGTTTGGCATAGGGTGTCCAGCACTGTAGCTTGCTCATCGTTGAGTGGAGCTGGGTCTTAGTGTTGAGATGGTGATCTCTGGGAGAGCTTTCACCATTTGATGCTACGTGGAGCCAGGAGATCTCTGGTGGACCAGTGTCCTGAACTCAGCTCTCCCACCTCAGAGGCACAGGCCTGACACCCGGGTGGAGCACCAAGACCCTGTCAGCCACACGGCTCAGAAGAAAAGTGAGAATAAAGAAAGAGAGAAAGAAAAAATAAAATAAAGTTTTTAAAATAAAAAAGTTATTAAAGATAAAAAGTTAAAAAGTATTAAAAATAAAAGAAAGAAAGAAGAAAGCAACCAAACCAAAAAACAAATCCACCAATGATAACAAGCACTAAAACCTGTACTAAGAAAACAATAAACAGAGAAAAAACACACAAAAAACGGACAGACAGAACCCTAGGACAAATGGTAAAAGCAAAGCTATATAGACAAAATCACACAGAGAAGCATACACATACACCCTCACAAAAAGAGAAAGAGGAAAAAAAATGTATATATATAAAAAAAAGGAAGACAGCAACAAAATCAGTTAAAAATTCTACCAGTGATAATGAACTCTAAATACTAAACTAAGATAAACATAAAACCAGAAACAAATTAGATGCAGAAACCAAACCCCTAGTCTACAGTTGCTCCCAAAGTCCACCATCTCAATTTTGGGATGGTTCCTTGTCTATTCAGGTATTCCACACATGCAGGGTACATCAAGTTGATTGTGGAGATTTAATCTGCTCCTCCTGAGGCTGCTGGGAGAAATTTCCCTTTCTCTTCTTTGTTCGCACAGCTCCTGGGGTTCAGCTTTGGGTTCGGCCCCACCTCTGCATGTAGGTTGCCTGAGGACGTCTGTTCCCTGCCCAGACATGACAACGAGGTTGAAGTAGCAGCTCATCAGGGGGCTCTGGCTCACTCAGGCTTGTGGGAGGGAAGTGTACGGAATGTGGGCGAGCCTGTGGCGGCAGAGGCCAGCATGATGTTGCAACAGCCTGACGCGCGCCGTGTGTTCTCCCGGGGAAGTTGTCCCTGGATCCCGGGACCCTGGCAGCAGCGGGCTGCACAGGCTCCTGGGAGGGGAGGTGTGGATAGTGACCTGTGCTTGCACACAGGCTTCTTGGTGGCTGCAGTAGCAGCCTTAGCATTTCATGCCCGTTTCTCGTGTCCACACTGATAGCCGTGGCTCGTGCCCATTTCTGGAGCTCGTTTAGGTGGTGCTCTGAATCCCCTCTCCTCTGCGCACCCTGAAGCAATGGTCTCTTGCCTCTTAGCCAGTTCCAGACTTTTTCCCAGACTCCCTCCCAGCTAGCTGTGGTGCACTAGCCCCCTTCAGGCTATGTTCACACAGCCAACCCCAGTCCTCTCCCTGGGGTCTGACCTCCGAAGCCTGAGCCTCAGCTCCCCGCCCCAACCCGTCCCAGCCGGTGAGCAGACAAGCCTCTCAGGCTGGTGAGTGCTGGTCAGCACCGATCCTCTGTGTGGGAATCTCTCCGCTTTGCCCTCCGCACCCGTTGCTGCGCTCTCCTCTGTGGCTTCGAAGCTTCCCTGCTCCGCCACCCTCAGTCTCCACCCACGAAGGGGCTTCCTAGTGTGTGGAAACCTTTCCTCCTGCACACCTCCCTCCCAGAGGTGCAGGTCCCGTCCCTGTTCTTTTGTGTCTGTTTTTCCTTTTTTTTTTGCCCTACCCAGGTATGTGGGGAGTTTCTTGCCTTTTGGGAAGTCTGAGGTCTTCTGCCAGTGTTCAGTAGGTGTTCTGTAGGAATTGTTCCACATGTAGATGTATTTCTGATGTATTTGTGGGGAGGAAGGTGATCTCCACGTCTTACTCCTCTGCCATCTTGAAGGTCTGATCTATAACTTTTGTTTCTTCCTGTACCTATTAATTTTGGTAAGATATATTTTTCAAGAACATTGTCAGTTTTATTTAAGTAGCCAAATTTCTTCACTGAAGTTGTTCAAAGTATTCTCTTAGTATCCTTTTAATGTCTATAGAATCTATGGTGATAACCTTTTTTTTTTAAATTCCTGATATTGATGGGTTTTGTTCTTTCTCCTTTTTTTCTTCATCTGTCTAGCTAGAAGTTTGTCAATTTTGTTGAGCTTTACAGAGATTCAGCTTTTGCCTTTGTTACTGTCTTTTTTTCCTCCTCCATTTCACTGATCTCTGCTCTTTATTATTTACTTCCTTTAACTTACTTTGGGTTTACTTTTTTTTGTTTGGTTTTGCTTTGTTTTAAGTTTCTTATGATAGATCCTTAGATCATTTATTTTAGATATTTCTTCTTTTCTAGTGTAAGTATGTAAAGCTATACGTTTTCTTCTAAGCAGTATTTTAGCTGCATTCCACAGATTTTGATATATTCATTGTCATTTAGTTCAAAATATTTAAAATGTCCCTTTAATGTCTAATTTTGTCTTTGACCTGTAATTATTTAGAAGTGTGCTGTTTAATATCCAGGTATTTGGAATTTTCCTAGGTATCTTATTGTTATTGCTGTCCATTATAATTTTGCTGTAGTCAGAGATTACGCTTTGTTTGATTTTGATCCTTTTAAATTAATTGAAATTTACTTTATGGCTCAGCATATGGTATATATTGGGGAACTTATGCACTTGAAAAATAATGCAGATTCTGTGGTTGTTAGATGTAGTGTTCTATATATGTTAATTAAATCAAGGTGATTGATAGAATTTTTAAGACCTTCTGTGTCTCTACTAATTTATTTGACTTGCTGTATCACTTGCTGAGAGAGGGGTGTTAGAATCTCCTACTACAATTGTGGAACTATTGTTTCTTTATTTCTGTCAATTTTTGCTTCATTTATTTTGAGACTCTCTTATTTATAATTGTTATGTCTTCCTGATGAGTTGTGTTTTTTTTCATTATGAAACATTCTGCTTTATCTCTGGTTACATTCTTTGTCTAGAAGTGTCTTTTATCTGACTAACATAGCATGCCAGCCTTCTTATGCTTACTGTTTACATGATATATCTTTTTCTATCCGTTTGCTTTCGACCTATTTGGGTTATTTATTTATTTATTTACTTATTTATTTATTTGTCTATTTAAGGTGTGTCTCTTGTAGGCAGTAGTGTATTGTTTTTTATCAACTTTGTCAGTTTCTGCCTTTTAACGGAGTGTTTAACGGAGTGTCGTCTAATACAGTAGCCACTAGCTCTATGTGGTTATTTAATCCTTAAAATGTGGCTAGTACAAATTGAGATGTGCTGTAAGTATGACATACACATCAGATTTTGAAGACTTAATATGAAAAATAGAATATAAAGTATTTCATTAATAATTTTTTATATTGCTTACATTTAAAAAAAATTTTTATTTATTTTTGCCTGTGTTAGGTCTTCGTTGCTGTGTGCGGGCTTTCTCTAGTTGCAGCGAGCGGGGGCTACTCTTTGTTGCAGTGTGTGGGCTTCTCATTGCGGTGGCTTCTCTTGTTGTAGAGCATAGGCTCTAGGCACGTGGGCTTCAGTAGTTGTGGTGTGTGGGCTCTAGAACGCAGGCTCTGTAGTTGTGGCACATGGGCTTAGTTGCTCCACAGCATGTGGGATCATCCTGGACCAGGGATCAAAGCCCTGTCCCCTGCATTGACAGGTGGATTCTTAACCGCTGTGCCACCAAGGGAGTCCTTATATTGGTTACATTTTGAAATGAAAATATTTTGGATATATTGGGTTAAACATTATAAAATATATATTAAATAAAATATATACTAGAAAATTTTAAAGTACATATGTGATTTGCATTATATTTCTGTTGGGCAGTGTGATATAAAGAGCATTAACGTTTAATGTAATTACATATTTATATAGTAGGCTTTAGGTTGACCATTTTATTATGTTTCCTCTATATGTCCCTTTGTTTTTTGTTACTGTGTTTTCTCTCTCACCTGCTGCCTTTTGGATTATCTGAATATTTTTAGTATGACATTTTAGTATGTATTGGCTTTTTGGCCATATTTGTTTATTCTTAGCTTAGTTTTTGGTTAGTTTTGTTTTGTTTTAGTGGTTGCAGGGTTTCTCAACCTCAATACTGTTGACACTTGAGCTAGATTATTCTTTTTTGTGGGGCTTGGACATTGTAGGATGTTTCACAGCATTCCTGGCCCTCTACCCACTACATGCCAGTAGTACCTGCCCCCACAGTTGTGATAATCAAAAATGTTTCCAGACATTGCCAAATGTCCCCTGGGGACAAAATTTCTCTGGGCTGAGAACCACTGCTATAGGGGTCTCCTTAGCATTAATATTGTACCACTTCACATAAAATGTAGAAACCTTGCAAACATATACGTCCATTAACCAATTCCCTTCTGCCTTACACCCACCTTTATGTTAAATTATCATATGTATTACATCTATGTACATTAAAAAAAACCCAAAGACAGTGTTATAATTTTTGTTTTCAATAGTTGCACGTATTTTAAAGACCTTAAGAGGAAAAAAGTCCTTTATATTTACCCAGATATTTATTATTTCTGTTGTTCTTTCCTCTTTCTTGCTGATCCAAATTCTTCTAGAGAATTTACTTTAGCATTTCTTATAAAGCAGGTCTTCTGGAATGTTAATTCCCCAGTGGAATATTCTGATACTTCATAGGATTGTATGTATTATGGAAAATCATGCAGTAAATTATTCACTTCTTGGGGTTGGTTTGTGTTCAGTCTGCTATTACTCAGTACAGTGACAATATTTAACAATATGAAAGCAGTAATAGCAGATAGTTTACTTGTTATGACTAGAGCCTTGTATCAGGTTCTATGTTAGAAACACATCAAAAAATAGAAGAATGTCTCAATGGATGGTTTTTAATCTACAACCTAGATTTAAATCATATTAAAAGTGTTAAGTCATCTAAAATTCTGTGATTAGTATGTTTCATTTTGCCAGTAGAGGAACGCTCTTGTTTTTGAAGGCAATAAAATGTGTTGGCTAAGAACACAGGCTATGGAGCCAGGCTGCCTGAGTATTCTAGATCCCCTACTTTGGCCTTAGATTGGTTACTTAATATCTATGTGTCTCTTTCCTTATCTGTAAAATGGGAACGATAGTACCTACTTCATAGGGTTGAGGATTAAATTAAATTATGTAAATATACGTAAAATAATGAGAACAAGGCCTGACACAGAGTGAGTACGTAACAGCTATTAGCCACCTCTGATAACACCACCACCACCGTTTGGAGATTCCACCTCTCATTACCAGAAATATCATCTGGAAGAATATTTTATACTGTATATGCATTTTTATTTACTTCTTAACCACCTGGAAGAATGACCAGGGAATCGATAGGAATGTTGAAGCTGCCAAGCATGTGATGTAATTTTTTTCTTTTAAGCTTACATTTATGCTCAACGGTATTTTCAGTCATTTTCCTTCATTTCATGAAAGCGCTCTTTTTTTTCTGTCCCTCTCCCCCCTGTTGTTTACTAAGAATATTTATATAGAATGTAATAGTACAGTTGAAATGGAAATGAATATTTTGTCAAAATTATGAATTTTTAAACCTAATATTATTTTACAGTATTGTATCTATTTCGATGCTTTTCTTCTGGTTCTCTGAATCTTGATTATATTTGTAGCAATTTTGGAAGCAGAGAGCTCTTAGGAGCTAATAGGAGCTTTGTTTCATGCAGGAAGTGTTCTGAAAATATAAGCTTTTATTACTCAATATTTATTACCTCACTTTTAGAAGTGCTTGTATCAATTTGAAGTTAGTTTGAGCCATCAAGAAATGTTTGCTCCAAGAAATTCTTGGCTATCTGTAAGTTTAAAAAAAACAAACATATCATTTGCTCTGATGTTATTTTTAACATTTATGAATATTGTTTTTCCTTCTATAGGTCAAGGTGGGAAACTGGTTGATAGAGGAGATAATACTTATGGAGGAAAGTGGGTCATAAATCCTAGTGGTGGATTGATTTCAAAGGGACACCCACTTGGAGCTACAGGTAATAATACACACAGATTTTATAATTTTTAAGTCATTTTCGGCATAAGTGTGAATGATTTGGTCATTGATTTGAATGAATGATTGTATTCTCTGATTTTGGTAGCCAGTGTTTTAAATGATTATTTAGCCACGGTATCTTCGATTTTCGTTAAGTATAGTATAGTTCAATAATCTTGATTAATTGATGAGAATTTGAATTAGTTGAAACTCTAAATTCAACAATAGGCATTTTAAAAAGTTTGATTATTTTAAAGTTTGTGTACAAGTTAACAAGATGTTTCTAGATCTGCTAGATAAGAATCATTTGAAATAAGCACGTTATTTATATGTAGTTGCATATGTGGTTGGTGTTGCATAGAAATTTTTTTCTCTTGAGAGAACTGGACTAAAAGATATGACATAAGAATTTTACTATGGCTCTACTGCTGACTGGCCATGTGATGCTTTTGATTAATTATCAGTTAGTCAGTTAGTCACTTTGAGTTTCCTTAATTGTAAAATGAAATTGTACAAAGTGGTTTCTGAAATAACTTAGCACTAAAATTCTGAGATTTATTTTATGAAGACAGGTGAGTTTTGTATTTTTTCATAGTGTCTTACATATTAGGTAAAATTTCATAAATTATCACAAATTCCAAAATAGAGAAGTTAGAATTTATAGTATATTTATTACAGCAATTGACTTTGGCTTGTTTCTGTTTATCACTTAAATTAGGTAAGTTCATAATCTAGTAGAGAAAATGGGTATACATAGATAGAGCATAAGAGAGAGAGAGATAGACAGGCACATACAGTTGCAGTAGGATGTGCCACCTTGCTATTTGTTTTCTGTCCTGTGTGTTCTTTGGTTCTTTTCTGTCTTTCATAATATCTTTTATTAGTGGGTGTTTTTTAGTATTTTATTTTCTCTCTTCTATTGAATTATTTCTTTTTCTCTCTCTCTCTTTTTTTTTTTTTAGTGTTTGCTCTAGGATTTACAACATCCATCTTTAATTTACTGTAGTCTACCTTCAAATAATGTCATACAATTTCACTTATAATGTACGGGATTTTTACAACAGATTATTTCCATGTACCCCCTCCTATCCTTTGTGCTATTATTGTCGTACACATACTTCTAAATATATTATTAACCCCACAATATACTATTATTATTGCTTTAAATAATTTAATGTCTTTAAAAGTAATCTTAAAATGAGGTGAACGAGAGTGATGTTACTGAGACTGGCAGAATAACCACATCTGAAAATACTCTGTTATAAAATTACCAAGAACACTTGCAAAAATTGTCAAGCTCAACTTTTTCAGAACGTTGGAAATTAACCAAAGGCTTACAACGATCTGGGGGAGCATTTATTAAAAACAAGTCAACAGCGTTTTCTCTGTAAGAACAGCAAGCTTTGTGGCATTTTTTACTTGCTCTGGTAACAGTTCTTTCTCCAGCTGCATGGTAGCCTTGAAAACCAACAGCCTGCAATCATGGTGAAAACTAGCATTTTACCCAGCACTGGAGGAGTCAAAATGGAGTTGGAGCTCTTTCAAAGCCCCATATTCAGAGACTTGTCATTATTTGACCTGTCTGGAAGTTCCCTGGTAAACCAGTCTCAAAAAGCTTGTCTTTATGTAACCTGACAGAGAACTTGTCCAGTGTAAACAGTATTTTCCTTAGAGTCATTTGTCAAGAGCAATCAGCAACAACTGTTTAACAACATAGCTGCCTGAGATGCCGATAACAACTGGAGCAAACAACAAATTAACCAAAGGAAAAGAAAAGCTTAAAAGAAGAAGGCTGGTGAATGAAACGTCCATAGAAACTGAGGTAGCCCAAATATTGGATTTGCTAGACAGACTTTAAATCAGCTATTTAAGTATGTTCAAAGAAGTAAAGGTATAAAAGAAAGTATAATAATGTTTTACCAAACAGAGTATCAATTACTAGATAGAAATTATAGAAAAGAACCAAATAAATTCTGGCATTGAGGAGAAAAGTAACTGAAATGAAGAATTTACTAGAGGGGCCCAATACCAGATTTGAACAGGCAGAAGAAAAAAGTTGGTGAACTTTAAGATAGGTCGATTGCTATTATTCAGTCTGCAAAACAGGGGAAAAAAAAAGAATGAAGAAAAATGAACAGAGCCTCAGAGACTTGTGGGACATTAGCAAAGTGTAGGAACATATACATACTAATAGTCCCAGAAGGAGAGGATAGGAAAAAAAAGGGCAAAAAGAATATTTGAAGAAGTGAAGGCTGATAAACTCCTTAAACTTGAAGAAAAAACATGAATATACATATCCAAGAAACTTAACAAGTAGGAGTACCTCAAAAAGACCCACATCTAGACACATAATCAAACCATTGGAAGCAAAAGACAAAGAGAGTATTGAAAGCAACAACAGAGACGTGATTCATCATGTACAAAGGATCCCCAATAAGACTTAACCTCTGCTTTATCTTCTGTAACCATTAAGGCAGTGTGATGAAAGAAGCTGCCAACCAAGAATTCTGTATTCAGTGAAACTACCTTTAAAAAATGAAGAAGTTAAGACATTCCTAGATTTAAAAAATTGAGAGAATTTATCACAGACCTCCCCTATAAGAAATAATTTTAAAGAGAGTCATTCAGACTGAAATGAAAGAGCACTAGACAGTGAAATAGAGAGCACATGAAGAAAGAAAGAGCATTGGTAAATGTAACTACCTTGGTAAATATAAAAGACAATATAAGTGTATTTTTTTGTTTGTCACGTTTTCCCCCCTCCTATCTGATCTAAAATACAACTGTAAAGGGCAGTAATCTGAGTTGCTTTATACAATGCATAGAGATATAATTTGTATGACAATAACACAAAGGAGGAAGGAGGGAAGAGAGTTATATAGGAGCAGATTTTTTGTGTATGCTATTGAAATTAAGTCAGTATTAATTTGAACAACTAGATTGCTATAAATTAAAATGTGAATTGTAATCCCTAGAGCCACCACTAAGAAAATAACTAAAAAATACATAGTAAGAGAAATGACAAAGAAGTAAAATGGTACATTAGAAAATACCTATTTAACACAAAAGAAGGAAATAATGGGGGAATAGAGGGATTAAAAAAGACTAAAGTTCAAGAGAATGAGAAGGGAAGCCACAGACTAGGAGAGAGTATTTGCAAAAGACACATCTGCTAAAGAACTATTATCTAAAATATACAAAGAACTCTTTTTTTTTTTTTTTTTTTTTGCGGTACGCGGGCCTCTCACTGTTGTGGCCTCTCCCGTTGCGGAGCACAGGCTCCGGACGCGCAGGCTCAGCAGCCATGGCTCACGGGCCCAGCCGCTCCGAGGCATGTGGGATCTTCCCGGACCGGGGCACGAACCCATGTCCCCTGCATCGGCAGGCGGACTCTCAACCACTGCGCCACCAGGGAAGCCCCCAAAGAACTCATAAAAGTAAACAGTAAGAAAATGAGCAATCTGATTTAAAAATGGGCAAAAGATCCAAACAGACACCTGTCTAAAGAAGATATACAGGGGCTTCCCTGCTGGTGCACTGGCTAAGAATCCGCCTGCCAATGCAGGGGACTATGGGTTCGAACCCTGGTCCTGGAATATCCCACATGCTGTGGAGCAGCTAAGCCCGTGTGCCACAACTCCTGAGCCTGTGCTCTAGAGCCTGCAAGCCACAACTACTGAGGCCTGTGCGCCTAGAGCCTGTGCTCCACAATGAGGGAAGCCACTGCAGTGAGGAGCCCGTGCACCTCAAGGAAGAGTAGCCCCCGCTTGCCGCAACTAGAGAAATCCCGTGCGCAGCAACAAAGATCCAACGCAGCCAAAAATAAATAAATAAAATAAAATATATAAAAAAAGAAGATATACAAATGGAAAATAAGCATATGAAAAGATCCTCAACATCATATGTCATTAAGGAATTGCAAATTAAAACAGCAATGAGATACTACTACATACCTATTCAAATCTCCAAAATCCAAAACAGCAACAACACCAAATGCTGGAAGATTCTTACAAAATGGAACATCCTCTTACCATAGGATCCAGCAGTTGTACTCCTTTGGCATTTACCCAAATGAGTTGAAAACTTATTTACACAAAAACCTACACATGGATGTTTATAGCAGCTTTATTCATAATTGCCAAATCTCTGATGTAACCAAAATGTCCTTCGCTAGGTGAATGGATAAATAAACAGTGGTACATCCAGAAAATGGAATGTTATTCAGCCCTTCCCCAAAATTTAGTTATCAAGTGATGAAAAGGCATGGAGGAACCTTAAATGCTTATTGCCAAGTGAAAAAGCCACTCTGAAAAGGTTACATACTCTATGATTCCAACTATATGATATCCTAGAAAAGGCAAAACTATGGAGACAGTAAAAAGATTAGCAGTTGGAGAAGGGAGGGTTGACTAGGTAGAGCACAAAGGATTTTTAGGGCAGTGAAACTGTTCTTTATGATGCTTTAATAGTGACTATGTGTCATTTTCCATTTGTTAGATGTATATAACACCAAGAGCAAAGCCTAATGTAAGCTATGGACTTTGGGTGATAATTATATGTCAATGTAGGTTCTTCAGTTGTAACAAATGATCCACTCTGGGACAGGATGTTGATAGTGAGGGAAGCTATGCACGTAGTGGAGACAGGGAGAATATGGGAAATCTCTGTACTTTCTACTAAATCTTGTTATGAACCTCAAACTGCCCTAAAAAGGAAAGTGTAAAAAAAGTTAATCTCTGTTAATATACATTTATGTTAGATGATAGATAATGGAAGACAGGAAAACAAAAGCAATTTGGTTAATATATACAAATATATTTATGTCAAAGCAAGGAAGATAGTCCTGTTAAATTGTTAAAGTCCTTATTTCTGCAACTTGTAGGTGGTGATAGCTGGTATTTGTAATTTCCTTCTTTCACTACCCATTCTATACTGCTTTTGCCCTTAGTAAGTACCTCATTTGTAGTTTCTCATCTGGTGCAATAAACTAAACCTTCATTCCTGAATAGTCTGTGCTGTTAGCAGTCCTGCTTCTTTGGGTTATTGTAGTAAACTAACTTATTACAAGACAGGAGAGTATTAAGAGGCACCCCATAGTACTTTTGGGTTCCAAGCTAATCCTTTTTGTCCTCATTATATAGTAGCAACCCAGTATTCCCATGATAATCAGGTCAGTCACCCCAGTCAATAAATCCCCTTCTTTGCATATTAGTTCTGTGTCATGAAGAACCCTAAGTGTCCAGGTAGCAGTATCTGCTTCCAGTTCAGTGTAATCACTGTTTTGTCTAAGACTTCTAAACCAGCAGAGCCCAAAGTTTCAGGAATGGCAAATAAAATGTTGTTAGTGGATCATTCAGGATACTAGTGAGAGGAACTGTTCCCTTTTCTATCCTTTGATCCTTTTTGTATCCTGGCTATGGAGAAACAGCATCATTGATTCAGAGCATGTTCCACATTTTTTTTTTTTGGCGGTACGCGGGCCTCTCACTGTCGCGGCCTCTCTTGTTGCGGAGCACAGGCTCCAGACGTGCAGGCTCAGTAGTTGTGGCTCACGGGCCCAGCCGCTCCGCGGCATGTGGGATCTTCCCGGACCGGGGCACGAACCTGTGTCCCCTGCATCGGCAGGTGGACTCTCAACCACTGCACCACCAGGGAAGCCCATGTTCCACATTTTGGAGGATATTTCCCCAGCCCTGCAAAGTGTTGCTGGCACCATTATTGAGTCTTCAAAAGGCTTTTACATTATTCTATCAGACCAACTGCTTCAGGGTGATAGAATACATGGTAAGCCCAGTGCATGCTGTAAGCAGGAGTCTATTCCTGCATTTCATTTATTTAGGCTGTTAAATGAGCTTCTTAATCAGAGAAATATTATGTGGAATACCATGTTGGCAAATCCACCCAGCACAAAGATCAAGTATAAAACCCTAAAGAGTATAAAAATAAGAGGTGTAGGTGGAGAACAGACGTTTAAGAATGTTGTGAAGAAATGGTCAGTTATCCAAGGGAGGAGAATGTTTCAAAAGTTAGAGGTCAGGCCAGAAAAGTTAGATTGATGAATAGTGAAGAGTGCCCTTTGGATTTGGCTATTATCAAGTCATTGGCAACCTTGAAGCAATTTTAGTGAAGTGTTTTTCACGGAAGCACATGGGAATTTGGAAAGAATTAGAAGTGAGAAAGTAGCAACAGCAGTGCAGATAAACTGTTAGGAGTAGTGGCTGTGACTGGAAAGGGATACGTAGAGGGTGTACCTCAGTTGCAGGTATATGTTCTATATGAATGAAGTCATGGCTTTGATCTTAACCTCTTCACTCTTTTCGGCCTAGTCATTTTATCTGTAAAATAGGAATAAAATATAGTATCTACCTAATAGGGTTGTGCTGTGGATCAAATGAGTAAATATGTGAGTCCCCAAAACAGAGTAGAAAAACAATAATTGCTAGTATTCTCTTCCCACCATTCCTACAAAAGAAAGCCAAAATGGATCCAGTTAACTGTTGCTAGTAATGAAGCACTTGTTTGTATCTCAGTATGAAAAATAATTTATAACCATTTCAGGAAAAGAAGATTGTTAATTTGTAAAGAAAATAATTTTCCTTCTAGTATGACAGCCTCAAGGCACCAATTTCACTATGTAAATATTGTGCCCAATACTACACAGACATTATTTTAATACTGTGCTCTGCCTTTGGTAAATAGACTAACCCTTTTCCTTTATCCCTCAAAAGAATGAGGTCATACTTCAGTGTTGATTTTGTTGCTAATGGTATGTCAGGGTGATAATAAATGTTTCTGTGGTATGGTCATTGAAGCCTTAAAGAGTTACGGTTTGCATTTGAGACAGTGATTTAAATTCTCCTTTCAGACAGCTTCCTCACTCTCATATAGGAAACTTCTGTTTTCATCAGGAGATGAATGTGACATTTCAGTTAGTTGTTGTTATTGACACATAACTTTTTTCTCCTCTGAAAGAACATGTTTTTATTATAATTGACTTGTTGGCCATTCCGAGATATTTTTATTCTGTCATCCACTAAAACACTCAGAAATAATGATTTGTTGTAATGATATGATTTTTCATATCCATATTCTTTCTCAAAATTGAGGTATAATTTTCATAAAATAAAATGCACAGTTCTAGCAAAAACACAGTTGTTTATAGCAGCATTATTCAGTAGCCAAAAGGTGGAAACAACCCAGATGTCTGTCATCAGCTGATGAATGGATAAACAATATGTGGTATATTCATACAATGGTATATTCTTTGGCCATAAAAGAAATGAAGTAATGATACATGCTACAACATAGACGGACCTTGAAAACATTTTGCTATGTGAAAGAAGGCAGTCACAAAAGACCTCATATTACATGATTCATTTATATGAAATGTCCAAAATAGGCAAATCTGTAGAAACAGAAAGCAGATTAGTAGTGGCCTAGGATTGGGAGAGATAGCTAAAGAGTATGGAATTTCTTTTTGAGGTAATGAATATGTTCTGAAATTGATTGTGGTGATGGTTGTACATATCTCTGAATATACTAAAAACCATTGAATTGTAATCTTTAAATGGATGATTGGTTTAGACAATTGGGTACATCCATGTAACTACCAGCCGAAACAAGACATTAGAACATTTCCATCACCCCAGAAAGTTCCATTGTATCTATTTCCAGTAAATCCCCAACTTCCCTCAATCACCCCACTCTAACTCTCCAACCCTGCCCACCAACCAAGCTAAGACTTATTGACTTCTATCATGGTAGATTAGTTTTGCTGATCTTCGAACTTCATATAAATGGTACAGTATAGTGTGTATATGTGCTCTTTTGTGTCTGGATTCTTTAACTCAGTAGAATGTAAGATTTATCAAAAATTTTCTTGTATCAGGAGTTCATTCTTTTTTATTGCTAAATAGTATTCTATTGTTAAAATATATCAGTTTGTTTACCCATCTTTCCGTTGATGGAATTTGGGTTCTTTTCTGTTTAGGGGTATTATGAATAAGGATGCTATAAATATTTTTGTACAAGACTATTTGTGGACATACCTTTTGTGTTTTTCTTGGGTTAGTAACTCAGAGTGAAGTTGCTGAGTCATAGCGCAGCATATGTTTACCTTTATAAGAAACTGCCAAATAGTGCTCCAAAGGGTTGTCATATGCTTTTTAATATTATAGCTGGATGACAGATTTTAACATTTTTTAAATTAGTTTTTAATGGAGTGTAGTTGATTTACAGCGTTGTGTTAGTTTCTGCTGTACAGCAAAGTGAATCAGTTATACATATACGTATATCCACTCAATTTTAGATTCTTTTCCCACATAGGTCATCACAGAGAATTGAGTAGAGTTCCCGGTGCTGGACAAATTTTAATATCTAACAAGTATTTCTCTTTCTCCTTAGGTTTAGTTCTATTCCTCAGAGTCAACCCCTTTTAAAATTCCTTTTGTACTTTTCCAAAAATTGTTATGCTTATACAAATACATATGTATATATGTATTTATAGTCTTTCTGAACGTATGTTTGTATATGTGTATATTTATCACATTGTAGACTGCTTTTTTGCTTACATCTTAAAATTTTTTCTATATTATCACTTACAGCTGGTCTTTATTCTTTTTAATGCCTGCATAGTATTCTGATTACAAGAAGTTTACCTAGTGATTCACTTATGGATAGACATATAGGTTATGTCAAGTTTGTTATTACAAACAATGTTGCACCAACCATCTTGTGTCTTTGCATACTTTTTCAAGTATACCCATAGGATAAATTCCAAACAGTGGACTTCCTATGCCAAAGGATAGTACGTATTTTAAAATGGATGGATATTGCCCCATTTTCTTCAAAAACATTATACCAATGCACATTCCCAACAACAGTGTATGAGAGTGCTTTATTTTTCCTACAACCTTGTCAACATTGGATTTTTAAAAATCAGATGTAGACAATTTTGCCAATCTTGACAGGTCATCCAGTTCTTTCCCATGGGTACTAAGAAAACTAACCTAAAACACCCAGGAAGGTAGAATTTGCCCAATTTTTAAATACTTCAAAGAGAGACTCGTACCTTCTGCAGTATTTTTTGAAAACTGTTTTCAATATTTGAGTCTACACTGTTGGTAACATTTTCCTCTTACCAGTCTTTGAGGGATAGTGTTTAATGGTGGTGTAGCATTTTGGGAGGAAAATTTATAAATCTTGATGACTTTATTGGTAGTCTGCATAAAATGAGGAATTACTGAAGAGTAAATGTTTACTTGCTACACACTGAGGATTTGGATATATTTCAAGTAAATCTGACACGTGGCCATTAGCTGGAGCCCAAGAAAGAATTCAGACTCCTAGAAAATATATCAGAATGACAGCTCAGAGTTGTTTAAATATTTTTGCCCTAGTTACTTGGATAACAAACTGCAATAGGATTCTAAGAAAATCAGAAAACAGTCAAGTAAGTGTTTCCAAAACATGTTAAGGTGGGGTGGGGAAGGTTTAAGGTTCTCTTCTACCAATGGTATTCTTTTAATTGTATGATATTGCTACTTTGGTGGGAACTCAGCATTGGAGAATTAGCTTTAAAATTAACTTTCCATAACACTGGTTTCTGATTTTAACTTGTTAAGGTCTGGGTTAAAAAAAGCTTCTAACTTCCATAATGGTACTTATAATAGAAGAGAAAGAGGTTTATGCATTTGAATTGAATGGTCTTTTGTTCATTGTCAGTTTAAAAACATGAATTCCTTTTGGATTTTCCAATTAGAAAAATCACAATAAACCTTAGGGTTTTTTTTTTTTTGGGGGGGGCTTACTTTGCAATTGTCATACGACAAAAAGCAAATTAGTGTCCAAATAATAGTATCATATTTTATTCCAGTTTTTAAAATTCTTTCACATATATTGTTCAACACATTGAACGTTTGTTTAAAATGAATAAGTAAAATTTGACTTTAGCTCATTTTTAGCCATCTCTGATTTATGAAAATGCATATTAGTGTCTGGGGTCTACTGAAAGGGCATGAAAGTGCTTTTGAGATAAAACTCTTAATAAGGGATTGTTGCTTTGAAGCTGAAAGTTGGTTATTTAGTTTGGTCTTTGATATCAATTAAGCCTGGCATTTATTTAGTGCCTTTCCAGTGAGGCTTCAACCTCGTTTTCTGTCCTGATCTTCCAGTTTTCAGTCTATGAAAGTCCAATAAGTTCTTATTGTATGTCTACATTATCATTAGGTGCTGTAGGTAACTGGTATTCAAATATGGTGTCTACTGATGGACTGATTCAGAATCCCCTGTGGCTTTAAAAAATATGTATTCCTGCCCTACCATTAGAAATTCTGATTCCTAAGCCTGGTTGATCCAAACAGCTTACGTGTTTATAAAGTTCCCCCAAAGAGCTTTTCATGCCCAACCAGGTTTAGGAACTAGGGCTAGGGTACACAAGGTAACCACTGCCCTAAGGAAGCATACAAGAGGCAGATAATGTAACACAAATGATTAGAATCCAAGGCAGAATATAGGTGCCTTAGGCAAAGCACAAACCAGAACTATGAAGAAAGGAAAAAGGGAAAGGAGAATGGGAGGGGTGATGTTTTACTAAATACCCACCACATATCAGATTCTATTCATTTATATCTAGTTGGGTTTTGGGGGAGGAGATGTAGAAAGAGGAAGCATATTTAAACTAAACTGGACTGTTTGCTTTTTTCAGATGTGTTTAATTCCTTCTCACCTCTACAAACTCTGGCTTTGCTGTTTTCTCAATAATAGAAACAGCCAACAGACGTATACAGCGCTAATTTCTAGGCATTCTTCTAAGTATTCTTCATGTACAAATGCATTTAATTCTCACATCTATTTTTTTATATTTTATAAAAGAGGAACGTAGAGGCACAGAGTAACTTGCCCAAAGTCACCAAGGTAGAACGTAGCAAAACTAGGATTCAAACCCAGGCAGCGTATTTTTAGGGTCCAGGCTCTTAACCACTACACGCTACTTCAGAGCCCTTTTCCTCAGTGGAAATGCCCATCTTCAAGGTCGATCTCAAGTGTTATCTATCTTATGAAGCTTTTCCTGATTTCTTGATCCTTTCTATAGATTAATCTTTCCCTTTTCTGAACTCTTGCTATACTTTCTCAGTACTTCTCTTTTGACATTTATGCGTATAGCGCATATTATAATTATTTGTGGCCTTTTAAAATATCTCCTCTGTTTGACTAAGAGCCTGTGAGGGCAGGATCCATATTTCATTTGTCTCTGTACCCTGAACAGTGCCCAATACAAGACATTGCACATCTAAAGAAGGTTGAATAAATTATTTCTCCTTTAAATCTGAAGGGTGGTATGGGGGCAGAGGGGATAAACTTGTTTAGTGTGAGAAGACTTAGGATCATTGGGAAGAATTCATGGGAAGGTAGATTTTGGGCTGTGGCAGGAAAGAAATTTTGTTAATTGTGGTAAAATGCACATAACATAAAATTTACCGTCTTAACCATTTTAAGTGTACAGGTCAGTGGTATTAAGTACATCTACCTTGTTGTGTCACTGTAACCACCATCCATCCATAGAACTCTTTTCAGGTTGCAAAACTGAAGCTCTGTATCCATTAAACAATAACTTCCCATTCTCTTCTCCCCTCACCCCTGGCAACCACCCTCCTACCAACTGTCTACATGATTTTGACTACTCTAAGTACCTCACATAAGTAGAATCGTGCAATACTTGTTCAGGAAAGAACTTTTTAACATGGCGTTTCGAAAATGGAATAGATTGCCACCTGAGAGCATATATTGCCTGTCACAGAGGCTGTGCATGAGATATACAAGTTAACGACTTGATGGGAATGTTGTAAGGGGAATTGCCCATCTGTTAGGGCCTTAGATTTGACACACTCTTAGATCCTTCCTAATTCTAAGATGCTCTAATATCCCAAAGGGATGGAATTATGTCTCCTCCTGAGTTCACATAGTTCTTAATATTTTTAATGGTACATATATTATTCTATTGTGTGACTTTTTTGTTTTTTTTTAACATGTTTCAGTACCTTTAAAGGTATTATAAACTTGGGTTTTAAGGAGTTGGGTGAAAATGAAATGAGAGTAAATGGAATTTTAGCCAGCGGACCTAACATACTCAAACCATGGCCTGGCTCTTCTTGTACTCTCTAAGGGGTCACTAAAAGAAGTACATTCTAGGATGATGACTGACAAAACCTAAATCCAATACTGACTCTAAAAATTCAGTAATTCAGTAAAGCCTACATAGCATTTTACCAAAATTCATCTCTCATCATATCCTAGAGGTCACTGACCTGTCCTCATTCCCATTGCCCAGAATTTTGCACATTTATCACTGTGTTGTGAGGGGAGGTAAGTTTTATCAGTAGACTCTAATGAACACTCTTCAGTGCCAGGAGAAATGGAGCCTGAGAGAGAATGTTTACTTTTGATACCTATTGCCAGGTAGAGATAGCTAGGAGCAGGCCCTGGCTTTTATTGCTCCTGACAAGAAAAAGGAAGACAGAGAAGGAATATCGTGCCTATATATCCCATATTTTATTTTCTTATTTTAACAGCTCTTTTGGGGTAAAATCAACATATAATCAGCTGCACATATTTATTTATTATCTTTTTAATAGATCTTTATTGGAGTACAATTGCTTCACAATACTGTGTCAGTTTCTGCTGCACAACAAAGCGAATCAGCCACACGCACACGCACGTCCCCACACCCCCTCCCTCTTGAGCCTCCCTACCGTCCTCCCTAACCCACCCCTCCAGGTCATCGCAAAGCACCGAGCCCATCTCCCTGTACTATGTGCTGCTTCCCACCAGCTATCTGTTTTACATTCGGTAGTGTATATATGTCCATGCCACTCTCACTTTGCTCCAGCTTCCCCCTCCCACCCCAAGTCCTCAAGTCCATTCACTATGTCTACCTCTTTATTCCTGCCCTGTAACTACATTCATCAGTACCATTTTTTTTTTTTTTAGATTACATATATATATGCGTTAGCATTTGGTATTTGTTTATCTCTTTCTGACTTAACTTCACTCTGTATGACAGATTCTAGGTCCAACCACCTCACTGCAAATAACTCAATTTCATGTCTTTTTATGGCTGAGTAACATTCCATTGTATAGATGTGCCACATCTTCTTTATCCATTCATCTGTCGCTGGACATTTAGGCTGGTTCCATGTCCTGGCTATTGTAAATAGAGCTGCAGTGAACATTGTGGTACATGTCTCTTTTAGAATTGTGGTTTTCTCAGGGTATATGCCCAGTAGTGGGATTGCTGGGTCATATGGTAGTTCTATTTTTAGTTTTTTTTTTTTTTTTTTTTTTTTTTTTTTGTGGTATGCGGGCCTCTCACTGTTGTGGCCTCTCCTGTTGCAGAGCACAGGCTCCGGACGCGCAGGCTCAGTGGCCATGGCTCACGGGCCCAGCCGCTCCAGGGCATGTGGGATCTTCCCGGACCGGGGCACGAACCCGTGTCCCCTGCATCGGCAGGCGGACTCTCAACCACTGCGCCACCAGGGAAGCCCTATTTTTAGTTTTTTAAGGAACCGCCATACTGTTTTCCATAGTGGTTGTATGGAACACTGGTGTATGGAACACCACTGTTGGTGGTGTATTCCCACCAACAGTGCAAGAGGGTTCCCTTTTCACCACACCCTTTCCAGCATTTATTATTTCTAGATTTTTTGATAATGGCCATTCTGACCAGCATGAGGTGATACCTCATTGTAGTTTTGATTTGCATTTCTCTAATAATTAGTGATGCTAAGCATCTTTTCATGTGCCTCTTGGCCATCTGTATGTCTTCCTTGGTGAAATGTCTATTTAGGTCTTCTGCCCACTTTTTAACTGGATATTTGTTTTTTTGATATTGAGCTGCATGAGCTGTTCATATATTTTGGAGATTAATCCTTTGTCAGTTGCTTCATTTGCAAATATTTTCTCCCATTCTGAGGGTTGTATTTTTGTCTTGTTTATAGTTTCCTTTGCTGTGCAAAAGCTTTTAAGTTTAATTAAGTTCCATTTGTTTATTTTTGTTTTTATTTCCTTTACTCTAGGAGGTGGGTCAAAAAAGATCTTGCTGTGGTTTATGTCAAATAGTGTTTTTCCTATGTTTTCCTCTAAGAGTTTTATAGTGTCTAGTCTTACATTTAAGTCTTTAATCCATTTTGAGTTTATTTTTGTGTATGGTGTTAGGTAGTGTTCTAATTTCATTCTTTTACATGTAGCTGTCCAGTTTTCCCAGCACCACTTATCGAAGAGGCTGTCTTTTCTCTATTGTATGTACTTGCCTCCTTTGTCCTAAATTAGGTGCCCATATGTGCGTGGGTTTATCTCTGGGCATTCCATCCTGTACCATTGATCTGTATTTCTGTTTTTGTGCTAGTACCATACTGTCTTGATTACTGTAGCTTTGTGGTATAGTTTGAAGTCAGGGAGCCTGATTCCTCCAACTCCGTTTTTCTTTCTCAAGATTACTTTAGCTATTCGGGGTCTTTTGTGTCTCCATACGAATTGTAACATTTTTTGATCTAATTCTGTGAAGAATGCCATTGGTAGTTTGATAGGGATTGCATTGAATCTGTAGATTGCTTTGGGTAAGTATAGTGATTTTCACAATATTCATTCTAATCCAAGAACATGGTATATTTCTCCATCTGTTTATGTCATCTTTGATTTCTTTCATTAGTGTTTTATAGTTTTCTGAGTACAAGTCTTTCACCTCCTTAGGCAGGTTTATTCCTAGGTATTTTATTCTTTTTGCTATAATGGTAAATGGGAGGGTTTCCTTAATTTCTCTTTCTGATTTTTCATTGTTGGTGTATAGGAATGCCAGAGATTTCTGTGCATTAATTTTGTATCCTGCAACCTTACCAAATTCATTGATTGGCTCTAGTAGTTCTCTGGTGGCATCTTTAGGATTCTCTATGTATATATAGTATCATGTCATTGGCAGACAGTGACAATTTTACTTCTTCTTTTCCAATTTGTATTACTTTTATTTCTTTTTCTTCTCTGATTGCTGTGGCTAGGATTTCCAAAACTACGTTGAACAAGAGTGGCAAGAGTGGACATCCTTTTCTTGTTCCTGATCTTAGTGGAAAAGATCTCAGTTTTTCACCATTGAGTATGATGCTTGCTGTGGGTTTGTCATATATGACCTTTATTATGTTGAGGTAGTTTCCCTCTATGCCCAGTTTCTGGAGAGTTTTTATCATAAATGGGTGTTGAATTTTTTCAAAAGCTTTTTCTGCATCTATTTAGATGAGCATATGGTTTTTATTCCTTAATTTGTTAATGTGGTGTATCACATTGATTGATTTGTGTATATTGAAGAATCCTTGTATCCCTGGGATAAATCCCACTTGATCATGATGTATGATCCTTTGAAATGCTGTTGGATTCTGTTTGCTAGTATTTTGTTCAGGATTTTTGCATCTATGTTCATCAGTGATATTGGCCTGTAGTTTTCTTTCTTTGTGACATCTTTGTCTGGTTTTGGTATCAGGGTGATGGTGGCTTCGTAGAATGAATTTGGGAGTGTTTCTCTCTCTGCAATTTTTTGGAAGAGTTTGAGAAGGATCGGTGTTAGCTCTTCTCTAAATGTCTGATAGAATTCGCCTGTGAAGCCATCTGGCCCTGGACTTTTGTTTGTTGGAAGTTTTTTTTTTTTTTTGCGGTACGCGGGCCTCTCACTGCTGTGGCCTCTCCTGTTGTGGTGCACCGGCTCCGGAGGCGCAGGCTCAGTGGCCATGGCTCACGGGCCCAGCTGCTCCGCGGCGTGTGGGATCCTCCCAGACCGGGGCACTAACCCATGTCCCCTGCATCGGCAGGCGGACTCTCAACCACTGCGCCACCAGGGAGGCCCTGTTGGAAGATTTTTAATTATGGTTTCAATTTCATTACTTGTGATAGGTCTGTTTATATTTTCTAATTCTTCCTGGTTCAGTTTTGGAAAGTTGTAGCTTTCCAAGAATTTGTCCATTTCTTCATAGTTGTCCATTTTATTGGCATATAGTTGTTTGTAGTAGTCTCTTATAATCCCTTGTATTTCTGCGGTGTCAGTTGTGATTTCTCCTTCTTCATTTCTAATTTTATTGATTTGCGTCCTCTCCTTTTTTTCTTGATGAGTCTGGCTAAGGTTTATCAATTTTGTTTATCTTCTCAAAGATAAACAAAAAAAGCACCAGCTTTTAGTTTTATTGATCTTTGCTAATGCTTTCTTCGTTTCTATTTCATTTATTTCTGCTCAGATCTTTATGATTTCTTTCCTTCTCTTGACTTTGGGTTTTCTTTGTTCTTCTTTCTCTAGTTGTTCTAAGTGTAGGGTTAGATTGTTTATTTGAGATTTTTCTTGTCTCCTGAGGTGAGATTGAATTGCTATAAACTTCCCTCTTAGAACTGCTTTTGCTGCATCCCATAGGTTTTGGGTTGTTGTGTTTTTGTTGTCATTTGTTTCTATGTATTTTTGATTTCTTCAGTGATCTCTTGGTTATTAAGTAGTGCACTGTTTAGCCTCCATGTATTTGTGTTTTTTACAGTTTTTTTTCCTGTAATTGATTTCCAATTTCATAGTGTTGTGGTCAGAAAAGATGCTTGATACAATTTCAGTTTTCTTAAATTTCCTGAGGATTGATTTGTGACCCAAGATGTGATTTATCCTGGAGAATGTTCCACGTGCACTTTAGAAGAAAGTGTATTCTGCCACTTTTGGGTGGAATGTTCTATAAATATCAATTAAATCTGTCTGGTCTATTGTGTCATTTAAAGCTTGTGTTTCCTTATTTATTTTCTGTTTGGATGATCTGTCCATTGGTGCAAGTGGGGTGTTAAAGTCCCCTACTATTGTTGTGTTACTTTCGATTTCCCCTTTTATGGCTGTTAGCATTTGCCTTATGTATTGAGGCGCTCCTATGTTGGGTGCATAAACATTTATAATTGTTATATCTTCTTCTTGGATTGATCCTTTGATCATTGTGTGGTGTCCCTTCTTATCTCTTGTGACATTCTTTATTTTAAAGTCTATTTTATCTGATAGGAGTATTGCTGCTCCAGCTTTCTTTTGATTTCCATTTGCATAGAATATCTTTTTCCATCCCTTCACTTTCAGTCTGTATGTGTTCCTAGGTCTGAAGTGGATCTCTTGTAGACAGCATATATATGGGTCTTGTTTTTGTATGCATTCAGCCAGTCTGTGTCCTTTGGTTGGGGCATTTAATCCATTTACATACAAGGTTATTATCTATATGTATGTTCCTATTACCATTTTCTTAATTGTTTTGGGTTTGTTTTTGTGGGTCTTTTTCTTCTCTTGTATTTCCCACCTAGAGAAGTTTCTTTAGCATTTGTTGTAAAGCTGGTTTCGTGGTGCTGAATTCTCTTAGCTTTTGCTTGTCTGAAAAGCTTTTGACTTCTCCATCAAATCTGAATGAGATCCTTGCCGGGTAGAGTAACCTTGGTTGTAGGTTTTTCTCTTTCATCACTTTAAGTATATCTTGCCACTCCCTTCTGGCCTGCAGAGTTTCTGCTGAAACATCAGCTGATAACCTTATGGAGATTCCTTTGTATATTATTTTTTTGTTTTTCCCTTACTGCTTTTAATATTTTTCCTTTGAATTTAATTTTTGTTAGTTTGATTAATAGGTGTCTTGGTGTATTTTTCCGAGGGTTTATCCTGTATGGGACTCTCTGTGCTTCCTGGACTTGGGTGACTATTTCCTCTCCCATGTTAGGGAAGTTTTCGACTGTAATCTCTTCAAATATTTTCTCAGACCCTTTCTTTTTCTCTTCTTCTTCTGAGACCCCTATAATTCGAATGTTGGTGTGTTTAATGTCCCAGAGGTCTCTGAGACTCTCCTCAATTCTTTTCATCTTTTTTCTTTATTCTGCTCCTCGGCAGTTACTTCCACCATTTTGTCTTGTAGCTCACTTACCCGTTCTTCTGCCTCAGTTATTCTGTTATTGATTCCTTCTAGTGTATTTTTCATTTCAGTTATTGTATTGTTCATCTCTGTTTGTTTGTTCTTCAGTTCTTCTAGATCTTTGTTAAACATCTCTTGTATTTTCTCAATCTGTGCTTCCATTCTATTTCTGAGATTCTGGATCATCTTTACTATCATTACTCTGAATTCTTTTTCAGGTAGGTGCCTATTTCCTCATTTATTTGGTCTTGTAGGTTTTTACCTTGCTCAGTCATCTGTGACATATTTTTTTGCCATCTCATTTTTTAAATTTATTTAAATGAGTGGGATTGTGTTCCTGTCTTACTGGTTGTTTTGCCTGAGGTGTCCAACAATGGAGTTTGTAGGCTGTTGAGTAGAGCTGGGTCTTGGTACTGAGATGAGGAACTCCATGAGATCTCACTCTGATGAATATTCCCTGGGGTCTGAGGTTCTCTGTTAGTCCAGTGGTTCGGACTCAGAGCTCCCACTGGAGGAGCTTCGGTCCGACCCCTGGTTCATGAACCAAGATCCCACAAGCCACGTGGGGTGGCAAAAAAGAAAAGAACAATAACAAAGTAAAAATAGATTAGGAAACTAACAGGTATGTTAGAAAGAATATAAAAATAAAAAATATAGATGAATCAACAACCGGAAAGTATATCAGTACCACAATAGTAAAAAAGAGGAGGAGGGAAAAGAAAAGAATAAAAAGGGGGAAAGGCTTTGGCTGTGGAGGGCGGGGCCTAAGCAAGGGTGAGGTTTGGGCAGTGGGCAGGATCCACAGGGCTGGAAAGGCCCTGGGGAATGTGGGGCATGGGGCTTAGGCTCAAGGAACAGAAGGGGTCCAGGCGTGCCCCCCACCCCTGGTCTCAGAGGGCAGGGTACCTCAGCTGGGAGCCCAGCAGGCTTCCTGGGTTCGAGTGGGTGGGGCAAACGCCCTCCTCTCCTCTCCTTCTCCTTGGGTCTGGGAGGGCCCCTTCCGCCTGCCTCTCCTGATCTCCCTGGCCTCCTTCCTATGCTCCCAAGGGCCCACACGGCCTGGAGGGGGCTTTGGAGGGCAGGGGACCAGCCTGGGAGCTCAACAGGCTCCCTGAGCCCCCAGTGGGCGGGGCAATCACCCTCTGCTCCTCTCCCCGTTCTCCTGGATGGCTCCTCCCACCTGCCTCTCCTGATCTTCCCAGCCTCAGGGGCACTGATCCTGTCTGGCCTCCAGTTCTCCTCCCCACTCAGTCCCCCTACATCTTACCAGTTCACTTTAGGGTTCCTCCCATCTCCTTGGGCGTCAGAGTCCCCCACCAGCAGCCGGCAGTTGCCCTAGTTGTGGGGAGACACTAACTCCGCATCTTCCCACACTGCCATCTTCAACTGCACATATTTAAAATGTACAATTTAATAAGTTTGACATATATATCCACCTATTAAACCATCACCATAGTCAAGATAGTGAACATGTCCATCAACCCCAAAAGTTTTGTCATATATACATCTTTGTAATCCCTCCTTCCCACTATTTCCTACCCCACATCCCAAAGGAGTGTTTTCTGTCACTATAGATTAATTTGCATTTTCTAGAGTTTTGTATAAATGGAATTCTACAGTATGTTATCTTTCTTTTTGTCTGCCTGAGAGTTGTCCATATATTTGCATGTATCAATAGTTCATTCCTTTTTATTGCTGAGTAGTATTCCACTGTATGGATATATCATGTTTATTGTTGATGGATATTTGGGTTGTTTCTAGTTTTTGGCTATTACAAATAAAGCTACTGTGAACATTCATGGGTAAATCTTTGTATAAACACGGATTATATTTTCTCTTGTGTAAATACTTAGGAGTGGAATGACTGGATCATATGCCAGGTGTAGGCATAACTTTTTTTTTTTTTTTTTTGCGGTATGTGGGCCTCTCACTGTTGTGGCCTCTCCTGTTGTGGAGCACAGGCTCTGGACGCGCAGGTTCAGCGGCCATGGCTCACGGGCCTGGCCACTCTGCGGCATGTGGGTTCTTCCCGGACCAGGGCATGAACCCATGTCCCCTACATTAGCAGGCAGACTCTCAACCACTGTGCCACCAGGGAAGCCCAAGTAGGTTTAACTTTTAAGAAACTGTCAAACTGGGGACTTCCCTGGTGGTCCAGTGGGTAAGACTCCACGCTACCAATGCAGGGGGCCCAGGTTCGATCCCTGGTCAGAGAACTAGATCCTGCATGCATGCCCCAGCTAAGAAGTCCACATGCTGCAACTAAGACCCGGTGCAGCCAAAATAAATAAATTAATTTAAAAAAACAACAAAAAAAGAAACTGTCAAACTGATTTCCAAAGTGGTCATACTATTTTGCCTTCCCACCAGCCGTGTATGAGAGTTCTAGTTCTTCCACATCCTCGTCAGCACTTGGTATGGTCAGCTTTTTAAATTTTAGCCATTCTAATCAGTATGTAGTGGTATCTTCTTGTGGTTTTAATTTGCATTTTCCTACTGGCTAATGATGTTAAACAGTTTTTTATGTGCTTATTTGTCATCTTTATATCTTCTTTGATGAATTTTGAGAGTTCTTTATGTATCCTGTGTACAAGTTCTTTACCAAATATATGCTTTGCAAAGATTTTCTCCCAGTCTGTGACTCTCCTTTTCATTCTCTTGCTAGTGTCTTTTAAAGAGCAGAAGTTTTAAATTATGGTTAAGTCCTGTCTAAGACATCTTTGTCTAACCCTGAGTAGCAAAGATCTTTTCCTATGTTTTCTTCTAGATGTTTTATACTTTAAGCCTTACATTTAGATCTGTGACCCATTTTGAATTAATTTTTATGTATGGCACAAAGTGTGGATCTGAGTCCATTTTTTACATATGGATTTCCTGTTGTTGGAGTGCCATTTATTTATCTATACTTTGTCCACTGCATTGCCTTTGTCAAAAATCAGTTGTTCATAAATATGTGGGCATTATTTGTGCTCTGTCTTTTCTGTCCAGTTAATCTATGTGTCTGTCTTTACATGAGTACCATACCGTTTTGATTACTGTGCCTTTGTAATTGTTCTTGATGTTAGGTAGCCTTAGCCCCCCAACTTAATTCTTCTTTTTTAGAGTTGTTTGGCTATTCTAGCTCCTTTGTATTTTTATAGAAATTTTAGAATAAGCTTGTTGATTTCTACAAAAAATTTTCCTGGGATTTTTTTAGGATTATGTTGAATGTATAGATTTATCTGGGGGAGAATTGAGATTCAAACAATAGTGAACCTTCTGACTCATAAACAAAATATATGTCTCCATTTATTTATTTTAAAAAGTCTTTAACTTTTTTCAGAAATATAGTTTTCACTGTTCAGGTCTCTTGCACATATTTGTCAGATTATGGGGTAAAAACTTAGGGATAAATATTTGTCAGATTTACCCCTAAGTATTTCATATTTTTGATGCTATTGTGAATGGTATTTTTTCAGTTTCAAGCTTTCATTACTAGTATGTAGAAATACAATCAATTTTTGTTTATTCATGTTATAGCCTTGCTAAAACTCACTTATTAATCCTAGTAGTTGTTTTAAAACTGCATCAGGTTTTCTAATAGACAATCATATTGTCTGTGAATAAAGACAGTTTTATCTTTTCCCCTTTATCTTCATGAAATGGCCTTCTTTGCTCTGGCAAGTCTTTGCTCTGAAATCTGCTTTGGCTGATTTAATATGGCCACTCCAGCTTTCAGATTTTAACTAGTGCTAACATGGTATATCTTTTTCTATCTTTCTAGTTTTAACCTATTTGTGATTTTATGTTTAAAGTGCATTGGCAGCATTTAGTTGGGTCTTGTTTTTTTTCTCCACACTGATAATCTCTGTCTTTGATTGGGGTGTTTAGACTATTTATATTTGATACGATTATTAGTATGGCTATTTGTGTTCTCTTTGTCCCAGCTGTCCTTTATTCCCATTTCTCTCTTTTTATCATCCTACTTTCGGATTATTTTTTATTTCTCCATTTTACCTTTATTATCATAGCCTATCTTCAAGTGTTATTATACGAGCTCACTAATAGTAAAAGAACCTTACAACAGTATACTTCCATTTCTCCTGTCCAAGCCTTATAATACTGTAGTTGTAAATTTTTCTTTTACATATGTTTTAAACCCCATGAGAAATTATTTTTGTTTAAATAATCAGTTATCTCCTAAAGAGATTAAACAATAAGAAACCTTATCTATTTAAGATTAATGTAGTTACCACTTCATTCCTTTGTGTAAATTCATATTTCCATCTGCTATCATTTTCTTACTGCCTAAAGGATTTCCTTTAACATTTATAGTGTGGGTGTTACAGTATGGTGATGAATTCTTTCAGCTTATTTTGTCTGAAAATATCCTTGTTACTTTTGTTCTTGAAATATATTGTACTTTTGATAGCATTCTAGGTTGATAAATTTTATAACTTTTGGAGGGAAAAACTGATCTTAATAAATGTGCATTTTTCCGTGTATGCTGAGTCCATTAATGCTTTTTGCCCTTTAAAGCTCAAAAAATCTTTGCTTTCTCAAAAAGCCAGGCTCCAACAATAGAAAAACATGCTTTTTTATGCTATTTATGCTAAGGTCTTTAGATGTCTAATTTGAAACTAAAGCTAAATTATGACTTTTTGTACTTGACTGTCTTAATGGTATAGGAAGAGCTATGGGTTCAAGGAAGCAGGAGGAAGAAAAGACCTCGGGTAATATCTCAAGATATTATTCCCTGTAGTTTTTCCATTCTGTGGATTTCCATAGCACTTAGTACTTATCTTTATTAGCACTTCATATTACACTGTGAATTCTTTGTATCTTCAATACTTAGTGGAGTGCTTGATACATATTTGAATAGCTTATTTTCAGTAGCAACCAGACTATATAACTATGTAGCTGAGTCCTAGGCTAATTATTTTTGTACAAAAAGATTGACCAACATCTTGTTAGGAAATTTTTGCAGCAGGATGGTAGTAAAATGAAGTAACAAGGTTAAAAAAATTTTTTCCCCTTCGTAAGAGACTTTAAGAAGGACATTACTGTTTGAATATACTACTTTGACAGGATGCCCATTCCTATCTCCCTCCACAATTTATAAATATACCGTGTTCATGTTTGATAGTTTTTTTTTCCCAAGGAGAGGAAAAATATGGTTTTTAATTCAGTGCCAGAAGTTATCCAAGGAAGGAAAAATTTTAAAATGTGTTGCTCATATAGTTTATGCTTTCATAACTATCTTCTGCGTCTTCTTGGCAAGTAGATTTCTGAGGCCAACTTTTGACTTCCACCCTTCACAAATCTAGATTCTAGAAATGCAAGAAATGCCAGGTTATTCTGAAAGCAGATAACCAGAAAGCTCATATAATCAGTATGTTTTCTCACTGTCGTCTTTTGTTAAAAGTGAATAAATAAGTTAACATGGATCTTTATTCCCTCCCTCCGTCCTTCCTTTTTTTGCCACAAGTGAGTTTAGCAAATCATGAGTAGAGATTTAACACAGTATACCACATCTTCTACAGTATCAGTGGTATGGTGTGACTGAGATTATTGCAAAATCTGGTGCTTCCAGTACATTCATGTTCTCTCTCTCCCTCCTTCTCTCCCTTCTGCCTGCCTCCCTCCCCCAACTCCCTCTCTCCCTTTTCACCCCCTTCTCTCTCACTCTCACTGGCTGTCTTGAGCACTCTCTAGCCTCATTCACTTAACTTTCTGTTCCTTAAGTAGGCTGTGTACCTTTATATGCCTATCTTATTTATTAGATCTTCTGAGCCTTGAGCAGTGTCAGCACATATTAGGCATTCAGTAAATATTTGTTGGATGGATGGGTAGATGAATATCTAAAGGGTTCCTTGCATTTTTTACTAAGATTATATCATAAACATTTTCCTAAGTTATTAAAATTTTTGGATACATCATTTTAAATAGGAACATAGTACTCTGTCATATGGATAGGTCATAATTTATATAACCATTCGCCAGTTATTTCACTTGTAGATTATCTAGATTTTCACTGTTCTAAGAAAGTGATAAACAGATAGCTTTGTGTGTAAGACTTTTCCTATGCTTGATTATTTCCATAGAATGGTTTTCAAGGCATTTTTAATGCTCTTAATAATTTTTTACATTGCTTTCCAAAAAGGTTGTACCAGTTTGAACTTTTACCCTTACTGTATGAAGGTGGCTGTCATGCCATAGTCTCCCCAGCATTGATTACTTCCATTTTTAAACATCCTGACCAATGTGATTGGTTAAAACAGTATCTTTCTATTTGATCAAGGTAAAGTTGAGTATTTTTCTCAAATATTTGTAAACTATGTATATTTACTCTTTGGGGAAGAGAACTAGCCCTATTTCCCCACCCACATATACATAAGACCAGTCTGAGTACTTTTTTTGGTCTTATGTATTCATAAATGTTTAAGCTTTTTGTATGGCAGATTTCAAGTAAAACTGATTGCCCCAAAGTTTGGATATATTAGTAGAATTATTCACTTTGACCTTAATATTCAAAATGTTCACAATTCAAAAATTCATTACAAGATGTAGAATTACCTATTTTAAAACAGTATTTAAAATATATATTCTGTAAAAATATGTAGGCATTGCTTAGAAAGGAGAAATGGCAATTAAATTTCTTGAGAAGGTTGGGGTTATACAGAAAACTGTCAGAGGTATTCGGGAATCAGACCTTGTGATTGGGGGTGTAGGTGGAAGAAAAGACATTATAGGTAGACCAGTTTGCTCTGCTTCCAGAACAATGAAACCAGTCTATCCAACATTCTTAACTAAACTATCCTTGAATAGCTGGTGTGGGAGAAAAACAAATGTAAATCAGGAGATTTGGCTTCTAATCTCAACTCTGGAATTAGCCTGCTTTGTGACCATTCACAAATTACTTAATTTTACAGTTTCTCATTGCTACCTTTGTAACTAAGCAAGGGCTCCTGTGCCCATGGCTTGGCGCAGAAAGCAAACTCTGATAGTGGGTGTTTGCAGCAAAGTAAGGGTTTATCTGCAGGGCGCCAAGAAAGGGAGTGCGAGACAAGTCTCAGATCCACTCCATCTTGGTCTTTGAGTTAAGGATGTTTTAAAGGGGAAGAACAAGGAAACTGGAATTAATCATCGTCTCAAGACATTTCTGTGACATTTCTCTTTCATTATTGAACACGTGTATTTTTTTATTAATTAATTTTTATTGGAGTATAGTTGATTTACAATGTTGTATTAGTTTCTGCTGTACAGCGAAGTGTATCAGTTATACATATACATATATCCACTCTTTTAGATTCTTTTCCCATATAGGTCATTACAGAGTATTGAGTAAAGTTCCCTGGTGCTATACAGTAGGTTCTTATTAGTTATCTGTTTTATATATAGTAGTGTGTATATGTGTGACATTTCTTAATCATGGTTTTGGGAGTCAGAAAGTGTCTGGTTTATGATTCTCTGGCCAGGTGGTCCATGGCTCTCGGGGTTGTAAGCTCATCTTGCCTGGAAAAACAACTTGAGTTTGTATGATGGTATCTACAACAGCAATTTTAATACAGTAACGATGTTATATTAACAACAGCAATCTTAGTCAACTAACTCTGATTAATTAGTGTTCAGTTAGCACAGGATTGAGGGGACAAGAAAGGGATTGAGGTCAGAGGAGACAAGGGAATAAAGTTTTGCATAGAGAGATTAATCATAAACTCGGTAAGGGAACTCAGTTTTAGGGGGGTTTGGTTTCAACATTATTTAGTTCTCTCCAGCTCTAAAAATCTCTGATCTTATTATCCAGAGGACAAAATGCTATTTTTGTGAATCCAGTGCTATTTTTGGAATAGCTGTGAATAGGTCTAGAAAACATTCTTTCTAGGAACTTTCTGAGGAGAATAATAGGAAAATTTCCCATACCAGCTAAATATTTTAGGGAAAGTCAACTCCCAAGTCCTAGATTATATTCTTTAGATACATCAAAAACGGTAAAATTAAATTATTTTTATGCTGTTTTGCGTCAGCCAGAGAACGGTATATTCAGTGTTTTCTCTTTCAACATTGCCAAAAAATGGCAGGTTGGATAAATTTAAAGAGCACAAGGAATTTCTGAAGCCTGAATATTGTCTAAATACAGAGATTACTTAGGGAGAAAAAATAGCTAGCTGCAAAAACCCTCCAGGCTTTTAAGAGAAGTTCTTACTTAGGCAAACGTCGTCTTGGCTGAATAAAATGGTTTAGTTAAAAGTCACAATTAAACGTTAGCCCTTGTCCGCCTTTAGCTTTCTAAACCAACGGAATCTGACTGTTCTGCGTTCGATTTGTTAGGTCTGGCTCAGTGCGCTGAACTCTGCTGGCAGCTGAGAGGGGAAGCCGGAAAAAGGCAAGTTCCTGGTGCAAAGGTTGCTCTGCAGCATAATTTAGGCCTCGGCGGAGCAGTAGTTGTCACGCTGTACAAGATGGGTTTTCCTGAAGCTGCCAGGTAAGTGACATTCTGGGTTTTGTCTGCCAATGAACCCTTCTGACTCTTCACAACTGATGACGTTATACAAGTAAAAAAAAAGTCCTAATTTTATTGTGTTAGTGCTCAAAGAACAAGTATTTCATTACCTTGCTTTAATAGCATGGTTTTAAAACTTTAAAACTGGCATTTAACTTTTAAACTTAACTAGCCTTAGGAAAGTTTTGTTTGAAAAGAAGGCAGCATAGTCAAAAGAGAGTGCTGAACTAGAAGCCAGAGCTGGCTGGGCACTTGTCTCAGCCCTGCCAACTTGAGTAATTTTAATTCAGGCAAGTCATTTTTTGGTTTCCTTTCCCACAATTTGCTTTCTCCCCCTAGCGTCCCGGGCTTCTGAGGTTATTGGGAGAAAGTCATCAAATGTGCTGATTGTATCTCCGCAGATTTCTGTTTCTGAATCCAGCTAAGCCTTCACTGCTGCTAGAATCCTTTCTATTTGTCTCCTGCTGATTTTCTTCCTGCCCTTGTCAAATGCCTGTGCTCCTAAGATTTCCAAGCACTTTCTTTTCAAGCCTTTTCAGGATCCCTCAACTTCCTTGCTCTTCTCTCAGAGAAATGCTCATCCTTTTTTCCCAGAGGAAAACAGTCCCTTTTCCTTTCCAAGGCCCATCTTTCCTCTTTGCATGCTTTTGTTTCCAACCAGTTTCTGTAACTTTGTTCCAAATATTAAGTATACCTTCTTTTTTTTGAATCTTTCCATTTTTACCTTTCTGTTGACTCCTTTCGCTCTGTCAGCAAACATGTTCAGGTCTTGGATATTCTAAAACTCTGTGTTTTTCTCCTTACCTTAATTATTCTCTTTCATGATGAGCCTTTTATATTGAGCCACTTTTGTTTTTCTACTCTGAAATGTCTTTAGTTTCCGATCTCACCACTGAGGTCAGGTAAGGCCACCAATGACCTGATTATGATACATTCTTTTTTTTTTTTTTTTTTTTTGCGGTACGCGGGCCTCTCACCGCTGTGGCCTCCCCCGTTGCGGAGCACAGGCTCCAGACGCGCAGGCTCAGCGGCCATGGCCCACGGGCCCAGCCGCTCCGCGGCATGTGGGATCCTCCCGAACCGGGGCACGAACCCGCGTCCCCTGCATCGGCAGGCGGACTCTCAACCACTGCGCCACCACGGAAGCCCATATGATACATTCTTGATAATTTCTATCTTTATTCTCTTAACCCTGCTGTAGCTTTCAACACTAATTGGCTCCTTTTTCTCTCCTGAAGTTCTTGGTAATTTTGTATTCATTTTTTCACACTTTTGTTTCCACAAAGGATACGTGAACGCTTTTTTACAGAGTCCGTTATATTCTCATGTTTTGTAAACTCTTGAATCTCTTCTCTCTGTCCTTTCTTCTTTCATGCCTGGAATATTAGTTCTGTGTGAAAATTCTAACTTCCAACTAAGGCCCGTCTTAGGTACCATCTCCCTTTGAATATCCATAGCACTTTGTAACTTTTGGGTCCCTATCCAATTTTTGTTTAGTTGTAGAGTATCTACCTTGTTTTGTATCCTGTTTGTTATGTGAAATCCTTGAGATCTAAGACTTTGATTCTCCTCATCCCTCTGAGGATCTCTCTCATAGTGAGTAAATGTTTATTGAATTGGATCAAATAAAAAGATGTTAAGACGTTGAATTTTAAGTTTCCTCCTAAATCTGATTCATTGGTTCTGTATCGTCCTCTGGAATTCCATGTAGTTCATATTTGGAGTTGATAACCCTCAGTAAAAGCCAAACTATAAAGAGCTACCAGAGTCAGAATATTAGTATAGCTGTCTGATTTGCTCAGAATAGAAGATTATGCATTTAGGGCAATAAATTCTATTTTAAACATGGAATTCTCATAGTTCTTTTTTTTTTTTAACATCTTTATTGGAGTATAATTGCTTTACAATGGTGTGTTAGTTTCTGCTGTACAACAAAGTGAATCAGCTATATGTATACATATATCCCCATGTCCCCTCCCTCTTGCATCTCCCTTCCACCCTCCCTATCACACCCCTCTGGGGGGACACAAAGCACCGAGCTGATCTCCCTGTGCTATGCAGCTGCTTCCCACTAGCTATCTATTTTACATTTGGTAGTGTATATATGTCAGTGCTACTCTCTCACTTCATCCCACCTTATACTTCCCCTCCGCGTGTCCTCAAGTCCATTCTCTACGTCTCCATCTTTATTCCTGTCCTGCCCCTAGGTTCTTCAGAACCAATTTTGTTGTTTTTTCTTTAGATTCCATATACATGTATTAGCATACGTTATTTGTTTTTCTCTTTCTCACTTCACTCTGTATGACAGTCTCTAGGTCCATCCACCTCACTGCAAATAACTCAGTTCTGTTTCTTTTTATGGCTGAGTAATATTCCATTGTATATATGTGCCATATCTTTATCCATTCGTCTGTTGATGGGCACTTAGGTTGCTTCCACATCCTGGCTATCGTAAATAGTGCTGCAGTGAACATTGTGGTGCATGACTCTTTGTGAAGTATGGTTTTCTCAGGGTATGTGCCCAGTAGTGGGATTGCTGGGTCATATGGTAGTTCTATCTTTAGTTTTTTAAAGGAACCTCCATACTGTTCTCCACAGTGGCTGTATCAGTTTACACTCCCACCAACAGTACAAGAGGGTTCCCTTTTCTCCACACCCTCTCCAGCATTTATTGTTTGTAGATTTTTTGATGATGGCCATTCTGACCAGCTGTGATATCTAATTGTAGTTTTGATTTGCATTTCTCTAATGATTAGTGATGTTGAGCATCTTTCATAGGTTTGTTGGCAATCTGTATTTCTTCTTTGGAGAAATGTCTGTTTAGGTCTTCTGCCCATTTTTGGATTGGGTTGTTTGTTTTTCTGATATTGAGCAGCATGAACTGCTTGTATATTTTGGAGATTAATCCTTTGTCAGTTGCTTCATTTGCAAATATTTTCTCCCATTCTGAGGGTTGTCTTTTTGTCCTGTTTATAGTTTCCTTTGCTGTGCAAAAACTTTTAACTTTCATTAGGTCCCATTTGTTATTTTTGTTTTTCTTTGTAGGAGGTGGGTCAAAAAGGATCTTGCTGTGGTTTATGTCACAGAGTGTTCTGCCTATGTTTTCCTCTAAGAGTTTGATGGTGTCTGGGCTTACATTTAGGTCTTTAATCCATTTTGAGTTTATTTTTGTGTATGGTGTTAGGGAGTGTTCTAATTTCAGTCTTTTACATGTAGCTGTCCAGTTTTCACAGCACCACTTATTGAAGAGGCTGTCTTTGCTCCATTGTATATTCTTGCCTCCTTTATCAAAGATAAGGTGACCATATATGCGTCGGTATATCTCTGGGCTTTCTATCCTGTTCCATTGATCTATATTTCTGTTTTTGTGCCAGTACCATACTGTCTTGATTACTGTAGCTTTCTAATATAGTCTGAAGTCAGGGAGCCTGATTCCTCCAGCTCCATTTTTCTTCCTTAAAATTGCTTTGGCTATTCAGGGTCTTTTGTGTCTCCATACAAATTGTGAAATGTTTTGTTCTAGTTCTGTGAAAAATGCCATTGGTAGTTTGATAGAGGTTGCACTGAATCTGTAGATTGCTTTGGGTAGTATAGTCATTTTCACAATGTCGATTCTTCCATCCAAGAACATGATATATCCCTCCATCTTTTTGTATCATCTTTAATTTGTTTAATTTCTTTCATCAGTGTCTTATAGTTTTCTGCATACAGGTCTTTTGTCTCCTCAGGTAGGTTTATTCCTAGGTATTTTATTCTTTTTGTTGCAATGGTAAATGGGAATGTTTCTTTAATTTCTCTTTCAGATTTTTCATCATTAGTGCATAGGAATGCAAGAGATTTCTGTGCCTTAATTTTGTATCCTGCTACTCTACCAAATTCATTGATTAGCTCTAGTAGTTTTCTGGTAGCATCTTTAGGATTCTCTATGTATAGTATCATGTCATCTGCAAACAGTGACAGTTTTACTTCTTCTTTACCGACTAGGATTCCTTTTTTTATTTTTTCTTCTCTGATTGTTGTGGCTAAAACTTCCAAAACTATGTTGAATAAGAGTGGTGAGAGTGGGCAACCTTGTCTTGTTCCTGATCTTAGAGGGAATGGTTTCAGTTTTTCACCATTGAGAACAATGCTGGCTATGGGTTTGTCATATATGGACTTTATTATATTGAGGTAGGTTCCCTCTATGCCTACTTTCTGGAGGGTTTTTATCTTAAATGGGTGTTGAATTTTGTCAAAAGCTTTTCCTGCATCTATTGAGATGATCATATGGATTTTATCCTTCAGTTTGTTAATATGATGTATCACATTGATTGATTTGTGTATAGTGAAGAATCCTTTCATTCCTGGGATAAACCCCACTTGATCATGGTGTATGATCCTTTTAATGTGCTTTTGGATTCTGTTTGCTAGTATTTTGTTGTTGTTGTTCAGGATTTTTGCATCTATGTTCATCAGTGATATTGGTCTGTAGTTTTCTTTTTTGTGTGACATCTTTGTCTGGTTTTGGTATCAGACTGATGGTGGCCTCGTAGAATGAGTTTGGGAGTGTTCCTCCCTCTGCTGTATTTTGGAAGAGTTTGAGAAGGATAGGTGTTAGCTCTTCTCTAAATGTTTGGTAGAATTTGCCTGTGAAGCCATCTGGTCCTGGACTTTTGTTTGTTGGAAGATTTTTTTTTTTTTTTTATGATACGCGGGCCTCTCACTGTTGTGGTCTCTCCCATTGCAGAGCACAGGCTCCGGACGCGCAGGCTCTGCAGCCATGGCTCACGGGCCTAGTCGCTCTGTGGCATGTGGAATCTTCCCAGACCGGGGCATGAACCTGTGTCCCCTACATCGTTAGGTGGACTCTCAACCACTGCGCCACCAGGGAAGCCCTTGTCGGAAGATTTTTAATCATAGTTTCAGTTTTAGTGGTCATGATTGGTCTGTTTTTATTTTCTATTTCTTCCTGGTTCAGTCTCGGAAGTTGTGCTTTTCTAAGAATTTGTCAGTTTCTTTCAGGTTGTCCATTTTATTGGCGTATAGTTGCTTGTAGTAATCTCTCATGATCCTTTGCATTTCTGCAGTGTCAGTTGTTACTTCTCCTGCTTCATTTCTAATTTTATTGATTTGAGCCTTCTCCCTTTTTTTCTTGATGAGTCTGGCTAATGGTTTATCAATTTGGTTTATCTTCTCAAAGAACCAGTGTTTAGTTTTATTGATCTTTGCTATCGTTTCCTTCATTTCTTTTTCATTTATTTCTGATATGATCTTTATGATTTCTTTTCTTCTGCTAACTTTGACAGTTTTTTGTTCCTCTTTCTCTGATTGCTTTAGGTGTAAGTTTAGGTTGTTTATTTGAGAGGTTTCTTGCTTCTTGAGGTAGGACTGTATTGCTATAAACTTCCCTTTTAGAACTGCTTTTGCTCCATCCCGTAGGTTTTGAGTCATCGTGTTTTCATTGTCATTTGTTTCTAGATATTTTCTGATTTCTTCTTTGATTTATTCAGTGATCTCTTGGTTATTTAGTAGTCTGTTGTTTAGCCTGCATGTGTTTGTATTTGTTAAGATTTTTTTGTGTAATTGATATCTAGTCTCATAATGTTGTAGCCGGAAAAGATACTTGATAGGATTTCAGTTTTCTTAAGTTTACTTAGGCTTGATTTGTGACCCAAGATATGACCTACCCTGGAGAATGTTCCATGAGCACTTGAGAAGCAAGTGTATTCTGTTGTTTTTGGATGGAATGTCCTGTAAATATCAATTAAGTCCGTCTTGTTTAATGTGTCATTTAAAGTTTGTGTTTCCTTATTTATTTTCATTTTGGATGATCTGTCCATTGGTGAAAGAGGGGTGTTAAAGTCCCCTACTATGATTGTGTTACTGTCGATTTCCCCTTTTATGGCTGTTAGCATTTGCCTTATATATTGAGGTGCTCCTGTGTTGGGTGCATAAATATTTACAATTGTTAATATCTTCTTGTATTCATCTCTTGATCATTATGTAGTGTCCTTCTTTGTCTCATGTAATAGTCCTTATTTTAAAGTCTATTCTGTCTGATATGAGAATTGCTACACCAGCTTTCTTTTGAATTTCATTTGCATGGAATATCTTTTTCCATTCCCTCATTTTCAGTGTTTGTGTCCCTAGGTCTGAAGTGGGTCTCTTGTAGACAGCATATATACAGGTCTTGTTTTTGTATCCATTCAGCCAGTCTGTGTCTTTTGGTTGGAGGGTTTAATCCATTTACATTCAAGGTTATTATCAATATGTATGTTCCTGTTACCATTTTCTTAATTGTTTTGGGTTTGTTATTGTAGGTCTTTTCCTTCTCTTGTGTTTCCTGCCTAGAGAAGTTCCTTTAGTATTTGTTGTAAAGCTGGTTTGGTGGTGCTGAATTCTCCTAGCTTTTGCTTGTTTGTAAAGGTTTTAATTTCTCCGGCGAATCTGAATGAGATCCTTGCTGGGTAGAGTAATCTTGGTTGTAGGTTTTTCCCTTTCATCACTTATTTAAATATGGCCTGCCACTCTTTCTGGCTTGCAGAGTTTCTGCTGAGAGATCAGCTGTTAACCTTATGGGGATTCCCTTGTGTGTTATTTGTTGCTTTTCCCTTGCTGCTTTTAATATTTTTCCTTTGTATTTAATTTTTGATAGTGTGATTATTATGTGTCTTGGTGTGTTTCTCCTTGGATTTATCCTTTATGGTACACTCTGTGCTTCCTGCACTTAATTGACTATTTCCTTTCCCATATTATGGAAGTTTTTAACTGTAATCTCTTTAAATATTTTTTCAGTCCTTTTTTTTCTCTTCTTCTTCTGGGACCCCTATAATTCGAATGTTGGTGCGTTTAATGTTGTCCCAGAGGTCTCTGAGACTGTCCTCGATTCTTTTCATTCTTTTTTCTTTATTCTGCTCTGTGGTAGTTATTTCCAGTCTTTTATCTTCCAGGGCACTTATCCGTTCTTCTGCCTCAGTTATTCTGCTATTGATTCCTTCTAGAGAATTTTTAATTTCACTTATTATGTTGTTCACCGTTGTTTGTTTGCTCTTTAGTTCTTCTAGGTCCTTGTTAAACGTTTCTTGTATTTTCTCCATTCTATTTCCAAGATTTTGGATCATCTTTACTATCGTTACTCTGAATTCTTTTTCAGGTAGGCTGCCTATTTCCTCCTCATTGGTTAGGTCTGGTGGGTTTTTACCTTGCTCCTTCGTCTGCTGTGTATTTCTCTGTCTTCTCATTTTGCTTACCTTACTGTGTTTGGGGTCTCCTTTTTGCAGGCTGCAGGTTCTTAGTTCCCGTTGTTTTTGGTGTCTGTCCCCAGTGGGTAAGGTTGGTTCAGTGGGTTGTGTAGGCTTCCTGGTGGAGGGGCCTGGTGCCTGTGTTCTGGTGGATGAAACTGGATCTTGTCTTTCTGCTGAGCAGGACTGCATCTGGTGGTGTGTTTTGGGGTGTCTGTGAACTTACTATGATTTTAGGCAGCCTGTGTGCTAATGGGTAAGGTTGTGTTCCTGTCTTGCTAGTTGTTTGGCATAGGGTGTCCAGCACTGTAGCTTGCTGGTTGTTGAGTGGAGCTGGGTCTTAGCATTGAGATGGAACCTCTGTGAGAGCTTTCGCCATTTGATATTACATGGGGCCAGGAGGTCTCTGGTGGACCAATGTCCTGAAATTGGCTCCCCCACCTCAGAGGCTCAGACCTGACACCTGGCCAGAGCACCAAGACCCTGTCAGCCACTCACCTCAGAAGAAAAGGGAGGTAAAAATAGGAAAGAAAGAAAGAAAAAATAAATAAGATAAAGGTTTTTAAAAAAAACTATTAAAAATAAAAAAGTAATAAAAAAAAAGAAGGAAACAACCAAAGCAAAAAACAAATCCACCAATGTTAACAAGTGCTAAAAAGTATACAGACCAAAACCAAAACAAAAAGTGGACAGACAGAATCCTAGGACAAATGGTAAAAGCAAAGCTATACAGACAAAATCACACCAAGAAGCATATACATACACCCTCACAAAAAGAGAAAAAGGAAAAAAAAATATTAAAAAAAAAAAGGAAGAGGGCAACCAAATCAATAAACAAATCTACCAATGATAATAAGCTCTAAATACTAAACTAAAATAAACATAAAACCAGAAACAAATTAGATGCAGAAAGCAAACCCCAAGTCTACAGTTGCTCCCCAGGTCCACTGCCTCAATTTTGGGATGATTCGTTGTCTGTTCAGGTATTCCACAGATGCAGGGTGCATCAAGGTGACTGTGGAGATTTAATCCACTGCTCCTGAGGCTGCATGGAAAGATTTCCCTTTCTATTCTTTGTTCGCACAGCTCCTGGGGTTTAGCTTTGGATTTGGCCCTGCCTCTGCGTGTAGGTCGCCTGAGGACGCCTGTTCTTCGCCCAGACAGGACGGGGTTAAAGTAGCAGCTGATTAGGGGACTCTGGCTCACTCAGGCTGGGGGAGGGAGGGGTACAGAATGCGGGGCGAGCCTGTGGCGGCAGAGGCCAGCGCGACATTGCAACAGCCTGAAATGCGCCGTGTGTTTTCCCGGGGAAGTTGTCCCAGCATCACGGGACTCTGGCAGTGGTGGGCTGCACAGGCTCCTGGGAGGGGGTATGTGGATAGTGACCTGTGCTTGCCCACAGCCTTCTTGGTGGCTGCAGCAGCAGCCTTAGCATTTCATGCCAGTCTCTGGTGTCCACACTGATAGCCGTGGCTTGCACCTATCTCTGGAGCTCGTTTAGGTGGTGCTCTGAATCCCCTCTCCTCTGCGCACCCTGAAGCAATGGTCTCTTGCCTCTTAGCCAGTTCCAGACTTTTTCCCAGACTCCCTCCCGGCTAGCTGTGGCGCACTAACCCCCTTCAGGCAGTGTTCACACAGCCAACCCCAGTCCTCTCCCTGGGGTCTGACCTCCGAAGCCTGAGCCTCAGCTCCCCGCCCCAACCCGTCCCAGCCGGTGAGCAGACAAGCCTCTCGGGCTGGTGAGTGCTGGTCAGCACCGATCCTCTGTGTGAGAATCTCTCTGCTTTGCCCTCCGTACCTCTGTTTCTGCGCTCTCCTCTGTGGCTCCGAAGCTTCCCCTCTCCGCCACCCTCTGTCTCCACCCATGAAGGGGCTTCCTAGTGTGTGGAAACCTTGCCTCCTTCACACCTCCCTCCCAGAGGTGCAGGTCCCTTCCCTGTTCTTTTGTGTCTGTTTTTCCTTTTTTTTTGCCCTACCCAGGTACGTGGGGAGTTTCTTGCCTTTTGGGAAGTCTGAGGTCTTCTGCCAGCATTAAGTAGGTGTTCTGTAGGAGTTGTTCCACATGTAGATGTATTTTTGGGAAGGAAGGTGATCTCCACATCTTAGTTCTCCGCTATCTTGGAGGTCCCTCCTCATAGTTCTTCTATTTTCAGGAGACTAAATAATTGGGAGATAGAATTGTTCACGATAACTATAGTTGATATTTCTGGGAAGCCAGAAGAATGAACAAATCCAGGTGATATATTGATGACTGAAAGAAATTGGCTTCAAGTATTGAAGATATTTTGATAGTTTTAGTGATAGAACATATCCCACTTCAAAGGCCGAAGCTGTGAAAATAATTCTAACTCTGATGGTGCAGATATAGTTTTAAAATGAGGATTTGTTTTAAACAAAGTAATTTTAAGGTACTGATTGCACATGATCTGATTTCCTTAGTTTCTCGTTTAGCTAACTTTGATGGAGCAGCTGCTATATGCTTAGGCCCCTAAGTATGGTCCTCTGAGTAGATGGGGAAGGCAGACATACCTTTTTCAAAATGCTGTAGAAGCCCAGAGGAAGAAATTATTATGAAGGACCTAAATTTGAACTGGGATGACTAGGATTGCCCAGCAAAAGCGTAGAGGAAGGGCATCCCAGGTCTGTACATAGGTACGCAATTTGAATATATAAGAGTGGTTGTCCTGTGTGGGTAGAGGGTGGATTATTTTGTTGTGCCTGGGTAGAGGGGCAGAGTCAGTAATACATAGGTGACAGGAGTTGCAGCTGTAACAGTAGATTGGATCAAGGTTTTGAAGTGCTTCCAACGTTATGCTGAGGAGTTTGAAATTTATCCTACAGAATATGAGTTTTAGCAAAAGATTATGTGATTATATTGCACTTTACTTTAGGTAGATCAGTCTGGTATTACTTTGAGTTGAGTGGTGGAGGGACCAGAGGCCAGGAATCCTTAGGAAGCAGTTGCAGTAGTGTGGATAAGAAATGTTTAGTGCTGCAACAGGGACCATGAAAATGAAGAGGAGAGGTCTTATTTAAGAACTGTGACCAATTGCATTTAATTTACAGTTAAACTTTCCTTTAGACCACTTTTGAATATAAGTATTGACTCTGTATTATAACATCCTATTCATTTTATGTAAGACACAGATTGAGGATAGATTTGCATTTTGTATTCTGTTAAGTGAAACCTGTTTTTAAACCCAACTTTGTTTTGTTTTTTCTATTTTTAATTAAGGTATAAAAATTTACATACAGTGAAAGTCCACCTGTTTAGTGCATAGTTCTAAAAGTTTTGACAGACATGTACCGTCAAGTAACTACCACCATAATCAAGTTACAGAACAATTGCATCACCCACCAGAATTCTTTGTTCACCTTTGTAGTCAACCCTTCCCCCTATCTTCCATTCCTTGGCAACCACTATCTATTTTCTGCTCCTTTCCAGAATATCATGTGAATAGAATCAAAAAGCCTTTGATCTGGCTTCTTTCACTTAGCAGAATGCATTTGAGATTCATTCATGTTATTGTGTGTGAGTAATCTGTTCCTTTTTATTGCTTAGTGGTATTCGTTTGTATGGATGTACCACAGCTTATCCATTCCCTGGTTGAGGCATATTTGGATTACTCCAATTTTTCTTTTTTAGTGGAAAATTGTCTAAGTTAGCTTGAAAGTTTAAGTCAACAGGTGAAAACCCTAAGTGATATAAGAAGTTAAAAGTTAGAAGTAAAAATTGTACCCGTGTATGTGTGCTCATAAACAAGGACTAGAGGAAGCAATGTGGAAAAAATGAATATAGGAAACTTGCTGGTAGTGGTGAGATTGTAGGTGATTAGCCTTTTCATTTTCTAAATTTTCTATTTTAATTAGAAACCTTGATTTTGACATAATTTCAAACATACATGGAAAAATTACAGGAATAGTACAAGGAACTCCCATATACCTTGTACTCAGATTGTTTATATTTTGCCTCATTTGCTTCATCATTTTTCTACATGCATATATATATATATGTGCATGTGTTTTCTGAAATGTTTGAAAGTTGGAGACATTATGCTCTTTTACCCTTATATATTTTAGTATGCATTTCTAAAGACTAGAACATTCTATTACTCAACCACAGTATAGCTATCAAAATCAGGAAATTTAACACTGATAAAATGCTATTACCTACAGGGGCCCCAGGTTCCAATCTCTGATTGGGGAACTAGATTGCACGTGCATGCCACGACTAAGAGTCTGCGTGCTGCAACTAAGAAGTCCGCATGCCACAACTAAGAAGTCCGCATGCCACAACTAAGAGCCCGCACGCGGCAACTAAAGATCCCACATGCCACAACTAAGCCCCGGCGCAGCCTAAATAAATAAATATTAAAAAATAAGTAAATTTTTAAAAATGCTATTACCTAATCCAAAGAAGGTATTCACAGTTTGACAATTATCCCAATGATATCTCTTTAAAAGATACTATAAGCTTTAGTCTTTCTCCTTGTCCAGGATCCAATTTAGGATCCTGAGTTCGTTTAGCTGTCATGTCTCTTTAGTTTCCTTTAATCTGAAACAATCCCTCAGCCTTTCTTATTTCTTGACTTTGACTTTTTTGGAGAGTATAAGTAGATTCTTTAAGAATGGAATGTCCCTCAATTTGCATTTGTCACGTTTCCTCGTAATTAGGTTCAGGTTACACATTTTTTGCAGGAATACCACTGAAGTGATGATGTATCCTTAATGCATCACGACTGGAAGCACATGATGTGCATTATCCTATACTGGTGATGCTTAGCTTTGATTTCTTGACTAAGGTGGTATCTACCATGTTTTCCTCTGACAGAGTTACTGTTTTTTCCTTTGTACTTAATAGGTAATTTGTGGTGAGATGTTTTGAGATTATGTAAATATCCTGTTCCTCATCCAGCTTTTACCCATTACTCATTCATCTTAGCATCCACGGATGATATTTTTCTAACTTCATCATACCTTGTATTTATTAAGTGGTGTTCTGCTGTAAGGGAGATTCTCTTCTCCCCCGTTAAAAAATTTGTTCATATTCATCTATATCGATAAATATATCAGTATGAACTCATGAATTCATATTTTATTCAGTGGGTTATAATTCATTAGTATCATTTATTTTGACACTCAAAATGTCCCTGCTTTAGCCAGCAGAAGCCCCTTCTAGCTGACTTGTACTGTCTTGTGATTCTATTTATTACTTGCTTGCTTTCTAGCTCAAGAAGGTATTCCAGGCTCATCCTGTATTTTCCCTGCCCCAGCCCTAAGATCAACCATTTCTTCAGAGAGCCCTAGTTCCTTTTAGTGGAGAATGGTATTTAGAAACCACAGTGTGGCTGCTGGCTGAGTGCTTGTTGTTATTACCTCCAGGACTTCTCAGGGGACACAGTGGACACACACACAACACCACACACACACACACACACACACGATTTTAGTTTCATTTATTTTTAAAAATATTTATTTATTTTTGTCTGCGTTGGGTCTTTGTTGCAGTGTACAGGCTTCTCACTGCGATGGCTTCTCTTGTTGAGGAGCACAGGTTCTAGGTGCGCAGGCTTCGGTAGTTGTGGCACGCGGGCTCAGTAGTTGTGGCTCACGGACTCTAGAGTGCAGGTTCAGTAGTTGTGGCGCATGGGCTTAGTTGCTCTGCGGCATGTGGGATCTTCCTGAACCAGGGGTCGAATCCGTGTCCCCTACGTTGGCAGGTGGATTCCTAACCACTGTGCCACCAGGGAAGTCCCTTAGTTTCATTTAAAAAGAGATATTTAAGAACACATGCAAAAATCTTATCTGATTTTTATCTTTCTCCATACTAACGTAGCCACCAATTCATTAGCAGTTAGAATGAAGAAATTATAAAACTACTGAAATGCCACCTGTATGGGACATCTTTTTAAAATTTTTTATAGGCTAGAATTATCAGAGAGGCAGTGTTGATCAGTGGAAAGAACACCCCATCAACTTTTCCGTCACACTGCTTGCTTAGGACATGTTCACCTTTCCCTCAGTTAGAAAAGAGTGAAAATATCTACTTCAGGGATTAGAAAACTAACAAAAAGTACCTGCCACTCATTCAGTTGCTCAATAAACTGTTGACTTCTGATTTATCTAGCTATTTTCCTTTTTTCTTTCCTATTTCTGTAGTTCACGTCACTGGTTAAATTGTTGAAAATGGTTTTATATATTATAAATGTCACCTAGAAGTTTGGAAAAGATGAACTTTAATTTTTAGTTCAGAGTGAGGCATGTATCCAACCTGTTGAAGTCCACAGTTTGGCTTTCTGGGCTGGATTTCTGTCTGTGATGGGGTCGTGTGCCCGTTCAGAGGTCAGGGGAGTTGCTGATTGCAAATGAACCCTGTTCTTTTGTCCTGTGTGTGTCGCACAACCACTTCTAATTTGAACAGACTAATTACTGGTAAAACTGGTAAAATGTTAGATTTAGGGATGGAGATTTGATTAAAATGTAGGATCCTGTATTCTTCCTAAACGCTACAAACAGCAGCAGCCACTTTAAAAATGATTTTTAACAGCTTTTTGGGGGATATAATTTACATGCCACAAATTCACTACTTTAAGTGTACGTTCAGTGGTTTTTTAGTATATCACAGAGTTGTGCAATCATCACCACAATCGATTTTAGAACATTTTCAACACCCCTGAAAGAAACCATGTACCCGTTAGCAGTCATTCCCCAGTCCCACTTCTTGCAGGCTCTGACAACCACAGTCTACTTTCTGTCTCTAAGGATTTGCCTATTCTGGACATTTCATATAAATGAAATCATACAATATGTGGCCTTTTGTGACTGCTGCTTTCATTTAGCATAATGTTTTCAAGGTTCATCCATGTTATAAAAATGAATGTAGTACTTCATTCCTTTTTATGGCTGAATAAAATTCCATTATAAGGGTTCCGATTTCTTCACATCCTCATTAACACTTGTTATTGTCTGCTTTTTTTTTTTTTCGCGGTATGTGGGCCTCTCACTGTTGTGGCCTCTCCCGTTGCGGAGCGCAGGCTCCGGATGCGCAGGCTCAACAGCCATGGCTCACGGGCCCAGCCGCTCCGCGTCATGTGGGATCTTCCCGGGCCGGGGCACGAACCCGTGTCCCCTGCATCGGCAGGCGGACTCTCAACCACTGCGCCACCAGGGAAGTCCTGTCTGCTTTTTTAATTTTAGCTATCCTAGTGGGTGTGAAGTGTTATCTCATTGTGGTTTTGATTTGCATTCCCCTGATGGCTAATGATGTTGAGCATCTTTTTTTTTTTTTTTTTTTGCGGTACGCGGGCCTCTCACTGTTGTGGCCTCTCCCGTTGCAGAGCAACAGGCTCCGGACGCGCAGGCTCAGCGGCCATAGCTCACGGGCCCAGCTGCTCCGCGGCATGTGGGATCCTCCCGGCCCGGGGCACGAACCCGTGTCCCCTGCATCGGCAGGCGGACTCTCAACCACTGCGCCACCAGGGAAGCCCCTGAGCATCTTTTCACGTGCTTATTGGCCATTTGTATCTTAGGAGAAATACCTATTCAGATATTTTGGCCATTTTAAAATTGGGTTGTCTTTTTATTATTGAGTTGTAATAGTTCTTTAACAACCACTTTTTGAGGGCCTAGTATGAACACCAAGACCATGCTAGGTGCTTCTTCTTCACTGCTTTGTTTAATCCTCATAAAAATCCACATGGTAAGTTTTGTACCTTGTTTATAGATGAGGAGATTGATGATCAGAGTTAAAACAATGTATCTAAAGAGAGTCTTAAGTGGTAGTGGTCAAGACTCTAACCTTCATCTCTCTGAGTTCAAAGTTCCTGTTTTGTTGGCTACTCTGTGCTTCTGATCTTTTTTTTTTTTTTTTTTTGTGGTACGCGGGCCTCTCACTGCCGCGGCCTCTCCTGTTGTGGAGCACAGGCTCCGGACGCGCAGGCTCAGCGGCCATGGCCCACGGGCCCAGCCGCTCCGCGGCATGTGGGATCTTCCCGGACCGGGACATGAACCCGTGTCCCCTGCATCGGCAGGTGGACAATCAACCGCTGCGCCACCAGGGAAGCCCCCGTGCTTCTGATCTTTGACGTTGTTGAAACAGTGCCTGTGTTCTAGACCTTGGAATGAAAATTTCAGGAAGCATAGAGGGAATTCATACACTAAATAGTTAATCTTCAGAGTCCCTTCCAACATTTTATATACTAGATTTATTCCAGAAAACTTATGTGTAAACCAAGGTAAAAAAAATAAAAATAATCAGACTTTAGTTTCTGCTAAAAGAACTTCGAATATAAAGAAATCATGAGGTGCATCCTTTTGTAATATGAGTAAGTTATTTTCTGAGTTTGTGTAAGTTATATTCAGCTTCCCTAGAGCAGGGCACATATCAAATAAATTGTAAGATATGAGGGATTTTCAGAAAATATTGATATAACTTTATATATTAATTTTTTCCCTAATCTGGATGAAAAGTTGGTTAATCATTAACTGAGTGAACTTTTCAACAGAAGCAAAATAAACATCTGTGACCTGTCAGAACTTGTCTGAACTCTGCCCCATAAAGTATCAAGATACTTTGTATGTACGCTGAGAAGTTTCAGTTATTATTTTATCACATACAGTTAGGAAGTGTCAAGCTTGGAGAGGGCACAGTGATGTTTATGATTAAAGGCTGAAAAGTTGGACTATAAATGAGATGAAACTGGCTTGTGGAGGACTAGTTGTAGCCACTTGATTTTAGGTCACTCATTCAGACTTTTGACTGAGAAAATGGTGTACCATAGATAATTCTGCTCTAAATGGAACAGGAAAATACTAGAATTTAGCTAAGAGAGAATTCAGTATAATTCAGTTCTATTCAGTCACTATTTACTGAATACCTATTGTGTGTCAGGAACTGGGGATATAAATAAAGATTATTTTTTTCAAAAGCTGTGGTATATGCTCTTGAGAAGCTGACATTTACTAGGGTTTCACGGAAGGGGAGTTTCCTGGCCTGGATCTTGAAGGGTAAAATAGAATTTGCTAAGATGGAGGTATTCCAGACGCAAGGGCAAAGGCATGGAAGTATGAAGTAGCATGCCATGCTCTGAGAATTGCATGTATTTCAGCATGGTGAGTGCTTACTTCCATTCCTTGTTGTGATATTAATATGATTTCTCTAGTAGGTTCACTTTTCAACCTCTTAGACTTTCCACACCCTCCTTTCACCCTCATTTTCAGCTGATTACTTTTGCCTTGTATGTTGTTGAAAAAACAGAAGCCATTAGACCCAAACTCCCTTATCTTCCATCCCAAGACTTATAGACCTATCTAGCATTCTACCCATCTGATCCTCTTCTTCCCTTGAGTCTCCTACTCTTCCTTCATAGGTCACTAGATCTCATCCCCCTTCACCTTCTCAAGACTTCTGTCTCTTTTCCCCTGGTTCATTACCATCATCAGGCAAACATGCTCTAATATGTTGATCTGAAAACAAAAACAAACTTTCCTTAATACCACCCTCCCCTCCAGAGACCACTCCATTTCACTGTTCCCCTGAAAGTAATGTCTCAAAAGAGACATACTGTTTCTATTTCCCTCTCCTATTCACTCTTTAATTTACTGTAATCTCTACTGACTTCTGCCTTCCAACACTTGCTTAATATTGCTTTTGCCCAAGTCAGCTGAACTCTTCATGTTGCCAGTCCAGTGGGTATTTGACCTTTGGCAGCATTTGACATAGTTTCCTCCCTCCCTCCCTCCCAGATTCTTTCTCCCCTCTTGGCTTCTATGACATTATGTTCTTCTAGTTTTCCTCTTGCATCACTGGCTACTGCTTCCTCTTCCCTCCCAGACTTCTAAATAATTGAGATCCACAGGGTATTGTCCTAGGCTTACTTCTTTCTCTAGAATTCCCTCAAGGTGAGCTTGTCTGTTCCCATGGATTTAAATACTTTCATTATGCTAATGATTATCCAACCTTATCTCCAGTCTAGACTGCTTCTGAGCTCCACACTGTCATATCCAACTGCCTTCTTGTCTCACAAAGGTCCCATTCTGACTGTGCCTGAGATGGGACTTTGATCCCCTTTACTCTCACTGCATTCTTCCTTTTGTCAATAAATGGCACTGTCATCCCTTCAGTTATTCAGGCCAAACACCTAAATCATCCTTGCTCTTTCCCCTCCCCCTTAGATCTCTCTCGTGCCCAGCAGCAAGGCTTATGGATTCAATGTTTAAAATATATTTTGAATCCACTTCCTTCTCTCCATCTCCACTGGCAGACTGCCTCCACTTCCTATTTGGACCACTCCAGCAGCCTCGTAACCCTCTCCCCACCTGAGTTCTTGCGTCCCAACCCCACCAATTCATTGTCTGCACAGTTGTAAGAATAATCACAAATCAAACTATTTCACTTCCCTGTTTAATCATTTCAGTGGTTTCCCAAAATCCCTTCTTTGGCCTGGATGGTCTGGTCCCTGCCCAGTTCCCCAATTTCATTTTGTGTCATTTTGCCCCCACTTACTGTACTCTAGTGACTGGTCCTCTTTTACTTTCTTTTAACATGCTAAACTCTTTTTCTCTCTCAGGATCTTTGCAAGTTTCCTCTTTGAATGTCTAGCTCCTTTTCTTCCTTTAAGTGGGTCTTAGCTTAAATTCACTTGCTCAGAGACATCATTCCTTGACTGCCTTAACCTCGGTTCCTCTTTTTGTCTGCTTCCTAATACTTGTAATTATTTTGTCTGTTTACTTCTTTTTTTCCTGGAAAAATATAGATTCAGTGAGGACTGGGACTGGGTCTGACTTGTTCGCCATTGTACTCCCAGTACCTCGAACAATGCTTGGCCTGTAGCAGGCAGTCGTTAAATATTTATGAAATGATAGAAAGAAGGAAAGGGAAGGGAAGGGAAAGGAGAAATGGGTGGGGTGGGTGGGGAGAAAGAGACGAAGGAGAGGAGGTAGAGAAAGAAGGAAAGAAATGCTTTGCTTACTGAGCAGCTGCTACGCTCTTGACTCCTTCAAGTATATCCTTCCCGTGTTTGTTGTTCCAGTCCTGGCCTCAGCCACCGCCAGGATGCTTGTGGTATGTCAGAGGAATTACTTAAAACCTAAAGTGCCCTCATCTTCTTCAGACCTTTCAGTTTCTCTCAGCATCTAATGCTTGAGGCTCTGCAGCCTGTAATAGTCGTGGCTGTCATTTTTTACCATGGGCCAGGATCTCTGCTAGGTACCTTCCACACGGGATTCCACTTAATTCTGCAAAGTCACCGGCACCCTCCACCTTCTTCCCTGCCTCCCCACCAGAGGTTGCACAGAGATGAAGTAGCTTGCTCAGAATCTCATAGCTAGTGAGTGGAGGAAGCCTTGAGATTCTAACCCAGGCTTTTGTAGCTATAGGGACTATGTTCTTTCTGCCACATCAGGCCATTTATCTATAGTTGTTGCCCAAGTATCAAGCAACCAATAGATGGATGTTAGTAAATTCATATCTTGTGTCATAGCTAAAAAATAAATCTCGAGTCCAACCTCTGCTTACTCCCCACTTCATTATACCCTGTTTAATCACCATCGTCTCTTGCCTGGACTACTGCAGTAGCCTCTTAATTGGTCTCCCTGCCTCCTCACTTGCCCTTTTATAGTCCATTTTCCAGCTAGCAGCCAGATTTATTTTTTAAAACATGTAAATGGATTGTGCTACTCTCCAGCTTATACCCTGCAGTTCTCAAGGTACTTAAAATAAAATCCAAACTCTTAACTGTGACCTGTAAAGCCCCTTGTTATCTTGCCCTGCATGTTTCTGTGACCTTAGGTCCTTCTCCTCTGCTCTGCTCCAGCCATACTGGCCTTCTTATAGTTCCTTCAACTGCTAAGCTAGTTTCTACATCAAGTTCTTTATACTGGAAGTATAGAGCTGACTTCTCCACCTAAATCTTTACATGGCTGGCTCATTTACATAATTTAATACCTAATTTAAATATCACCTCCTCAGAGAGGCCTATCTGACTAGGCTATCTAAAATAGACCACCAGGGGTCTAAAGAAGCTGCCTTACAATGCACGGGACACCGGTTCGATCCCTGATCAGGGAACTAAGATCCCACATGCCTGTGGGGCAACTAAGCCTGCGCCACAACTACTGAGCTCGCGTGCCTCAACTAGAGAGCCCGTGTGCTACAAACTGCAGAGCCCACATGCTCTGGAACCCACATGACATAACTACAGAGCCTGTGTGCCACAAGTAGAGAGATAACCTGCATGCCGCAACAAAAGAGCCCACACGCCTCAAAGAAGACCCCGCGTGCTGCAACTAAGACCTGACGCAGACAAAAGTAAATTAAATAAATAATAAAATAAATCTTTAAAAAATAAATAAAATAGACCAACACACATAAATATACTTTCTTTATATCTCCTTAATCTGCCTTATTTTCTTCATAGTAACTATATTCTTTATTTTTTGCATGTTCATTGTCTCCCCCAGTGGCTTAGAAGCTTCATGAGGGTAGGTTCGTTGGTTTAATATATTTTCAAGGACAAGGCCTACCATCTAGTGAGCGCTCAATATTTGTTGAAAAATGGGAAGAAAAGCTTAATTGTTTTATTGGCTTAATAACAGTTTCCTTTGGGTAAAAGGCACAGCATCTCTATTAGGATTTTTGAAAATTACTACTGTATAAATGTTGAAAAACCTAGTACCTATATGACTCCATGGATTGAAATCGATTCTTTCCCCCAGTTCTTTTAGAACTAATCAAATTGAGGCTGCTCCAACCAGCTCTGCAGTTGATGGATTTAAGGCAAGTCTTGTCTTTAAGGAGATTGAGAAGAAGCTTGAAGAGGTAAGATTTATGTAAAATATTGGGATATTTCTTACGGAAAAACCTGAACGAACTTTTTGGTCAACCCAATACTACCAGGAGGACCCTGGGGCTAGAGGAAGCAGATATAGATTTCAGGTGTTGCCATGAGTGGTACCAGTTGAAAATTTATATCGTACTGTCAAGTATTGAGTGTATTTTATATTTCTTAGTGTCTACTATGGCTTCCTTGTAATTTTGGTAAGAGTGCATTTCACAGATGAATAAATCTCCAGATTTGAGTGATGTAAAGGGATTCTAATTTATTTTGGTATAATTTCCTTCTGAATTACAAAGATCTTACTTAGAACCATTCGAAAGAATAATATTTAAAGGAGTCTTAAAGGTACCTAATATCAAAACTCCTTTTAAAAAGAAATCTTTTGTGCTTGAGTTTTTCAGTTTTAAAATTTGTTTTTCTTGTTGTAAAAATGATCTAATTAAAAGGATTATACAGAAGCATATAAAGAAGAAAAATTTTGGGCTTCCCTGGTGGCGCAGTGGTTGAGAGTCCGCCTGCTGATGCAGGGGACATGGGTTCATGCCCCGGTCCGGGAAAATCCCACATGCCGCGGAGCGGCTGGACCCGTGAGCCATGGCCGCTGAGCCTGCGCATGCGGAGCCTGTGCTCCGCAACGGGAGAGGCCACAACAGTGAGAGGCCCGCATACTGAAAAAAAAAAAAAAAAAAAGTAAAAGAAAAATTTTAAATCTCCTGAAATGCCATTACTAAGAGTTCACTAAACTGTTAACAGTGGTTGACATTCTTTCAGACATCTCTCTGTGTGTATTAACATACAGTTTTACATAACTAGGATCATACAATGCATGTTGAGTTTTTAAATTTATATTATATATGCAACTATGTTTATGTACAGTACTTAGTTCTTAAAAAAATTTTTTTTTTATACAGCAGGTTCTTATTAGTTATTCATTTTATACATATGAGTGTATATATGTCAATTGCAATCTCCCAATTCATCCCACCACCACCAACCCCCATCCCCACTTGCCCCCCTTGGTGTCCATATGTTTGTTCTCAACATCTCTGTCTCTATTTCTGCCTTGCAAACTGGTTCATCTGTACCGTTTTTTCGAGAATCCACATATATGCATTAATATACGATATTTGTTTTTCTCTTTCTGACTTACTTCACTCTGTATGACAGTCTCTAGGTCCATCCACATCTCTACAAATGACCCAATTTCGTTCCTTTTTATGGCTGAGTAATATTCCATTGTGTATATGTACCACAACTTCTTTATCCATTCGTCTGTCGATGGGCATTTAGGTTGCTTCCATGACCTGGCTACTGTAAATAATGCTGCAATGAACATTGGGGTGCATGTGTCTTTTTAAATTATGGTTTTCTCTGGATATATGCCCGGTAGTGGGATTGCTGGGTCATATGGTAATTCTATTTTTAGTTTTTTTTTTTTTTCCTTTCTTTTTTTAACATCTTTATTGGAGTAAAATTTCTTTACAATGCTGTGTTAGTTTCTGCTTTATAACAAAGTAAATCAGCTATACATATACATATATCCCCATATCTCCTCCCTCTTACGTCTCCCTCCGACCCTCCCTATACCATCCCTCTAGGTGATCACAAAGCACTGAGCTGATCTCCATGTGCTATGTGGCTGCTTCCCACTAGCCGTCTATTTTACATTTGGTAGTGTATATATGTCCATGCTACTCTCGCACTTCGTCCCAGCTTACCCTTCCCCCACCCTGTGTCTTCAAGTCCATTCTCTACATCTGCGTCTTTATTCCTGTCCTGCCCCTAGGTTCTTCAGAACCTTTTTTTTCTTTTTAGATTACATGTATATGTGTTAACGTACAGTATTTGTATGTATGTATCTTTCTGACTTACTTCACTCTGTATGACAGACTCTGGGTCCATCTACCTCACTACAAATAACTCAATTTCGTTTCTTTTTATGGCTGAGTAACATTCCGTTGTATGTTTGTGCCACATATTCTTTATCCATTCATCTGTTGATGGACACTTAGGTTGCTTCCATGTCCTGGCTATTGTAAATAGTGCTGCGGGGCTTCCCTGGTGGTGCAGTGGTTGAGAGTCCGCCTGCCGATGCAGGGGACGCGGGTTCGTGCCCTGGTCCGGGAAGATCCCACATGCTGCGGAGCGGCTGGGCCCATGAGCCATGGCCGCTGAGCCTGCGCGTCTGGAGCCTGTGCTCCGCAACGGGAGAGGCCACAACAGTGAGAGGCCCGCATACTGCAAAAAATAAATAAATAAATAAATAGTGCTGCAGTGAACAATGTGGTGCATGTGTCTTTTTGAGTTATGGTTTTCTCAGGGTATATGCCCAGTAGTGGGATTGCTGGGTCGTATGGTAATTCTATTTTTAGTTTTTTATGGAACCTCCATACTGTTCTCCATAGTGGCTAGGTCAATTTACATTGCCACCAACAGTGCAGGAGGGTTCCCTTTTCTCCACACCCTCTCCAGCATTTGTTGTTGTAGATTTAATGATGATGCCCATTCTGACTGGTGTGAGGTGATACCTCACTGTAGTTTTGATTTGCATTTCTCTAAAAATTAGTGATGTTGTACATCTTTTCATGTGCCTCTTGGCCATCTGTATGCCTACTTTGGAGAAATGTCTGTTTAGGTCTTCTGCCCGTTTTTGGATTGGGTTGTTTGTTTGTTTAACATTGAGCTGCATGAGCTGTTTATATATTTTGGAGATTAATCCTTTGTCCATTGATTCGTTTACAAATATTTTCTCCCATTCTGAGGGTTTGTCTTTTTGTCTTGTTTATAGTTTCCTTTGCTGTGCAAAAGCTTTTAAATTTCATTAGGTCCCATTTGTTTATTTAGTTTTTTATTTCCATTACTCTAGGAGGTGGGTCAAAAAAGATCTTCCTGTGATTTATGTCAAAGAGTGTTCTTCCCATGTTTTCCTCTAAGAGTTTTATAGTGTCTGGTCTTACATTTAGGTCTTTAATCCATTTTGAGTTTGTTTTTGTGTATGGTGTTAGGGAGTGTTCTAATTTCATTCTTTTAAATGTAGCTGTCCAGTTTTTCCAACACCACTTATTGAAGAGGCTGTCTTTTCTCCATTGTATATCCTTGCCACCTTTGTCATAGATTAGTTCACTATAGGTGTTGTGGGTTTATCTCTGGGCTTTCTGTCCTGTTCCATTGATCTATATTTCTGTTTTGTGCCATATTGTACCATATTCTCTTGATTACAGTAGCTTGGTAGTATAGTGTGAAATCAGGGAGTCTGATTCCTCCAGCTCCGTTTTTTTCCCTCAAGATTGCTTTGGCTATTCGGGGTCTTTTGTGTCTCTATACAAATTTTAAGATGTTTTGTTCTAGTTCTTTAAAAAATGCCCTTGGTAATTAGATAGGGATTGCACTGAATCTGTAGATTGCTTTGGGGAGTATAGTCATTTTGACAATATTGATTCTTCCAATCCAATAACATCGTATATCTCTCCATCTGTTTGTGTCGTCTTTGATTTCTTTCATCAGAGGCTTATAGTTTTCTGAGTACAGGTCTTTTACCTCCTTAGGGAGGTTTATTCCTAGGTATTTTATTTTTTTTGTTGCAGTGGTGAATGGAATTGTTTCCTTAATTTCTCCTTCTGATCTTTTGTTGTTAGTGTATAGGAATGCAAGAGATTTCTGTGCATAAATTTTTCATCCTGCAACTTTACCGAATTCATTGATTAGTTCTAGTAGTTTTCTGGTAGCACCTTTAGGATTATCTATGTGTAGTATCATGTCATCTGCAAACAGGGACAGTTTTACTACTTCTTTTCCAATTTCTATACCTTTTATTTCGTTTTCTTCTCTGATTGCTGTGCCTAGAACTTCCAAAACTACGTTGAACATTAGTGGTGAGAGTGGACATCCTTGTCTTGCTCCTGATATTAGAGGAAATGCTTTTAGTTTTTCACCATTGAGAATGATGTTTGCTGTGGGTTTGTTGTATATGGCCTTTATTATGTTGAGGTTGGTTCCCTCTATGCCCACTTTCTGGAGAGTTTTATCATAAATTGGTGTTGAATTTTGTCAGAAGCTTTTTCTGCATCTATTGAGATGATCATATGGTTTTCATTCTTCAATTTGTTAATGTGGTGTATCACACTGATTGATTTGCATATATTGAAGAATCTTTGCATCCCTGAGATAAACCCCACTTGATCGTGGTGTATGATCCTTTTAATGTGTTGTTGGATTCTGTTTGCTAGTATTTTGTTGAGGATTTTTGCATCTATATTCATCAATGGTATTGGTCTGTAATGTTTTTTATAGTATCTTTGTCTTGTTTTGGTATCAGGGTGAAGGTGGCCTCATAGAATGAGTTTGGGAGTGTTTCTTCCTCTGCAATTTTTAGGAAGAGTTTGAGAAGGATGGGTGTTAGCTCCTCTCTAAATGTTTGATAGAATTCACCTGTGAAGCCATCTGGTCCTGGACTTTTGTTTCTTGAAAGGTTTTTAACCACAGTTTCAAATTCATTACTTGTGATTGGTCTGTTCATATTTTCTATTTCTTCCTGGTTCAGTCTTGGAACTTCATACCTTTCTAAGAATGTGTTCATTTCCTCCAAGTTGTCCATTTTATTGGCATAGAGTTGCTTGTAGTAGTCTCTTATGATGCTTTGTATTTCTGTGGTGTCCGTTGTAACTTCTCCTTTTTCATTTCTAATTTTATTGATTTGAGTCATCTCCCTCTTTTTCTTGATGAGTCTGGCTAAAGGTTTATCAATTTTGTTTATCTTCTCAAAGAACCAGCTTTTAGTTTTATTGATCTTTGCTGTTGTTTTCTTTGTTTCTATTTCATTTATTTCTGCTCTGATCTTTATGATTTCTTTCCTTGTATGGACTTTGGGTTTTGTTTGTTCTTCTTTCACTAGTTTCCTTTAGGTGTAAGGTTAGATTGTTTCTTCGAAATCTTTCTTGTTTTTTGAGGTAGGATTGTTTTGCTATAAACCTACCCTCTTAGAACTGCTTTCACTGCATCCCATAGGTTTGGATCGTCGTGTTTTCATTGTCATTTGTCTCTAGGTATTTTTTGATTTCCTCTTTGATGTCTTCATTGATCTCTTAGTTATTTAGTGATGTATTGTTTAACCTCCATGCGTTTGTGTGTTTTACATTTTTTTTCCCCTGTAGTTTATTTCTAACCTCACAGCATTGTGGTCGGAAAAGATGCTTGATATGATTTCAGTTTTCTTAAATTTACCGAGGCTTGATTTGTGACCCAAGATGTGATCTATCCTGGAGAATGTTCCGTGTGTACTTGAGAAGAAAGTGTATACTGCTGTGTTTTGATAGAATGTCCTATAAATATCAATTAAATCTATCTGGTCTGTTGTGTCATTTAAAGCTTGTGTTTCCTTATTAATTTTCTGTCTGGATGATCTGTCCATTGGTGTAAGTGAAGTGTTAAAGTCCCCCACTATTATTGTGTTACTGTCAATTTCCTCTTTTATAGCTGTTAGCATTTGCCTTATGTGTTGAGGTGCTCCTGTGTTGGGTGCATGTATATTTATAAGTGTTGGATTGATCCCTTGATCACTATGTAGTGTCCTTCCTTTTCTCTTGTAGCTTTCTTTATTTTAAAGTCTATTTTATCTGATACGAGTATTGCTACTCCAGCTTTCTTTTGATTTCCATTTGCATGGCATATCTTTTTCCACACCTTCACTTTCAGTCTGTATGTTTCCCTAGGTCAGAAGTGGGTCTCTTGTAGACAGCATATGTATGGGACTTCTTTTTGTATCCGTTCAGTGAGCCTGTGTCTTTTGGTTGGAGCATTTAATCCATTCACATTTAAGGTAATTATCAGTTTGTATGTTCTTATTACCGTTTTCTTAATTGTTTTGGGTTTGTTTTTGTAGGTCCTTTTCTTCTCTTTTGTTTTCCACTTAGAGAAGTTCCTTTAGCATTTGTTGTAGAGCTGGTTTGGTGGTGCTGAATTCTCTTTGCTTGTCTGTAAAGATTTTGATTTCTCTGTCGAATCTGAATGAGATCCTTGGTGGGAGAGTAATCTTGGTTGTAGGTTCTTCCCTTTCATCACTTTAAATATATCTTGCCACCCCCTTCTGGCTTGTAGAGTTTCTGCTGAGAAATCAGCTGTTAACTTTCCTTATGGGAGTTCCCTTGTGTGTTGTCATTCTTCCCTTGTTGCTTTTAATAATTTTTCTTTGTCTTTTTAATTTTTGTCTGTTTGATTAGTGTATGTCTTGGTGTGTTTCTCCTTGGGTTTATCCTGCCTGGGACTCTCTGTGCTTCCTGGACTTGGGTGGCTATTTTTTTCCCATGTTAGGGAAGTTTTCAACTATAATCTCTTCAAATATTTTCTCGAGTCCGTTCTCTCTCTCTTCTCCTTCTGGGACCCCTATAGTGCGAATGTTGGTGCATTTAATGTTGTCCCAGAGGTCTCTTAGGCTGTCTTCGTTTCTTTTCATTCTTTTTTCTTTATTCTGTTCCACAGCAGTGAATTCCACCATTCTGTCTTCCAAGTCACTTATCCATTCTTCTGCCTCAGTTATTCTGTTAATGATTCCTTCTGGTATTTTTCATTTTAGTTATTGTATTGTTCAACTCTGTTTGTTTGTTCTTTAATTCTTCTAGGTATTTGTTCTTTAATTCTTCTAGGTGTTTGTTAAACATTTCTTACATTTTCTTGATCTTTGCCTCCATTCATTTTCTGAGGTCCTGGATCATCTTCACTATCATTATTCTGAATTCTTTTTCTGGAAGGTTGTCTATCTGCACTTCATTTAGTTGTTTTTCTGGGGTTTTATCTTGTTGCTTTATCTGGTCCATAGTCCTCTGCCTTTTCATTTTGTCTATCTGTCTGTGAATGTGGTTTTCGTTCCACAGGCTGCAGGATTATAGATCTTCTTGCTTCTGCTGTCTGCCTTCTGGGGGATCAGTAATTAGTTCTTGATAGATAATAATCATACTAAAGCAATCTAACAGTAACTCTCCAAAATAGAGAGTTATTCTCTTCGGGCAAAATTAGGTATTTACTTCATTGTTTCAAACTTAAAGATACCTTGGAATTTCATAATGATTTTAATTGTGACCAGTGAGGCACAGTTACAGCCACAGTCACATAATTCCAATTACACATCTATTAAGCTGACCAGTGGGCTGAAATAAAGGATTCAGAACATTTAAGGTGTGCATTTCACTCATGTTAGAGCCACAGTGTGAAGGCAAGCATTGTGCATATCTTGTAACTCCCTTATTATAGCACAAAGGATTTCTTAACACTTTAAGGTGATTGTGCTGTGGATGGGAAAACAGCTAAAGTGACTGAGGTGTCTTGACAAAGTACCCTGCATTTCTAGAATTTTCATAATGATCAACAATCTTCCTGATGTAGAGGAGGCCAGGGCTGACAGTTCCCAGCAGGCAGGCAGTGGCCCAGGAGCTTGCAGACCTGTCTTGCCGCCATCTTGAGGGATACACCCTTGTTAGTCTACCTGTTTTGTTTTGTTTTAATATTCATTTATTTATTTTTTTGGCTGCGCCAGGTCTTAGTTGCACTATGCGGGATCTTTAGTTGCTGCATGTGTGATCTAGTTCCCTGACCAGGGATTGAAGCCAGGCCCCCTGTGTTGGGAGTGTGGAGTCTTAGCCACTGGACTGTCAGGGAAGTCCCTACCTGTTATTTTATAACCTGCCTTCTTCTCTTGATAGTATGTTCCCTGCCCATAAATATAAATCCTTACCATCAGTTTTAATGACCCCGTAGTACACGTTTGAATATAGGTATCATAATCTATATAACTAGCCTCCTGTGTTGAACATTGTGTTGTATTTAAAGCTTGCAAGTAAAAAAAACAGGTATAATAAATTTCCTTTTGCCCTCATTTTTAAATACTTAACGCCATGATTTTAAATACTTAACGCCATGATTACCTTAGCACAAATAGTTAGAAGGGGAAATTGTTGGGTTGTTGGATATATATGTTTAGCTTTTTGATACATGTTGCCAAACTATCCACCAAAAAGAGGGAACTAATTTACAAACTTAATGACAGTTCATGAGAGTGATGGTTTTTTCTTCACACTATCTCCAGCGCTTCCTTGGTTGGTTTTAAAAAAATCTTTGCCAGTAGTAGGGAAATATATCTCATTATTGTTTTCTAAATTTCTTTTATTACAAATGTCCACTGAAGTGAAGCTGGACTCTCTAAGGGCTCAGCTTGAAAAAAATTTTTTTCATGCCACCAGTATTTGCCTGCAGAGTAATCCATAGGATAGTTGCTTCTGCCAGGTTGTCCCTTTTTTTTTTTCTTTTTTTTCAACTTTATTCTGTCAAAAAAGAAAATAGTTTAGAGAGTATCTGTTATGGCTATATGTCAACCATTGCATATTTCATTACTGGGATTAACGAAACAGTGCTGTTTTTATTTCACAGCTTTCTTTTAGCTTTGCAAATGTATGCCTCTTGCTCCCATTTTAATTCTTTTCTTCTCCTTCTGTAACCTCACTTGCATGGACCTTGTCCCCTTGTTTCTTTTTTCCTTCCCACGATTGTCAGTTTCCTAAATGTTTGCAGTACTAGAAAGTGAAAGTCTTGGAATCTTTTGTCAATTCATGCATTTTCTGCATTGCAAAGGAAGCCTGACAAGAGATTTTATTTCCACTTTTGTTTTCGATAGCAATACCCCATTGCCCTTCTTTGAATTGTCTTAATTTTTTGTTCCTATTAAGTTTACAACAGGACCTACTCCTTGACCCTTTGCCTACTCAGAAAGAAGTACTTTTCTTCGAGCAAGCAGGCACTTAGAACTTTCTTAGTATTAGTGATCTCTAGTGTTGCAACAGATGTGTATTTTCTTTACCCTTTTAACTCTCTCCTCCTTGTCCATTTCCTTGCCCTCTCTCACTCCTTCTTCAACTGAAAATGTTTTATTGACCAAAGGATTTGATCTTATAAGAGGATCAGTTGGTTGTCAAAAGTAACAGCAAGTGCAAAATTAATCTACATCTGTCTTAAGGAAGTGGGAGGAATTTCCAGGTATTCAGGTAGAATTCCTAAACGTTTGCTGGTGATTTCCTGCTGTAACTTGTTGTTGTCTAACATAACTATTCCTGAGGCATTGTGCAAGCAGATGACGCGTAGATGCAGCTGGAAGTAGCTGTTCATGGGCTCTTGGCCCCAAAGGAAGCCTGGCTCCTTGGGTGGCCCGGCACACCAGCGTTACTACCTACTCTTCTAGATTATCTCCACAGAACCTTGAAGGATAAAGGATTTTAAGGAATGTGGAAAAGACTTGAACTTTCTTTTAATTTATTTATGGACAGAAACTACTTTTATAGGCCAAAGTTTGGAAGTATTGATATAACCTACTTTGCCATATGGTATGAGCAAATGGAAAGAGCATTGAATTTGAAGTTAAACCAACCTGAGATTGATTTCTGGTTGTGTTGCTTACTTGTCATACGTCCTCGCCCCTCAGGGAACATTGAGTTTAGTGGGAAAATAGACATGGGAAATTTTTCCCGGAATAAAAAACAACTGCTTTAGCAAGAAACTTGCAGGTGGGTGTATGTGCAAAGGGCTATCAAAATGTCCTGGAAAGGCAGGAACGCCTTTCCAGGAGAGTTAGCATGTGAGCTGAGACTTGAATTGATGAAGTTAGGTGGGACTGGAGAGTAGGAGGAGGTGAATGAACTGGGACAGGGCATGAGCAAGGGCATAGAGGCATGTATGTTCATGGCATTCAAAGCGGTCAGAACAACAAAACCTGGGGAGGATGAAAAAGGGGCTGAAGATAAGAACATATAAATATCCTTCAGATTATGAAGAATTTTGAATGATATATAAAGGCAAACTTTGTTCTGTAGGCTGTGGGGAGCCATTTAAATTCAAACCTGAAAGTGATATTTATGTTAGCGTTAGGTGGGTTATATTAGATGGATTAGTTGGCAGTAGGATAGAGAATAGTCTAAAGGGTTCTTAACCTTTTAGAGCCTCAGTAATTTTTTCTGCTTAATGAGCTAATATTAACACCTGTGCAACTACTTTCAGGGTTTTATGAAAATTAAGGAAATAATGTATATAAAAGCACTTGAAAACTTTATAGCCCCCAAAAGATTATTGTTGTTGTTACTAGATTTTCCGAAAGTTAGCTTAATTTGAGTGAGATGTTTTAAGGGAAGCCAAAATAAGAGAATTTCTCTCCTTCACTTTAAAAATTTGACAATCATTTTGATTTCTTGATTTAATTAGAAAATGTTGGTAGTTGATTTCAGGACAGTCACATGTAAGAATTGCTTCCATGGCTGTTGATATAAGTAGGCCTAGACTAAATATTTTTAGAATAGCTTCTTTGGAGTCCTAAGACCCATGGTTCATTCTAGATAGGTTCAGGATTGTTATCTATGTACAAGAAAAAGATTGGCACACCCACTAGGGTAACTAAAATAAAAAAGACAGACAAGAATGTTGCTAAGGATGTAGAGAAATTGGAACCTTCATTTGTTGCTGGTAGGAGTGTAACATGGTGCAGCCACTTTAGAGAACAGCTTGATAGTTCCTCAAAAGGTTAAACATTACCTTATGACCCAAATTTTTACTTCTAAATATAAGAGGAATTAGATCCTATGTCCATATAAAAACTTGTGCACAAATGTCCATAGCAGTATCATTGATAATAGCTGAAAAGGGGAAACAGCCATCAACTGGTGAATGGCTAAACAAAATGTGCTGCATCCATACAATGGAATATTATTTGGCCATAAAAAGGAATTAATTACTGATAACGTGCTTCAACGTGGATAAACCTTAAAAGCATTATACTAAGTGAATGAAGCCAGTAACAAAAGACCATATACTTTATGATTCCATTTGTGTGAAATGTCCAGAATAAGCAAATCCATCAAGACAGAAAGTAGGTTAGTGGTTGCCAGGGGCTAGCAGGAGGGGAGAATGGTGGGGGTGGGGGTGATGGCTAATGTGTATGGTTTTCTTTTTGGGGTGATGAGAATGTTCTAACATTAGATAGTGGTGTTGGTTGCACAACTTTGAATATACTAAAATACCACTGAATTAATATACTTTAAAAGGATTAATTTTTTGGTATATAAATATCTCAATGAATTTGTTATAAAACAAACAAAACACAACAAAAAGAAAGAACTTAGGCCAGACTCTCTGCATACGTAGAAACAGAGGTTAGTAACTGATAATAATTATTTGAGTATTTCAGGTACTTAGCACAGTGCCTGAACGTAGTAAACACTAAAGTCTTTGTTAAAAGAAGAAATATTATGATACCAAAAGGAGGAATCTTGGATATAAATTATTGCAGGGATGTAAGGCTGAAAAAAAAAAGGTGGTAAATAAAAACTCGATTAGAAGTTATAAGAAAACTGAAAAGGTAGCCAATTCTAGAATAAATATGTAAAGATGAATATATTTTCTATATATTTGCAATTACCTAGTCATGAAATATAATGAAAAATATATTATCAACAAGAGTAATATAAAATATTAAAAAACTAAGAGTAAACTTGGCAAGAAATGTACAAAAGCCTATATGGGGGAAAATGACAAAATATTGCCAAGGGACATCAAGGAAAACTTGAAGGTACACCATCTTCATGGATGGGAGGACTTAATATTGTAAAGATATTACTTTTCCTCCAAACAGATCCATATATTGTATGTAGCCCCATTTATTTGTTTGTTTGTTTATTTATTTTGGCTGCGTTGGGTATTTGTTGCTGTGCGCAGGCTTTCTCTAGTTGTGGGCGAGTGGGGGCTACTCTTTGTTGCTGTGCATGGGCTTCTCATTGCTGTGGCTTCTCTTGTTGTGGAGTGTGGGCTCTAGGCACATGGGCTTCAATAGTTGCAGCATGCGGGCTCAGTAGTTGTGGCACATGGGCTCTAGGGCGTGCAGGCTTCAGTAGTTGTGGCGTGCCAGCTCAGTAGTTGTGGCTCGCGGGCTCTAGAGCACAGGCTCAGTAGTTGTGGTGTACGGGCTTAGTTGCTCCGTGGCATGTAGGATCTTCCCAGACCAAGGATTGAACCCATGTCCCCTGCATTGGCAGGTGGATTCTAAACCACTGTGCCACCAAGGAAGTCCTATAGCCCCATTTTCGGGGGAAGAACTACCTAAATGATTATAATGTACATCTAGAGGAAAAAATGTCCAAAACAAATCCAAGAATAGTCAAGAATCTTTCTAAGAGAGGAATTATGATATTTACTGTACCAAAGAGTAAAGTACGTTTATAAAGCTATAATACTGGCACAGGAGTAGCAGACAGATCATAGAGTAAAATAATGGGAAGAAATGCCAGCATTTATTGAGCAGTTACTCTGTGCTTTGTGGGTATTTAAACACCATACAACTCTATGAGGGTAGCTATATTATTATCTCCGTTTCACAGATAAGAAGACTGAGATTCAGAGAGATTTAGTAAATTGCTCAGGGTTATATAAGTAATGGCAGAGCAGGAATTCAAACCGATGCTGACTGCAAATTCATTGTTATTAATTAGTAAAATTTAATTCTTGGAGATTAACTTTAAGTAAATGAGGTTATGTAAAAATACTTAGATGTAAGAACGTTATGTACAGCATTGTTATAAGAGCCAGAAGTTAGGACTAACCTTAAACATCAAGCAGCAGAGTATTGGTTAAATAAAGTATAGTACACATCTACAATTAAAGACTGTGTATGGTCATTTAAAATTATATGAAAGAATACTTAATGACACAGTAATAAGGATAGCTATATTAAACCGAAAAGTGGATTACAAAACAGTATATATACTCATTAAAAATATATATACGGGGGCTTCCCTGGTGGCGCAGTGGTTGAGAGTCCGCCTGCTGATGCAGGGGACACGGGTTCGTGCCCCGGTCGGGGAAGATCCCAAATGCCGCGAAGCGGCTGGGCCCGTGAGCCATGGCCGCTGAGCCTGCGCGTCTGGAGCCTGTGCTCCACAACAGGAGAGGCCACAACAGTGAGACGCCTGCGTACCGCAAAAAAAAAAAAAAAGTATATATATATATATAATTATATATATATAATATATATATATATATATGAAGAGAAAAAAGATAGAGGAGATTTATATCAAAATGTTATTTTCTCTGAGTGGTAAAATTATGAATGATTTGTTTTCTTTTTGCTTCTCAATATTTTCTATTTTTTCCACAGTACAGTATGTTTTTTCTCTAAAGAAAAATAATTGCAGTAAAATTATTGTGTTTGTGTTTTTTTTTAAGGTGTGTGAGTTATTCACCCTGCTAGCCGGGTTAGCGGGTCCTCTGTGCTCCTGTAGGCCCCTGTGTTCCCCTTTTTCGTAGTGATCATAGTGTATTATCATTTACCCTTCTAACTCCGTAGCGCCTGGAATAAAGTCTGGTGCCAATCATTGTTTCGGTCAATCAATATTTCAGTAAGGAAGGATGAAACAGAGTGGGAATGAAGGGGAGAGGGAGGGAGAAAGGAAACCAACCTATGGAGATGTGGATCTGAGGTTATTTTTCCAGCTTCATTCCTCAAGATCCAAAAGTAGGTGGTGGATGGTATATTACTTGTATAATTCCTTATACTAATCCAGGAAATGAGTTGAACCACTTATCTTTAAATTCTGATTGTGGAAGAACAAAAATATATGTGAAGGAATTTACCTACAAAGAAAAAGAGGCGTTAGGCTTCCTACATTGAGAGAGGCCAGAGTGAATCTTTCAGAAATTATTGAGACAAATGAAGGCTATTTCAGTAGAAAAAGCTGCTGTGCCACCCACTCTCCCATTCTCCCTGTCCTTCTACCAGTTGTATCCAGAAAGCCATTTGCAACGGAAGATTTGGCAGGTGACGGAGTTGTTGCCTGGTTGCCTTTCAGACTTTTCTGGGTAAAAGATCCTAAGGGAGCTTGGGGACTGTCTGCTGACCCAGCTGCTCACATCATGTATCTATTTAAAAATTTGGGGAAAAGCCAGAGGATTGAACTTCATATAACTCTGTGTTATTTTTATTTCCAGGAAGGGGAGCAGTTTGTGAAGAAAATCGGTGGTATTTTTGCCTTCAAGGTGAAGGACGGCCCTGGAGGTAAAGAAGCCACCTGGGTGGTGGACGTGAAGAATGGCAAAGGATCAGTGCTCCCTAACTCAGGTCAGTGCAGTGATGACTTCATTTATAGGAGCACTGACAAGTTCACAAAGAAAAATGGGGGACTGCTTTGGTGTTTTCCAAAAGGGCTGGCTTTAGAGTTACAGGACTTGTTAAAGAACGGGGAATCCTTGGGACAGGAATAGGTCACAGCTGCTTCCTCTCAAAGACTGGAAGGGCTCCATCACTGTCACCAGCCGTAGGCTTTGGAATTAAACAGACTTGGTGTTTGGAGTCCTGTCCTGCCACTCACAGATTCTGGCCTTGAACAAATTATTTCCTTCTCTGAGCTTTATTTTTTTCACTTGTAAATGGGAATATAAATGGTACCTATTTCATAGGGTCACGTGAGGATTAGAGCATTATCTGCTGATTAGCCTGTGAAGCATATGCTTCAGTGTATGGTTATGTGTCCTCAGAAGACCTGTCTGTACTCACTACTCCACTTCTCTCACCCAGTCTTTCTCTCACCCATTCCAGTCAGCTTTGGTTCTCATTATTATCCCAGAACTGTTCTTGTCAAGGTCAGGTAACCGCCATGTTGGTAAATTGAGTGGTTAATTCCCAGCCCTCATAATTATATTATTCTTCCAGGCTTTCTTCTTACCTACTGGCTGTTCCTTCTTGGCCTCTGTCCCTGTTTTTTTCTGCATCTCTAAAAGTCTAAATGTTGGAGTGCTCTAAGGCTCAGTTCTATCTACATTTAGTCCCTGGGACTGTCATGTAGTTTCATGCTTTTAAAACCGTCTCTACACTGATGACTCCCAGGTATCTTCAGTGTGAGCTCAGATCCTGAACTCCAAGGTGTATATCCAGCTGCATAATTGACAAGTTTACTTGGATCCTTAGTAGGCATCTCAAGGCTAACACGTATGAAATTGAACTGCTGATCTTCCTCCCACTCCTCTTTAATTATGTTCTCCTCGAACTGTCTTCTGCATCTTGCTAAATCGCTCCTGTCTTACCAGTTCCTCAGTCTAAAACCCTTGAAGTCATGCTTAGCTCTTCTTTTTTTTTTTTTAATTGAAGTATAGTTGATTTACAATGGTGTGCCAATCTCTGCTGTACAGCAAAGTGACTCAGTTATACACATATACACGTGCTTTTTTTAATATTCTTTTCCATTATGGTTTATCCCAGGAGTTTGGATATAGTTCCCTGTGCTATACAGTAGGAGCTGTTGTTTATCCATTCTAGATGTAATAGTTTGCATCTACCTTGGCTCTTCTTTTTCTCACACTCTATAGTGTAATCCGCCAGCAAATTCTATCCTATACTACTACCACCTTGGTCCTCCATCATTTTTTGCCTTGTCTCCCTGTTTCTAACCTTCCGCCCTGTTTCTGCACACACCAGCTGGAGTGATCATTTTAAAACTCAAGTCAGCTCACAGGGTAAAAACCAGGGTTCTTATAATCACACCACATGATCTGGCCCTAGTCTTCTCTGTCTTATTATACTCTCCCTCACTTTGCTTCAGTCACACTGGCCTTCTTGCGATTGCTTGAACGTGGACGTTCGCAGTTCAGGGGCTTTCTACTGCCTGGAGTCGTCATCCCTCACATATCCTCATGGCTTGTTCTCCCATTTCCTTTGGGTTTTGCCCAAATGTCACCTTCTCAGTGAGCCTTTCCCCAACCACACTTCTAAATCACACCCCCATTACCATTCCCTATTGTCCTTTTCTGCCTTATTTTTCTTTATAGCACTTACCGCCATCTGATACCATATCTTATTTCTTTGCTTATCGTCCATCCCCCCCACTTGAGTTGTAAGCTGCATGAAGGCAGAGCTTTGTGCCTCTTAGGTTCACTGCTGCATTCACAGTGCCTAGAATAGTACCTGTCACATGGTAGGCCTTCAGTAAAATAAATAAATAAAAAGTGAACAGCAGAATGAATGAATGATGCTCAGTAAGTGGTAGCTATATTGTATGTTATGTTTCTCTCAGAGAGAGCCTGGTGCGATTAAGAGATGGGATGGATAGGAACTAGCATTTTAGAGGGCTATACTATGAACTTTGAAAACGATTTTATATATAATCAATCCCTTAAATCTTTTTGAGTAGAAAAGTGAAAGTCAGAGCTGTGTTTTAGAGGATGAAGCTGGTGTATTCGACCTGATGAATTAGAAATGAAGAAATCAGAAGCAGGGAGAGCAATTAGGAGGATGGATGGTACCACCATCTAAGTAAGCAAAAAGGATAGCCGAGTGTTGGCAGTGAGAAAAAAGGTTGTTGTTACATGGTAGTTGCTAGGGGTGTTTGGGGTGAAGTTGATGGTACTTGGAAGCTGTGAAGGAGAAGGAGATCTATCAAAGATGGTAGAGTTCATTATTGCTACATTACTGGGGAAGGTCCTGGAGGAGACCATGTCATCAGGAGCACAGGTGGAAGGAGGGTTAGCCTTAGCAAGGAGGGATGGATACTTCTTCCTCTAAGAGGGGGTAGATAAATATTCAGGGGCATTTTGAGGTACAGAGGGGTTTGGCAGAGATCCTGGAATAGAGTTTAGAGCTTGGAGAAAGGAGAAGATGTTAAGAGCAGTGTTATATGTACTGTTGAATAAGGAATCAACTACAGATTAATGAAGGAAAAGCTGAGTGGTAGTAAGGGCATCTGGTGTGGGCAGCATTTTTTTTTTCTCAAAATGAGTGGGCAGAAAAATAACTAAGTTTACATTCTGTGAGCTGCCATCTAACATGATGTACGAAGAAAAACTAAATGCTTCATCTAGATTCTAGCTTTTAGAAATAAAAAGAACTTTGGGGAAATAATGCCAATTTTTTTAAATGACTGAATGTTAATGGTTACTTCAGGATTATATATTGACATGTCTAGACAGATGTCAAGGTGATTTTTTTTAAAGTTTTTATTTTTCTTTAATTTTTATTTTTATTGGAGTATAATTGCTTTACAATGTTGTGTTAGTTTCTGCTGTACAATGAAGTGAATCACCTATATGTATAAATATATGCCCTCCCTCTTGGACCTCCCACCCACCTAGGTCATCACAGAGCATCAGGCTGAGCTCCCTGTGCTATACAGCAGGTTCCCACTAGCTATCCCTTTTATACATGGTAGTGTATTTATGTCGAACCTAATCTGCCAATTCATCCCACCCTCCCTTTACCCCCCGGTGTCCACATGTCTGTTCTGTATGTCTGCGTCTCTATTCCTGCCCTGCAAATACGTTCATCTGTACCATTTTTCTAGATTCCACATATATGTGTTAATATACGATATTTGTTTTTCTCTTTCTGACTTCACCCTGTATGACTGACTCTGGGTCCATCCACATCTCTACAAATGACCCAGTTTTGTTCCTCTTTATGGTTGAGTTATATTCCATTATATATATGTACCACATCTTCTTTATCCATTTATCTGTTGATGGACATTTAGGTTGCTTCCATGTCCTGGCTATTGTAAATAGTGCTGCAATGAACATTGGGGTTTTTTTTACTTTTGTCTTTAATGTAACTTTTTTTTTTTTAACTTATTTTTTTGGCAGCGTTGGGTCTTCATTGCTGCACGCGGGCTTTTTCTCTAGTTGTGGTGAGCGGTGGCTACTCTTCGTTGTGGTGCACGGGCTTCTCTTTGTGGTGGCTTCTCGTTGCGGAGCACGGGCTCTAAGCACTTGGGCTTCAGTATTTGTGGCATACGGGCTCAGTAGTTGTGGCTCACGGGCTCTAGAGCTCAGGCTCAGTAATTGTGGTGCACGGGCTTAGTTGCTCCACAGCATATGGGATCTTCCTGGACTAGGGCTCGAACCTGTTACCCCTGCATTGGCAGGTGGATTCTTAACCACTGCACCACCGGGGAAGCCCACATGTGACTTTTTGAATTATGGTTTTCTAAGGGTATATGCGCAGTGGTGGGATTGCTGGGTCATATGGTAGTTCGATTTTTAGTTTTTTAAGGAACCTCCATACTGTTCTCCACAGTGGCTGTATCAATTTACATTCCCACCAATAGTGCAAGAGGATTTCCTTTTCTCCACACCCTCTCCAGCATTTATTGTTTGTAGATTTTTTGATGATAGCCATTCTGACTGGTGTGAGCTGATATCTCATTGCAGTTTTGATTTGAATTTCTCTAATAATTAGTGATGTTGAGTATCTTTTCATGTGCCTCTTGGTCATCTGTATGTCTTCTTTGGAAAAATGTATGTTTAGGTCTTCTGCCCATTTTTTGATTGGCTTGTTTGTTTTCTTGATATTGAGCTGCATGAGTTGTTTGTATATTTTGGAGGTTAATCCTTTGTCCATTGCATCATTTGCAAATATGTTCTCCCAATCTGAGGGCTGTCTTTTCGTCTTATGTTTTCCTTTGCTGCACAAAAGCTTTTAAGTTTAATTTAGGTTCTATTTGCTTATTTTTGTTTTTATTTTCGTTATTCTAGGAGATGGGTCAAAAAAGATCTTGCTATGATTTATGTCAAAGAGTGTTATGTTTTCATCTAAGAGTTTTGTAGAGTCCCGTCTTACATTTAGGTCTTTAATCCATTTTGAGTGTATTTTTGGGTATGGTGTTAGGGAGTGTTCTAATTTCATTCTTTTATATGTAGCTGTCCAGTTTTCCCAGCACCACTTATTGAAGAGGCTGGCTTTTCTCCATTGTATATTCTTGCCTCCTTTGTCATATATTAGGTGACCATAGGTGCGTGGGTTTATCTCTGGGCTTTCTATCCAGTACTATTGATCTATATTTCTGTTTTTTGTTCCAATACCATACTGTCTTGATTACTGTAGCTTTGTAGTGTAGTCTGAAGTTGGGGAACCTGATTCCTACAGCTCTGTTTTTTCCCTTTCTCAAGATTGCTTTGGCTATTTGGGGTCTTTTGTGTTTCCATACAAATTGTAAATTTTTTTGTTCTAGTTCTGTGAAAAATGCCATTGGTAATTTGATAGGGATTGCATTGCATCTGTAGATTGCTTTGGGGAATATAGCCATTTTCACAATGTTGATTCTTCTAATCCAAGAACATGGTATATTTCTCCATCTGTTTGTGTCATCTTTGATTTCTTTCATCAGTGTTTTATAGTTTTCTGAGTACAGGTTTTTTGTCTCCTTAGGTAGATTTATTCCTAGGTATTTTATTCTTTTTGTTGTGATGGTAAATGGGATTGTTTCCTTAATTTCTCTTTCTGCTCTTTTGTTGTTAGTGTATAGGAATGCAAGAGATTTCTGTGCATTACTTTTGTATCCTGCAACTTTACCACATTCATTGATTAGTTCTAGTAGTTTTCTGGTGGCATCTTTAGGATTTTCTATGTATAGTATCATGTCATCTGCAAACAGTGACAGTTTTACTTCTTCTCTTCCAATTTGTATTCCTTTTATTTCTTTTTCTTCTCTGATTGCTTGTGGTAGGACTTCCAATACTATGTTGAATAAGAGTGGTGAGAGTGGACATCCTTGTCGTGTTTCTGATCTTAGTGGAAATACTTTCAGCTTTTCACCATTGAGAATGATGTTTGCTGTGAGTTTGTCATATATGGCCTTTATTACATTGAGGTGGTTTCCCTCTCTGCCCACTTTCTGGGGAGTTTTTATCATAAATGGGTGTTGAATTTTGTCAAAAGCTTTTTCTGCATCTATTGAGATGATCATATGGTTTTTATTCTTCAATTTGTTAATGTGATGTATCACATTGATTTGTATATATATAATGTTTTTTAGTTTATAACAACAACAATTTTTAATGGAAACACAATATAAAAAGATCTAAATTGTGACATAAAAAAACAAAAGGAGGGTAAGAGAAAGGTAGAGTTTTATATGTAATCGAAGTTAAATTGTTATCAACATAAAAAAGACTGTTATATCTATAAGCTATTTTATGTAAGCCTCGTGGTAACCACAAAGCAATAACTTACAGTAAATTCACAAAAATAACGAAAAGGGAATCAAAGCATACCACTACAGAAAATATGATTGTGTATATTGAAGAATCCTTGCATCCCTGGGATAAATCCCACCTGATGATGGTGTATGACCCTTTTAATGTGTTGTTGCATTCTGTTTGCTAGTATTTGTTGAGGATTTTTGCATCTATATTCATCAGTGATCTTGGTCTTGAATTTTCTTTTTTTGTAGTATCTTTGTCTGGATTTGATTTCAGGGTGTTGGTGGCCTCGTAGAATGAGTTTGGGAGCATTCCTTCCTCTGCAGTTTTTTGGAAGAGTTTGGGAAAGATAGGTGTTAGCTCTTCTCTAAATGTTTAATAGAATTCACCTCTGAAGCCATCTGGTCCTGGACTTTTTGTTTGTTGGAAGATCTTTAGTTATAATTTCAATTTCACTACTTGTGATTGGTCTGTTTATATTTTCTAATTCCTTTTGGTTCAGTCTTGGAGAGTTTTTTCTTTCCAAGAATTTGTCCATTTCTTCCAGGTTGTCCATTTTTTTTTTTTTTTTTTTGCGGTACGCGGGCCTCTCACTGGTGCAGCCTCTCCCGTTGCGGAGCACAGGCTCCGGACGCGCAGGCTCAGCGGCCATGGCTCATGGGCCCAGCCGCTCCGCGGCATGCGGGATCTTCCCGGACCGGGGCACGAACCCGTGTCCCCTGCGTCGGCAGGCGGACTCTCAACCACTGCGCCACCAGGGAAGCCCCAGGTTGTCCATTTTAATGGCATATAGTCGTCATTGCAGTCTTATGATCCTTTGTATTTCTGTGGTGTCAGCTGTAATTTCTCCTTTTTCATTTCTAATTTTATTGATTTGAGTCCGCTCCCTTTTTTACTTGATGAGTCTGGCTAAAGGTTTATCAATTTTTTTTTTTATATTCTCAAAGAACCAACTTTTAGTTTTACTGATCTTTGCTATTGTTTTCTTTGTTTCTATTTCATTTATTTCTGCTTTGATCTTTATGATTTCTTTCCTTCTACTGACTTTGGGTTTTCTTTGTTCTTCTTTCTCTAGTTGTTTCAAGTATAGGATTAGATTGTTTATTTGAGATTTTCTTGTTTCTGGAGGTGAGATTGAATTGCTATAAACTTCCCTCTTAGAACTGCTTTAGCTGCATCCCATACGTTTTGGGTTGTCATGTTTTCATTGTCATTTGTTTCTATGTATTTTTAAATTTCCTCTTTGATTTATTCAGTGATCTCTTGGTTATTTAGCAATGCAGTGTTTAGCCTCCATGTATTTGTGTTTTTTACAGTTTTTTTTTCCTGTAATTGATTTCTAACCTCATAGTGTTGTGGTCAGAAAAGATGTTTGATATGATTTCAATTTTCTTAAATTTTCCAAGGCTTGGTTGTGATCTATCCTGGAGAATGTTCCATGTGCACTTGAGAGGAAAGTGTATTCTGCCACTTGCGGGTGGAATGTCCTATAAATAGCAATTAAATCTATCTGGTCTGTTGCATCATTTAAAACCTGTGTTTCCTTATTTATTTTCATTTTGGATGATCTGTCCATTGTTGTAATTGGGTGTAAAGGTTCCCCACTATTATTGTGTTAGTCTTGATTTCCCCTTTTATGGCTGTTAACGTTTGCCTTATGTATTGAGGTGCTCCTATGTTGGGTGCATAAACATTTATAATTGTTATACTTTCTTCTTGGATTGATCCCTTGATCATTATGTAGGGTCCTTCCTTATCTCTTTAACAGTCTTTATTTTAAAGTCTATTTTATCTGATATGAGTATGGCTCCTCCAGCTTTCTTTTGATTTCCATTTCCATGGAATATCTTTTTCCATCCCCTCACTTTCAGTCTGTATGTGTCCCTAGGTCTGAAGTGGTTTCTTGTAGACAGCATACATACGGGTCTTGTTTTTGTATCCATTCAGCGAGGCTGTGTCTTTTTGGTTGGAGCATTTAATCCATTTTCATTTAAGGTAAGTATTGATATGTATGTTCCTATTACCATTTCCTTAATTGTTTTGGGTTTGTTTTTGTAGGTCTTTTTCTTCTCTTGTGTTTCCCACCTAGAGAAGTTCCTTTAGCATTTGTTGTAAAGCTGGTTTGGTGGTGCTGAATTGTCTTAGCTTTTGCTTGTCTGTAAAGCTTTTGATTTCTCCATCAAATCTGAATGAGATCCTTGCTGGGTAGAGTAATCTTGGTTGTAGGTTTTTCCCTTTCATCACTCTAAATATATCCTGCCTCTCCCTTCTGGCCTGCAGAGTTTCTGCTGAAAAATCAACTGATACCCTTATGGGGATTCCCTTGTATGGTATTTTTTGCTTTTCCCTTGCTACTTTTAATTTTTTTTTGTTGTTTTTTTGATTTAATTTTTGTTAGTTTGATTAATATGTGTCTTGGTGTGTTTCTCCTAGGATTTATCCTGAAGGGACTTTCTGCGCTTCCTGGACTTGGTTTGCTATTTCCTTTCCCATGTTAGCGAAGTTTTCAACTATAATCTCTTCAAATGTTTTCTCAGACCTTTTCTCTTTCTGTTCTTCTTCTGGGACCCCTATAATTCAAATGTTGGTGCGTTTAATGTTGTCCCAGAGGTCTCTAGGACTGTCCTCAATTCTTTTCATTCTTTTTTCTTTATTCCGCTCCTTGGCAGTTATTTCCACCATTTTGTCTTCCAGCTCACTTATTTGTTCTTCTGCCTCAGTTTTTCTGCTATTGATTCCTTCTAGTGTATTTTTCATTTCAGTTATTGTGTTGTTCATCACTGTTTGTTCTTTAGTTCTTCTAGGTCTTTGTTAACATTTCTTGTATTTTCTGGATCCGTGCCTCCATCCTGTTTCTGAGATTTTGGATAATCTTTTTTTTTAATTAATTAATTTATTTATTTTTGGCTGCATTGTGTCTTTACTGCTATGCACAGGCTTTCCCTTATTGCAGCGAGTGGGGGCTATTCTTTGTTGTGGTGCACAGGCTTCTCATTGCGGTGGCTTCTCTTGTTGCAGAGCACGGGCTCTAGACACGTGAGCTTCAGTAGTCGTGGCACACAGGCTCAGTAGTTGGGGGTCATGGGCTCCACAGTGCAGGCTCATTTGTTGTGGCACACGGGCTTAGTTGCTCCATCACATATGAACCTGTGTCCCCTGCATTGGCAGGCGGATTCCTAACCACTGCACCACCAGGGAAGCCCCTGGATCATCTTTACTATCATTACTCTGAATTCTTTTTTCAGGTAGGTTGCCTATTTCCTCTTCATTTATTTGATCTTGTAGGTTTTTACCTTACTCTTTCATCTGTAACATATTTTTTTGTCGTCTCATTTTTTTGATGGGTGGGGCTGTGTTCCTTCTTACTGGTTGTTTGGCCTGAGGCATCCAGTGCTGGAGTTTTTACAGTTGGATAGAGCTGGGTCTTGGTGCCGAGATGAGGACATCCAGGAGATCTCACTCTTATTAGTATTCCCTGAGGTCTGAGGTTCTCTGTTAGTCCAGCGGTTTGGACTCAATGCTCCCACCACAGGAGCTCAGGGTTGACCTCTGGCCTGGGAACCAAGATCCCTTAAGGTGCACAGTGCAGCAAAAGAAAAAAAAAAAAACAGGAGCAGTACAATAACAAAGAATAAAAGATAAAATTAGAAAAATTTTAAAGTTAGAAAAAATAAATATATGTGAAACAACAAGGTAAAACACAACCACAAACCCCCCCCCCCCCGAAAAAATAAGAAAAATGGGCCGGAAAGGCCTGGCTGTGGGGGGCCAGAGCTTAGGTTGGGGTGTGGGGCCTATGCTCAGGATCCATGAGGCAGGAAAAGGCAGCATGGATGGAGGGGGCCCTCGGACAGCGGAGTTCAGAGGTAAGGCCACTGGGTGGGAGTGCAGGTGCCGGGGTTTAGGCCCAAGTGTAGCTGGAGGGGGCCTCGGAGGGCGGAGGCTACTGGCCTTGGACCTCAGTAGGCCTCCCAGGTGCCCGAGTGAGTGGGGGAATGCTGGCCTATTTCCCTTACCATCCTCCCGGTCCCCGCTGATCCCCTCACTGTGAGTGGGCCCCTCCCGAGGGAGTGGAAAACCCCACCGTTCCCCAGCCGCCCCTCAGTGCACCGGTCCCGTCTAGCCTCTACTCCCCACCCACGCCCTCAGGACCTGGGCGGCCAGAGGGGGTCTGGGAGGGCAGAGGATCATGCCCGGGACCTCAATAGGCTCCCCAGGGCCCAAGTGGGTGGGGGAAACGCTGGCTGCCTTCCCTTCCGATCCTCTGGCCTCTCAAGGGTCTCTCCCCATCCCCGTTTCTCCCCTCACCGTGGATGGGCTCCTTCAGGTGTGAGAACCCCTCCCCTCCCCCAGCCGTCTCTCAAGGGTGCCGGTCCCGTCCCACCTCCACTTCTCCTCCCCGCTCCCTCCCCGCCACATCCCACCTGGTCATTCGGGTTCCTCCCATCCCCTTAGGTGTCCGTGGTTCCCCACCAGTACCCGGTAGGTGCCCTAGTTGTGAGGAGACGTGAACTCTGTGTCCTCGTACTCTCCATCTTGACTCTGCCCCCAAGGAGATTTTTGAAGAAAAATTTTCCTGTTCTGTTGTTATTGTTTGTTTGTTTTGAAAGATTATACGCTTATGGAAACATACGGCAAATTTTCAGAAAAACCTTGCTCTCTGCATATGAACCCTGGCAGCGAGCTCTCCCCACATTAGGTGCCCCATCCCATACCTGAAGGGATTTTACCCTGAATTTCTGCTGAAACTGATACTTGTTGGCAGCTAGGAGTGGCGCTGAAATATGGACTTACCAGTAAAAGCTACCGTGGGGAAATTGCCAGCTCCTTTACATCAGCCAACAAATGACATTTGTTAGAGACCAGCTATGTTAAAGCATTAATAACCTGTCCTAGTTTGAACTGGCATCTTAAAGAGAATCGCTAGATCTTTTGACATGTACATATTGTTGAGAGGTTTACTTTCTGTTAGCAAAGTAAGATTTACTTAAATGTATTTCATATTGCTTATATTCTAAGAGTTTGGTAATGATACAGATGGTTATATCAAGGACCTTTTAGGCTTTGTGCATTTTTCCATAATCTTTTCTTGCTGCCTGGTGTTTCTCCATGAATCCGGCCCCTCCCTCCTCTCCCTTTGAAATGACTCGCATATCTCCAGGAAGCCAAACTTTATTAATTTAACACGATATATTATTCTTTCATTCGTATATTCTTCCCTCTCAGGACCTGTTTGAGTTCTCAACCCTGCCCCTTAATGGGGAACATGATACAGAAGGCCTCAGAGTCTTCTCATCCCCAAGGTACAGGGGGAAAGAGCATAGCCTTTGGAGATACCGAAACCTGGGTTCAGACATTGGCTCTGTCACTTACTAGGTATACCTTCTCTGAGTCTAGTTGTCTCATCTAGAAAATGGTGAGAATAATGTCTATCCATGGAGCTGTTCTGGGGATTAAATGAGATAAAAGGTATGTAAAGTCCCTAGCATGGTAAGTGCTCAGTAAATCATTGCTTCCTCCCCAACCCAATGTGTTTGCATAAACACATTGGAATTGTCTGTGACTCCTCAAAAGGACTAGGGGAGCTGAGAAAGCATCTGGGATACATCAGATGCAGATGAATTGGTGAAGGCTCAATTAAAACTGAGCTGTTGGGGCTTCCCTGGTGGTGCGGTGGTTGAGAGTCCGCCTGCCGATACAGGGGACATGGATTGTGCCCCGGTCCGGGAAGATCCACATGCCACGGAGCGGCTGGGCCCGTGAGCCATGGCCGCTGAGCCTGCGCGTCCGGAGCCTGTGCTCCGCAACGGGAGAGGCCACAACAGTCAGAGGCCCACATACCGCAAAAAAAAAAACAAAAAAAAACTGAGCTGTTGAATGTTTGTATTCTTCCTGTAACAGGGGGAAGCCATAGAGCTTAGGAGTTGGGAGTGTGGACTTTGGCAGCAGGAATCTGCTTTCATACCTAGCTCAGCCACTTAGTAGCTGTGTGACCTTGGGCAAGTTGTTTGACCTCTCTGACCCTCATAGGGTTATCGTATGAGTCTAGGTATGTGAAGTAATCGGCACAGTGAGAGCTCAGTAAATGCTGATGTAGTAACAGCAGCAGCAGCAGCATTTATTTCCTAAAGTCACCTTTTTATTGACTATGAGTCCTTTTTTTGGCATATTAGGATCTAATCCAACTATGAATCAAGTCCAGTTATCTCAGTTTGCTAGCTTTTTTTCTCCCTGCTCTTTGATGTTATGTATCTACAAGAGAACTGGATTTTCTAGGTTGTAAATACCTTAATTTTTAAGACTTCAGACCTTTTTTCAAGTAATAAGAGAAAATTTTGTTACAGGCAAAGATGGAGGGGCTATTGAATCACAGTCTTTTATGGGCTATCCCTGCATTCTAAGACATATAATAAAAACTTTTATTTTCAGTCTTGTTTTCGTTACTTAATAATATAGGCATGCTGTACTTTCATAGTTTACCCCCATCTTAGGCCATTTGGGCTGCTATATCGAACATACCACAGCCTGGGTAGCTTATAAACAACAGAAATTTACTTCTCACAGCTCTGGTGGCTTGACGTCCTAGATAAAGGCATCAGTATGGTCCCATTTGGTGAGGGCCCTCTTCCTGGTTCATAGCCAGTGCCTTCTTGCTGTGGGCTTATATCATGGAAGGAGCTAGGGGTCTCTCTGGAGCCTCTTTATAAGGCATTAATCCCATTCATAAGGGCTCTACCCTCATGACCTTCCAAAGGCCCTCCCTACCAATACCATCACATCAGGCATTAAGATTTCAAAATACGAGTTTTGCGGGGGATGCAAACATTCAGACCATAGCAACTCCTATTTTTTTTTATTAAGGCACAGATTATCTAACTATTGGGCCGTAATTTGATATTATTACTATTAGTGGTAGTAGTACTATTAGAGCACTATTGTTATATTGATTGCCTGAAACACTGACTACTGAAAATTTTGATTTCTTGGTGAATTTTTCCTTTTGCACTTGTCCAAGGTAGACATTGCTGATTTAGCAATAAGATATTAGAGTCTTTGTGGTACGGCCTTTTTTGCATTATACTTTGGTTATACTACTAAAATTAATATTTTAAACCTATTTGCAGGGCAGGAATGGAGACGCAGACGAAGAGAACGGACATGCGGACGCTGGGGAGATGGGGAGGGTGGGAGATTAGGATTGACATATATACACTAACATGTGTAAAATAGATAGCTAGCTCGGTGCTTTGTGATGACCTAGATGGGTGGGATGGGGGGGGGTGTGGGAGAGAGGTCCAAGAGGGAGGGGATATATGCATACATACAGCTGATTCACTTTGTTGTACAGCAGAAACTAACACAACATTATAAAGCAACTATACTCCAATAAAAAAATGAATATTTTTAAAACTTTGTTTTTATATAGTAATACATACTTAAGTGCAAAAAAATTGGGAAAGATAGAGAAACAAAATGAAAAAATTACTCTCCTATAATCCTACCATCTATATCAGGGGTTGACAAATTATGACCTGTGGGCCAAATTCATCCCACCACCTGTTTTTTTTTGTTTTGTTTTGTGTAAAAGTTTTCTGAAGTCTAGCCTGTAAGGAAGGGCATGAATCTGTAGTGTACAGCCTGATAAATGTTAACAAATGAACACACCTCCCAGATCAAGATGCATAATGTTGCCAGCACTGTAGAAACCTCCCTGACACCACCTCCCATCACTATCCACTCCCAAAAGGAACCACTATTCCAAATTCTGTCACCATAGGTTGATATTATTTATTTTGGAAATTCGTATAGATGGAACCATACAATATTTACTCTTTTAGGTGTGGCTTCTTTCACTCAGCATTGAAAGATTTATTACATTGTTGCATGTAGCAGTAGTTCATTTCTACTATGTGAATACACCAGAATTTATTTATCCAGTTCATGGTTGCTGTATCTCCACAGTTTTCCATTTTGTGGCCTTATGAATAAAGGTGTTACGAATATTCTCATATGTGTCTTTTAGTGGACACATGTACTTATTTCCATTTGGCATATAACCAGGAGTAGAAATACTAAGTCATGAGCTACCATATAGCCAGTTTTTTGATATGGATATACTATTTTACAGTCTCTTCCATATTATATGAGAGTTTCATTTGCTCCACATTTTTGACAGTACTTGGTAACGTCAGTTTTTTTTTTTTTTAAGTCAGGTTCATTGAGGTATAATTTACATACAGTAAAATCTACCTTTTTTAGATGTACAATTCTGTGAATTTAGACAAATGCATACAGTTGTATAGCCACTACCAAAAATCAAGATATAGAATATTTCCAAAAAATGTCGGGGCTTCCCTGGTGGCGCAGTGGTTGAGGGTCTGCCTGCTAGTGCAGGGCACGTGGGTTTGAGCCCTGGTCTGGGAAGATCCAACATGCCGCGGAGCAACTAGGCCCTTGAGCCACAACTACTGAGCCTGCGTGTCTGGAGCCTGTGCTCCGCAACAAGAGAGGCCGCGATACTGAGAGGCCCGTGCACCACGATGAAGAGTGGCCCCCGCTTGCCACAACTAGAGGAAGCCCTCGCACAGAAACAAAGACCCAACACAGCCAAAAATAAATAAATTAATTAATTAATTAAAGTACCCTTAATTTAAAAAAAAAAATGTTCTCATGTCCTTTTGTAATCAAACCCCTTCTCTCACCCTCAGGCCCTGGCAACCCCTGATCTGATTTCTGTCCCTGTAGTTTCACTTTTTCCAGAATGTCGTAAACTGCAAGTGGAATCATACAGTATGCAGCTTTTTGAGCCTGCTTCTTTCATGTATTATCAGTAGTTCGTTCTTTTTTGTTGCTGAGTAGTTTATCCATTCACCAGCTGGAGTATATTTGGTTTCTTTCAGCTTTGGGCTATTTAAATAAAGCCACTATGAGCATCCGCGTACAGGTTTTTGTGTGGATTTATGTTTTCATTTCTCTTCAGTAAACACCTAAGAATGGGATTGGCAGGTCATATGGCATGTGTATGTTTAGCTTTCTAGGAAATGTCCAGACTGTTGTCTAAAGTGGCTGTACCGTTTTCCAGTCCCTCCAGCATTGTTCTGACCTGCTAGTTTCTCCTCATCCTCACCGGCACTGGGTATTATCTTTTTTTTTTTTTCAGCCATTCATTCTAGTAGGTACGTTGTAGTATCTCAACTGTACTTTTAATTTGCATTTTCCTGATGGCTAATGGCATTGAACACTGCTTCATGTGCTTTTTTGGACCATTTGGAGATCTTTTGTATTGTGCCTGTTTATGTTATTTGCCCACTTTTGTATTGAACTATCTAACCTTTTGTAATTGAGTGATAGGAGTTTTTTATATTTTCTGGATACAAATTCTCTGTTAGATCTGTGAGTTGCAAATATCTTATCCCTCTTGGTCTGCTACCTGTTTTGAAAACAGTTTTATTGGAACACAGCTACATTCGTTTATGTGTCTCTGTGGCTGCTCTCGTGCCACAGGTGCAGAGTTGAGTAGTTGCAGGAGAGACCTAGTGGCCTGCAAAGCCTAAAATATTTAGTGTCTGATCCTTTACAGAAAAAGTTTGTTAACCCCTGATCTAGATGACTATTCATCTTCTAACAAATTACCACAAACTTAGTGGTTTAAAAAAACGCACACATTTATTTATTACCTCACAGCTTCCATGGGTAAGTTGGCTGAGGACAGCTTAGCTGGGTCCTCTGCATAGGGTGTCGCAGGCCGCGGTCAGGGTGTTGGCCAGGGCTGAGTTCTCATCTAGAGACTTGACCGGGGAAGTGGTTCGTGTCCAAGTTCACTGATGTTGCTGGAAGAATTAATTTCCTTGTAGCTGTGAGAATGATAGCTTTAGTTTTTACTGGTTATTGGTCAGAGTCTGCCCTCAGCTCCTAAAGGTCAGTACCCTGCCATGTAGCCCTCTCCATATGCAGTATGCAGTTCACAGTATAGCAGCTAGCTTATTCAAGGCCAGCAGTAGAGTGAGAGAGAGCCAGCAAGACAGAGTCTTATGCAGTGTAACAGAACACAGGAATGACAGCCCATCACCGTTGCCACATTCTGCAGGCTAGAAGCAAGTCACAGGTCCTGCCCACACTCGAGAGTAGGGGATTATACAAAGGCATGAATACCAGAAGGCAGGGATCACAGGGGTCACCTTAGAGTCTGTGTGCCACAGTAGCTATTATTAATATATTGGTCTCCAAGTTTACAGATGTTTTTTCTGTACATACATAATTGAATATCTGTTTTTAAGCAAAACTTGGGTCCATTCTTACAGTTTGTTTTGTAACTGGCTTACATAACAGTATCAGGAAGAATATAACATACATATCTTTCCAGGTCAATAAAATGTAGATCCACATCATCTAATGACTGCATTGTATCCCATTATATGAATATACCATGATTTATTTAATAAATTCCCTCTTGTTAAATATTGAGGTTGCTTGTGATTTATGTCACATTTCACCAGGCTGCCATAGAGTGTATGTGAGTGCCCATTTGCCCACACTAATTCTGGATGTGATTCTGTTGCAGTCGGTGGCTTTTGACTAAAATGTATGCATGAAACTAAACACTCCCCATTTCTCCTTCCTTCTGCATGTCTCTGTTTTAGATAAGAAGGCCGACTGCACAATTACAATGGCTGACTCGGACTTACTGGCTTTGATGACTGGTAAAATGAATCCTCAGTCGGTAAGTATGATGGCACTTATATCCTTTTCTTAGGCGGGTTTTAGCCCGTTTCGCTTCATCACCTACCTCAACCTCATCCCATAAAGTGCAAAGTGGTAAAACCCACAAAACTCAGTGTTCCCCAAATGTTCACTTAACAAATGACAGTTGTGAAGCTAATGATGTGCCAGACAATGCCCTGTGTGCTGGAAATGTCCAGATGTAGAAGAAATAGTTCCCATGCTCAGGGCGTCCACAATTTGGTACGAGACAGGTCTGCAAAAGAGTAAGTGCAGGGCTTCCCTGGTGGTGCAGTCATTAAGAATCTGCCTGCCAATGCAGGGGACGCGGGTTTGAGCCCTGGTCCGGGAAGATCCCACATGCTGTGGAGCAGCTAAACCCGTGCGCCACAACTACTGAGCCTGCACTCTAGAGCCCACGAGCCACAGCTACTGAGCGCATGCACCACAACTACTGAAGCCCACATGCCTAAAGCCCGTGCTCTGCAACAAGAGAAGACACCGCAGTGAGAAGCCCGTGCACTGCGACAAAGAGTAACCCCCGCTCACTGCAGCTAGAGAAAGCGTGCACACAACAACAAAGACCCAATGCAGCCAAAAATAAATAAATAAAATAAATTAAAAAAAAAAAAAAACAGCTTAAGAGTAAGTGCAGCCAAATATCCAAGGTGCCCTGCATTACTTGTGGTCAGGGAGGGTGGAGGAAGGAGAAGCCACATCTTCCCGGGCCATCAGAGAAGGCTTCACAGAGGAAACAATGCTTGGCTGAGTCCTGGGAGTGATCAGGAGTTAGCAGTGCACAGATGGAGAGTAGGGGCCATCAGATAGAAGGAGGGTCGGGTGTGAACAAAGGCATGATCTTTTACATTTCGAATCTTTGCCCGTGCTCTTTTTTTTGCCTGAGCTGTCCTTCCTTGACAAACTCCTTGCCTTTCAAAATGAACTTAGATGTTATGTCCAGAGACTTCCTACCACATTGTTGGGGAGCTATAATCAGTCCCTCTTCTGGGCCACTTACTGGCCTGCTAGCATGGCACTTGTCTCATTATACTAGTCATAATGTGCCCATCTCTTCCCTATTAGATTGTGTGTATCTCAAGGGAACAAAGCACATCTTGTTCATCTTTGTGTCTCCAGAACTTAGCATGATGCCTTGCGTTTTGGGGTTTTCACAATTAATTTGCATTTGTCTAAAATGTATTTATGCCTTGTGTAGATTTTCCAGGCCCCCAGATTGTCAAGGGTCTTCTTATACTCTCTAGTTGTACAGTGTGGAACAGACTTGATATACATTATCCATAGATAACACAAAGGAAGCTAAAATGCTGCTTTCCACTGTAACCTTATTTTTTTGTTGTTGCCTCAGCCTGATTTGTTTTAGGTCTTGTTCCTGTGATACCCCGGTAATTTGAAAGATTGGATAAAAAAACTAAATCTGACTCCTACTCGTATTTCTTTTAAAAATGCTTTTTCTAAGCAACTAAGCATATTTCAGCTGATGCGTCGACAAGTTAGAGACTTGCATCTGTGATGTTTCAACTGAATACACACCATTGACATTGACATTTCCACCCACTGCGCCCTCTCCAAAAATCTGGACAGAACAGAGGCCACCAATCTCGGAGTTGGCCGACGTCCTCCTTCCCACCCACCGCTGCTTATTCCACGGTGCACACCACGCACTTCCTTGGCAGTGTGGTCAGGCTTCGCACTCAGCTGCCCTCGTTCTCTCAGTTTATCTGTTTACCACCCATTTTGGGGAGTGAAGTGTCAGCTTACTTTTCCTGAACACCTGTTAGCACCCAAAGGAATTAAAGATAAAAATAGGAGACGTTTCTGTTAATGTGCTAATGGCCTTCCCTTATGCTCAGTAGAAGATTTGACTGGAAACCATTAAATGCAGTGGAAATTATAATTTCAGTGTTTGGCTACGGTTGAAACAAAGCAATGTGCTCTCCAGAAGAAAGCAAATGTAGAACACCTTAGGGGCCAGATTTAAATGACTCTTATGTTCGGATTCTCTAAAAAGTGAAGACTCATTTTTCTCTATAATAATTATTAAGTGAAAAGTCATTTCCTCTTTTAATTAAGAAAAGGGAAATATGGTGAGTTTCTCTTCTAGGTACTACTGGTCCATATTTTTAAAGGACATATGTTAAATATATTGTGTTCTGAGACACCTGACCTTAAAGTCATCAGACAGAAGGCTGTGTGCCATATAGAAAGAAATATTTAGTTTGTCCAGACAGAGGAGAAAAAAAAAAGGAATTAGTCACCCTCACCAGAAGGTGTAGAGAAAGCAGAGCTCTGAGATTTCCTATGGATGAGGCAGTAGAGCCCCTCACTTCTTAATGAATATACTTGTTAGGAAGCTAAGACTACCAGAACTTTTCCTGTAGCTTTTCCTTATTTTAAGAATTGAGTCGAAAGACTGAGATCGTAGCAGGGAAATCATGCTATGTTCCCAATTTTGCTATTTCTTTAAAGTTTTCCTGGGATTTTGTTACATGATAAATTTAGCAAACATCATGTGATCTAATCCCAGGCAGTTGTTAAATGGAACAAACTGTGGCTCTGCACTTGGGATTGGTTTGATTCTTCTTATTGAGCCAAAGATTAACACAGGCACCTCAGTCTCAGCAGTCTGCCTGGCCTCCCTCTGTAGGGAATAAATCTTTATCACGTAGACCAGAAAAAGGGAGGAAAATGGCGACACTTCATCTGCATTGTGTTGAATCCCAAGAGTTCGTAAGTGTGTTATGCATGTGCTTTTTCTCCCTGCTAGCAGACCCACTGAACAGATGTGTAATGTTTTTAAACAAAATCGGTCTAGTATGAATCCACTCTGCCTAATATTTGGAAAACGTACCACCTTTGAGGAAGGCAGGTAAAGGCAGACTCAATTAAGAGAACACATTTGGGAAAGATGTGCCTTTTGACGGCTCTGTGTAAAGCATGACTTTTACAGATGCGTCCTTTTGAAGACTCTGGTTCTAAATCTATTCCTGAAAGCCAAGTTTCATATTTTGAAGAAAGTTGAAGAGACCTGGATAAATAAATCATCTCAGGGCTGGATAGTCTAGAAATATCAGCGGTCTCAAAACAAAAAACACCAAATGATAAATTTTCTTTCTTCTTCCTCACAGGCCTTCTTTCAAGGTAAATTGAAAATCACTGGCAACATGGGTCTGGCTATGAAGTTACAAAATCTTCAGCTTCAGCCAGGCAAAGCTAAGCTGTGAAGAACTCTCTCTGCCTACCTTTGAAAATCAGGATGAGATATATAGATATATGTCCATATATTTCATTGTCAGAACTTAGATTGAAACTACACCCTGGCAGATAGCGTATTTGTTTTTAAATGGGTGTGACCGATCCTGTTTTTCCTAAGCTCTGGGTGACTAGAAGCTGATGGTGTACTACTGCGTACAACTGTGCATTACAAAGTTAATATGGTAATTATGGTTTGGGGTAGCCTAAAATTAGGAATAGCAAAATCCAAAAACTATGTAAACAAAAGCTCTCATTTTGCTTATAAAGTATATTTGAGGATTATTCTGCTGAAGACTCGATTTAATTCAGTCTTCCCTGGGAGAACTAGGGAAGGAACAATACCAGCAGCTGGCCGGTAATTAGTGTTGTGCACTTAATGACCTTAATCTGTTTTCCATTGAGAAGTTTTAAAATTCTGTACTGGGATTTTTTTTTTTTTAAATCTTCACAGTTTTGCATTTCATGCCATCAAAACAGTATTTTCTTCCCAAATCAAAGAAGTATGATCAAAGCTTGGGAGAAAAAATATATAGCTGAACACAGGCCTATTTTTTAAAACAAAAATATTTTTAAGTGAGTTTCCTTCCTGGAAAAAAAAAATCAGTGTATTAGAATCATAAACACTGTTGTTAAAAATAATTGAACAAATAAAGTTTGCTTTGAGATGCACAGTTTTCAAATTATAATCTCGTATTAATTTAATTTGTAAAACTCTCCTTCCTTTGTTATAATTTTCCCTTTTCATATGTTTAGTTTAACAAGCCACATTTAATTTACCTTCCTAGTTTTTTTTTGATTCAATTTAAAGGAATATTGCTTTTTATTCCTTTTTTTAAAAGGTAAATTTCATACCAGACTTTGGCATGTGATGTGTTTTCCCTACTTTTACCTTCCTAGTTTTTCTAATGCTAATGTTATTTCTAATAACTCGGTAAGATATGGGGTAGAGTAATGTTTTTGGAAGAATGTTTAATAGAAAATTAAAATAGCTCTTCCTCATCTCCTTTGTTTTTATTGTGTACGTTCTTTTTGTTCAGGGTTTTCTAAATGATGGAGAGTAAGAGAACCATTGGGGATTTACGATCTGTGTTACCTAGACTACTATCTACTGGTTACTTTGGCATAATCAATCACTAGCTCTTGATTAGGGAGGTGCTGTGTTGTGGTGGAAAGAGCACTTGACTGGGAGCCAGGAGTCTTGTTTTTCTTAGGCAAATAAGTAACTGCTAGCTTGTTTGCTGTTCGCTAGCCTGTTTGCTAACCTGTTAAAAGAGGGTATTTAAGATGGTCTTTAAGGTCCCTTCTGTTCTGATAATCCTGTGATTCTACTCAGAGCCCAGTAGAACTGTTTGGGAGTTATCCAGGTCCCACCTTTCTGCTGTGAACACGTTTACTTCACCCAAAGGTGGTCAGAGGTAAAAAGCCAGGTGGTTTCATTTTGCTTGTTTAGATGTTTGGAGCCTCTACTAATCAAATCAGGACTGTGGATATGATCCCCCTAGGCCGTTTAGCTTTGCATGTTCTGTGACCAACAGAACAGCATTTGGGGATGGGACAAGATGGTAAATTAAGGCAGTATAAGTTGATCTCAAGTCCCATAAAATCAGTTCAGAGCACAGACTTCCTAATCACAGAGGCTTTTTACTCTGAGAAGAAAAAAGACTTCAAGAAAAAAGTTCCAACAAAATGTCTGATTTATTTGTGCTTTGGATTTGCTGCATTTTTCTGCCTTCACTTGTCCCAGATGTAGCAGGAGATGTTTGTTTTAGGCTTTAGGATGAACCTGAAAAAAACAAAAACAGACAAAAAAAGAAAAACAAAAACTTGTTCTTGGGGTAGGGATGTATCCATATATAAACACAATTTATATGTATAATAGAAAAGTACTTAATGATAAAAATACAGCAGCAGTTTAATTTCTAGGGAAGCATCACGGTTTGGAGGAAAGAGGTTAACAGGTCTGGGTTAAAACTGATACTGGTTTTGCTACTTGCGCAGGTTGAGCCTCAGTTGCCTGATCTGGAAAGGGGAGATTTTAATATTGACCTGCTAGGATTATTGAGAATCTAGAGAGGTAACATATGTAAAGTGCCTAAATTAGTGTTAGGTGTACATCGTGGTCATTCTTAGTTCCCTTACTGGAAATGTGAGTTCCCTTCCTCTCCCCACCTTTTGCCTCTGTGATATGTGATAAGATGTCTGTAGTGTGTTTGTTTTTTTTTTATGTCGCACTTTTTGAGTCTTTTCTCATTTGTTCATTCACTGAACAAATATTTCTTAAGTGCCTGTCATATATTGGGTACCATATTGAGGGTAATGCTAAGCACTGGAGACAGCAGTGAGCTCCTCAGTCAAATCGAAGAGATGAATAATTATTACAGACTGATGTGCCGTGCAGGAGATGGTCAGAGTGCTGTCATGGAGAGACATAGTGCCTTTGACTCACTATGATACAGTGGTTAAGGGAGACATCTCTGAGGAGGTAATATATAAGCTGAGATCTATAGGTTGAGGAACGAACCATGCAAAGAACCATGCAGGAAAGGGGAAAAGACACCTGGCTTGTTCTAGAAATTGCAAGAGGGCTAGTGTGAGTGGAATATAATGACCCAGAAGGACAGGCCCAAGATGAGGCTGGATAGATACACAGGAGCCAGTTATATTGGAATCTGTTCGTTACAGTAAGGCATTTGTATTTCATTCTTAGTGCATTTGGGAGCTGTTGAAGGTGTAGCTTTACATGTGTTTCTTTCTCACTCATGCTGCATATCCACTTCACCTTCATATCCTAAGTCTAGAACCCAGGCTAATGGAGCACTTCTGTCTGGAGCACTGCTCCCATTTCATTGTCCAAAGAAAGTCACATGCCTCACCTAACTTCACAATCTTACCATGTATCAGAAGAAGAGAATGGAGTTGGATTCTTTCTGAAGGAACTGATGACCATCACAGAAGGGCTCTAGGCAGGGGAATGAAATAATATAAACTGTCACTGTAGCTTCTGTGTGGAGAACGTACTGGGAGTACAGGGCTGGAGGATGGAAGGTGCTAGAAGATGGTGTCCTGGACTAGGGTGTCAGTGGTGGACTTAGATGTGGAAATTAGGCAGAGGTAGAGCTGACAGAACTTGGTGACTGGATATAGGGGCAAGAATGGCTTCCAGTGACTGGTCAGGTGAATGGTGGGTCATGACTGGAATGAGGAGGGGACAGCAGGTTTTAGGGAGAGTGGTTGAAATAATAAGCTCCACTTTTGAACTTGCTAACTTTGAGATGCCTGAAAAGACTTCCAGGTGGAGATATCAAAGAGGCAGTTGCATTTACAAGACTGGAGCTCAGAGGTGGGGTCAGCTTACAGATGCACTTTTGGAAGTCATGAGAATATGGGTGGTATTTAAAGCCACAGGAATGGATGGTGTTACCTGGGGAGGGAAGAAGGGGGATTAGAGTACGCCTTGTGGCACCCCAGCTGTTAGAGATCAGGTAGAAGAGGAGGATCTGGCAAGGGGTATGAGGACGAAGGACTAAAGAGGTGGAGGAAAATTTCCTGAGAAAAGATACAGCCTAAAAGTGGCAGCGGCCAGCTGTGTCCTATGCTGCTGGTGAGGTCAGTTAGGATGATGTCTGAAAAGTGTCTACTGGAGTAAATTTGGCAACATGGAAGTCATTGGTGATTACTACAGAATCACTTTCAGTGCTAGATTGGAATTGGTTTCGTAAAGAGCTACAAAAAACAAGAACAGAAAAGTTCCATTTGGTAGTGATATGTTCAGTTTCCAAGTGATTAGTACAGAGCAAGCACATTAGCTAATACTTTTAGTTCTAGATTAGGTCATCTTGCACATGCTGTTCTCTGTGCCCACCCTCACCATTCTCTCCCTGCTGCCTGCCACCTTATCCACTTGGCAACTTCCTTTTCATCCTTTTCATGCCTTAGCTTTCAGGAAGTTGTCCCTCTTTGCCACACACACACACATACACACAAACAAAACAAAAAAACAGTACGTAATCATTCCTTTGTAGTAATATGTTTCTGTCTCCCACCGAACAGAGAGCTCCTTAAGGGCAGGGACTGCATTTCATGCATCCATTTTGATACCCCCGGTGCAAAGTCTTGGCTTACTGTCATAGAGTGAATGAATGAGATAAGCTGAATAACAATGTCATATTCACAGGGGGCTTTTCTGAAGGTAGGAACCTCATCATAGCAATGCATTCTCTATGACAATGACTTTCTGTTGCCCCGATGTTGAAAGAGAACATTAAAAATTCCTCTTTGGCCAGACTTATCTTGCTATTTCTTTTTTTTTTTTAAGAATCAATTTTATTTATTTATTTTTGGTTGCATTGGGTCTTCGTTGCTGCATTCAGGCTTTCTCTAGTTGCGGTGAGCCGGGGCTACCCTTCGTTGCAGTGCGTGGGCTTCTCATTGCGGTGGCTTCTCTTGTTGCAGAGCACGGGCTCTAGGCGCGCGGGCTTCAGTAGTTGTGGCACGTGGGCTCAGTAGTTGTGGCCCGCGGGCTCTAGAGGACAGGCTCAGTAGTTGTGGCACACAGGCTTAGTTGCTCCGCGGCATGTGGGAGCTTCCTGGACCAGGGCTCGAACCTGTGTCCCCTGCATTGGCAGGCAGATTCTTAACCACTGCACCAGCAGGGAAGTGCTATCTTGCTATTTCTTTGAAAATATTTGCAGCTTCTCAGAATAGTCTTTCGACTTAAGATTGAAGCAGCCTGAAGTAATCAGAAAAGTCAGTTTATTTGTAGTTTTATTACATGTTTGTAAAAAACAAAGTGGCCTAGTTGGTTCCGGGTACATTAAAATCATTAGTCTTCTTGCTGTACTTGTCCAGATGAATTAAAAATCTCAGGTTTCTGTAATCCTTGTTGCATGTTTAGAAGAACAGTAATGGAGCACATGATTAGGAAGTTGAGTGTGGAGGTGATGGAGGAGTCACTGAGGTGGGATCAGAAGAATCTCAGATCAGGTCCTGTCTGCCTCCTGGAAGCTAAGTTAGGACAAGGCTTTAAGCTTCGTCAGACTTTAGCTTCTTCCTCTGCACAAGGGGGACCACTGTTCATATTTTTAAAAATAGTCTCATTAGACTGTGAACACCTTGAGTGCAGAAACTGTTATTCACCTCTGTCTCTAGTATTAATACCATGTCTACCAAAGTAAGCATCAGCAAAGGTTTCTCAGACAAATGAGGAGTAGACAACCATCCATTAAAGTTCTTTTAAAATTGTAATATACCTTGTAAAAGGTTCAGTTACATATAAACATAAACTCCTTCTGTTTTCTTCATCTGTGTCACCGTAGAAAAAAGAAACATGAAGTTAAATCCTGTAAGTAACCGCTTTATCTTCTGAAACTTTAGCAGTTTGAGAAAATAATACATTTAGAGCAGCCTGGTATAGTGGGAAAACTTGGGGCCTATCAGATGAGGGTTTTGGTCCTAGCTCTGGCACTTAAACATTGGGACCTTCCTTGAGCTGATAATGACTCTGAGCCTGTTTCTCACTCTGTAAAAAGAGAATAATAATGCCTACCTTGCTGGTTGTGAGGATTAGCAATTGTAGCTGTAAAATGTCACGTACTCAATAGATGGTGCCTAATGTTATTTGAGAAATTTTTTTTAACATGAAGGAATTGATTCATTGAAACATTTTGTAATAATCCCTTGAGTTCAGATAATCAGCTAACTTCAGGATTGGGGACAATTTGCATTCCTCGTTGACCGTCATCTTACATTTTTCTCAAGATCCATTAAAATTTAATAGTCTCTGTAACTGAGTGAATATAGGATTATGTAGACTTTCAGAAGGTTTGCATTTCATCCAAAGATTACAGTTCTAGCTGTCCATGGCATGGTTGCTTTTTGAACACAAAGAAGTTGCTTGATTTTATTGACTGGGGGAAAAAAAGGGTAATCAGCCAGATTGTACCTCTGGGTAACTTACTCTGTGGGATTGAGTTTGTTTAGAGACCACACTGATGTGAATTAGGAACTTTGGGTATACTACTAAACAGCTAATGAGGGCTCTGAAAGATTTATGTGCTATCAGGAACCACAGCCATGTCTGGCCAAATTTTAGAGTTTTTCTCAATAGAGAGTTACAAAATCTACTGGAAAGGTCCAGTATTAATATCTATCTGGAGACTGCTGCAAACAAACAGCTCTTTAGTTCTTGGTAAGAACAGAGACTATTGGGCCAGATTTCTGGCCCTTAAGAAATGTGGTGTTTGATTCCATTTGGCAGGAAGTTTAATCTGGTGCGGAAACTTTAGCCAGACTTCTTGGAGAAATATTTTTTTAATGTAACATATCCAAAACTTATTGCAAAAAGTAATGTCCACTTAGTCTATCTATTCTATTAATAATCATTTAAATGCTTTGTAAATATTCACAGTGCTGTTTTCAGCAACATCTAGTAAATGCTTGACCTTTTAGTTCCTGAATTTGTTGTGGCCATAAACTTTTATGTAAAATTGGGGGAAACTTTTATGTAAAATTGTAGTCTGCTGTTTATTTAAGCTGCAGGCAGAGAAGCAGTAAGTGCTACAGTTTTCTAATCAACTACCAAACAGTGGTAGGTCTTTGCAAGTTATTGTGTAATTCACTTTTTAGAATATGGCACCTTCTGTAGTGTACAGAACACTCGGTTCAAGATTAAACACCTCATTTAGAATATATGGACACGAATTTGGGACAGGAAGGCAGAGCGGTATAAGAGAACGGCTGACTTAGGCAGGCTGAAAGGAGCCTTCGTCTTGGCAAAATGATACCCAAGGGCAGGGGGTATAACAGTTTACAAATATTTGAGAGGTGCAAAGACCAAAGGGGGAGGGGATTATTTTGCTTAGTTATTAAAAGTAATGAGAAGAAATATAGAAAGGAAAATTTCAGACTGAAAATCAGTTGAATTTCCTGACAGTAAAAATTGGTCATGAGAGGACTGAACGCTCCAACCACAGAGAAGATCCTAAACGAATCTGGCAAAGCAGGGCATTTCATTGCGGAAGATGTACCTCAACAGTGGCCGAAGGAGCGTCTGAATGGGAGGAAATATTTTATTGACAGCCACTCTTGAGGATTTCTCTTTATCCCATTTATCAAAATCTTTTTTCTTCTATGTGTCAGAAAGAAGACTTCAATATCTTTTTATATTTACTTGTTTATACCCTGACGGGTTCCCTGACTTACTAGATACCTTCAGAAGAAACAGAAAGAAATGAGTATTCAGAAGCTTTTAAGTTTTCACAATGTAAAAGCAGCCTGAATTTTTGTTTGTTTGTTCTTTTCTTTTTTTTTTAGTTTGTTTTTTTATTTAGCTTGAGGTAGTAGAATCTGAAAGCCACCAAATGGTAGCTGCAGTGTAGGAGACACCTCTCACTGGAGTTGGAACCAGAAGGCCTGAGTTCGAATCCTGGCTCAAGTACATACTCATTAGCTGGTCACCTGAGCAAGTTACTTATCCTCCCTGAGCATCAATTTCCTAAAATAAGGGGCAATAATCCCATCATGCTTGGGAAGATTAAGTGAAAGGATGTGTAGGAGAATGCTGCTGTACAATGAACCAGTTCTAGTTGTGTTTGTGTTAGTTTTTTTTATTGCTACTGTGACAAATTACCACAAACTTAGTGGCTTAACTTCTTACCTGGAGGTTCTGGGAGAGAGTCTGCTTCCATGCTCGTTCAGGATGTTGGCAGAATTCAGTTGCATGCGGCTGTGGGACTGCAGTCCCCGTATCCTTGCTGGCAGCCAGGGGTAGTTCTCAGCTTCTAGAGGCTGCCTGTATTTCCTGCATCTTTAAAGCTAGTCAAGTCCTCACATTTCAGATCTCTCTGACCTCCCCTTCTGCCTCATCTCCTACCTCCAGCCAGAGAACGTTCTCTGTTTTTAAGAGCTCATGTGATTAGGTTAGAACCACCTGGTTCATCCGGGATGATCTCCCTATTTTAAGGTCCATAACCTTAATTACATCTGCAAAATCTCTTTTGTCATATAATGTAACTATTCACAGGCTCTAGGGATTAGGGTTTGGACATCTTTGGGGGTTTATTCTGCCTACGACAATGATGGTATTTTAGGGCTAGAAAGGGACCTTACAGAACATGAGATGGGTTCTTGCCCTGGAGGGTTTATAATCCAGGGGGAAAGAGATGAGAAATATAATATTCAGCAAGAAAAGTCCGATAATAAAGAGTTTGTATGGGATGTTATAGGAGCCCAGAAGACTTTTTCTGTACCTGACTTAGCCTGTGGTTTTTTCACCATGCCCTGCTTGTTCTTTGATCTTATTTATCAAGATCCTTCAGATGGAATCCATATACACAGAACACCACCATGCAATTTGATTTCTAAATGTCCAGAAAATTAAGCTGCTGCCACAGCTCGGTATTTGGGACTCTGCTACTTAATAAGGAAAGGTCTTGAGGTCTTGAGTAAGAGGAGTTATTTTCTTCTATGAGGATGAAGTATAACACCACCTTATCTCCCCTTATCTTGTCCCTTATCCCCGATTTTTCCTCATCAGACCCTCCCCTTTGAGAGCCTTCCTGTCCCTCACTCCTAGTTCTTTCCGTCCGTGTATATGTCTTTACTCCTACCCTCTTTTGAGTTTTCTGTTTCGTACTGTTTTGAAGTAGAAGGCACTTAGCCGGGGCAGTGCAAAGGTTTCTGTTTAATTCTTGTCACTTGTCATTTCTGCTTTAATAATGTTCCACGGATGTTCAGTCAGATCTCGGTGATGGTTTTGTAGTAATACAGCTGCATTTATTGAGCACTGACTGTGTGCCAGGTGCTGTGCAGAGTCCTGTGCTTCCACCTTCTCATTTAATTTAGACATTCTGTGACGTGTAGGTAATATTTATCTTCATTTGAACCGGGCTGGGATTTGAACCCAAACCTAAGTCGAAAGCCTGTACTTGACACCATGCATTACAGTAATATGAGACAGGAGCTGCAAACTGAGGGATGGTATGAAGGCACCAAAGCAACACAAGCAGATTCAGGGAAACCTAAATTTCAAACTCTGCTCTGTCTTGACAGCCCATGTGAAAGTTAGAGGATCTGCTTCGAGAGCACCAGGATGTCTCCGTTTCCCACCAGAGACACTCAAAGTGATTTCTGCATATAAGACTTCAGCCAGGTGAATTTAGCTTGTGCCTACAGCACTGGGCAGCCACAGAGCATGTGTGGGCCCTGGCTTGGCATTCCAACAGAAGAGCCTATTTCTCTGAGGGGAGGGGGTGGGGCCGGCAGGGGGAAGTGGTGTGCCCTGTGGCTGGAGAATACCTTCCCCACAGGGCTGGGATGATTAAGATCTTCAAGGATTTAACATAGTAGGCACTCAGTATGTGCTGGTTCTCACTGTCCTTCAAGAAGGTTGTCTTTAGTTCATGGGTATTCAAACCAGTAGAATCGTGCTCTTCTAGCTCTACTTGAATCTAGGCTCAAGGAGAATTGAGGAGAAGACATGAGATGCATCTCGGTGTTGGCTCCTGTCCAATCCTGTGAATCATACCAACTCATAAATTTAAGCTGGAATCTGAGGCCAAAGAAGGCAAAATATTTCCCTCTCCTCTTCTTGAGTTCTTGAGTTACTGATGTAATGGAAACAGACAGTCCAGGGTTCAAATCCAGGCTCGGCACTTGGCTGCTCAAGTTACGTGCCTGTCTCCATCATGGAAAGAACTTGGACTGTGGGGAAGAGCACACTTGGCCGTTTTACCCAGTCACTTATCCTTTCTGAGGCTGTCTCCTTACCTGTGAACGGAGGCAACAGCAGTTCTTCTCTTACAGGGTTGTGAAGATTAGAGAGTAATGCATGTGGTACAATCAGGATCCGGTAGCAGAAACAGTGAAAGGTCTGGAGCCTTTACACCAGCTGTTCATTCATTCAGGGCCCTGGCAATTTAAGTTGAGCGAGTAGTCCCAAGTTTCAATCGCTTATCCTTTTCCCTCTCAGCAGGAAGGCAGCCAGGTAAGGTAGCTGGGGGTGCTCTGTCCATCAGGCCAGAGCAGGTATGGGGGAGAGTCTTGTTAGGCCGTGGAGGTGCCAAGTACCACCTAAACCCAGCCTGACCGTGTTCTACCACCGAAGACCCCGGCACCAAACGGTGTTGCTTCAGCTAGTAGTCAATGCTCCTTGACTTGGAAACGTTTTCAGTTCCTGGGAGCAGTACGGTGCCGCGAGGGCTCACGGCTCACCCCCCTAGTCTTCCTGCGACTGGGATCCGCATGCACCCTACTCCCAGCGCAATTTATCGTCCTTCAAGGTTCAGCAGGCTGTGGACGTGGGGGGAACTTTCCAGGAAGGGGCCCAGCGGGGTCTTGGCTGGAGGCCCCGTTAGCCACGGCCCAGGACCCCCGGGTGGGAGAGTGAATGGAAAGGTACTCGCGCCTGGAGCGGTTGCAGAATCCTCTGTCGTGAGGAAGGAAGAGCTAAGAGGCACTTGGTGGAAGGGGCCCTCTCTCGGCCCTCCTTTCAGGTGCTGGGGCCTAGAGGGGGTCCAGTTCCACTTGGGAAGGCTGGGAACTAGGAAGTGTTGCGGGCTAGACACCCCGCCTTCCCAGTCTCCTGGAGCGGGGCGGGGGGGGGGTGTCCCGGGGGGTGGGGTACGGCGGCCCCGCCAGGGCGGAGAGCGGGTGAGGGGTTCGTGCGGCGGCACTGCCTCCCCGGGAAGTGGGGCTCGGCCCAGTCCAACGCGGGGAGAGGCGGGCCCTCCCATGCCCCCGCCTGCGGGGACCCTGCGCCTGTGTCCGGAGGAGGCCGGCGTCCAGCAGATGCGCGCGGGGCGGGTGGGGTGGGGGGCGGGGGAGAGGCGGGGAGGAGAAAACCCACAACAAAACTTGCGTCGCCGAGCGCACGGCTGGACTTGAATGGAAGGAGCCCGCGCCAGCGGAGCGCAGCCGAGACTCGGGAGAGCGCGGTCGGCCGGCGGGGCGCGGCGCGGCGCGGGGGCGCAGCAGGTACCGGGCTCGGGCGGCCGGGTGGGCCGAGGGCCGGGGCCGAGCTGGGCAGCGGTCTCGGACTTCCCGCCTGGTGCGACGGCTCCAGCAGCTGGCCCGGCGGGGCCGCGCATCTCGCCCCCTCAGTCGGAGCCCTACACGGAGGGCGCAGCCGGAGACCTCTCACTCGGGGGCGCGACCCCCAGCGATTCCCACCCCGCAGGGGCCTGTTTTCTCCCGCCAGAGGCTGGTCCCAGCCCTGGCCCCTCCTGCTGCGCACATCTGGAAAGAATCTGAGGGCGGATGGGGTGGGAGGTGGAGTGGAAGGACGCGGGCAGGCAACAGGGAATGTGGGGGGCAGGTGGAACCAGGGAGTGTCGAGGACCCCTGTACTTAGAGCCTGGGCACTGAGTATGCCCATGTTTTTCCACGTCAGCTCATCCCAGGTAGCCCACCCTTCGACCTCTTTACAGACAGAGAAACTGAGGCCTATAGGGGGACAGAGATCTGCCCCCAGGACGCACGGACAGCCCGTGCGTCCCCCTCCCGACCTTCTCCTGGCTTGGCTCCCCGGCCCCGCGCCGCGCAATCGCTGAGCCAGAGCTCTCAGCTGGGGGCCTGGTATCAATCTGTCTGTCTATCCGGCTGCCTCCCCGCTGGGACAGCAGGACTGAGCAGGGGGCAGGGGGGTGGCCGCGGAGCGCGGGGTGGGGGGCGAGGCCGGCGCGCCCCGGCGAAAGCGGCCAAAGCCCCCAGCCTGAAGGTCCTTGAACCACCAGGCTGGCCTGGGCTGAGGATTAGATCGTCGCGTTAGAATACCTGATGCGCTGTCAGGTGGAAGAGGGGGCTTCAGCGAGCTCCTGGTGGCCCCCAGGGCTGGGGCCGAGGCTGGGAGTGGGAGGCAGCTGCAGCCTGAACTTCAGGAGAGGAGCAGACACAAGCGTGCATGCTTGTGGCACTGACCGTCCCGATCCGGTCCGGGAGGCGCAGAAGGATACGCACCAGGCACTTACAGGGCATCATGGAACGTCGGAGGGTCACGCAACCTGAGCGTCTGCCCTACGACTTAGGGCTGGCTGGGGAAGGTGAAGCTGTGGTCGACTCAGCTACATAAGGCACCACGGGAGCTCCTGGGTGGTCATGTCCCCTTTTAGGGCCCGGGGCCCAGCCGATTCTAAACTAGAGTGCAAGTTAAGAAATGTCAGATTCACATGAATGCTTTCATGAAATCTTGTGGGAGCATACTTTGTCCCTTCTAACCGAATCTTGGGACAGGGGTGACTAATGGAGGCACCTTTAGGCCTGGTAGAGTCCTACGTAAGAGCTCCAACCATGATCTGCTTACAAACCTTGCTATCTCCCTATCATCAACCCGTTAGCAGAGTGCCTGATGCCCTTGGAGACTTGGACCTCGATTCCCTGTTACCCTTCCTTAAACATACGCCCCTCTTTGCCCTCCCCATACTGTGCCTTTGCTCATGCCCTGTCTTCTGCCCTGAGGAGTGCCTTTCCTCCCCTTTGTCCACCTGGAGAACTCCTCCTCAGTCTTCAAGACCAGCTCAGGGCTCTGAGCAGGAGTCAGAAGACACAAATTCTAATCCTGGCCTTGCCTTTAAAATACTAATCAGTAAACTGAGGGAATCAGACCAGATAATAATGCTGTAGCTCTTTCCAACCCTGCCTTCCACAAATACATTCCTTCATTCAGCAAACATTTCCTGAGCACCTGCTTCTTGCCTGGGGAGTCAGGGAAGGCTCAGCTGAGCCCCGAAGGGTGCTGTGGGAGCATCAAGGAACTCCCTAACCCAGCCAAGGGGGCAGGAGCAGCTTCCCAGGGCAGGAACGTGTGAGTAGGAGCTTGCTGGAGATGGGCAGCAGTGGGAGCCTCTTTGTGCTTTAGTTTCCTCATCTGCAAAATAGGAAGACTAGCTCATAGCCTTGGGATTTCTGTTATAGTCAATAAGAAGCAGCTGTTCAGGGCCCAGCACAGAGCAGGTGGTCAGCAAATCTTTACTGAATTTGAGTGGAGAAGGAAGGTGGTGCTGGGGTTTGAGGATCTACCTCCTGATTTGGATCTCCCTTCCCCTTCCTTCTTCTAGTCCTGCCTTAATCCCCTACTTAAGCAGTTCAGGACCTTAAGGTTTGGTTCCCTGGGGTGAGTGGGTGGGTGGGTGACAGCGGGTCCCAGGTACTTCCTCAGTAACAGTAACCCCAAGTATGTTGTGCTTGCTGGGTGCCAGCATCAGCTGGGCACGTCGTTTCATCTACACCTCACGAGGAGCTCTCATCTCCATTGCCTAGACTAGTAAACAGAGGCTCAGAGCAGTGAAGTGACTTGTCCAGGCTCACACAGCAGTCAGGATTGGAACAACTCACCACAGACTGAGCTGCCCTTCTCGCCCAGCATTTACTGTTGCTCACCAGGGGGTTTCCTCACTCTGGGGACTTCCAGAGACTAGGAAGGCTCTCTCCTCTGTTCTTCCACACCCAGCTCCAACATGGCTAGGCACAAAGAAGGGGCTTTGGGGGCTTATCTTGCTCCACATTCTTAGAGAAACAAAAAAAATTGAGACTCAGATGGGTCAGTGATGTCGCCAAAGTCACACAGTAAACTAGGTGATGGAGCTGGAGTTGCCCAGGATCCCAACATCCTGAGGGTGGCTGGCCAAGCTAGGAGGAGGGGGACGTGGCACTGGGGCCACCACTCTCCAAGCCCTGTCTGTTCTTCCTCTCTCTCCCTTGAATCCACTTCCTTCTCTCCATCCCTGCAGCCCAGCACCTCCCTCTGCCCAGACCAGGCTTATTATCCGTTGCCTGCACCACAGCACAGCCTCTGAGAGCTCCCCACTGGTCCCTCCATAAACCTGCCTATGCCACACTCCAGCTCTTCAATGGCTCCTCATTTCTCCTAAGATAAGGGTCAGTCTTCCTAACCTGGCTTTCAAGTTCTTTCTTGGCTTGGACTGTAGCCACGGCCCACTTGCATCTCTCCCAGTCCCCACACCACACCAGACACTCTAGTGAGCTTTGTAGAGGTAACATGGGCTCTCTTGCCCCAGGGCCTTTGCACATGCTGACCCCCTTGCTTATATCGCCCTTTTCCTTTTGCCTAATATTCATCCTTCGTGGCTAAATAAAGCATCACGTTTTCTTGGAAGTCTTCTTGGCATCGGGCAGACTTAGGCATCGGCCACACCTAGGCCTTCTCTGGGTCCCTATGGACGCTAGATTCCCTCTATCACACCTCTGATGACCCTGGGATTGTAATACTTAATTTACACATAATGTCTAGACCACCGCTGACCATTAGAAATATAATGTGAACCACAAATGCAAGCCACAAGTGTGTAATGTAAAATTTTCTAGAAGCCACGTTAAAAAAGTAAAATGAAACAGGCAAAACTTTAATGATTTAACTCAAAATATCCAAAATATTATGTAATCACTATAAAAATAAATGAGATCTTTTATGTCATTAATATTAATGAGATGTTTTACTTTTTTTTGTACTAAGTGTGTGAAATCCACGTACACTACCTTTTATACTTATAGCACCTCTCAGTTTAGAGTAGCCACATTTCAAGTGCTCGGTAGCTACATGTGGCCACCACATCGAGCAGTGCAGGTGTGAGCTTTTTAAGGATAGTAGACATACCTGAGTCGTCTGTCTGGGTCCTTGGTGCCCAGCTGTGCTTGGCCCAGGGAAGGGCCTCATGGCTTTGTGGTTAAGACTCAGGCTGGGAGCTCAGCCTTGCCACTTAACAGCTGTGTTACATTGGCCAATCCCACTGGGCCTCAGCCCCTCATCTATAAGGTGGTGAGGATAACATTTTCAATATGGTTCATGATGTTAATATAAATTAAATATTTTTACAGATACAGTTTAGAGATCTTTACAGATATGAAACTGAAGGTGAGTGTACAGGGTATGTGGGGAGGATCCTCCTCCTTGGCCTCCAGCCCTGATTGAATCTGGGGCCTGGGCCTGTGCCCGTACTCCGCCTCCCAGAGTCTGGATCTGCAGTGGGGTCAGGCAGGCAGGCAGGCAGGGTGGGGAGACTCTGGTCTAACGCCGGTGGCGCCAGGGACTGAAGGCTGTTGACCTAGCTGGGGGGTTATAACGTGCCCTGGGAATGCTGGTCTGTAGACTGGCCAAGGATTTATGGCGCATTTGGTCAGGGCACGGAGCAGCAGGGGTGTAGTAGGGCAGGCAGGGCCGGGCTGCAGCATGCATCGCTCACTGCTGCCGATGGGGCCTGGGAGCTGTGTGTGCTGGGCTCCCTGGTGCTCTGCTGGGCCAGTGGCTGGGGCCCAAGTCTGCTTAGGCCTTCTGGACCTGCCTGTAGGGTCAAGCAATCCAGGCTGCCAGCCCTCTTCTCTCTCCTCACAGCTTTCTTTCTGGGGCCTCGTGCACCTTGGGGCCCCTTTTACCGGGCTCACCCACTCTGGTGGGCAGTGGTTACTGTACTGGGGTCTGCTGCCTCCTGACAACAAAGGGCAGGGGCCTTGTGTACTTTACCTGTATCTTCCATGCCCAGCACAGGGCTGGGGGCAGATGGGACCTCACCTTCGAGAGCTGGCTGAGCCAACGAGTAAGGCAAAGCAGTATCTGAAATACCACAGCAGTCGCAGGGCAGCAGGAATTCACAGGAGGCTAGGAGGAGGAGGGCCACATCTGGGAGGAGGTGGGCCTGGGACTGGACCGGAAAAGCGCAATCAGGAGCTACATGGGAAAGGGAAGAAGCAGGGGGTTCTGAAGTGGAGAGTGGTGTGGTTGGGATGTGAACAGTGCCCACGGATCAGATATTAGTGGTAGAGCTAATTAGCAGAGAGCTAACATCTATTGAGCACTTACTGTGTGCCGTACGTGCATCCCACTGACTCTCACAGTATCCCCAGTAGGACAGCTCTGGGGCCACCCAATGGACGGGTGAGGAAGGTGAGGTTTAGAGGGTGGCAAAACTTGCCCAAAGTCACACGGCTGATAAGAGCCAGAGCTGAGCTCGAAGCCCCGGCTCTCTGGCCTCAGAGCCTGCTTTCTTAACCAGACATCAGTATCATCACCAAGCTCCCAGGGTGCCCAACCCTCCCAGGCCCAGCATCTCGTCAGACCCTTCTAACCACTCTGGGTTGTGATCCCTGCTCTAATGGTGGGGAGAGAGGCTCAGACTGCGGCAGGTGCCCCCAGGCCTGGACGCTTGTCTTGTACCTGCGTTCATAATCACTGCAGCTGTGATAGCAGCGCCTCATCACCTAATGGGTGCTAGGTGCTTTGCCTCTGCTATCTTGCTGACTCCTCCCTGGAGCTCTGAGGTTAGATATATTATCTGCATTGTAAGATGAGGAAACTGAGGCTCAGCAAGGTCAGAGCCACTAAGTGATAAAGGGGGACGTGAACTGGGGTGTGTATGACTCCAGAGTCAGTGTTACCACCTGTTACAACTTACCACACCCCAGACATGTTTTCTAAGTGAGTCCCTGTAAAGAGAGCTCCAGGGACCAGCCCAGAGTCAAGCCACAGCCATGGCTGCCTGGAGGATGAAACCCCAGCATCTTCCTCAATGACCTGAGGCCATCCCTATACCCCCTCTCCCTGCTGTCCCAAGGGAACATGCTGGGGAGTGGTCTCTTGCAGGTGGCAGTGGTCACATGAGCAAAGCTGGCCTTGGTGAGGGCAGCTGAGGGTGTAAGCAGGAACAGGACTTGGGGGGCTCTGGGGGCAGCAGCAGCTCCATTCACTAATGACTACTCCGTGCCTGGCACACAGAGACAGAGAGTGGCTCACAGCCCTGTGTGGGAGAAAGACAACATCACATATTCAAAACCCAACGGAACTCATGCAAAGCCCTGGGGCAACAAAGTGATGCAGAGCCCTGGGACATCTCAGAGTTATCTCAGGGGATCTAACGCTGGAGTTGGTTCTTGGAGAAGTTGCTGATTGCACAGGAGAGGGGGAGGGTTTTCTAGGCAGAAGGAACGCACATGCAAAGGCCTAGAGGGAGGAGCTACTATTACTAAACAGACCTGTGTAAGCGGGGCAGGTGAGGGGGGGAATTGGAAGAGAGGCAGGGCCATGTCCTGAAGGTCCTAGAATGGCAAGCTGAGGAGCTGGGACACACCCTGCTGGTGCTGGCCCACCATGGCCTGTGGCTGCTGGAGGAGGGACAGGGCCTCAGCACTGTCTGTGCCAGGGCAGCGAGAGCTCAGCAAAGTCCAGGCCAAGCCCTGCAAGTCACAGTTCTTCCTGGGCCTCAGCTTTCCTTTCTGTGAAATGGGGGTACAGATTCCTTGAGGCCAGGCCCGGTGAGGGTTGTGGGAGGCTTTGCAGACCTGCCTAAGGACAGGGCTTCACCTCACCCCGACCCCTCCAGAGGGCAGCCCTGAGGGGGTGGGTGGGAGGGGAGGGCGGCAGCCAGCAGGTCCGATGCATGCTGAGGACAGGGTCCAGAGTGGGCTCTGCCTTGTGGCCTGGAGGGCCCCATTAGGACTTCCGTGGGCGCTGGTCCCCTCCCGCAGGCACCATGGCCCGGAGCGGGGCGCTGCTGCTCCTGCTGCTGTTGCCGCTGCAGCTGCAGCTGGGACCGGGGCTCGCCGTGAGGGCCCCTGTGTTTGGCCGAAGTGGAGCCCACAGCCTGAGCCCTGAAGAGAATGAATTCGTGGAGGAGGAGCCGGTGCTGGTCCTGAGCCCTGAGGAGCCGGGGCGCGGCCCGCCCACCATCGACTGCCCCCGAGACTGTGCCTGCTCCCAGGAGGGGGTCGTGGACTGCGGCGGCATCGACCTGCGCGAGTTCCCGGGGGACCTGCCTGAGCACACCAACCACCTGTCCCTGCAGGTGAGGCCGGCGCCGCGCCAGCGGTCACCAGGGCCCGCCCCCCACACGGTGACCCCCGCCCCAGAACCACCCGCGCCGCAGCCCCGGCTCTTGCCCGGGGCTCCCCATCCCCCCGACGCAGGGCAGGTCAGACTCGAGGAGGCTGGCTTCACCACGGGCCGTGCCCCCCTATCCCCCGGCCCGCGTCCCAAGCACAGAGCACAGTGACCTCATGACCTGCTTTGTCCCACGGGAGGAGTCTGGGCTGAGGCCCTGTCAGCAGAGTCAGGCCCTGAGAACAGACACAGACCTGCCCGGCAGCTGACCCTCTGGACAGACATGGCACCTCAGACTCCATTACAGGCCAGGAAAGTGAGAGCGAAGCAGACCCCCCTGGGGCGCCCTGGGGGCTCAGGGTACAGAGTGCTCTCCCCAGCTGGGGCACAGGCTAGATTTTAGAACCTCAGGAAGTGGGACACGGCATTCCAGACGGGGACTCTGGGAGCGCTGGTGCACCCATGACACCCTCGTGCAGCCCAGCAGCCCTGGGGGAGAGGGAGGGTCTGTCGCACCCATTTCCAGAGGAGACCAGGCCCAGTGAAGGAAAGTGACCGGCCCACGGTCACGTAGCCCTGTGGGTTCTGGGCTGGCCAGTGGTGGGAGCCCAAGACTGGGGTAGCCTGTGAGGGAAAGGGACGAGCTGAGGGCAGCACGTCTTGTTGCTTCATTCATCGAATAGCTCCTGTGTACCTACTGTATGCTTCTGCTCCTATGTGGGGTGCTGGGCATGTAGGGAGGTCTCGGACATGCTCTGCCCTTGAGGCTCTCACAGTCTGTGAGGGAGGCAGAGACCTAAACAGGTAAAGATAACAAATAGAGATAGAAGGACTAGTGCTGTGAGGCCAGGGCAGCTCCTAATCCAGCCCCCTGATCCAACCCAGGAAGGCTTCTGGAGGAGGTGGTACCTGACCCAGGTTTTAAAGCATCTCAAGGGAAGTAGGGTCTACAGGGCGTAGAAAGGGAACTAAAAGTGGTTTCTGGCTTGGGGGAGGGGAGAATGGGCTGGGACACCTGTCACTAAGTGGGAGCATGCAGGGAGCAGGTGTGCAGGGTAGACCACATTCCAAGTTTGAACTGCCTGTGGATGCCCATGTGCGTGTGCGCAGGACTCCTAGAAGGGGGACCCACACCTCTGTTGTTACTGCTGAGCCTGCAATGCCCACATCTGGGCCTGCTTCAGAGCCAGTCCCCAGGGTTTGTCCACCACCATGGGGCAGAATCCCAAGGGAAGCGCCCAACACAGGGACTGGCTCCTGGGACTCTGGCTGAGGGTGGGTGCAGGCCTCTAATGGGGCAGCACCCCCTCATGCTGCCTCCTCACCACCCCCATCCCCCTACTCCCCAGAACAACCAGCTGGAGAAGATCTACCCCAGGGAGCTCTCCCGGCTGAATCGTCTGGAGACCCTGAACCTCCAGAACAACCGCCTGACTTCCCGAGGTGAGGGTTCACCCAGAGCTGGGCACCAGGACCCCAGGCAGGGAACTAGGGGTCCATGGGGAGAGCCCCGCCCTGCAGACCCTGGCATATGCGAAAGAGCAGGCCTAGGCTGGGCCGGCATTGGGTCCCCATGGCAGGGGCTCCCTGTGGTTGGTTGCCTAACAGCTGCCACTGGGTGTTTCTGAGACCCGGGAGTCCGATCCGGGGAGAGGCTTCAGAGCAACTCAGACTCCAGGGCCTGAAGAGTCACAGACTCTTCAGTTCACAGAAGGCCTTTAGAATCAAAGAGTGTAGAGTCCTCAAATTTTAAAAAGTTATTTTTCTGATAATGAAAATAGTTTCTGATTATAGTAGAAAATTTGGAAATATAGAAAATAAAATGGAATAGAAAAAACCCACTCATAATTCTGCCACTTGGAGTTTAGTCACTATTGACATGTTGGTATATTTCTTTCCATTTTAAGAAAAAGCATAATTTATATACCATAAGGTTTACCTGAATTAAATGTACAATTTGATGAGTTTTAGTAAGTTTATATGTTGTACAACCATGACCAGAATTCAGTCCAGTCCTTTTTCTTTGTGTTTTTAAATTCATAGCTGGTCTGATAGTATGGATATTATGACTATTAGAACTGCTTTGTTTCATTTAGCAATTAGCTCAGCCACAAATTTCATGTTGCTAAAAACTCTCCGTGGCTATTACTTTACAGAGGGTATTCTGTGGAGGGATGCTGCACAGTTTATGTAACTGTTCCCTCTAGTTCGATACTTGGGTGAGTCCCAGCATCTGAGGGTCTGGGAGCCCAGAACCGAGTGTCAGAGGCCGACTTCAGGACTGGAGAAGGGCCAGCCTGGCCGGGCTCCCAGTGACAGCCCAGTTCTGACACTGCATCTGCCAGATGGGGCAGGGGAGGGCCAGGTGGGGTGGAAGCTCAGAGGCCACAGCCCTGCCCTGCCCTGCTGTGGGGCTGGGTATGAAGAGGACCCTTCTGGGGCTGCCCCCAGGGAAGCACTCCTTCCTGGCATGTCCTCTGCCCTGTGTCCTGACCTTACAGGGGCCCATTCCCACCCAGGCTGCCCTGAGTAGGTGAAGGATCAGTCATTTCTCAGTGGACACTTCCCATCTGCTCTTCTCAGCAGATGGGAAGTGTCTCAGGGTCCCTGAAAGCCAGGGGAAGGAAAAGGGGCTGGGCAGGCCTGTTGGGAGGGGCTGGGAAGGGGTCAGAGCCACACCTGCCCCAGGGAGTACCTCCCTGTCCTGGCAAGTGGGGTGCGTGCGGGGGTGGTCAGTGCTCACGTGCTCCCCTGTAGCATCTCCTTCATCCAGGGCTCTGACCGATGCCTGTCCTTTGAAGGGCTCCCGGAGGAGGCATTTGAGCATCTGATCAACCTCAATTACCTGTACCTGGCCAATAACAAGGTGAGGGGCCTGCAGCAGGGCAGGGTGTCGGGGGCTAAGCTCAGGGAACTTTCACCAGGGCCTCTTCTGGGCTGGCTGCTGGGTTCCCGTTGCTGCTCAGACATGGCCCAGACCCAGGGCTTCAGAGCGGTCAGATAATGGCAGAGGCTGAGACCTACATCGGCATAGAGGGGTGAGAGCTCATCCCCATGGGGAGGGAGCGCTGGAGGGCTTCCTGGAGGAGATGGCATTTGAAGGGCCATGAAGGGTAATAGGATTTCAGCCAGAGGCCTCAAGGGGGAGGGCATCACAGTAGAAGGGACAGCATGAATGAAGACATAAAGGCACTCAACCTCAAGATATTTGGCCTGCCCCAGGGCTCTGTCCTGGCCCCCTCTCTCTGAACACTCAAGGAGACTGTCTCTCCTCCCTGGTCTGTAACACCCATCTACATCATGGCCACGTCCAGAGGCAGTCTCCAGCCTTTCCCCTACTCCCACTTGAGACTCAAAGGTCCACCTGCCTCCTCAGCATCTCCCCCAGATGTTTAATAGAAGTAGAACTGGTGCTTCCTGCCACAGCCCCCAAACCCCAGTCCTCCCGTTGTCTCCCCACCTCTGGAAAGGGCATCTCCAACTACCTGCAACACCACTGGTCAGAGCCACAAATCCAGGAGTGCTTCGCTCACGCACGTGTGGTCCCACTGCAGGCCCTCAGCTCCCCCCACCCACCAGCCCAGGACCGCCATCCCGCAGCGGGACACAGACGTGGAGCCCCTGCCTCCTCGTTTGCTGCCCCTTCTCCTCTGAGCAGCCAGAGGGGCTTTACAAAATCGTGCCTCACTTCTACTTCTCCGTCTCCCCTCCCCACTTAAAACCCTCCTGTGGCTTCACCCTTGGCCCAGGAAGAAACCCACACGTCTCCCCGAGGCCCGCAGATCTGTGTGCTCTGGGCCCGCCTGCCTCTCTTATCTCCCCACTGGCCCCGCCACACTCCGCTTCACCCCCAGGCCTGGCAGACCCCGCACACAAGGCCTCTGCTCGCTGCCCCTGCTGTGTGGGGGCTCTCCCCGCAGACAGCGTTTAGGGTGCTGTCATGCCTTAAGTGTTACCTGTTCTCCAAGCGACCAACCCAGTCGTTCTCTGTCATCAGTCTGTTTGAATTCCCTGCAGAGCCGTGATCACTCTCAGATACTTTTATTCCTGTTCATTCACTAGGATGTAAGCTTTGGTAGTGGAGGTGGAAGCAGGTATCTCTGTATCTTGTTCCCTAGGACATGTCCAGTGCCTGGAACTGTGCCTGGAATATTGCAGACTCAGGGACTACTATTGAATGAATGAAGGGTAGACACTATGATCTGGGTCTGGGGAAGTGTGGGTGCTCACTGTGGCTGCACAGAGGGCCAGTGTCGGGGGGCAATGAGGGGAGAGACCAGGAGAAGAGGCAGAGCAGGGGACAGGCTGGAGAGCTTTGAGTGCCAAGCTCAGGACTATGGGGAACTGATTTTGTGTTACTGGGGATTTTAGGAAGATGGCTCTGGTTGCAGGGAGGAGACGAATTGAAGGGGCTCAGATGAGCAGCTGGTAGTGTAACTCAGCGGAAGCCTCTGACCTGCCATTGGTCCCTGTACCCAACTCTTCCCTTTCCAGCTGACCTTGGCACCCCGGTTCCTGCCAAATGCCCTGATCAGTGTGGACTTTGCTGCCAACTATCTCACCAAGATCTACGGGCTCACCTTTGGCCAGAAGCCAAACTTGAGGTCAGAGGTCAGAGGGGGGCCCTGGGCTTAGGCTGGAGAAAAGGGAGGAGCTGAGGCAGAGGCTGCCAGCCCTGAGCGGGGCCCAGGGGCCCAGACAGGCCCTGGAGGAGGGGCATGCTGTGCAGAGCAGGCATGATGCCCCATGCTCAGGGCTGCGGTGACAGACGCCCTGGGCTGCAAGGGCACAGGATCTGGAAGACTGACCCCTAAAAGATGAGGAGGAATCAGTACAGGAGGCGAGGACAGAGGGTGATATCTGGGGAATTGCAGGGAGCCAAGTGAGGGTGTTTCCCTCCTTCCCCAGCCCCCGGGGGAAGGGAGCATCTTTGAACAGGCAGAGCCATCCCTCGCTGAGAGCTGCTTTGGGAGGAGTGAGGCCCCCCAGCACAGGTGTGTGAGCAGTGCAGGGTGGTGTTGGGGAGGGAAGGTGCTGACAACCTCCGGTGCCACTCTGTCCCTGAATCTGTCACCTCGATTCTCTCCATTCCCTGGAGGAGCCAGAGTTGCTGTGCATGGCCCCTTCCCACAGATGAAAAGGCTGAGGCCCAAGAGAGGCCACGCAGCAAGAATGCACTATATTGCCTGTGGATTTCTCTTGTTCCTTATCTTCTCTCCTTGTAGTATGGTGGCTCCATGAGGGCAGGGGCTTGTCGGTTCTGTCCACTGCTATGTCTTTAGGATCTAGAACAGTCTTGTCACCTGGAGGCACTCATTGTATATTTGCTGAGGGGTCACCTCCTCTGAGCCAGGATCCTGTGCTGGGCACAAGGGACAAAGAGGTGATAAGGATAGGACCGTTCTCAGGAAGTCCACAGAGACAGCTGTGTAAAGCCGACAGGCAGGGACTCCAGGGTTGCAACACTAGGGGAACAACTGAGAGCCTTGAAGGATAAAGAGGAGCAGGAACTTGGGGTCAGGAAATCCTGTTTCTTCCACTAACTTGTGAGGTGGGTCCTTGGTCCCCTCGGCTATGTAGGGGGGACTGGATTTGGCAGGGTCTGGGGTTCTTGAGATGGGAGGAGGGTGCCCTGGGCCCCAGGCCCAAACTGAGCAAGGTCTGGAGCCTCACCAGGTGAGACGGTGCCGGGGCTGGGAGGCCTGGGTGGGTGAGCACCTGTGCCTCACGCCCTAGGTCTGTGTACCTGCACAACAACAAGCTGGCGGACGCCGGGCTGCCGGACAACATGTTCAATGGCTCCAGCAACGTGGAGATCCTCATCCTGTCCAGCAACTTCCTGCGTCACGTGCCCAAGCACCTGCCACCTGCCCTCTACAAGCTGCACCTCAAGGTGGGAGGGAGAGGGCAGGGAGGAGCACTGCCAGAGCAGGGACCCACAGCAGGGGAGAAGCCCAGTCCCACATGGGCACAGCGGTAAGGCCGTGGGGCCTTGAGCGCGTGCCGGCGGGCACAGCGTCTGCAGAGCAGAATCAAGCAGAAGCCCGGGCACCTGGCTGTCAGCCCCACATGGAGTGCTTTAGGCCTGGGCCCCTCCCCGTGGCTCCGCCAGACCCCGCTCCACACCTCATCCCAAGGCTCTGCCCTTGCCCCTTGGCTGTCCCTCATGCTCCCCTCCCTACCGTCCCACCTCTCAGAACAACAGGCTGGAGAAGATCCCACCAGGGGCCTTCAGTGAGCTGAGCAACCTGCGTGAGCTGTACCTGCAGAACAACCACCTGACTGATGAGGGCCTGGACAACGAGACCTTCTGGTGAGCCCCTACCTGGGCCCTCAGCGTGAGCTCGGCACCCAGGAAGCGCTTCCCAGGGCTCACATGGCCGGGCCCTTGCCCACCTGCCCCTGGCCAGTTTCCACAGAGAAGGGACTTGGAGACTTTTGCCTTTACTGACATTTCTGTCCCCAAGAGTAATGGTAGGTAAGGCCTGCCAAAATTCTAGTAAGGCAAGGAAGTGTTTGCAGAGGCTGTCTCCTTCGTACAAAATAGAAACTCAGACATTCTTGTTGAAGGCAAATCTATTTTCAGTTTTTAGGGCCCGGGTAGCCTAAAAGGACAAAAGGCATTAGTAAAACCATTAGTTTTCAAATAAACTCTTCTGTGTCAGAAACCATGCTGGATCCTTCCTATGCCAATATATCATGGAATCAAACCAGTGAGAGCCTCGGGGACGATTGAGGTCCCCCAGTCAGCTAGCGGCGGAGCTGGGATGGGTTAGAGGCAGGTCCCCCGCCACCTCCCTTGGGAATAATGTTGGAAACAAGTGCCGTGTGGGCTCCTGCCCCCTGGCCTGATCCCCCGCCTCCCTCCAGGAAGCTCTCCAGCCTGGAGTACCTGGATCTGTCCAGCAACAACCTGTCGCGGGTCCCGGCAGGGCTGCCGCGCAGCCTGGTGCTGCTGCACCTGGAGAAGAACGCCATCCGGAGCGTGGACGCAGACGTGCTGACCCCCATCCGCAGCCTCGAGTACCTGCTGCTGCACAGCAACCAGCTGCGCGCGCAGGGCATCCACCCGCGGGCCTTCCAGGGCCTCAAACGGTTGCACACGGTGCACCTGTACAACAACGCGCTGGAGCGCGTGCCCGGCGGCCTGCCCCGCCGCGTGCGCACCCTCATGATCCTGCACAACCAGATCACCGGCATCGGCCGCGACGACTTTGCCGCCACCTACTTCCTGGAGGAGCTCAACCTCAGCTACAACCGCATCACCAGCCCGCAGGTGCACCGCGATGCCTTCCGCAAGCTGCGCCTGCTGCGCTCCCTGGACCTGTCAGGCAACCGGCTGCGCACGCTGCCGCCCGGGCTGCCGCGCAACGTGCACGTGCTGAAGATCAAGCGCAATGAGCTGGCCGCCCTGGCGCGCGGGGCGCTGGCCGGCATGGCCCAGCTGCGGGAGCTCTACCTCACGGGCAACCGGCTGCGCAGCCGGGCCCTGGCCCCCCGTGCCTGGGCCGACCTCGCTGGTCTGCAGGTGAGGGGGCGGGGCGAGGCGGGGGCAGGGCCGTGCCCATGTGGGGGGCTACTGGTCCGGCTGCTCTGAGCCCACCCATCTGCTGGGCCCGGGTGAGGGGTGGGCGGGAGGGCTGGGCCGTGAGGAAGGTACCCGCTGGGCAGTCTGGGCCTTAGGGTAGGGGGTCTGGGCCATACCCAGGGTATGGCGGGCTCGCGGTACGGGAGTGCAGGGCAGAGCTCAGCGGACATGGCTAGGCAGAGCTCACCACCTGCAGGGACAAGCTTGAGGAGCCCTGTGGGGATAAGGGGAGGTCATGGCTGCAGGTGCGGGGGGCACTGGACATTATTCAGGAGAACTGGGGGGCAGGGACAGTTCAGGTGGCATGGGAGAGTGGAGCTCACCTCCCTGTGGGCAAAGGATAGGTGCCTGGAGAAGGCTGGGCTTGGGGCAGGGGAGGACGGCAGGCCCGTGAGGGGTGCTGACCTCACCATTCTGCAGAGTCTGGGGGGGTGTACTTGAGGCTTCTGGGACTGGTCAGTGAGTGTGGCTCTCGTGGCCAGAGTCTGAGACAGGAGGGCTATCTGGCCATGTGAACTGAGCCTCCTTGGTTACAAGTGAAACCTGCCGACCCAGTGAGGGGCGGAAATGGAACTTGATTAGAGAAACCTGGGAGGCTCTGCTGCCTTACCAGGCCCCTCCCTCCCAGATGTCCTCAGGCCTTCTCTTCCCTTTTCCTCAGGGCTCTGGCTCAGATATCAGCTCCTTGGGAGGTCTTCCTTCACAGCCTGCCACCTTCCTCTGCTTTTTCTTCATAACCCTCATCCCTTCCGACAACAGATCATCTGTTTGCTTGTTTGTTGTCTGCTCTTCCTGCTAGAACACGGGGCGGGCATTTTAGTCTGTTGTGTTTCCTGCTGGACCAGGGCCCTCGTTGTGATAGGTGCATAGTACATGCTTGTGTGGGGAGCTGTCAGGGTGGGGATGTCTGAGGGGAGTACAGGGGAGAGGCCCCGAGAGTGGGAGGCTGGGAGGTGGGGAAGAGCCCTGAGGGTGGAGTTGGGGGTTGGCAGCTGGCCCTGCAGGAGCAGCTGGGGTCTCTCCCAACCCAGACAGCCGGGCCGAGTGCCAGACACCAGGATCCAACCACCTGTGCCGGTCTCTCTTGGGTATTCTTAAGGGGCCCAAACCCCATTATCCTCTCTTCCACACCTGCTCCTTCCGCTGCATTTTCTAACTCGCTGAAGGGGGCAACATCCACCCAGGTGTCCACGGGAAACGTGGATGCTGCCCTGACACCCCCTTTGCACGCTGTCTGCCCTCCAACACCCATTGTCACTAAACCCTGCCAACTCTACCGTCACGTCTCCCCATCTCTCCACTCCTCTCCATCCCTACTGCTCATACCACTAAGTCAAGCCTTCCCCATTTCTTTCCTGACCCCAGCTTCCTAGGAGCGCTCCACTCCTAGATTCCACATGCAGTCAGAGTGTATCTTGAAAAAAACATGCTCACCTTACACTTCCACCCAGGACCCTTCTGTGTCTCCCCGCTGCCTTTAGAACCCAAACCAGCACCCTTGCCACAGCCTTAAAGGCCTAGTCTGCCCCTGCTCCCAGCCTAGCATCTCAGTTTCCCAGGTGCACTGGGCTTTGTTCATACTGTCCCCTCTGCTGGAAGCACCTTCTCCACCCTGGTGGCACCTACTCATTCATTCATTCCACAAGCCTGTACCGAGCCTCACCATGTGCAGACACAGCTCTAGAACTGAGGACCCAGAGGGAAATAAAACAGACCCAGGGTCACTACCCTCCTAGAGCTTATAATATACCTAGGACTCAGCTAAAGTGTCACCTCCTCCAGGAAGCCACCGGTGATGGGCAGGTTAGATGCCTGCCTGGGTGAGTCCAGTCGGGGATGGGGTGTCTGGTGGAGGGGGTTCTTCCTCTCACTGTTGGATCTTTCTACAAGCAGCTGCTCTTGTTGCTTCAGAGCCCCCACCTGCGCTGGGTGCCGTCTATTCCCTCAACCCGAGGCTGAATCGGGCCCCTCCCCCAGGCTCCCCCATCACAGCCCAGTTCCACTGCTGCTATTGTCAGACTGTTGTGTCCGTCTCCCCTGCCAGCCTGGCTTCCTGAGCACGGAGGCAGCGTCTCAGTGGATTCCATGCCCCCAGTGCCCATGGGCGGGCACTGAGGATGTTTGGAATGAATGAGGAAGTGCTGGAACCATGTGGAAGGAACCCAGTGGGGAGCAGGGAGCCCTGCTGGGTAGGGGAGGTGACAGGGAGGCTCCCTCAGGTGACTGAAGCGAGTGCTCCCCCATGGCCCTGAGCCCCAGCCCGTCAGGGTGAGGAGGGAGCTTAGAGATGGTGGAAGCCCACCTGTGGCTGCACAGGTGTGTGTCGGGGCAAGCGTGCTGACAGCCCAAGGGGCAGGCAGTGAGTCGGGCCCGGGCACGTCCGGGTCTCCTGCCTGCTGCAGGTGCGTCCTTCTCCCTGGGAAAACTACCCCATTTTCCTGGCCACCTGCTTCCTGGACTCTAGGCCTGTGGTGACTCTGAGACTGACCAGCCTGGGGCCTGGCTGCCATGCCAGAGTCACTGTGGGCTTTGAACCCTTGCCCCTGGCCCCTGTCCACATGGCCCTGAGATCCACGAATGAGCAGCCCCATCTCCACCCTCATCTGACACCACTGAGGTGAGATTTAAAGACTGGAGGACCCCTAGCCCTTGCCCTTCTGGGCTCTTTAGTCTGATGGTGGTGACAGGTGTGTTAAGGAGGGAGGACTTTGACACCTAGACATCTTGGCTGTGAATTCCGGTGGGAAGGCAGAAGGAGTGGAGTAGGATGTACATCAATTAGGACAAGGGTTCGGAGTCAGGTGCACCGGCCTCCGGCCCGTACAGGCTGTATGGCCTGGGATGGATCTCTGAACCTCTCTAAGCCTCTGTTTCCCCATCTGGAAATGGGGATAATTATAGACCCCACCTCACAGGGTTATGAGATTTAGATAGGCTCTGGGGTTGGTGGGAGCTTGGCATGCTGTTCAGTGCTTTGGCTCCCCTGGTCACCCCTGCAGCTGCTCGACATCGCCGGGAATCAGCTCACGGATATCCCCGAGAGGCTCCCCGAGTCGCTCGAGTACCTGTACCTGCAGAACAACAGGATTAGTACAGTACCCGCCAATGCCTTTGACTCCACACCCAACCTCAAGGGGATCTTTCTCAGGTAGGAGGTCCTCTGGGCCCTGCACGCGCCCCTCTGGGGACTGGCCCGGCTCCAGCAGGGTAGTCAGGTCACATGGGAACCACTTGCAGGTAGAGGTCAGTATTTGAAGCCTAGCTTTCCTGCTGACCAGCTGTGTGACCCTGGGTACATCACAGAACCCAACTGAGCCCCTGTTTCCTCGGCGCTCAAGGGTGGGGACAGTCCTGGCCAGGCCTGGTGAGGTTCATGGGTTTGTGAGAGGGCTTTGGAAGATTTAAAAAGCAGAGCACGTGGGTGTTATTGATGTTCCTGTGGCAGGAGGGGACCACAGAAAGCATCTTCCCAGTTTACAGCTGGGAAGGCTGAAGCCCAGAGAGCACAGATGACCACTGTGTCCACAGCTGGCCAGGCTGGGCCTGGACCTCAGATCCAGGACAGCAGATGTTCAGGTCCTCACTGGGTTCTGGGGGTTTCAGATGATTCAGGGGACCCAGCTACGCAAGGAGCTTCCATACAGCAGAGCCAGGGTGGTTCTTCCCACCATCCCCATCCCCCAAGTCAGAGAGGAGACAGATCAGAGTAAGGCAGTATGTGCACTGCCGGGGGCTTTGTGACCCAGAAGGCCAGGCTGGGTGACGTCGGGGTGGTGTGACCTGTGCCTCTCGGCTCCTGCAGGAGACCGAGGTGCAGAGAGTTGAGGGGGCCTGAGATCAGAGCCCGGCCTCCCCCTTCACAAACCTAAGTGTGTCCCTGGCCCAGCTTGGCCCTGGCCTTGTCTGTGTGCCCCTCCACACCTGGCACCAAGGCGACTCCAGGCTGGCAGTGCAGGAGCCTCAGGCCTAGAGGTTAATGCCAAAGGGCAGACAGGGAGGAGGTGTCTGTGTCTGCCCCCCCAAGTCATAGTGAGAGCACATATGCGGGAGGCCTTCCCTCCGCTGCACTGGGTCACCCCTACCCCCCAGCAGCAGCCACACTGAAGAGCTTGAGCTCCCCGTGTCACCTGCGCTCCTGAGCCGCCTCCTTTTGTGTTTGCCGCGCGTCTTCCCGGAGGGCCCGTCCCCTGCGCTCCACTTCTGGGCTGGGTCGGTGTGGGCACGGTCAGGCCCCGGCGCTGACCCCACGTGGGTGGCCTGCACAGGTTTAACAAGCTGGCTGTGGGCTCTGTGGTGGAAAGTGCCTTCCGGAGGCTGAAGCACCTGCAGGTCTTGGACATAGAAGGCAACCATGAGTATGGTGATGTTTCCAAGGACCGGGGCCGGTTGGAAGAGGAAGAGCAGGAGGAGGACGAGGAAAGGTGGTAGTGACAGGGTAACCACACCTGACATAGGTAGGTGGTCCGTGCGGGGTGCGCTAACCTGCTTCACCAGATTCCTGGCCCTGACCCCAGTCTAGGTCTTTCTGTCCTTTCCTCACCCTCTGTCCCCTGCTTCATGATTCATTTTGCAAATCTGTTAGAGCACTTGGTGTGCTCAGGCCCTGAGTGAGAGGTCAGGTATGACAGTGCACCTGTGGGAGGCCGGCCGGAGCCGGGGGCCTCCATGCAGGGTGATGCATCCCTGATGGGACCTGCACAGGGGCTGGGATGGTGGGAGCAGGGAATGAATGTGGGGCCTCGGGAGGAGGCTACTGCTGGTTCCAAGCCAGAGATGCTGGGGGCGGACGGTAAGGATGCAGACAAGCAGCTGGGCCTGAAAAGAGTCTGGGGGTGCACACTTGAGGAGCTCAAGTAGTCCTGCTGGACATGGGGTGAGGGAGAAGACAAGATACCAGTTCTAGCTTGGAATTCCAGGTGGACGATAGTACTGGGGGGAGCAGGTTTGGAGGGGGAAGTGATGAGTTTGGAGGGCGCTGGAGGGGCTGCCCAGGGTGGGCTGGATATGTGGGTCTGGGGCTCAGGAGTGAGGTCTGGGCTGGAGATGGGGGTCCAGGCATCATCAGCCTTGAAACAGTCACTGAAGCCACAGGAGGCTGGTGGAGCTTGCCTTGAGGGGGTGAGAGAGAGAGAGAGAGAGAGAGAGAGAGAGAGAGAGTGAGCAAGAGAGAGAGAGAGAGTGAGCATGGCCAGCCGGAGGGGAATGGGTGGAAGGAGCTGGGACAGAGCACCGGGGCACCGAGACAGGAGAAATGCAGGCAGCCCAGGACAGAGGGTGATTACACACGCATGCAACACAAACACCTGCACGTGCACACAGCACACCAACCCACATGCACACACGCTCACACCCACGTCTAAGCATGTACACACATGTTTAGCACAAAGCACACACTCAAACACACACCACACGTGCACACACAGACATGTATATACTCCATCGCACATTCACAGATGCAGGACAGGTGCACCAGTGCATGCACGTGTGTGCATGCGAGTACATGCGCACATGCCTCCCCAGGCACACGTGCCCTTGTGTGCACACGTGCACACACACATACGTGTGCATGCCCATTATGCCTCCATGCACAGGCTTCTCTGGAAGTAGAGGGAATCAGCCGTGCTTCTGACAGACTGATAGAGCCGAGCATGGCCACAGACTCACCGGATTTATCCACAAGGAGGTCACCGTGACCTTGTGGGGAGCGGCTTCAGGGGCAAAGAGGGTGGAGAAAGCGGCTGGAAAGGAGAGGGTCCAGGGCGTGTAGACACTTCTAAGAAGTTTGACTGTGAAGAGATGGAAGAGGGTGGTGGTGGGAAAGGGGGGCGTGAAGTTCAGGCAGGGCTCTGTTCGTGTTAAGCCTTTTTTAAGGGATAGAGCTGGCTTGAGGGCTGATGGGGAGGGGCAGTTTGGAGGGGGGATTTAAAAATATAAGAGAAGAGAGCTGGGTGTAGCCCATCCCTGTGGAAACAGGAGGAAGGACTGGCTTGGGCAGGAGGGTCAGCGCTCCTTTCACTGTGGCGGGAGGACGGAGGACCGAGTGCTTGGTAGCTGGACATGAAGTCACACCTGCCTGATGCACACCTCTCTGGGCAGCAGGAGGTGCTCAGCAGATGGGGGTGTGTGTGGAGACGATGACCAGTTGGATCCATCCATGGCTGGGGGTTTTGGCCAGGTGTGTGGGACAGGAGGGCAAGGAACAAGGGAACTGAGGGTACTGGCAAGAGAATGGCTGCCTCGCGGAGGCTGGGGGTCAGGCTGGGAAGGGAAGAGGGTGCAGACAGGAGGGGTTGGTCTCCTGGGGGGGCTGTTGGAGAGTGGGCACAGTGGTGGCGAGTAGCAGGAGGAGAGGTGTGGTCAGGAGGAGAATCAGAGTGAGCCGAGCTGGGAGTCCTGGGGCCAGGGTGTGGCCATGGGAGGAGGCCACTGGGCCACTGTTCGGAAGCTGAATTGAAGTGGGGCCTGGGTCAGAGAGAGGCCTGAGGGGGGTTGAGGATACCGTGGGTGGATGACAGAGGGAGGTGGGGAAAGGGGTCCAGCGGATGACAGAGAGAGCAGTGTGCTGGGCTGGCTATATCCAAGCGTGGAGGGCAGGCCCAGAGGCAGTGCTCGGCAGTCATCTTACTTGACTCCTGGGGCCCTGGGCCATGAAGCTGGAGCCCCTTCTCTCCACGCATTGTCCTCAGGCAGAGCCAGGGGTCAGCGACTGGGGTGACTGGCCATTCAGTGAGGACGCTGTGGCCCTCACGAGGGGTACCCTGGGTCCCGGGGTGGAGGAGATCTGCCCCCTCTAGAGGACATTGGCCGCGGTCAGGTGTGCTGAGCGGGACCCTAGGAGAGGCCCTGGGAAAGGCCAGAGAGATCGAAGTCCCTCCAGTCCACACCAGGCCCCCCAGGAGCACCTCCTAGTGGGTGACCCACTGGCTCTGGACCCCCTGGCATCTCCCCCTCGGGTCTGCAGTTGCCTGACCCTCCCAGAGCCCCCGGCTCTAATCTACCTGTCCCAGGCTGGTCGTGGTTGGTGGGTCTGCCCTGGCCTCCCCTGACTCTCCCGCCGGTGTTTCTGCAGGATGACGGACCGCTGGAGCCTTTCTGCAGCACGGTGCCTGAGCCTTGTGAGTCCCCACTCTGCCTCGCTCACAGACACACCCAGTGCAGCACCTGCCGGGCCCCCGCTCCGCACACAGGCTGGACCCAGTCTCCCACACCCACCCCTTCCTGCAGCTCAATCCGCAGCCAGACACATGCAGACACCACACCCGCACACACCACACAGCTGCACATCATCCTCCAAACGTCCCACTCTCGCCCCACACACCCAACACCGCCATCACTCCCTGAGTCCTGCAGACTCGATGAAGGGTCTGACCTGCCCTGGCACTCATGGGCGCGTGTTCCCTGCCCCGTGGACACACCTACATACACGAGTCACATGCAAACAGCCCTCCGTTGGCCTATGCCGCCGAGAGCTCTTGGCCCAGCCAGAAATGGCCAGAGCAGCTTGCTGTCTGACTGTCTGCCCGTCCGTCTGTCCCTTGCGGAAGACACAGAGTTACCTCCATCCTCTCTGCGTCCAGGTGCCTTCCTCCTCTGGACTTCACAAAAGCTGGCTTTTGTTCCTTTCCCTCCATTTGGGGACAGGAACCTTCAGGACTGCTGCCCTGGCCCGCCCACCTGGCTCCCCACCACTGGGGCCGTCACTCCCTCGCCAGGCCCTGGCCGGCTGCAGGCGCGTCTTTGATGGGACCAGCCCCCCTGAGGCCAGAGGGAAGGTCTTGGGGCCGCTAGGGCCCTTGGGCTGGAACTAGGCGGAGGCCACGGGGCTGGGCACAGCAAGAGCGAAGGGCCCAGCTGCACCGATGAGAGAACTTTTTTATTCTTTGGGCCTGAGGGGAGTTCTGGGTGCCTTTGGTTTTTTTTATTCTTTTTTAAGGAAAAAAAAATGATAAAATCTTCAAAGCAGATTTTTCTTGTTACAGAAAAACTAATATAAAAGCATTACCCGAGTCTGGCAGCCTGTGCCCGTGTCTATGTGTGCTTCCTGCCAGGTGCTGGGCTCATGCCTGGCCGGGTGGGCAGGATCCAAGCACCTCAGCACCTCTGGACCGGCAGGAGTCAGTGCAGGGTCCAGTTCTTGGGGCCCACAAAGCAATCACACAGGCAGAGGTCCAGGGATGCGGGGCTTAGTGGCAGGTAAGGCGGCCTGGAGGCAGGTGCCGCGCCTCAGCGGGGTGGGGGTCAGCAGGTTGGGACCACCACATTCGGCCGTGAGCTCACTCTGCACTCCCAGGGTCTGAGCATCCAAGCAAAGGGCTTGCCGGCTTCAGATTGCGCAGGGCTCCTGTGCACTGAGTGGGCATTCCCGATGGCTCTGTCCCATAGAGGATGCTGGAGTGGGAAAGGGGCTGGAGGCAGGCCTGGGAGCTGGGGCTCTGGTCTCTGCAGACCTGCCCAGGGAAGAGGCTGCAGACATGCCCAGTGCACCACCACCGCCAGCAGGGCCAGAGCTGGATCAGAAGGCAGTACCCGGCTTAGAGCAAAGAAGAACCCCTGACGGGCAGAGCTGCCCCACAGTGGATGAGATGCCCAGCAAGTAGTGGCCCCTCACTACTGCAGGTGTGTAAGTATGCTCCTGTCAAGCCCAGTAAAGAGCAGGTTCCTGCCTTGTGTGGAGCCGATACCATTGCTCGCAGGGCCTTAGAGATGTGACACAGGGAAGGGGCCGATAAGCCAGGCCCCACCATGGGGGGAGTTAGGATAGCTTGACATCTGACCTCTCCTAGGTGACTGGGCCTTATGGAAGGAAAGATGCTCCCATGGTGGATACTACAGCCCTCAGCCCTGCAGTGGGAGGGGGAGCCGGGGGCCCTTCCTGGGCTCCTCAGACTATGGCCCTGGGAGGAGGATGGAAGTAGTTCAGGAGTGGGGGGCTGGGAGGCAGGTACCCTCCTGATTCTCGGAGTGACCCTGGAAGGCCCCTCCCCTCCCCCAGCTTCAGTGTCTCCAGTGCAAGACCCTGGGGCTGCATCTTCTCCCCAGAGTACGTCCAGAGCAGGCTGTGTGGCCAGGGCTCTTCTGTGTCCCCTGAGAGCCTCCTGTAGGCACCACGGGACTGAGGAGAACGACAAAGGGAGAGTCCGGAAACTTCTTGGGCACATCCCCTCCTTAAAGCAAAGCATTCACTGAAAGGAGCCAGGCTGGCTGAGGAAATGTGTTTCTTTTGTGAGGACCGGCCTCAGGGCCCTGCCTGCAGAGCAGAGCCCAGGCTGCGGGCAGAGTGGTCTGTCCACACTGTGGCTGTCCAGACAGGCCCCTGGGCAGCCTGGTTTGCACTCTACCTCCTGCATGTGACGGTCCCCACTCCAGCCACCAGGATGGGCTCATTTGCACGCTGGCGGCCCAGGCAGGCCTGTCCACACGCTGACAGCCCAGGCAGAGCTGTCTACACTTCAGCTACACGGACAAGGCTGTTGACATTCTAGCTTCCTGGACAGCCCTGTCTGTCCTCTGGCTGCCCAGACAGGCCAGTCTGCTCTCTGCCTGTATTAGCCCAATAAAGAAATGCTGGCCAGAGTATGGTCGCTAGGCCCACAAGATTGAAAAAGAAAATACCTTTATTTAGTCATCACTGAATTTGCACACACAGAAGGGAATAGAAAATCTAACTCCACTTCATCACACGGGCTTTGGGGGAGCGCTGACCCCAGGGCCACATGGGTAGCTTGACTAAAGCATCCCAGGTGAGTCTTCCTCCCCAGTCCCGGCCAGCCCACCTGTTCAGTGGGAGGCTAGCCCTGGTGTTTCTAAGGGCCCTGTGGCTCTGATGAAGACATCCTCGTCTCCACATCCTCTATCTTTGTGAGAGAGAACTGGTAGGACAGGAGACAGGATGGGCCCCCATACACACAGGTCATGTGGCACATGGAAGGCAGCGGTCTTGGCCTTAGGCTGGGCCCATCCTTGGGGAGAGCAGTTTGTTTGAGGCCACGTGTTACGGGGCAGGGTGGGGGCTGGCCTGGGCTGGGACACAGCTGGGGCAGAACCAGGACATTGCTATGTCTTCATAAATTGAAAGCAGTGGTGGCTTTGGGGCTCCTGGGAAGGGGTGGAGCCTCTCTCTTGGCATCTGGCCTTGCAGGCAACCCTATCCTCCGGGAGGGAGGGAGGGGCCGAGGCTTGAAAGCCTTGAACTAGAGTCCTGGCCCTGACATTATTTGCTCTGAGACCTGGGGCAACTGTTTTCAGCTCTCAGAGCCTCAACTCTGTGTTCCAGAAAGTGGGGACCGTACCCCTGCCTGCCGCCCTCACAGGTCAACACGATGCAAATGTTGCAGTCGGGGCTTGGGCTACGCCTGCCTGTAACTCTCCAGCCGGGGCTCCCACATGCAGTCTTTCCCCTTTCTGAGACTCCACTTTCCATCAAGTGGATCTCATTCCGGACTCTCAAGGTGGGGGGAAGGTAGTGTGAGCCTGGTCCTGTGCTCAGGAAAGTCGTGAGTTGAGATTCTGCCCTCGGCCCCTGATCACGGAGGGCTCCCCTAGCCCCTACAGCTCCGCAGGCTCAGACGTTGGTCTCAAGCTCACTGATCTCAATGGTGCAGTGGTCCAGGCTGGCGGCAGCCGGCTCCTCATCCTGCTCTACCTGGATGGGGACGTGGTGGGGACAGGTGGGGCCCAGGGTCAGCTCTGAGGCCTCAGCCACGCTCTTCACACAGCCATTCTGCTGGGTCGCCACGATCTCCTGGAGGCTCACTGGGCTGGTCTCGCAGGGTGGCAGTTTCTGGAGAGGGGAAACAGGTCTTGGCAGCAGCAGGTGAGACTGGGGTTAGGCAGTAGGGAGGACTGAAGGAGCAAAGGGCTGGGGACAACCCGACTGGGTTTCCTACAGACGTGCTGGGGGATCTTGATAGGTCACAGGGACTCTCCGGGCTCCAGTTCCTGCCTTCTCCTGGGACTGTCTTAGTAGAGGAGGGCACCTGGCCCACGGGGTCCAGTGCGGGAATGGGCGGCTCCCCTGCCTGGCCTCAGCGTCCTCCCCATGGAGTGGGGCAGCCTGCTACACGTGGTTACTGATGAAGCCCCAGCAGACGCGTGAACGCGGGCATTGCTGTGGGCGCTGCTCCCTGAGGGCACTGACTGTGTTCACCACTGCTGTTCCTGTGTCTGGATCAGCGCTGGCCACAGTGGGTGCTCAGCAACTTGCCGTTAGAGGAATCTGTCACCGGGTGCCCACGATGAGAACAAGGCATGGCGGGATCAGGCGAGGGCTGCCCAGCTGGTGGGTGGCCGATGTGCTGCCTTGCCCACCCCACCTGGCTCCACCCCCGGGTCTTTGGGCAGCCCGGCTGGGAGGGAGGCACCGTTCTCACCTCAGTGCCCGTGTCCTGAGTGAAGTCCTTCCGGCAGACATGAGCCATGATCCCGGCGGCCAGTGCATCACCCAGCACGTTAATCATGGTGCGGAAACGGTCCCTGGTGGGCCAAGGCGGGCAGTGAGCGGCAGGCCCTCTGCCGTAAGGGGAGCTGGAAGAGGACAGTGCTCACCCCAGCAGCACCCACAGGATGGGCGCCTTCCTGGTCCTCCCAGCCCACCACCCCCTGGTGATGCTAAAGTGGGTGGTGCAGGGCCGGCTTTGTAGGCATACGTGACTGTGCAGTGGCTCAGGGCCAGTGTGCAGAAGGGCCCGGACTTGGGCTAATGCTCTGCTCCCACCCTCTTGAAATTCTTTATAACTTTCGAACAAGGGACCCCACATTTTCATTTTTGAAAACTGGGCCCCGCAAAGAATGCAGCTGGGCTGGTGTCAGCGAGTACCCGCTGTGCCAAACCACGGCATTTCCCCAGCCCACCCCGAGTGCCTACCACCCAAGGGATAGGGGTGGGTGGGGCGAACCCCACTTACAGAGCCCAGTCGACAGCGATGATGAGGGTGATGTCATCAGTGGGAAGTCCCACGGAGGTGAGCACGATAACCATGGTGACGAGCCCGGCCTGGGGGATGCCAGCTGCCCCGATGCTGGCTGCGGTGGCTGTGATGCTGCAGGAGGGGCAGGGAGCATTGCTGGGCCCTGGACCCAAGGAGGAGGCCAAACTCCCAGGGCCTCTGGGGACAGCGTGTGGAGCAGGAATTGTTAGGAATGCCACATCAGGGAGTTCCCTGGGTGGGAGGCATGTCTCTGCTTAAGGTCCTGTGGTCCCAGAGGCCCCCATCCCTGGCCTCAGCAGAACCTCCTGAGAAGTTTGTGGAAAACCCTGTGTCTGGAGCCACTGTCTCTGTAGGTTTCCAGCAAGCTGCCCACAGATTCTGATTGTCCACTGGCACAGCTCTGCCCAGCCTCCCTCTAGGACTGGGTCCCCAGGGTCAGACTTGTGCCCTCGGGGTGGCATGTGAGGCTTTCCCCTTGGCCTCTGCCCCTCACCCTAGCACCCTTCCCTCAGCTCTAGCCACACCAGCAACTCTTCCACCATCCCTCAATCCTGCCCCTGGCCTCTGCTTACCCTGTGCCTGCCTGCATCACCCTCCCCTGCTCTGCATGTCCAGACTGCAGGCCCTCCTCTGGCCCCAAGCTTCCCAGCCTGCTCAGAGCTCCCCCTCTGCAGGGCAGTGCTGGGGAAGGAGCCTGGTGCCCTGAGTCACGAGGCCAGGTCACGTTTCAGCCCCAGCACTGGCTTGCTGTGTGGCCTGGAATAAGCCCCTTGCCCTCTCTGGGCCTCAGAGACTCCATGAGATCTGGGAGCTCAAGACTCCTGAAGGCCGTTCCAGAGTACCCCCCGCCCCAATCCACACTGGGTGCAGGGTGTCGGGAGTGCACCTGATGGTGATGACCTGGCCGAAGTCCAGATCATAGTTGTTGACCTGGGCAATGAAGATGGCGGCCACAGCCTCGTAGAGTGCGGTGCCGTCCATGTTAATGGTGGCGCCCACGGGCAGCACGAAACGGGCAATGCGCCGGTCGATGTGGTTGTTCTCCAGCAGGCACTTGAAGGTGATTGGCAGTGTGGCTGAGCTGTGGGCAGAGGGGTCAGCGTCTGCTCATCACCCTCCTCCAGGATGGGCAGGGCCCCCAGGTTGTCCGCTGACCGGTGACGGAAGCTCTCCCCGCCCCCCCCCACGCCAGGCAGTTGGCCCATCTGGGGTAGGGGGAGAACAGGCTGAAGGGGCTTTGAAAATGGCCACATGGCCAGGCTTGCCCAGGCCCAGGGCCTCAGAGACCCCCATAAACACGGGTCAGGAAGGGAGTTACCACCAGCCGAGCTCCTACTATGCGCCGGGCACTGTGCTTTATACATCCTCATGGCTTCCTGGGAGGGAGGGGTTTTAAGTCCCTTTTACAGGTGACAAAACTGAAGCCCAGAGGGGAGGAGGGGCTGACCCTGTGTCACACGACTATGCCAAGTGCGGATGAAGAGGTCAGTCAAAAGCAGGGCTCTGGCGGGACCGCTGGCTTCAGATTCCGGCCTCCCACTAGCCCAGTGGCCCTGGCACCTCCTTAACCTGCATGTGCCGTAGTTTCCTTGTCCCAAGCAGTCCATACATTACAGAGCTATTAGGATTAACGAGTGGGCCCTCAGGAGAGCGTCTGCATACTGTAGGCGCTCAACCAGTGGTAGCCACTGCTCACGGTGCAGCTGTGTTGTTACTGAGCTCCCAGTGGCAGTGTTGGGACTGAAACTCAGGTTAGCGTGGCCCCAGAGCCCTTCCTCTACCACAGGCCATTGCCTGGGAAGCTCACTGGCACCTGCCAGAGCCCCTCATGGGCCCCAGGCATGCTGGGCCCGAGGCCGTGGTTCCTGCCAACAGGAAATGGCAAGGGCTGCTGGCTCTGTCACGGGGGCCAGCAGCTGCTTGGGGCTTCGTCTTTCCCTCTCACCTCCTCCCTCGGCCCTGGGTGAGGGTTCCTGGAGAAGGCTTCTAGGGCTTCTCCTCACTGGGCTTCTGCTCCTCCTGAGTCCTGTATGAGGTGCTTCTGCTGCCAAGGGTGGGCCATGTGGCTGCCAGGGAAGGAGGTCTGTGGTGGCCCTCATTCCCGTTTACAGATTGGGAAGCTGAGGCCCAGGGAAGAGAAGGCAGTAAGGGATGCAGGGAAGAGCCAGGCCTTTGGTGCCAGAGACATGGGCTCAAGTTCGGGTGACTTCTTCCATGCGGAGCTTGGACATTTGCTGTGGGGAAAACCACCCTTTCTTCACAGGGTTAGATGCCCAGTAAGTGACCACCTCCTTTCCCCCACCGCACCCCTTGCTCAATAGCCAAGTTTGCATGACACTGCCTCCCTGGGTCTCCTGCACGCGCTTTGGCCTGGGATCTTTGAGGACAGGTGCTGCTTCATCAAGCCCAGACCGGCCTTAGTGGGTTATCTCCATTAATCCCACAGTAACCCTATGTGGCAGAGGCTACGATGATCCTCAGTCTGTATCCGAGGAAACTGACAGGGAGGTCACCAGGAAGGTCAGGTGACCGGCCTACAGCCACACAGCTAGTGGGTGATGGAACCATGAGGCAAGTTCCCACTGTCCGGGGACACCGCCAAGGTTGTGACGGGGCAACTTGCCAGGCTGTCCCAGTGACAGCAGACAGGCAAGGTCCCTAAACAGCACAGGGTCTGACTTCCACAGAAGCACCACGTGGCAGCGCAAGGCAGCAGCGATAGCGATTGCAGACTCAGCACTCTCCAGCTCTCCCTGCCCCTGTTGCGTGGAAGCTGAGCCCCATGTGGACTGAGTGAACCCGGGGTATGTGGGCAGGTGGGGGAGGGCTTTCTGCCATTTGGGCAGGTAGTGCCTCAAGCATTACATTTTAAGAATGCGTCTTGTTACCGGAGCGTCTCCCAAGTTTGCGAAGCAGGTCACGCTGACGCTTTCCGTGGTTCTATGGCTACGGACAAATGATGGCTGGACAGAAGGACAGCATTCAGCCATGGTCTCCTCCCCCATCCTGCCCGTTGCCCAGGGCTACCTGGAGGAGGTGGCCAGCGCAATGAGCAGGGCCTGGAGAATGCCGCGGATGAAGACGATGGGGTTCTTTTTGGTGATGAAGAAGTAGAGCAGGGGCAGGATGAAGAGGCCGTGCACCACCAGCCCGCACACCACGGTGACAGCGTAGAAGCCCAGCTTCTTTCCCACGGTCGTGGGGTTGTCCATCTCCAGGATCTTGCCAGCGATGAGGAACACGATGCCAAAGGGGAAGTACCTGGGGTGGGCGGGGCAGCCGGCTCAGTGCCGGGCACACAAAAGTCCTGGGAGGCCCTGGCACTGCATCACTGCCTAGCCTCACCCTTCTATGCCTCCCGGGGCCCCTGTGAGGACAGAATGAGACGGTGTGCCCAGGTGCCTGGCCCGTGGTGAAAGGAATGCCATCTCAACCAGCCCAGCGAGGCACAGCCTCCTGCCGCTCTGCCTTCCTCCGTCCAGGCCTTTGAGGAGCTCCCCTGCCCTCTGCAAGCCCACGTTTCAGCCCAGCAATACCACAGCCTCTGGGGGTGACCTCGGCAGGCCTTTGCATTTCCCCATCTGACTGTGCAAGGTTAAATTAGAAGATTCCTAAGGTCTGAACTCTGAACCAAGAAGGGGCAGCTGGTTGTCACTTCCAGTGTTTCCTTTCTCCAAAAACTGAGCTGATGGGGATGGGGAAACTGAGGCCAAGAGCACAGGGCCAGGTTTATTAGCTCTTAGCTTGCCGCCAGTGGGCCTGATGGGGCCAGAAGTGGCAGGCCCAGGGCTGGATCCCGGCCTAGTCAGGGCTGGGGGGATCCAGGGGAATGCAGCCTCCCCGGCAGCTTTCTGCTCCCTCCTACGGGACCACGGTGTCCCTCCAGCTGCCCAGGGCAGAACTGGAAGGGGGTGGAGTGGGTAGAAGAGAAGCCCCCCGCACCCCCACGATGAGGCTTACCACACAGCCACTGCCACGATCTTCATGACGGACTCATTGAGGCACTGGCAGAAGCTGACCAGGGGGGCCCCGCTGTCACCCATACGGCCCAGCATGACGCCTGCGGGGGGCAGGGACACAGCATATCACAGACGCCGCAGACGGCGGCAGGTGTGCATGGCGCCTACGTGTGCCAACACACGCTGGTGGCCAGGCAGGGGACAGACCACAGGGCCACGCAGATCTCGGCGCTTAGCCGACTGCCCAGCGGCCTCTGACGCCCCAGCGCTTCCCTCGCACCTCCCCTCTCCTCCCCGCTGGAGCAGGCTGTGACCTCCCCACAGGGCTCTCATCTCTTCCTCCTCTGTCACCCCGCTCTACCCAGCAGCAAGTGCCATGTTCTAAAGACAAAAATGCTCCCTGCCAACACCCCCGACTGGCTTCCCTGTACACACAGCATAACCAACACTCCCACACCCCCCGCTTCAGGCCCCAGTTGATCTGACCCCGTTTACAACTCCCGCCTCTGTCAGGCCCTGCTCTCCCTTCCTCGCTGTGCTCCTGCGTTGCGGCCTTCTTCACGTTTCTAGACTACATCAAGCTCTTGACTGTGGTGGGGCCTTTGCCCGCACGGTACCCGACGCCTGAAGCTCTGGCCTGGCTGGACACCCGCTCCCACTGCCCTGGCAGACTCCCCACCTACTCCCCTCTATTTCACTTCTGTCTGATCCCTTCATATCACTTATTACAACAGTCGTCTGGTGATTTTTTCTGTCTTCTCCAGTAGAAGGTTAACCCCATGAAGGCAACTCATCATTAGATGGATGAATGAATGTGCGAATGAACAAATGAATGAATGATAAAGCCTCTTCCGGAGCCCCTGTTACCCTCCCCTTGGGGTTCTGGGCTCTCCTTCACTCAGGAAGCTTTCACGTGTGTGCTATTCTGTGGGGGGAGCTCATGCAGGTGAGCATGGTGAGGCCACTCCTGGAACAGTGACAAGTGACTGCTCTCCCTCTGGTGACACAAAAATGGAGAGCAAATCACACCCTGTGACTGCCCTCATGGAGCTTACTGTCACTGTGTCCGAGAGGCTCATCCACTGACTCAGCTGGGGAGGGGCAGGATTTGAACCCTGGTCTGTGGGACTCCAGAGAAGAGCTCTTTCCCTGCCCATGAAGCCGAACCCACGCTGTCTGGTGAGCAGCTACCACGGGCGATGCGGAGCGGTGGCGCCCTGCCGGGGTGGGTAGGAGAGGCCAGACATGCGGATGACACTGGGCCCAGCCCTGTGCATCTGGCCCACGGAAGCCTGACTGAGCTCAGAGCCAGGTTTTCTGCTGGCTCTGTCCCTTCTCGGCTATTCCTGTTCCTCATCAGGCTCTCTGGGGCATCCATGGGCTCCGGCTGGCTGGGTGGTAGTGTGCATGGGACGCAGGGGGTGGCAGGGGGCTTCCTCCGACAGGCAGGGCCAATGACACCTTAGCACCAGGGAGGAAACGGGGAAGGAGGTTGCGGTGAGGGGAGCAGCCGCGCAAGTGTGCTCGCTCACGCTCAGATGTGGGCACACAGACGTGGGTGCAGCTAGAGCTGGGCACACACAACAAATACACCCTGACACGTGGACAGTTGCATGTGCTCAGCGCTCAGCAAACAGTGAGTTGAAGGGTCTCAAAGGTTTCTTTAGCTCTGCCAATAGATGTCCTTTCAGTGCGTTCCCACCCCTAAGAGAGAGGCGATGGCTGGGAGGAGGAAGAAAGTCCAGGCTTGGGGACAGATTATCAGATAGACTGAGGATGCTTCCAAACACTGTCTCCTCACACACTCGGGTCTCTGAGGTCCTGGCCCCTCTGTGTGCCTGCCTGGCCTTTTTTTTTTTTTTTTTTTTTTTTTTTTTTTTTTTATGCGTTACGCGGGGCCTCTCACTGTTGTGGCCTCTCCCGTTGCGGAGGACAGGCTCCGGACGCGCAGGCTCAGCGGCCATGGCTCACGGGCCCAGCCGCTCCGCGGCATGCGGGATCCTCTCAGACCGGGGCACGAACCCGCGTCCCCTGCATCGGCAGGCGGACTCCCAACCACTGCGCCACCAGGGAAGCCCCTGCCTGGCCTTTTGACCACGACAATAAGTGCTCCATTACCCCTTATCATTCATCCATCCATCCATCCATCTACCCGTCTCTCTGGAAGATTATTATTATTATTATTTTTTTTGCGGTACTCGGGTCTCTCACTGTTGTGGCCTCTTCCGTTGCGGAGCACAGGCTCCGGACGCGCAGGCTCAGCGGCCATGGCTCACGGGCCCAGCCGCTCCGCGGCACGTGGGATCTTCCCGGACTGGGGTTCGTGTCCCCTGCATCGGCAGGCGGACTCTCAACCACTGCGCCACCGGGGAAGCCCTCTCTGGAAGATTTTACTGAGTACCTGTTCCAGCCAGTCCCGTGGAGGTTATGGGGCTAAATGGAGAACAAGCCCTGTCTCCGCCTGCATGGAGCGTACACAGCTGCCGTGCAGCCGTTAAACAGTCACACAAACAATTACATAACTGCACTGGGTCAAACATGTGAGTAACACAGGGCACCTGACTGGGGGGCCAGGTAGACTTTCCCCGGGACGGGATGCTTATGCAGAGGCCCCTCAAGGATGAGAAAGGTGCAGGGGAGAGGGAGGGGCAGCAACAGCCAGGCTGAGGGAGGTGGGAAGGGCCCGGGAGGCGCCTTCCGGGAACTGGCGGGCAGCGCGGCGCGGGGGGGAAGTGAGCAGGACGAGAGGGGGCAGCGTGGCCGGAGCTTGCAGGCTCTGCGGGCCGCGCGCGGTGTTTGGACCCCTCTTGGAGTACAGTGGAGCCAGTGGAGGCTTTACGTGGAGACTCAGTGACCCCGTGAGGAGGACACACCGGGACACGGAACTCTTGAGGCGGCATTTGCAGAAACCAGGTAAGAGATGACGACGGCCTTGGCTGGGGCAGTGCGCCGAAGGTAAATGCACAGACTGGAGAGAGATTTCAGAGGCAGGCCTGACTGGATTTGGGTGTGGGCTGAGGCAGAAGGCGGGGTAGCAAGTGACCCCCAGGTTCCTTGGCTGAGAATCCAGGAGGATGGGGAGGCCTTCCACTGAGAAGAAAGCCCTGCAGAGGAGTCGGAAGCCAGAGAGGCCCTCCCAGGTCTGGGGCTGGCGCGACGGGGGGCTGATGTGATTTTATAGTGAGACTCGTGATGACCCCTGGGCTGGCCTAAAAGGACGAGGACAAGCTAGATTGCTGTGGAGGGGTTAGGACTTCCTAGGCTCCAAAGAAGGGAGAAGGTTGTATGCATACATTGGTGGGGGTGGCCATGGGCGCACAGGCAGGGGCGTATCCAGAGGTTTTGTGGGATCTGAAGCTTACACAGTTTGTGGACCTCTTCAAGAAAAAGAATACAAAATTAAAAAAAGGAAAAAAGGTACAGGCCCCAAAAGGGGCCTGTGCAAGTTAAGCATTACCAGCTTCCTGGTAAGTAGCCTGTGGTGGGCCTTGGGGACCCAGAGAAGGGTAGCAAAGGGAAGGGTATGGTCAGGGGGCCCCAAGAAATGGCACAGACAGGTCTGCAGAGAGAAGGCCCTGTGGTTGAGGGCTGAGGGGAGGAATGAGGGCTTTAAATAAATAGCCGCTGGGACGGGGCTAGAGGCATGCTCTTCTCATAGGGAGGGCCGACACCCCTGGAGGCAAACAGCACCCAGGGATGGGGAATTCCGAGTGAGGAACATCAGCTCCAGCTGGGGATACCTCCTGCCCCCCCAATGGAATGGGGACATGAGCCACTCCCTTGGAAAGGAAGGGAAGGAACCACCTGGAAGATGGGGAGACTCCAGGCTATTCAGGTTACAGGACGCAGGGATGCAGGGAGGGATAAATGCAAGGAGAGCAGGCTCCACAGCACACCGGGGTGGGTGGGCAGCACATACCCATGGTGGCAGAGAAGATGACGATGCCCAGCACGTTCATGCCGTCGCTGGTGCCAGGCTCTGACTTGTAAACGACCTCGGGCGGTGGGGTCAGGTCCAGGGCGAAGTTCTGCACACGAGAGCCATTCTCCTCCTGGACCCCATAGATGAGGATCCGCCGAGGAGGGGCCTCCTCCGGTGCCACCTTGGGGGACTTTACAACGGGGGTGGTCTTGGTGCGGTACTGTTGGGCGACATCCCAACCCGGAATGAGTCCAAGTGTTGTTATTAATATCAACAACAACAATAATAATAACATCTTGGAAGCACATTTGTATCCACTCATGAACTATTTGATTGACAATAACCCTGTGACATAGGCAGGACAGGGATTATTATCAATTATTATCAATATTTTACCAAAAATAAAACTGAGATTCCTTTATCCATCCATACACTACCCAGCCACACCTCCCTCCATCCCGCCTTCCCTCTTCTTTCTATGCCTCATTACACCCACCTGGGACCCTCTCTAATCATCCATCCATCTCCTACCTGGATAATCTACTTGGATAATCCTCCTTTCACCTGTTTATTCCCTTTCAACCATCCATTATCCATCCATAACAGCCAGCCAGCCCTGCCTTCCACTGATGGAAACTTGGATTGTCTATTTGAAAAGCTCAGCTTGTCCCGAGCTTTCTTGATGAGATGAGGCCCCAGCTGGGAAGAGTTGAGTGACAGAGTCACCTACCTTTCCTCCTCAGCCCTCAGGGCATTCCTGAGTCTTTTCCTCTCATTCCTCAGGTACTAGGAGTCCACACAAGGGCTCCTATCCTCCCAACACCACAGTATCAATAAAGCAAGTCTTCTAGTGGGGGAAAAAGGGAACCACTCAGGATCTGTGCTTCCGTTCCCTCATCTGTAAAATGGGGTCTTAATAATCTACCTCGTTAGGTTAAATGAGACAATATATGTAAAGTGTTGACAGCAGGGTGTGGCACATGGTAAGCCTTCTGTAACCATTACTGCTATTATCACCACCACCACCATCACCATCGTAATCAACATCCCAACGTTGAACACTCTGTGCTGGGCCTTGAAGGATGGGTAGGAGTTTGCCAAAAGATAAAGGGCATTCCAGGCAGGGAAGTGAAGTAGAGCAATATTCTCTCTTTCTCTCTCACATCTTCAATAATTCCCCGTCACTGTTGGAATAATATCTAAACTCCCTAACCTAGCATTCAGGGACCTTCACTACCTGGCTCATTTCACAGATGAAGACCCAGGAGGTTAGGAAAGATACAGTGATTAGCTCAGGGTTTCACAGCTCCTTATTTCGGAGCCTCTTCCACAACCCTCAGCCACCTCCTCTGTGTCTCCAGGCCCAATACAGGGCCCCAGCACAGGGAAGAAGATAGGAAATGTTCGTTGGACGGAGTCAACCAACCGGCTGACATTTTAGAAGAGGAAAAGAATGGGAAATTATTAGAAGTGCAGACAAAGATTGGTGTAAAAGGTTGTTTACCATAATTTCTTGTTTTGGAAAACCACTGAAAGGGGAAATGGGCAAATAAATTATAGCCAGCCTTATAAGAGCCAAACAGTTGCATCATCACTAAATATTGTATTTTTAAGAAACATTTAATAACCATGGAAAGTACCCATGATATAACGGGAGAGGGGGGAAAAAAGCAAGATGCACACCATATATGTCCTATGATCCTCATTTTATTTTTAAAAACATTTCTGCAGAGGAAAACAGACTAGAAACATACCTTCTACTATCGCTATTGCTAGGTGCTGGAACTACAGGTGATTTTTATCCTCTGCTTTATATTTTTTAGGATTTTCCTAATATTTTACAGTGAATGTTATTACTGTTTTTATTAGGGGGAAAGGATTATTCTAAAAAGAAAGAGAAAACAGGCTTAGACGCAGACAGGTCTGGGTTCACCTACTAGCTCTGCCATTTTCTAGTGACATAACCTTGGGCAAATCCTTTAACCCTCCTAAGCCTCAGATTCCTCGTCCAGGAGAGGGGCTGGCCCTACCCCAGGGCAGGGTTGTTTTGAGGACTGAAGGGGATGGTGTGTGCGAGCATGGGTGTAAACGAGGGCAGAGCAGGCATTCAGCAGGGGCTTCCCTCCACCCTCATAATTCTTCCTCGTGAAAAGTTGGAACCCAGGGCAGGAGTGTGGCCACAGGAGGCTCTAAGGATCCAGGTCCTCCCACCACCTCTCCCTAGCGTCCCAACCCCAGGGACAGGGAGACTGGCTGGGCAAGCCTGTCATTCCTTAGCCGGGCCCAGGCTGGCCCTGCCTGCCCACCTCTCCATCGTCCGGGGACCCACTCACCTGTTTGAATGTGGCTTCCACCAGGTTGGCTGGGAACATGTTCCTGGGAAGAGAGTCAGTAATTGAAGAATTCCAGGATAGGAGAGCCCTTGGGGTCATCTGAACACTTCCCTTGGCAGTGAAGGGCTTCTATGATCCTGCCCCACCTCCCTATGCAGTCTTACTTCTTCCCACCACCCCCATCCCAGGACTTAAAGCTCCAACACCATCTGCATAAGGTTCCCAAAACACGCTGCATACTTCTCCAGCTCCAGGCCTTTGACCACTGTTCCTTCTGCCCGAAATGCACTGCCTACTTCTCCGGCTGATTCCTACTCCCATCAAGCAGAGGCCAAGCCTTCTATGACTGCTCCAGGTGGACTCCACAGCCCTTGCCCTGTGGGTCAACTATGCTCCAGCACGCTGCTGGACGGCACTAGTCACATGATTGCTTCCCCCACAGACTGGCTTCCTTGAAGGTGGGACTTGGTCATTCATGTCTTATCTGTGGCTCCCAACACAGGACCTGGCACATAAATGGGATCATTATTCTCGTTAATATAATTTTCATAAAGCTAAAGGAGGAGGAAGTCTTGTCCTACCAGATATGAAAGCATACTATAAAGATGTAACTGTCAAAATGGTGAGATACTGACACAGCCGTCAATCGAAAAATCAATGTAATGGAACCTGTAGCCTAGAGACAGAACCTGGGACATCTAGGTAATTTCATATTTGATAGAAGTTGCTTCACAAATCAGTGAAGAAAGGAAGGACTCATTCTAGAGAACTGCATAACCAGCTATTCAGAAAAATAAAAACTAGATCTTTATGTACACTGCACCAAAATAAATCCCAGATGGCTTAAAGAAATAAATAATTTAAAAAATGAAACCATAAAAATCTAGAAGAAACACAGGTTAAGTTTTATCAGATCTCAGGATATGGAAGGACATTCTAAGAACAAAATCAATAGATTTTACTTCATTAAAATTAAGAATTTCCTAAGTGCAACTTAGTATCCTGCATTGGATTCTGGAATAGAGAAAAAGAACACTAGTGAAAAAACTGGTGAAATCCAATGAAGCAATTTAGTTAATAGTGTGTACTAATTTCATGTCTTACTTTTGACAAGTGTGCTAGATGTAAGTCACTAACATCAGGGGAAGACGGGCACAGCTGGGAACTCTCTTTACCATCTGTGCAACTTTTCTATAAATCTAAAATTATGCCAAAATCAAAAGCTAAAACAATTGAGAAGCTCTCTAAGATTACAAATACAAATAAAATAATAAAGCAAATGACAAACTGGGGAAACTATAAAACAAAGCATTATCATCCTAAATCTTTAAAGAGTTTTTACAAATCTTGACCTTGTTTCCATGTTCACTGTCTGTCTTTTCTCACCGGAACATCAGCTCTCTGGAGGGCAGGGATCTCTGTTTTGTTTTCCGCCGTGTCCCCAGCACCTGGAAGAGTGCCCGGCACGTAACAGGCACTCAGTAAATATTTGCTGCATACATAAATGGACCACAGAAACATTAATACCTCAATAGAAAAATGATGGAACGTCCTGACCAGGTTATTCACTTTGCAGAAGAAAAAAAAAACATAAGTAGCCAAAAAACCTTTTAAAAAATGTTCGGGGTGGCGCAGTGGTTAAGAATCCGCCTGCCGATGCAGGGGACACGGGTTCGAGCCCTGGGCCGGGAAGATCCCACATGCTGCGGAGCAACTAAGCCTGTGCGCCACAGCTACTGAGCCTGCCTAGAGCCCGTGCTCCGCTACAAGAGAAGCCACCGCAATGAGAAACCTGCGCACCACAACGAAGAGTAGCCCCCGCTCGCCGCTGCCAGAGAAAGCCCGCGCGCAGCAACGAAGACCCAACGCAGCCCAAAAAAAAAAACCTCATTAAAAAAAAAGTGTTCGGCTTCACTGAAAAAGACATTTTCACCTATCAAACTGTTAAAGAAATTTTCAAATGACAGTACCCACTGCTGAGGCTGTTTTGGTGACTCCCTCACGTGGTTCTGGCAGCAAACTTTGTGTAAAGCAATTTGCAGTTCACGGCGAGGGTCTTTGCCTTTATAATCTGCTTTAGGAATCTAACCTAAACCAGAGATGCTAACAAGGAGTTTTGCTCCTGTGCTGGCACTTCCTTGAACAGGCCATGCGCCCCGTGCTCACCTGGACCCTCCGTCCCGCTCACTCTTGCTCTCGGCAAGTCTCTCCTTTTGCGAGACTCAGCTCACACATGCATGGAGTTATACACATGAGTATGAGTGTGCATTCTTTCTTAACTTTACACCCTGGCAGCCACTGTTGGGAAGCAGAAACTATCATTTTTTTCACTGTTGCTAAAATACAGGTTCAGGGTTAGCATATGGCAGGAGAAAGAGGGCTTAGAATGAGCTACCATGGCAGAAAACTGGTAGAGAATGGTCTTGGCTTTCCCCACTGATTTCAGCTTTGTCACAAGGGAGAGAAGAAGCAGGGTCGGGAGCTGAGATCGCAGCAGCTCACGTGAGGCTGTATTTTGATGAGTGGTAAGCAGATTTCTGCCACCAGAATAACAGCTGCCTGCCAGGGCTCTGGACAGCAAACAGAGCCAAAGTCACGCCAGGCACACAGCCTGCCGGAGCGCATGACCCACCGGCCCTGGGCGCTCCTGACCAGAGTGGAGGAGGCCCACACTGCATCACGTGGTAACAGTTTGAAAATGTCTCCTGGGTACACTTCCAGTAGGTTCGAGTGACAAAGTGGTTAGAGGGAAGGCTGCTTTAGCATGAGCAGAAACCAAGGGCATTCAAAAGGCCGTATGTAAGAAACCGAATGGAACTTATACCTCATACATACATCTCTCTACAGCTTCCTTTAAAATGACAATAATTTAAATTATGTGCTGCAGCAAGGATGACTAGTTGTCTACCCAGTCTCCATGCTCTCTCCTTACTCACCAACAGAAACCCAGGCATGTTACAGAGACCAAAAGGCTCTGCCATCAAGCCCTGTTTCCCAGCCTCTCTTGCCAAAGGGGTGGCCAATGCGATGTAAGTGGGAGTCATTGGGTGGCATTTCCTGGAAAAAGCTTTAAAAGATGCCCATGCAGCCAGGACCCTTTGGTCCTTTCCTCCAGCTCTTTTCTTTCTGCCTGGAACATGGACATAATAGCTGGAGCTTCAGCAACCATACTGAACCATGAGACACACTGATGATAAAAGCCAAGTGCTTAGTAAGTCCAGCAAAGCACCAAGGTGGAGGGAGCACGGGCTCCTGATGACCACGAGCTGCCACCTCTGGTCTGCTTATTTGGGAGAAAATGCAGGCCTTTACCTTACTTAAGCCTCTGCTGCTTCAGGTTTCTGTGAAGTAGCAGCCGAAAGCATTTCCTAATACATGTGGTCGTACTAATTCTCAATGAACTTACCCTCAGATTTTTAATAAAGAAGTATACCTTTGATTATTAAATGAAAAAATATGCACCATTTTCTTTTGGCTTTGAAGACCCACGGGAAGCCTTCCTGTCTGCCCCATGAGGCCTGTGTTCCCGGTGGTGGTTACGTAAAATGCAGACGTAATGTACCTGGGAGACATTGGCAGCCAAGCCCATCAAGTATACACACACTCTGCCCTGGGCCCCACCCCCCCCACATCTCTTGGGGCAAGGCCACGGTCCACCTCACTTACTATTTGTAAGTTCCCACTGTGACGGTTCCAAACTCACCCCCATCCCCAATCCAAGCTCCAAAGGTGGGAATTATTCCTTTCCAAGCACAGCTCCCAAGAGCTTCATCCAATCCCTGAGCGGGTAACTGGGAGCTATAAATAGACCCAAGTCATTACTTAATCTCTCTGGTGTTTTTGAAAGATTGGAAACAAAGAAGGGGCCCAGCTCTGACTGGTGTTCCGCTTGGGTTTGTTCTGTGAGGCTGCTCTGTGAGCAGACGTCAGTTTTCTGGAACCCCCGCTTGGAGCCCTGGGAAATGAACTCATGCCTTGGAGAGTCATCCAGGGACATGGCCTATTGTGTTCCTCTGGATCATCTTTGAGAGACGGACGCGTATCTTCCCTCCCTGAAGGATGCAGTGGGCCTTATTTCCCTGTTCGGTTGGACCCCTCATCTTTCTGACTTTTCCCTTAGGCACACCTGCCTCCATTTCCCAGTTCCCTGCCCTGGTCCTGTGTTCTTGGTTGGTAGGCAACTGCTCTGGGCCAGAGCAAGGGTGAGGGGGCCGCTGGTACCCTCGTCGCTGGTGTCCTCATTTTCTGCACGGCCTCTCAGAATGTCAGAGCTAGAAAGGGTCGCAGAGGAGTAGCTGTCCAGGGCACTCTTCTGGTCTGTCTGTCCTAAGATGGTTGTCAGCTGGATGCAGGGACCTGTATTTCCCCCCCTCTCCCTCCCCACCGGCTCTCAGCACAATGTCTTTGCCCTGAGCAGTTACTTAGTAAAAGTGGGCTGAATGGAACGAAAGTGACTGCACCCGCTCCCAGGGTGTCCCATGCCTCCAGGCACATCCTGCCCACTCCACGCTACCCTGCTCCAATCCATCCTTCCCAAACTCACCTCCGGCCTCCCCCTTCTCGAGTGGAACAGCCACCCCCTCACCTGGGATCAAGGTCTGCAAGGTTGAGCTCTGCACCGTCCTTCCAACCTCGTCCCGGAACCAACCCACCTCCAGAACCTTCTGCTTGTGCCCAAGAAGCCTCCTCACTGGCCTCTAGGCCTTTGTGTTTCGGAACCACAGAGCTAGAAGGGATCTTGAAACCGACGGGGGAAACAGGCCCCGGGAGGGGGCTGGTCTGCCTGCAGCAACACAGCGGACCACACAGAGGTGAGACGAGCTTCCCTGCAGGAAGCATGTGATCTCCCCTGCAGCTCTGCTCTCTGACTAAGAAATGGTGTCAGTGATGCCCAACCACCCAGCTTTGCAAAACAACTTGCTCAGGGTTGAGAGCGACTGGGGGAAAAACCTCAAACCAGAAGGATAGATTTTCACCACGTGAAAAGCAACTGAGAGCAGGAACTCCTCCTGGAACATTTGACTCTGACATGTGGGTCGGGTCCAGAGCCCTCAGCCCCCCAAGCAGGGGAGGCCATTGGGGAGGGCGGGGCTCCCCAAGCGCCAACAATCCTTCCACCACAGGGAAAGGCTGTTTCAAATCATAGGATCCAAGAAATGATGAATCATAGTCACCAAATCTTAGAAATAGTGCATCTTAGACATGAAGCTTCTCAAAATTCCTCCTCCCTTGGCTTCCAGGCTGTCGGCTTTCCTGGTTCTCCTCCTGCTCCAGCAGCTGGACACAGCCCTCCAGCGCGGCTGGGGCTCAACCTGGCCTCGCGCCTCGTGTGCTCAGCCACTCTCCCTGTGCTGGTGCTTCTTCCTGCAGCTTCAAAACCCTGCGGCTTCACCGATGCACCTGCATCCCACGTAGGCAATCAGCAAACACTCAGCACCTCTGCCGTGCAGTTGCTGTTCTAGGCTCCGGAATGCAGTGGGGTGATTTTTAATTTTTTTTCTTTGCGGTACGTGGGCCTCTCACTGCCGTGGCCTCTCTCGTTGCGGAGCACAGGCTCCGGACGCGCAGGCTCAGTGGTCACGGCTCACGGGCCCAGCCGCTCCGCGGCATGTGGGATCTTCCCGGACCGGGGCACGAACCCGCGTCCCCTGAATTGGCAGGCGGACTCTCAACCACTGAGCCACCAGGGAAGCCCACAGTGGGGTGATTTTAACTGGCCCTCCCAGAGCTATTTTATTCCAGTGGGGGAGACAGAAAAAGAAATACACAGATAGGTAGTGTCAGGTAGTAATCCAAGCTATGAGGAGAGAGGCTGACGGAGGCTGGGAGGCCCCTCTGAAGAGGTGACACGGCAGCGGTGTCAATGGAGGGAGGGAAGGGCCATCCAGGCAGAGGCAGCGAGGAAGACCAAGCTCCCAGACGGGACCCTAAGCACGTTTGGAGGCGTGCACAGAGGCCAGCAGGCTGGAATGAGGGGAGGGAGAGTTGGAGCAAAGGTCAGAGGCCAACCTGTGCATGGTGGGGGGATCATGACGGGCCTGTAGGCCATAGTGAGCACTGTGGATTTTGTCGACCTGTGACAGGTTGCGGGCAGGTTTTTAAAGGATCCCTCTGGCTGTTGTGCTGAGAACAGACTGTAGGGAAACAGAGAGAAAGCAGGTGACCATACAGGACCCTCGAGTGAGAGGCGATGGTGGTCTGTGCGATGGTGGGAGTGGCAGAGGGAGACAGAAGGGGCAAGGTTTAAGATATCATTTTGAAGGTAGAGCTGACAGAATTTGCTGACAAACTGGATGCAGGATATGAGAGAATAAGAGAGGCATCAGACTAAGATGGGCAGGACTGAGGAAAGGACAGATCTATGGGGAAAATCCAGAGTTTAGCTTTGGATGTGCTAATTTCGAGATGCCTTTAGACAAGTGTATGTAAGAATCTGGAGTGCCGGTGAGAGGTTTCCACTGGAAACAAAATTCAGCAGCATCAGTGTACAGAAGGTGTACGACGCCATGGTACTAGATGAAATCACCAGGCAAGTAAGTGTAGATACAACAGACCTTGCCTGGGTCTCTCTGGCTCTTGACCCTGTGGGTGAGAACCACACAACAGGAACAAAACTGCAGGTATTTTTTGTGATCTTTGGTTCACCACACGTCTCAAAGGATAAAAAGAACCTGGAGAATGGAGAAAATGGAGGGAGTGGTAGCTTGATTGCACTGAAGGCCCTCATTCATGGATGCCTTTGCCTGTCACATTGCCAACCCTTCCCACCCTGAGTCTGGGCGTGGTCCACATGGCTTGCTTTGGCCAATAGGATGTTAGCAGACTTGACAAAAGCAGAGACTTGGAAAAATACTTGTATGTTTCTCTTTGCCTCTCTTGTTCTTCTACCTTCCTCGTAAGAACATGCTAGCTCTCTCCTGGAACCCTCTCACCACCATGAAATAAATACAGGCTGGTCTACGGGCAGATGAGGCACCAGGTGGAGCCCAGGTGGATTATCTCAGCAAGGTCACCCTGGAGTACGCTGTTCCCCAGTTGAGCAGCCAGCTGCCTGCAGACACATGAGCAAGCCCAGCTAAGCCCAGTCCGAGTCAGCAGAAACTTCCAGCTGACCCGTAGACTTCTGGTTGTTGTCCTGAGGCACTAGGTCTTCAGATGTTTTGTCACACGGCAACAGCTAACTGATGCAGAGGGTGAGGGTTTTTCAAGAGAAAGGGAAAGGGAGAGAGAGAGATTGTATGCTGAGGACGAGAGGAGTGCTTCTCCCTAACTTTAAGCCAGGAGACCTTGGCGGTGTCCCCTAAGATTTGAGGTATGTAGGGGCTGGTGCCTGACTCACATCCAAAGGCCTTGGGAGAGGGCTGCGTTTCCAGCAAGGATTGTGTGTGTTTTTCACGGGCCAGTGCGGACCTTGCAGAAGGGACACTGCCTAAGAGGATCACCAGGGCGGGGGGCGGGGAGGTGTCCCCAGCAGAGGAGCTGACCAGAGGTCAGGCCTGAGGAGGGTACTGTGAGCAGCCAGATGGCGCAGGGAGCGCCTGAGTCAAGGGAATAACAGGTGAGAGACACCAGTGATACGAGGGGCCCCAAAGAGCCCGCAAAAGCTCCGCTGAAGAAAAACAACCAGGGAGCAGCTACCCCGGCTCTCCCCACTACCATAAAGGAGGACCTTTCTAGCTCACTCCCTCTCCCCTCTTCACTGCGCCACCCCCGGGGCTAGCAACAGGGGAGTAGGTGCAGCAAGAAAGAGAGCAAAACCTGCTAGGACCTTCTTCCCATTCCAGCTTTCCACGTCTGAATCAGATGCAAAGGCTAGGACAGGATTCGCTTTAAACTGGATGAGTCTGGAGTTTTACTGTTAGACTGGACTGGGTTTCTTATATCTGAAATTGGTGAGAAAATGGGAGGGACCAGAGGAGCCCCCAGAGCACGTTTAATGGGGCAGCCTATTGAGCCCAATAAACTGTTCCCAGTGTGGTGCTTCCCGAGCTCTGTCCCAGCCCTGCTGTCCTCACCCACACTGTCCTGGGAGACCCCTCTGCCATCAGGGCCTCCCTAACACCTCTACCTGCTGCTCTCTCAACCTCCATCTCCCGCTCAGACTTCCCCACAGGATTCAGATCCACCAGCTAACCCTCAGCTGACGCCTCCCTCAGGAGGTCCGCACCTGCTCCAGCACTGTCCTCTGGTCCTGTGACCACGCTGCTGTCCACTCAGGTGCCCAGGCCAGAGACCTTCACGCCCTTTCAATCAGACTCCCACCGCCTCCACCCTTCCCCCCTTCTCACCGTCTCTTGCAGACTGATTTTACCTCCTGAGCAGCCTGCAGTCTTCCCTCTTCCCCCAGGCCCATGGCTGCCAGCCTGGCCCAGTCCCTGCCTCCCGTCTTCCCCGCCTGCCATGCGCCCCACCTCCGGTCCACCAGCACTCTGGCAGACAGAGGGAGCCTTCTGAGTTTGAACATGCTACTGCCAGGTTTAAAACCCATTTCCGGGGGCCTTTAGGATAAAATGCAACTTGGGGCCCGATTCCCAATGCTCTTCATGGTCTGGCCCCAACCGACTTCTCCAGCAATGACTGTCCACTCCCCGCTCACATTTCAAGCTCCAGTCACACTGAATGGGCCATAACTTCTCCCCATAATACTACCTCCCAGCTCAGGACCTTTGCACAGCTGTTGCCTTCTTCGGGAATGCCCTTCCTGTGTCCCCTGTGCCCTCCCCACTCATCCCATCTTGATGGGGGTGGACAGTTCAGTGTGAGCCCAGCCGGAGGCACGGGGGCTGAGGGGGCAGAGAGTGGCCTCTGTGGCTGCCCCCCTTGTTACCATCAGTGATCAAGGGCAGACCCTGGGCACCTCATCCCCACACCCTCTTCTGCCCCCCTGGGTGACATGCGGGGCTGGGCCTGTGAGGTCAGCAGCCCCAGCCCAGGCATGGCGTTCCCAAGCAGGGTGCCGGCGGCAGGAGTTACCGAATGAGGTCCAGCAGGGGGTCTGCTGAGCTCATCATGGGCTTCCCACTATGCTCCGTCGTCTCCTTCTGGGCCGCGCTGCCCGGGTGGATGATGGACACCATGGCGATGCCCACGATGACTGCCATGAAGGTGGTCCACAGGTAGTACGCTACAGTGAGGACGCCCAGGCGGCTGGAGGTCTTGGCATCCAGGGAGGCGAGGCCGGACATCAAGCTGGGAGAGCGATAGGGGTCAGCGTCTGTGGGTGGGCAGGCCAGGCACTCAGGTGTACCCACTCTCGCCCCCTCCTGGCTCTGCCTAGCACCCTCACAGCGTTCCAGGGAATGTGCAGGCATGGGGATCCCCCCCACTAATCCAGTCCCCAAGGCTCCATCCAGCCTCTCTGTTCTCTGCTCTGCTCTCTCCCCCTTGCCCAGTGTCATCAGCCGAGCCCGTTCACACCTCTAGACCTTTCCATATCTGGTGTCCTCTTAGTACCTCCTTTCACTTGCCCAAATCCTACCCAGCAGGTAAGACCAAGCTCAGTGCCTCCTCTTGGGTGAAATCTTTTAGGAGCCCATTCTGGGGGTCCCACAGCTCCCGGCCTCCTCTGTCATGACCCTGGTTGTCACTGTCACTGTCTGTCGCTCCTCATCAGACTGAGGACATGTGAGAAGAGGAGCAGATCTGACTTCTCTGTGGGCCCCTTGTGCCCAGCATGAGCTCTCTGTCCTGCCACCAAGCAGGTGGTTACTGCAGGCTTTTGAATGAACTAATGAGTGAGAGTGAATGAGCGAGTGAGTTAGAGCCCTGGGCTGGGACTTGGTGACCTGGGTCCATGGTCCCAGTTCTGCCCATTGGCTATGTGACCCAGGCAAGCAAGTCACTCCTCCATTTTTAGGCCTCAGGATCTGCATCTAAAAAATGGGGCCATGGTTAGATTTTTCCTTGAGAGGTGCCACCCTGTGGCCGTCTTGGGTTAGTGCCCCGGCCCAGACTCTCCTCTCTCGAGACTGTATGGAGAGGCTTGTGGGTCTCTCTCCTCTTGGCTCCTCCCCACTCCCCACCTGCCTTGACCCTGGCTCTCTGCCCACCAGAGCAAGTCAGCCCTGGAGCTATTTTTCTCATGACTGTTTGGCTGGGGATGGGGGATGGGGGCAGGTGGGGAGCAAGAGATTAGCTAAGGAGATGCTTGCACTTTGCTGCCAAAAGGATTTTTCCCCAAAGCCTTTTCATTCTTTCAGATAAAGGAAGTATTTGTCTGGTTTTAATCATGTAAACAAGAACAGATAATCTCTCCCCATCCACCTCCTCTTATCATTAGGCTACATCTAGCATCAGGGCTGAGCACAGAAAGCCTCTCCTGCACCCCACGGTAACCGCTGCCTGTGAGCACCCTGCTCTTCCCTGCTTGCTGTGGCAAAGCCTCACTCCCCTTTTAAAATGCAGTTAAAGGGTCCCCTCCTCCAGGAAGCCTTCCCTGACCATCAGGCAGGGGTAAGGCCCCTTCTCTGGGCTCCCAGGGCCTCTGTGCTGCCCTCTGTCCCAGCCCCACCTCATTAAACTGTTGACTATTTACTGGAAGCACCACCAGGGCTGGGCCTGGGTCTGATTCAATGCTGGGTCCACAGAGCCAGAACCAAACTACACTGCTGGAGTGTAGTTTGCTGAATGAAGGAGTGAATGAATGAATGAATGAGTCAATGTTTTACAACCTCCATTCATGCCTGTCTGCCAGGACACCATATGTTAGTGATGGGCTTAGGGTGGGTCTTAGATATAAATCCCTGAAGGGCTCATAATGAGATTGTGTGGCCAGGGGAAATGGGGGCCACCCTGCAACATCATCCATGAGAGAGATCATCCCCACACAAGGGCCAGCACCTCGGCCCAGGGCCAAACAGGCCTCTGACCATAACAGAATTTCCTCACAGCCAAGTCCAACTACTTCAGGCCACAGGGAAGCCATGGCCCTGAGAAGAGGCCCTGCTCGAGGTCACACAGGACACTAGTGGCCAGCTGGACCGGAACTCATTCCCCAGCTCCAGGCCTGTCCTCCTTCATCCATGTAGTTATTCAATCCTTTAGCACGTGCCCACTCTGTGCCACGCCCTGTGCCCACAGAAAGAAATCAGAAATCAGTCCCTGACCTCAAGTAACTCCTGGTCTGGCTGCTGCGGGGGGTGGGAAGAAGATGGACTATGGACACTCGGGACAGAACTGGACTCAGGTAACCAGGGGTCAAGGTGTTTGCATCAATACCACAAGGGAGGGGACAAGGACGTGCTATCTTTATTCAGAGGAGTGAGGGATCACTTGTAGCTAGGAGGATCAGGAAAGGCTACGTGGAGGAAGGGGCGCTGGAAGATGAGGCAGATTTGGAGACGGAGCAGACGTGCCAGGCAGTGGGACACCAGAAGATAACAGGGAGGCTGGAAAGTGTGGGGACACTGTGGTGTTAATGTGGTCAGAGCTCAGGCATATGTGAGGTAGAGTGAGATATGGGGCAGAAGAGATGACAGAGCTCAGGAGTAGGAGTGGCCTTGAGCGCCAGGCCAAGGGGCACACAGGGGAGAATGGGGTAACACACATCTAGCAGAATTTGCTGCATGTCTGAGAAGGGAGAACTAAGAAGTCCTTAGATCTGAGAATATCAAAGTAAACAAAGTATATAGGGAGGGTCACTGAAGTGGTATTTGTAAAGCAAAAAGCTGGGACCAACTTCAATCATCAAGGCAGATTAGATTAAAAGTTACAGCATAGCCATGCAGTGGGCTTCTAAGCAGCCATCAGAAGTGATGGTGTCATTGGAAAGATGTTCCTATTTTATGTCAAGTGGAGAAAGCATGAGTACAAGATAGTGTGCAGGGTGCCCTGGAGATCCTGTGACACAGACCCCTCTCGAGGTTTGTGGTCCAGATAAACATAGACATGCTTGAGGGATTGTGCAGGAGAGGGGTGCAGATGAAAATCAGATCTCAGAAAGGGGCAAAGGGCTCCTCAGAAGGCCACTCTGAGGAAGAAGAGGTCTAACATGGGGGTGGTGCAGCTCAGGGATAGAGCGGATGTGGTAAGGAAGGGAGTGCAGGTTCCAGATATAGCAGGAGTGGACCCCGGACACAGGGGCTCTGGGAGGGAGAGGGCTGATGAATAAATGGAAAGAATTCCATCACCTGGGACACGAAGCAGTTCCGCTGTGGAACGTCTGTCCCGCCCGCAGAATGGAAAGGGTTTTTCTACTGGCTGAAGAGAAAGGAGAGCAGCCGAGGTGGGAGCGGTTGGGGAGGAACTGCTTGACAGTATGACAGAGCAGACCCCTCCCCTCCCCAGGCTGGTGCCGCCAGTGCCAGGGTGACCGCAGGTGATGGCAGAGGCCGAGCAGAACGGGAGCTAAGTGCGGGGAGGGCCTGGATTCCGCGTGAGATGGTGGCCACTCCCGGAACTCACAGTCACAGGAAAGGATGTTCAAGTGACTTCCTTGACAGCCTGCCATTTGGCTGGAGGGGGCTCCTCGAGGTCTAGACTTTTGGGCCAAGCTGTTAAAGTGACCTTTCTGAGAACCTACAAGCCGGGGTGGTGTGCTCTGCAGGGAGTGTTAGGTCACATGGACATGCACAGGGGGAAAAACTAAAGTTTAACAGTAGCTGTCTTTGGGTGGTAGGATAATGGGCAAGTTTTGGTTTGTTTTTAATGTTTTTCCACATTCTCTATTATTTCGAGAATAAGCATGTCTTGCTCGTATGATGAAAAACACAACCCCTCAAGGGCCAGCAGCCACAGAAACCGTAATTCATCGGAAGCTTAACTGTCCCCAAACACCTGAACGTCCACCTCATTTGATCCTTAACGTTCTGTCAGTGATGATAATGTGAGCCACTGTAGTGTTAAATTTTCTAGTAGTCACAGTAAAAAAAAAAAGAAAAAAAGTCAAAAGAAACAGGTGAAGTTCATTTTTGGTAAAACTAACTTTAATAACACTTTATTTAACCCAGTTTACCCAAATTATTATCATTTCACTGTGTAATCAACATAAAAATGCTTAGAAAAACGGCTTCTGGTTTAAAATTTTAATTTAATTTAAAAACAAAAAGTTCAGTTGCTGCATTGCACTAGCCACATTTCAAGGGTTCAGTAGTCACTTATGACTAGCGACTGCCTTCTTGGGTTGTGCAGTTTGAGTTACAGATAAGGAAAATAAAGCTCAGGGGGGTGGAGCTAACTGGCCAAGCTGCCTAGTTGTGAAGTTAAGGCTGGAACAGGGATTCAGCCCTGTGGGGTTTCCCTTCTCCCACAGTGACTCTCCGTGGTACGACCTTGTTTAACTCCTGTGCAAGAAAAGGCCTTCCGGTTTTGGCTAACCATGATTTTAATGTGATTCAGCCCATGTAATGCCTATTTAGTTCAAGGCTCGGAGTTCATGACCTGCCCCATGGCTACAGCCCTCAGATTTGTGGTGGTGAGCTCCCCATCTTTCGAGGTATCCCAAATGGAGGCTCGGGGCGGCCACCTGTTGGAAGGCTAGATCAAGGCTTCCAGGCTGAGTGGGAGATTCCATGAGGATGACTTCAAATGCTCCTTCAGGCTCTGTGATTTACGGTGAGGGGAGAATAGGTAACCTTGCCTCTGCGACTCCCACGATGGCCGGGTGCTCCTGGGAGTCCCCCACAATCCTCGAGGGCCCTGGCAAAGCGCCTCAGGAAGCCCAGAAGTCTGGGACTCCCTCCGAAGCCATCTGGCCACCTCCCCCCGCCCCGCCCCCAGGGCCCGGGATTATGGTTCAAGAGCTCGATGTGACTGGGGAGCCGGCTGGTTCCTGGGCCCAGCCTGTTTCCATCTGGTTAACCCCTCCACTTGCAGGGGGCGGGAAATGGAGGGAGAAAAAGGCCACTACTGACCCTCACCTGTTCTCACGCCAACCCCTGAGGTGGGTAAGGTGACCCCATATAACATCGGGAGGCGCCCAGCGCTGCCTGCACGCTTCACTGCGGAGGGCGGACAGGCTGCTGAGGCTGCTGGGGGCCCATCGCTGTTTGAAGTCCTTGGTGGCTCCCCTTCGCCCTCAGGAGCTGTCCACGCTCCTCCAAGGCCTTGGGTCACGCTCCTCCTCCTCACTGGCACCTCTCCAGCCACCCCGTTCTCCCTGCTGCTCCTTGCACCATCTTTGTGCTGGTCGTTCCTTTAGCCTGGTACTCTCCACCCACACCCCCCAAGCCCTCACACACCTGTCCAGCCCAACCAATTTCCACTTGCTCTTTCCAAGGTCAGCTCAGACATCCTTCCTCTGGGAAGTCTTCCCTGATACGGCGATCTCACCTACCTCCCCAGGGCGCCCCGTGCTTCCCATGTTTCTTACACGGCACTCTGCCGCCATGCTCAGCCCTGAACCCCCACGGTGCGGCCCAGCTCTGGCGCAGGGCAGGCTGGGGGGAACACGTGCTGAGCGAAGCAGTGAACACTGAAGGAACCCAGTCCCCTTGCCCCTGTCCTCCCTGGTTTACCTTCCCATCCTCTCCTGCTGCTGCTACCCATCTCTAGTCTCCACTCAGGTACTTCCTCCCTCTGAGGGCCTCCTGAGCCCGCTGACTAGGCCAGGCAGCTCCCGGACGCTCCTGCACGCAGCCCTCACTAGCTGGGAGCCTCGGGCAAGTTCCTCAGCCTCTGTGCGCCTCAGTTTCCACTGGAGGATAGAATGGGGATAATGATGGTTTATTGTGAGCATTGATCTAGGTTTAGAATAGCGCCTGGTACATAGCAAGTATTCAATATATTCCAATAATTAGCACTCTTCTGTGATGGCATCGTCTGTTCTGTGACTACCTGCCCCAGCAGGACTGTGAGCTCCTCCAGGGAAAGGCTGAATCTGGCTCCAGTTCTAGGCCCTCAGAAGCCCAGGGCCTGGCCTGGCCTGGGTGCACGTTTGCTGGTGTGTATGTGTGATGTTAAGCCAGGGTGGAACTCTAGACTAGTTGTGAAAAGGGGTGACTTCCGAGCTCTGATGACCATGAGCGACCACTGTGGGTTCCCGGAGGAAAGTCACCTGGACCAGCCTTGAGCCCCTTGCCAGGTTTAGAGAAAGGCCCCTGGCACTGTGTGTCCGTGTGACATCAAGCAGTTGACACCGGGTCCTCTGAGAACTTCGGGGAATGATTACCACAGGCAAGTCCCCTCTTCTGAGTACTGAGAACCTAAGAGGGTCTCTGGAGGTGTACTTCGGGGCTCTCCCTTCAGCCCTCTCCTTCCTGGTTGTTTTTATCAATACCTTGGCCAAGGGCACTGACAGCATGTGGATCAGATTTGTAGAGGTTGGGAAGCTGGGAGGAATAGCTAATGTGTTGGATGAGGGAGTTGGAACCAAGCAGACCTCAGGCCAGTTCTGACTGACATGATGAAGAAGAACACGGACACATGCAGAGCCATGCTTGGCTTCAACAGCTCGGAGAGCACAAGCTCTGGGGTGGAGGGGGGGCCTGAGCCGCAGTGGCAGCCCGTGGGAGGGGGACTTTGGGGGTTTGTTTGCTGTCAGCTTGGTGAGTCACTGGGGAATAAGGGTGCCAAAGGGGTGGGGGGCCCTCAGCCTGTGGGGCTAGAAGCCCCGAGGGCTTGCTGAGGAGGCCATGGACCTGCCCTGACGTCAAGACCCTCCTGGGAAAGGGACAGGGGAGGGAGGTGTGTGTCCCATAGAGGGCAGCTGGGGTAGGTGGCAGGGGACAGTGAGCACAGCAGAGCAGACCCCGGGAACACTGGGATGGATGCGGAAAGCCACAGGGAAGCAGATCTCAGCTCAGCACCAGGAATAACTTTCTAGCAAACAGAGCTGTCCCGTCCTGGAAGGGACCACCTTGAGAAGTAGTGAACTCCCAGTCACTGGAGGTGTGCAAGCAACTTGCTAAAGTCACACAGTGAGTAAGTAGATTTGACCTTGGTCTACTAGTGTGACAACATCCATAGTCATGACATCCTGCACTAGGAAGTTAAAGGCAGGAAGGAGCCATATCCTTGGGCTGTGGCTTCGTGTGACCTAGTCAGGGAGGCTCTCCCAAGCTGGTCCCTGGGTGCAGCTGCAGGCAGTCCACCCGACAGGCAAGCGGATGGAGGCATCTGGGGGTCCATAGGAGTCTCGTCAGCCCTTCCAAATATTAAGGTCTTTTTCCTTCCCCTGAGCAAATGACAGGCCCAGCAGTTGACAGCAAGTGCTACGTTAGCACCGAATCATGCTTCCCGGCTGTCCCTGCCACAGCCCCACCCTCAAGCCAACTCCTTCTAAGACCTGAGGCAGGAGGCCAGACTCCCACTTGGCTAAGGTCTGGGTCATCTGGTCCCAGCACTCCCTCCCAAGGGCAGAAATTCCTCTACCACTTCTGATTGCACGCCTCAGAGGACAGAGAACTCACTACCTCCACTGTGGGCTAGTTATGCTTATTAGTATGAAATCTGCCTCCAGGAAAGAGAATTTTCCACACTGGGCCCAGCCCTGCCCTCTGGAGCCACACAGACCAAACCTCTTTGGTTCCACTTTAGATTCCACGGGATGGAGGCAGGCAGGAAGGTGGGGAGGGAGTGCAGGGCTCAGGGGGTGGGAGAGGGAGGAGGTGGCACAGAGACAGGCATGGGCCTGGGGGGGCGCTGCCACCCTGGCACCCACAACTGCCTTCTGCAGGTCTCTTCTTCCCAGACCCCTGGGCATGGGGAGGGGATCGATTGGGAACTCAAAAATAACAAGCTTGGGGCTTCCCCTGGTGGCGCAGTGGTTGAGAATCTGACTGCCAGGGACACGGGTTCGAGCCCTGGTCCGGGAAGATCCCACATGCCACGGAGCAGCTGGGCCCGTGAGCCACAACTACTGAGCCTGCACGTCTGGAGCCTGTGCTCCACAACAAGAGAGGCCAGCGACAGTGAGAGGCTCACGCACCACGATGAAGAGTGGCCCCCCGCTCGCCGCAACTAGAGAAAGCCCTCGCACAGAAACGAAGACCCAACACAGCAAAAATAAATTAATTAATTAACAAACTCCTACCCCCAGCATCTAAAAAAATAATAATAATAAAATAACAAGCTTGAACTCAGTCAAAAGCAAAAGCTGAAGCAGCCGCAGCTGCAGCCCTCCGAGAGCTCACTTCTGACCATCGACCAGTCGCCAACCCCTTCCACTGGAAAGGCTGCGTTCCTGAGTGTAATAAGGGTCGATCCAGTTCCCAATCCACGTGAGCGGAACCCCTGCCCCTTTCTTTCCCACAAGGCAAAGAATGGCAGGTGGGAGGGAAACAGTGTTCCCACGGGTGACCGTTACTCTGCTCTACGGTCGCAGACTGTTGCTAGGAATGACTTCCCTGGGCTGCCCATCACTGGTTTTTACGACCAGTGCCACTACGCCATGGTTAGGAGCCCTGCTCCAGCGGGAGGGAAAGACCCCACCCAGAGGGAACCACAGGTCCCCCTGCCTCCCTTCCCTTCTGCATCAGGGCTGCTGGTGTCTACTCCCCAAAGGCCCTGGCTGGGCCTGCCTGCCCCAGGCACTCAAACGAGACCCTCTCCGTGCAGTGTCTCCACAGAGAAGAGTAGCAGCTTTTTCAAAACCTCACCCACCTCCCCAGGCTCAGAGAGGTCCCAGCACGCCCCACGTTGAACACTTTGCTCTGTGTGCTATGCGCCGTCCCAAAAACGAAGGAGGTGGGTTTGTGGTCCTCAGGTGGGTGGAGAGACCTGCAGTCTGGACAACACGAAACCCTGGGTCATGGCTGGGATTGAGAGAGGCTGGAAGCAGGGTCTAGCCTGGCCTGGGAATCAGGCTAGGTTTCCCAGGGGTGGGGGCCTGCTGAATGGATCCTTGAAGTATGAACAGGAATTCTCTAACTGGAAGGGGGAAAGAGCATGGAGTCTGTGATGGGTGATGAAATCTGGGAGTTTTTCAGAGTCACCAGGCTGACGGTCTGATCCCACCCGCAGCCCACAGCTGGGCCATGTTTCCCCTCCTGATGAGTAAGGCGATCAGGTGACTGGGCAAGAGGGCCAAAGAGCGATCCCAGGGCTCCCATCAGAGAGGTCAGCAGAGCTCTGCTAAGAACAGTTGCCCCATGGCTTGCAGAGGCCGTGGCTGCCCACTCCTCCTGCCCTCTCCCACTCACTGTCTATCCTGGGACGCCCCCGGCACACTGGCTCCCAAACCAGACTCCGACGGCTGCTTGGCCCAGGACCATCTACAGTAAGATAGAACGAGGGTGTTTGGGAGTTTTCTGCCAAACTAGAGTTCCTCAGGAAGGGGGAGAAGGGAGTGTGGGTTTCTTTGGCCAAACGTGACTTCCTGATTCTAAGAAAAATCAGTTTAAAATTCTTACAATAGAAAGAAAAGCAATACATACACATGCACACACATACACACACAACATACCCACATGTAAAGACCCACACCACACATTCACATACGAACCCACACACGCCCTCGGATTTCTCTGCTGCGATGTAGAGCTTACAAAACATTCTGCCATGTTCAGCATCAGTGAATCACAAACACATGGATTCAGTTTTCCTTGAATGATGGCTGGTTTAAGAAATTGAAGAATGAGGGGAGAGGAGGGTTTGGCAAAAAAGCAAGTGGAGACTTGGAGGCCCCAGCTTGGATTCAGATGCTGGTTCGACCCACCCCTGGTTCCTTGTATTGCTCTTGCCTGGAGATGTGTGAAAACAAGGTTCAGTTGACTTCCCAACGTTAGAAGCAAACTCCAGCCTCAGTGGGGACAAAACGCCCCCTGGCACCAACACACGCAGCACCTGCTGGGAATTTCTTTGTAAATCTGCAGATGGCGTTGTGTCCATTCTATGGCCGAGGTGAAGAGTGTGGTAAATAACAGAGGCTGAGGTACATCTAGAATCCTGGGGAATAGTGATGCCCCAGCAGGGTATCCAGCAGCATCCTGAGTGTCTAGTAAAAGGAAAAGGGCTTTGCAAACTCTGCTCCAGCCTCTGAGTGGAACAGTCATATGTGATTACAAAGATGAGGGTGTGGCATGGGCATTTTTATATCATGTTGAATGAAAAAAAGAAAAAAGCAGATAGGCATACTTTTGCAGAAGTAACAGTAAGGTTTCCTCCAAGAACTTAAAAGAACAGAAAGTTGCCAGTATTCTTTGGGTTAAACCATAAATTAAAAGCAAAGGGATCAGAGTAGCAACAAGTGGTGTTACAGGGAGGAAAATGGGAAAGGAAGGCTCCAAAGGCTTGACTTTCTAATGAAAGAAGGTGTAATTAGCATGGAATCAGTCAGCAGTGGAGCAGAGAGAAGAGAGTGGAGAGTGGCAAAGAACTCAGCACCGTTCAAGTACCACCCATGGGAGAGGGGGCCCTAGTTCAAGGACATGACAATGCCATGGCAGGTCCTAATCGTCAGACTACTAGTTCCTATGCCAACGTAACATGAGGCAGAGTTTTCTAAATTTTGTCTGAGGCTTTTGTGTTCAAAGGTAGAGACAGCGAGTCTCCTTACAGTTGATTTTGTTTTTAGAAGAATTTTTCAAATGGCGAATGCAAGCAAGAAGGCGCATGTTGTCCGGGGGAAGGGAGAGATTTGTGGTTTGATGGAAGTACCCCTCCTTGAGACCTTAAGATCTGTAGAGTGATGGAAAGGGGCACTGATTTGCATGAGAGGCTCAGGAGCCTTCCAAGAAAAAAGAGACTAAGACCCCCAACCCCTGCTCCTTGCAATTTGAAGTTAGAATCAGGGTATACTAGAGTGCTCACGACCAAGGTCTGTCAGCACTAAAGGTCTCCAGGGCTAACCCACCAGGATGGGAAAATGGACTCAGGGATCAACCCCAGGGAGCTAAGCTCAGGACATGACTGAGGTTGCTTTGAGGAACAACAATTGAGCTCTTTGGTATGATCTAGGGGCCAGAGCAGAGCATCCCTGTGGCTTGAGCAGGGACATGTTACTGCAAGGGGCCATGTTCAGGCTTGAACCAAAACCATGCAAGACCTGTGTTCAACAGTGACACCATATGGAAAGGAACCAGAGCAACAGGGCTAATGGCGAGATCAGATGTTCCAGTTCTCTCTTTACCTACTTATAAGCTGACCTTGGCCAATGGATGCAGGCCTCAAGAGGAAGACACTGGGCTTCCTCTTGAAGAGGAAGAAGGAGGAGGAGGAGAAGTAGGACCATATTTGGCACATTCAGTTCTCAAGTCAGTATATAAAGCAAAAACCACTCATACTTAAACTTGCCCTTGAAGATCCCTTAAGTTGTTCGTTAAAGTTCAGGAGGTATATAATTTCATTCAAGACAGGTTTCCTCCCAGTTTGGAATGGGTTGCTGTTTCTTAAGGTGAACACCAGCTGAAGCAGTCAGCATACACTTAGCGGCCATGATGTAAAAAGGAAACAAAACCACCCTCTCTGCATGGCCTAGAATCACAATAACGATGGGGGGAGATGCTCACTCTGAAAGGCCCTTGGGAAACTGAGACTGGCTTAGAGTGAGGTAGACCCAGCTCTCCCACGGTACACTCAACCTGGACGTAGCTCTTCAAGTGGGGGAGGCCACTTGTCTCCTTTAATGATCTTCTCTCTATTTCATAGCATATGTTAATTGAATTCACTAAATTTAAATGCACATACAATGGAACTCCACCACCTGCGGCCCCAGAAAACTAACTGAAAATGGCAAACCTGGACTCATACTGGTTGTACTATTAAATAATTAAATTGTCCTGCCAGCAAACAGATTTAACCAGCGGGTCCCCAAGTGATGAGTCTATAGGGGGAAATGCTCTGGCCAGAGGCTGTTGTGCATTCCGTCCTCCTTGGCAACTGTATTTATATCTGTGGATGAATCAATTGGCATTTGGTTTATTTGGTTGCCTCTTGTCAGCATCAAAGGACAGCCCTGACCAGCTCAGGGACTCGGATGAGGTTGAGCTTCTGAACCAGTCAGCCAAGGACCACACCCTGGGCCTAGTGATTCACTTACTAAGAATGACAAGAAACAAACATTTACAGGAAGAACAGTGGCAGAATTAGGGTTTGTGGAATGATGGGATTTTTTTGTTGTAGTTATCCACAATGTTTGTAATTTGTTTATATAACCTTTTAAAGTACCAACCTTTTTAAAAAGACAATTCCTAATCATCCTCCAGGGGTCATTTCAAATGAAGGTCATAAAACTTCACTGAATTCTGCCTCAACTTTCCTTCCACTGCTTTTTTTTTTTTTTTTTTTTTTTTTTTTTGCGGTACGTGGGCCTCTCACTGTCGTGGCCTCTCCCGTTGTGGAGCACAGGCTCCGGACGCGCAGGCTCAGCGGCCATGGCTCACAGGCCCAGCCGCTCCGCGGCATGTGGGATCTTCCCGGACCGGGGCACAAACCCATGTCCCCTGCATCGGCAGGTGGACTCCCAACCACTGCGCCACCAGGGAAGCCCTCCACTGCTCTTTATTTATTTAATAAGCAGCTCTTAGTCACTTACTATGTACCAGACCCTTGATGTCCCTGAGAAAGCGGTGAATTCAAATTCTTCAGGATTCTTTTTATGGTAAGGGGGTTCAGAAGAAATTCCTTGATGAGCTACTTGGACCAGAAGTTGAGCAACACGTCCACCTAACCCCACTCCAGGAACAGGGCATGAGTGGAGGTGACTTATAAAGACAAGGAAGGCACTATTTTTGGCTGGTCTTGGAAGAAGGGTAGAGAGAAGGAAGGTGTGGAGAGAGGAAAGAGGTGGGCACACCCTAAGGTGACCCCCAGTGATCCATGCCCTTCTGTAATCCCCCTCCCTGTGTGGGTGAGATCTGTGACTTGCTTCTAACAGAATATGGCAAAGGTGATAGATATTACTCCCATGATTATATATATAAGACTTTGCCTTAGAAGACTGAGAGAGACGATCCTCCTGCTGGCCTTGACAAAGCAAAGAGCCATGTTGGGAACTGCCTTTGGAGATGGTCAGAAGGCAGGGTACTACAGGTAGGACCCGAGGGTGGACTCCAGTTGATAGCCTTTAACAAGGAAATAATTTCTGCCAAGAACCTGAATGGGCTTGGAAGTGGATTCTTCCCTGGCTGAGCCTTCAGATGAGAACACAGCCCAGATGACACTTTGATTGCAGCCTTGTGAGACTCTGAGCAGAGGATCCAACTGAGCCATGCCTGGGCTTCTGACCCATGGAAATTGGTAGTAAATGGTGTTAAGTCACTAAGTCTGTGGTAATTTGTTACACAGCGATAGATAGCTAATATACAGACAGAGAAAGAAAGAACCAAGAGACGGCTGAAGGGCTTACACTTCTAGATGTGATCCTCACCTGTGATCTTGCTCCCAACTCTTGGTGAAGTTGCAAAATTTAGGAACTGCTTGAAGCAAGGGAAATATACTTGAATGGGAAACTGGCAAAGGCTGTGCCTCGTGACTGCTTGTAGGAATGTGAGGGCAGAGAAAATCAAGAGGCAGTAAGAACTAGGAATTCAGGGAAAATGAGGAGGCTTTGACGATCATGGCGTGGGGAATGGTTCTGGGCAAGGTGACAATGTGCAGTATGGAGACGTGTGGTCCATGCCCCTGCAAAGGCTGCTGTGAACACAGATGTGCAGGACTCAGATGGAGGAGTGCTACATGCATTGTACCTGTATCAGTGTTGAGGGAGCACCCAAGCATACCTGAGTCAAGGGAGACTTTCTAGAGGAGGTGACAAGCTGCAGGTGCTAAAGGAGCATGAGGAAGGAAGAGGTCACCCCAAGGGGCTGCCTGCTGAGAGAAGGAACACAGGTAGAGGTTTTCATGAAACATCTCATCTGGGCCTTGGAGAAGACTGGTGATGTATCAGGAGCTATGCTGGGTGCTTCAAGTGCATTCTCTTATTTCATTCTCAGAATAACCCGGCGAGGGACGGAGGTGTTCTTCCCATTTTACAGACAAGGTCACTGAGGCTCAGATGCTAAGAGACTTGGTCAAGTTCACACATCTGGTGAGTGACTCGAGACCCTGCTCTTCCCCTGGAACCTCTGCTACCTGCTCACTCCCTTCACTGTGCCTTACAAAGCCACGACTGGCCAAGGATAGGTGGCCCTCCGCGGGACTGCGTGTGCCTGTCTGAGGAGGCGGTCAGGCTGGGGGCTGGTTTGGAGTGGATTCTAGAGAAAAGAGGCCCACGAGCTGGAAGATGTCAGATTGTGGGAAGAATGACTGAGTTGGGCTCTAACCCAGGCCACAAGCCCCACCTCCCTCCCCCTGGGGCTCCGTTCTCTGGAAAAAAGTGGCTCTGTGTCTGTCTCTCTGCCCATGGTGAGACCCTCCAAGGCAGGCACAGGTCTTCTCTCCCCTCACATCAACCCCACCATTACCTCCCATACTTCTTTACATCTCATCCTCTCTCTTTGCTTGTCTATTAGATTTCCGTCTCCTGCAAAAATCTGTTACGCTGACCACCAGGAAGAGGTTAGTGTGAATGACAAGGGGGAAGTGAACTGACCCCCTCCCAGTATCTCACATAAAAACACAGCAGTGCACATGGCTCTTCTCCAGAGAGGAGTCATGGCCACTTCTTGTTCAGCAGCATGAGTGGCTAGTCCAGATAAGAATGCTAATTTATTTCTACGTCACTACTGTGCAAAAAATGGTGTCTGTACCCCATAATGTGGTGTGCCAGCTGTGAGTGTGAATTCATTTAACTAACAACACTGTGTCCATCCAGGGTTAAAAGCAGCATCAGGCATGGAGACAGGCCATCATCACTAGTTACCAGTAAATGAAGAGCTGGGAGGATTTTGCAGAAGAAACTTGATCTAGGTCTTGAACACAGAGGGGGACTTAGCTAATTAAGAGAAAAGGACGTTCGTGGGAGGGGAGCAGCATGAACAGAGGTGGTATGTGGCACGCTTAGAGGCTAATGAGGTGACCAGCCTGATGGCAGAGGCTTGGCCTAGGGAAGGGTGGCAGGTTCTACTGGAAGAGGTGGGAGCATTTAGAGTCATGGGTGCCAGGCTTTGGGGCCCAGGCTTGCAGGTTATTGGAACTGAAGCAAACGTGCCTTGATGTGTATCCTCCCACTGCCCTGGAGCAATTTACACTGCAGGAAACCTCTGTCTCCTGGTGGGGGGGTACAGCTTGGGGGCCCTGGGGACCGAAAAGCAGCAGTGCTCATGCCAGGCTCTTCAGCTATCCAGCCAGAAGCCCTGATCCCAAGACATCAGGGTTTTTCAAACCCTTAGAACACTTGTGGAGCTTTTAAACCTGTTTGGGCCCTTTGGCAGTTCTGGTTCAGTAGGCCCGGCATGAGATCTGACGTCTGAATTTCCAGAGTAGCTTTGGTGACTCTGCTCTGTCCGGAGTGACAGCCGCCACACCAGAGTGGCTGCTCCTTGAGGATACGGATGCCCCGCCCTGGGCTGGCCAGGAGCAAGAGATCAGGTGACCGTGAGCGATGGATGGATGGATGGATGGATGGATGGATGGATGGACGGATGGATGGATGGATTATAGACCAGTTGAAGCTAAAGGAATGAGGGAGGGCTCAGGGATGGAGCGGTTTGGAGCTCAGAAATGTGTCATTTTCCCCCAAGAAGGTTTACTTCTCCCTTAGTAGGAAAGTTTTAAAGCACTTCAGTTTTTCAGTGACACGGTTGCTTTGAACCAGACAAAATTGTATAATAAACAAATGAAACATATGCGCACACACTGGCTTTTCTCAAGTTAATACCACATTTCGTTTCCAGCCAAGAGAAAGCACTTGAGTCTGGTGGTGAGAGACCAAACCTTTGAGAGCCAGGACCCAGAGAGCTGGATGGGCCCAAAGTCACTGGGTGACCTGGGTAAACTGAGACTCAAGGTAAGGGTGCTTGCCCCAAGATCACGTGATTTGGGGAGAAGCAGGTCTGGGACCCAGGCCTTTGACTCTGACTTTAGGATTTTAAGTTAAATAACTTGCCCAAGGTCACACAGCAAGGAAATGGCAGGGCCAGGATAGGAACCCAGGTCTGTCTGACTCCAGGGTTTACTCAAGGGCCTCTGCCTTAGAGGCATTTCAGTTCTGAGTAAGAGGCAACGCCCTGGCAGTAAGTAAGGTCAACAATAAAGGACGATTGGGACTTCCCTGGCGGTGCAGTGGTTAAGAATCCGCCTGCCAATGCAGGGGACACGGGTTTGAGCCCTGGGCCTGGAAGATCCCACATGCCGTGGAGCAACTAAGCCCGTGCACTACAACTACCAAGCCTTGCGCTCTAGAGCCTGCGAGCCACAACTACTGAAGCCCACGCACCTAGAGCCCGTGCTCCGCAACAAGAGAAGCCACGGCAATGAGAAGCCCACGCACCGCAATGAAGAGTAGCCCCCGCTCGTCGCAATTAGAGAAAGCCCGCGCACAGCAACAAGGACCCAATGCAGCCAAAAATAAATAAATAAATAAACAAAAAACACAATAAAGGATGGTCAAGCTGCCTAACAATATTGCAATACAACTGGGAAAAAGGGAAACAACAAAAAAGAGTCCTGTGCTTCCTGCATCGACACGCTTACTTGGCTGTCATGTAATTATTTATTTTCTCATCAGTCTCCCAGGGCAGGGCCATGTACCAGAAAGCACAGTCCATGGCTGCTGAATTCATTAATCCGCTTGGCAAGTATTAATGAGCACCTATGATGAGCCAGGCATTTGGTGTGAAGGCCAGAGTGGAACCTTAACAGAGTGTTGTATCTGCCTTCACAGAGTTTACAGTCCAGTGGAAGATAAACAGGTTAACAATTGAATCCATACAGAATAACAGCACAAAATGAGTGCTGTGCAGGAAAAGGAAGTGGGTATGCTGGGGGAGAGTGAAGGTGGTGGTGAAGGGGGACAGGTTGGGAGGGCCTTTCTAAGGAGGCGACATGGAAGTTGAGATCTAAAGGAAGAGGAAGGGGAAGACGTGTAAAGCATTGAGGAAGCGTGCTCCAGGCAGAAGGGACAGCATGTGTGGAGACCCTGAGACGGAGGAAGGGTTTGGTCTGCTTAGGAAACTAAGAGGTCTGGGGACTGGAGTGAATGACGCATGACATGAGGTGGGGCACAGGCAGGGAGGATCCTGCAGGGCCTCCAAGGTTATGTTAAGGATGCAAGGGTTTATTCTAAATACCATGGGAGCCACTGAAGGGTTTTAGGTGAATGAATGGCATGGCCCGCTTGGCTTTTCACAAGATCATTCTGGCTACCAGGTGGAGAACAGATGAGAGGGGAAGAAAAACCAGAGCCAGGAGACCAGTGAGGTCACTGTGGAGTCTGCCCTGTGGTAGGGGTGATGCTGGGTTCTAGTTGGGGGGAAGAATCAGCTGGAGTCGCTGCTGGAAGAGCTGGGGGTGGGGGAAGAGAATAAATACGGAGGCTTGAATAACGGGGTAGGTGGAACTGCCGCTTACTGACAAGCAGAACACAGGAGAAGGAACTGGTTTGCGGGTAAAATCTCAAGTTGGTTACGCTAAACTGAAATCCTCGTGAGACATCAAGTGGCAATGTCAGGTAGGTAGTTTGAGTGGCACTCAGAGGGGAGGTTGGGGAGGGAGATCTATATTTGGAAGGGCTGGACTTGTAGGTGGTATGTTAAAGCCGTGAGGACAGATGAGAAAAGGCCTGAGAAACTACAGCGTTCAGAGTTTGAGGAAAGAGAGAGAAACTCGGCTGGGGGTGGGGGTGGGGCAGGGAGCAGACAAAGCCGGAGAGTGTAAGGCCATAGGGAGGAGTGTTTCAAGAGGGAAGGAGTGACCGACTGCTGTATCAACTGCTGTGGACAGGTCACGCAGAACAAGAACTCGGAGTGTCCTTTGGGTCTAGCAATATGGAGCCTACCGGTGACCTTGACAGATTCCCTGACTCAGTGAATGACTCAAAAGATGCATGAAGAGGAGACAACCACAGAAGTGGGTTGAGGAGTCAGGGAAAGCTTCTGGAGGGAGGTGGCCTTTCAGCAGAGCCTTGAAGGCTGAGTCCTGAGAGACCCAACTTCTGCCTGCACAATGCCGAACTGAGCTTAACAAGGCCTCCCGGGGGCAGCAGAAAGCACCGTTACCTGGCCTCCCGGGCCGGGGGGAGCATTATCTCCACCACCCTAGAGGGAAAGGGTTAGGGTTCTCAGCAGGGAGGCTGAGAAGGCTGACGACCCTGTCCCAGGGGACAGAGCCCAGTACGTCCCCCAGGACTCAGAGGCTTGTCCACTTCCCTCCCTGCGCGCAAGTCCTGGGAAGTGAGGATTCCAAACCCACGGTCTCAGAGCAAAGGGCTCTTAGACACCATCTGGAGCCACCAACTCATTACACATCTGGAAAATCTGAGACCTAGAAAGGACCAGGGGCTTGTCCAAGGTCACCAGCACACCAGTGGTAGAGACCAGGTGACCTCCAAGGATTTGCTGTGGCCCCACCCTAATGAGTAAAGACTGAATTCTTTTTTTTTTTGCGGTACATGGGCCTCTCACTGCCGCGGCCTCTCCCGCGGTGGAGCACAGGCTCCAGACGCGCAGGCCCAACGGCCATGGCTCACGGACCCAGCTGCTCTGCGGCACGTTGGATCCTTCCGGACCGGGGCACGAACCCGTGTCCTCTGCATTGGCAGGCGGACTCCCAACCACTGTGCCACCAGGGAAGCCCCAAGACTGAATTCTTTAGCCTGGCATTCAAGGTCTTTCATGATCAAGCAAGAACCCATCCTCCAACTTCATCTCCCACCTGTCTGCCCTCATACCCTGTGATCAGCCCTGTACGTTTAGCAAATAGATAGCCTCCTACAGTCCTCGCAGCAACCTTTTGGAGTAGGTGTTACTATTATCATTTTACAGATGAGGAAACGGAGGCTCAGAGAAGTCTGACCTGTCCAAGGTTCCATAGCCAGTACAGCACACAGCTGAGCCAGGATATCATCTCGTGATCATCTCCAAGGTCATCTTTTCCCCCATGTCTTGCTGCATTCACCACAAAGAACCTCTCCCTGGGAACAGTGTGTGAACTCCCTGGCCCCGAGCTACCCTGGAGTCAGGTCACGTCCTAGGACTCCAAATCACTTACTCAAGTCACTCAAATGTCCACTGAATGGGACTGAAACAACTGGTGTCACTGAATGACCCAGACTCCAGCACCTGTGCCACAGTCTATGCCCCATGAAGTCCCCAGAGTCACACCACCCAGAGCCTGCAGTCCAGCTGTCCACAGCAGGAGGAGGGCACCTACAGAATCCGTACAGAATCCTCTTCCTGCAACCCCACCCCTGACCTCCCAGCCAAACACCCGCCCCTCACCTGGAGACCACCAGCGGTAGGATCAGCATCTTCAAGATCCTCATCAAGAGCTCTCCGGGAAACTGGAAGTAACTAATTTCCTGAAAACACACCAGGAGCTGGGGTTATAGCAGGTAGTACAGACTTCACAGTCGCTTTACAATCTTCAAAGCACCATTTCATCCGTATTCTCCTGTCTAGCCCATGGACAGCAGAGTCCATGGAGAAAACACTGGCTTTGGAGCCAAGCAGACTTGGATTCTAACCTTGGCCCCCTAGAAGTAGCTGCGGCCTTAAGCAAGTTCCTTGGCCTCTCTGAGTTTTTCTCATCTGTAACACGAGGGAAATAACCACTTCCCAGGGCCACTGGGAGGCTTAAATGAGAGGATGCACATAAAGCACTTGGCAGAGGGTCTGGATGAGAGTAAATGGTCAGTAATCGCAGCAGATAACAGCTCTCCCCCACCTTTTCACCATTCACCTGCCTAGCCTTGCTACGAATCGGTCTCATGTAACAGATAAGTGGCGAGAGGGCAGGGCTGCGCACCGTTCACACATTCATTCAGCCCGTACTTTGGCAGGCATCGTACTGGGCACCCAAGAGTAAATTAGGCACAGTTCCTGCACTGGAGGAGTTGTCAGTCTACTTGATGAAAAGACTGACTCATAAACAGCATTTTTGAGTCAGTTTCCCTTCTGTACTGGGTTCCCTCGCCCCACACTTTCGTAAATTCTTACCCGACCCTTGAAGCAGGGCTCACATTTAAAATGCTGAAAGAGAGAGAATCCGATTGGTTTGTGAGACACCACTCTCAATATTAAAGAGCCCTTACTGGGCAGAGTTCCTGCGTCGGGCTTCCTCCTGGGCTGCTGGTTCCAGCCTATCTGCCGGCCCTTGGATTAGTGCGCCAAGCCCTTGCTCAGTCAGCTCTCGCCAGAGTAACCGGTCACATGACTGGAACCTAACAGCGGAAGAGGAAGTATCCCAAAGCCCAGTTAAGTTTGAATTTCAGATAAACAACAAATATTGGTTCTTTACTTATACTAAAAATTATTTGTTGTTTATCCGAAATTCAAATTTAACTGGATGTGCTCTTTTAAAATTTTTACATTTAACTTAGTTCAATTTTGCTATTTCTGGCAATGCTCGCTTGAGTCCACTTTCCTCAGAGGGTAAGCTTCTGGGTGAGGCCAGTACGTGGACTTGCAAACACCATCTGACTTAAATTTTTGTACTTGTAACTTTTTTTTTTTTTTAAACACAAAGCCAAACATAACCCTTGGTTACTGGCCTGATGCTTTGAAAAGTCGCAAATTATAGAATGTTGGTGCTGAGAAGGGGTTTTACAGATCTCCTAGTTCAGCTGACAACACATTTTACAGATGAGGGAGCTGAGCCAGGAGAGGGAGGTGATTTGCCCGCAGAGTGAGTTAGTGACAGTGCAGGACCGGAAAACAGGCCTCCTAGTCCCCTTCTGTTACCATTTCCAACACACCAGAAAATCAGCTTTTAAAAATTTACCCATCGTGGCTATGTCTTTTGAATTAATTTTAATCCCTGTGTATCTTCTTTAATTTAGATAGCACTATAATGATAAAAAGGCAGCCGTTCCTCACCCATCTCTATGCTTAACCCCAACTTCCCAGGAGTGACCATCCCCAACTCCTCTACCTGTTTTTCCTTTAGTATTGTTATTTGTAAATAATATGGTTATAATGCTATTTCGAGATATATCTTTTTGACATCTATTAACTTCCCTACCATGACAGATGAGGACTTAGATCTTACTCCTTTTTTCCTCCTACCATTTCACCATTATATCAATTTTTGGTTAAACTAATTGCCAAGGTTTAAAATATTTTGATCACAAAATATTGCTCACTGTTGAGCCAACCATGCCTCCTTTCTGTACAACCTTCAGTTTTTCCCTGAAGTTAAGAATTGACTGATTTTTCATTTACCTTGTTTTCTGTGAGCCACTCGTTAATTTCTTCCAAGTGTTTTAACATTGCTTTTTAAATGTCTAACAATAGTATTTTCTATATACTCAAACACACAGGTCCGTTTCTAGGCCCCTGGGACCGCAGTGCAAGAGCTCTCCATCCTCTTGTTCCAGGTTGGACAGATTGCTCTCTAGGCCCAGTGGTTGTCATGGGTCTCTTCTTCGCTGTCATTCTGGGACTTTTTCCCATATCGGAACCCTTCTTTCCTGGATCCCTTGCCTTCTTGGCTTCTTTGTTTTGCTGGAATATCTCCTTTGGTAGCTTCCTAGTAAGCGTGAATGGGAGAGAAACTTCTGAGTCTTACGTAGTAAAAATTTTTTATTCTAGCTTTAACTCTGATAATAGATTGGCTATATATAAGACTCTTAGTTTAAAGAATTTCCCCTCCAAATTTCAAAGGTGTTTCCTCTTTGTCTTCTAGATTCCAGTGTTGCATAAGATGTTGGGAGCCTTACTTCCTATTCTTTACATTAGACCCAGTTTATTCCCTCAGAACCATCTAAGGATCACCTATTTATCTCCAGTTTTTCTGTACTTTTCATGAAGACGTACCATGGTATGAGATTTTCTCCTTTCTTTTTAAAAAGTTCATAGTGCTGGGGTTTCCCTGGTGGCGCAGTGGTTGAGAGTCCGCCTGCCGATGCAGGGGACACGGGTTCGTGCCCCGGTCCGGGAAGATCCCACATGCCGCGGAGCGGCTGGGCCCGTGAGCCATGGCCGTTGAGCCTGTGCATCCGGAGCCTGTGCTCCGCAACGCGAGAGGCCACAACAGTGGGAGGCCCGCGTACCGCAAAAAAAAAAAAAAAAAAAAAATTCACAGTGCTGTGCATACCTTTTACTTCAGAGAAATGTTCTTGTTTTTTCTGTGAAATTTTTCTCTCCATTTTTTTTCTGTTAGCTCTCTTTAAAACTCTTATTAGTAACTTGAATGTTAGACATTCTAATTTTCTTATATGTTTCTATTTTTAGCTCATTTTGTTTTACCTTCTGGGAGAGTTCTGCAGCTTTATCCCAGCTATTGATATTTTTATCTTGGCTCATCTATTTTTAATTTCCCAAAGTTCTTTCTTGTTCTCGAATCGTTTCTTCTTTTTGCACCCTGTTCTATTTTATGGTCACTGTACCTTCTCTCATATCTTCAAAGAACTTGAGGAAAGATTTTAAGAGTTTTCTTCTACTCCCTGCATTGCCTCTGCTTCATTAGAGACCTACCGTTCTGTTCGTTTGGTCTTCGGCTTCTGCTTGTGTATAAGTGTGACACACTAAACTGCTGTGTGCATGAGTGGGACTTGTCAACTGATGGCTCCTCAAGGAAGGCTAACAGGTGAAGATGTAGCTTTTTCACTGGGGGGAGGGTGAGATGGGGAGAATTCCCCTTCACAGCAGAATTTGGAGATCTTTCCTCTGAGGCTTCAGTGAGACAAGTCCCTTCCTGCCTCTGGCTGTGTGTGGGGTGGGAGGTGGGGGGATGGGCTGTACTTAAGCCCAGCTGACAGCAGTCTTGTGGGGACCCCCCGCTCAAGATGCCGATGTCCACTAATTCACCTGAAGCATGCGCCTCACCACCTCCCCTCCCCCAACGCTTACAGGTGGGCCTAACATCCCTAAGTCAAGCTTCTCTGGTTCCTTGGGACAGGCAGGGGGATAGAGTTAGTGGATGAGGGGTCCCCTGATTACATGAACTGTAAGGGACCTAGGGGTCGAACTGCTCCAGTTACAAAATTCTAACCAACGTCCCTGATTTCAGCTGCATGCTTAACCCTTGCCTCCTGCAGCGCCTTGCACTTTCAGGTCCAGAGCCCTTCTGGAGTTCTCCAAGACAAACTCAGGTGGTATCTGCTGTCATTCTGCTTCTACAGACACAAGATTTCAGCTTTCTGTGCTCTACTAAATGAGATCATTCAACTCTGTCCACTTCCCATCCAGGAATTATTGTCATTCCTCGACTTCTTTTCTCGGTTGTCTCCGTTTCTATTGTCTTCGTTCTTGGGAGTTTATATTTTTAAACAATTCCATTACTACAATTTTAGTGGTATCCCAGGAAGTAAAGAAAAATGGGTACAATTATAAATTCATCATGATTTAACTGGAACTCTCAAAATGATCTATATTTTTAAATGAGATACTTATTTCCAAAGATAAATCTTGTGATTTTGTAAGTTCTTTTCACAAATAGGACATTCTACCATTTTGCGTATTGTTTATGATTTTTGCCTTGTTGCATAAGCTTACGAAATAAGAAGGGTTTGGTTTCTGAGTCACAGGCAGAGATCAAATAAACAACTCCTGGATTTCAAAATAAGATGCTGAGAAAGCCAATCTCTGACAAGTAATTGTTCTAAGACTCCACATCCTTCCTTCAATTTATCTGGCAGGTTAATCCAGACCAGAACATGTTAGCGCTTCCAAACAGATGGGGAAGGCAGCTTTGGCAAAGGAGGCGCCAGATGAGTTTGGCTTTTAAGAATAGGCATTCCAATTTGTTTTCACAAAATAATCTTCCTGCGAGAAATATATTTTAGTTGCTGAGGAAAATTAAAGAAAGTGGCTTGCAAATTGTTTCTGCCGTTGCCAATTTAATTCAGGCATTAGTTGAGGGTTCTCTCTGTGACACTGAGCTAGGCTCACCTTTTGGTCCAAGAAAGCCCATGTGATAGTCAGCAAGTCAAAGGCTGATGGGAGAAATAGACTCTGAACAAACAGCTCTGAAGCAAGACCTCCAGCAGCTGGGTTCCAGTGGAGGGATGAGCACGGGGTGAGTGTGGGAGGAGAGTGGGCAGATGTGGGTAGGTCTGGAAGAATTTTCATAAGATACGGGATCTATGAGGCGGTTCTTGACGTTGGTAGGACTTGGACAGGTGGGTAAGGGAGGGAGGAGTAAAGTAACACTCACTAAGCACCCGCTGTATCCAGGCACTGATGAATCCTTGTTTACTCCTCACAGCAATTCTAGCAGACATACAGTCCCACCCTCCTCCATTTTACAGATAACGAAACTGAGCTCCAGAAAGGAGACAGGAGTTGGCCTAGGGCCACACAGCCATTCACTAGTAGAGTCCAAGTTCCGGGTTCCTCTGACTCCAGAGTCTATGCTTCTCCCTAAATAACTGATAGCACCTTAACAGTGTAACTATAGTAATAGCGGGCTCGATTCCCAGAGAGGCGTGTTTTCCTTTTAATGGAAGACGAAATCCGATACCTTGAGCCCCATTGTAGAGAACATATTAGATATCACTGAACTGCAGGAAGAGGAATATTATGAAATAAGGAGTCTTCCAGGAGCCCACTGACAAAAACTCTCCTTGACCAAACTTTAGACCGGCCATTCTGAGCCCTCTTTTCAACTAAACCTCATCCTTTCTTCGTCCTGCTTCACCCATTTGTAGCGAAAGCCCTGCTAAGTCAATTTAGTGAGAATCCCCCCAACTCTGCCTTCAACAAAGACCTTGTTAGTGGGTTTAGCAAGACTCCCCCTCCCCTATCCTTGATGTCTCCTCTTAGTAATTTTCTAGTCACTGACCTCACTGTGCTCATTGGCTGTAAATCCCCAGCTGCAGTGGCCATATTTGAGTTGCTCCTGATCGCTCTCCCCTGTCGCCATAGTCTTAACACCTACCAATCACAGTAGTCCTGAATAAAGTCCTCCTTACCGTTTAACAGTGTTAGAAAAGTTTTGCCTTCGACAGCATGAGTGCCCCTCCGTCTCCCGCATGAGATGAGCGCTAAGTGAGAAGAGGGCCCTTCCCCAGGCAAGGCATCGTCACCCTTGCAGTTACACAGGCCAGAACCCTGGGGGCCCGCATTGCCTCCCTGTCCCCCCAACCCCACATCCAATCAGCCACCACATCCTGAAGCTACCTCTTTGGGAAACAGTTCTCAGATCTGCCCTGCTCGTCCCCACTGTCATGTCTCACCCCTCACCTGGCCCCCTGCCAGTCCCGCCATGACCCCATCCTCCACTCAGCACCAGAGGGATGTCTCTAAGCTCAGGTCTGACCATATCATGGCTCAAAGCTTCTCGTGGTTGCCCCAAGCCCGTGCTCGGTGGTGGGATCTAGAGGCCTGATGGCCCCTGTGCTCTAGCCCCTGCCTCACAGCGTATGTTCCAGCTGCTGTGAACAGCTTGCTCCACCTGCCCCTGCCCCCAGCCCCCCGCAAACCTTTCATGCCACTGTGCCTTGCTTCTGCTGTTACCTCTGCCTAGAATGCCCATTCCGGCTCTCTGCCCATGAGCTGCTTTAGGAGGTATTCTCTGATGCCTGCTTTGCATGCTTATAGGATCCCATTCTGCCCTACCCTACAGCTCTTAGCCTGTGGTTATTCCAAGAAGGCATCCTTACCTCTCTTTCACCTGGAGATGCTGGTGTGAAACCACTTCCTCTCTCACTCTAGTCCTGCAATGAGTTTATCACACCCACTTCACAGAGGAGAAAACTGGGACCCAGAGAGGCAAAGTGACCCACTGTCATGTCATCAGGGAGCCATGGAGTGGGAATGTGACCCCCAGATTCCTCAGGCCCACCCAACCCTCCGAGATGGGGACCCGTGATGTCCCGCATGGCTGGCTGACCTGTGGTGAGAGGTGCCGGGTCCTCAGGAAGAAGCCGAGGAGGCAGCCCACGGTGACAGAGAGCACAGACAGGATGAGCAGTCCATTCCGCCTGCACACATCCCGCCCTCGTGCCAGGATGGCACCCAGCACCATGGCGAGCCCAGCCTGCTGGCCCAGGGCACAGCACCATTCCATGCACGGGAGGCCAGCCCGGGCACAGGGTCCTGGCTGGGGGCTCTGGCTCCTCAGCCGGCAGGTGGTCAGGGTTGCTAAGCGCTAGTTGCCAGCCCCACGGCCATGGCCCGCATGGTTGCCCCAGAGGGAGGCCACAATCCTATTACCAACTGCATCATTAGGAGCCGGGAGCAGATTAGAGCCTGGGAAATTAGAGCAGGCCATGTGGTTGGGGGATCAGACCTCAAAGCCAAGTGCTCCTTTTAGAAAGGGGAGGGGACAGGGGACTGGTGGGAGGAAGAAGAGAAACATTTGTTTGGTTGGTTTGATTTTTACCTCCACTTCATTCCAGAAAGCATTGAAGGCAAGGCAATAACTGGCAATAATAAATAACAATAGACTAGCAAAATAATGAATAACTAGCAATGCTAGCCATCGTCAGCATTAAGCATTTATTGTACACCAAGTGCTGTTCTAGACACACATTACTTGTATTAGCACATTTAATCCTAGCACTAAACCCAAGAAGGAAGTACTCTAAGTGTCATTTTACAGATGAGGAAACTGAGGCAAAGAGAGGTCAGGAAACGAGCAGGTTGTGTGGGAGTCCTGTTCCAGTTGCATTACCTGTGTGAACCATGGGGAATCACCCCAACAACCCCAGGGTTCCAACCTTCATTTTACTGAAAGTAAAATGAGATTGAGACCCCAGGAGCCGGAGTCCCTTGGCCATGGGACTCTGGCCAGAGCTAGCAAGTAGCAGAGTGGAAATCAGGCCTACGTTGTTTGGTTCCCACCACGTGTCCAGGTGGATGGGTTCAAAGGTGCTTCCCAGTATTGTGGGGAATGTAGGATCTGAGTCCAGTGGACCCGAGTTCAAACTTGGGCTGTGTTACCCGTTGTGAGGTATGTCCTTCAGGGCTGCTTTAAGCCTAAAACTGGGAACCCTGTAGGTTCTCAGGGCTTATTATTTTTAGAGACGACAGTGCCCAAGGGACCTACATTCAAGTGCCAGCTCTGCCATTTACTAGTTGTGTGATCCTGGACCAGCCATTTAAGAGCACACTGCCTCAGTGTGTTCTTTCCCCAACCAAGCAGACATAATAATAGCATCTAATTTGTTAGGACTGGTGCAACATTGCATCCAGAGAACATTTGTGAAAGCAGGAATGAACTGCAACATGCCAAGCAGGGAAATGGCTGTTAGGGTCACCATCTATATTTAGCGTTTTTAGATAAAGGTGTTTTTTTGTTTGTTTTGGGGGGGGTTGTTTGCTTGTTTTGTTTTGTTTTTTGCTATTTCTAGTGGCCTGGCCTGCCCTTTAAAGCCAGAGGGAATTAACTCTCGTCTATTTCACCAGGAGTCTGTAATCTCATTAGGGGCAGTCAGATGACAGCAGGGAGCTCTGTCTGTGGGTCTGTGGTGGGCTGTGTGTGCACAAGGCTGCCTCCCCTGACAAAGGGGACAGGGCCAAGAAAGTGCCAGTGGTCTTGGTGGAGGGGACTGCAGTGCAGGCCCCGAAGCCATGGGCAGAGCCCCGAACTGGGAAGGGACCCTCAGATTCTGGTCTCAACCAGCTCTGTGACCTTGCCCTCTCTGGACCTCAGTCCTGCCCTCCTTAGAATGAGAGAAACAGCCTAGGTGCTTTCTAAGGATCCCTTGGTTCAACGAGCCAACCTTCCAAATCCCCTGCTCTTTGCCAGTAGCTTTGTGGGTGTGGGGATGGATACAGGCTCTGAGAGTGATTTTTTTCCCTCCAACTCTGACTCTTAAAAGCAAGAAACTACTGATGCACCTTCAACTCCAACAAATGCCTCATTTTCCGGTTGGCCAGGTGGATTAGCTGCTGTCTAAAAGAGAAAACATTCTGAGTAGATATTTGGATTTGCACTTAATGTTCAGGCCTGGCCTTTAGCCGTGAAGTAGGTGAGTTTGGCTTTTGCATTTCAGTTCCAAGACTCTGGATCCCATGGTGCCCTCACAACTGTCCCTGCCTGCCTCCTGTCCCTCACACTGTGACATGACCACCTCCCAGGCTCCAGGCCTTTCCTTCCGTTGCTCCCACTGTCTTCAACAGGAAAGTTACAATTCATTCAAGCAAATGTTCTTATAGCACCATCTCATGTCATCCCTCCTGGGTACTGGGGAGATACCAAGACTATTGAGGTGCTCTAGGAAAGGACTAATTCACACCAAAGTGTAAGTGACTGATAACAGCTTACTAAGGATATTTGCAAATCAAATAGAAAGCTCCTGGTTAAGAACCCTTTAATAGCTCCCCATTGCCCATAGAATCAATTGTCTTGCAATGTTACTAGATGTGCAAAATTTTTTCCATAATTAAAAACAAGTCAGGAAAAGTTGGATGAAATAAAGTTAAGCCCATTCTTTACTCCAGGAAGCTCAAAATCAGACTGCTCAAGTTCATATCTTAGCTCTACCACTTACCAGCTGTGTGACCTTTACCCCCCTATAAAATTTCTTAACCTCTCTATAAAATAGGAATGATACAACAGGACCTAGTTCATAGGGTTGTGAGGTGGGTCCGATTTGGTGATGCCTGCCTGGTGCCTTGCAGACACTCACAGGTGGTTACTATTAGTTTTAGCAAAACCTTTACAAAATTCACATATGTCGGAGGAAGTCTCCACGTGGGGGACACAGAAACCCAGCCCTCTTCTGGAGCTGAGGGTTCCATGGGTCTAGTGTTTGGGGAATACACACTGGAACACTGCTGCCCCCAGGATGAAGTCCCTGGCTCTGAGGTCCTCAGGAGCTTTGCTCACCTCTCCAGCACGCCGCCTGGGCCTGCTCGGCGTCATACCTTGAGTTCCTTTAATACCAAACAACTTTGAGTTCCTTGAGCCCTGCATCCTCTCTCAGGCCTCCACACCTATGCGCATGCTATTTCCTCTGCCTGGAAGGTCTTTGTCTCTAAAGTCACAGGTCAAATGCCCCATCTTCCCTGAAACCTTCGCTGACCTCCCCAGATACACACCCCCTCCCTCCCCTCCCACTAACTCAGGTCCTTCCTCAGTCACCACTGGGGATTAACCCCAGTTCCCGCCCCCCCCCTTTTTTTTTTGGCCACACCACACATCTTGTGGGATCTCAGTTCCCCGACCTGGGATTGAACCTGGGCCACAGCAGTGAAAGCCCGGAATCCTAACCATTAGGCCACCAGGAAACTCCCCCCAGTTCCCTTTTAAGTGGCTCTGACAAGGAAGTAAAAATCTGTGAGAATAAAATTAAGTCTCTGTTATCGTGTTATTTGGAAACACCTTGATGGTTCATCCCCAAAGTTAGAGGGGAGCCCGGGGGAGCCCCAAGGGGCAAGGAGTTGCCCTCCAGAGCAGCTGAAACTGATGGGCAGCAGGAAGCCCGGGAGATGCTTCTTGGGAGATTTGAGCTGCACTGATTAAGATGCTATGGGCACAGAAGATAAACAGTGTTGTCAAAAAAGAGCCCCAAATCACAAGAGCTGCCCACTGTGCAGGAGTGAGTTTGCAGTCCGGCTTTTTCTCACCACGGCAACCCTGTGCAGGATGTGCCACGGTAGACAGCTGCAGGGTCAGTTTATTTGCTAATTATTAATGATTCTCCAGGGCCAGCAGAGGGGTCAGTTCAGCCCAGGAAGGTGGGTGGAGGAAGGCTTCTCGGAGGAGGGGTCATTTAGTCAGAGACCTGAACGAGCCAGGAGTTAACCTGGGGATGGGGGGCAGGCGCTGGTCGAGGGGGAGGCAAGAGGAGAGCTTGTTCCAAAGAGGGGCCCAGGCTGGAGATGCAAGAGCTGCTTCTGGGAACCCTCGACCCAGTGGGCTGGAGCGGCCAGCAGGCCTGGGGCCTCACTCCTTCCACCATGTATCAAAGTGAGTTTAGGTTGAGCTCTCTGAGCTCCCAGCTGGGTTTATGGTGTTGACAGCTCTGGGTCTGTTGGCTGCTTTTCAGAGACATACCAGAGGCGCCTTCATCTCCTCCCTGACACGTCTCCCAGCTCATTGTAGGCTGGGCCCTTCTCGGAAGGTTTTCTGTGGACAGCTAACCAAGCTGGGTGTGGATTCCTGTGAGCGTTAGTCACCGAGGGGCTGTCCGACCTCCGCTGAGGCTGGTCCTTTCCTGTGTTTGCCTCAGGATGGGATAAAGTGACATTCCTGTGACAGTCGCCTTCCTTCTTCCATTTCCAGCCCCCTGTCTAGATTCTTCATCTATAGAAGTGGCCTCGAGCACCCACGAAACCACTCAGTTGCTGTTTGTTGAGCACCTATTATGTGTCAGGCTCTGCCAAAGAGCCTCGCACCAGAGGGAGCCAGTGATTGATTCAGCCCCTCCATAGGAACTGCTGAATCCAGTCAAGTGTTGAGGTACAGAAGAAGGGCACAAGTTCTGGTTCTGTTCAGTCCAATACAGTAGCACTACTTAAAATGAAATTAATGAAAACTAAAGTTTAAAATTCAGTTCTCTGAGATGAGATGTCCCAGCTCAAGCAATAAGGCAGAAAAAAGGGGCAAATTCCTCCTTCCTCTGTCCTTTTGTTCTATCCCAGCCCTCAACAGATTGGAGGCCGCCCATCCACACTGGGGAAGGCCATCTACTTTCCTCCATCCGCTGATCCAAATGCTAATTTCAGCCAGAAACACTCTCACAGACACACAGAAATAATGCTTAACCAGATATCTGGGCATCCACTGATCCAGTCAAATTGACACATAAAATTAACTACTGCAGTCCTTGAAAAGAGTTTCTGGTCACCTGGTGTGTGTAGACTTTGACAAGGACAGCTGGTGCCAAACCAATGTTGTCATCACTTGAGCCATTGAATCAAATAAATGGACTGCTAGCCACACCTACATAAATTTGGGACTTGTTCAAGCACGCACACTTAAACTTGCTTCAGTAGAGTTTTCTTCACTGAAAACAACACTGATCAATTTGTAATGTGATTAAAATGTTACGATAACAAGGAGAATATATGTCCTGACATAAAAAAATAAAAAATAATAAACAATAACAGTAAGAGGAAAAAAAAAAAGAATTTAGAGGTGGTGATAGCAGAGCATTAAACCAAGCATGGAGCCCTTCTGATGCCCATGAAACCAGTCCTGTTTACAAGACTGGCTGGTGAGGCTTTCAAGAACCCAAGGGCTAGAGTAGAACTGAGCTGCAGAGACCTTCTGAACTAGGTGCTCAGAATTCTCTCTCTCACCCGCTCTCCTTTCTGCCTGTCTGATCCATTCATTCATTCTTCCTTCAACACAGGTTTACTGACACCTCGTGTAGGATGGTGATTAAGAGCACAGACTCTGGAACCATATGACTGGTGTTTGAATTCCAGTTCCTAGACCAATGATCTGTGTGACTTTAGGCAAGTGACCCTGTGTCTCAGTTTTCCCATATGGAATATGGTGATAATATTATTCTATCCTATAGGGTTGTTATGTGGATTAAATGAATTACATGTGTGAAGCACTTAGGACAGTTGTCTATATATTTGTTCCTATTATTATCATTATTACTATGTTCCAGGCATATACTAGGGATATGGCAATGAACAGAAATAGTCAACAATCTCTGCTCTCATAGGGCTTACGTTTTGGTGGTGATATTTGTGCTACATTATTCTTTCTCTAATGGAGAAAATGGAGCATTTCCACTACTGCTCTGGTCCAGGTGGAGGAAACATGGCTACCAGAGCTCCCTTTCACTCCAAGTCCAAAATTCCCAGTGTAGGTTCTGATTGGCCCAGCTTAGACCAATCATCTGTGGCTAGTAGGGGCAGGGGGCAGGGTTACATTGTTTAAAATTGCTACTCTCATGGAAACCCTGTAGATGTATGTGGTAGCAATTAGAAAAGTGGACTGAATAGACACAGCAAAGTAGTACATTATCCTAGTCATTCAGCTCTTGGCTTTCTTTTCTTTCTTGTATAAAATGCCTAACATCTTATCCCCTGTAAGCCTGCTCCAGAACTTAGGATCAGCTGCTCAACTTTCATCATTGCTCTGCCTTCTCTGATGCCTATCTCTCCCCTTTATGGCAGCAGGCACCTGGGGCCCCACCCACAGTGGGCTCAGAACAGACTGCAGGCCACCGTCTGGTCCAGGTGATTTCTTACTCCTCAGCCCACTGCTTCTCACTTGTTTGGGCCCACAAGGCCACCAACTTAGTGAACCAGCATTCAACACTCAGGCTTAAAGACCACAAGGAGCCCTAGACATTCTGGAACATTCTCTGAGGCCCAAAGAGAGAAAGGAACCTGGGCAAAGTCACTGGAAACTAGGTGTCAGGTCAGGAACAGAATTGGGGTCTTCCTCTCCCTACTCTTCCGTCTTCCCTAAACCTGGGAACACTCCGCAAAGAATCGTTCTGCTGTTGGCTGTTATTTTGCAGCCTGTCTCCTTTATGGTCTAGACTTTGCTTCTACCTCCTAACTTGCATGGCAGTAACTGTATGGACCTTCTTCTGGGACAAGCCCCCTCCCCTCCCCCTGCCCACTGATTCCTGTACAACCTGTGTCCAGGCTCTTGCTACTGCTGCCTCTGGCAGTCAGATGCTCTTTTCCTTTGGGAAGGTGCTGAGGTCAGTGGTTGCTGAATGGGAGAGGCAGGGCGGGGGACACAGGACAGCTGTCTGCAGAGCCACAGTGGTCAGTGACTGGGGAAAGACTTGGGGAGTTGGGACCACGGATGTTAGGGAATCAGATTAAGAAATTGAACAGGGAATGGATCCAGCCTTAGTTTCTGATGAAAGCTGCGGTGAGAGTAGGCCAATGCACAGAGGCTCAGGACGGAGGGTGAACAAGTCAGGGGAAGGGCAAAGATTTAGGTTCCTGTTCCAGTATTGAGGGATGCTTTCGGGGAAGTCATTTGACCTCCCAGAGCCTTAGCTTTCTCAGCTCAAAGATGACTCCTTGCTTCATGAGGCTGCAATGGGGCTGTGAGACAGGCAAACACAGTGGTGGGGAAGAGGGCTTTGGTGTCAGACAGACCTGAATGTAAACCCAGCCCCACCATTAACTAGCCTTGTGACTTTTTAGGCATGTGGCCTCACTGCCCTGAATCTGTTTTTCCTCACCTATGAAATGAGGATATTAATTATACATAACTCATAGGGCTTGGGGAAGTTTCAATAGAATCTTACATGAATAATAATTAATACAGAGCTTGGCACGTACTAACTGCTCAGTAAATGGTTGCAAGGTATAGAGACCCCAATGAAGAAAACTTAAACTTAAAAGAGCAATTTATTCAAAAGCTCTTGAACCTTCCCTCCTTCCCACCACATCCCCATTTCACAATTGCTCAGCGTTTTAGAACCTGACAACCACATATATCTAAGAATGGAATAGGCTACCTCTGAAGGCAGTAAATTCCTTGTTCCCAGAGAAAAACAAAAAAAGCTGGGAGATGTCTTGGAGGGCACATGACAGAAGGGATTCAAGCAACTAATGGTATAGGGGTGAGGGGAGAAGGGCACTGGGCTACAGCCCTCAGCGATCTTTTCCAGACCCTCTCCCTCACAGAGTCCACCCCCACCCCAGATGTAGAGGTGGGTGGTGACCACTGAAAACTCTTATCTAGGCAACACTAAAGAAAATCCTGCTGAGAACTGGCCACCAGGAAAGTCCACTGTAAACAGGTCTCTCCACATCATCACACATACCTGTGTTTGGATTTCCCCTTCGTAGAGCCGGGGGCTGGTCCTACGAGAGGAAATGGCTCAGGTGGCTGGCCAGCGGACTCCTTCAGTCACAGCCTGGCCAAAGAGGGGTCTGCAGTGATCACAGAGAATCTCCAGGCCAGAGATGAGACTTCATGGGAGCAGCAATGAGGAGTTCAGGGAAGCAGTTCACAAAGCTGCCCTCCTGGGCCTTCTCAGACAGCCAGACCAGACATTAGACCTGGGCACAACTGCAGACTGGTCATCTGATCAAATGATTCTCCTCTCTGGGAGGAAGGGGTGCGGCACAGTCCCTTGGGGGGCATGGCACAACTTCTGAAGGAGATTTGGCTTTCAAAAGCATGCCCAATACCACAATTTCATTTTGGAAAATAAACACAAATCCCCTTTTCTTTTACTCCATGAGCCACAGAGTAAAGCTCAACAAAAACTTCTTGGCTGGTGGTACTGTTTCTACCTAACCCCGCCGGCCAAGAAAATTCCCAAAAAGCTAGGGGAGGGAATGTTCCCCTGGAAGGCCCACATCATAATCTCTGGGGAGTATGAAACTTTTCTGTTCTTCCAAAGAGAGTATGTGTTCAAAAGACTACAAAAGGTCAGAAGTGAGCTGGTTCTGAGTTGTAATTAAATCTTATCTTTTCTCATTAAGTCCAGGACTCTTTAATGCATTGATTGATTGAATGATTGTTATGTGGCACTTGAGGAAAACAATATGGGCAATGGTATTTAGAATTTTTAGCCGTTAGCTTGAGTTAAGAGGTCAAGGTCAGGGGTTGGCTCCTGTTGGGGTCCGTAAGGCTGGCTCAGCTCCTTGGTCCCAAACTCTTACGAAGGGGCAAGTTCGCTCTAGCAGAAGGCTGCTGTGCTTCCCTGATCAGTAAAATCTAAGGATGCCATAATTAAGAACATAAGTCTTAACCATCTCATGTGCTGAATATTTAAAAGAGGAATTTTATTTTATGTCTCTCTTCTCTTCCCAAAGTAACCAGTCTCCCAAGCTTTGTGTTTTATCGTTCTACTGCTTTTCTTTATAGATTTGAATGTATTGGTTTTGCCTATTTCTGAACTTATGTAAATTGATGCTATTGAATTTTTTCTCCACTTTATATCATGGTCTAGAGATTCAGTGTCATCGAGTGTAGCTATAATTTCTTTTTTCTATGTTATGTAATATTCCGTGGTATGAATGGAATATACATATATATATATATTGTTTTTGTTTGTTTGTTTTTGTTTTTTGGCTGTGCTGAGCAGCTAGTGAGACCTTAGTTCCCCGACCAGGGACTAAACCCGGGCCATGCAGTGAAGTTGCCGAGTCCTAACCACTGGACCACCAGGGAATTCCCTGGAATATTATATATTTATCATATATTGTAGATAGACATTTGTGTTTTTTCCAGTTTTGGACTATCATGAATAATGCCACTATAAACGTTAACTGCAACTGCACTTGTGCAAAACTCTCTCTAGGTTATATACATTGCAATGAAATTGCTCGCTCATAGGTTATGCAGAGGTTCAACTTTACTAGGTAATGCCACCTCTTTTCCAGATTACTTTTACCAATTGATAGATTCATCCACAATCTATGAACGTTCCCTTGCTCCACGTGTACACCAACATTTGGTATAGATTAATTTTTAACTCTTGCCGATCTGGTAGGTGTGAAATAGTATTACATTATGGTGTCTATTTGTAACCCTGATTACTGAAATTAAATATATTTAATATGTTTTTGAGCCATCTGTGTTTCCTTTTCGGTAAAGTTCCTGTTCTTTTGCCCATTGTTAATTGGGTTGTTTATCTTCTCTTATTGATTTATCTTCTTTATATAATCTTTTTTACCTGTTTTATATAACCTGGCTATTAACTCTATCATTTATATGCATTTCCCTGTTTATGGCTTATCTATGATATCTTTAGATAAACAGAATTTATAACTATTAATGTAATTGAATGTATCAGTCTTTTTCTTTATGATTTGTCTGTGTCTTATTTTAAAAATCTCCCCTCCTCTATTAAATTACTCTTTTATGTAAATTTCTAAGAATTGTGTACTTTTACTTTTCTCATATGGGTCTAACCAACTGGTTAAAGACTAATTTAACAGTCTACTATCATGTTTTCCTTAAGGTTAGCTAATTGTCCCAGTACCACATGTTGAAAAATCCATCCTTTCACCTTGAACTAAAATGTTTGCTCTGCAGTAAAATTAAGTTTTGTGTGTGTTTGGATCTATAATGTCACTCTGTCTTAATTACTATAAGTTTATGATAATTCTTGATACTTTGCCAGGCAAATATCTTTTTCTTCCTTTTTAGGAATGTAATAGTTTTCAATAAAGGCACAAAAAAATTAGGAAACAACTTGTCAAATTCCAGAAAAAAATTGCGATTTTTATTGTAATTGCATGGAAATTATTTTTATCAATTTGATAAATTTGATATCTTTATGATATTGAATCTTCCAATTCATGAACATGATATATCTTTCCACTTATTTAGATCTTGTTTCAATAGTTTTATCATTTTTCTCCAAGTGTTGAGCATCCTTTTTTAGATCTGTTACTACATACTTTACTTTTGTTGATGAAATTGTAAATAATATCCTGTTTTATTGCATTTTGTTTGTTGCTGGTATATAGAAATACAACTGATTTTTGTTCCTGGATTTTGTATCCTGTTGACTACCAAATTCTCTTATACTTTGAGGTATTCTATGTAGACAAGCATATTATCAGCAAATAATGATAGCTTTGCTTCTTCCATTTCAATGCTTCCACATTTTATATTTTCCCCCCCCTTACTGCCATGGTTAAGACCTCCAGTACAAAGTTGAATGAAAATCATGATTTGGGGCATCCATGTCTTGTTCCTGATCTTAAAGAGAAATGCTTTCAGCATTTCATCAGTAAGTATTGCTATTGTTATAGTTTTTTGGTAGATGCTCTTTATTAGATTAAGGAAGTACTCTCTTATTCTTAACTTGCTAAAAGAGTTTTTGTTTTTTGTTTTTTTTATAAGTATATTTCTGAACTTCCCAGAATAACGTTTTCCTACTTATCTTTTTGTTATTTTTTTTAAAAGCTTTATTTAGGTATAATTTACATATCATATGATTCACTCATTTTAAGCATGGAATTCAATGTTTTTTAGTAAATTTACTGAGTGTGCAATCATCATCACAACCCAATTTTAGAACATTTCCATCATCCCCAAAAGACCCCCTCATGCCCATTTTTAGTCAATCCTCAATCCCCAGGCAAACACCAATCTGCTTTCTATATCCATAGATTTGCCTTTTCTAGATATACTATATAAATGGAAACAAAAAATATGTGGTCTTTTTTTTATTGGACTTTTTTCACTGAGCATAATATTTTTGAAGTTCATCCATGATTGTAGCAGGTATCAGTGATTCATTCCTCTTATTGATGAAAAGTATTATATTGTATGGATATAGCACACTTTGGTTTTCCCACTCATCAGTTAATGGACATTTGTATTGTTTCCACTTTTTGGCTTTTATGAATAATGTTGCTATGAACTTTCCTGTACAAGTGTTTCTGTGGACACATGTTTTTGTTTATCTTGAGTGCACATCTATGAGTCGAATTACTAGGTTGTTAAACATAAATTTATGTTTAACTTTTTAAGAGATTGCCAAGCTATTTTCCAAAGTGAATATACTATTCTACATTCCTGTCAGCAATCTACGAGGATTCCAATTTCTTCACATCCCTTCCCACAGTTATTATTCTCTGTCTTTTTAATTATAGGCATCCTACTGCGTATGAAGTGGCATCTCCTTGTGGTTTTAATTTGCATTTTCCTAATGACTAATGATGTTAAGCATCTTTTAATGTGCTTATTAGCTATTCATGTATTTTCTTTGGTGAAATGTCTATTCAAATCTTTTGTCTATTTAAAAATTGGGTTGTTTGTCTTCTTCTTGATTTGTGAAAGTTCTCTGTATTCCGAATACAAGACCTCTATCAGAATTATTACTTACAAATATTTTCTCCCAGTCTGTGGTTTACCTTTTCATTTTCTTAGTAGTGTCTTTTAAAGTACAATTTTTTTAAAAAAATAGGTTTTTATTATGTATTTTACTCTTTTCCTGTTTCTTTTTCTTTTTTTTTTTGGCAGTGCTGTGTGGCTTGCGAGATCTTAGTTCCTTGACTGGGGATTGAACCTGGGCCCTCGGCAGTGAAAGTGCAGAGTCCCAATCACTGGACTGCCAGGGAATTCCCCCAATTTTTAAAAATTAAATCAAATTTATCAATTTTTTCTTTTATGGATCATGACTTTAGTGTCACATCTAAGAACTCTTTGCCTAATCCAAAGTCAAGAAAATTTTCTCCCATGTTTTTTTCTAAAAGTTTTATAGTTTTAGCTCTTAAATTTTGGTTTATGTTCATTTTGAATTAATTTTTATGTAAGGTGTGAGTTAAAGGTATAAATAATCTTTCTGCATGTGAATATACAATTCTTCCAGCACTGTTGGTTGAAAAAACTTGTTTTTGGTTTCTAATAACCCTATTGTGGACAGAGAATGAGGATCTATGAGAGTAATCCTTTGAGATTTGTAGAGATTTGCTTTATGTCCCAGTGAATGTTTGATTTTTATAAATGTTCAACTTGTGCCTATAAAGAATGTGTATTCGGTAAATGATGGGTGCAGTGTTATATGTATATCCATTAAATCAAACTTGAGAATACATTAGTTCAAATCTTCTATATCTGTACTCATTTTTTGTGTGTGTTTGATCCATCAATTACTGATGGGTGTTAAAATCTAACAACATGATAGCAGATTTATCTTTTTCTTCTTGTCCTTTTGATTTGAAATGTATATATATATATATTTTTAAATTTAATTTTATTTTTTTATACAGCAGATTCTTATTAGTCATCCATTTTAGACACATCAGTGTATACGTGTCAATCCCAATCGCCCAATTCATCCCACCAGCACCACCCACCCCCTGCCGCTTTCCCCCCTTGGTGTCCATATGTTTGTTCTCTACATGTGTGTCTAAATTTCTGTCCTGCAAATTTCTGACTTTCTGACTTACTTCACTCTGTATGACAGTCTATAGATCCATCCACATCTCAACAAATGACCCAATTTCGTTCCTTTTTATAGCTGAGTAATATTCCATTGTATATATGTACCACAACTTCTTTATCCATTCGTCTGTCGATGGGCATTTAGGTTGCTTCCATGACCTGGCTATTGTAAATAGTGCTGCAATGAACATTGGGGTGCATGTTTCTTTTTGAATTATTGTTTTCTCTGGGTATATGCCCAGTGGTGGGATTGCTGGGTCATATGGTAATTCTATTTTTAGTTTTTAAAGGAAGCTCCATACTGTTCTCCATAGTGGCTGTATCAATTTACATTCCCACCAACAGTGAAAGGGGGTTCCCTTTTCTCACACCCTCTCCAGCATTTGTTGCTTGTAGATGTTCTGACGATGCCCATTCTAACTAGTGTGAGGTGATACCACATTGTAGTTTTGATTTGCATTTCTCTAATAATTAGTGATGTTGAGCAGCTTTTCATGTGCTTCTTGGCCATCTGTATGTCGACTTGAAGAAATGTCTATTTAGGTCTTCCATCCGTTTTTGGATTGGGTTGTTTCTTTCTTTAATATTGAGCTGCATGAGCTGTTTATATATTTTGGAAATTAATCCTTTATCTGCTGATTCATTTGCAAATATTTTCTTCCATTTTGAGGGTTGTCTTTTTGTCTTGTTTATGGTTTCCTTTGCTTTGCGAAAGATTTTAGGTTTCATTAGGTCCCATTTGTTTATTTTTATTTCCATTATTCTAGTAGGTGGATCAAAAAAGATCTTGCTGTGATTTATGTCAAAGAATGTTCTTCCTATATTTCCCTCTAAGAGTTTTACAGTGTCCAGTCTTACATTTAGGTCTCGAATCCATTTTGAGTTTATTTTTGTGTATGGTGTTAGGTAGTGTTCTAATTTCATTCTTTTACATGTAGCTGTCCAGTTTTCCCAGCATTACTTATTGAAGAGACTGACTTTTCTCCATTGTATATCCTTGCATCCTTTGTCATAGATTAGTTGACCATAGGTGTGTGGGTTTATCTCTGGGCTTTCTACCTTGTTCCATTGATCTATGTTTCTGTTTTTGTGCCAGTACCATATTGTCTTGATTACTGTAGCTTTGTAGTATAGTCTGAAGTCAGGGAGTCTGATTCCTCCAGCTCCGTTTTTTTTCCTCAAGACTGCTTTGGCTATTCAGGGTCTTTAGTGTCTCCATGCAAATTTTAAGATTTTTTTGTTCTAGTTCTGTGAAAAATGCCCTTGGTAATTTGATAGGGATTGCATTGAATATGTAGATTGCTTTGGGCAGTATAGTCATTTTCACAATGTTGATTCTTCCAATCCAAGAACATGGTATACCTCTCCATCTGTTGGTATCATCTTTAATTTCTTTCATCAGTGTCTTACAGTTTTCTGCATACAGGTCTTTTGTCTCCCTAGGTAGGTTTATTCCTAGGTATTTTATTCTTTTTGTTGCAACGGTAAATGGGAGTGTGTAAAAATCTTTCAGATTTTTCATCATTAGTGTATAGGAATGCAAGTGATTTCTGTGCATTAATTTTATATCCTGTAACTTTACCAAATTCATTGATTAGCTCTAGTAGTTTTCTGGTGGCATCTTTAGGATTCTCTATGAATATTTGCAATGAAAAATTGTTGGAAAAATAAGCAGCTCAAAAACAACTATGTGTTTGTTCCTGACACATAGTAGATTCTGTATACATGTTTGTAGACAAAATATTTGTAGACAAAAATCTAACTTGTTTCAGTCTCAGTTGCCTTCCTTAGGACCTGGTCACTTGCTTCTGATAGGTCCTGGTAAGCCCTGTAATTGATTTTGAATGAGTTACCAAATTCAGATTTTCAAGAACTAAATTTTAGGTAGAAAACAATTATTAAAATTAAAAATGAAAGTAAAACCAAAAAACTCCATAAAGTCAAAAGGCAAGTGACAAACTGGGAAAAATTATTTGTAACTCATGTCACAAAGGATTAATCCCCCTAATATCTAAAAAGCTTCTAGAAATAAAGGAGAAAAAGAGCATCGATCTAATAAAGATGGGCAAAAGACAAGCATGAAAAGTTCACAGGTAAATACAGATGGCCCTTAAACATATGCAAAGATGGTCAACTTCATTTAAAATAAGAGAAATACAGATTAAAATGACTAGAGGGTGCAATTTTTTACATGAAAGATTGGCAAAAATCCAACAGATTGTATTTGGTGAGTTTGTGGTGAAACAAACATTCTCATCATTGCAGACAAGAAAGCAAATACCTCTGGGAGCAGCAAACACCATCTATGAAATTTCCAATTCATTTGCCCTTTGATCTTACACCCCACTTCTAGGAATTCACCCTCTGACTCGACTAAATGTGAAATGATGCATGCACAAGGGTATTAAGTATGGTAATAGCAAACAGTAATAGCAAAAGATGGAAATAACCTACAATCATTAAGCGGGAGATGGTTAAATACTCCATGGTATATCCACACTACGAAAGCATAGGAACATACAGAAAATAATGAACTTTGTGTTTAATAGAAAGATCTCTAGTGCATGTTAAGTAATAAAACTAAGATGCAGAATAGTAATTGTATAAGAAGGGGAAAAACAAGAATGAATGTTCACGTTACTGCTGTTTACAAAAGAGACACTGGAAGGATACGTCAGAAATGAAGAGAAATGTTTATTAGACTAGAGCAGTTGTTCTCAAACGCCAGCATGCATCAGCATCACCTGGAGGGCTTGCTACAACACAGATTACTAGTCCCACCCACAGAGCTTCTGCTTCAGTAGGTCTGGGATGGAGCCCAAACTGTGCATTTCTAAAGTTCCCAGGTTACCAGTCAGGGGATCATATTTTGAGACCTACTGGGCCAGAAAAATAGAATAGAGTCAGAGGCTGAAGTAAGTCTTCTCAAGGTTTATACTTTTTCATCACTTTGATTTTTTTTAAACATATGAAAGTATTACCTACTCAAAAAGAAATCTCAATTTAGAGAAACCAATGTGTCCAATAAAATAACCTGCTCCTCAATCACTCTCTATCCCTTGAATTGTTTTATTTTTCTTTATAACGCTTATTATTATACCTAAAATGATGTTATTTTGTTTACATGCTTTTCTCCCTGTCCCCCCCTCACTAGACTAAAGTCAAGACATTGCCTTTCTATTGCTCACTAATTTCCGACATACTATGTATCTGGCACATAGTGGGTGCTCAAGAAACAGCTGTTGAATGAATACAGTATCTGCTGAATTCTCTTAATAGACAGTCAGTGATCCTTGGTTGATCACCTGGGGAGCTTTTAAAACTTACCACTGACCCTGTTAAATGCCCAGGTTTTGATGTAATGTGGGCAGGTGGACCCAACATTAGGTTGAGGCTGATGGGAGTCACTGGTCTAAACCACAGCAGTTTAGAGACTTATGGTTTGTATTCTTAACATAAAATGTATTAGTATATAGACCTTGCTGCATTTTTGTACATTGCTTTTGGGACTGGTTCCAAGACCTTTTTGATCGGGAGACTGATGTCCTCTCTCTCCTATCTCTTTAGGCTGCCTATTGCAGATCTGGAAGCCTCACTGAAAAGATACCCTAATGCCCAAGACCCTCTTCTGGGCAAGGTCTAGTTCAGGCATTGATTGATGGAACTCAGTTAACTTTAATGGTCTTCAAGTAGGTTTCCCCCGTTGTGAAGCAGAGCAAGGCAATGAGTCTGAATGCTGGGCCCACAGACTTTGCCCACTGCCATGACATTGTACTTCTGCTGTGAAGTCGAGGGGCCTATGGGCTCAGGTGATACTGTGTTGCAATCTTGCAAAGTCACCAGAGTGAAAAGAGATTGGGTTTCGGAGGCACAGAGAGGTGGCATTCAACCCTATTGGCCCCTCACCAGTTGTGTGACCTTAGGCATCTCTGGGCCTCAGTTTCTTCATCTGTAGAATGGGAGTGCTAATGCCCATCTCTTGAGGTTGCTGGGAGAATCAAATGCTATAACGTGCATGACACATAGAACCCAATTAATGTTAGTTGTTTCTTGGCTTTTCAATTTAGTTATTGCATCAGCTGCTTTTATAGTTCTCCCCTGGGGTTTATTAAGTAATAGCTGTAAAAGTTTATAACAGGTCACAAGTTGGCAGCCTGCATCTTTATTTTGATTGGCTTTCAAAGTGTTTTACAAAAATCCGACTTAATTGCCAACATTTAAAAACTAGAGATCTTACATAAAAATCTGGATTTGTGGTTTCATTAGAAACATCTGCACGACCATAATCACTGGAACGAAGTGCTGGCTTCTTGCTCTGCCTGCAGTCCCCATGACTCCTCCACCTTCCACCTCACCACCCCGCATCTCCCTGGGTTCCCTGAACAGCTACCCGCTGAAGGCTTTGAGTCCTAGATTAAGTCCTCAGTTTATAAAGAGCTTTCACTTACTTCATCTCACTTGAACCTTACCCATCAGGTAGATGTTACTACAATCCCCCATTTTACAGGGGAAGAAACTGAAGCTGAGATGTTATGTGACCTACTCAGGGTTGTTCATACCAGCAACAATGATAAATAGCTAACGTTTATTGGGTATTCAACGTGCGCCAGGCATTATTCTAGGCACTTTACATTGTCTTGATTAATTTAATCCTCACCACAATGTTATTAGATGTTTTCATTATCCCTATTTTATAGATGAGGGAATTGAGGCAGAGAGAGGTCAGTTAACTTCCCCAGGGTTAGACAGCTAGAAAGCACAAAGTAAGTCCAAGTCTTCTGAGTCCTAATCTGCACTTTTTCTACTGCACTGCAACATAGTCTTGCCTGCCTTCCTCCCTTTCTCTTTTTTAAAATAGGCAAATCTATGGCCCCCAGCTTCTGGTAAGATTTTGTAAGGCTTTTCTTGGTGGGGAGCAGGTGGGATTACATTTTGTAATATTTACTTCCTGCTGTATCCTCAGCACCGAGAACAATGCCTGTAGCATAAGCATAAGAAACACAGCAAAGGAAAGAATATAGTAATAAAGGTATTACTCATTATCATCAGCATTTAGTATTCCTGGTGTCTGTAAATAAGTTAATTGGTTAACTAATTAGCATAAAGATAAAGAGGACCTACTATGTGGACATGTAATGGGTTCCCTGCTCTTGAGTAGCTCAAGTCCAGGTGAGAAATACTGACAAATATAATTAAAATACAAGATATACGTGGACATGTCACTTGCCAAGAAAGTTACTTTTCCCATTAGAAATGATCAATGATCTACTTGTGATGTTTTCAGTAAAGGCTAAAAATGTAATCAAGTTAGTTTAGAATGATAATTATCTTACTGCGTTTTTATTTTCAATAGTGAAACTGGGTCCATGAGATAGGAAGACCTGAAGTCTGGAAAAGTTTTATGATGAAAACACAAGACAAAATGCAATTTGAAAGAATTTCCTGCTAAAATATTCCTGTGTTGCTGGGGTAGGCTCGTGGGGATCCAGCAGAGACATTGAAGTTTAACATGTTTGATAAAACTAATTTCTACCACTGTTTCCCTTACCAGGGCTTCTGCAAAGTCCAGGTAAGGACTGCAGCCTTCCAGAGACAGGTGGGAAAAATAGAACCTACACAATTTAAATATTCGATATAGAGCTTCAAGAAGTTAAATATATCCAAAGAAGATGAAATTCCTATCTTGAAGAGATAGCTGCACTCCCCATAGCAGCATTATTCACAATAGCCAAGACATGGAAACAACCTGAATCCACAGGCCCCTCGACTGCAGAAGTAAAATGCTAGGGCAACAGGCAGAGTCAGTGGGCCCAGCATTCAGACTCATTGCCCTGCCCTGCTCCACAGTGGGGGAACTTACAGGAAGACCATTAAAGTTAACTGTGTTCCATCATTCAATGCCTGAAGTAATTCTTGCCCAGAAGAGGGTCTTGGGCTGAAGAGGCAGAGGGGAAACACACATCACACAGACCTTGCCAGTGGAGGTACACCCTTCCCTGCCACCACGGCCCACCAGTCAGTTTGTACCTGTACTGCCCGTCTCGTTCCTTTTTTCAGCTAAAAAAGAAAATGCTTCAAAGAATATGTGTTCATTGCTGAAAAGTAAGAAAAACACAAAAATATCCTGTATTCTAACACTCAGAAATAGCTTTTTAGTTTATACTCCCATACATTTTTCTTTTTTTTTTTAACATCTTTATTGGAGTATAATTGCTTTACAATGGTGTGTTAGTTTCTGCTTTATAACAAAGTGAATCAGCTATACATATACATATGTCCTCATATCTCCTCCCTTTTGCATCTCCCTCCCTCCCACCCTCCCTATCCCACCCCTCTAGGTGGTCACAAACCAACGAGCTGATCTCCCTGTGCTATGCGGCTGCTTCCCACTAGCTATTTTACATTTGATAGTGTACATATGTGCATGCCACTCTCTCACTTTGTCACAGCTTACCCTTCCCCCTCCCCATATCCTCAAGTCCATTCTCTAGTAGGTCTGTGTCTTTATTCCCGTCTTACCCCTAGGTTCTTCATGACGTTTTTTTTTTTTTTTAAGCGGTGCTGGGAAAACTGGACAGGTACATGTAAAAGTAGGAAATTAGAACATTCCCTAACACCACACACAAGAATAAACTCAAAATGGATTAAAGACCTAAATGTAAGGTCAGACACTATCAAACTCTTAGAGTAAAACATAGGCAGAACACTCTGTGACATAAATCACAGCAAGATCCTTTTTGACCCACCTCCTAGAGAAATGGAAATAAAAACAAAAATAAACAAATGGGACCTAATGAAACTTAAAAGCTTTTGCACAGCAAAGGAAACAAGACCAAAAGACAACCCTCAGAATGGGAGAAAATATTTGCAAATAAAGCAACTGACAAAGGATTAATCTCCAAGATTTACAAGCAACTCATGCAGCTCAATAACATACATTTTTCTGTGTTTAAATATTGTTTTGCAAAAGCTTTCGTATTGCTTGTTTCTTTTTCCCTTGCGCTAAAATATGCATAACACAAAATTTACTCTTTTAACCATTTTTAGGTGTATGGTTCTGTGGCATTAAGTACATGTACAGTGTTGTACATCCACCACCACCTTCCATTTCCAGAACTTTTCCATTCATCTTTCCCAACTGAAACTCTGTACCCTTTAAAAACCAACTCTCCATTCCTCTCTTCCCCAGCCCCTGGCAAGCATCATTTTACTTTCTGTCTCTGTGAATTTGAGCACTCTAAGTACCTCGAATAAGTGGAACATATACTATTTGTCTTTTTGTGACTGGCTTATTTCACATAGCACAATGTCCTCAAGTTCATCCATGTTGTAGCATGTGTCAGAATTCCCTTCCTTTTTAAGGCTGAATAATGTCCCATTGTATGTATATACCACATTTTGTTTATCCACTCATCCATCCATGGACACTTCGGTGGCTTCCACATTTTGGCTCTTGTGAATAACGCTGTTATGAACATGGGTATACAAATATCTGTTTGAATCTCTGCTTTCAATTCTTTGGGGTATATACCCCAAAGTGGAATTGCTGGATCGCATACACACTGCTTTCTTTTTCCAGTTTTTAAAAATTGTAGTAAAATACACGTAAAATATAACTTATCATTTTAACCATTTTTGTTTTTTTGGCCGTGTGGCTTGTGGGATCTTAGTTCCTGACCAGGGATTGAACCTGAGCCCTGGGCAGTGAGAGCACGGAGTCCTAACCACTGGACCACCAGGGAATTAACCATTTTTAAGTGTACAGTTTAGTTGTATTAAGTACATTCATTTTCTTGGGCAATTATCGCTACCGTCCATCTTCAGCGCTCTTTTTATCTTGTAAAACTGAAACTCTGTGCCCCTTAAACAGTGACTCCCCATTCTCCCCAACCCCCAGCTCTCAGCAACCACCATTCTACTTTCTATCTCTATGAATCTGACTATTCTAGGAACCTCATATAAGTGGAATCATATGGTATTTGTCTTTTTGTGACTGCCTCATTTCACTTAGTATAATGTCCTCAAGGTTCATCCATGTTGTAGAATATTGCAGAATTTCCTCTCTTTTTTGAGGCTGAATAATATTGCTTATCCATTCATCTCTCAATGGACATGTGGGTTGCTTCTACCTTTTAACTATTGTATATATTCCTTCTTGATATATTATGAACATCTTTTCATATGAATAACCAAATTTCCCCAAGGCCTTCTTTATAGCACATTATATGCCTGTTCCTCAATTTAGTTGACAAATCCCCGTTAGTTAAAAGTTTGGTTCGTTTCAAAATTTTTGCCCAAGTGGTTTGACAAGATGTTTTTAAGACATGATAAGCATTTAATCCCTGACTTTTATCATCTCACTCCTGGGAACGTAGTTTGAGGATATGATGCCAATTAAAAATTTCATTTGTACTAACTTTTGGGAAGAAGTATGGCTTAATGACAAAGTGTGGGTTTTGAAGACAGACTGACCAAATTCCACTCCAGGCTCCCCTGTTTCCTAACTTTATGAATCTTTGGGGGCATGTTGATTTACCTCTTAGAGCCCCATTTTCTTCATCTGTAATACCCAACTCCCCCCTCAAGCTCTTTTTTGCTTCAAAGAATTATTGATTTTGAGGCTTAGATAAAACCACACAGAGGGAAGTATCTGGGCATGTGGTATCATAGGCACAGCATAAATGGTGGTATTATTACTATTATTTTTCACTGCAACATTATCTGTAACAAAAAGTTTGGAAATAGCCTAGATATGTAACAATAGGGATATGATTAAGTAATTCATGCCTGCAGCTTCACTCTATGAAATATAAGCATGAACACAATGGTGGAGACAAGGGGTCACATGGGATAATGTCTCCATTCTGAAGTTGAATGAAAATAAAGAATTGCGAATACTAGTTTTATAATACTCATAAGTATAATGAATGGAAGAGAATATGAAGATATAGAAAGAATCAATATGCCTGGTGAGGATCTTGGGTATTTTTTTTGTTTCTTTTGAAAAAACTTTTAGGTGGTTTTAACAGTGTTTCTATAAACATAGTACTCAAAATCACACAATTATTTGACCTGAGCAAAAGAAATTTCTTCCTATGGGTGACTATTCTTTTCCTATGGCTGCTGCAACAAATTACCACAAACTCAGTGCCTTAAAACAAAAGAAATTTATTCTTTCACTGTTCTGGAGGTCAGAAGTTCTAAATCAAGGTGTCAGCCATATTAACGAATTGAAGAATAAAAACCATACGATCATCTCAATAGATGCAGAAAAAGCTTTTGACAAAATTCAACACCCATTTATGATAAAAACTCTCCAGAAAGTGGGCATAGAGAGAACCAACCTCAACATAATAAAGGCCATATACAACAAACCCACAGCAAACATCATTCTCAATGGTGAAAAACTGAAAGCATTTCCTCTAAGATCAGGAATAAGACAAGGCTGTCCACTCTTGCCACTCTTATTCAACATAGTTTTGGAAGTCCTAGCCGTGGCAATAAGAGAAGAAAAAGAAATAAAAGGAATACAAATTGAAAAGAAGAAGTAAAACTGTCACTGTTTGCAGATGACATGATACTATACATAGAAAATCCGAAAGTTGCCACCAGAAAACTACTAGAGCTAGTCAATGAATTTGGTAAAGTTGCAGGATACAAAATTAATGCACAGAAATCTCTTGCAGTCCTATACACTAACAATGAAAGATAAGAAAGAGAAATTAAGGAAATAATCCCATTCACCACTGCACCAAAAAAAAATAAAATATCTAGGAATAAACCTACCTAAGGAGGTAAAAGCCCTGTACTCAGAAAAGTACAATATACTGATGAAAGAAATCAAGGATGACACAAACAGATGGAGAGATATACCATGTTCTTGGATTGGAAGAATCAACATCATGAAAATGACTAAACTACCCAAAGCAATCTACATATTTGATGAAATCCCTATCAAATTACCAAGGGCATTTTTCACAGAACTAGAACAAAAAATCTTAAAACCTGTATGGAGAAATGAAAGACCCCAAATAGCCAAAACAATCTTGAGGGAAAAAAACAGAGCTGGAGGAATCAGACTCCCTGACTTCAGACTATACTACAAAGGTACAGTCATCAAAACAGTATGGTACTGGCACAAAAACAGAAATATAGATGAGTGGAACGGGATAGAAAGCCCAGAGATAAACCCACACACCTATGGTCAACTAATCTATGATGAAGGAGGCAAAAATATACAATGGAGAAGAGACAGCCTTTTCAATAAGTGCTGCTGGGAAAACTGGACAGCTACATGTAAAAAACTGAAATTAGAACACTCCCTAACACCATACACAAAAATAAACTCAAAATGAATTAAAGCCCTAAATGTAAGACTGGACACTATAAAACTCTTAGAGGAAGAACACTCTTTGACATAAATCACAGCAAGATATTTTTGATCCACCTCCTAGAGTAATGAAAATTAAAACAAAAATAAACAAATGGGACCTAATGAAACTTAAAAGTTTTTGCACAGCAAAGGAAACCATAAACGAGACAAAAAGACAACCCTCAGAATGGGAGAAAGTATTTGCAAAAGAATCAATGGACAAAGGATTAATCTCCAAAATATACAAACAGCTCATCCAGCTCAATATCAAAAAAACAAACAACCCCATGAAAAGATGGGTGGAAGACCTAAACAGACATTTCTTCAAAGAAGACCTACAGATGGCCAAGAGGCACATGAAAAGCTGCTCAACATCACTAATTATTAGAGAAATGCAAATCAAAAGTACAATGAGGGGACTTCCTTGGTGGTGCAGTGGTTGGGACTCTGCGCTCCCAATGCAGGGGGCCTGGGTTCAATCCCTGGTCAGGGAACTAGATCCCACATGCATGCTACAGCTAAGGTTTGCATGACACAACTAAGGAGCCCTCCTGCCACAACTAAGACCCAGCATAAGCAAAGAAAAACAAACAAACAAACAAAAAAAAACAAACTACAGTGAGGTATCACCTCACACTGGTCAGAATGGCCAACATCAGAAAATCTACAAACAATAAATGCTGGAGAGGGTGTGGAGAAAAGGGAATCCTCTTGCTCTGTTGGTGGGAATGTAAATTGATACAGCCACTGTGGAGAACAGTATGGAGGTTCCTTAAAAAACTAACAGTAGAATTACCATATGACCCAGCAATCCCACTACTGGTCATATACCCAGAGAAAACCATAATTCAAAAAGACACATGCAGGACTTCCCTGGTGGCGCAGTGGTTAAGAATCTGCCTGCCAATGCAGGGGACACGGGCTCGAGCCCTGGTCCAGGAAGATCCCACATGCCGCAGAGCAACTAAGCCCGCAAGCCACAACTACTGAGCCCACGTGCCACAACTACTGAAGCCCGTGCACCTAGAGCCTGTGCTCTGCAACAAGAGAAGCCACTGCAGTGAGAAGCCCATGCACTGCAACGAAGAGTGGCCCCTTCTCACCGCAACTAGAGAAAGCCCACATGCAGCAACAAAGACCCAATGCAGCCAAAAATAAATAAATAAATAAATAATTTTATTAAAAAAAAAAGACACATGCACCCCAATGTTCATTGCAGCACTATTTACAATAGCCAGGTCATGGAAGCAACCTAAATGTCCATCGACAGATGAATGGATAAAGAAGATGTGGTACATATACACAATGGAATATTACTCAGTCATAAAAAGGAACGAAATTGGGTCATTTGTAGAGACGTGGATGGACCTAGAGACTGTCATACCGAGTGAAGTAAGTCAGAAAGAGAAAAACAAATATCGTTTATTAACACATATATGTGGAATATAGAAAAGTGGTACAGATGAACCTGTTTGCAAGGCAGAAACAGAGACACAGATGTAAAGAACAAATGTATGGACACCAAGCAGGGAAAGGGTGGGTGGATGAGTTGGGAGATTGGGATAGACATATATACACTGATAAGTATAAAATAGATAACTAATGAGAACCTGCTGTATAGCATAAGAAACTCTGCTTAATGCTCTGTGGTGACCTAAATGGGCAGGAAATCCAAAAAGTGGGGATATATGTATACATATACCTGATTCACTTCGCTATACAGCAGAAACTAACACAACATTGTAAAACAACTATACCCCAATTAAAAAAAAAGAAAGAAAGAAAGAAAATCCCAGCTCCCTGGTGACAGAAAAAAAAAAAAGGTGTCAGCAGGGCCATTCCACCCCAGAACCTCTGGGGGAGAACCCATTCATTGGAGATTCATGCCTCTCTCCAAGCTTCTGGTGGCTGCCAGCAATCCTTGGCGTTCCTTGGTTTGTGCCTGCATCTCTCCAGTCTCTGTCTTCACATTGCTTCTCCTCTGTGTCTGTGTGGTCCCCCTCTGACTCGTTCTTATAAGGACACTTGACATTGGATTTAGGGTCCACCCGTATAATCAAGAATAATCTACTTATCTTAAAATCCTTGATTTAATTACATCTGCAAAGATCCTTTTACCAAATAAGGTCACATTCACAGATCCCAGGGAGGATGTGGGCATATCTTTCTGAGGGGCCATCATTCAACCCACTATAAGCCATTTAAGAGAATTCAGAAGCTGGGGAGGGTGGGGGGGAAATTCAGAAACTTGGGGGAGGGAAACCAAGCTGAAACATCAGAACAGATGATGGTTATTAGGGGAAGAACTAGTGGAAGAAAAGGAAGACAACTTTAACACAACAATAACAAATAAAAATGTTTGTTGAATGGATGGAATGAATTGAAGGGAATTGAGGATGAGCTATAATAGAAGCCTGAAGTTCCAGATTTATCTCCCAGCGTCAATAATAAACCATGGATTTATCAAATGTCTGCTGTCCACTCGTCACTGTGCTGAACTCCCCTCCTCACCTCTTAACCCAGCTTTGCCTCTAGCTTGTGTCCTATTTGATAAATGTCTCAATCTGAAAATGAAAATGAAAATCATGGATGTGTGTGTGTGCTGAGAGATCAAATATATAAACACAATTGTCAGATCATATTTGACAATTGAATTTTGACCCACAAACTCTGCAACAACCTCTGAAGTAATCAGCCCAAAACAATCAGGACCGAGTCAACAATGGTCAGCTGTTTGAATCTTTGCCTTCACTTCCAACTCAGGACTAGCCAGAGAAAACCAAATTTGCTCCCCAAACCAATTACACAGATGTCCCTCTTCTAGTCAGCTGTTTCCACTCCTCTTTGCCAACAACCTCCAATCAGAGTACCCTTGAAGCCTTCACTTTTTTCCACTATAAAGTTTTCCTGCTCCCTTGCCTGCCAAATGCAAGTGATGGTGGCCGTATCCCTTGCTATAGCGAGCTTGGAATCAGCCCCTGTTTGTTCTCATTTGGGTGGTCTTTATTTCCACAGTGCAGTCTCTTCCTTCTGCTCAGTTGAGCGCACTTAGGCCCCTACCCCTCGATAATTCCTAGAAAGTTGAACCACACTCTAGGTTAAGGTGAAGTGTGTTGCAGCTTCAAGTTCTTAAATTAAATTCTGGGGAGTAAGTCCAGGAGATTTACTTTTAGAGAGATTCCAATGAATTCTTGGTTATTCTGAATTCTTTGGAAAATGGAGCTTTCTAGTTAACTGAACTTTCTGGTTGACTCAATCAAAGAGTCTGAATGCCCTCAAATATGGCCCTCACTGAACAGACCTTAATGATTCTTAAAGATGCAAATGGCATGTTATAATTTCACAAATGTTGTTGTGAAAAGTCTTGAGTGCCACGCAAAATGAGTAGAAGTTGGATGGTGCCAGCTGAGGGGCTACACCCACCCAGGGGGCTATTTTTGAACTAAGTGCCTAACAGGAGCATGTTTTCTTATTATTTCTTGCTCATAGAATGGAATACAAACTGCTCTCATATACCATCACCACCATGGGGTTCCTTGACTCTCTTGGTTGTTTAGATTGTGGATAAACAGGCTGTTGCTTGGTTAATGGGGAGAAAGTCTGGAGGCAGCAGAGATGAGGAAAGCAGTGGGCCTGTAGAAAGAAGCCTCAGAAGAGGCTCCTGAGAGGTTGCTGTGCCCGTGAGACACTGGAACCACAGGATCTTCCACTTCTGTTAACTATGCAAGGTGGCAGTCACCAGTTCCAAAGCCCAGAGAAGACAATTTCCCTCAAAACAGCAAGAGGTTCTTCTGACTCTGCCCCACCCCCTGCCTTTTAAAATTCAAAATATCCTCTTCAAGTTATTTAGCTCTTTTCATAACTGTGTTTAGACAAATTGAATAAATAAAATTTACTTAACATTTCAAGTTCAAGACCTTTGGCTGGTCACTGCATATTCTATGTTTGAATAAAATTTTGGGTTTGCCTGTCAGCAACAATTGTGCCATGAAAATTTATTTACCACAAAGGCCAAAGGCTGTTCTCCTTGTCTACATCGCTCTTTACTTTCCCTTCTCTTCTCCTTCCCCTTGCCCCACCCATACTGAAATTCCTATCATTTCCCCAGCATACCCATACCCTTCCTTGTCTGAGTCTTGCATACTCTGTTCCCACTACCTGGAATGCTCTCTCCTCTCAGTCCATCTAGTGTACCAAACAATCCTTTAAGACTAAATACAAGAGGGGGTTCTGGGAACAGAGCACACTAAGAAACACCAGGAATCTATCTTTGCACCTAGACAACAATTGCTTTGGCAGAATCTGTCTGATGTACCTATTTTGGTACTCTGGAGTCTGTTCCAGGCTTGCAACTTCCAGAGGAAGGCTTGGATAGTAAATTGCAGTTAATTTTGGTCAATTTCAGTTCTTTGCACAGGAGCAGCTGCCCACCCTCCATCCCAGCCATGTGGTAGGCAGCTGCGCATATGTTCCTGGATGAGCTTGCTGGAGCTGGAGTGAACTAAAAGGGTCCTGTCCTCCACATGTCAGGGGTCTGTGCTCTGATCACCAGTTGCTGTTTCGGATCTCAGAGGCACAGACAAAGAGGTGGCCCAGCATTGTTGCTGTACCTCCCCTATTGTTGAAAGCCCCTACCCATCCAGCCGAAGTGACTTCAAGGGAATTTAAAAGGTTGGTCCCCTTCCCCCTTCATTTTTTTCTTTTTTTTTTTAAACATCTTTTTTAGAGTGTAATTGCTTTACAATGGTGTGTTAGTTTCTGCTTTATAACAAAGTGAATCAGTTATACATATACATATGTCCCCATATCTCTTCCCTCTTGCATCTCCCTCCCTCCCACCCTCCCTATCCCACCCCTCTAGGTGGTCACAAAGCACTGAGCTGATCTCCCTGTGCTATGCAGCTGCTTCCCACTAGCTATCTATTTTACGTTTGGTAGTGTATATATGTCCATGCCACTCTCTCACTTTGTCCCAGCTTACCCTTCCCCCTCCCTGTATCCTCAAGTCCATTCTCTATTAGGTCTGCATCTTTATTCCCGTCTTGCCCCTAGGTTCTTCTGACCATTTTTTCTTCTTTTTTTAGATTTCATATGTATGTGTTAGCATACAGTATTTGTTTTTCTCTTTCTGACTTACCTCACTCTATATGACAGTCTCTAGGTCCATCCACCTCACTACAAAAAACTCAGTTTCATTCCTTTTTATGACTGAGTAATATTCCATTGAATATATGTGCCACATCTTCTTTATCTATTCATTTGTTGATGAACACTTAGGTTGCTTCCATGTCCCATGTCCTGGCTATTGTAAATAGAGCTGCAATGAACATTTTGGTACATGACTCTTTTTGAATTATGGTTTTCTCAGGGTATATGCCCAGTAGTGGGATTGCTGGGTCGTATGGGAGTTCTATTTTTAGTTTTTTAAAGAACCTCCATACTGTCCTCCATAGTGGCTGTATCAATTTACATTCCCACCAACAGTGCAACAGGGTTCCTTTTCTCCACACCCTCTCCAGCATTTATTGTTTGTAGATTTTTTGATGATGGCCATTCTGACCTGTGTGAGATGATATCTCATTGTATTTTTGATTTGCATTTCTCTAATGATTAATGATGTTGAGCATTCTTTCATGTGTTTGTTGGCAATCTTCTTTGGAGAAATGTCTATTTAGTTCTTCTGCCCATTTTTGGATTGGGTTGTTTGTTTTTTTTGATATTGAGCTGCATGAGTTGCTTGTATGTTTTGGAGATTAATCCTTTGTCAGTTGCTTCATTTGCAAATATTTTCTCCCATTTTGAGGGTTGCCTTTTTGTCTTGTTTATGGTTTCCTTTGCTGTGCAAAAGATTTTAAGTTTCATTAGGTCCCATTTGTTTATTTTTGTTTTTATTTCCATTTCTCTAGGAGGTGGGTCAAAAAGGATCTTGCTGTGATTTATGTCATAGAGTGTTCTGCCTATGTTTTCCTCTAAGAGTTTGATGGTGTCTGGCCTTACATTTAGGTCTTTAATCCATTTTGAGTTTATATTTGTGTATGGTGTTAGGGAGTGTTCTAATTTCATTCTTTTACATGTAGCTGTCCAGTTTTCCCAGCACCACTTATTGAAGAGGCTGTCCTTTCTCCACTGTATATTCTTGCCTCCTTTATCAAATATAAGGTGACCATATGTGCGTGGGTTTCTTTCTGGGGTTTCTATCCTGTTCCATTGATCTATGTTTCTGTTTTTGTGCCAGTACCATACGGTCTTGATTACTGTAGCTTTGTAGTATAGTCTGAAGTCAGGGAGCCTGATTCCTTCAGCTCCGTTTTTCTTTCTCAAGATTGCTTTGGCTATTTGGGGTCTTTTGTGTTTCCATACAAATTGTGAAATTTTTTGTTCTAGTTCTGTGAAAAATGTCCTTGGTAATTTGATAGGGATTACATTGAATCTGTAGATTGCTTTGGGTAGTAGAGTCATTTTCACGATGTTGATTCTTCCAACCCAAGAACATGGTATATCTCTCCATCTATTTGTATCATCTTTAATTTCTTTCATCAGTGTCTTAGAATTTTCTGCATACAGGTCTTTTGTCTCCTTAGGTAGGTTTATTCCTAGATATTTTATTCTTTTGGTTGCAATGGTAAATGGGAGTGTTTTCTGAATTTCACTTTCAGATTTTTCATCATTAGTGTATAGGAATGCAAGAGATTTCTGTGCATTAATTTTGTATCCTGCTACTTTACCAAATTCATTGATTAGCTCTAGTAGTTTTCTGGTAGCATCTTTAGGATTTTCTATGTATAGCATCATGTCATTTGCAAACAGTGACAGCTTTACTTCTTCTTTTCCAATTTGGATTCCTTTTATTTTTTTTTCTCTGATTGCTGTGGCTAAAACTTCCAAAACTATGTTGAATAATAGTGGTGAGAGTGGGCAACCTTGTCTTGTTCCTGATCTTAGTGGAAATGGTTTCAGCTTTCCACCATTGAGGACGATGTTGGCTGTGGGTTTGTCATATATGGCCTTTATTATGTTGAGGAAAGTTCCCTCTATGCCTACTTTCTGGAGGGTTTTTATCATAAATGGGTGTTGAATATTGTCAAAAGCTTTCTCTGTGTCTATTGAGATGATCATATGGTTTTTCCCCTTCAATTTGTTCATATGGTGTATCACGTTGATTGATTTCTGTATATTGAAGAATCCTTGCATTCCTGGGATAAACCCCACTTGATCATAGTGTATGATTCTTTTAATGTGCTATTGGATTCTGTTTGCTAGTATTTTGTTGAGGATTTTTTTGTTTGTTTGTTTGTTTGGGTTTTTTTGCAGTATGCGGGCCTCTCACTGTTGTGGCCTCTCCCGTTGTGGAGCACAGGCTCCAGATGCACAGACTCAGCAGCCATGGCCCATGGGCCTAGCCGCTCCGCGGCATGTGGGATCTTCCTGGACCAGGGCACGAACCCTGTCCCCTGCATTGGCAGGCGGACTCTCAACCACTGTGCCACCAGGGAAGCCCTTGTTGAGGATTTTTGCATCTTCATCAGTGATATTGGCCTGTGTTTTTCTTTCTTTGTGACATCTTTGTCTGGTTTTGGTATCAGAGTGATGGCAGCCTCATAGAATGAGTTTGGGTGTGTTCCTCCCTCTGCTATATTTTGGAAGAGTTTGAGAAGGATAGGTGTTAACTCTTCTCTAAATGTTTGATAGAATTAGCCTGTGAAGCCACCCTTCATTTTTTTCTGTTTTCCCTTTTGGGAGAGACATTAAACACTAAGAAATTCTAAAACAACTGCATATGTGGGGAAAATTAGAAAGTGTGTTTGCCCAGGGAAAGGCTCAGAAAAGACCTGAGAAGACCTTTAATTTATACCACAGGCTGGTCCTCAGCACAAAGACAACTTACAGCAATTAAAAAAAAGAACAGTAAACAAAACAATAACAAAAAAAACAGAGCAAACTCTGGGGAAGGGGGAGAATCTGATTTCCAGAGTTACCACATTATTAGATTCAAATGCCCAGTTTTCAACAACAAAAACAACAACAAAGCCCACAAGGCATACAAAGATCAAGAGAGTATGGCCTATTCAAAGGGGAAAAAAAAATCAACAGAAACTGTTCCTGAAAAAAACCTAATGGCAGATATACTAGACAAAGACTTTAAAACACCTGTCTTAAAGATACCCAAAAAACTAAAGGAATATATGCAGAAAGTTATGAAAATGATGTATTAATTGGAGATATCAATAAAGAGAGAGAAAACCTAAAAAGAAATAAAAAAGAAATTCTGGAGCTATAAAGTACAGTAACAGAAATGAAAATTTCACTAGAGGGATTCAACAGCAGATTTGAGCAGGCAGAAGAAAGGTTCAGTGAACTTAAGTATAAAACAATGGCAATTGCTTCCTTATACTTATGTCCTGGACACTGAGATGAGGGGAGACCAATAGATGGGGTGTCATGACTCATGTGGGCAAAACAGGGCTGGAGACAGTCCCCTGAAATTCTCCCCAAAGTGGACCTGTTGAAGTGTGAAAATAACTGAGAGAGAGAAAGAGAGAGAAGAGAGAGAGAGGGAGAGAGAGAGAGAGAGAATGTGCTGTGGATGGACTTCCCCATGACAGGAAAGTGGCTGAATTCTTAAAGTACTGGAATGGTTAGTTTAATGCATCAACTTGGCTGTCCACGGCACCCAGATATTTGGTCAAACAATATTCTGGATGTTTCTGTGAGGGTGTTTTTGGATGAGACTAACATTTAAATTGGTGGACTTTGAGAAAAGCAGATTGTTTTCCATAATTTGAGTGGGCTTAATCTGATAACTTGAAGGCCTGAATAGAACAAAGACTGACCTCCTGTGAGTGAGAAGGAATTCTACCAGCGAATGGTCTTTGCAGTTGAACTGCAACCCTTGCCTGGATCTCCAGCCTCCTGGCCTACCTTGCCGATTTTGAACTTGCACCTCCGTAATACGTGAGTCAGTTGTCAATTCCTTAAAATCTCTCTCTCTCTGTCTCTGCCTATGTCTCTCTCTCTCTCAAAACACACACCCACACCCACACCCACATATATATATACATATATATATGTATATATATATATATATATATATATATATATATACATATATATATGTATATATATATGTATATATATATATATATATATATATATATATATACACACACACACACACGTATCTCCACGCATTGTTGGCTCTGTTTCTCTGGAGAAACCTAATTCAAGTACCTTCCATGCCAGGGAGTCTAGGTGGGAACCAATTAACCACAGAAGAATGTCGGGCTCTGTTCAAATGAATATTTGTCACTTCTTGGCAGATATGGAAAATTATCCAAGAGCAGGAAGCCAGTTCAGGATGCATCAGAGGACTCTCCCTGACTTCTTCCACTAATCCCTGACCCTATTAATTCATCTAGTGACTGATCCTTTCTACTGCCTGCATTTTCTCTCTCTTACTGCTACCACCCTAGTCTGAGCCATGCAGAGAAATTCCCAACCCATCACACAGGGCCCTCTATGGACTAACTGTTGCTAACTCCCAGCTTTTATCCCCGCCACTCCCAACATTGGCTCCATGTGCTGGCTGCGAAGAACTCTTTGCCACTACTTTTATAATCTATGCTCTTTTATGCCTGTGTGTTTTTCAGTCATCTAACAAATCTCTAATGAACGTAGATTGACCTTGTGTTCAGCTCTATGCTAAAGGCTGACCCCATAGCACCAGGCCTCAGGAGCTCAGGGTCTAGGGGAAAAACAGGCATGGAAGCAGTAAAGTGTGACCATGGGTTGGCAGATCCCCAAGAGAGATCCGTACAGACCATAGAGGAGAGGAAAGAAGCACGTGGTAAAGACACTTCGCAGAGGGCAGGAACATCACAACTTCACACATGCTCTTCCCTCTGCTGCCTTGTACTTATTCCCCAGTGAACTTACCCGGCTACTCAGTAGAGCTACTGTAGCCTCCACTGCTCTCTCCAGAGACCATTCACTGTTCCCTCTCCAGGGCTCTGTAACATTTCAGTTACCGCTTTCCTCATTTATCACATTGAGTAATACCTCCAAATACCACTTGTTGAGTGTTTACTCTGTGCTGGGCGTGTGCTTGCCCTGCAACTACCCTGTGTGGTATCTAGCACCATTGGCTCAGAGGGGTTAAGTACCTGCTCAGCATCTCATGGCTCATGAGCTTAATCATTTAAAACCCCAGGGCTGAGCATCCTGCCTGGTGAAGAGTAGTTAGTAAATTCAAATGGAACGACATTTTAAAAAGTTGCGCAGCTTTGCAAGCTCACTGGAATGGAATAAAATAAACTAGAGGTATTTGTCAGGGAAGTCTTCAGAAGCAGAGATATTTTGTTTCTCTTTCACCATCACTGACGATTCTCACTGTCTGGGGAGAGGGCCAGGGAGGGAAGCCGGATGGTCTCCCTCGTTGGTACAGGTCATAGCACCTTGCTGCCACCAGCCGACACGGCATGGAATGCTGCAGCTCTGTAATGGCCAGTTGGGAAGCTCTCCCGGGTGCCATATCCCTCTCCCTTCTGTGTGCCACTTGGGGTCTCTCCTGGCTGGAGGTGGCCCTGCTGAAGGCCAAACATTTGCAGACAGGATTTACAAAGTTCTGAGCTTTTGTGATCTCACCCGAACGCCTGGCTGTGGGGCGCAGACTGTTTTTCGTAGGCTATCAGCTCTGGGGTGGTGGAAATTACACCAGACTTGGGCTCTGAGGCCTGGGTCTGGTTCTCAGCCCTGCCACTTTGCAGCAAAATGACACTGAACCTCACTTTCCTTTGCTGTAAAATGTAAATGATGATTGTTCCTCCCTCACAGGGTTGTTATGAGAAATAAGACATTACACATGGGACATGTTTTTAACTGCTTGTTGCTGTAACATGCGAGAGATTGTTAGTAACTCAAGGAAGCAAGAGTTCCTCAAGCTGCAGTCTCAGGGTGATGTACCCAGCATGGTGAGTACACCCTTACTAGCAAATGCCAAGATGTCTAGACAACCCAGTCGGTTTATCTGAGTTTATTATTGAGAGCCACACAACAGGGAAATTACTCGTTGAGCTGATTGGACCAGATTTGGTTATTTATAGAGGCCCTTTGGAACTAACCCAGGATCTGGAAGCAGACATTCTGGAAATGAATCCTAGATCCCCAATTTCTCTTTGTGTGAGCTAAGCGTTGTTTTCTCAGCTCTAAAACTGGGACTAAAATCTCTACTTTGTACGTGCCCTGTGACCCAGCAATCCTGCTCTTGGATTATAGCCAAGAGACGTTCTCTTACAGGTGTATAAATAAGGGGACATGTTGGAGGATATTCATCATGGTGGTGTCTGTGGTAGAAGACAGCAAAGGGAGTGAAGGTTTTCACTGCCAAAGGAAAGGATAAGTAAACTGTGGTGGGTGCAGCTATAGGATTCTGAGAGCAGGTGCAAGCAATGAACTAGACGCACATACAGCAACAGGGATGATTCTTCAAAACTGACTTGGGTAAAAACATAAGAGGCAGGACGTGTACCATGATACCACAGACATGAATAAAAACCAGAAGCACACACGAAACAAGAGAATATATTTTACAAGGATACATGCATATTTACAGAGCTATATCAAATGCACTAGAATGGATGCCTATGAGTGGAGATTAGTGATGAGGGGGGAAATTGAAACCAGAAAAGAGCATTGCACAGACCAATGACAGTAATGGGCCATTAACCAAGAGGTATGATCAACTTGATTTCCTGCATCAAAAGTTTAAAAATATCCTTCCCTCAAGGTGTTGTCAGAATTATACACATTGTCCATAAGCACCCCTGGCACGGTGCTTGGCACATGGTAGGTGTTCCATCAGCTTTTTGTCTTTCACTCATTGAACACAAAATGTACCAAGTATCTACTTTGTGCTGGACATAGTACAAGGAGCTATGGAAGAGAGAGACTGTGTGTCTCTCGGGGACTTGAGATGGCATAGGGGATGTGATAGCATCAGGAGGAGGGAACCCTCATCTGGGATAGCAGAGATCGTGCTGTCAGAGCCCTTCACTTTCCAAATTGAGGTTGAAAGAAGCGACTTGTTCAAGGTCACACAGCAAATTACTGATGGAGTTCAGGGCAGCTATCTGGGTCTCCAGGGCCCTTTCCAGAGCATTAGCCAAGCCAGCACCTCTGAATCCTAGACCACTGTGAGGCTTGTCACACCTTTTACCCCAATAGTCCTCCCTGAGGCCCCTCCCTTGTTTAAACACCCAGCTCTGTGTGTGTGTGTGTGTGTTTAATGGAGAAGGGAATCAACAGAGTGTTTTTAAAATGCAGTTTGGTAGCTAAAACCTTTCAGGAGACGGAGTTGAAGCTCTAAGGAGTCAGCTTCCTGCTCTTCTTCTTCTGGGCTTGTCCAGCTGCTTGAGTGACCCTAGGTCAGAGGCTTCCAATCAGAAGCAACCTCGACCCCCAGCCCTCAAAGTTGGCCCTCAAATCTTCCTACCCAAATGCTACTCCAAGGAGAAGGAGAAGGGTCCCTATATTCCCCTTCTAGCCTTTATTATCCTTTTACTCATCCCTAAAATATCCTATTTCCCCCCAGGTGACAGGTCCTCCAGAGGAGTAAGGAAGTCTCTGATGGAGCTCCGGACTCTGAGATTTGATGGAGGGGATGGGAGAACCCTGGGCTGGCTCACCCCACTCACATGGGGTGCTGTGTTTCAGGCAGCAAGTCCTTGTGAAGGCTCCAGGAAAGTGAGGAGGTGGTCAGAGAAGCCCAGAGGAGGAGGGGTAGACATAGCAAAGGGGAAGGACCAGTCCCTGAAGACTCTGCCAACATCTTGCCAGCCTTGATTCACAGGGCTATAATAGCCTTTTTCTACAATTTTAGAAAAACTCAAAAGTTTTCCCACAGATTTCAAAATGAGATTGGCAAAGAATGGAATAACATACTGACTTTCCAGGACAAGCATGATCAGTTACGTGTCAGATATAAAGAGAGATGAAGAGGAAATAATTCTCTCGGGTATGGGAACTCGCCATCTCCTGGGAGTTCGGCACAGCCCTGAGCTGGGATAATGGCGATGCTGAGGAGAAGCAGGACGGCTAACATTTAATAAGCACTCTCTCTGCCCCAGGCGCTGTGCTAAGCCCCTGCTAGATTATCTCCATTGAGATCTCACACAGCAACCCCATGAGCTGGGCGCTGTCATGTGACCATTTTATAGATGAGGAGATAAGATGCAGAGCTATGGATTGCCCAAGATCACAGGATTGGAACCCAGATTGTCTCACAGCAGAGTCCATGGCCCTAACTGCTAAACCAAACAGCAGCTAAGCCATAGTCTGGTCGTTAGGGATCTCCCAGCAAATGGCTGAGAACGCGAGATAAACAAATCCTTTCCACTCAGGGCAGGAATCCAAGTGCCCATCATTCAGTGCTCATTTTCCCTTATATTTTTTAGGAAATGCATTCCGGGAAAACATCAGTCTATAGCCCCTGCAGCATACTTTTGCTTTCTGTATTCTCAGTATCACCGCTAATATTTTATGGCGTGCTCTCTGCGAATTGAACAGCAGGGGTTTTTATCACATCTAACCTTCCTTCCGTCGTAACTGATTTCCAGCAATGTTTTTCAGAACTCTCAGCAGCACCACTGTTTATGGAATGTTTGGATAACATTATTATAAGATATTTAAAGAGATTTTAGAACACAAAAAGCAAATACAAGCTACCACGGTTACTCGAAGAAATTCTGGAGCGTGTGAACTGGAGCGTTGCTGGTTCACACAATTTTGACGGGACCCGGCAAGGATTTCTGTTTACGGGCTAAGGTGGCGCCACTATGTGGCAAGAATGTGAACACCGTCCACAATTGACTTGGATAGCCAGTCTTGGAAGTTGCGGGTCCTGATTGTTTTTAATTCAGGAGAGTTGCATTATTTTAAAGTTGTACACATAAAGTCAGGCTTTATTAGCATCTCATATCACACCATTTCAAATTATCAGGGAGCCTCTAAAGTACAGTGTGGGTGACCTACAGATCATGGTTCAAGACTCCTCCTCCTGTCACTTTCAGCTGATTAAAGCCATGTGTAGTCGATGGAAATTCTGATAACCTAACATTAGGCGCATCATAGAGGGGCCTTGGTTGCACCCTATCTGGCAAGTCCTCAAAAATATGGTGACAGATCGACTTTAAATGGCACTCTGAAATTGAACCAAAGAACCTTGGGCTTTCTGGGCCAGAAGAATATGAACGACAGTATGGTGACCCTTCGGGAAGGTACACGTTAATCGTGTGAATTTAGTCACAGTCACAAGCTTGCTTTGACTCAGTAGGGTGTCTTTACATATACCTGATTTGAGAACCCATCCTGGATAGATTTCATTGGTTAAACTCTTAAAGTTCTGGATCTTATGACCTATGCCTATCTCAAAGGATTGTTGTGAGGATTAAATGACATAACATTGGTACAGCACACAGCAGAGGGTGGCAGTCAATAATTTTTGGTTGCTTTTCCTTTTACTATTTGAAATGTGCTTTGTAAATTACAAAGTGACAAATGTCATTGACAAATACTTGTTTGTATGATGTAGGTGGAACTGGTCCAGTGGAAGAGACCAGTGTTTCTTAAATGCTCATGTACCTGCAAATCACCTGAAGATCTTGTTAAAATGCAGTTTCTGGTTCAGTAGATCTGGGATGGAGCCTGAGAGTCTCCATTTCTAACAAGCTCTCAGGTGATTCCAGTCCACCAGCTGTGCTTGAATACCAAAGGTATAGAACAGTGATCTTAAGCAGACTGTACATTAGAATTACCTACTTGTAAAGTGTGGACTCTCAGCCCCAACACTAGATCTACTGAATCAGAATTTCCAAGGGTGGGGTTCAGGCATTTATAGCTTTAATAAGCGACCCAAATGGTGCTGGTGCTCAAAATCTTCTTAAATCTCCTCTCCAGACAATTCTGATTCATTCAATCAGCTAATATTTGTTGAGCTTCTACTCTGTGCCATGCATTGAACTTGGTGAGGAGGACAAACCAAAGAACAGCAGCAACAAAGCATATGATAAATGCTGGACACTGAGTGCTTTATATGGGACAGGGGGTGTGAGGGCTCAGCCAGACTGAGTCAAGGGCAAGGAAGGCTTCTCCGTGGGAGGGGAAGTTAGGACTAAGTTTAGAAGATGAGTGGGAGCAAGTAAGAACAACAAGAAGACGTAACATGCTAGGAAAGACTTGGGTTTACCCATGGGAGGGGTAAGTAGCTAAGTTAGAGAAGAAATTAGGAACAAGGTCATAAAGGGGTAGGCTAAAGAGTTTGAGCTTCATTATGAAGTCTAGGGTTTTTCTTGTTATTTGTTTGTTTGTTTGCGGTACGCGGGCCTCTCGCTGTTGTGGCCTCTCCCGTTGCGGAGCACAGGCTCCAGACGCGCAGGCTCAGCGGCCATGGCTCACGGGCCCAGCCGCTCCGCTGCATGTGGGATCCTCCCGGACTGGGGCACGAACCCGTGTCCCCTGCATTGGCAGGCGGACTCTCAACCACTGCGCCACCAGGGAAGCCCAAGTCTAGGGTTTTAAGAAGTATCTGGCAAATAGCAAACACACAATAAATGTTAGCCCTCATCATTAGCATTATTATTATTATTAATGTCAGTTTGTGGTTTAGAAAGATTATACTGACAGCATGATGGAGAGGACTGGAGGGGACCTAAACTGGAAACAGGACAGGTAGTCACAAACTATTACAGTAAAGCAGTGAAGGACTTGGTCCCTGCAATAATTTAAACTCATACCTTAATTTAAACTCATACCTTAATTTAAACTCATACCTTCATGAACTGTTGCAAATTCTTTTCACTTACAAACTTGAGAAGAAGTCAGTGTAAAGATTAGTCTAGTTTTATTAATAAAGGAAGCTGAGGATCTGAAATAAACTGACTTGTTTAAGGTCACATGACAAGTACATGGGAGCACCTGGTCTATCTGACTTCCCTTCTGCTGCGCACACGGTGCAGCAGGCAGAAACCATATAAGAACACTGGGAAGGTTAGGTTCATTCCTCTTAGTTGGTGTGTTGATTGGCCTGGCCTCGAAGGGACCCAGAGTTCAGGCCTTGCTGCCGTTAGCTCCATATTCCCAATTACGGAAATTGTGGGAAACTGGAGCTCCCAACACTAGGATTCTCAGACAGTTTTGAGAGGTACCCGGATGTGACTTCCAACTTTTCCCAACATGGTCTTGAAGCTGATGGGATAATGGAAGCAAAGCAGCAATAGCAAAAGTACAGATATTGGGTCAGATGGCAGAGGTGAGTGGTGAAGTTATCTTGACCCATCCTTCTCTTCTTTCTCAGTTTTTGTGGGTTTTTTTGGCCGTGCCATGGGGATTTTAGTTCCCTGACCAGGGATCGAACCTCACCCCCTGCATTGGAAGCCTGGAGTCTTTTTTTTTTTTTTTAAACATCTTTATTGGGGTATAATTGCTTTACAATGGTGTGTTAGTTTCTGCTTTATAACAAAGTGAATCAGTTATACATATACATATGTTCCCATATGTCTTCCCTCTTGCGTCTCCCTCCCTCCCACTCTCCCTATCCCATGAAGCCTGGAGTCTTAACTACTGGACCGCAGGGAAGTCCCCTTGTCTTCTCTCTACTAAAGACATGCCCCTTCCTCCAATCCATTCCCTCTCATTTCCTCCAGGACATTCTCCATCAGTTAATTTCTACCTCTATTTAATCTCTGTCTTCCCATTGGCTCCTCCCTCTCAGCCTTCATATTTGCTCCAGTCTTGCCCATCTTTAAAGGGTCTCCCCATCTCAGTCCTGCCATATTCTCAAGAAAGGTTGTGAGGAAAATAAAGAACTCTCATGCACTGTTGAAGAAACTGTAAACTGGTGCAGCCACTATGGAAAACAGTATGGAGGTTTCTCAAAATATTAAAAATAGAACTACCATTTGATCAAGCAATTCCACTTCTTTGTATATATCCAGAGGAAATGAAAACACTAATTTGAAATGGTATATGCACCCCTATGTTCATTGCAGCACTATTTACAATAGTCAAGATATGGAAACAACCTAAGTGTCCATAGATGGATGAATGGATAAAGAAGATGTAGCATATATATATATATATATATATATATATATATATATATATATATACACACACACACACAATGCAATAGTACTCAGCTATAAAAAAAAAAAGAATAAAATTTTGCCATTTGAGACAACATGGATGGACCTAGAGGGTATTATGCTAAGTGAAATAAGTCAGAGAGAGAAAGACAAATACCATATGATCTCATTTATATGTGGAACCTAAAAAACTAAACAAACAAACAAAACAAAAAATCAAGCTCATAGATACAGAGAACAGATTGACGGTTGCCAGAGGGCAGGGGGTTGGGGGGTGGGCAAAATGGGTGAAGGGGGTCAATAGCTACAATCTTCCAGTTATAAACTAAATGAGTCATGGGGATGTAATGTCCAGCATGATGACTATACTTAATAATACTGTATTGCACATTTGAAGTTGCTAAGAGAATAAATCTTAAAAGTCTTCATCACAAGAAAAAAAAGATTTTTGTGACTATGTATGGTGACTAATGGTAACTAGACTTATTGTGGTATTCATTTCATAGTGTATACAAATATCAAATCATTATGTTGTCCCCCAGAAACTAACTTAATGTTATATATCAGTTACACCTCAATAAAAATGTTTATTGTTTTTAAGAACTTTGGTTTTGAGTAAGAATATTACTTAAACCTGTCCACCATGTTCTGCTTTTTCATAGTTAATTCTAAACAGAGCAGAACTCTGGGATTACTTTGATACAATTTATTCTTCAGAACTTTTCTCTAAGTAGAGGAACTTTCTTGAGCCTTACACAGCAAAATATGGTGTTTCTGGTCCTCCAGTTCATGTTTATCCTTAGTGTGATACAAGCCCCAGGGCCATACCAAGAAGAAAGAGGACAAGCACCTACCCATGACTAGAAACCTGGGTACATAAATGTAAACAAGATCTCTGCCTTGCATAATGAATCATAATATAGTTCTGTTTTCCATATATAACAGTAAAACATTGTGAAAAGTGCTGTGGAATCAGAGGGAGAAACTTGTTCTTGTGGGAAGGAGGAAGGATGAGGATTGAGGAAGACTTCATAGAGGTTGTGAGTTTTGAAATGGGATTTGAAGGATGTTAGAGCGTACTAGGAAGAGATGCATGGAAAAAATATTTCAGACAGTAGGCACAGCTTAAAAAAAAAAGCACGGATTGAGGACAAGTTCTGGGAATGGCGAACAGTTCAGTGTTACTACAGCATAGGGTTCTTGGGGTGACATCATGGGAAGTGGAGAACCAGGTGGGTACCAGAAAAAGGCCTTGGACACCCGTCTGAGGGGTTACATTTGTTGCTATTGGCCATGCACCTCCAGAAGTCTTTTGGGCCCTCTTCAGCTATTAGACTTGATGGGCACATTCCCTGGCCCTCTGTCTTTAGAATTGAGCCACTGCTCTTCAGTTAGGTTCACTGTTTCTTCCGGGTTCTCTGAACCCCTTAGCTCTACACAGCTCCTGATATGTGCCTCAGGCTTCAAGGCTCTGAAAACTGTCTGGATTTGGAGTAAGCTTTTTCAGAAAGGATTTGATATTCTCCCTCTTGTCCTATACGCTACAGGCAAATGGCACTGATGTTTTAGACTTGGGTCTAAACAGTGCTGTCTGTTCTTCCCTCAAGGGAGGAGGATTAGACATTCAGTATTTTTAAGTTTCATGTTCAGTTCTTAGGGATTTGTAGTCACCACTGAATGAGTGTGGGCTCATTAGTGATCTTCCTGTTCAACCAGGGGTTACCTAACTAGATGAGGACAGAGTTGAGACCAAAACTCAGGTCTCCTGACTCCCAGTCTAGTGCTCTTTTCAGTGTGCTCCAGCTTCTGGCACTGCTTATTCAGTTATGGGACAGAGCAGACGTACTGGGCTACCTCAAACCTACAGGGCCACGAGTGAGAGCTGAAGCTAAGGGAAGGTCCTGTTCCTGGAATGGAATTCTGTACCTCAAGCCAGACAGCATGATTTTGTGTCTTTTGATACTTCCTTTTCTTCTGTAAAATGGGAGCAGAGCCTGCTTAATCCTAAACTGCAGCTGAAAGCGAGAATGGGAGTGTGGTGGGGCTGCTTTCTGATGGGTAAGGGCTGATAGGTCTCTATTCAAGTTGTATAATCTTAGAGTCGGAGTTGGAAGGAAACTTGGAGGTGATCTGTGGGGACAGGCAGCCTCATGGGGTCCACTGAGCATAGAAGGCTTCCTAGGGCCAGAGGCAGAGCTTCCTGTCTTTGGAAATGTTCAAACTGAGAAAGGATGTTCTAGCAGAAGGGATCCTGCTCTAAAAAGGGTTTTCTGCACAGAAGTGGTGGCTGGATGGGAGACGCCAATGGTTTCTGGCTTCTACACACATTTTCTCTATTATTATTATTATTTGCCGTGCTGCATAGCTTGCGGGATTTTAGTTCCCCCACCAGCGATTGAACCTGGCCCACGACAGTGAAAGCGCGGAGGTCCTAACCACTGGACCGCCAGGGAACTCCTGCACACATTTTCTCTAATACCGGCTCAATTGAGCTCGAAGGGCAGCTCGACAGGGCTAATCACGGTATGTCAAAAACCTTCTGCTGGGCAAACTTGACGGGTGACTAGTTAACGACAGCAGCCACCATTTACTGCTTAGAGCGCCAGGAACAGTACACACCAAGTTGTTTCATTTCACATCTAGGAACGTGGGGGCTGGGTTGAATGATCATACCTCTACTTCTCAGATGAGGAAAGAGAGGTTTAAATTTTTTCCCACGATCTCCCAGGGACAGAGTCTGGACCAAATTTATCAGATTCCAAAAGTTTTTTCGGCTTCTCTTTTTCTCCAGTTCAGTTTCTATCTTGTTCCAAAACAGGAGAAGGGTGTGGCTTCGGAGCTCGGTTTCCTGCCGCCTAGAGAGCAGAAGAGAGACCAACAGAGCCGGGAGGCGACGGCCGCCCCAGTCCCGCAGTGGGCAGGACCCTCTGAGCCTCGGTGGGCCTGTGGGCGGGCCTATTTGCGGGCGGGGCCCTCCGTGGGCGGGGCCAGAAGGCCGGAAGTTGTTCCGCGTACCGGCACAAACTGAACGCGAATCCCTGACGCAGCGTCCTGGGGCACTGAGGGCGGCGTCCTAGTCTCTGTAACCAGAGCTCCGCATTCTCCGCGTTCTCGCTGCTGCCGCCTTCCGGGACGATGGTGGCCGGCCTGCTGCTGCGCGCCTGGCCCCGGGGCCTTGCCTTTGGCCCGGGAGCCCTCAGTCGGCTCCTAAGCACAGGCTTCGACCCGGGCCAGTACCTGCAGCTGAGCATCGTGCCCACTATGCACTACCAGGACAGTCTGCCCAGGTGAGCCCGGCCTCCCGGTCCCCGCCGTCCACGCGAGCTGGGGTTCGGCCCCAGCCTCTCTCCAATCACTCACGCCTATTCTGCTGAACCCTCTTCCACCTCTAAAGTTTTACCTGGGACGCTGCCGCATCCTCCAATCTGAAAATCCTGTGACTTTCAGGATCTCATGGTACTGGAACTTCAGAATGCCCGAATTCTCTTCCAGAATCCCTCGCTCCCCCCAGCCATTGTTGTCTCAGATTTTCTCTCCCGAGCTCTTCTCGAACTCCTACAAAAAACCGACTTCCAATCAAATATCTAATTGTCCCTCACATTTCTCCCTGAAAAACGTCCAACCTGCATATCGCTAACACTACCCTTAGCCCTCCAACTAGGTTGTCTCCCCGCATTCCTGCACAGAATACGGATCGGTCAATTCCTGATACATAATAGGTACTCTCCCTCAATTTCTCCCAGCACGCCACCTCTTTCACGCCTGTTACTTATAACCCTCAGCCCCACTCCCCATGCCTCCAGTCCTCTTGTATTTTAGCACGCTATCCTCCCCCAAGCAGATTCAAGTATTCATCTTACCCTCCAAGTCCTCAGCATTCTAAGTCCAATTTTCACCTGGAAACCTTTCACCCCTACCAAACCTTCCTCAACACTCCTCCCACCCTCCTCCCTAACCCACATTACTCCCTGCAACTTCAGCCCACCCTCACAGAATTCTAGGCGGCACCCTCAGTACCCCTCCCCAAATCTTCTTATTCACATTAGATACAGAGCCCACCCAAATTCTGTGCCTCCTCACCATAGCTACGCCCCCGCCCCCTTCTAAAACACTTCTCCCAGAATCTACTTCCCCTGTGAAACACAGCTCCCATACATCTTCCTTCTCCTTCCCTCATCCAGTATTTTCTTTAATTCAGCTTCCAGTTTGCCCAGTCTTTGAACTCCCAGCCTTACTCTAAGCTGCCAGGTCTCCTCCAATATTAGAAATGTCCCTAAATTCCTTCACCCCCTAAAACCAAACTTTAACTTCTCTACCTACTCACCAGTTAGTTCCTGGTGCCAAGTTCCAAATTTGTTTCAAAGAGCCTTTTTACTTCCTTTCTCCCCCAAGCTGCCATTAGGGGTCTCCCTCCCAGTCCAGGGGCTGGAGACCCTACCCCATGAACAGAACAAAGATTGTCACAGGCATCAACCCCAACTACTAGGTTGCTATTTTTCTCTACAGCTGGGAACCCCTTAACCCATTGTCATGACTGCCCACCCCCATCCCCTCAGGAGTATCAGCTGAGGGATTCTTGTCAAATTACAGTGTGCAAACATCTAAAACAAGTTAAAATGAGGTTATCTAGCCCCAATCCCACTGTTTAAATTTGGCAGGAGGATGGGGAAGAGAAAGTCTCTGTGCCTGTGAGATAAAACCTTGACCTCTTCTTGACTATGAGCTGAGCCAGTATGTGGGGGAAAGGTGAGGAATGACAGAGCCTGTCTTCACTTGCCAAGCCCAGCAACAGATGGCCTTTAACTTTCAGACAGTCCCGGGCCCCACCCAGGTGTAAGGTCAGAGGGGTTTTCTCCATTTTAGAATTGGAAAGCTGGGAAGAATATTAAGAATATCAAAGAATATCAAGATCATTTCCTCTAATCCACAGCACAGATATCTTGGAGCTACAAACAGTAGCGCTCATCACCCGTGTATAACTTTAAATGATGACTCCCTCCCCAGGCCTCCACCACCTCACCTGTAAGTTGGAAGTTAGATAAGATGAGATTCCTTTTATCTGAGATTCTGGAGAGGTAAAATGAATTGTCTTTCACACTCGTTTTGATGTCACACTTGGTGAAAAGCCCTGGCTTTGAAGTCTGGTAGAACTTAAGTTTCAGATTCCGGATCTGATACTCTTTCTGTATAGCTTCAGGCAATTCAGTCAACCTCTTTGAGCCCTAGTTCTTACCTGTAAGGTAGGAACAGAAAGCACAATTCATAGGGCTGTTGTGAGGCTAGAGTGAGATAAGATGCCAAAATAGGGAACTGTCCTTATTAGTTGGCATGGGAAGGACTAGTCCCTTAGTATTAAGTGGTCCAAATGGATCTCCCTTCCTCCTTGCCTCTTTCTTTTCCTATTATATCACTGCCTTTTAATCAAGTGGCTTTGGACTTGCTTTCCTCTAGGAACCTTTGCACTATCATTTGCTTGGTTTTTAGGTGTTACGTTTTTTTCTTTGCTCTTTTTCAGTGTAGTCAAATATACAAAACATAAAATTTACCATTTTAACTATTTTTAGGTGTACAGTTCAGTTAGGTTTTTTTTTTAGGGTTCTATTTATACACACTGAGCAGTTAATTTCAGAATATAAAAATGCAAGTCTGAAGTAGAGAAAGGGTGGAACAACCTGACCTACACATTCACATTATTAATTTGATAACCATTTATTAATAGGGATTTGGAGACCAGTCAGTCATGTTGAGGAGCTTACTGTATAGTGGGGGAGATTTAACAGGTAAACAGTTATGATATAATGGATAAGTGGCAAGCAGCATCTCATGGTGGTTACAGTCATGAGATAGGAGTCAGATTTGATTTTTTTAAAAATTAATTAATTAATTTATTTTTGGCTGTGTTGGGTCTTCGTTGCTGCACGCGGGCTTTCTCTAGTTGTGGCGAGTGGGGGGCTACTCTTCGTTGTGGTGCGCGGGCTTCTCATTACAGTGGCTTCTCTTGTTGCGGAGCACAGGTTCTAGGCATACGAGCTTCAGTAGTTGTGGCACGTGGCCTCAGTAGTTGTGGCTCGCGGGCTCTAGAGCTCAGGCTCAGTAGTTGTGTTGCATGGGCTTAGTTGCTCTGCAGCTTGTGGGATCTTCCTGGACCAGGGCTCTAACCCGTGTCCCCTGAATTGGCAGGTGGATTCTTAACCACTGCACCACCAGGGAAGTCCCAAAGCACAGAGTCTTAACTACTGAACTTCCAGGGAAGTCCCTCTGCCCATTTTTTTAAGTCAGGTTGTTTTTTTGATGTTGAATTGTATGAGCTGTTTATATATTTTGGACATTAGCCTCTTATTAGTCATATCATTTGCAAATATTTTCTCCTATTCCGTAGGTTGTCTTTTTTTTTTTTTTGGATGGTTTCCTTTGCTGTGCAAAATCTTTTAAATTTGATTAGTTCCCATTTGTTTTTGTTTTGTTTTGTTTTTGCTTTTGTTTCCTTTGCCTTTAGGAAACGGATCAAAAAAAATATTACTGTGATTCATGTCAAAGAGTGTTCTGACAATGTTTTCTTTGAGGAGTTTTGTGGTTTCCAGTCTTACATTTAGCTCTTTAAATCCATTTTAAAATTTTTATTTATTTATTTTTTTGCGGTATGTGGGCCTCTCACTGTGTGGCCTCTCCCATTGCAGAGCACAGGCTCCAGACGCGCAGGCTCAATGGCCATGGCTCATGGTCCCAGCTGCTCCGCGGCATGTGGGATCTTCCCGGACTGGGGCACGAGCCCGTGTCCCTGCTTCGGCAGGCAGACTCTCAACCACTGCGCCACCAGGGAAGCCCTTTAATCCATTTTGAGTTTATTTTTGTGTATGGTTTGATAAAATATTCTAATTTCACTCTTTTACACATAGCTGTTCCATTTTCTCTGCACCACTTAAGAAGAGACTGTTTTTTCTCTATTGCATATTCTTGCCTCCTTGTCATAGATTAATTGACCATAAGTGTGTGGTTTTATTTCTGGGCTCTCTCTTATGTTCCATTATCTATGTTTTTGTGCCAGTACCATAGTGTTTTGATTATGCTAGCTTTTGTAGTATGGTCTGAAGTCAGAGAATGTGATATCTCCAGCTCTCTTCTTCTTTCTCAAGATTGTTTTGGCTATTTGGGGGTCTTTTGTGTTTCCCTACAAATTTTAAAAATTATTTGTTCTAGTTCTGTGAAAAATGACATTGGTATTTTGATAGGGATTGCATGAATCTGTAGAGTGCTTTGGGTAGTAATGGTCATTTTAATGATATTAATTCTTCCAGTCCATTAACAAGGTATATCTTTCCATCTGTTTGTGTCATCTTCGATTTCTTTCTTCAGTGTCTTATAGGTCTTTTACCTCTTTAGTTAGATTTATTACTAGGTATTCATTTTGATGCGTTTGTGAATGGGCTGTTTCCTTAGTTTCTCCTCCTGATAGTTCATTGTTAGCATGTAGAATGCAACAGATTTCTGTATATCAACTTTGTGTTCTGCAACTTTACTGAATTCATTGATGAGCTCTAGTAGTTTTTTAATAGTGTCTTTAGGATTTTCTATGACATAGTATCATGTCATCTGCAAACTCTGACAGTTTTGCTTCTTCCTTTTCAATTTGATTCCTTTTATTTCTTTTTCTTGTCTGATTGTTGTGGCTACAGCTTCCAACAGCATGTGATTAAAGGGGCAAGAGTGGAATTCCTTGTCTGGTCCCTAATCTTAGAGGAAATGCTATCAGCTTTTCATCATTGAGTATGTGTTAGCTCTGGAGTTATCATATGTGACCTTTATTATGCTGATGTGTGTTCCCTCTGTACTTACTTTGTGGAGAGTATTGTCATAAATAGACGTTGAATTTTGTCAAAGCTTTTTCTGCATTTATTGAGGTGATCGTAAGGCTTTATTCTTCAATTGGCTATTGTGATGAGCCATTGATTTGTGGATATTGAACCATCCTTGCGTCCCTGTGATAAATGCCACTTGATCAGGCTGCATGATCTTTTTATTGTATTGTTGGATTTGGTTTGCTAATATTTTATTGAGGATCTTTGCATCTATGTTCATTGGTGATATTGGCCTGTAATTTTCTTTTGGTGTGGTATCTTGTTTTTTGTATCACGATGTTGCTGGCCTCTTATAATAAGTTTGGAAGCATTACATCCTCTGCAGTTTTTTTTGGAATAGTTTGAGATGGATGGGTGTTAACTGTTCTCTACGTGTTTGGTAGAATTCACCTGTGAAGCCACCTGGTCCAGGACTTTTGTTTGTTGGGAGTTTTTAAATTACTGATTAAATTTCATTACTGTTAATTGGTCTATTCATATTTTCTATTTCTTCCTGGTTCAGTCTTGGGAGATTGTACATTCCTAGGAATTTGTCCATTCCTTCTGGGTTGTCCATTTTATTGGAATATAGTTGTTCATAGTAATCTCTTATGGTCCTTTGTATTTCTGTGGCATCAGTTGTAACTTTTCCTTTTTCATTTCTGATTTTATTAGTTTTGGGCCCTCTCTCTTTTTTATTTGATGAGTCTGGCTTAAAGTTTATCAATTTTGTTTATCTTTTCGAAGAACCAGCTCTTATTTTCATTGATCTTTTCTATTTTTTTTTAGTCTATTTCATTTACTTCTGCTCTGTTCCTTATGATTTCTTTCCTTTTACTAACTTAGTGTTTTGTTCTTTCACTAGCTCCTTTAGGTGTGAGTTTACATTGGTTATTTGAGATTTTTCTTGTTTCCTTAGGTAAGCTTATAGCATTATAAACTTCCCTCTTAGAACTGCTTTTGCTGCATCCCATGAAGTTTGAGTCATTGTGGGTTTTTTTCCTTTTGTCTCCAGGTATTTTTTGTTTCCTTTTTGATTTCTTCAGTGATCCATTCGTTGTTTAGTAGTGTATTGTTTAGGCTCCACATGTTTGTGTTTTTTGCAGTTTATTTCTTGTAGTTGATTTCTAGTCTCACAGCATTGTGGCTGGAAAAGATGCTTGATATGATTTCAGTTTTCTTAAATTTTCTGAGGCTTGTTTTATGGCCTAGCTTGTTTTGTGACCTGTCCTGAAGAATGTTCCATGTGCACTTGGAACAGTGTATTCTACTGTTTGGGATAGAATGTTTTTTATGTATCTATTAGGTTCTCTGGTCTAACGTGTAATTTAAGGCCAGTGTTTCCTTATTGATTTTTTGTCTTGATGATCTGTACATTGATGTAAGTGGGGTGTTAAACTCCCCTACTATTACTGTGTTACTGTCAATTTCTCCATTTACGTCTGTTAATATTTGCTTTATGTATTTAGGTGCTCCTATGTTGGGTGCATATATATTTAAAATTATTATACCTTCTTCTTGGATTGATCCTTTGATCATTATGTAGTGTCCTTTGTCTCTTGTAACCATCTTTGTCTTAAAGTCTATTTTGTCTAATATAAGTATTGCTACCCCGGCTTTCTTTTGATTTCCATTAGTATAGGATATCTTTTTCCATCCCCTCAAATCAGTGTGTGTCTTTAGATCTGAAATGAATCTCTTGTAGGCAGCTTATATATGGGTCTTGTTTTTGTATCCATTCAGCTACTCTGTGTCTTTGAATGGAGCATTTAGTCCATTTACACTGAAAGTAATTATTGATATGTATATTCTTTTTTTAAATATAAATTTATTGATTTATTTATTTTTGGCTGTGTTGGGCCTTCATTGCTGTGCATGGGCTTTCTCTAGTTGTGTCAAGTGAGGGCTACTCTTCATTGCGGTTCGCGGGCTTCTCATTGCAGTGGCTTCTCTTGTTGTGGAGCACGGCCTCTAGGTGCACGGGCTTCAGTAGTTGTGGCATGCAGGCTCAGTAGTTGTGGCGCACAGGCTTAGTTGCTCCATGTCATGTGGGATCTTCCCGGACCAGGGCTCAAACCCGTGTCCCCTGCATTGGCAGGCGGATTCTTAACCACTGAGCCACTAGGGAAGTCCCGATATGTATATTCTTATTACCATTTTGTTCATTGTTTTGAGACTGTTTTTGTAGTTCTCTTTTGTTCCTTTATTAGTCCTTTGTTCTCTTCTCTTGTGATTTGGTGACAATCTTTAGTCTTACCTTTGGGTTCCTTTCTCTTTTTTCTGCGTGTTATCAATTATAGATTTTTGGTTTGTGGTTACCGTGAGATTTAAATATAGCCATCTGTGTATATACATGATTGTTTTTAGTTGCTGGTTTCTTAATTTCAAATGCATTTTAACAACCCTGCATTTGTACTGTCCTTCCATATCATGATGACGGTTTTTGACATCATATTTTAGATCTAATTGTTTTGTATCCCTTAACTGCTTATTGTGGCTATAGATGATTTTACCAGTTTTTTCTTTTAACCTTCCTACTAGCTTTGTATGTGATTGATCTAACTTTTTTGTACATTTGCCTTTACTGGTGAGCTTTTTCCTTTTCTAATCTTCATGTTTCTAGTCATGACCTTTTCTTTTTTGCTTAGAGAAGTCCCTTTAACATTTCTTGCAAAGCTGGTTTGGTGGTGCTGAACTCTTTTAGGTTTTGCTTGTTTGAAAAACTTTTGATCTCTCCATCAAATCTGAATGAGAGCCTTGCTGGGTAGAGTATTCTCGGTTGTAGGTTTTTCTTTTTTATCACTTTAAATATATCATGCCACTCCTTTCTGGCCTGCAGAGTCTGCTGAAAAGTCAGCTGATAACCTCATGGGAGTTCCCTTGTAAGTAACTTATTGCTTTTCCCTTGCTGCTTTTAATATTTTCTCTTTATGCTTAATTTTTACCATTTAATTACAATGTGCCTTGATGTGTTCCTCTTTGGGTTCATCCTGTATGGGACCCTTTGTGCTTCCTGGACTTGGATGTCTGTTTTCTTTCACATGTTAGGGATGTTTTCAGCTATTGTGTTTTCAAATATGTTCTCTGCCCCTTTCTCTCTCTCTTCTCCTTCTGGAATCCCTATAATGTGAATATTAGCACAGTTGATGTTGTCCCAGAGGTCCCTTAAACCATCCTCATTTCTTGTCATTCTGTTTTCTTTTTTTTGTTCAGCATGAGTGATTTCCACTACCCTGTCTTCTAGCTCATGTGATCTGTTCCTCTGTATCATTTAGTCTCCCGTTGATTCCTTCTAGTGTATTTTTCATTTCAGTTAGTGTATTCTTCACCTGTTTGATTGTTCTTTATATTTTCTAAGTCTTTGTTAAAAACGTCTAACTTCTTGCTCTCTGCATCCGTTCTTCTCCTGAGTTCTATGATCGTCTTTACAGTCATTACCCTGAACTCTTTATCAGGTAGACTGCCTGTCTCCACTTCACTTAATTCTTCTTCTGGGGTTTTAGTTTGTTCCTTCATTTGGAACATGTTCCTTTGTCACTTCATTTTGCCTAACTTGCTGTTTTTATCTCTGTGTATCTGGTAGGTTGGTCATGTTTCCTAATCTTGGAGAAGTGGCCTTTTGTAAGAGATGTCCTATGTGTCCCAGTATTGCACTCCTCTTTTGTCACCAGAGCTACATGCTCTAGGGGTGCCCCTAATGTGGACTGCGTAGGTCCTTCTCCTGTGGTAGGCTGACTACCATGGGCAGTCTGATAGGCTTGGTTGTCCCCTGGTCTGGTTGGTTGCCAGGCCCTGCCGTATGCAGAGGCTGCTGGCTGCCGGTTGGCTGCCCGGGTCACAAGGTGATTGGCTGCAGAGCTCCGGGGGTCCCAGGGCTAGTGCTGGCTCACTGGTGGGCAGAGTCAATTCCTGGGGTCTGGCTGCAGGGCCCAGGGGGCCCAGAGGTTCCAGATCTGGTGCTGGACTGCTGGTGGATGGGGCTGGCTCCTGACACAGCTGGCTGCGGGGTCAAGGGTATCCCAAAGTTTGTATTGGCCTGCTGGTGGGTGAGACCAGGGCCCAACCAGTCCCAGGGCAGGTGCTGCTGGCCTGCTGGAGTCTGAGCTGGGTCCTCCAGCTGAGGGGCTGTTGTTGCCCTGGGGCTGGTGTCCACCAGCTAGTGGGTAGGCCGGTCCTGAGGCTAGAGCAGGCTTACTGGAGGGCAGGTCAGGGATTTGAGGGCTTGCCTGCTCACTGGTGGGTGCATCTGGGTCCTGTGGTCTCTGGTGGCAGGGCCCTGGGGGTCCTGGGTCTAGTGCCTGTGCACTGGTAACATTCCTACTTTTAAAGTGTACAGTTCCATGGGGGAGGGTTCTAGGACCACAGCGTTGTGCAGCTATCACCACCATCTAATTCATCGCCTCTCCCCGTCATTGCAGTCATTCCCCATCCCCCAACACCCTTGGTAACCACCAGTCTACTTTCTGAAAAGTGACTTGTTTAAAACTGGGACCCGGGTTTATTTGGCCTCAAAGCTTAGGCTTTTCCAGCATAGCACACTGTCGCTAAACAAAGAACGAATCCACAGTTGACAGGATTATGCTCCCTTGCATACCTTCAGTTTTCTTCCTTGTTGCCTGCTTGGAAGAGCCTGTGTAAGTGTCAGAGTTGATTCTGTCAGAGCAGGGGGGATCACCGATGGAGTATCCAGTCAGAAGAGGGCAGAGGAGCCAGTCTTGAGAAAACTGGCACTTTTAGGGCAAGAGGACATAATGGAGGAAAAGAGAATCAGAAGAAGATGTCAAAACCAACAGGATGGGAGAAGAGAATCTCTAACTCCATCTTCTGCATCCTTAAAGGATCTCATGGTCTGCAGTCTGATGGGGAAGAGAGACATAAATACATAAATGCCACTAAAAATGATAGAGAAGAATATAGGGTCCTGGGGTGCATAGGGGGGAAAAGGAAGGTAATCAACTAATTCATTTAACACACATTGAGTACCTATTCTATGCCAGCCCATGTGCCAGTGGAGGTGAGAAAAGGAGATTCAGAGGAAGAATCCTAATGAGTGGTGAGCTCCCCTCTCTATACATCACCATAATCATGCGAGCCAACTCTGTGCATTTCTTCCCAGCTCCACATTCGGTGACATCATGTTGGTAGCTTGAACTTGGCCATGGTGGGAGATTTACAGAAATTGGTAAATGCTACAAATCAGGGCTTCACCCCCTGCCCACCAGAGAGCTGGTTTACTAACCCAGCATTCCTTGGAGTGGATAACAGATGAGGATGGGGAGAAGGTGGTACGATTAGATTTGAGGGGAAAGAAACGTGTTTGATGTTGATGGCGGGTTGTGGAGGTTAGGAGGGTGTTGGTCCTTCCTAGAAGTTGGGGAGTGGCTTTCTTTGAGGAGAAATCTGAAGGCAAGTGGTATTTACAGAACAGTCAGATTTTGAGAAAGGTGAGGAGGTAGAAGAAGTTCTAGAGAAGAAGTTATAGAATATAGGGTAGTTTATTCAGAACAGAATGGGGGTTCTGCAAGATAGAGTGGAGGTGGCTTGTGAAGAATAATAGCTATGTTATTAAACTGGATGTTGCTGAGTGGGTCGAAGGGAATGGCTGGGGACAGGGTTTGTGCCTAAGGTGGGAGGTGTCAAAAGAGGAGGGAAGCAGGAAGCTAGGAGGGAAATGAAAAGGAGATGGAAGGAGCTGTCTATAGATATTAATAGGTATCTGGGTTCTACAAATACACATTCCATATGTGCTGTATGTTTAGTGCCTACTATATGTCAGGTACCTTGTTAAGTTCTTTATATATTTATTTCATTTAATCCTCATAATGGCCCAGTGAGCTAATATTTAACACATGGAGGAAGAAGGGCTGGAGAGGTAAGAAGTTTGCCCAAGATCACCTAGATAGTAAGTGACAGAATCCTGGATGCAAACTCTGAGTTATCTGTGAGAGTCCACAGGCTGTGAACCTAACCTCTCCATATACCAGCTGTGCTGGTGATAGACTTGTGCTGGGTGGGGCTGGAACTTGACAGGATTTCAGATCTCTCTGTGAGGCAGTTCTTCTCTCCAACTTCCTGTGAGGCCGGAAATGGAGTCTGAGGGACATGAAGTAATTTGCCACCTATAACCATATCAGAGAGATTAAGTGACAGAGCTGGGACTTAAGCCTAGGTCCGATTCTAAATGTCCTTGTCTTTTCACCGTCAGTAGTTCTTATACTTTTAGATTTCACAGATCAGTAAAATTATAGGGGAAAATACTGTTATCAACATTATTTCTTAAAAAAAAAAAGACCTTTAATGACTCTCACCCAAAAAGGGGGGGGGGTGGGACAATCTCAGAATTAAGAATAGACTTTTCATGTAAGCAAATTTAGCTTTGTGAAAAGCTCACTGTATTGTCCATGTTTGTTTTATTTCCTTGTGAACCAGTAACTTCACAACTATGGCCATCTTCTGCAAGTATCAGATAATCCAGTGATATGGACTATGTTTTTATTTGACATTTACAATGAGGGTATTTTATAGAAGGCAAAAATATAGACTTGGTAAGTTTAGCATATTCATTAAGTGATCTTTGATAATTTTTATAGAAAACAGGTGACTTTGTATCCATGATAATAATTTTTTTGTAGAATCTATACTGCCTTAATTTAGTTCCATTGAGAAAATTCTGTTGTGCTAATAACTCCAAAATAAATCATCACTCTGAAAACTTACTTTACCCCACTAAAGTAAGTTCAAGCTAGAGTTAACACTCCAGAATCTTTTGAATAAGGACTGCTTTTATAAAACTGCCATTGCCTCTAATTTAGAATTGTTTAAAACGAAGGTAAATTTTCCTTAATGTCCCTACTGTATCAAAACAAAGTCTTGAGAAAGGTAAGTAGGTAACTTTGTACTTATGAGATAGCTGAGCTAGTGTTAGGGATTTTCTGCATAAGTCCATGTAAGAGGACCTACAGTGTTACAGTGTTGTGAATGGTTACTCAGTGCAGCCTAAGTCCATGATGGCTGTAAATTCAGATTTATTTTTTGACATAGTATTTTGGATAAACATGCATTGAAAAATAAACTGAAGAACTACAGTGTATCTTATTAGTAAGGTCTTAAACTGTGTTTTATGGATAACTTTTCAGTTTTCCTAAATGGCTGCTATATTTAGATATTTTGAATGTATCAGTGTTAATTTTGAGTTGGCAAAGGTAACCTAACAAACTTGGATTAAGTTTTGGTACTAGGGGATATATCTTTCAATAAAATTATTAACATGAAAAAAAAAAAGTATGCCTCACGACATACCCCTGGTGTTTTCATTTCACTGTGGACCTGTAACTTCATCGCCATAGCTGTCATTGGGAATCCACCGGTAGAGAATGATGAGTAAGTAAGCACGGAGGAAGATTTGGTTCTTCCTCACAGGACTCCTGGTGAGCTGGGCATGGCTTGATGGTCGATCCCATGGTTGGCTGGCCCATTGGACAGACCTGTGTTTCCCTTTTGTATGATTCTCTGTCATAAAATACACTAGAAAATTTAAAAATAGAAGTTTTTTTTCATCTTGGGAGAGAAAAAGACAGTCGTTCAAACTAAGGGTAGAAATAAAATCAGTGCCAGTACAGGGTTAACACAGGTATTATAACTGTGACAGGAAACAGGAATTTTGGGGCAGACTCTGCTTCCCCATTTTGAATCTGTTAGTATGTTTACTAATTCAGCTTATGAAATTCATCATTAATACATTAAAAAGTTATTATTTTACTTAAAAAAAAAGAGCTACCAATTATACTTAAATTCATCTATTCTCATTTGTAAGTGGCTTCCTTTTGTTGTTTGTTTTTTTTGGAAAGAAGTTAATTATCCAGTAATTATTGGTTAGTTTGGGTTGGGAAGCTAGTTAACCTCTTCCACAGATTGTCACCCTTACACTTGACCTTACTTTCTTCCCAGGCTGCCTATTCCCAAACTTGAAGACACCATTAGGAGATACCTCAGTGCACAGAAGCCTCTCTTGGATGATGGCCAGTTCAGGTAAAAGCTGAGAACCCTGAATGGCCATGGATGGGTGGCTCAGGGGAGGCTGGCAGGTGCCGGTGAACCAAGTTTCAGGGAGTGTCTGTGATTTGATTGGGTCACCAGGCACCTAGGACCTGGTCTTTACGTTTGCAAGTTCAGGAAATAGATTTTCACTCATGAAGGGCTGACCAGGCCCTGAGGTGAGAGTCTCTTTAACTAGACTCAACAGGCAATGGTTTATAAGCCAGAATGCCAAATTTGTGCTATCTTGGTGGGTGTTACCTGGTTGGCTAGCTGGTACCAGTCATTTACAGGGGGCATGTGCTCTTGGTAGGGAGGTTTATTAAGGAGAGCATGGGGCAGACCAGAAGTTTGCTTGGTGAGCATATGTACTGGGTTGGATAGTGTGCCCTCCAAATTCATTCCCTTTTGAGAACCTCATTATGTGACCTTATTTGGAAATAGGGTAGTTGCAGATGTAATTAATTAAGATGAGGTCATACTGGAGAGAGCTGAGTCCTTAAACCAATATGACTGGTATACTTATAAGAAGAGGAGAGACACAGAGACAGCCATGTGAGGACAGAGGCAGATTAGAGTGGATTAACAAGCCAAGGAATGCCAAGGATACCTGGTAACACCAGAAGCTAAGAGGAAGTCCTGGAACGGATTCTCCACTGGAGTCTTCAGAGAGAATATGGTCTTGTCAGCACCTTGATTCTGTACTTCTAGCCTCCAGAACTGTGAGAGAATAAGTTTCTGTTGTCTTAAGCCATCCAGTCTGTGGTACTTTGTTATGGCAGTCCTAGGAAACTAATTCAGTATGGAATTGGAAAATAATATTGGATATTGTTAAAAAGCGGATTCCATCAAGCTCTTGTATCCTGGTATAGTACTCTTTTTCCACAATGGGAATTTGTCGTGCAAATAACTGGCCCTCTCATTAGAATCACGGAGTCCTTCAATGGACAGTGCTGGGAAAAAAAGATGAACCATTCATAATGTAGTCCTCTGCTTTTAAATATTCCACATTAGTCACTTGAAGCTTCTATTGACATGGTAATGATGTAATAGCTACCTGTTACTACGTATTATGTTTCAAACTATCCTAAATCCTTAGCTCTTATAAATATTTAAAAAATCATGTAAGGTGGTATATTATCTCTATTTTACATATAGAGAAACTGAGACTGAGAGAGATCAAGTAACTTGTCCACGGTTATACAGTTTGAAAGTAACAGAGCTAGAATTCAAACTTAGCTCTTCTTGGCTCCAAAGCTTATATCATTTTCTCCATGCCTCCTAGATTACACATTATTTTATGAGATGTGGATTCATCTTCCTAATCAATCATTTTAAGATATCCTAGATTTATCTGTTTAGATTGATTCCTGTTCTTCTGACCAGAGGTACTTTCTGATCTCAGTCCCTGGTTCTAGGGATATGCTATTGGGGACCCAAAGTTCTGTGATGAGTTCTTGGCCATGAATCTAAAAATCGTCTATTCCCCAGCCGCATAGCACAGGGAGATCAGCTCAGTGCTCTGTGACCACCTAGAGGGGTAGGATAGGGAGGGTGGGAGGGAGACGCAAGAGGGAGGAGATATGGGGATATATGTATATGTATAGCTGATTCACTTTGTTATAAAAGCAGAAACTAACACACCATTGTAAAGTAATTATACTCCAATAAAGATGTTAAAAAATAATAATAATAAATAAATAAAAATCATCTATTCCCTGCCATGGTTTGACTCTATCTTTTTTTGAACATTTCAGGAAAACGGAACAATTGTGTAAGAGTTTTGAAAATGGGATTGGAAAAGAACTGCACAAGCAGCTGGTCGCTCAGGACAAGCAGAATAAACATACGAGCTACATTTCAGGTGGGTAGGCAGGGCTGTGGGCTTGATATTTCCAGAGCCCTCTGTAATAGAAAGCAAGTCATCTTCTCTCCTCTTTTAATCTCACAGATATTTTTGGTGAGACCAGCACTGAAGTGTTAGCTCATCCTCTCTTCCTGAGGTGAACATTAAGGTTGAGTGAGTTCATCCTCCACTGAGGTGCTGCCTGGAGTCCATGCTCAAGAGCAGTAGCTTGCCTGCCCTGTAGGTGGGATCAAGACAGAACCTAATCATTGGTTCTGTCTGTAAAGGATGCAGGATTTAGTCCTATGTCCTGTGTGTATCATTCTAGGTCCTTCACGGTCTGGCCCAACTGCCCGATCCAGCCTCATCTCTTACCATCCTCCCTGACACACCCATGCTTCAGCAAAACTGAACAACTCCTTCCCTCAACCCGTTAGTCTTTCATTCTTCTGTGCCTTTATCCATGTTGTTCGCCCCACCATTTTTTACCTGGCAAATTCTTCCTTTAAGACCCAGTTAGGGTGGTTACGAGAGGTTCAGGACAGGGACTAGGCAAAATGGGAGATGGGGATCAAAAGTTACAAACTTCCAGTTATAAAATAAGTAAGTCCTGGGGATGTAATATATAACCTGGTGACTATAGTTAATAATACTGTATTGTATATTTGAAAGTTGCTGTGAGTATAGATTTTAAAGCTTCTCATAAGAAAATAAATTTTCTAAGTATGTATGGTGATGGATGTCAGCTAGACTTATTGTGCTGAGCATTTTGCAGTATATACAAATATCAAATCATTATGTTGTACACTTGGCACTAATATAATGTTATATGTCAATTACATCTCAATTAAGAAAAAGAAAAAAAAAAAGATCGGGTAGGATGATTTTTCTATGAAACCTTTCAGCCCTTCTTCCCATTCAGAGTTGGTTGCTTCCACCTCTGTTCCACAGCACTTCTTTTAACTCAGTTCATATTTTTAATAAGGTTATACATGCATATAGTTTAAAGAATCAAATAGTTTTCTCAGGCTTGTTAGGAGAAACAGAAATTTCCTGACCTTGCCCTAATTTCTCACTTCTCATTTTCCCCCATTCTCTAAATTACTGACTCATATTAATGCATCTTTTGTAGTTTTAGGCATTATCTATTGATGTCTCACTGTAAAAGATTAGGATTTAGCAGTCTCTCATATCCTCACCACATTTCCATCCCCTCATTGTCACAGTATAGTTATTTGTAATTTTCGTTTGCTCAGTACCTAGTGTTTACACTATTATAATCATGTAAGCACTATTGTCAGCTGAATTGTGTAGCACATTGGAATTGTTTTTCCTTTCCCACATGAACTTTGTTTTCTCTGAAGTTAATAATTCTACTTTCTTTTGTTTTGCTTTCTATGTGCTTAATAATTTACCTGGGATTTTTTTTTTTTTAATTCTCATCTTCCTTCCTAGTCTGTCTCGAATTTGCTTTTTGCTGGTTTGTTTTACCCTCTTTTCTTTCTTCAGATGTTTCATAATCCTTCTCTGTTGTCTTAGATCTGAATGAGATATTTAAAAGTTGTGGGAAGCTCTGTAGGTGAGGGCGTGCTTGTCAGTCACAGCTTCACTGTAATGTGATCAGCTAAGCCATTTCCTCGGGGTGTCCCTAATGGTGGTGTCTTTGGGTTAGACTCCCAGGGAAGGCTTTTCCGGTAAACTGCCAAAAGGTATTTTCCTGTTTGCTGCTGTCGTAGGAGTGGGATAAGGGAAGAAGGCTTGAGCTCTCATATGTAACTTATGTCCCCCAATTTTACTTTCTCCAGTGAATAAAACTTAAGTCTCCTATTGGAGTGGGGAGGGAATCTGGGGTGTGGGGTGGGGGTTTAATTGAACAGCTCTTCAACCAGATATATCTAGGCTGCTACTTCCTGAGCCCTCTGGGGGTTCTGCTGTGTAAATCATACTGTTTCTTGGCTTTCTCTGCTGCCAGGTTAGGGGTGGCTTCCTTGAATTGGCTAGAGAGCTTTCCAATTTCTAATGTTTGCTCTTTTCTCTTCTCTCATTCTCTTTGCCTTATTGGTTTCTGTCTCTTTAAAATTCTTTTACTGAATGGATCAGAGGTATAAATTCATGTCTTCTTTTGTCAAATACGTCTTGCCCCCGTTTTAATGCATTGCATTATGTTTTAATTCTATTTGTCTCCTTCATCAGAGTCCTTCTGAATTAAAGTCCATGCCCTATTCCTCTCTATATCCCCTGGGCCAGGGCCTGGCACAGCACTGATTCGCAAGGAATGAAGGGACCAACAAATGAATAATAGATAAATTCATGTCCATTAATCCTTTCCCAATACTTTATATGTAAAAACTATTTCTTTGAATCAAAGATAGGCTATATTTGATTAGGAAGTTCCTAATCCCACCAGGAACTTCCCTTGAAAACACATTTTCTGATAAGATGCTGCCTCTGGAATTTTTACAAGCAAAACATCCACAGGAATACAGAGGGCTAGTTGGAGTGGTTCACTCGCACTGATAGTTATTTCTAATTGCTTTTCAAGCATTTTCTAAAAGAGGGAGTGCAGTAATGTACACAGTACACAGAATGACGGTGAAGACTTTCTGCCATATTAGGGAGACAGTCAGGTGTGAATGTTGTCCCTGAAAGGAGATGAAGCATGAGAAACCTAAGCTGATGGGGTGGGAATTAACAACTATTCTATTTCAGCATGAATGCCAGTGAGGTATTATTGTTTTTTATTTCTGTAAGTGTCAAAAAAGGAAACGGAATGAGGAAGAAAAAGCAATTAATAAACATTAGGGAAATGTAAATCAAAACCACAATGATGGTTACCCACCAGAATGGCTCCAATCAGATAAGACTTATAGTAACAATAACAAATGCTGCTGAGGATGTGGAGAAATTGGAACCCTTGTATACTGCTGGTGGTAATGGTTCAGCCACTTTGTTTTTTTTTAAAAATTTATTTATTTATTTATTTTTGGCTGCGTTGGGTTTTTGTTGCTGCGTGCGGGCCTTTTCTAGTTGCAGCGAGCGGGGGCTACTCTTCATTGTGGTGCACGTGCTTCTCATTGCGGTGGCTTCGCTTGTTGTGGAGCACGGGCTCTAGGCACGCGGGCTTCAGTAGTTGTGGCTTGCGGGCTCTAGAGCACAGGCTCAGTAGTTGTGACGCACAGGCTTAGTTGCTCTACGGCATGTGGGATCTTCCCGGCCCAGGGCTCGAACCCGTGTCCCCTGCATTGGCAGGCGGATTCTTAACCACTGTGCCACCAGGGAAGCCCTGGTTCAGCCACTTTGTAAGGCACCCTGGCAGTTCCTCAAAAGGTTAAACATAGAGTTCAGTCCAAGATGGCAGAGTAGAAGGACCTCCTCCCACAAATACATCAGAAACATATCTACATGTTCCAGTTCTCACGGAACATCTACTGAAAGCTTGCAGAAGATCTCATACAACCAAAGGTGCAAGAAAGATCCTCATGTAACTGGGTAGGACGAAGGGAAAAGGGAGAAGAGGATGTGGGACAGGACCTGTGCTCCTGGGAGGGAGCGGTGAAAGAGGACAGCTTCCCTCACCCTGAGAACATCCTTCACTGGCTGGGAGGTCCACCAGGACAGATAGGGAGCTTCAGAGGCTGGAGAGGAGAGTGTGGGAGCTGGCTTGCTGCCCTGCGGGGTAGAGATACACCAACATAGATGGTTCTGGCCATGTTGCCACATTTCTGAGCCCAAGACGCATGCCTGCTGGTGTGTGCAGTGACTGGGTGGTGAAACTCAGGTTTCAGAGGACAGACCCAGGGAGAGGACATGGTTTGGCTGTGGGGAGACATCCCAAAGAGCCTGGAGTGTGACCCAGGCTGCAACTGGGGGTGCACACAGGATGGAGCATGGGTCTGCCATAGGAGCCCCATTGTCAACACACAAGGGGAGGGGGGTGGGCCTGCCATAGCAGCCTCATTGTCAGCATGCTCACAGCAGGGTGTGACTCCAATCACCACAGATGCTGTGAACTTTGTGGGTGGCACACATGAAGGCGGGCCTGAAATCTGAGCTTATCGCTGGCGATTCCACTGCAGGTGCTGGGTTGCAGCTTTGGCAGGTTGCTGCTCTGGCAGATTTTGGGTTCAGGACTGCACGTGCCTGCCTGGGGGCTGTCTGAGCTGATTACCAGCAGTCCCACTGTGGGTGCAGGGAGGTGGCCCCAGTGAGTTCTCACTATGGTGGATTTGGGACCAGAACCATGCATGCCTGAAGGCCATCTGGGTCAATTGTAGACGGGCTCAGGGAACACGACTCCAGTGGGTTTATGGAGCAACCACTTTGTGAGTGCACCTGCACGCTTAAGGGACCTCAGGTTACCAGAGCCCCCAAGCAAAGGTGTCCCTCAAGGGCAGTGCCAGGCAATAGTGGTCTTTGTGGGTGCTCACACCAGGTGGCAGGCAGCATCACAGAATCGCACGTCCTGGCAGACAGTTCCTGGGGAGAAACATGCAGCAGCTCCTCTCCCAGAGGGAGTGCTCCAGTCCCGCCTACTTCACACCACAGCTTAGAACCAGATCTGGGGACTTCTACTACAACAGTGGGGGAGCAGACCCTTCCCCTTTGCAGGGCTATGACATCCACAAAGCAAAGAGGAGGCCCCACCCAACATCCAGTGTGGGCTCTGGTCACCACAACACCAAACACACCCCCTATCAAGGGTACAAGGGCCACCCTAAGGAAAGAGATGGCAAGCATGCATACCCAAAACAGCCCTCACACGAGAAATTTTGGATTCAAGCAGGCTACACAGGGACACTCCCACATAAAAACAGCCCTTCAAGACCACAGTAGATAACTTTCTCCTAAATTCACAGTCAGAGAAATATAAGAAAAATGAAAAAGCAGAGGAATTACTCCCAATTAAAAGAATAAGAGAAATCCCCTGAAAGAACAATGAAACAGATGACCTCTCCAGTCTACCAGACCACAAGTTCTAAAAGGAAGTAATAAAAATGCTGAAGGAATTAAGAAAAGCTATTGTTAGAAATTCAGATCATTGTAACAAGGAACTAGAAACTACAAAGAGGAGCCAATCAAAATTACACCATTCAATTGCCAAGATGAAAACAAAGCCAAAGGCAATAAATAGCAAACTAAATAATGCAGAAGAATGAGTAAGTGATCTGGAAGATAGAATAGTGGAAATCACTCAAATCAGAACAGCAGACAAAGACAAATAAAAAAAAGTGAAAGCAACATACGAGATCTATGGGATAACCTAAAGCATGCCAATCTGCACATAATAGGAATCCTAGAAGCAGAAGAAAGAGAAAAGGGGATCGAAAATGTACTTGAAAAAATTATGGCTGAAAACTTCCCAGACCTAAAGAAGGAAACAGATTTCCAGGCACAGGAAGCACAGAGGGTCCCAAACAAGATGAACCCAAACAGACCTACTCTAAGATGTATCATAATTAAAATGCCAAAAGTTAAAGAGAGAATTCTAAAAGTAGCAAGAGAAAAACAAATAGGCAGTTACAAGGGAACCCCCATAAGGCTATCAGCTGATTTCTCTACAGAAATTTTGCAGGCCGGAAGGGAGTGGCAAGATATATTCAAAGTCCTGAAAGGGAAAAACCTGCAACCTAGGATACTCTACTCAGCAAGGTTATCATTTAGAATAGAAGGAGAGAGAAAGAATTTCTCAGACAAGCAAAAACTAAAGGAATACAGGAATACTAAACCTATCTTAAACTAAATATTGAAAGGTCTTCTCTAAATGGAAAAGAAGCAAGAATCTATAGGAAAGAGAAAACAACAGTAGAAGAGGTAAGTATATAAAAGGATTAAAGCTCACTGAAATAAGTCAGTACATAGGTTTAAAATTTTTTTTAATTGTATGAAAGTGATTATAACTACAGTGTTCAGCAAAAGAATAAACATGAAGATGTAAAATGAGACATCAAATCACAAAATGTGGGGGAGGGGAGTAAGAAAATGTAGATCTTTTAGAATGTGTTTGAGCTTATATGACTACCAGTCTAAAGCAAGTAGATTTAGTGATGGGTTAACATACTTGAAAATCAGAGTAACCACAAATCAAAATCATATTTAAAAGATTCACAAAAAAAAACAAAAAGAAAAAAGGTACTCAAGCATAATACAAAAGAAAACCATCAAACCACAAAAGGAAAAACAAAAAGAAGAAACAAAGAAGATATACAAAATCAACTGAAAAACAAGGTTTAAAGTGACAATAAATACATACTTATCAATAATTACTTTAAATGTCAATGGACAAAAGGCTCTGATCAAAAGATGTAGAGTGGCAGACTGAATAATAAGACAAGAACCTACAATATGCTGCCTACAGTAGACCCACTTTAGGGCAAAGAACACATATGGATTGAAAGTGGATGGAAAAAATATTTCATGCAAGTGGAAATGACAAGAAAGCAGGGATAGCAATACTTAAATCAGACAAAATAGACTTTAAAACAAGGTCATAAAGAAAGATAAAGAAGGACACTGTATAATGTTAAAAGGATCAATACAAGAAGAGGATATTACATTCGTTATCCTATATGCTGTCAATATAGGAGCACCTAAATACATAAAACAAATACTAACAGACATAAAGGGAGAATTGATGGGAATACAATAATAGTAGGAGACTTTTAACACCCCACTGACGTCAATGGACAGATCTTCCAGACAGAAGAAACTATTAGAACTGATAAACGAATTCAGTAAGGTAGAAGGATACAAGATTAACATAGAGAAATCAGTTGCATTTCTTTACACTAACAATGAAATATCAGGAAGACAAAGTAAAAAAACAATCCCTTTTAAAATTGTGTCCAAAAAAAGTGAAATACCTAGGAATAAACCTGACTGAAGAGATGAAAGACTTATATGCTGAGAACTGTAAAAACATTGATAAAGGAAATTGAAGGTGATTCAAAGAAATGAAAAGAAATACCATGCTCTTGGATTAGAAGAATTAATATAGTTAAAATGGCCATACTACCCAAAGCAATCTACAGATTTAACATGATCTGTATCAGATTACCCATGACATTTTTCACAGAACTAGAACAAATAATCCTAAAATTTACATGGAACCACAAAAGACCCAGAATTGCCAAAGTAATCCTGAGGAAAAAGAGCACAGCTAGAGGCATAATCTTCCCAGACTTCAGGCAATACTACAAAGGTACAGTAATGTAAACAGCATGGTATTGGCACAAAAACAGACATATGGATCAGTGGAACAGAATAGAGAGCCCAGAAATAAATCTACACACCTACAGTCAATTAATCTACAACAGAGTAGGCAAGAATATACAATGGAGAAAAGACAGCCTCTTCAATAAGTGGTGCTGGGAAAACTGGACAGCTACATGTAAAAGAATGAAATTAGAACATTCTAACACCATATACAAAAATAAGCTCAAAATGGATTAAAGACCTAAATGTAAGACCAGATACTATAAAATTCCTAGAGGAAAGCATAGGAAGAACATTCTTTGACATAAACCACAGCAATATTTTTTTAGATCTGTCTCCTAGAGTAATGGAAATAAAAGCAAAAATAAATGATTGGGACCTAATTAAACTTAAAAGCTTTTGCACAGCAAAGGAAACCATAAACAGAATGAGAAGATAACCTGCAGAATGGGAGAAAATTTTTGCAAATGATGTGACCAACAAGGGATTAGTCTCCAAAATTTACAAAGAGCTCATACAGTTCAGTATCAAAAAACAAACAACCCAATCAAAAAATGGTCAGAATGGGACTTCCCTGGTGGCACAGTGGTTAAGAGTCTGCCTGCCAATGCAGGGGACACGGGTTCGATCCCTGGTCTGGGAAGATCCTACATGCTGTGGAGCAGCCAGGCCCGTGTGCCACAACTACTGAAGCCCACGTGCTTAGAGCCCATGCTCTGCAACAAGAGAAGCCACCGCAACGAGAAGCCCGCGCACCGCAACAAAGAGTAGCCCTGCTCAATGCAACTAGAGGAAGCCCGCGCGCAGCAGCGAAGACCCAACGCAGCCAAAAATAAATTTATAAATAAATAAATAAATTGTATATCTTAAAAAAAAAAAAAGGGGGCAGAAGACCTAAATAGACATTTCTCCAAAGAAGATATACAGGTGGCCAACAGACACATGAAAAGATGCTCAACATTGCTAATTATTAGAAAAATACAAATCAAAACTACAATGAGGTATTACCTCACACCAGTCAAAATAGTCATCATCAAAAAGTCTACAAATAAATGCTGGAGATAGTGTGGAGAAAAGGGACTGTTGGTGGGAATGTAAATAGGTGCAATATGGAGAACAGTATGGAGGTTCCTTAAAAAACTAAAAATAGAGTTACCATATGATCCAGCAATCCCACTCCTGGGCATATATCTGGAGAAAACTCTAATTCGAAAAGAGACATGCTCCCCAATGTTCATAGCTGCACTATTTACAGTAGCCAAGACGTGGAAGCAACCTAAATGTCCATAGACAGATGAATGGATAAAGAAGATGTGGTATATATATACGATGGAATATTACTCAGCCATTAAAAAATGAAATAATGCCATTTGCAGCAACATGGATGGGCCTAGAGATTATCATATAAACTGAAGTAAGTGAGACAAAGACAGCCATCATATATCACTTATGTGTGGAATATAAAATATGATACAGGTGAACTTATTTCCAAAACATGTTTGAAACAGACTCACAGACATAGAAAACAAACTTATGGTTGCCAAAGGGGGAAAGATTGGCGTGGGGGAGGGATAAATTAGGAGTTTGGAATTAACAGAGACACACTAATATATCTAAAATAGATAAACAACAAGGACTTACTGTATAGCACAGGGAACTATATTCAGTATCTTGTAATAATCTATAATAGAAAAGAATCTGAAAAAGGCTAGGTATATGTATATGTATAACTGAATCACTTTGCTGTACACCTGAAACTAACACAACATTGTAAATCAAGTGTACTTCAATAAAAAAAGAAAAAATTAATAAAAAATCAAACAATTTCAGTCAAAAAAAGGGGGGTTAAACATAGACTTACCGTATGACCTAGCAATTCCACTCCTAGCTATATCCCCCAAGAGAACTGAGAACATATGTCCACATGAAAATTTGTACATACCAGCATTATTCAAAATAACCAGTAAGTGGAAACAACCCAAATGTCCATCTACAAATGAATGGATAAACAAAATATGGTACATTATTGGAACATTATTTAGCAATAAAAAGAAATGAAGACTGATATATGCTATAGCATGGATGAACCGTCAAAACATTATTGTAAGTGATAGAAGTCAGATGCAAAAGACCACATATTATATGATCCCATTTACCATTTATGAATTATTGCAGAGGAAAAAAATAATCAGAAAATTCCATCCTCTGGAGGTTAATGTCACTTCTTCTGAATATGCTTGATTTTTTTTTTTCTTTCTCAAATTTTATCTTTAGGAACTGCATTAACTCTTTATCGTTCTTTTTTAATTTTTATTTTTTAGGTCCCTGGTTTGATATGTACTTAACTGCTCGAGACCCAATTGTCCTGAACTTTAATCCATTTATGTCATTCAACCCTGACCCAAAGTCCGAGTACAACGACCAGCTCACCCGGGCAACCAACATGACTGTCTCTGCCGTCCGGTTTCTGAAGACACTTCGGGCTGACCTTTTGGAACCAGAAGTGTTCCACTTGAACCCTGCCAAAAGTGACACTGATACCTTCAAGAGACTCATACGCTTTGTGCCTTCCTCTCTGTCCTGGTATGGCGCCTACTTGGTCAATGCATATCCCCTGGATATGTCCCAGTATTTTCGGCTTTTCAATTCCACTCGTTTACCCAAACCCAGTCGAGATGAACTCTTCACTGATGACAAGGCCAGACACCTCCTGGTCCTAAGAAAAGGACACTTCTATGTCTTTGATGTCCTGGATCAAGATGGGAACATTGTGAGTGCCTCAGAAATCCAGGCTCATCTGAAGTACATTCTCTCAGACAGTAGCCTGGCCCCCGAGTTTCCACTGTCATATCTGACCAGTGAGAACCGGGACATCTGGGCAGAGCTCAGACAGAAGCTGGTGAGTGGTGGCAACGAGGAGACCCTGAGGAAAGTGGACTCTGCTGTATTCTGTCTCTGCCTAGATGACTTCCCCATTAAGGACCTTGTCCACTTGTCCCACAACATGCTGCACGGTGACGGCACAAACCGCTGGTTTGATAAATCCTTTAACCTCATTATAGCCAAGGATGGCACTGCTGCTATCCACTTTGAGCATGCTTGGGGCGATGGTGTTGCAGTGCTCAGGTTTTTTAATGAAGTGTTTAAAGACAGCACTCAGGCCCCTGCCATCACTCCACGGAGCCAACCAGCTAACACTGACTCTTCTGTCGCCGTACGAAAACTCAACTTCAAGCTGAACGATGCTTTAAAGACTGGCATTAGCGCTGCTAAGGAAAAATTTGATGCCACCATGAAAACCCTCACCATTGACTACATCCAGTTTCAGAGAGGAGGCAAAGAATTCCTGAAGAAGCAGAAGCTGAGCCCTGACTCGGTGGCTCAGCTGGCCTTCCAGATGGCCCTCCTGCAACAGTACGGGCAGACAGTGGCCACCTATGAGTCCTGTAGCACTGCAGCATTCAAGCACGGCCGCACCGAGACCATCCGCCCGGCCTCCATCTTCACAAAGAGGTGCTCTGAGGCCTTTGTCAGGGAGCCCTCCAAGCACAGCGCTGGAGAGCTTCAGCAGATGATAGCCAAGTGCTCCACGTACCACAACCAGCTGACCAAAGAAGCAGCGATGGGTGAGACAGGGTTTGGGGAGCATGCCCTTAGGTCTTGTTGCCCTCAGCACTGGGGTAAGCCTCAGCTCTATCCTACCCCACATCTGATTTCCACCTCTTCACTAGGTTTAATCCACCTGCCAACTGATTATTATTTTTTTCTACCTTAGCAGTCCAAACAGCCAGACTAGCCATTAGGGTTCAGAATATTCTCTCCTCTTAAGCAGGGATGGGGAAATGCATCCAACATCGTCCTCATTTAAGGTCACTTTCAGCCATGTTACATACTCTCTTCCTATTATTTATTGGTCATCAGACTCACTTTTGACAACGTAGGATTTCTAAGCCCACGGCCCCTCTTACTTCACTTCAGTTGAAGTGTATTGGTTGCCTGTAAATAGGCCATCTCAGAAGCTCTTCCCAACCTAAGTGTCATCTTTCTTTGCCTCTTCATAGTAAAATTCGAGACCTAGAAAGGACCTGGAGGATCACACAGTCCAGTTCCTTCATGTAGCCAAAGTCCTGGAACTGAAAGGGACCTCCAAGACATTGTAGTCTCATCCTTCTCCAATTTTATAAGTATGAAACTGAGACCACTGGCTCAGGGTCACACAGCAAATTATCAGGAAAGCAGAGATTAGAACCCTGGTCAAATACCCCTTCCATTTTGTTCCACTGACTCAGTCTTGTCTTTTACACTTGATTTGGACTTTGGCTTTTACCTTAGTTTTTGAGTCCATAGTGTGTTCTCCACGTACTTTTCTTGACTGTTTGACTAAACTGATTCAATTTCAAAATTTTAAAAATCATGTTCATTTTAGGCTGATTTTTAGCTCAGCTGTTCACAGCTTTTTAAAAAGGAATATTCTAGAATGAACTGAGCCAGAGGTTAGCAAGCCGGAGGTGTGCATGCAGAGATAAACAAACCCTTCTTCCACTCTCAAGGATGCTGTGAAGGTGCTCCTACCATAGGTCGGAGGTTTTACCAAGTGAGGTCCCTTTCAGTTCTGAGATTCTTAGACTCTGGTTTTCCATTTTGTCTCTGACAGGCCAGGGCTTTGATCGACACTTGTTTGCTCTGCGGTACCTGGGAGCAGCCAAAGGGATTGACCTGCCCGAGCTATACCTGGACCCTGCATATAGGCAGATAAACCACAACATCCTGTCCACAAGCACGTTGAGCAGCCCAGCAGTGAACATTGGCGGCTTTGCCCCCGTGGTCCCTGATGGTTTTGGCATTGCGTATGCTGTTCATGACAACTGGATAGGCTGCAACGTCTCTGCCTACCAAGGCCGCAATGCCCACGAGTTTCTCCAGTGTGTGGAGAAGGCCTTAGAAGGCATGTTTGATGCCTTAGAAGGCAAAGCCATCAAATCTTAACTTCTGGGTGGATGAAAAGCCTCTATTCCTTCATCAACATGAAAATTGGGGCCTCTGTAACCAGTAGGCACTGTTCTGTGACTAATGAAACTAATTGTGAGGTGCCTGAGCACCAGTGCTATAAGGTTTGAGCTTTAAAACCGTGGTTTTAAAGCTAAACATGTAATTTCCAAGTGGAACTACATCACAACTAAAGATTATGTGAGATTTCAATTTTAAGGACATTTATCAGGAGGTAAGACTTAGAAAATAACTCAGGTGTATTTATTGTTGAAGCAGAAATAAAATGCAATTCATGCTTAGAGGTGGTTCCTCTTAGGTTTTGGGTTTTTTTGTTTTTGTTTTTAATTGTTTAACCTCGTTGCCTAATCCCCACAAAGAACTTTCCAGTAGTAAGTTCAGGTGATAGTAAGTTCATATTGGCTCCTGGCTCTTCGGGTGATGGTAGGAAATGCTCTTTTATCTTTCCTGTAAACTTGCTTTTCTCTCCTGGGATATCCTTTGTTTAAAAACCCTCTTCATTTTTCTAAGGAGTAAACCACTACTGCTCGATTCTGATAGTCCTGCTGCAATAAAGGGTTATATCCATGGATTTAGGGAGTTCTATATCACTGTTCTTCCAGCCAAATGAAGATTAATAACTGGTGTGTATTTATTTTTACCAGTTGAATCTTGTGTGCTAATTATGGAATAAGGTAGAATTATTGCTCTATACATTTTGCACTTGAAACCTCTCCATTGAGTGAGCACAGAATTTATTGTTAGAACATCACTGCTCTAACAATTTATTGTTAGAATACTGCTATAATGTGAAAAGGAAGCGTGTTCTCTTTTGTTTTTGAAAAGGAAGGGTTTTTGTTTGTGTTTAATTTCACCTGCATTTCTAGTGGCTTGCCCAGCAAGTTACTGGACAGCTGGGTTGAATTCTGGTATGAGCCAGTCACAAAGCTCTTCCAATGCATTATCTCATTTAATCCTCCTTACAGTTCATGTAAACACTCCTGCACGTTTTCTTAGCCGACCCTGTCCATCCTTTGCTCATTAACCATTTAGTGAATACCCAGCAGGTCCCAGGTCCTCCATACTCCATGGTTTGATAAGAGACAGGCATTTGTGGCTGCCAATGCACATAAACATATGCTGCTCTCATTCAGGAACCGTGATCAGGAATACCTGAACTCTGGTATCTTGGTTCTACCATGTCCTCACTTTATGACTATAGGCAAGTTCTTTTGCCTTTCTGGTCTGTGAGTTCCATTGTAAAATGGGGATAATTCCTATAGCATGGGGATGTCGTGAGAATTAGCTGTAACGATGTAGGTAAAGCACCTGGCATACAGCTGAAGCTGAGCCTGTGCTCTCTTGTTCTGTGATGTCTTGCTGCCGCTGTTCCATTCCTTATTGAAGTGCTGACCCCTCTTGGATAGCAAGTTCCCCATAGCAGGAGCTCTTAAGACCGAAGCATCAATTGAAGCTTGGTGGAAAAGTATATTTCATGCTTATGTTCAGGTGGATGTACCCTTGGGCAGTACATCTTGGGTGCGAGCAGTCCCTTAAAGGGGAACTGCCGGCCTGTCCCAGTGTTCAGCATTCCTGTTTACAACTTCCTCCACCCCCTCTTGATCTTGGATTCATGCTATGAAGGGTTCTACGAGGTAGCTAGGATGGCAAAAACAGTTATTAAGTCTCAATCCAGTTGGAGCTCACACACAGGTCTTGCACATTTGTACAGAACTCAACTATTTGTAAAGCATCAGCCGATTTGATCCCCTCAGCTCTGAAATAGAAGTTATCCCCATTTTCCATACAAAAGATGGACAGGTTGGGGGAGCTTGATAACATGTAGGATTAGGACCAGCTCTCTTGATTCCTTGTCCAGTGCTTTTTTTCCTATATTTGTTTGTCTAGGCTTCCGGTAATTAGACCTTACATTAGCTGGCCTCCCAACTCAGGAGGATGAGTTTTGTTAAATTAATACCTGTTGCTCCTGACCCTAAAGCAGCTCCCATGTGGAGTTTCCCACGGTGCTTCGGGAAGCCAGCAAGCTCTGTCCTGGTGGCTCTTTTCCATGACTCCTGAACAAGTATGGCACATCTCCAGATCCACAGTCACACCAGCCTCTCTGGAAGTTATCTGCTACTCTTTGAGGTGCCTCCAGGATCCCCAGGGTGAGTTTCGTGGATACTATGTAGGTTAAATTTTTTATTATTTTTTTAAATTTTCTTATTTTTTTTTTGCGGTACGCGGGCCTCTCACTGTTGTGGCCTCTCCCCTTGCGGAGCACAGGCTCTGGATGCGCAGGCTCAGCGTCCACGACTCACGGGCCTAGCTGCTCCGCGGCATGTGGGATCCTCCCGGACCCGGGCACGAACCCGTGTCCCCTGCCTCGGCAGGCGGACTCCCAACCACTGCACCACCAGGGAAGCCCAAGGTTACATTTTTAAAAAGACAGCTTTATTGAGCTATACTTCCCATACCATACATTTCACTTATTTAAAGTATATCATTCTGTCATTTTTAGCATATTCACAGAGTTCTGCAACCATCACCACAATCAATTTTAGAACATTTTCATCTCCAGTAGAAAGGCTGTACCGATTAACAGTCACTCTCCTTTTCCCTCAACCCTCTAACGTCCCCCAAATCCTAGACAAAACCATAATCTACTTTCTGTCTCTATAGCTTTTTCTATTCTGGACATTTCATATAAATGGAATCATATAATATGTGGCCTTTTGCTTAGCATAATGTTTTCAAGATCTATCCATGTTCCAGAACCTGTCAGTACTTATCTTCTTTTTATTGCTGAATACTATTCCAGTATATAGATGGATCACATTTTATTTATTCATTGATCAGTTGATAGTCAGTTGGGTTTTTTCCACTTTTTAGCTATTAAGAATAATGCTGCTATGAACATTTGTGTATAAGTCTTTGTGTTGACATATGTTTTCATTTCTCTGGGGTATTTACCTAGGAGTGGAATTGCTGGGTCATGTAGTAACTCTGTGTTTAATCATTTAAGAAACTGCCGGGATATTCTCCAAAGCGGTTGCACCATTTTACATTCCCACCAGCAGAGTGTAAACGTTCCAGCTTCTCCACATCTCACCAACACTTGTTTTCATCTATTTGGATTATAGCCATTCTGGTGAGTGTGAAGTGGTATCTCATTGTGGGTTTTATTAGCGTATGTTTTAAATTAGACCACCTCAAACATATTTTCCAAATCTAGTGACACCTATCCAATTATCTTCATGTGACAGAATAAGTGACAAAAAAGGAATGGGAGCCAGGATTGGAGGAGGTGGACATGAGACAGTGGGGTAGGTGCTGAAAGGGAGAGAGTTTAGGGTGTTTCAGGAGACACAACTGGGGCTTGATAAACAAAGAGGTGCAGGGAGCCTCCAGCAGAGAATAGAGCTCGGGGGACTGCTTGAGCAGAATTGGTTACAAGTATATCTTCTTTCTGGGAATCTTCCATTGTAAAGAAGACAGGGCCACTGAATAAGCAGAATCACATTTGGTATTTATGATATTAAGTGGAAAACAGTTAAATATAATCTTAATGCTGCTAGGATTATAGCTATATGAAAACATGTCTGTGTGTAGATAGGCCCTGAAAGAGAACAGGGGAAAATAAACACACTTCTGTTAGGGAGCTAGGATGGTGGGGTTTAAGAAAATGTTTATTTCTTTTTCTTTTTTCCTTTATTGATATCATACTGTTTGTGCAACACCAAGTTGTTAGGCAGGAACCAAAAAAAATTCACGTTAGCAGCCCCCACTTCCTTACCAGCCGTCCTCATGCCTCGTGCTTCAGCCACACTAAGCCTCCCATTGGTCTCAGACATGTCTGAGCTTCACTGTGACTCTGTACCTTGCAAATGCCATCCTCCATCCTCAGAATGCCCTTGGCTCCAGCACATCCTCTGCCAAATTAGTCCTTGTTCTTTTTAGCCCTGCTCAAATGTCCCCTCCCATGAAGCCACGCTCATGGGGTCTCCCTGGAAGAATGCGTCATCCCTTCCTCCATATTCCGCTACTCCCAGCTTTGGCTTCTGTTTCGGCCAGCGAGGGGCCTGACACATAATGTGTTATTTCTGGAGACTGCATTGTTCCCTCCCAGCACCCGCACCTTTGCAAGGTGACTTTGTAGCGCCTCCTGTCAAGAGGCGGAGCCTATTTCTCCCCTCCTAACTGGCCTCTAGACTCCACTCATTCCCTCCAGTCCATTCTCCTCACTGTAGCCAGTGATTTTTTTCATGTACAAGTCTGATCATATCCCTGCTTAAAATTCCTTAGTGGTTTTCCATTAACTTGGAAAACAGTCCATACTCCTCAGTGTGACAGTTGTGGCCTTGATGGAGCTGGCCCTGCTCATCTTTTCAGACCCACCTCTCTTAACAGCTTACCCTGAGGAAGTTGCCTGTACTTGGAGCATAAGCCCATCTCCACCCTTTCAGCTATCTTCTGCTCAACCTTCAGGTTTCAGATAGACTGCACCTCCTCTCACCCCACCCCTCTGAGGCTGAGTTAGTTGGTGCCCCTCCTGTGTATGCCCAGAGCATCCTGACAATCTAACCTTTATCGCAGTGCTTTTCAGTTTCTGCAGCTGTCTCCATTACTAGATTGTGGCTCTATTCCCTGTGCTGTACAATACGTCCTTGTAGCTTATTTTATATATACTAGTTTGTACATCTTAATCCCCTACCCCTATCTTGTCCTTCCCCCTTTCCCTCTCCCCACTGGTAACCAATTAGTTTGTTTTCTATATCTGTGAATCTGTTTCTTTTTTGTTACATTCACTAGTTTGTTTTATTTTTAAAATTCCTTGTATAAGTGATATCATACAGTACTTGTCTTTCTCTCTTTGACTTACTTCACTAAGCACAATACCCAAGTCCATCCATGTTGTTGCAAACGGCAAAATTTCATTTTTTTCCTTTTTCTTTTTTGTGTGTGTATCTGTTACAGATTTTTGGTTTGTGGTTACCATGAGGTTTATACATAGCAATCTTTATGTATACGTGATTGTTTTTAGTTGCTGACCCCTTAATTTCAAATGAATTTTAACACCCTGCATTTGTACTCTCCTCCTATCATGATGACTGTCTTTGACATCATATTTTACATCTGATTGTTTTGTGTCTCCCTTAACCACTTATTGTGGATATAGGTGATTTTGCCACTTTTTTCTTTTAACGCACCTACTGGCTTTGTGTGCGGATGATTTCCTACATTTATAGTATATTTGCCTTTACTGGTGAGCTTTTTCCTTTCGTAATTTTCATGTTTCTATTTGTGGCCTTCTCTTTTTCACTTAGAGTTCCTATAACATTTCTTGTAAAGCTGGTTTGGTGGTTCTGAACTTTTGCTTTTGATCTCCCCGTAAAATCTGAATGAGAGCCTTGCTGGGTACAGTATTCTTGGTTGCAGGATTTTTCCCTTTCACCACTTTAAATATATCATCATATCGCTCCCTTCTGGCTTGCAGTGTTTCTGCTGAAAAGTCAGCTGATAGACTTATGGGAATTCCCATGTATGTTATTCCTTTCTTTTTGCTTTCCCCTTTCTGCTTGTAATAGTCTCTCTTTATCTTTAATTTTTGCCATTTTAATTACAGTGTGTCTTGGTATGTTCCTCTTTGGGTTAATCCTGTATGGGACTCTCTGTGCTTCCTGGACTTGGATGACTGTTTCCTTTCCCAGATTAGGGAAGTTTTCAGCTATTATCTCTTCAAATGTGTTCTCTGCCCCCTTTCTCTCTGTCTTCTCCTTCTGGGACTCCTATAATGTGAATGTTAGTATGCTTGATGTTGTCCCAGAGGTCTCTTAAAACTGCCCTCATTTCTTTTCATTCTGTTTTCTTTTTCCTTTTAGCATGAGTGATTTCCACTACCCTGTCTTCCAGCTCACTGATCTGTTCCTCTGCATCATTTGGTCTACTTTTGATTCCCCTTGGTGTATGTTTCATTTCAGTTATTGTATTTTTCATCTCTGTTTGGTTCTTTATATTTTCTCTTTGTTAAAAACTTCTAACTTTTGCTCTGTGCATCCATTCTTCTCCCGAGTTCTTTGATCATATTTATGATGACCATCCTGAACTCTTTCTTGGGTAGATTGGCACTCTCCACTTCACTTAGTTCTTCTTCTTAGCTTTTACCTTCGTCCTTCATCTGGAACATGTTCTTCTGTTGCCTTACTTTGCTTAAATTGCTGTTTGTATTTTTATGTATCGTGTAGGTTGTTTCCTGACCTTGGAGAAGTGGCCTTCTATAGACGTCTTTTGTGTCCCAGCACCCCACTCCCCTCTTGTCCCCAAGCTATATGCTCTAGGGTTTTCCCCCATGAGGGCTGCATGGGTCTTTCTGTTTGGCAGGCTATGTGGGCAGTCTGGTAGGCTTGGGTAGTCCCCAGTCCAGTTGGTTGCCAGGCCCCACCTTGCGCAGAGGCTGCTGGCTGTTGGTTGGCAGGGCTGTCACGAGGCAGCTGACTGCACAACCCCAGGCGGCCCTGGGGCTAGTACTGGCTCACTAGTGGGTGGAGCCATGATCCAGAAGACTCCAGGATTGTGGTCTGCCCACTGGTGGGCGAAGCCAGGTCCTGAGGTTAGTGTCAGACTACTGGCAGGCAGAGCTGGGTTCTGGAGTATGTTTGCAGGGCCCCGGGATCCCAGAGCTGGTGTTGTATCACTTCGGGGGTGGGGGAAGGGAGATTCCTGACATGGGTGGAGTGTGGGGTGTCCCAAAGCTTTGTTGGCTTGCTAGTGGGCACGGCCAGGGCCCAGCTGGTCCCAGGGGAGCCTGCTCTGGGCCGACTGGGTCAGCAGGCTGTGGGATTGTGGATTTCTTGCCTCTCGTGTCTGTCCCCTTGTGGGTGAGGCTGGTCCAAAGGTTAGAGCAGACTTCATGGAGGGCAGGGTTGGGGCCCAGGGGGTTCTGGGACTGGTGCCTACCCACTGGTGGGTGGAGCTGGGCCCTGGGCCCTCTGGTGGGCAGGGCAGTGTCCAGAGGTGGCTCTGGGCTCATGAGGTCTTTAGCTTGTGTGCTGACAGAGGGACTGTGTCCCCGCCCAGTTAAGTTGCTTGGCCTGAGGTGTCCCAGCCCCGGTGCCTAGAGGCTGTTGTATGGGGCCAGGTCTTGGTGCTAATAAGCCAGAGGACGGGACCCACAGTGGTGCCCACCAGTGCCAGGGGCCATGCGGTAGAAGCAGCTACCAAGAGTGGCTACCACCAGTGTCTATGTCCCCAGCGGAGCCACAGTCGCTCCCACCCCCATCCCCCCAGGAGACTCTCCAAGACCAGCAGGTAGGTCTGGCCCAGGCTTCTATCAAATTAGTGCTTTTGCCCTGAGTCCCAGAGCATGTGAGGTTTTGTGTGCCCTTTCAGCTTCTTCTTTCCCCAGTTTTGTGGGACTCCTGAAACCAAGCCCCTCTGGCCTTCAAGGCCAATTGCTCTGTGGGCTCTCTTCCCAGGACAGGAACTCCTGTGGGAAGATCCTCTGCAATATAATTACCCTCATTTGTGGGTCATCCAGCTGGGGTACAGGACTTGACTGCATCATAAGCCTGCCTCTCCTACCCATCTCGTGTGGTTCCTTCTTTATATCTTTAGTTGTAGATCTTTCCCAGGAGGTTCCCATATTTTTCATTGATGGTTGTTCTACAAACAGTTGTGATCTTTGTGTGCTCGTGAGAGGAGGTGAGCTAAGGGTCTTTCTACTCTGCCATTTTGACCAATTTATCGGTCATGAAACATCTTTGATAGATTTAATTCCCAGTTACCTTTGGGGGTATTTTTTTGGTTGCTGTTCCTATTGTAAATGGTATTTTCTCTTGGATTGTGTTTTACATGTTGCCAGTGTACTGAAATGCATTTGATTTCTGTATATTGATCTTAAATCCAACACCTGATAATGCTTTTGGATTCACTAAGTGGAAAATCAAAATCTGTGAAAAGTGTTATTTCTTCCTTTTTAGTCCTTGCACCTTACTTTCTTTTCAGTCTAAGTGCTGCGGCAGGGGCGGTGTAGGGACAATGATGAATAGAGTGATCCAGGATATCCTCATCTCACCCCAACCGTGAATGGAGTACTTCAAACATTTCATTTGCTCCGGGTTTCCTGTAGATATCCTTTGTGAGGTAAGGGGAGTTCCTTTCTGTTTCTAGTTTGCTAAGCGTTTCTATGGTTTGTTGCTGAATCTTACCGAATACTTTTTCTGCATCTATTGACATAATCTATGTTCCATCTGTTACTGATTATTTGGGTTCCTCTACTCCCTACAAGATGAGAAAATAATTTACAATATAAAGAAAAGCTTGAGATCCTTTTAGTGCTTGCCTTTATAACACATACTGGCTAGTACGGAGACTAAAACCCAGAAAGCCTGTTTATCCAGCCCGAAGCTCCCTTGTTTGCTTTCAGGCCAGGCAATGGACTGTTCTAGTCGGTGGGGGCTGGTGGAGCTGCTGGCCGAGGGAGGCCAAAGAAGCCCTGCTCTGTCAGGTGCAGAAAGCACAGGCCCAGGGGCCGGGAACACGGGGGACCGGGGGGACCGAGAGGACACGTGACAGCTGCCAGACTGGAGAGGGGACAGGGCGGGCATCTCTTCCCCACCCTTGGCCATGGCCAGCTTTACCTGCCTCTGAGGATCCCCTTCCTAGAGCTCCACAACCAGCCTCGGAGTGGGCAGACTCTTTCCCAGAGGGCCACTCAGAAAATGAAGGTAGTAATTCTTCCAAAGAATTCCAGGCTCCAGCAGAACACTGGAGAGGAGTAAGGTCTCTCGTGACAGGTTTTCCGAATGGTGGAGTCACCGGTATGAAGACGTGAGCTTGCCCTCATGACTTAACTGTGCACTGAACAACTCTATCCACTGTAAGAGGATCTTAAGACCCAGGGAACCAGGCCCACGAGACACAGAGGCCGGGACTGTTGTCTTCACACCTCCACAGGGCTGTCCAGGGGCAGAAGAACACAGAAGTGTGACCACAAAGGGGACAAACCAGGACCATCAGGAGGAGCTAAAGGAAGCATAGAGGCTGACTCAGCATAAGGAAGAACTTTCATAGGGATTCCCTTGGTGAGAGGGATTGCCCCATCACAGCAAGTGAGCAAAGACCTGAGGACCATCTGGCAGGGACTGGAGAGAGAAGATTCATGCCAGGATGGAACTGCTGCCTCCAAAGTCCCTTCTGTCCCTGGAATAGGCAGTGACACCAATGAACAGAGTTGCCTGGGTTTACCCAAGAGCCAAGGTGGTCAACGTGACGTTCTGGCTCATGACATCATTCCGCAGGCTCCGCTGTACCAATGAGTTTGACACCTCTGGTCCCCTGGGGTGGCCTGTGCTCTCCCCAAGAGCTTGAGAGCCCTTAGGAGCTCTGTGTTCCTATTTTGCAAATTGGATCAGGCTAAGATTCTGTACTGTGGGAAGGTGCCAAGAAGCCATCAAAGCCCTCCAACATGAAGGGGAGTGGAGGGAGTAGAGCGGTTGTTCATCCACCAGTGTAGCACAAACAGGGGCTTTATTGGTGGGGCTCGGGACATTGTGACAGCCCAGCACGCAGGCTGTGAGGGCCTGGGCAGCTGCCAGGAGGCGAGACATGAGGGGACCAGCCTCTGCACTGTGCTGCTTGGGGACAATGTGTAGGGACAATGATGAATAGCGTGATCCAGGATATCCTCATCTCACCCCAACCGTGAATGTCCCTTTTCAGTTCTTAGAGGCAAGTGTGCAGGAAGAGGGTTCAGGACTTCACAAACCGGTGGGTGACCTCGTAGATTCCCACAGACTCCTGAGCCTTTTCGTCATAGTCAGTCCAGTCCTGTGGGAAAAAATGGCAGCGTTAGCCTCATGAGGCAGCCTGGACAGCATGGGGAGTGGAGGACTAGGACTTCAAAGGCCCAGCTCAGGCTCCGGCTCAATCTTCAGGAACATGTCAGACCCAGGACAGAGCCAGAGTGCTCGGGCCTGAATTCCTACTCTTTTAGCTTTGTGATTTTGGGCAAGTCACTAACTTCTCTGAGCCTTCGTTCTGTCCTCTATTAAAAAAAAAGAGGACAGCAGTAGATTTTACACTGAATGTTGAAAGAATCAAGAGTTAACACATGTAAAAGTATTTAGCCTAGGGCCAGGCACATATGAGAGCTCAGTAAACCCAGTTACTGTTATTAGGTGCTATGCAAACTGAATGTTTTTGTCCTTCCTTCCTCTGAGGCCTGACCACAAGCCTTCCTTATTTGCAAGGCACTAACATGTCCAGTTGATTCTTGGTATTCACAGTAGTTACGTTCTACAAAGTCCCCACAAACACTGCTCCCAGGGGAAATACAGGGTTAGGTTCCTGGGAGCATCTGATTCTGTTTAAAAACACCTTATTTAACATACATACATATATATTTATATAGCTGATTCACTAATACTGAACTCACAGCCAACAGTGCTGTATCTCACACCTGAACAAGCTTGTCTGACGCGTATCTTCTCTGTAAGGCACACCCAGCTTTCCTGCGTGTGAACACTAGGCGGCGCTTCAGCACTACACTTGGGGCTATCGTAAACACCAAAATCACCAACAAGAAGCACGGAAGCGTGGAGTCGGCTTCCCACTGAAGAGCCTTGTTCACCAAAAGGGTTATTCCCACCAGGTGCCCTAGAGCTCCCCGCAAGGCCCCCAAGGCCCGTACCTTTTCCTGCAGATTAATGTCACTGAAGACTGTCCCGGATTCCAGACCCTCAGCAGCAAAGCCGGCCTGCAGGTGACAGGAAGGCAGTGGTTAATCTGGGGGAACGGAGGCACTGGTCCGGCCTGTGGGGCCTGGTCAGGGAACTGGCCTTTCTCACACCTCTGGCATCGGAAGACAGAAATACAGTTGGGCTACTGTTCTGGAATAAGTGCTGAGCTTCCATGCCCTGGCAGCTGCCCTGGGACTAGAGTGGTTTCTCCAGATTAGAGCCCTGGCCCAGAAGGCAGGAGGCGTGGGGTAAACCCACCCATTACCCTTGATTTTCTGAAACACCCTGGGCGTGTCACTTCCCTCTCTGGACCTCAGTTTTCTTACTTATGAAACGGGGATGACAATACTCTCTCTTCTGCCTACCTCACAGGGTTGTGAGGTGAAAATGCTACACAAATAAAGTGGCCTGAGCACTGGCTCTGGAGTCGGATAGATGTGGGTTCAAATTACAGCTCCATTGCTTACTAACTGCATCACCCTGGGCAAGTGGCAAAATCTCTAAAGTTCTTTTCTCATCTGAAAAATAGGATGTATAACTTCACAGAGTTACTGTGAGGATTAAGTGAGGTAACATTAAAAGTGACAAGCCTGGTGCCTAACATATATTAGATGCTTAATAAATAACAACTGTTATTCTTAGAAATGAGAATTCCTAGTCCTAGAATTCCTAGTCCACGGTCTCTGCAGGAAGCACAGTTCTACTGTCACTTCCTATACGCCCTCCCCAAAGATACAGGTTCCCCAGGAAGACATGCACCTGGGGCTGGAAATCGACTGGTTCAAGTCCTCGGCACTCAAACTCCACTATCGTCTTGAACTTCTCGTTGTCTTCGGCCTAGAAAGGAAGTGTGTTGAGGAGGTAGGTCCAACTGTGCCCTCAGGTTGACTCCACAGCCCCTGAGAGCCCAGAATGGGACTCAGGGGCAACTCATCCCATCCTGGAAGAAGGCTGCCTTGACACCTGCTTGCCATGAGATCTTCCTGGATGTGGCCTCTGGGGTCAGAGTGCTTGGATGTGAGCTCAGACACAGTTCTGCCTCTCTCTTCCTCTGGGCCTAAGATTGTCAGCTGGAGCTGAGGAAACCACTACAGGTTTATTGTGAGAACCTGAACTAGGTGTAAATTGCCCAGTATAGGACCCGACACTATGCTCAATGAATGGTAGATAAAATTATCAAAATAAAAACTATGAAGAAGAATGTTAAGCTATAAGGTTTCCAGGTCATCCAAAAGGCCCCAGTACACTTCACTGTGGCCTTTTGCTAACCATCCGCCATGCTGTCAAGGCAGGGGCTGACTTAAAGCCTTTGAAGTGGGATATGCATGTGGAGGAGGCACACTGAGGGGGGTGGTACAGCCAGGAAATTCATGCCTCCCTGACCCCTGGGCCCACAGACCCCAAGGACACACCCACACGTTCATTCTCATTCTGTCATTTACTGTAGAAATGCTTCCTGCACACCAACCATGTGCCTGGCCCTGGATTGGTTTTTGTTTGCTGGTCTGTCTCTTCCACTAGATTATGATTTACTTGAGTGCAAGTCCTTGTGTGATTTTTCCCTTTAACTTCAGGACAAAGCTGAGAATTTGGCATAAATCAGACATTTTTCAAAAATACCAAATAGGAATGGATGAAGACACAGACCCAAAGCATACACTCCCTCCCTCACCTTTGGACTAATCTGTTAATGCAGTAACGTATAGATACTTAATAAAATCAAGTATCAAGGATGGATGCACTGTCTCATCCATGGATTCAGAGAAGGCTCACTAGCCCTCCAAGATGTAGACAAGGCAAGTGTTCCCAGCGATGGAAACTGAATGGCCAGGTTGGGTCAGAGGTCCCCTAAGCTCCCACAGCCCAACACCTATAAGAAGGCGGTACAATAGCCTAGTTACGAGTCTTTTTCCTGCCGAGCACTCAGTCAGGGTAAGGTGAATGAATGACTGAGTGAATGAACGAACAAGTAAGCACATGAAGTCAGTCAGTTCCATGTGGGTCACTCTGGTGCAGATATAACTTGAGAACCCAGGCCTCCTAGCTCCCGGCTTGGATCTGATCCCACCATGCCTGCCACTGCAGCAGGAAACTTACATTGTAAGGTTTGATGGTGCTGCTCAAAATCTCTGAAATGTAAAAGAGAAGACAAAGTCGATTTAAGTCCATATCCCGGCCCCACCCAGGTACCCAGATGTGGCCCTGGGCAAGAGTCTACGGCAGAAGCTTGGATCCCTCAGGCCTGGGTCCACCCACAGGTAACATGAGCATGCTTTTGGTCTGGCACCACAAAGCCGATGGCCAGCCTGGCAGAGGTCAATATCCATGGCCTACCTACCAATGGAGTTTTCCCTTGAACACAGCTTGCACTTCTGGACCATGGAGGCACTGCCACGGCCTCCCTTCAGTGCCACGTTGTCCTGGCAAGCAGTAAACAGAACCTCTAGTCACATATCAGTCAGATGTAAGGGTCCCCAGGAGACCCAGTCCTACCACTTATTATCAATTAATATTATAACAATATTTAAATACACACCATCTATATCTACCAAGACCCAGACAGGGTGAGCAACTTGCTAGGACAAGAATCCTGGGAAGGCTTCTTGAGAGCGAGGAAAGGACTTCCCCTTGATTTTGAACTCTGCCTCACATCCCAAAGCCCATTGTTCCCAGTTGATCACACTCTGCCTGCCCTCCCAAACCACAAAAAGTGGGGTCCAAAGACCGGGGAGGTGAGGGCCACATACCCCTGCCCAGAGGCCTATGTGTGTCTGTATATGGGTATAGTGGTGGGGGGAGCGGTTACCGTCAGCCGAATGTACTGCCACTTCTCTGAAATCTCACCACAGTTGCCACATTTCATCTTGGGGAGGGGGAAAAAGAGTATTAGTAAAGAAGTTGGCTCAGTTGGGCAGATGCTGAGGGAAGGGTAAGAACAGTGTGAGGTGGGCAGGCTCATCATCTTGTCAGCAATCTTACCTCATCCTTATGACCAGCCCCACTAAGGACATAACCAGACTTCTCTCTGGGCAAAGTGTTTCTCGTGTTGCCTTGCTCATCCTCCTCTAAGAAGTCCCCAGTCTGACTAGGGATTCAAGGCTCAAGTAGTACAGAAATGGCTTCAAAGTCCCCCCACCCCGTGTTGAGTTAGGAGCTTCCTGTGTGTCCTTACAGGCCCTGTAGGTTCCTGGTAAAAGTATTTATCACTCTGTTGCCACTCCTTCTTTGTCTCCTTCTCTAGACTCTGCTTTTTGAAGCCAGGAAACATCAACTCCTCAAATAAGCCCTGGCACTCGGGCTTCAAAATATTTGGAAATAAAGGTGGGCAGAATGCTTCCTGAAAGATAGGGCTTTTGTCAGGTACTGAAGGATTCTGGGATTTAGACTAAAAGGAAAACAGATCAGAAGCTCCGGGATCTGGGAGAGTAAAGGACCTCAAACTGCTCAGTTAAGAAGAGGACCTCTGTATACCATCCCACTAGAGTACCAGATTTACCAATACAGGATGGGGAATTAAGAATGGAGCCATGCACAAAATTAAATGATTTCACAGTAAATAAAACCTAATCAGCAAAAGAGAAGGTGAAATTATTCTTACTAAATCATCACAAGATCCCTTCAAGTAGCCTTTCGTTTAGTGTTTGTTTACATACCATGAAATACGTTACGGAGGAAAAAATTACAAAAGATATTTCAAGATACTGCCAATTAAGAATTAACCAGTAGGTCTTCCCTGGTGGCGCAGTGGTTAAGAATCCTCCTGCCAATGCCGGGGACACGGGTTCGAGCCCTGGTCCGGGAAGATCCCACATGCCGGGAACAACTAAGCCCGTGTACCACTGCTACTGAGCCCACACGCCTAGAGCCCGTGCTCTGCAACAAGAGAAGCCACCGCAATGAGAAGCCTGCACACCGCAACGAAGACCCAACGCAGCCAATAAATAAAATTTTAAAAAGAATTGACCAATAAACTTAAAAAAGCAAACATAAAATTCTACCCAGAAGAAAAGAGAACATTTAATAAGCATTTCTCACCTAGCTGGAGAGAAAGCTCCCGTTCACCACTGAGATCAGGGTGGGAAACCTTTACGCGGCCCCGGCCCTGGCGCCCCCACCATAGCCTTACCTTCAGGTACCACCGGAAGTCCTCGCCCACTGGCCGGAGGTTGGTGACATTCTCCAGCGTGGCTTTGAGCTGCAGCGCAATTTTCTGAGAGGAGGAGCGCCAGGGCGACGGCGTCAACAGCGCCCGGGCCCGCGCCTAGCCCCTGCCCGGCCCCACCCCTCTCCTCCCCTCCCGGCATGAGCTGTGCCTCCCCGCTCCTTCTCAGCGCGAGCTCACTCCCCTCCTTCCCTCCTGGCGCGAGCTCCTGCCTCCCAGGTTCTCGTCACCTCCCGGCCTCTGCCCCGGCAGCACGTGGCCTCCGCTTACCCCCATAGCGACCCGGCTCAGCCGCCGCTGGCTGCGGCCACTGCTTTCCGGCCCGTCGTAAACGGCGGGCGCCGCATGCGCACCCTCGCTGCGGCTCTGGGCGGGGCGCGGGGCGGGTCTCAGTGCGCCGGGGCTACCCCCGCACACCTGGCTTTTTCTCCCAGGTAAAGTGGTCTTGTGGAGGTAGGCTGAGTCCGCAACTAGCCGGTGCTCAGACCCGCGGAAGGCTGCCTCCAGCAATCGGTAATTCCAGATATTTACTGAACGCCATGCTAGTCTGAGGGATACCGCAGCAAACAAGACAGTCCTGCCCGAAACCTCTGCGGGGTCCGCTTCCTGCCCTTCAGACTCTTGCCTTCCCTCACCCAACCTCGCGCTTGGTCCCTGCCTGCCCTTGGAGGCTTCTTAGATCACGTTCACCCAGCCCAGGGCCGGCTTCGTAGGTTTGAGGGACGGGACCTTTTTCATCTTTAAACTGCTCCTTCCTCCTTCCCCCAGGGGACCTTTCAGAGGGTTGGCTCGTGCACATGTCCTCATTGTGGTCGCCAAGACTGGACACTCCCTTTCAGCTGGCTCTTCTCTGAGTTCCTGGTTTGTTTTCTATCATACATTTACTGAACCTGTGCTCTTGTGCAGGGCACAGTCGAGACCATACAGAAGCTGTGAGCATTATAAGGAACAGCCTGTTTGAGGCTTTTACAGCTTCCTGAGGTCTAGTTTCTTTAAAATTTGGAGTGACTCTTTTCGGATGTCTACTTTGCCACGAATTTACCTGATTGCCAGGTACCTTTCTGTAGCAGAGGGTGCACTATAGCCAGGAAGCCTGACATCTCAGGTCCCAGATCTGCACCTAACTTGCTGCCCTGTAATCTTTGAAGGAGGCAAAGTACACTGTGTGTGTGTTGTGGAGGAACACTTGCCTAGGAGTCACCAGACTTGGGACCTGTCCCAAGTTGGCCTGTCTTGAGGGATGTTGAGCTCAGCCTAATCACCTCCCCTCAGTCAAATGAGATTTATCAAGACCTCGTTTCTTTCAGCGCCCACTGTCTGTTCAGTCAGCAATTTGCCTCATTAAGGAAGCCATGCAATTTAGCAGCAAGAAAAAGTTCCTACAGATTTACCTGCTGAAAAAATCCCCACACTATCTACAACAACTAGGTTGCTTCTTAATGGCCGCTGGTATTCTGATTTTCAAATGAATTATTGGAAAAATTTTGAGACCAGGCATTTTATCCCTTATAATGTATTAAACCAAATATTTCCCCCCATACTGAAGTAGCTTCAGATAGATCTATAAAGGTGATTTTAAAACCCCCAACCTCAGTTATTAAGCTGGATGAAAACAACAAAACCCAAAATACCAACCACAATACTATTTCACATCTAAAAAATTAACAATACTTCATTAATACCAAATATCATGTTCAAATTTCCTTAATGATGTCAATTTTACATTTCCTGAATCATGATCCAAATAGGGTTCAAATGTTGTATTGATTGTGTGTCTCTCAAATCTCCTTTTATAGGTTCTCACTCCATCTCCATTTATTTTATGTTTGCAGCTTATTTTTTGAAGAAATCAGATCCCTTGTCCTGGAGTTTCCCAGGACAAGGATATTGATTGGATTTCCACTGTATGTATTAGCATGTTTCTCTATTCTTTTACTTCCTGTAAACTGGTAGGTATATGTATAGAGTTGATTAGATTTTTGGCAATATTTCACATAGGATGTCAGTGTTAAAAAGTGAGAAGAGTGCACGTGTTCGGGTCTTTATAATAAAAATTGCATTTTGTTACGTATTTATTAAAGACAATCATTTATAGTTTATAAAAAAAATACTGCCCTGATATACACAAAAATGTCTTGATAATGGTAATTAAAAGGAGCACTCCCACCCCCCTTGTGTCCACACAATCAATATTCAATCTAGATTGGCTTGATCTTGAAGTGTAATCCAATAAGACTGAAGACCAAACACTTCAGGTCCTGGACAAGATAATAAAATACTCGTAAGCCTTCTGGATCCCTAAAATGCAAGAAGAAAAAAATGTTTAAAAAGCTGAGAAAACTCAGCAAAAAAATACCATTTACTAACCCAGATTATTTATGTACCAGGATATTCCTCATAGAGGTATTTACATAATTAAAACTTTGAAAACAACCCAGTGTCCAAAAAGAAGAAAAAGCCTATACGCTATATATTAAAATGTAATATTATGAGGTAATTTAAAATGTTAAGGTTTCTTCTTAATGAGGAAATGCTTATATTAAGTGGGAAAAAATCATGATTAAAGTAACAGGCTGTTGATCTCAATTACATTTTTTGTGCTTTAAAAGACTATATATATTTTTTAAAGCACAGGAAAAAGACAAGAAATACTTTAAGATGGTTATCTAATTGATAAGTTTACGGGCTATTTTCACCTTTCTACTTTTCTGTATTTCCTATATTTTCAACAATGAACATGTATTACCTTCAGAATTAGGAAAACTTATTTTTGAAGTAGTACTAAGCAGGACCAAGAGGCTGAAGATTACTACAGCATAACTGGGTAAGAACAAGACTGTTCCTGTGAAGACAGTTATGCCTAACATGTACTAAAAGTGAGCCATATCTAACCCCAAATCCTCAAAGCACAAGACCCAAAGAGGTTGCCAAATTCTAAGGATTCTTTGTAGCATGTAGATTCATGTCTCAACTTTATAATTTACCCTGACAAAATGAATTTTTAAATTTATATTCTGAATAATTTCAAGTTTCACTAAAGTCAGGCTTTAAGATGTGCTATCGGAATAGCCAACACTGAGGAAGGTGTTCAGACTCATTGATTCTACAGTTTATTTCCAGCACTTGTTTTTTTGTGTTTCATTTCTGTTCTGGCCAGATTCTTACCCACTTTGGCTGCTCTTATGGCATTACTCTGTGTGTGTGTCACTGAGAAGCTCTTATTAACAATGATTGACTAAAACACCAAAAGCAAAAGGAGCAAGCCCTTGAAAATATATAATTTGGAGTCTCTCTATTGAGGGGGACAAAGCTGACCAATTCTGTCTTACATTTGTACCAGATCTTACCATAATGGTCCCAATTTGGTTAAGGGTTTCATATCAGCCTGCTCTAAAACAGACACATCTGGATATAAGGATCATGGATACTTACTTGGATTGATTGACATCAATAAGGGAACCAATTTTTGACGTTGTGAAAGAAATATGTTCATCTCCAATGACAATTTCAAGCTCCTAGAAACACGAAATGTCAATTTAATTGGATTTTTCATCAGTCACACAGGAGAAGGGTTCATCATCTGCCAAATCACATAAACTATAATACAGCTGGCCACATTCCCAAGACCAGTTCAATCTGAGCCCTAAACTGTACTGGGCACTGGAAACAAAGAGATAAATAATTGGTATGAGATAAATACTGGTTTAGCCCTTGAGTAGCTTATACTCTTAGAGGAAGTTGTGTGTGTGAGGCTCCACCATTTAGAAGAATTTACATCATGCTTTGTATAGGACTTTTCATTGTTAACAATGTGGAGTAACGTATAAATCTGTTTTACGAATACTTAAGAATCTAACTTTTCTGGGCAACATGGGACAAGTAAAAGAATTCCAGACCCTGAGCAGATCCCAGCTTTGTCACTTACTAGCTGTATGCCCTTGGGTCTGAATTTCTAAAGAGTGAAACAAGTACTATAATCTTAAAAAAAAAAAAAATCTATTGGGTGGGGAATTGTAGGGCGGTGCCTATGGGACAGATCAGCAAAACCAAACAAACATCTCTGCCCTTGTGGAACTTACAATCTATTTTTTCAATATTTATTATTTATTTATTTATTTATTTTTGGCTGAATTGGGTCTTAGTTGTGGCATGTAGGATCTTCATTGAGGCATGCAGGATCTGTTGCTGCAGCGCTCGAGTTCTTCCTTTGTTGAGGTACGTGGGCTTCTCTCTAATAGTGGCTTTAGCTGCCCCGTGGCACGTGGGATCTTAGTTTCCCCGACCAGGGATCGAACCCGCATCCCCTGCACTGGAAGGAGGATTCTTTACCACTGGACCACCAGGGAAGTCCCAAACTTACAATCTATTGAGCTCTACTTCTTAACACTCAGATTTGAAAATGTTAATATTTTATCATATCTGTGTCAGATTTCTTTTTTAAGAAATATTAGAGTTTAGACCCACCTCCCACTCTGTTCTCCTTCCTGCCTCCCCAGAAGTTGGGGTGTATTCTTTCCAATCATGATTTTATATTAGGTAGTATATTTTTAAAATTTTACATAAATGATCGTACTATATCTTTTTGCTTTTTTCATTCAACAAGGGTTTTTGTTAATTTGTTTTTTATTGAGTTAACATTGTTTTTTTGTTGCTGTTGTTGTTTTTGGCCACACCATGCAGCTTGTGGGATCTTAGTTCTCTGACCAGGGACTGAACCTGGGCCCACGGCAGTGAAAGCAACGAGTCCTAACCACTGGACCACCAGAGAATTCCCATATTGGGTTAAAATTGGTTTAAAAGTTTCATGTGTACAATACTATATTTCTACTTCTGTAAATACTAGAGTGTGCCCACCACCCAAAATTTAGTTTCCATCTGTCACCATACAGTTGATCCCCTTTACCCATTTTGCAACACCCCCTCCCCACCTCCCCCAGCCCCTTCCCTCTGGTAACCACTACTCTGATTTCTCTATCTATGTGGTTTTGTTTGGCTTATTCATTTATTTTGTATTTTGTTTTCAACAAAGTTTTTGTAGGTAGATCAAGTCCATTAGTTTTAAATGCTTTAGAATATTCATTTCCCTATTGAAGCAGACTTAAGTTCCCAATTTTTGTTTCTATAAACAATGTGGCAAAGATATCCTTCTATGCATCTTGTGTATATATGTGAAAATCTCTCTAGGAAATTCCTAGAAGGTAAACATATTTTCAGCTCTGCTAGACACTAACAAATCGTTCCCTAAATGGTTGTAGCAATGTTGTTTCCACCAGTATATATGAATCCCCCTTTTCTTTCTCATATCCTTTTTAAAACTTGGTGCCTTTTTTTTTTTTTTTGACCATTCTAATAGGTCTGACATGGTATTTCACTGTTGTCCTCATTTTCACTTTTCAAATAAAACTGTAAATGTTTTCATAAATTTATTACCCACTTGTTTTTCCAGTTCTGTAATTGTCTATTCATAACCCTTACACATTCTGCCACTAGTTTACCTTTTTATTATTAATTTGTAGTTCTTTATATATTCTGGATTGAAATGCTTTGCCAGTTATGTTTTGCAAATACCTTCCTCTAACCTGTGGCTTATCTTTCTATTTTATCTTGATATCTTTAGATAAAAAGAAGTTTTAAATTTAAAGAAGTCAAATTTACTAATCTTTTCCCTTGAGGAGTTTAGAAAACTTCTCTACCCGGAAATAATAAGACAGTCTATATTTTCTTTTATGTTTTAAAATTTTGCTTTATTTCTATAAATCGTCTAATTAAAAAATACTCTGTAAATATATTGCCAATCAACTTGGTATACTGTGTTAAACAGTCCATCCTTTTTCTATTAATTTGAAAGCTCAACTCTGTCATATACTGTTCCAAGTTCCCGTATACTCATGGGTTAATGTTTCTGGGTTCTCTATTCTGTCCCATTGGTTTAGTGGTCAATTCCTGAGGCCATGTCACCATACAAATGACTATAGTTTTATAAGAAATCTTCAAAATTATCTTGGCTACTCTTGCCCCTTTGATCTTCCATGAATTTGAGGCTCCATCAGGTTTTAGGAAAAATCCTGTTGTGATTTTGATCTGAATTTATAAATTATTTTGGTGAAAATCGATATAATATTGAGTCTTCCCATCCACAAAAATGATACATATTTTTATGTCCTTCTGTAAAGCCCTTTCCCATAAGTTTTATATATCTTGTTAAATTCACTCCCAAGTTCTGTACAGCTTTTGTTGCTGTTATGAATGGGATTTTGTTTTTAATTACACTATCCAGTAGGTTGTTGCTGGTATATAGGAGTATGCCTTGCCCACTTCACAGGACTACTGTGAATGCTGAATGAGCTAATGGAGCTGAAAATTTTATCAATCCTAAAGCAAAATACGTATATATAGTATTACTAAGATCTCATGAACGTTAATTAAAAAGTTAACTTGAGTAAGTACTGAGGATGAGATTTTTTTCACTCTTCCTCAAGAGTTAGTTGGCCCATCATTCTGAGGTTAATTAGAATAAGCTTATATGAGTTTTCATATTAATTTAATAAATATAATTATTTTTGAGCTTTTACTATACACTGGCACTATTTCAGTCACTAGAGATATAGCAGTGGAAAAAATAGGTAAAGTCCTTGTACCGAGGAGTATGCATGTGTATGTGTACGTCTGTTGCAGTGGAGGAGAAAGAGAGATGCATAAGGAAAATCAAACAAGGCAATTTCAGACAATGATAAATGCTATGAAGACAAAAACCAGATTTTTTTTTTTTAAGTGGTGGGGAAAGGCATTTTAGATTGGACGGACAGGCAAGACATCAATCACTGAGGAAGTGACATGTGAAGACCTCAATAATAAAGACAGTTGGATAGAATGTTCCGGGCAGCATGTAGGAAATGCAAAGGTCCTAAACTAAGAACCACCTAGGTGTATCCGAGTAACAGAAATAAGACCGGTGAGGTCTGAACACAGTGAGAGATGGTGAGAATAGTAGAAAGTAAGGTGGGAATGTGGACTTTATTTTAAATGCAGTGGGAAGCCACTGGAGAGTTTAAAATTAGTGGAATAAACAAATTTACATTTTAAAAGATTACTCTGGCTTCAGGAAGGAAAAAGTGGGCTGTACAGGACAAAAGAAGAAACAACGAAATCAATTAGAAGTCTGGATTAGGAAAGCAGCATTAAAGTGGAAAGAAGAACCTGTCCTATTAATTCTGTCAAATATGACAGTGGCTTTTATTTTTTAATTGCCACAATGTTTTCAGAATAAATATCTAAGCCATGAATTTAAACAGATATACTTAGTTGCCTGCATGATTTTCCATTAGATTGTTGAAATAACTATGTTTTATTTATCTTTGCACCCTCACAACGTTTTGTCCATAGTCATTACTCAGTAAGTAATATGGGCAGCAAGTACTCTGAGAAGCAAGGGAGGGATCACAAGAGGAAATTAAGGGCTGGGCTCTAGGTGGAGAGCAGCACCACCTGATCTCCCCGATCCTCTGTGTGGGATTAGTGCTTTCTTAGACCAACGTGCTGGTAATCTGCTCTGTGTAGGGCTCCATATCGCACATCCATACATGAGTATATTCAGTATCATATGCAGAGCAGTAAACCTCATCTTATTTGTAAGATTTTTGCACTGTGGATAGTTGCTGAAACACCCACCTGCCGGCCCACTCGGTCAGGAGGAGGCCACAGAGCATCATCCTCTTTGGTAATTTCACTGTCATCAATTATTCTCTTCAGTTCCTCCATCACACTTCTATGTACATAAGCCTGAAAGCAAGTTAAAAAACAGAATTTAAACTGTATCGCTAAGCAGCATTCTGACTCAGATAGTGATGAAAAATAAAAAGACTACTCATGAAAACTTATTTCTGGCACCTCTGTAAGTGGGAAGACATTCCGGCTTGACCTCAGCATGCCAAGAGGACGGCAGGGTCAGAAGTGCCCAATGACTACACCTCAGTCCCCCAACTAGTAGTTTCTATTTCTTGGTACATCCTGTTCATGTGGACCTACTCCTTGCCTACCTACAAAACTCACACTTGAGCCCCAAACAAAAGATCTGTGAGTAACTCTGGTTCATTTTAACTAAATGACATGCTTCTGAAGGGCAGAGATATGTCTTTTGCATTTCACATATTAGTCCACATTAAAAAAAACTGTGAGGATGCTAACATGTGTGGGTAAGCATAATACTGATTGCTAATTAAATACAATAGCATGAGAATATACTGACTGTTAAGATAATATACTGACTGTTAAGGTTTCATCAAAGTGGTTAAAAGAATAACTTTGACGAAACCTTAACGGTGTGGTAGAAATCATGCCAAAATGGAGCACACGGACTTGACAAAGGCAGGCACAGGTCTGAATTCCTGCTCAATCTCTTACTAGGAGGGCTAACTTTGTACCAGCCCCATTATTAATATCTGGGCCTTCACTGTCTTATCTGTAAAGGGTATATAATACAACCCATCACAGAGACTTACAGTAAGGGTTAAAATAAGCTCACAGATGTAATACCTAGTGTCATGCCTGGCATCTAACATGCATTCAGTGATGTTAACTGCTTTCCCATGCTCCCTTTCCCCCATTCAAATGCAAATTAAAAGAGCTCTATTGAGTGCTAGGTACCAGGGAATACGTCAAACACTAAGTTAGTGGGGTGGTAGGTTTTCTGTTTTCGCAGATGAAGCAACTGAAACTTATCAAGTTCAACCAGGAAGTGTGCCCAAGGTCACAAGGTTAGTAAGTAGCAGATTCAGGGTTCAAACCAAGATTTGCAAGACTTCAAATGATTACCCGTTACCGATTCAGCATTGTTAAAGAAAATATAAACTAAAAGAAGATTTGAGAAAAACTTTAGAAGCTATCTACAGACATGTCTATACTTCCCTGTTCTTTATCTTTCAATACTACTCACACAAAGAACAAAAACAGGACAAAAGGCTAAACGGCTCTCAGAGGATTCATTACCTCTTTTCTGATCATGACATCATTTTTGTAATTGCTGTTGTTGGCGTATCTCAATTTCCCTGTGAGGGGCAAAAAACAAATTCAATATATAATAAAAACATATAAATAAAGCCTGCCTTATCAGTAAACAAAGAATGTTGCCACCATCAAGCCACCAGCCACACCACTCCCAGCTCCCTCCCCACGGGTGCACCCTGAGGGGATTCAGGGTGGGGGAAACAGGATACTGGCCCTAGATAGTTAAGGTGCATATCAAAGGAATGACCTCAAGGAGCCAAGCATCTTCCTCTACATAGGAAAGTGCTAACTTCTTTAACTTGAGCTGCCTGGTATTTCTTTAATTAATAGTTAATAGTAATATTTTGATGTTCTGACTACCTGTTTTTTTTGTCTTTGGGTTTTTTTTTTTTTTTTTTGCACAAACTCCTATATATTCTGGCTCATCCCTTACCTCTTCGGAACAGTCCCTCAAAGCTATCTGAGAGCCTGTCTCCCAGGCTTAAGTCCTCAGTATTTGTGCCGAATAAAACATAATTCTCAATCTTTAAGTTGTGTTTTTTTTTTTTTTTCAGTCGACACTATTAAATAACCTCCTAGCCAAAAATACGGCTGACAACGAATTACAATTCTTGCAAAAGCCAGCTCAGGTGTGAGAAAAGAACAGACTCTTTTGTGACTGGCAAATCATGTCTCTGCAGGTTAATGTCCTCAGCTGAAAATAGGAGAAATTGATAACTCACCTGCACCCAGGGCCTTCTAAGGCTCAAAAGAGTGGTGAAAACTTCTGAAAACTGTAAAACACTTTTTACATATATTAACATGTGACTGTGAAAAAACTCTCATCTATCCTTATGATGGAAAAGCTGTGGATTTATTATTGAGCATATTTGGTATACAAGGCCCTTTGTGCATATGTGCATCTAACAGGCTAATTTGGGTATATAGGGTGGATATGAAGGAGAAGATAAAAGGAAATAGAGGAGATAATTATTTCCCTATAGAAGGCACACTAAAAAGAGCCAAATTAATTGATGCCTCACTGCACTGTCTCTCTGCCTCGAGTCTCTCCTTTCAGGTCATTCTCCATACAGTGGATAAAGTGATATAGTAACAGATGGCTCTGATTAGGTTACTCTAACACTCTGATACCGACAATGGCTTCCCACTGCCTTCTTGATAAAATCCAAATCCCTTAACGTGGCTTACTGTTAAGCTGAGCCCCTTTCCAGCCTCACTCCTATAATAGTCCTCTCTCACAGAGCTGGAGTTAATCAAACTATAGCTGACCCTTAAACAACGTGGGGGTTAGGGGTGCCCACCCTCTACACAGTCGAAAATCTGAGTATAACTTAAGAGTCAGCCAGCCCTCTGCATCTGCGGTTCCTTGGTATCTACGGTTCCTTACCCGAGATTCAACCAACTGTGGATCATGTAGTACCATAGTATTTACTATCGGAAAAAATTTGCATATAAGGGGACCCATGCAGTTCAAACCTTTGTTGTTCCAGGGTCAACTGTCTTGGTTTCTGCCTGAAACATCCTATGCACTTTTTGGGGTTTCAGCCTCCTTGCTGTTAATGCTGTCCAAAATGCCTTCTTGACTCATCTGCCTAACCAACTCCTACACATTCCTAAAGACTCACACACCCCCTTCCCCGTGTCATTTTATACAGGAAGCCTTCTTTGACCCTTCAGGATAGGTTAGGTGCCTTCTTTCTGCTCCTAGAATCTTCTGTTTCTTTCTACCACAACACCCAATACACTGTCTTGCTATTGTTAACAAAACTTTCTCTACAATTGGGGCTTGTCAGTTCATCTTTGTGCCCCCATTTAGTGGAAGTTTTCTGTCATCTTTGACTCCTTTTCCTTCACCGTACTGGCCACGCCCCAAATCTTATCAATTGGCAAAGTCCTTTTGGTTCTGCCTCCAACAGTATCCTAAATCCTTCCCTCTACTTTTACTATCACTCTAGTCCTAATCAACATCCTTTTTGTCTTAACAACTGTAACCGTCTCCCATTAAGTAGTTGCCATTCTTGCCCATTCTGCACCTAATAGTTACAATACTTTTTCAAGAACAGATTACATCTCTGCTTGAAACTTTCCAATTGCTTCCTGCTGCACTTAGAAAAAAATCTAAACTCTACCATAAACTATAAAGACTACATGGTGTGACCCCTGCATATCCGACATCATCTCCTACTATCTTCCCCAGAGGTCAGTACTCTTCAGCCACACTAGGCACCTGAAACATGCCTAACACATCTCTGCCCTACGGCCTTGACACTTGTTTCTCCCTCTGCCTAGAATGCTCTTCTTCCTGAGCTTCACAAGGCTGGCTCCTTCTTGGCAATTAGATCTCAGTTCAAACATCTGCTCTTCAGCGAGTTCTCCAATGGCCACCCTTTCTAAAAGCGGCCCACCAGCAATTATTTCATCATTTTATTTTCTGACCACTCATCACTATCTGGAATCTTTTTTTTTTTTTACGATCTCCCAGCACGAGGATACAAGTTCCATGAAAGAGGAAGCCTGTCCATCGTTCACTCCTGCACCCCAGAATGTGGAACAGAACCTGGCACAAGATAGGCGCTCAAGTAATGTTTGTTGAATGAAGCATTATGGTCAAAAACGTCACTAAACAGAAGTCCGTGCACACATACAGAAAGAACCAGTGGGGAGGACATAGGATCGTTCCCTCCAAATCAGCGCCTCACAGCCATCTGTCCCTTCCTCCTCCAGTTCCTCGTACATTCCGGACCCCCGGCCTCCCCACTAGCCCGCCCCCAGGCCTAGTCCTCGCTCCCGGGAAGCGGGAGGCTTCTCTCACCGTCCGGCCGGAACTCAAACTCCAGGAATTCGTGGCCGAATTTGCCCTTGTGACCCACATAGTAACGCAGATAGAAATCACTCTCCATAGCTGGCAAAAGGCAACCAACACCAAACTTTAATAGCAAACCTCACCGCCGCCGTACGCCCCCGACACTGACGTTTACGGTGGCGCGCGGAAGTGACGTCAGGCAACGGCACGGCCTGCAGCGGAGAGACTCCCTCCCTACCCCATTCACCCGGAGGTGGGACAAGGCGGCTGCGCCCTTCCCGGCCGAATGAAGCTGCATTTCCCCGGAGGCGGGGTCTGTGCAGCCCTGCCGGCTCAGCCCGAGGCGTGAAGGGCCTGAGGCTGGTCGACCTGCCTTCTCCTGGGCTTGAGGCCGGAAGCCGTCCGTGGACTTCTGGGCCCCGCGGCGGGGGGCGGGGGTCTGGAGGTCGCGTTGCCTGACCTCGGGCTTAACACCCGGAATACTGCGTCCCCCCAGGCTCCACCTCCATTTGGGACACCCGACTGTGTGGGTCGGAAAAGGCCCTTCACCGTCTCTGGACCTAGGTCGTCTCATCAGTAAAATAGGGTTAAAGGGAGACCTCAAGGGAGAACGCAGCGTACCACGGTGAATGAACGTACGCTCCGACTGAACTCTGCCTGTTTAAGGATCAGTTCTAGAAATCCTTCTCAGCCACGCTTTCCCTGAATCCGCAGTGGAGCTTTTCATTTCCCTGCAGCTAACTCGGCCGCACTTATCCCGCATTTTATCTCTTTCTACCTTTTATTTCTTCCTTTCCCTTTCTACCTCACGGGTCTCTAGATGAGGTGCTGTGAATAGGACTTAAGTTGAATATTTGATCTCCCACTCCCCAGCACAGCTTACCCAGCAGTGATTCTCGGCCCGGCCTGCGCAATTGGATCGCCTTGGAGCACCTAAAAAAATACTGGTGCTTGGGCCCTACCCCAAACCAATTCAACCAAAATCTCCAACAGTGGACCTGTGTGTCGGTATCGTTGTTTTGTTTTGTTTTGCAGAGCTCTCCAGTTGAGTCAGGATTGAGAATTACAGCCCAAGAGGCTCTTGTCTTTTCAGGCCAAAGTGGTTGACCTCTGTGAAGGCTTTCTGGCTATGGAAAAATTTTCCTCCTTGCTTAGGCCAAGGGCAACAAAACTCCTAATTAGTAGAAGCCTGCTGTAGTTCATCTAAGTTCCAGCCAGAGGGGAAAATGGAGTTGGATCTAGAGACAATGCCGAAATGGCATCATTCTTGGCGCCTGTAAGTACACTATTCTGTATTTGGGCTAGTGGTCTCTTCTCATTACCAGTCTTGCCATTACTACTTTTCTCCCAGAAAAAGAATTGGTAGCAGAGTGTAGAGTGGGTCTGATGGGGGGAAAAAGTCACTGGAGATTTGTATTAAAATAATCCCTTGTGTGACAGTGATTCACTGTGACCAAAGGTGAACTGATTGAATTTTTTGGACCTCAGGTTTCTTATCTTTAAAATGAGCATAATAATGTCATACATCTGGCAGAGCTGTTGCAAGGATAAGAAACAATGTCTTGGAAATTACTTTGTAAACTGTAAATTACTATAAGGCATCTTATTAAAAAAAAACAGTGGATGTGGGTGATAACAGGGAACTTGTATAAAAAAGAGAAGGGATCCACCGTGTATTAGGCACCTAATAAATGTCAACCCCTAGGCTGAGTCTGTTTACAAGTGCTTCTTCTTCGAATCCTCATGACAATCTTGAGGTGGTAGTTGGAGTTAAGTATTTAGAGACATTGGGTAATTACCACAAGGTTATTTTCCAAGAGTGAAATTATAAAAAATTATAATGTAATTGATGAATCTGGGCATCTGCAGATATGGCAAATATCAAAAGTGCTGAGAAAATTTAAAGGACACCCAACTTGGGCTTCCCTGGTGGCGCAGTGGTTGAGAGTCCGCCTGCCAATGCAGGGGACACGGGTTCGTGCCCCGGTCCGGGAAGATCCCACATGCCACGGAGCGGCTGGGCCCGTGAGCCATGGCCGCTGAGCCTGTGCTCCATAACGGGAGAGGCCACAACGATGAGAGGAACGCGTACCGCAAAAAAAAAAAAAAAAAAAAAAAAAAAGGACACCCGACTCCAATCAGGCTATAAGGTGATTTCAGGTTTTGGGGTATGAGGCCACATAGTATAGCTGAAAAAGCATGGTCTATGTGTCTGATGTGCCTGAAGTTAGCATAATTTAATGAGCATCTACTATGTGTCATGTGCTGGGAATACAGTGGTGAACAAGATATACCTTTATAGAGCTTACAGAGGAGGCAATCAAGGAACATACAAGCAATTATAATGTAGGGATAAAATTTACAAATAGGGGAAGCACAGAATACTATGGAAGCACATGGAGTGGCTCCTAATCCAGTCTAGGGGGTCTAAGGGAAGTCTTTCTGAAGAAAATGTTCCAGACAGAAGGCCCAGAACTGTGTGGTTTGAATACAGAATAAGGTTGTGAATATAATAATGAGGTTGGAGAAGGGGTAGAAGACTAATCATGAAGGGCCTTACAGCCCATATTAAGGAGTTTGGGCTAAAACCCAAGGCTACTGGATTTAAATGGAAGGAAAATGGATGACGGGCTTTAGGCAGGAAAGTGGAAAGAGGTGGTGATGACATGATCTGTTGCATTCTAGAAGGATCACTCTGGCTGGTTGTAGACTGGATTGGAAAATGGAAAGATTAGAAGTATGAAACTCGTAGGCAAGGAGATTAAGATGTAGCCAGAGAGGTAGGGGAAAAACCAGGAGTATGGTGTCAATGTAAGCCAAAATAAGAGTATTTCAAGACAGGAGTGGCAACAGTGTTACATACTGCTTCCAGGTCGAGGAAGATAAGGACTGAAAATATTTACAAGGTTTATAATCAAGGAAGTCCTGGGTGACCTTGGTAAAAGCAACCTCATTGGCATGGGAGTTAGAGGCAGAGCAGAAATATTGGGATACAAATGGAAAAATTTGTTGTGGAAGCACAGAATTACCTAACCCTATGAGTTAGGTCTGAGTCTGAGAGAATAGAGAAGGCTTCCTAAGGAAAGTACTCAAGGACAAATAGGAGTTAGCCAGATGAAGAGGCAGAAAAGGAAAATCGAGGCAGAGAACACCACATGTGCTACACGTACTTTGGGGGCACTAAACATAACTATTGACTCTGGGAAGTTTCTTCACTCATATTTCTCATCTCTAAAATGGGAATGATAATATTGACAGTCCTTATCTCACAATATCATTCACTCCCCCCCTCGTTAAAGCATCACAGTACTTTCATATTTTAAGAAAATGCATTTAATCTCTCTCTAGAAACAGTGCACTGATTTTACAAATGTCCACATTTGGTTTTAGTTCACCAAGATGGTGTCGGTACAATTAGTGAGATGCAGCTCACCACCCTTTGCCTCTGGAAGAGAAACCAGACTGCAAAGGGGACCGAGTACAGAAGCTAATGGAACTCAGAAGGACAAGACAAAAAAGCGTAAATGGTGAGTGTGACCCAACATTCTAACATGCCTGTTACATCAAATATGGTCACTTGGGGGTGTTCAGAGGAAGACAAACAAGGAAAGTTCATTTGCATACAACGTGATGGAGTTTGCAAACCAGTAGCTCACCCCACATCAACAACAGTTTGTATAGAACAAAATGGTATTTTAAAACACATGGTTTGCACAGATATTTGTTTTCTCTTGTAATTTTTGTAAAAAAGTATCAAAACCTTCACGTCTTTAAATATATATATACATATACAGGTGGCTTTTTAAAATTACTCTTTATAGCACAAAGTGTTTGCAAATGCAGAGGATTTCTGCTGATTCTTGACTATGTACACGGTGCATAGCCTGAATGAACAAAGCTTCCTGATTTCTTATATTAACTGAAAATTTGAAGCTGTAATTCCTCCACCTCTAAGTTCTCCATATCCTGAAAATCCCCAATACCCTAAAAATAGTGTGAGAAGATTCTGATACTCTATCTTCATGCATTGCCAGGAAAAGAAATTTACTCTGAAGCATTTAACTGATAACTCATTTATATCTTGTAAAATGATGAGTGTATAGCAGGTGTGAGGGAGTGGGGTAGAGAGGCTCACATTCCTGTGCTCTCTCTCCATTCCCCCTAGCACCCGACTGGGCAGTGCTTGGGGCCCCCTCTGCAGACCCCACGTCTTCAAAATTTCCAGTTTTCTTTTTCACCGTTGAGAAAATCCCAGAGGTTCTTGACAACATGGAATCCTTCTGTGAAAATCCCACTGCCCTTCTATCAAGTCTTCATTGACCGTATCAAAAAACTTCAACTCAAATTTATGAAAAGCAGTCACTGTTTCCCTTTGGCCACAGGAAAGCTTGAGGGTGAAGACTGTCATGTCTGCAAAGTGCTGGCAACACATTCTGATCAATTTTCCATGATGCACTTGGTGCTTTATACACAGTAAATGACCAAGAAATGTTTCATTAATTGAATCAGAAACTAAATAGAGTATTCTATAAAGTGCTTACATTGAACCTGTCTTTCCATCCAGCCTCGTTTCTTGCTAAGTCTCCCTTGAGCCTTTTGCTCATTACAATGAATTACATGCAGTTCCTTAAGATGCCCATGCTGTTTCATGCTTCTGTGTCTTAGCTCAGTGTGTCCTCTGCCTGAAGCAGCTTGGATACCCCTACTTAATTTCTAAGACTTAGCTTAGGGCCATTTTTCCTACAATGCCTTTCTTGACCCCATTCTTACAACTCTGTAAACTAATAGTACCCCCCAAAATATCTATTCCTTTTTTTTTGTTTCCACATGTCTTCCTCTAATTGCTTCTGTGAGTTCTGTCAGGACAGAAGGTGTTTGACTGACCTGTACATCCACAGTACCTGGCACTTAGTTGGTACCTAGCAGATAGTTTTAGTGGATGAATATACATATTGCAATCACACAGAATTGGAGGGATGAAAAGTACTTATTGCTATACATTTAAATACGATCTCATTCTGAGGTTACAGTTTACCTCAATCTGTTTTATATGTAATCATGCTATCAAGAGTAAATAAATAAAATTTTAGTTTTCCTCATTTCTGGAAGGATATTTCTGCCAGTGCTTTCAAAATTCCACCAGAAAGATAGGCCATGAGATAGGCAGCAGGTTTGATACAATGTTCGGGCAGCCCAAAGTAGTCTCCTGGAAAAGGCAAGCGAGGAAAAGGGCTGGGACTAGTTTCTTTTACACATATAAAAAAATGTCTGATAAATTTTCTGCCCTTCAGGCCTTATCTCTAAGCTTCCTTCCAGCTCTGTAGTCCAATGACTCTGTGATCCATTATTGGCTGTAGGTATATGATGACGCAGGGGCAAAAGGCCACAGAAGTGCAACTGTACCTCAAAACGCATCCAAGCATAGAGAAGAATGAACGTGACTCCTCAGATTTCATCTCATTTACTGCCATCCAACACATGAGTATTCCACAGTTTTTTGTAGGTTGCTTCCGTAACTGTCTCTTCCAAACTGCAGTTGTAGCATATTCAGGAAACATGGATGTCTCTCCGAAAGTTGTGTTTCATCATCATTTTGATATCTCAGGCTGAATCATCCTGACCCTATTCATTATTTTTTTCTGTGAAGGACAGGATCTGACTAAAAGTTTAGAAACTATGCATTAGTCACTATTATCATTTCCCCAGGAAATTCTATTTCTTTGGAGGCAGGTTACAGAAAAAGTTGCTTGTTTTGTGTAAATTTCAGTGCTTTTCACTTTCATGATTTTTCTTCAGTCAAAAATAATTTTACTTTCCATTCTTGAAAGAATAGTAGTAAGTGATTAAGCTCTATAGGAGTTGGCCACCTGTTCTTAAAATTCTGTTTGGTTTTGGTCATTCTAGATCAATTGCATATACCCTCTCAATGAATGTTTCAGGACTATCAACACATGTATATCATGAAGAAACTGCTTGCTTATGCAAAGCTTAGTGCCCAGGCTCCAGAATACAGTTATTTTCTCAGAAGACAGGAGACCATGAGTGATGTAGAGAAAGGTCCTAGGAACAGGGTGACAGAACCCCAGAATGTCTGCCTGGAAATTCAGAGGGTATCAAGCTGGTGAGACATCCAAGCTTCACAGAGTTGGGGGCAGCTGGGGAGTAGAAGGGGAGGAATTTGCTTAAAAGTGTCAAGTTCCAGGTATGTTAAGGTTAGATACATGTCCTCTGCTCCTACTTAAACCAAACACTTCCATGTCACACCTTGTCCCTGGTTGTCCAGTGGGAGTGAAGTGGCAGAACAGCAGAGTTAAGACCACACCTTGGATAAGAGCCAACGGGGACTGAATTCCTTCTGGGACTGTAGGATTATCTTTTCAATGGTAGACCCCACAAAAAGAAAAGTGCACTTCTCCCTGCCTCCCCCAAGGCCCAGGAAAAGCAAAGTAAGTGTCCACAATGAAAAAAAAAAATCTATACATATACCCAGAGTTTCTCCTTTTATTTACAAAGCAGTAAACCAAATCCCTGTGTGAACATATATATCCAATATACTGTAGTATTGTGTACGCCGTTTCCCCCTCAAACAGGACTTTAGGTTTCGCCACTTTTTCTGATTTAAGCCAAATATTAGTTTCATCTATGTGAACACATGATGGCAACGAACCTATGTATCACTTTAAATTGTTTTCTCCACGTAAAGGAAATGGTAGAGAGAAAGGGGAAGGGAGAAATAGAGATGTAACAAAACCTGTTCCTCCATCCTCATCCTCAACCCATAGCATACTCAGAGGTCAGTGCCTGAGCCAGTCCCAACAGTAAACTTGGGCTGTTCAAGAAACATCTCCATTTAGCTCTCTATAAGTAAGGATGGCACCCTCAGTGTGCTTCAGAGGAAACAGTGAATTCAACCCAAGTGTCCTAAAAGAAAATGAAGTTACTTGAAATGCTGAACTTTAAAACAAGGAGTAGCCAAGGTTCAGGCATGTTCTCACCTGAGCCCGCGGGAACTTTGGGTACTGTGTGAAGTCTGTACACTGGCTTTAGCCACAGAAGAGAACCACAGTAGCCACGGGTGAGCTGAGGGCCTTTTGCTGACTGATTGGAATCCCAAGAACAGTCAGAGGCAGAAAAGATCTACCTCTCCCCACTGCATGTTTGCACAAACCATGGTATCTCTTTTCTGATCCAAATTTCCAAAGGCTTCTCTGAAAACTACAGATAACCCTTCTTGTGGACTGTTTTAAAATATATTTATCTTTATGTATCTGAACAACAGCCATAGGTGTGCCTCTTCTCTACAGATTTTTCTTTCTCACTCACATACACACATAAACATAAATGCACACAGAGTCCAGGTGGTAGGCCAATCATACCAAAAATAAATACTCTCACCTCTGTAAATTACTTATAGAACTAATCTTATTTTTGAAATATGTTAATAAATAATCTAAATGGGAGAGGGAGTTGAAGTGTTTTCTTCGTTTTACTTATGTTGATGGATAGCCACAAAGCATAATCATTCTATTTACAAAAAAAAACCCTCTGAAACCTAAAAAAGCCCCCCAAAACCAAATACCCTCTGTAAATATAATTTTTAAATGATGAGTAAGCTACTGTACCATCGGCCCCATTTGGTTATGTACATCACGTTAGTCACTCAGCAGTAGCTATTCCATGAATTCCTCATGGGTAGTGCAACCAGTTAAAAAGTGTATAAAACATTATACATATAAAAACTCTCACATCCTTTGGATGTTTGCAGTTCATCATAACTTTGTGGTTACCTTTCCGCAATATAAATTAAAAAAAATTACACACGCACACACACACACAGACACACGGACTCATGTACAGAAACCCTTCCATCCAGGCATACACCATCCAGGGTGTAGTGCATGGGACTGAATTCCGTGAGGCACGAAGGGAGTGGTCCCATCCTCAGGGCAGTCCATCATCTTCAAGGCTTAATGCCACTCGCTGGGGGAGACAGAGCAAAGAAATCATCATTAGACCCACTGGAGCTATTTATTAGATCACAAGGTACCAGAAATTCTATTACTTTATAGGCAGTAGCTCACATACTCTTCAAGAAGCTACCTCAGAAGACACGTTTGTCATATTTATTTTACAGATGAGAAAACTGAGACTCAACGAGCTTAAACAGCATTTGTCCTGGATCATATAGCAAGTGGGTGAACTCAGTTTGAACCCAGATCTGTATGAATCGAGAGCTATAGCTTTTTTCATTATTCTGTTCTGCCTCTGTAAAGAGGAGGGCTGTGGAGATCTAAACTTTCTCCATCCTCCCTTACAGGATTTTAGGTTTGCTTAACTTCAGTGGGTTAGCTTTGGCAAATGTTTAATCCCAGGCCATTAGCTACTTGTCTCTAGCACGCTAGTCACAATCAGGAAGGTTGCACCCCTCCCAACTAATTATCCAGAATTGGAAGGCAGTGGAGATCAATTAAGTTTAATCCCACTTTCCCTCTCCCCAACTTTCTAGTCATTAGATACTAGACTTCCCTCTGCCACAAATGGCTGACCACCCACTAACCCTTGAGCCAGTCTATTCCATTGTGGACAGTGGACTTAAGTTCTTTCCTATATTGTCATGAAATCTGCTTCTTTATATCTTCCGACGTTCCCTGATTCTCTCTCTTAGACTCAGAGAGTTCTACACAGACAACACTTGAAATTTTCAGTGTTTGTGTTCCCTTCCCTTCCTTCTGAGTGTTTTCTTCTCCAGGCTACACATCTAGCTTCCCCAACCTGGTCCCGATATAATGCTGTGTCCCACTCTTCCATTTCCTGGATACCCTCCTTCGGATAGACCCCATTGTTTCAAGATCTTTCTCATCGCTATATGAATTTGAGCTAGCCACTTCACGTCTCTGAGCCTCGGTTTCATCATGTTCAATGGGAGTACTAATAGGACCTACCTCATAGGGTTGTTGGGAAATCAAATGGGATCATGTATGTAGGGTGCTTAATGTAGTACCTAACACACATGGGGTCCAGAGTATTCTAAATCAACCTAACCAGCATAAGATAGAACCAGACTAGCATTTCCCGTCTCTGAACATTCTATAAACAATAAAAAGTAACTCCACTGCCTTTCAAATCACCTTTGGATTATTTGTGGTTTTGCATGAATGTCATGGCCTTGCTCCACTAGACTATCTTTTTCTAGTCTGTGACCCTCCCACTCTCCTCAAGATAGATCTCTAGGCCAAAGTCAGGTCCTAGCAGTGATGGTGGAGCTACCTGAGAAGGGGACAGGGGAGAGAACAGGCTGTTGAGAATACTGATTTCCACCTTCAAGGCCATATACCCTGAGAAATAGTGGAAAGAGCGTGGGCTTTTGTGTACATACAGATAGGAGTTTCAATCCTGGTTCTACCACTTCCTAGTTGTGATCCTAGGTAAGTTATTCAATTTCTCTGAGTCTCAGTTTCCTCATCTGCAAAATGGGGTTAACAATATCAAGTATATAGGTTCCTGTAAAGACTAAACAAGAAAATACATGTAAAACACTGAGTAGCGTCTGATACACAGTAGGTTCTTACTAAATGTCAATATCCTCACTCTCCTACTCTATTTCTCTGCAGTTGGCAGGAGCTTAATTCTTCAGGCCTTAGATTCATCAGGAATAGCTCCTCCTGAGTGGTTGTTTCCTTCTGTGGAAACAATGACACTTTACATGTGCAGAGCGCTTTATAACTCACAAAGCACTCTCACATGTGCTATCTCACTTGGACTTTATAAACTTAGGCAGCAGAGAGAATGGGGGTTATTATTCCCATTTTACAAATAAAAGTAATCAGAAAGAAGGGACTGAGATCACAGAGCTGTGGAATAGTGAAACTGGGAGTCATCTCCACTCTAAGCTCAACATTTCTTCCACTGTGCCCCCTCTGATCTTTAAAAATTGGTTAAGCAACTGTCTGCTTGGATTGGCCAAGGTTAAGGACCCTCAAGGCCATCTGCTAACGCTCCTCACTTGCTTGACCTCATTTCCCACGTCTCCCCTTCACGAGCAATTAGCTTCAGCAGCAATTCTGTCTGTCCTGCCCCGTACTCAGTCATTTCTTCCACATGCCATTTCCTTGGTCTGCAACTAACCCATCTTTCATCTTTGCCCCGACACCCAACTCACAGTTTGCAGCCTTCTAGAACCAGAAAGCCTTCTAGGATTGACTGCACCTGCCTGGTTCATGCCCTCGCTCATCAGCCCCTCAGACTCAGAGTGGCACTGCCCTACCTTGCACTTGACGACAGGCAGCTCGGAAAGAGGGTTCTTCGGGAGTTGGTGCAGCTGTGACCTTGGTTCCCCCGGCAAGACAAAAAGCTCCTTGAGGGCGGGGGCTGGGTCTTCCATTTCTCTGGTCTCCCCAAGACAGGGCTCTGCCCACAGTGGGTGATCAAAGCTGCTGATCGCCTGACAGGGGGATGGACTGGATGACCTATGAGGTCACACCCAGCCCCGACTCCGCTATACAACCATGACATCTGCTCCAGCCACTTTGTGGTCCTTGATCCCCCAACAAGCCATGCCCTGTCGTGCCTCTCAGCCTTTGCACATGCTTCTTTCTGGAATGCCACTTTCCTCCTTCTCTACGTGGAAGACTGCTATGAATCTTCCAAGGACACAGTTCTTCTGTCACCTTTGTTGATGTTTCCATAGCATTGGTTCAACAAATACTTACTGGGAGCCAAATATGCTGTGCTAGGCACCAGGGAAACATTAATCAGACAATCCTGCCCTCAAGGAGCTCACGTTCTAGCGGGGAGACCAATGAGTAAAAAGATAAGTAGACTATAGTGTGACAGGTGCTGTGATGGAGAGAGGTGGTGAGAGAACAGAGAAACCAGGGAAAGCTTCCTAGAAGAGGGGACCCTTGAGCTTCCACCATGGCACTCAGCACACAGCTGTTCAATAGCCAGTGACTCTCTAACTCCCCCACCAGCTCCCTGGGAGCAAGTACATCCCTTCTTTACTTTTGAACACTTGGTATCTTATGTGGTACTTGGCACATAACTGGTATACATTGTTCACTGAAATGAATGCATTTGAACTGAATGGCCACAGTTGCCTTTCTAGGCCAAAGGTTCTGAAAACGTATTCAGCACAAAGACAGGCCTCTTTCCTCCAGGAAGAGCCTCTAGGTACAAGGTGGTCCTGATACCCTTCTATCCCAACCACCTACCCCAGCATTCCTGTGTCCCCAGGGCCTAGAACAGTGCCTGGCACATGGTAGGTTATTGATAAATGTCTAAAGGAGGGAAGGAGGGAGGGAGGGAGGGAAAGAAGGAAGGAAGGAGGGAAGGAGGGAAAGAAGGGAGGAAGGGAGGGAAGGAAGAAGGGAGGAAAGGAAGGAAGGAATTCTTCCAGCAAGGAACACTTACTGCTGGATAGACATGGCCAATCTGAGCAGCCCTCCCTATGTGGAGCTCATCCTCATCCTCTTCTTCTGTCGTTTTCCTGTATACAGGGTTGTCGAAATTCATGCTTTTGGTGTTCTTCCGCTTCCAGTTTCTCCAGATCAGGTAGCCACTCATGCACAGCAGGGCTATAACCACTGGAGGAAGAGACACGTTACAGTGGATCTCCAGCAGGCTCCAGCCCGTTGCCCAGACATCAGTGCATTTCTCGCCACCTCTCCAGCTTGGCTGCCCCTTGTTCCCAGGCTCTGTTTCTGCATATTCTTTTTCTGCTGCTGGGAAGCCCTTCTCCTAGCTCTTCGTTCATTAACTACTCATCCTTCAAGATCCAGCTCAAAAGTGAAGACTTTCTCAACCTCTCACGGTACAGTCAGTTGTTCCCTCACGTGTGTTCCCAGACCACAGTGTTGTACTTCATATATGTGTACCCCCAACTAGACTGGGCTCTTTGAAGGCAGGGACCGTGCCTCCTTTCTGCCCAGTAGCGAGTAGGTGCTCAGTAACATGCTGAGTGAGTGAGTGAATTTCTTCACCACACTCTTGCCCTAATACTGCTACTTCCCTGGATTTCTCTAAGAAACCATTCTCTCCCAAAATTGGAGGGTGGAGGGTGGAGGGTGGGGTGTTTCTTTCCAAAGCTGGGGCTCTGCAAGAAGAGGAGCATCTCTAGAAGGGAACACAGCAGGGAAACACAGGTTCTGAGTTAAAATAAATGGATATATTAATGAGTAAAGGAGGAAGTTCTCAGATAGAGCCGGGAGAAAATGGGGCAAGCAGCTTCACGAGATAGTAAGCAGTCACCGTGAGCATTCAAGTGGAGGCTGGGTGATAGCTATCTAGGATGCTATAGAGGGGGTTTCTACAATACTTTGGTAAGATTATAATAATCAATAATAACTGATATACATAAAGATAAGAACAGGGCAAGGATGTCTGTTATCGCTGCTAGTATTTGTTGTCCCAGAGATCTAGCTATGCAGTGAGACCAAATAAAGAATTGAAGGGCACACGTGGGAAAGGGAGAAATCAAACTGTCATTAACAGATATTGTATGCTTGGAAAATCTTAGAAAAGCAGATGAAAAACTATTAGAAATGATTTTAGTTCATCAAGAATCAACAGAAAAAAATCAATAGCTTTCTTATTAATCGGCAATAACCAATTAGAAAATGGATGGAATAAGAAAATATTCATAATAGCCCAACAAAAAACTATAAAATACTTGGGATAACCCAATAAGGAATGTGCAAGTCCTATGTGACCTATGCAATTCTACTGAAGGCCATAAAAGAAGGCTCAAATAAATAGAGAGATATGTCATGTTCCTCGATGGGAAGGTTCAATGTTGTAAAAATATAAATTCTCCCCGCATCAATTTATATACCCAAGGCATAAGATTCCATCATAAGTTTTATAGAATTAACAAGATGATTCTAAAGTTCACTTAGAAGAGAAATTGAATAAAAATAACGAAGAAAATGTTCCAAGATTAATAATACCCTATTAGACATTAAAACATATCATAAATTTGTGTTTCGAGTATATAGGAATAGTATATAGGAATTGGTGGAGAATAAACAGCCTAAAAGCAGATCAAAGTATGTATAGGCATATAGTTTACAATAAGATGACAATTCAAGTCAGAAGGAAAAGATGGACTATTCAATAATGGTCTTGTGAAAACTAGACAAGCATGTAGAAAAAAATACTTAAATCACTACCTCTTGCTGCATTCTAAATTCCAAATGGATTAATAATTGATACTAAAAAATGCTTAAAATAGTAGAAAAATATATAGAGAGATATTTTAATAATTTAGAATGAGGCAGACCTTCCTAAGCAAGACACAAAGCCCAGAAGTCATAATGTAGATTAACAGATCTGATACTTAAACATTTTTAATTCATGCATAAACAAATTCTAAAAATCAAGTGGCAGGATGGGAGAAATGATTTGTAACATATATTACAAAGGTTTAACATTAATGATGTATAAATATTTCTACAAATAAGTAAGAATAAGACAAGGAACCAATAGAAAAATAAGAAGAGACTGTGAATAGGCAATTCATAAAGGATGAAATGTAAATGGCCAATACGCTTGTGAAAAGATACTCTGCCTCCCAGGGAAATATCAGGGAAAGAATATTCATCTTTCAGCCCTCAGATAAGCAGAAATTTAAAATAATGATTCTATTAGGGCAGGTTACATCAGGGAGACAGCATACACATGCCCTTCTATGGAGCAGAGTATGGCAGGAGAGGAGTTGATTTCTCTTTCACTAAACAATGCTGAGTATTTTCCACTTTACTCAAAATGAGCCTGGAATAGTTTCACCATCATCTTTACTAATAAAGCCTTTCAAGGCCAATTCGAATGCCACCTTCTTTAGAAGTGCCACTCCCTCTCCTCCACAGAGCGTCGGGTCTCTATTACAGCACCTTATAATATGTAGTAACACCTCTCTTGTATCACCTTTTTTATGATTAAGTCTTACTAAAAACTCTTTTTTTTTTTTTTTTGCAGTATGCGGGCCTCTCGCTGTTGTGGCCTCTCCCGTTGCGGGGCACAGGCTCCGGACGCGCAAGCTCAGTGGCCATGGCTCACAGGCCCAGCCGCTCCGCGGCATGTGGGATCTTCCCGGACCGGGGCACGAACCCGTGTCCCCTGCATCGGCAGGCGGACTCTCAACCACTGTGCCACCAGGGAAGCCCCAAACTGAAAGCTCTTAAAGTCTTTTCTCTTTTTCTTCCCTGGATCCTTGGCGCCTCGCACAGTCCCTTGGATGGTGTTGAAGTTTTTAAAACATTCACTCGCTAACTCACCACCATATTGGGGATTCTTAGGATAAAAGGGCCAAGTCCTTATCCTTGAGGTACTACACATGGGCAAGTAAGGGAGATAAAACGATGAATGGACAATCGCAATTCAAAGACCCGACCAAGAGAAGAGACTGGTATGAGAGACAGGATGTGCAGGACACTAAGTGAATATCAGGGTAAGAGAGAATGAATCAGCCCACATGGCTCTCTGTGAGGTTTAACCAAATGTTATATTCTGGCCATATTCCAAACCCACCCCACTCCCGCCCTCCCATGCCATCCCCATTCCTGGCTTTGCCCATGTTGTCTTCACCTGCTTGGGTTGCTCTTGATCCTTCTTCACTTGGCTGATTTGGCTCAAATAACTTTTCCACTAGGAACCCTCCCCTGTCCGCTTCCTTCCTCTCCCAATTCCAAGATAAGTGCCTCCTCAGCACTTCTACTGAACTGCATATGGCTTCATTTTAGGACTTACCATGTCAGAATCAAATTATCTGTGTTATGTGTGTCTCTCCAACAAGTCTATAAACTTTTGGAGGACAAGAACCATGTCTTACTTATTTTTAATCACCTTCCCTCCTCTTATCACAGAATCTGGTACATCATAGCTGCTTGATAAATGTTTGTTGAAAATGAAACAGAAAGCAAGCAAGATAGCACGATCAATTAAAGGAATGGCAAGCAGCTCTATGAATTTTTTTTAATGTATGTTTTTTCTACTCATTAATTTGACAAATACTTTATTTCCTCCCCTGTGCCAGACACTGCTAAGAGCTGGGGAGAGTGGCGAGCAAGAGAGACACCAGACCTGTCCCCGTGGAGCCTACAGTTTGGCTTCACGTGGCTGGTGTGTAGAGTATCCGTGAGGGGTAGTGGGGGAAATATGTGGATAGTTGTCTGGGGCCAGGTCCTGAAGAGCCTGGTGTGCCAAGCTAAGAAACCAAACTAAATCAGGACTGGGAGGTGTGCAGGAAGGCGGCCAGGGCAGAAAAAGTCAGTGAGAGAGGTCCCTGTGCTAAGCGCTCTATCCTTCCAGTGCTTTTACCCAGACCTCGGGCAGGGTCTCTCTCTTCTCACCAGTGACTTGGGGCCACACTCACCCATAGGCACAATGATCCCAATGACAGCAGCAGTGACGGTTGAGCCCATCTTGCCACTTTCATTCCCATCTGCAAAACACAAACATTAGCAGAACGACGCTCCATCACTGTGAGTCCCAAGTCCCTGCTGGCCTCAAGCAGTAAAAACTACCCAACTGCTTCTTGCCCCCGTTCCAAAATGGTGATCCCGGCTACTGCTTAATAATTTCGTCTTCCCAGATCTTATCAGGACAGAGGTCATCTCCATTTCACAGATGAGGAAACTGAGTCTTCCTGGGGTTTGGGGGACCCACAGAGAAGTGGCAGAGCTGGGATTCAAACCCAGGATTTGTGACCTAAATCCCTTACCCTTTCCACAGTATTTGGGTGGTAGGAAGCTTGGGGCTGAGCCCTTAGGTCTTTATGTTGCTGGCTACCTGGGGCAATTGCCTTTTTCAGCCAGTATCTGTTGTTTTGTCTCTCTTATTTCTGGTGGTCTGTCTGTCCATCTGCATCATCAGTTTTTTTTTTAAAAATAAATTTATTTATTTTTATTTTTGGCTGTGTTGGGTCTTCGTTTCTGTGTGAGGGCTTTCTCTAGTTGCGGCGAGCGGGGGCCACTCTTCATCGCATTGCCTGGGCCTCTCACTATCGTGGCCTCTCTTGTTGTGGAGCACAGGCTCCAGACGCGCAGGCTCAGTAGGTGTGGCTCACGGGCCCAGTTGCTCCGCGGCATGTGGGATCTTCCCAGACCAGGGCGCGAACCCGTGTCCCCTGCATTGGCAGGCAGATTCTCAACCACTGCGCCACCAGGGAAGCCCCTGTCAGTTTATTTTTAATGAGTAATTAAAATGAGACACAGTATAGCATAGTGGAATCCAGAGCACAGGCTCCTGGGTCAGACTTCTAGGGTTCAAATCCTGACTCTACTACTTACTACTTCTGTGACCTTGGGCAAGTTGTTATATATTATAAATATTATATTTCTTTATCTTTAGAATGGGGATAATTATACACCTGCTTCCTAGGGATATTGTGAAGATTAAATGAGATAATTCATGTAAAATGCTTACTTAGCACAGTCTCTGGCACAGCCTTGCCTAGTTCAGACAGGCCAGGGAGTGGGGTAGGGGTTGTTGTGAGGCCTGAATAGGGTAGATAAAAGCACTTTCTAAACTGAAAAGTGCTTGGAAATTGTACTATATATATTTTTTTTTTAATTAATTTATTTATTTTGGGCTGTGTTGGGTCTTCGTTTCTGTGTGAGGGCTTTCTCTAGTTGTGGCAAGCGGGGGCCACTCTTCATCGCGATGCGCGGGCCTCTCACTATCGTGGCCTCTCTTGTTGCGGAGCACAGGCTCCAGACGCGCAGGCTCAGCAGTTGTGGCTCACGGGCCCAGTTGCTCCGCAGCATGTGGGATCTTCCCAGACCAGGGCTCGAACCTGTGTGCTCCGCGTTAGCAGGCAGACTCAACCACTGCGCCACCAGGGAAGCCCGTACTATATATTTTTAAAAGTAGGTTGTGCCATCTTTTCCACTCTCTTACACTCATCTTCATTATAACATCTGTACAGAACTTTTTAGTTTAAAAAGCAGTTTTCCCTTGGATCCTCATGACAGCCCTCTGAGGTGTGGAGAGGAGCTATCATTTGCTCCAAGAGAGGAGATGATTGTCTCCTGGAAACGGCCCAAATGCTATCCTCTCAGTGTGTCTGTTTCTCCAAGTTACTCCAAGGGAACCTAATTATTAAGGGGAGAAAAGAGCTGCACTGCTTACAAAGTTTACTGTGGAAATGCCGTTCTCCTCTCCCTCCGGGTCCCAAGCAAACACAGGACAGTGATATTAAAGCCTAGAGCGTGATGAAGCCAGTGGGGAGACCCCCTGGTTGGAGGCTCAGCCCAAGTGAAAGGAACTAGACTTCACACGCGACCCACCTGCCTCTCCGAACTTCAGGTTAAGCGCTCAACTCTGAAAGCGCTCCTGCTGGCAAGATGGGCCTGATTATTAAGGTGCTACCACGCTGCTTAGTTTCTGGGCCATGCACACATGGGAAAAAATTTAAAAGATAGTTTACCCTCTTAAATGAACTCCCCCAGCAGGTAACTCAATTTAAAAGGTATTTGCTGGTTAATGAGATAGAACATTTCTAGCAGTGACAATTACTGCTCCCGATGATTTAATAAGTGGTGAACTTAATTATTTTCATCCCAGGGTTTGCAGAGGCACTAACAGACCACAGTGAAGGATATCACTATATGGGGAACCTCCCGAGAGTGCTGAGAACTGAGACCAGGGCATTTGAAACTTCCAAATCTGAGGGATGCTCCCTCATACACGTCAGTAACGTGGGACACAGACACACTATCAGAGTCAGCAGAGGCTGTGTGCATGAGCACTTCTGTTTACACGGATGCCTCTGCTCTCGTGGCAACCTTGCGAAGCAGGTAGGGGAAGGGTTATTATTACCCTACTTTGTAGGTGAGGAAACTGAGGCTCAGAGATAGGAGGTAGCTTCCCTCGAGACCCTCTATAAGGTAGGAGCACCTGTGACTCCTAAATTGCGGGTTGGCACTCTTCCTCCCGCTGCTTCCTCCTTGTAGACAGCCACTATTTAGCTCTGGTATGACCACTTCTTCCCACAGCTCCCCCGATCCTGGCTTCCCTAGGACCCCCCCGCGTCATGAAAGAAGGCAGAACTCATTTCCTTACGGTGCTGGGAGTGGTTGCTGGTTGCAGGGCTTGGGGTAGACGGGTTGATGCTGGGAGCCCTGGGGACACTAACTGAGCTTGGGACCGCTGCTGCCAGGCTCGGTGTCTCTATGCTGTGGTTCTGGTAGGCGGGGCTGTGGACGGTGGTCCCAGGGGCTCTGGTGGTGTCGGCTACTGTCCTCGTTGTGGTGGAGGCTAACATTGTAGTTGAGGTAGACTGAGGTGCTGCGGGGGAAATATCATGAAGGTCACTGGACAAAGAATTTTGCTCTTTTAGTGCCTAAATTATTGCCTCGATGAAGTATACTTATGAACGCATCCTCATGGCTCAGCTCAAACTCCTTCCCTAATCCTACTGAATGGGCTATGAGTTTTACTTTAGCTGAATGCCAAGCATCTTGTCTGTGTTTATACTGCATTTCGATTTGATAAAGATGAGTCATTAGGACAATGCTATAGAATTAGGTGTGGGCAAGACCACGATAAAAGACTGGGAGGAGTGGAAATTATATAAATCTAGAAGGAGTTTGCATGTATACTGGTACACTCTTAGGTTCAAATTCTCACTCCACTTTAAACAATTGAACCTGGAGATCACGAATGCTACAGCAGACTTATATGCTCAAACAAAAGGCCTCGTGCCTCCATCGAGACTGGAGGATGGATGTAAACTTATATGGTTGAAGTATTAACTGACTGTTAGTCCCAATCATATCACAAGAGGGCTGCTAGATAGTGTGTTAAGTTCTGGGTGAGAAACAGGCAAGATCATAGTCACCTGCATATAAATAGTAATCAAAGCCATGGGGATCAAGGTTTCTTAATTTGAGGTCTTCAGGGGATTCCTGATCCCCCTGAAACTGAATTTAAAATGTTGTATGTGTATGTGCATTTTTCTCGGGAGTGAGAAGAGAAAGCCTTGGAGGGACCCTATGGGACACCAGCATTCAAGGTCGGTACAGAAGAGGAGCCTGCAAAAGGCAACAAGTAGCCAGAGAAGATGGAGGAAGACCAGGAGCTCATGGTTTTCCAGAAGTCGAGGAAAATTTCAGCAGATGGGGTCTGGCATTGTCAGGGGCCATCCCTCCCAGTAGCTCTGCTCACCTCGGTAGCACCTCTTCATGTCAGGGCCCAGTCGCATTGTGTCAGGACAGGCACAAGTGTACTTGGGGGAGTGGCTGGACATCTGAGGAGCAGGAAGGCACAGGTACTCACAGCCTCCATTGGGCTGGGCACTCAGCTCGCAGGCATCTGCAGCTAATGGCACAGAGAGAGATGGGGAGAGAGAGTACTGTGGCACAGACGGGATGTGCCAGGCTCTCCCTCCCCCACGCACGAGGCCCTTCCCACTCGGCTAAATCAAAACGATTTCTCTACTACTTTTACTGGGCACCTTCCTTCACTGTACCTGCTGTTTTATCCCCACTCTTTCTTCCTTTTTTTTTTTTAAATATCTTTATTGGAGTATAATTGCTTTACAACGGTGTGTTAGTTTCTGCTGTATAACAAAGTGAATCAGCTATACATATACATATGTCCCCATATCTCCTCCCTTTTGCGTCTCCCTCCCTCCCACCCTATCCCATCCCTCTAGGTGGTCACAAAGCACCGAGCTGATCTCCCTGTGCTATGCGGCTGCTTCCCACTAGCTATCTGTTTTACATTTGGTAGTGTACATATGTCCATGCCACTCTCTCCCTTCGTCCCAGCTTACCCTTCCCCCTCCCCGTGTCCTCAAGTCCATTCCCACACTTTCATTTAATGCTGATGACAACTCGGGGTGGGGGGGTGTTATGCCCAGGTTAACAGATAAAAGACTGTGGCTCAAAGAGAACAAACTTGTCAAAGCTATACCTCTAGTAATTTTGGAGACAATTTAAATTGAGGTCTGTTGGACTCCAAAGTCCATGTTTTTTCCTCCCTATGCCACATGCCGTATCTCTTTCTTATTTAAATTTCTAATCTAGAATCAGGCACCAACCTTATCTCCTTACCCCTTTTTGCTTTCCCACCTTCACCCTTCCCATTACAGTTAGAATGAGTATATCCTAGTGACAGAGGAAGGGACAACCTAATTGCAGGATTCCTGGCGTCTGTTGCCAACCAGCAAGCTGACTTACTGACGGCCCTAGGATACATTATAGCACTGCAAAGGACGAACAAATAGCAAATGAGAAGCAACGTGCTCCTTTATGGCAGAAGGAGCTCTGGAATCAGGCCTAAGTTTAGGCTTTAGCGCTACCACCTGCTAAGGTTATTTTACCCCTGTGAGCTACAGTTTCCTCAGCTGTTAGATGAGAACAGTGATATCCATACTTTGTAAGAATGGCAAAAATGGGACATTTGTATGTTTACTTATTTCAACCCAGCCTTAGTTCACCAAGAGCTTGAGGCAAAATGAAGTAAGTACGTGACAGCAGGGCAGTCCACCAATGACAGGGACTGTTGCCACTACTTCCGGGGATGCCGAGATGTGACATGCATGTGAATACAGCCTGCCTACTAGAGGGAGAGGATGTGGGCAGGGGACCTGGGACTGGGCAAGGCTCACCTCTTGGCTGCTTCAGCTCATGGAAGATGACAATGTCATGTGGGTTATTGAGGTTCTCAGCTAGGACGGAGATTTCCAGGCCATTGAGCCGATTTGCACTGAAAATGGCCTCATTCTCCAGGTCTGTCCAGAACACCTTGTCCTGTGGGGTACAAATACAGAGGATGGGAAGCCTAGAGCTTAAACCCATGACCTCAGCCTGAGGGCTTGGCCTCAAACCATAGTCACAGGAACTGCTCTGGCATCTCCCCTGAACTCTCTTGTCCACAGGTTCATAGCGGGACTCTCAGCTCTGATCTGTGGCATAGGCTCTGGTTCCCTTCTGTCTCAGAGGGTTATTCAGTGCTTTGGCCTGAAGGCTGCTCATTAACGCTGAGCTAGGCCTGCTTCCTGGAGTTCAGCAGAAACCAAGGTTGGGTCTCTGTAGCTGTTACCATTACTAGGGCCTGGGACCAAGACTGGAGAGGATGTATGATCTAGCAAGCACTGTCCCTATGGGGCCTCCTACAGCCTCTGGGTATACACGCATAAACATCCAACGGTTGGTCCACACAAGCCTAAATGTGTATCTGCAGGCAAGTCCACATTTATAGGTACAACCGTGCAGCCTCAGGTACAGATCTAGACACATACCCACATGCTCATCTACACACCCAAAGGCACACTTGTGCCTAAAATGAACTTGTCTAAGTACTGGTATGCATATTTACACTCGCAAGCACTAGCACATACAGGAATGCACATTTTTAAACAGACGCATTTACGTATACACAGGCATGTACACATACATGCCACATATACGTACAAGCACAAACACATGTGTCTGAACACACCTGTCTTTCGAAGCAGAGGCTGGACTTGGGAGCTGGAGCTTTGCCCACAATTTCAGAGCTGTGCTGGGTGATGTCACTCCAAGCAAATATTGCCAATGCCCACCACAGGCCGCTGTCCCCTTGCTTTCCCTCCCCTTGGTGGCAGAGTTAGTTTTGGGGAAGAGGTATGGGTGTGCGAGAACTTGGTCGCTTCTGGCTTCCTCATTCCCCAAGGAGAAAGGTTGTTAGGGTCAGAACACAGGAGGGTCTTGACTCTTCACCCTCCTGTGAGCTTCTTGAGGACGCGGATGATGTCTGATTCACTTCTATGACCCCAGGGTCCAGCAAAGGTCAGTGAGAGTGTGCTGAATTGAATGGCATCTCTCAGGCCATTTCCAGTAGTAAATGATACTAAGGAAATGTATATTCCTTTTCCCTTTCTTTATTGGGTACCTTCTGTATACGTGGGTACAGTGCTGGGTGCTGAGGGTACCTGGTCTAGCAACTTACCTGTGGGAAGTGCTCTGAGGGAGGGGTCTTGGGGAGGAAGCACAGGAAAGGCTGCCAGGTGGACAAGGGGCTGCATAGCCTCTGTCTGCAGACAGCTCACATATTATGTACAAACAAGCCAGTCAGCTTCCCTGTCCCTTTGTTTCCACTTGGACGAGTCTCAGGGAGTCATCCTATTTGAACAGCCTTTCCTAGGCTTCAGCTTCCTGATGGGGCCATGCCTTCCCTCACGGAGCTCACCTCAAACACAGCTATCCCGAAAGGGTGGCTCAGGTAGTCAGGGGAGGAAATCAGCATCTTCCTGTTGCCTCCGCTGAAGTCAATGCTGGACAGCTGGTGCAGCTTGGAGTCCACCCAGTACAAGCGCTGGTTCAGCAAATCTTGAGCAGGAAAAAGGGACAAGGGGATCGGGTTGTGAGCCTGGGACCACAGCCTGGAATTCTGCTCCTCTGTGGCCCTTCCCTGCCCACATCTCCAGGCCGGGCCTCAGAAGGAGGCCAGCCCAGGGCAACCATCAGGAAACACAGGCAGTGGCACTATAAGGGGACACAGCAACAAGACCCATGGAGCCCCAGGCAGTGGTCAGCTCCAGGCGCTAGAACAGGCCCCCCAGTGGGGGAAGGCAGGGCTCACCCAGGGTGATTCCGTTGGGCCACTCAATACCGTCTGACACCAGTGTCTGCCGGTGCACACCGTTAAGCCCAGACTTCTCGATCTTAGCCTCGTACCCCCAGTCAGACCAATACACGAACCTAGAAGAGAGAAGAACCCAATGGGCTTCTTGTCAGGGGACACGATTGGGATGGTGTGGGTCACAAGGGCTGAGCGACCCTCTGAATATTGAAGATTACGCTTAGTGAGGACTGGAAAGACCTCTGAAGTTCACGGGAGCCATCAAACCTTAGCATTGGCAGGCGTGTCGGTCTTCGCCTTATCTGAGTCCCTGGAGAAGCCTGTATTCCCAGAGTCCACCTGACCTCGGCTGAACAGCCTTTCAGCCCATCTGTCCCACTTCAGCAGCTCCAGCTACAGCCCTAGCGTGCCAGAGCAGGAAGGGAAGGGCCCTTTCAACCCTCTTACTTTCCTGGTTGACAGCGAAGAAAGCCGATGACCTAGCCAGGGTCACACAGCTAGAACTCTGTCCAGGGCTTCTCTCTCTTTTTTGTGGAACATTTATTGAGTATTTACTAGGTGAGTGGCCTCATCTCATGTACTTACAAATGCAGTAATCACTGCCCCTCTAATCCAATCCCTACAGAGCAGACAAAATGAGCTTCTAAAATGGAAATAAGCTGTCATTATCCTGTTTTTTGAAATTGAGATATAATTGACATATGACACTAGTTTCAGGTGTACAACATAATGATTTGATATTGCAAAATGAGCACCACAAGAAGTTAGTCAACATCCAGCACCACACAGAGCTACAATTTGTTTTTCTTGTGATAAATTTTAAGATCTATTACTCTCCCGTTTTTAAACTTTATGATGGTTTCTCCTATTGACCTTAAAATCAGATCCCAAATCCTTACCACATTCGACAGGGCTCTGCATGACTAGGTCCCTGCCTACCTCTGTGGCTGTCTCCCCTGCCACCACTGCCCGCTTCCCTTACAAACCCCACACCCGCCGCCAGGGCTTCTCTTAGATCCTTCAGGGCACCAAGGCCTTCACACAGCCTTTGCCACCACTTGTTTGCCATTTAGAACGTCTTTTCAGTAGAGAACCTTCCTCCGACCCTCAATGTAAATAGGTTCTCCCTGTTATTGACTCTTAAAACACCCTGTTTTTTCCCTCCAGAGTGCTCACACCATCGGTTATTTACGTGTGCATTCGGTATGTGGCGTATTTGTTTACTGTCTGTTTTCCCCACTAGTCTATATGCTCCGCTGAGGGCAGGCTCCTCATCTGCTTTACTCCTCATTTTGTGCCTGGCAGGTAGCTCGTGTGTGGCCTATAGGCCTTATTTACTGTTTGTTGAACAAAGTAGCCTCACAATTACCCCAGGAGGGTATAATTATTAGTCCCATTTTACAGATGAGTAAACTGTGGCTCAGAGAGGCTGACTTCCCTAAGATCACGCTGTGAATAAGTAGTAAGGCCAGGCTTCAAATTTAAGTTCAAATTAAGTTGGACTCTAAAGCCCGTGTGCTTAACCCTCCCCAAAATGCCTCTGCTGAAACCTGGTGTCAAGCCAAGGCTGGCTCCAGGCTAGGGGGCTGCGTGGTTGTTCTGGATCCCTTCCATTTGCCACTTTGAATCCCATCGCCACTCTGCTCTGTATACCAAAAGGCTGGCGCATGTGGGAACCACATCAATGGGCTGGGCTCCCTAGCCGTCTGGCTTCCCGTTGTATTCAGCAAAATATCAGAGGGGGAAGGGGAGAGACTGAGGTCAGGATGTCTATTCCCCTAACTCCCCCCTACAAAGGTGCCTCCAGCTGGCTAATGCCCTAAAGGTGACCCTCTCTACCCCGCTCTTTCCTTCCCAACTCGGGTAACCCTCCCTGCTCCTGCCCCTCAGGCCTGTTAGCTGTTACTAGTCCAGGATAGTGCGTGAGACCTTACCCGCTCCTTTGTCAATAGTCCCTTTATTAACCGGCCTTAAATTATCTTAAAATGAGTGTGCAGTGGGTTTTCTGGTGGGACCCTGACTGAGCCACAATGGACCAGGAATGGGCTGGGTGTAACTATATGGTTTGGGGGACATGGCAGGTGCAGCCCCAGGTCTGTGTGATAGCAGACAGAGAACAGGGTTGAGGTGGAGGTTAAATGAGAGGACAGTTGTCTGCAGAGTGCCTGGATGCACCTGTGCTGCCTATTAAAGCGGCAGCTGTCGGTCACTTCCCAAGGCCACGCACAAAGGCCACGCACACCCTCTCAGGTGGCCAGCCTCACCCCCAGCTGCCCTCACTGGAAGAAGACGGTTTTCTTATCCCTGCTTAACAATTAAGGAAACAGCAGCAGGAAGAAGCTGGTGATCCTGGCAAACATGATATGATGCAGCTGCTTAAAAACCATGTCGTCTCAGGACATCCCCACTGAGGGAGGAGGGACGGAGGGAGGGAGGGAGGGAGTCGCGCTCTGTTCAGAACCCCTACCCCTGATATGGAGGCATGGGCAGAGCAGGGCAGCCTGGGTGGTGAGGGGCCCAGAGGCTGTGGGCCACAGGGATGGGGATGGAGGTGGGCAGGCTGGAGCAGAGCTGACCCAGTAATCTCAGTCCTCAAATCTTGCTGGCTGTCCTGCAGGGCAGGGAGTAGACATGCTAGAGGTAACTCCGGAGGCCAACGGAGGAAGTCGAAGAGAGGCAGATATGGGAACATGAGAACGAAACAAACAAAAGAATACTTTCTAATGGGCAGAGCTGCCCCAAAATGAAACAGGCCGTATGAGAAGTGACAAGCTCCTGTCTCTGGAAGTGCGAGCAGTCGCCAGATGCCCACCTGCAGCGCGCAGCAGCCTGAGGGAAGACTTCCTGCCCCAGGGGCGTCTACCAGGCAATTTCTGGCGCCCTACCCGGCTCTGAGATGCTCTGCTTCTATGATGTGGTGAGACAGTAGCAGAGTCCTGGGAGCGCCCTGGCGACCAGTGCGCAAGGGACCCTGGGTCAGGGGTTCACAGGCTGAGGGGCCCGCACAGACTTTCTTCCCTGTGGCTTGTGTCTGGGTGGCCCAGGGCCTTCCGAAGCCCTCAAGGCAGCTCTTGGGACAGATACATGAGGACTGAGCGCCTGGGGCAATTTGGGGTGGGAACACTCACCCTCGCAGGGGGTCGACGGCAATGGCCCGGGGTTCACTGAGGTCACGGCTGAAGAGGGTGCAACGGCGTCCGCCATCAGCTGTGGCCACTGAGATGGTCTTGGTGCCCGAGTCGGTCCAGTAGATGTGCTTGTGGACCCAGTCCACTGCCAGGCCCTCCGGAGAGTGCAGCTGCTCATCGATGAGGACCTCCTGCTCCGCCGGGTCGCTGGCTTTGTCCATGTAGGCGCTAGGAGCAACCAGGGCTGGCGTGGGCAGGTGTGCCCCGCGCCCCCCCACCCCCCCCGGGCCCATCTGGAGCTGCCCTTCCCCTCTCTCTTCCCTCTGGGCCACAGCAGTGCGTTGGAGAGGAACTTGGCTCATTTCCACTCAACACATTCCCTGGGCCACCAGGGTAAGGATACAGGCTCAAGTCAGCCACAGTCTCTGGCCTGGAGGAGCTCAGTTTAGTAGGGACAGAAATTTACAGCCAGATAATTACACCAATACACTATGATTACGGAAAGTATCAGAGGCTATAGCAGCAGAGTAATGGAGACTACATCATCCTGGAGGGCTGGAGAAGGCCTTGTAGCTGAGCCCTGAAGGACCAATCTGTCAGGAACACAAAGAACCAAGGCAGAGGGAACAGCACGTGCAGGTGCCGAGGCGTGTGCTCTGGAACAGTGACGGATCCAGTGGGGGTGGAGTGGGGTAGGTGGGGTGTAAGACAGGAAGTAAGTGTAGGTAGGGGCCACATCCTGACGGGCTCTGCGTGCCACGCTAAAGGCTCAGGATTTCACTGTGGAGGGGTAACTGAACAGGTCGGAGGACATGGCCAGAGAGGCATGTTACATCACTGTGGCACCTGCAGAATACGCGAGGAATTGGAGGAGGAGGGAATGAAGGCAGAGAGACCAGTTAGGAGGCTGTGACCGCATCCAGGTGAGAGATGAAGAGGGTGTGCAGAAGGGCTGAGGCAGTAAGAATGGACAGAAGGGGCCACAGTACAGCAGACACTCAGGAGGCAAAATTAGCAGGGCTTTCTCTCTCCCAAATGCTTTATTTCCCAAGGTTTTCTTCTCCACTTACCCTCTCTTCGGGTGATTAGTTCTACAGTGCCCACGGCCATCCACAGCTCTGACCCTCTGATCCTGACAACTGTCTAAGTTCCAGACTATAAAGCCAACTGGCCCCCGTCGGACGTCCCATGGACACCTTGAACTCAACACATCCCAAACTGTTCATCCCCATTCCCCTCCTCTCAGCCACACAGAAGGACTGCCTACCCCCCACCCGAAACTCCTCCCCTGCTCCCATCTCAGAGAACGGTACCACCGTCCACGAAACCTCCCAAGCCGGAAACCAAAACTCCCAAAGTGAACCTGGGAATTCATTCTGACTCGTCCTCCCACAGCTCCATAACCAGGGCATCATCAAATCCTGCCTCTTTCCGTCACAACCATCGGACAGGCACTGCTCAAGCTGCTTCTGGGTGTGCGAGCGGGAGTGAGTGTGTCTGTGTGTGCTGGGGTGTGATAAGCGAGTTGTCGGTGAGCAGCACGCACGCTGCTTCCATCCATCCATCCACCATTCGCTCAACAGTCCGCCCAGCGCCTGGTCATCGGCAGTCCTGCCAAGTGGATCTCAGGACAGAGAAAGGGGGCCTGGGCATGCAGAGGCTCCTAGGAGAGAACCTCCTGCGTGTGCGAGGAGCCTTCCCAAGCGCCAGAGTCCACTGACTGTGGTGTGCAGGTAGTGCCACCCTTGACCGCCAGATTGGGTCAGAGGCCTCCTCTATACCTTTCCCTCATGCTCATCACAGTGGATTCCGCTATGCTCTGAGTGGGATCCTCCAGGCAGGACCAGGGCTGAGTCATCTTTGAGTCCCCAGCATCCAACAGACATATACGTGAGCTGCTCTGAAAATCCCTACCAAAGCCCAGAGGCTTCTTCCTTTCCGCCCTGGCTGAACATTTCCTGTGTCTCGCACTGCCCCCTCAGGCCGCCAGAGGTCAGTCAAAGCCCCCATGTGTGGGGCTCAAAGCTGCTCGCCCATCCAAGCCCTCAGCCCCAGAAGGCCCAGCAGGTGGAGAAGTCCTGGCAGTTCCACAACCGCTGTGATCCCCCGTGCCTTCCTAAGCCCGATCTCTGTCCTGGGGAAATATAGAGGCAGAAGGGGTGCAGAGGCCACCCTTCCTCTCCTTCTTTGTTGGCCCCAGCCCCACCCCCCAGGCCTGGTTGCAGGACCCAGGCCTCAACTCACCTGTAGATCTTGCGGTAGGAGAGGTCACACCAGTAGATGCGATTGGTGGCAACTTCGACGTCCAGCGCCACGACGTTCTTGAGCATGGGGATGAGACGCGAGTAGTCCCGCTTCACCAGGTCTATCCTCCGTACTTCGTGCCGGTTGGTGAAGATTAGGGACGGGCTTCTGCCAGCTGCCATGCAGGGGGGTTGAGAGGGAAAGGGTCAGTGCAAGAGGCGGGGGATCTGGAGACCATGGCTCTGCCACTGGTTTGCTGGGGGACCCCTCATTTCCTGTAAAAAGTGGTGACGACTCCTACCTCACAGGTTAAAGAAGCAGGTGAAATGATGGCTACAAAAAGCATAAGATGCAAAGCACCATGCGTAACAGAGGGATTTTTATTCTTTTTATCGCACACAAACTCCCCCCAAATCTTTGATGACTCCCCATTTCCTCTGGCCTGCACGGAAGGCCTTCTGCAGCATGACCCCAGCTCCCCGTCCAGCCTCATCACTCACCCCCCTAACACCTTGATTCCGGCCACCAGACTACCTGTCATCACCTTGCCACAGCAGAGCTTTGCTGCCTCGGAGCCTTTGCTCAAGCTGTCCCTCTACCTAGAATGCATTTCTCCCCAGCAGCTGCCACCTCCTCTGCTTGGGCCCCACTGCAGTGTTCAGGAAGGGGCAACATGAGCGTTAAATGATTTAGAAAGATGACTGAGGCTGCAGAATGGAGCACGGACCTCAGGGCTAGGGGTGAGACTCGAGGGAGGAGATTCAAGGAGGTCGTTGTGAGTCTTTAGTTTATACAGAGTGTACTGGCATGAGATGAATCTGCAGATGCTGGAAGGGGCCAGATCACAAAGGATCCTGTGATCCAGGGGAAGAGTTTGCACTTTATTCTGACCCAAAGGCAGGGGTGGGATGTGTATAATATGACACAGATTATATACGTGCAAAGGGACAACACACAACCTCCCGTGTATACACAAACCCATTTTTAGATTTAGGATTAGATTTTAGGAAGATCTTCAGTGAGCTAGACATTCCTGGCTACTCCATGGGGAGGGTCACTGTCCCCCAGGCCTATGAGGGCCTAGCACTTCGCACAGGCCGCCACTCCTCCAGCCTGTTTTCAGATGGAGCGGGCCACTCTCAGGCACCTGCAATACTGAATGGCAACACCTGCCCCTGTACCTTCTCCCCCTCTTGTTTTCCAGCTGACACTTCTGCAGGCCACCTGGTTCCTGTCACCGTCCATCTGTGCCAGGCTAATGTGCTCCCTGGGGACAGGGTAGGACCAGCACAGAGCCAGGTGGGGCCTGGGGCTGGGTGTGTGACCTGTGTGTAGTGATGGAGATTATTTCAAAGCAGGGTTGGCGTGACAGGGAAGGTGTGGGACAAACAGATACCATGGAAAACTAGAGGTCTAAGCGCAAGGAGAAAGGAGGAAAGCTGGACTCAAGACCCCAGCTCCGCCACTGACAAACTGTGATTTTCCTCACCTCAAAATGAGAGCAAAGACACTCCATCTTCCTGAGGGCAGGAGCTGGGTTACAGGGTACCTTGAGGTGATTTTTCCTGAGAGCTGTGACTGTGACAGGAACCCTGTGTGTTTATGATTTGAGTTTTTGAGTAACTGCACTTTAGATATTCACACGTAGGGGTTTGTGTATACATGGGCCATTGTATGTTGTCTCCACTGCACGTATGTAATCCGTGTTCTGTGTCACACCTGTCCCATGTGGGGATAAGAACAGGTTGCATGTTACATGTGATGGGCTAATGTATGTGCTGTACCTTGTGCAGTTTGGGTGGTATATGTTTTGGGTTTACGGGCTACATGTCAATTATTGTAGCTGCTGTGTTGTTATCACCTATAGAATGAGTATTCGTGCATCTGAATTCCAGGTTCGTATATCCAACAGCCTACACAATACTTTGCTTAGATGTCTAAACAGTTTTGTTAAATTTAACATGTCCAGATCAATCTAATATTCTCCCAAACCTGCTTTTCTCACCGTCTTTCCCAACTCCATAAATAGCAATCCTATTTTTCCAGTTAGTTCGTCAAAAACCTTGGGGTCATCTTTGACTCCTTTTTTTTCTTTCACATCCTACATTTAATTCATAAGCAAATCCTGCTGCTTCAAAATAAATCCTAACCTTCAAAATATATTCATACTGTCCACTTCTCATTATTCCCACGCAAGGCCCTGATCCAAGCCACCATCACCTCTCTCCTGGCTGACGGCAAGGACCTCTGCAGCAGCTCCCCTGCTTCCTCCCCTGCCCCCGACAGTCTATTCCCAACACAGCCTCCAGAGGAAGTCAGTTAAAATGTAAGGCACACCCTGTCCCTCTACTCTGAACCCACAAAGGCTTCCTTCCCCCTGACTGACAGTGAAACCGAGAGTCAGCCCTTAGAATGGTCTCGAAGGCCTTTGTGATCTGCCCCCAAGTCACCTCTTGGACTTCATCTCCTCCTATGCCCTGGTTGCCCTGGCTGCCCTGGCTTCCTCGTTCTTATCTGAACACAGCAGGCACGCTGCTGCCTTCGGTGCCTGCAGGTGATGCATGGCTCACTCCTTCAGGCCTTTATTCAAATGTCACCTTCTCAGTGAGGGCTTTCCTGAGCACTCTATCGAAAACTATAACTTCTCTACTTTATATTTCTCCTGAACCCTCATGACCATCTGCCATGCGCTGTATTTATTTTTCTGATTTCTTGTCTGTCTCACCAACTAGAGTGTAAGTCCCATGAGGACAGACAGGGATTCATGTCTGTTTTGCTTACTGCTGAATCCCTAGTGCCTACAACAATGTTAGGTGTTCAGTGTAAAGACCTGAATAAAACAAGTGAATTCCGTTGGCTGACGTGACGTTAGGTCTGCACGTGGCCCGCTCTTTGTGTGGGCCGCCCGAGCCGTGTGTAGCCAGCACGGTCCAGCCTGTGTCTGGCACTGTGTGTCGCGTGAGTGCAGACTCTGTGGGCTGTACCGGGTGGTGCTGTGCAGCGTCTGCGTGGGTGTGCATGCACAGTGCATCGTGTGTGTGCTGAATATTTACACTCTGAGCACCGTGCGTGCAACCTGCCATCTGTGTGTGTACACGCAGGTGTGCACACCCGCTCCTCACGTATGGGAAGCACACTGCTTCCTGGACTCCCTCAGAGCTGCTCCCCTGCGCCCCCCCCCAACCTCGCGGTGTCCGTACCGACGGCCTTGCAGTTCTTGGTCAGCGTGTCCATCTCGTAGCCAGGGTGGCACTCGCACTTAAAGTAGCCCTTGTAATTGACACAGATCTGGCTGCAGGCATCTGGGTCCTCACACTCGTCAATGTCTGTGGGGGGAGCAGAGGTCAGCACTGGCCGGAGGAGCCGCCTCCTTGAGGGGCTCGGGGAGGGGCTCACCACCACAGGTCTTCTGGTCCAGGAGCCGGTAGCCCGATGGGCACGTGCACTCAAAGCCGATCCTGAGGTCGGTGCAGATGTGGGAACAGCCGCCATTGTTGTGCAGACACTCGTTCAGCCCTGGGGAGGGACGTGGGCTCCTGAGGGTCCAGGAGCTCAGATTGGGGTGGGGGCAGGACAGGGATGGGCCTAGAGCTGAAGCAGAGACTCGGGGCAGCGAGCTTCCCCCAGAGCCTCACTGAGCCTCAGCCTCATTAGCCAGGTGACGGGGCAAGAGGAGGCTCCGAGAGGGCCAGGTCACATAGACAGGACAGAGTGGAACCAGAACTCGGGTCCTTTGCCTCCCAGGCCAGGGCTCTGTCCACCACCAGGCTGAAGGCAGCTAGGCTGCCTAAGGTCTTTCCTTTCACAAACACGTTTCTTATGGCTCCTCCTTCCTTGTGACCTCAGAGTTGAAGGTGCCTGCAGGTACCACGTCCAACCCTCAGGGACCCCCAAAATCCCTTCCGAAATGTCCTTGCTTAAACACCCCCAGCCTCGGGAAGCCTGCTTTCCTCCTGAGGCAGCTGGCTCTGTGTGGGGTTGACCAGAGTCCAATGGCTCCCCCAGAATCTCCTTAAAGCGCTGATTCCTGGTCCCCCGCCATTCAAGTGCCTTTCTCTGCATGCACTCCATCTGTCTGTGTCCTTCTCCCGCACGGCCCAGAGCTAGTCTGCCACCTAGGGGAGTCTGAACGACAAGGGCTGCCCGCTACTGAGCTTGTGGTCATCTAAGACTGCCAGGCCTCTTTCTCCACGGAGCTGTTGCTAAGTCAGTTCTCTCCCACCGTGAACTATGGTGGATTTTTTCACCTCCTCTCATTTCAGCACCTGTCCCTATTCCTACACTTAGTCACAGGCCTGGTCCCAATATTACCAAATGCAGCAAGGGATGAAGGGATGCCAGGAGGTCATCTGGTTCCCCCGTCCTCCACTCCCTTACCACCTCCTGGCAGGGTCCTAGCGGAGGTCAGGGAGGCCAGGACCAAGGCTCAGCAAGTTCTCACAGCATCTTTGGGCTTTAGAACCACAGAGGGTTAATTCTGCCAGCCAGGGAAGGTGCCGTGCCACCCTCTGCCCATCAGGCCCACGTCCCACCACTCCAGCCAAGCCAGGCAGAGCTGTGCCCGGCCAGCCAGGGCCATGCACACAGCTGGTCTGAGCTGCCCACCCCAGGCCATGCACAGCTGTGGTGCCCCACCTCCAGCCTGAGCCATGCTTAGGGAATGCTCCTCTTTACCCCTGGGCTGCCTCCTGTTTCTCTGGGATGTTGGCAGAACTGAAAGAAGAAGACCATAGCAACCCCATGACTCGGGGGCCGGGGGGTGACTCAGCCAGGCCCAGCCCTGGGAAGCCCCAGCCCCTCGGGGTGGGCTGAGCTGTGGTAGCTTTGCGGTGGTCTCTGTAGGGTACCACCTCCAGGACCCTTTCTGTCACTCCAAGCCCTCCTTGACCTCTCCCACACCACACTATTCCCTCCTGTCCATTCACTTGTTCACCAGTTCACTCACTTCCTACCCCGCCTTCTGCAGGGGCAGCAGCTCAACCATTGTATGTACCGACCACTGGGTGGAGGGGCACGTGTAGGATGGCTCTGCAAGGGGAAAGGGGAGCGCTCCACGCGACTCAGGCTTCGATGAAAGACCAAGGAACTGAGTCCTCCAGGGCCGAGGTGAGTCGGGGTCAGAGAACGGGTAGCGGGTCCCGAGCTGTCTACCTCCGTCAACCCTTCCCTGGAAGACCAGTGCTGAGGCAGAGGCTGAGGGGAGTCTCCGGGCCTTCCCAATTCTACCTACCCTGGAGGTGATTCTGCTGGGGACCTGCAGGGTGGGGAGAGGGGAAGGTGGCCCAGAGAGGCCTGAGGAGCACTTGAGGTCCCCTGTTGAAGGAAGGGGCAGTGCCCTTCTCCCGGCACGCACGCCCACCTGCATGCCCACACCTGCATGCACACACACACCAGCTTACGTGCACAGGCAGGCACATTCACACAGACGTGGGAGCCGCACAGAGATACGTGATGCAATTCCCTTGCCTTCCTCAGAGAAGGAGCCATGGGTACAGACACTGGCCTCTCACCAGCACAGAGACACAAACACATGCGTACATACGTCTCTTTGGTGTGTCATGCAAAAGACAAGAGAGAAGAGAGTTTAGCAGTTAGTAGTCTGCGGGTGGGGGGCGGTGGCTAGGCTCAGCCGCTCCTGCCTCCTTATCCTCTTTTCCATAACTTCCTTCTTCTGGGACTTTCCATGGCAGGGCCTGGGGGGAGTCTGTCACCTGCAAGCTCAGGTGGAGGCCGAGGGACCTTCTCCCGGCTACTCCTCCTTCCGAAATCAATGTCTTAACCTTCAGTAGGGGCAGAAACGTGCTATTCCAGGGAGCTCCAGGGGATGAAGCTCCTCTGAGGGCTCAGGAGGGGAGGTACTGGGCGGAAAAGGGTCTGCCAGGAGGGGAGGGGAGGGAGGGTCTGACCTAGGCTCTGTCCCCCAAGAAATCCTCTGTCCCCTGACCTCAGAAATGAACCTTCCTGGAGCCCACGCTGGGTTTCCTGCGTGCTCTCTAGGATGCCCGCCCACCTACGGTCCAGACCCTCCTGTTCTTTTTAGCCTGGAACCCACCCCTACAGCTCTGGCCTCTTTCCACTCCTGACTCACGTCCAGCCCGTGAGTCTGGTCTCCCAGAAAGCTCCTCAGGATGGTGCCACCCTCTGCTGCTGGCTCTGCCCTATGCTCACCCGGGCCTGGCCTGAGCCCAGTGGCCTCCGGATGTGCCTCGTCTGCCCACCCGCCTGCTGTTCCCCACCTCTTCCTCTGCAGGGTCTCCTGCAGGGGGCTGGAAGGCCTCGGAGGGCAGCGCCCTGGCTAGGTCGGCAGGGCAAAAATAATGAGGAAGAGAGAAACTTCAGAGTGAGCACACACTCAGAGGTCTGAACGTGGAAGAAGTGAGGAGAGGCTGCATTTGTGAGAGGAAGCGTAATTTCTGAGCATCTGGAAAGGAAAGGCCCTTTGATTTGCAGAGTAGCAGAACAAGAGGCCCCAAAGGCAAAGAGCCCCGTCTGAGACCATGGGACAGCGCACGAGTCCAGAGAGAGGGTCAGATCAGAATGTGTGCAGAGGGGCAGGCGAGGGCTGAGGGCCAGGAGGGGGCGTGGCAGGGAGGGTTAGTCCAGCAGCGGGACGGAGAGAGGTACTGTACCACACTCTTTCAGAGGTTCATCTGACCAGTCCCGGCAGTCCCTCTGAGCATCACACACTTTCCCGCCGTCCACGCACTCGCCACTCTTACACTGAAATCTGCGGGGACCCTCACATGTTGACTCTGTCGGGCCGGACAAGAGAGTGGACAGCACCAGTGAGACCTTGGGCAGGGAGGGCTGGGGTGGGCTGGGCCCGTGGGAGGTGAGAAGAGCTCCAGCCCCAGTCCCTGCTGGTCTCCAGAAAGTGACCCAGGACAGACAGCTGAATACAGGGCCAGAGGGAGCTCTGCTCACAGGACAGGACCCTAGGGATAATCGGGATACCCAAGCATCATCTAGGAGGGCAGGGCATGGGGCTCTGCGTCTGATCTGTCAGTATTAGGGAACTTGGAGGGAAAAGCAGCAGCTCTACAAAGACCCTGGCGGACGCACTGACCATCTCCTGAGGGGGACCTATGCTCCAAGTGCCCTAGATAGAGGAGGCCACGTCACTGCCCAATCACTGATCCATTTCTCCAGATGACCACTGGGTCCGGGTCCCTGCTGCTGCTGCAGGGTGATGACCGCAGAGCCATCTGAGAATTAAGTGGGCTCCCTGGGAAGTGAGACTCAGCCTCTGCTCAGTCTGGGAACGAGTGAGGGAGGCTGCTTGGAGGCGTAGATGTGGACAAATGGTGGGGGCTGGACTTCCTGCAGTGCCTTCATGTCCCCTCTCCCTAGGCCTCTTTCAGCTTTTGCAAAGTCCTTAAAAATCCAGGTCTAGTGCCACTAGGACCCCAGGAAGGGGATCTGGGTGGTTTAGGGGCAAGTAATGCTCTGAGGGAAGATGCATCTTAGGGACCAAGGGGTCGCTGCTCTCTACGGAGCCGGGGGAGGAGCTCAGGCATTCGCCTCAGGGGATGCTGCCCCTTTGCCGCTGACCACACGCACCCTGCAGGCAGCCAGCTTCATCACTCCTGTCCGGACAGTCCTGTTCCTGGTTGCAGCGCTTGATGGCAGGGACACAAGTCCCATCCCCACACCGGAACTCGTCTCCACGGCAGGTGCCCAGCGCTGCCAGGAGAGGGGAAGGGGAGAGAGTCAGGGCCGTTGTGGTGCTGGGACAGCTCTCCTCCCCCAGGCTCCACCCTCGCCCCCACTCCATATCCACCCCTGGCAAAAACAGAACCGGTCGCTGAGCTTGGGAGTCTTCGGAGGACACCTGGCCAAGGCACAAAATGGGAAGACTGAAGCTCAGAGAGGGGGAAGGCCTCACCCAGGGTCACACAGCACTCTGGCTGGCAAAGGCAGGACTACAACTCAGGTCTCCTGTTTCCCACTCCACCGTCTCTCCCCAGGGCCACCCCTCCAAACAGACACGTGGTCTTCTTTGGAGTCTCCGTGCTCATTACTTAACGACCTCATCCCTTCAGCAAACCCCTCCGAGCGCCCAGTGTGTGTGCGGTGCTGTGCAGGGGTGAGGAACACAGAGATTACTAAGAGACTCCCCATCCTCTAGGAGCTCAAGGGTGCACAGTGGGGCTGAGGGGCGAGCAACGAGGGCCTCACAGTGTGGATGTGCTGTAAGAGAGGGTGCCAGGGACCTGCAGCAGCTCAGGGGAGAGACGCAGACCAGCTGGGTCCATCAGAGGAACCTGGGCAAGGCCTTGAAGGATGAGCAGGCCCAGCAGGTAGGCAGGGTGGGGGGCTTCCTGAGTGTCTGGCATTGGAACCACTGGTGACTGCTTGGGACAGGGAAGGGCAAAGATGGGAGGTATGGGGGTGGGGGGGAGCGTTACTGAAGGTCACAGGTACCTGTGAGGACCCTGAGCTCCGCAGCTTAGCAGCCACGTGGCCTCACACAAGTCACTTCACTTTTCCCAAGTCCTGTTGCCACCGTTAAAACATTACTAGGATCAGAGTAGGGCGAGGAAACGCGGCCCCTCGGCGGACAGTCGCGCACCCGCGGCTCTGGGCGATACGGAGGGGAGGTGGCTTACGGCAGTCGGCCTCGTCCGACTTGTCCTTGCAGTCGCGGTCGCCGTCGCAGCGCCAGCCCAGGTGCACGCACTCGCCGCTGCGGCAGGCGAACTGGGAAGCAGCGGCGCAGGCGGCGGGCGCGGACGTGGCCCTGGGGCCCGCGCGGCCGCAGAGCTCGGCCGCCTCGTCCGAGCGGTCCTCGCAGTCGAACTGGCGGTCACAGACCCAGCGCTCGGGGATGCAGACGCCGCCGTCGCCGCCGCAGCGGAACTCGCGGGGCCCGCAGGCCGGGTCGGCGCAGCCACGCTCGTCGCTGCCGTCGCCACAGTCGTCGTCGCCGTCGCACACGAACACGGCGGCCAGGCAAGAGCGGTTGCTGCACTGGAACTCGTGCGGGGCGCACACTGCGCAGGACAGAGAGCCGGTCGGCCCGCCGGACCCCATCCCCGGCGCCCCGGCCCGCTGGGCCCACTACAGGGGCCCTGACCCTCACCCGCGGGCCAGAATGAGCCCGGCTTGGGGGGCCGAATAGGGGACAGCAAAGGGGGCCTCCAATCCGGGTCCTGCCAGGGTCCTGCTGGGCGACCTGGGGCAGCACACTTGCCACCCTGAACCTCCCCAGCCTCGTTGGGAGTAGGAATTCCTGTGCTGCTCCCAGCAGGATGGTGGGACTAGGAGAGTCTCTAAAGCCGCAGAACACGCCCTGTCTTGAAGGGCTTTGTGATGTTCTCAGGAAACGATATGTAACATGACACTGACCCTTCCAGGGAACGAAAGTCTGGACCTGCTTCTTTACAACACAGCTCAGGTCCCTCCCCGTCCCCAGTTTGCCCAGAACTACCCTAAGTCCCTCGGCTTAGCATCCAAGGCCACTGGCATGGAGCTACTGCTCTGCCCCATCACCTCACTCCCGCACGTGCTCCGGCTTCACGTCGCACACTGGACCATCTGTACACTTTCCCACCTCCCGGCCTTTGCCCAAGCTGTTCCATCTGCTGGGCGCCCATCTCTTGCTCACCACTGTCTCTGTATATCGCAATGATGAGTTTGCAGCCTTCAAGGGCCCAAATTCTACCTCTTTCATAACACACTTCATGCTCCCCTGCTTGGCAAGTTTCCACCCACCTCCACTCTCCTTTCTGGTACCCTTCACAGCCTGCTCAGGTGTCTGGGTCTTGTGTCCTTCTCTGTCTGCCCCATGACCACAAACTGCATGGGGGTGGGCTCTGAGACTGATCCACTTTTGTTCTGAAGGCCCGGCACAGAGGAGCTCCCTGCAATGAGTGGGTGTGGTGTGGATGGAGGCTGGAACGGCCCTGGTGTGAGGAGTAATTTAGAGATGTGCAGTAGTTAAGGGCACAGGTCACTGGCCCCGCCTGGGGCCCTGGACTTCCCCTCTCTGGTGGGCTGCTCTGAGCTCAGAGGCTGGGGGAGCCTTAGTGACCACCAGCCCAACTACCAGTTTACAGATGGGGAAACTGAGGCCCAGAGAGAGGAGCAATTTGCCCAGGGTCACACAGTCAGTCCATGGTGATGAGGGAACCAGAACTCAGGTTTGGGGCTCTTACTTCCTACTCTAACTCATCTCGGCTTTCTGGTTTTCCTCCCATCCTGGAGTGTAGGCTGTTTCTAGAGCAGCGACCTGGCCTCCTTCCCTCCTTCATTCCTTACACAGAGGCCAAGAACAGGCCTGGGGGCCCAGGCAGGGTGTGGATGCAGGAGCTGTGGCCACAGGTAACTCAGTGGTGGCAGCACCAGATATCTCCACGTGGGGGCGCCAAGAGTCTTTTTCCGGTGGGGAAAAAGTCCTTTCTCATTGTTAGGGAACATAAAAGAGAACGATGTCTTCAGTTTCACCATGTAGGGCAGCTCGTGTCATGTGTTGCTGACAGCGCTACCAAGTTTCTGACAGATGCATTTTTTTCCCTTTCTGGGCTTTTGGGATGTTGGGGCATTGGTGGGAACAGCACACCCTACCCTGTGATGTCTGCCCCTCAAGATTAAGCTGATGCCTAGGTTAGCTCCCCTCCTTCCTGTCCGGACAGGGACGGAGGACTCATTACGATCAGAGTTCTGAGAAGAAGTGCTGTCTTTATCCTGAGTTCACTCCAAGGTTTCGAAGCTGATAGCACCTTGAAGATCTACATCCTCAGGCCTGTGCCCAGGGACCCCCCTCGCCCAGCATTCACGAATGGAAGAAGCTCTAAGGGATGAGAGAAGGGAGAATTCTTTTTGTTTCCCCCGGTGGTTGGGAGCTGAAGCAGAGAAGCCCCACAGGCCCTTCGAACACCACTATCTCCTATAATTAACAGGAAACAGTCCTGCCACAACATGCCCTTGTTAGAGCTATTCCTACCCGCTGCGGTAGTGGCCGATGGCCTTGACGACTGAGGAAACATCTGATTTTCAGGGGGGAGGGGAGGGAAGAGGATTCTCACTGGCCAGTGAGGCCCCACAAAATTATCACAGCTGAAGAAATGAGCCAATGTCATCAATGGGGCTTTGAAACTGCTGGCCCCAGCCAGGATCTGCCCCCATAACCAGGTGCTTCCGGCTTCAGACATATCCAAACTCCAGACTCAGAATCCTAGAGTGCTGTGACTCAGAAGCCCTCAGAGGAGATGGCATTCCCCTGGGCCAGGAAGGATGGATAGGATGAAATACAGAAGCTGATGAAGGGAGGGGGTGGGAGACAGTGGTGGACAAGTGCTTGGCAAAAGCCCCCAAGGGATTGCCCAGATCTCAGCCCAGCCTCACAGCCTTGTAATGATAGCCAGTCTGTCTACCCCGTTAATCGTGAGCTCCCAGAGGGAGGACTGTGTAGCAGTCACCTTATCGGCCCTTTCGGAGCCTGGCTCCGGGCCTGGCACACAGTAGGTGCCCATCAAATATGTAACATGCACGGTCGGGTTGTGCTCCCCACTGGCCCAGGTCCTGCTGGCCCGCTCCCTGGGAAGGAGATAATCCCTGTGTTTGAAGCTCAGTGATGTGGAACCGCCCCAGTGACCACTTCCATCTGTCCCTGCCGAGGCTGCTGGGAATGTCTTCCTGCCCTATGGCACCGGGGCTCAAATCTGAGATTTTAGCGACAGTCCCCCTCCCTACCCCTGACACTGCCAGTGCCCTGGCCCAGGCCACCACCATCTCTCACTACGGTCCCCACCCTGGTCTCCCTGCCCTTGCTCAGAGATCAGTACAGACGTATGGAATGGATGAGCAGATGTCAGGCAGGCATGGTTTAAGAACGCATGGATTTTGCTGTCCAGACCTGAATTTGAATCTCAGTTCCATAACTCAGATGGAACTGGGCACTTTTCCTCGCTTGTCTGAGCCTCAGTTTCCTCACCCACAAATAGGGATGATAATGGCTGTTCGTGAGGTGTTTGTGAGGATGAAAAAGAATGTCTCTGCAAAGTGCCCGGCCATTACTAGTGTCCTGACCGTTACCTTTTCCTCTCCACCTGCCAAGCCCCCTGGAGAACCTGGCCCCTCCCCACAAGCGGCCACTGCTCCCCGAGGCTGCCTGACTGTGCTTGGCAAACCCTGGGGACCTGACCCCGGACTCACAGGTGGCACAGCCGGCCTCGTCCACTCCACTCTCGCAGTCCTTCTCTCCATCACAGCGCCACGAAGCAGGCACACACTTGTGGCTGGTGGGTCCACAGCTCAGCTTCTCTGCGGGACACACCTGCTTGGCTGTGGAGACAGACACACGTGCATGGCTTAGCCGCGGGGGACACAGGGCATGGTGCCAACCGGTCCTACTGCCTGGCTCCAGCCACCTGGCCCGAGGCCCTGGGAATCCACCAGGGCCTTCCTGCCCCATGTCTCAGTTTCTTCGTCTGAGAAGAAGCCCCTGTCTTCCCCTAAGACTTCCTGAATCCTATAACTGACCCCACCACTGCCCTGCCTAACACCCTTTCGTGGCCCCCTGGCCCCTGGCCCTCAAGGCCCTCCTTGATCCAGCCAACCCCTGCCTGCCTCACCGGCCCGACCTTCCACCCTTCCAAGCCTTCCCTTTAGGCTCCAGCAATGTGGAGCCGCCTTGCCCTGCATGAGTCTCTGCCATTTCCAGCTGTGTGCCCTTGGGTGAGATATGCCCCATGTGGGCCTCAGTTTGCCTTCCAGATCAGTGACTCCATGACTGCAGATGTGAAGGGCTCACCAAGGCCCCAACAGCTCCCTCCAAGCCCCCTCCCCTGGCGATGGTGCGGAGCCCGCTGCTGAGAGCAGCCACCGAGTAGCAGGGCCCAGTGGGACCACATAGCTATAATTACTGCAGCTGCAATCAGGCTGACTCAATCAGGGGCTCGAAGCCCCAGGGTTGATTCTCAATTTGGAAGAAAGAATGAGAACCCTGATCAGGCCTGGGGATGGCTCTCGTCTTGAGCGTCCCAGAATGTCCCACGTGACAGACCCAGCTGAGGCAGATACATCTCAGACCTCCGCGGCTGGCTCCCTCTGCCTTTCAGGGGGTACACGAGGCCGAACTCAGTGGTCTCCAGGATGTGCCAGGCACAGAGCTAGACGCTTCCATTTAATCTTTACAACAACCCAGCAGGGTGAAGATTATGTTGGGGCCTCCAGCACGAAGGTCGAGGCCATGGGCTCTGGGGCTTGGCTGCCTGGGTTCAGCTCAGTCACTCACTGGCTATCTAACTTGGCCAGCAATCCTCATCTCTGTGCCCATAAAGTGGGGACAATACTATTCCCTATCCCACAGGATTGTTACAAACACCTACGTTAATGTCTGTAAAGCACTTAGAACGCCCAGCCAGTGCTCACTAATGATACCTACTATTACTCTCCACGCGTAGAGCTGAGGACTTGTTTGTTCCCTCAGTGAGTAGCTATTGAGCACTGCTGTGTACCAGACATGGCACCCATCACCAGGTACTAGTCACACAGCTGTAAAGAGCCGAGTGAGAATGCAGTCAGCTGTGTCTGATGCCAGAGACTGGGCACGGTCCACTGTACCCTGCAGGTGGCAGGTTACTGGTGCCTTACCCTCAGTTTTTCTCTCTGATCTCAGACCAGTTTTTCTTCCTCTTACTTCCATAGCTGGGGTGAGAGGCCACAAGAGATGGAGAAAAGGGCACAGACAAGGTGGGGTTGGGAGCAGGTATCTGAGTCAAGGCCCCCAGACACTACTACGCTGTGGGAGAGGAGTACCTCGGACCCCTAACTGTGGATCCCAAAGTTATCCCTAGGAATACATTTCACAAATATAAGGTGACCTGTTGGGAATACGGGATTCATAGGATTCATTTTACAGAAATTTCCCTTTACAGATACTGTCGTGTAAAGCCCTGGAAAGCACTGACACTCAAAGACCCTTTACAACGGCCTCCTCGGGGTGAGTGCAGGGTGGCGAGCGGCCTGGGAGTCAGGAGAGGGGCCCAGAGCACCTCCATCACCCACGCACTGCAGGACCCGAGAAAGCACTTCCCACTCTGGGCCCAGCAGAACACGAGGGGGCTGCAGCGACCAGTGTGTCCTGGAGTCCTGACTAAGGGGTGGGTGTGTGAGGGCTGTTAGAAGTGCAGGTTCTTTGGCTCCAGCTCACTCTAGACTGAATCCAAACTTCCGAGGGCAGAGCCCAGGCATTTTCGCCAACTCCCCCCCATTCCTCCTCCCCTGGTGATTCTCATGCACCCTATTTGAGAAACCCTGAGTTATCATTCTACAAGTCTAAAAGATATAGGATATTTCATCTCTTAAATTCACTCCCAGAAAAGTGATAGAGGAGGCTCTGTATGTTTGCAAGCCCCTGAGGGAACCATGGGATGGAGGGACGAGGCAGCCATATATCCCTGCACCAGGCCTTAGGAAACAGAGGAGCTGGCAGGGAGCCACATTTACTGGGCACCTACAGTGGGTCAGGCTGCTCCATTCTGAGGAGCTGATACTTTCCCATGTCATCCTGACCCTCACCCTGCCAGGTAAGTGGGCCCTGCAGGCTGTGAGTGCAAACTCCAGGGGCACCATTCACAAAGATCGTCATGTCAGTGGCACCCCTGGAATGGAGTAGGGCAGTGGTCCTGCAGGTAAGCACCCCATTTTACAGATAAGGAAACCGAGGCTCAGAGAGACCAAGTAACTGGCCCAAAATGCACAGCCGTGAAGGGCAGAGTCCCGGTTCCTTGGACTAAAAACCCTGCCCTTCTCCATCAAACCCCTCCTGCTCCTGTGGGTAGAGAAGTGGCCCAGAACCAGCCCCAAACTCTCTGCCCAAAAGCCCAGGTGACTGAAATGGCCCTTGACCTGTCCGCACCATCTCTGGGGGCCTGGTTCCGCATACCCCAGTGCAGCAGGCAGCTGCTTGAATTCTGAATGAATATTTATACAGTTAACTGCATAACCTTTCAGCAAGGACAATGATTAAACAATCCGTCTGCTTCCTTTCTTTATAATTAATAAGACATTTGCTGTGTCCCTAAATAGACAGCTCTAATTACAGGCTCTCGAGGATTCAGCAGTGCCTGACACCAGCCCTCCTACCCTCACAGAGCCAAGGCACCTTCTTGGAACGCCGGGACACAAGAGGCCTTGGAGGGCACACTGAGGAGCAGCCACTGGAGTGACAGGAGGCAGAGGCCCAGAGAGGGGAAGTGACCTGCCCAGCTACTAGATGCTGGGTGCTCCAACTGCTGTCTCTCCTAGAACCTTGCCGTCTCCGTTGGGGTGCAGCTGTTCCCCAAAGCAGGACACAGACCTTGCCCCACGGGCTCCTGGGTGAGGCTTCTCACCACTCAGCCCTGGGAAGCGAGTCTGGGGAGTGTTGATGTGCAGTATCTCCTCACGAGGTGGGTGGGGAGAGCAAAGCCCAGAGAGCGAAAGTCGTTTGCTCGAAGTCTTGTGGTAAAGGGCAGAGCTGGGCTTCCTCCCCAGGTCCCTCAACTCCAATTGCACTGCTTAACTTATGGCACTGGACACTGCACGTGAGAAAAGTAGGCCCCACCAGTCTCCCGGCAACCCTGGGCTGCAGAGGGGTCACTGGAGGGACGAGGCTCACCGGACCTTTGCTCAGGCAGAGTCTGCGAGATAGCAGATGGCCGTCTGACGTCCACTTTCAGGATAACTAAAGCTAAAGGCCCCAGGCAGCACGACGCAGGAGACAGAGCATGGGTTTGGAGCCGGACAGGCCTGGGTCCAAATCTCATTTACTAACATGAAGGTCCTTCAACAAGTCACTTAGCCTCTCTGCACCCTGGCTCCCCTCACCTGAAAAAGGGGCTACATAATCTCCCAGGGTTGGTGGGTGGTTTAAATGAGGAAACATGGAAATCCCTTCACTCAGGGCCTGGAGCAAACTTGGAACTCAGCAAACAGTTGCCCTAGTTTTATTTCATGAAGTGCAGATACAAAGGGCTGGGAGGGCCCTGGTCTCACCTCTGGGGATGCACATTACACATTAGTAGAGTCCACGCGGCCTCCACCCCTGAACCGAACATCTCTCCCTCTCTCCACCTCTTGTCCTCTCCTGCCCTCTCTCTCTCCTCCTCCTCTCTCTCTCTCTCTCTCTCTCTCTCTCTCTCTCTCTCTCTCTCTCTCTCTCTCTCTCTCTCAGAAACAGATGCCGCAAGGGATGCCTCTGGCCTGCTGTCCAAGTAACCCCAGGTTCTCCGAGGCAGGAGTGACAAGCCCCACTGTCTCTCAGACATCAGGAATCCTCCAAGTCACCAAGGGCCTGCAACTGCACCCTGGAGTGGCCGGAGGCATTTATAAATTCCCAGAGAAGCCTGCACCAGAAATCCAAATCCAATGGTACTTTCTCTAATTCATAAGTTCACAAATTAACAAAAAGGGAAATGTCTGTTGAATAAAAGAATGAAAGTGCTTGACAGCTACCTATTGAGCAAGCACATCTGCAGTGTCAGATCACGAGAGGCACAGCGGCAGAGAACCTCCGCACGGGGACTGCCAGCTCCGAGGGGACCAGCGGCTCAGGCAGTGGGAACTACAGGGTCTAGCTGCTGCCCCAGGAGGCACGACATGGGACGTCCCACTGTGCAGAAGGGGGCAGTTACACCAAGCTCCTTCTCACAGGGTCAGCTGGGTTGGCCTCTAACCTTGCTGAGATCTCATAAGATCTCTGGTCTCTGATAGGAAGGTACGCTTGGTTAATCTGTGAGGTCCCCCTTTCAGATGGGAAGGCTCTAAGATGCATGAAAAAAACCTCATTTTCAATAAGCAGCACCCAGAACTGTAACTCCTTCACCTTGAACTAACCTCCCCACCCCCATCCCACGCCCCTCCCAACAGATGCCTGAAGGTGGATCACGAATGGCCCCAGTCAAGTGAGCTATAATTAGAGCTGAAATGCTACTTTCACTAGGCAAATGTCCCCGCTTTCCCACTGTGACTCCTGGCTCAATTTGATAGACACAGAACCCGAACCGGAAGGAAACAGAGCTGGGAGAAACCCGAGGCAGCGAGGGGCAGATGACATAATGGGGGAACACGAGAAGGGGGACCTGCTCCCAAATTCCTTTCCCTTCCCTGCAAACCCCCCTCACTTAGACTATTCTAAGGCTTTAAATTGCGGAGAGGGCCTACAGTCAAAACGTAATCATAAAATAACACTGCCATTTGCTCCAGCACTGACACTTTGCGTGCATTTTGTTCATTTGATCCTCATAACCCCCCGTAAGGTAGGTACCACGACCCCATTTTGCAGACAAATGAACTGAGGCTCAGGGAGATTGGACAACTTGCCTGAGGTCTCACAGGTTAAAGGACCTAAACCCAAATATATCAGACATCAAACCCACTACCCTTTACTACTGCCTATAATCTTTCTTTGCAGGTAGGCAGGGGGCTCTATCCTGGAAGCTGGCACAGTCCCCAGGAACCTGGTAGGCTGTGGAGGTTGCTATGACAACGCCAATTAAATGGGCAGTGAATTGGCTGCCAGGTTCTCACTTGGTCAGGAGGCTGTGAGCAAGCCTGTTACCAGGTCCTGAGGCTGTGAGCAAGCCTGTTACCAGGTCCTGCTCCTGCAAATTCTGCCTGACCCTCAAGGACCCACTCTGGCTGCCCTCCCCCAGGCAGCCCTCCCCACCCACAGACCTTGCCCACCTGTGACCAATGTAACTGTGCATGGAATGTGGGATCCTGGGCCTTGTGCCCCAGCTGGGTACAGGCAAGGGAGAAAGAGGGCCTCAGAATCCTAAGAGTCCAGGAGTATTAGAATCACAGTCTTTGGAATTCTGGACTGTTAGAAACTAGGGCCCAGAGAGGGGCGGGAAAGTATGCAGGACCTCACAGTGAATCACTAGGAGAGCCCAGAGGAGAGCCGGGCCGCCGACCCCCAGGGTGTGGCCTCGGTGGCAGCTCCCACGGAGCCCCCTGTCAAGCCTCAGAGACACTGTGGAGCCTGCCTTTTGTCATGGAAGGCAGACCAGCCATGAACCACCTGTGTGTCTTGGAAGCAGGGCCCTCAGCTTCCCTAAGCCTCCAGTTACTCAACGGTCAGATAACCGTGCTCTACAGCTGAACACAAAGCAGGCCTGCGAGGCAGGAGGCGTGAGGCCCGAGGGCACCCGCACAGCCCAGAGGATGCGAAGGCAGCAAGTGCTGAGATGGCGAGAGGGAGGAAGACAGAGGGAAACGTGGGCAGGGCAGCAGAGAGAGAGCCGGCAAGAGGGAGAGGGAGGAGGGGCAAGCAGGGAAGGGAGGCAGCCCGACAGTGCAGGGTTGGGCAGGAGGGAGATGAAAAGGAGCGTCAATGCAAAGAGACAGAGACCTGGGGAGGCGGGGGAGCACAGCGCTCAGGCAGCAGGACAGACCCCGGGAATGACCCTGACGATGCTCCCCCGCCCCTCCCACCTCCAGTGTCCAGGGAAACCGCAGGCATGGGGTCTGGATGACCGAGCTGATTGCCACGGTGACCACAGCCCCCTGCCCAAACACACACTCTGGGCTGCACACAGCTCTGCCCTATATTAGCTGGGCAGCCTTGGGCAAGTGGCTGAACCTGTCCCAGCCTCAGTTTCTTTCTCTCTAAACAGATCCACCCCACAAGGTTGCCAGGAGGATGAGTCACAAGTGGGAGTCGCTGGGCTTTGTTCCTCCAGAAGCCAAGCTCAGGACAAAGCACTGGGCTGCCCTTGGGCCCAGACACCTGGGACTGCACCAGCTTTGGCTACTTGGTGGGGTGAGGGAAGAATAGGGCCTGCAGCAAGTCCGGGGAAGGCAGGGCAGCTGTGCGAGGAAACGAGGGGGTGCCCTGTCTCGGGCGGGGACGGCTCCTGCTCTCCCTTTCTCTCTCCCTTTCTCTTTCTCTCCCACGGAGACTGGTAGCTCTGTTGCTAGGAGACAAGGAAACCCAGTTATCACCAGCCGCAGCCCTAGATGGGACGCTGGCCTCCATTGTCCCCACCTCTGCCTCTGGGGTGACTGTGACCCTTAAGGAAGATCCGGGATTGTGACTCGCAGGTCCCTGCCAGCCCCACCCCCACCCCCAACCAGGTTCCCCCCCCCCCTCACCCCGCCTCACCCCCTGTCCTCCACGTGCGGCCCCCACCCCAGCCTTTTGTCTCAGGCTCATTCTGCTGAAGCTCTGCCTCCGGGACCATCGGGTCCTTCCCTGCCCCTGTCTCATCTCCTTTTTAATTTAACAAATGTCATGGAATGACCTGGTGGGTGTAAGTTTGCTTTGAGGATTAGGGCCTGGAAAAGAAATCCCAGAGAGACAAAGCCTGAGTATGGGAGGCGGGGGCCTGGGGCTCCGCTCTGGCCCTCGCCTCACCCCTGGCTGTCTTCGCTGCCATCAGCCCGCCCAGAGCAGAGGACAGAGCTGGGGCCTCAAAATCCCGGCTGAGTGGCCTCGGGCAAGTCAGTCAACCTCTCTGAGCCTCAGTGTCCGCCTCTGCAAAAGTTAGAAAGTGACAGTACCTGCCTCATGAGGCCGCTGTGGGAATTAGATGAATGAAAGCATACACAGTGCTTAGCACAGAAGCACCCGCCGCCATTAGCACTATTAGAATTCTGATTAGAGTCCTCAAAACAAAAATAGTGGGGGAGGCTGAGGGGAGGCCTGGAGGATGTGCTCTGGCTACTTCTGGGCAGCAGGGCACAGAGGGGCTGTTTCTAGCTCCTGGAACTACAGGAGCAGGGCCCAACCTGCCGGAGGGCTGGCAGGAAAGTCCAGAAACAGGTCATCAGACACCAGCAACTAGAGGCACCGGACTGTCAGCCCGGAGCTGGCAAGGGCTCAGCACAAAGTGAGTCTGAGGCTGTGCATGACAGATCACCTCACCCGAGCCTCCCAACCTCCCAACCGGGAAGACCTGATGAGGAGACTGGAGCCCAGAGCCAGGTCCCCTCCCCCAGCCTAGGGGCAACACTCACTGCAAGTGGCCTCGGACTCGTCCGAGCCGTCGGGACACTCCTCCTCGCCATCGCACTTCCACCGCTCTCGGATGCAGTGGCCGTCGTCACAGGTGAAGTCACTGTCCGCACAGGTCTTCTTGGCTGCGGGGCAAGGAGAAGAGCGTGAGGGGCCTGGTGGGCACAGGAGGCTTTTCTAGGACATACACTCAGGTGGCTACGGGGTGACCAGAATGTGCTGGTCTGCAAGCTGGACCACGCAACCTCCCATAGCCCCAGGAGGCCACGAGTGCCTCCCAGACCAAGAGGAGTGGATAGGAGAGAAAGGCTTATTCATTCCACACCAGGAGGAGACGGGCAATACCTGGCCTTGCTCTCCAGGTTCAACAAGGGTGACAGGATTCATCCATCAGGGGAATGCCCATTCCCATCACACCTCTCTCTTCCCCCCAAGTCCAGGTCCACTGTCACAGCCTCCAGGAAGCCTTCCCTGATCGCATACGGTAGCTGCCTTAGCCCCTTCAGCCAGTTCTCAGTCCCTTTACCTGCCTTTCCTGCTCCCCACAACCAGACTGAAGTCGAGGCTCCTTCTGCAAGCACCAGGGAGCTGGTGATAATAAATTATAAAAGTAAATGATCACCTTGTGGCAAGATTAATGAGGTGTGTTTTGTTCAGAGCGAGGGAAAGAGAATCTGTGGGCAAGACATCCAAGTAAGTCGCTGCTCCCAAGGCGCTTATGGCCACACAGGGGGTTGGAATCCCAGCTCTGCCTCTTTCTATCTGTGTGATCTTGGGGATGTTACTTAAGCTCTGAGCCTCTGTTTTCTTATCTATATAATGGGGAGAAAGAAACAAAGGGCTCCAAGGGGAAGTAACAAGAAGTTATAATGTATGAAGATCAGGCAGCAGAGACCCTGGCACACAGCAGATGCTCAGTAAGTAGCAGCTATGGCTGTTTTTATGGTCTGAGCCTTAATTAGAAGCAAAGGAAATGGGGTGTTCTGTGCCCTCATAGGGGAAGTACACAGCAGGTCGGAGCAGCTGGGAGCAGAACTCCCAGCTGGGAGCAGAACTGGGACAAGAACACAGGGACCAGCAGGGTTTACTTTTCTCCCTCCCTGTCCCTCCACTGGCCTGACACTCCCCCAGTGCAGGGATTGCATCAGATTCAGCACAGGACCCAACTCAGGGTAGATTTCAGTGCAGGGCAGTGAACCCATCGGAAATGTAGCTGTCCAGCCTCTGCTCCCGCACCTCCAGGGCCAGGCTCTCCTTCTCCCCGGGAAGCTCCTTCCCAGTGACCAGCCTTGGGTTATGTAAATCCTCCCACAGGCCCTCTGGCCCCCTCTGGAGCCACATGACTGCTCCCCCACTAAGCAGCCTAATAGGGATTTGGGGACAGATGCTAGGCCTCCTGAATCCATTCCATTTCTGCCTTTCTTTTCAATCAAATCCTTGCAGTACCTCTGCATTCTAAGCTGAGCTTTCTTCACTTTCCTTAGAAGAACATCTCTGCCTGTGCAGGGCTGGAAGAAACCAGAGGAATCAGAGTCTACCTACAGATGGGGGCCTGAGACCCAGAGAGAGAAAAGGGCTGGCCCAGGGAAACACAGGAAGGCAGCAGTCAGAACGAGCTCACTTGCCTCCCAGTCCAGGACCCCCAAAAAGGCCTCCCTGAGCCCTGCACTGAGGGGTCAACATGGGTGATAAATACCAATGTGGTATTTGGTAAATCACGGCTTATAGTGCATCAGAAGGAAGTATACTTATGAACCACGGCACCTGGGGCATTTCCTAATATGAGCACCAGGGTGCCCCTTCCACAAGAAGCTCAGCATTCAAAAAAGAAACATATATTCCAGTGCTTTCTTCTTCCTGTTCTAACATTCTCCGAGTGCATCCTGTGTGCCAGTCCCTGCGCTAGGCACTTTACCAGGAAACCCCACGACAAAGGGCCTGTTCTGTCCTCACTTGCCGTGTGGGGAAATTCAGCTCCAGGGTGTTAAGTTACATGCCCAAGGTCACACCTCGGTGGGAGCAGAGCCACAGGTTGGACCTCACAGTCAGACGTCCCTCTTCCCCACCATGGCTCTCCAAACAAAATGCCCAGGGGCATCAGATACGGAAGAAAAGCCCAAGAATAGGTGGGAAGTCCATGGAAGCTTCAGCTCAGCGCTCAGTGAGCTTGTGTCTGTGCCCTGAGCACACGGATGAGAAGTCCACCCAGCCCGTCAGCACGAGTGCATGACCAGCAAACCCCAGGAGAGCAAGGCAGGCTTGACGAAGAAGGGGATGGAGGGGCTCCATCGCTGGGCCTCGGCCAGCCAGATGATCGCCACGGACCCTTTCCTCCCTGGCATCCTGGGAGTCAGCTTGGCCTCCCACGGTGTGCCAAGTCCTGACAGGCCAGAGCAGCCACAAGCAACATCACAGTCCTGAAGGGCAGCACTGAGGCCAGGAAATGGCAGGCTCGGGTGCATGTCCCATGGTGGTGTTTTGGGGAACAGACCTGTTTCACTGTCATGACCAGTTTGGACATTTTCCACCCTTGCTCTGCCCTGCCACCTTTCACTCAATATCCCAGTGATTCCTCGTAGCTATCCTGGCAGCTGTTGTTAATCCCATTTTACAGAAGAGGAAATTGAGGCTCAAAGAGGTGAGGGTGGTAGGTGGCAGAAGTGGGATTTCAAGTCCATGTGGCAGCTTCCAAAGCTTGGACTCTTTATACTAAGTCCCTTAGCCACCTCAGCATTATCGGGCGAAGAATGAGGACCCCAGAGAGGCAAATGCAGTTGGACTACATCCCAGGGGCTGCAGGACAAGGCAATGTGGCGGATCCACCACAGACCAGAGGCACCTGCATGAAGGGCTCCCCTGGAATGTGCCCAGAAATGTGAGGTAGAATAAACCTGGGCCTGTGACAACTTATGCTTTGCTAATGGACCACCCTGGGGAAACTGAGGCAGCATGGTCAGTTTCAGGCTGGGGACTAGACTAAACCACCTTGGCGGACCCTGTATGAAGTGTAACCACGTGGAAGGATTTGGAAGCAGAGCTGAGCCTGAACCCTGGCACGGCCACCTCCTCTCTGGGTGACCCTGGGCAAGTTCCTTCTCTCTCTGGGCAAGTGAGGATGGTGGCTTTCCCAGGCAGCACTGCCACACAAGGTCGAAAGGCAAAAAGGGATCTGAGCAAGCATCCCAGTGTCAGGTTGTGCAGTGTAAAGAGCCCAACAGCCCCTTGTCAAGAGGCTACATCAGCCCCGCCAAGAGATGAGGGCAGGGCAGTCTTTTGAAGCTGTCAGAGCAAACCACGCCAGCCCCCACTCTCCTGGCCTTGGCAGCCTTGGCTCCAGCTTCCAGGGTGATTCCCAAGCTGGGCTCGAGGCCGTGGCTCTCTATTTCCAGGGATTTATGTCCCTCCATGCCAGTCATCCCTTGGACAATTCCCACTTCTGTGAATCCCTGTACTCCACAGCCCAGGAGCTGTACACAGTCAACCAGGATCTGCGACATCATAATCTGGTGCCATGGCAACAGATGGGCTGCCCCAAAGGACTTGGGATTCCTCAGGGCAGTGGGGAGGGGCCAACCCTAGGGCAGAGGGGGAGAGAATGGGAAATCCAGGACAAAAGAAGGGGGAGCTGCTAATTATAACAAGAACGCAGGCCAAGGAAAGCGTCAGACTGCTCACGGTTGATGGAACTCTGTTCTGCCACTTGTGGGCTGTGTGACCTTCTGCAAGTTACACAACTTCTCTGAGCCTCACTTTCTTCACCTACATTCAGGGATAAAAGCTCTGCTTCACCACAGAGGGTTGTTGTGAGAAGCAAACAGGCTAAGGATGGTGCCAGGACCTTATGAACTGAAAAGCAGAAAGGTGCAAGTTTGCGGCGTGTGCAGTCAGCAGCTCCAGCTGCTATGTGTGTGACACTGGGCTCATCAGCCACGTGGGCCTGCCTCCTCATCCGGATACGCAAGTGCGGAGCTGACTGAATCTTCAGCCCTCTGTGCCCAGAGTCTATGATCTTGCGCAATTGTTATGATCACTCATCACCTCCCAGCTTCCCCGCCCCCAGAAGCGTCCTGCCCCGAGACAATGTGCATCGTTCATGCGTTATTCCCCACCCATGCTCATCCTGCAGCCCCAGTGCAGACAGGAGGCTTCAAAACAAAGATTAGCCAGGACTGCCAGGTGGAGCTGCTCGGTGTGGCTTCGTCTTGGCAATCGCAATGCTCTGTCCTGTCAGAGCCCAGGGTTTTGAAGTCCCCTCTGCGCTCTCCTGTTCTAGAAGCTGAAGCCAGGCCCAGGGAGAAGGGGCTGCTCCGAGGCACAGCACGTGTCTGTGGGAGGGCTGTACCTGAGCCCAGGTATTCTGACCCCCAGTCCCACTGTGTGGCCAGGAAGCCAGGCGAGGGCTACCCAACCATCCCAGGGGTCAGGGAAGGCTTCCTGGAAGAGGGGACTGTGTTCAAGGAAGAGAGGTCATCCAAGCCGTGGGAGTGAGGAGAGCAGAGAAGGGTGTCCCAGGGAGAGGGATAACAGGCCATGGGGTGTGGAGGAGCCAGCGGAATGGCCATTTGGGGCTGGGGAGGAGGCAAGTGGCAAGGGACCTGGGAGCTCCACTAGGCCAGGGGCCAACTCGCCCCGCCTGGCACCAGGCTGCCCCTCAGAGGCCCAGTGCAGGGACCTGGCTTTCCCTGAGCTCACCTAGGGACTCACCCCACCCCTGCTAAGCACAGGGCAGCCAACAAAACCCACGGCTCCAAGCTGCCTGGGCCTCCTTCAGGATTTGGCGTGTCCGTGCACACGGACCATCAGGCCCTGGCAGAGGAAGAGAGAGGCAGAGGGCAGGACAGAGAGCTGCAGGACCATCCACCCAGATGTTTGGGTTAAGATTTATTACCTTCCCCTTGGAGATTCATTATGCCCACTGGCTTACTAAGGGCCCTGAGAGGCCTACAGTAAAGATATCAGATTGATTTTGTTTCCTCCAGCACTTCCCAAACTTGTTTAGCCAAGGAATGCCTTTGTTGGATGCCACATCTATTAATTTCCCAAGAAACAAGTGTCCAATGAACCACACTTGACGAAACACTGCTGTAGTGCCAGCCCCTCAGATCAGAAGATGAGGCCCAGAGAAGGGAAGGACTGGCCTATGGTCACACAGCAGAGGCTGGGACCCAATCTTCTGTCTCTGGGCCAGCTCCACCAAGCCATAAAAAACAGGAGAAGGCATTCCCGGAGTACTTGGGGCAAAGTGAAGCTGAGGGGACTCCACTGCGGAGACCCCAGTCCTAAGAGCAGGGACATGTCTAGAGGCAAGCCCAGGATGGGGTTGGGGGGAATTGATACCAGGCCACACGGGACAGGGAGATGCGAGAGATGCAGGCTCTGCCTGCCCTCAGGTTTCTGCAGACAGGTCATGGGCCCCAGGGAACATTCTTTGAGGGCAGAGCAGAGACCCACAGACAGGTGATTCCAGCTCAACATTGTTGCGGAGCCACCTGGGGCAGGTTCCTTCTCTCCCAGGGCAGTTGAGAGTCTGGGAGGACAAAGATGCAAACCCTCACCTTGGAGCCCTGTGCACAGAAGGGGCTCGTCTGTTCCCACTTCCTCTCTCAGGCTTGGACCAGCACCGAGCGGCCTGGCTCTGGCCCTGCCGCCCAGCCCTAAGGCAGCTGGGCCACTTGTACCCGGGTCGGGGAGATGAAAGAGCTGCTCCCCCCCGACGGTTACCCTTCTGCAGAGCTCGCCAGGCCCTGGCGTTGCCAAGACGACCACTGCCAGCAGAACGAAGATCCGGGGGTGGGGTGGGGGGGCAGGGGGCGTGCCAGCCGGCCCCGGCCTACTAACCTGGCAGGCAGATTTAAATGACAGCCCAGGAAGCTACTATTAAACTGTCACCCCAGTCAACGGCACGACAGACCCCGAGTGTTCTCTGGCTGCAGCAACAACACAGCAGGAGTGAGAGGGGGAGGAGCCAGTGGCCCAGAGCAACCTGCACCCGCTCCTGGGAAGCCGGGTCTGCCTGCCTGTTCACCCGCCGCCGGCCAGAGCCACCCTCTCAGGCTGAGGTGGGTCCCGGCCCAGAGCCGCAGCATAGCACCGGGCCTGGAAAACTTTATTTTTAAGCAGAGGGATGCTTTTCCTAAGTGAAACCCCAGCATATAAAATAGAGTAAAATGGAGCTGCACGACTGGAAGCAGGGCGAGAGGGGACCCCATCACTCCCTTAGCAGCCTGGTGGGGCCGTGAAACCCTGAGCTCACAGCCCAGCAGCAGCAGCTCTGGGGTCCAGCAGCACTGGGTTCAAACCTGCCCCCGATCCCGCCCCCAACACATGATGTTCCTAAAAACCCTCAGTTTAAAGATCCCGTGAGTCTAATACAACATTTAGAATAGCTTTTGTGGGTTTAAGGTTCTCACTCTCTAAGGACCCAAGTTTTTAAGACTGCACCACCCTGATCCACACACCCTCAGCCTCATGACGGGACTCCAGGACAGTTACTGCATGACGCACACGTGTCGACAAGCTGTGGACACCCCCCGATCCCATCCTGCAAGGGACTGTGTCCCCGAGTCCACGCTGACAGTCAGACTCGAGGCTCTGCGTGGTGCCAGAAAGGCAACCCGTTCCCACAGTGTCCCGACACCCACGGAGCGCGGTGGGAGGGGCTCAGCTTGCGGCTTTGTGCTGCCCAGCGGGCTCCGGGGCTCAGGCCACCACCATCCATCAGCAGGTGACATCTGAGTCCGCTTTCTCCTCCACTGTCGCATCCCACCTGGGGAGTAAGAGGAAACGAAGCAGCAGATGCTGGCGGGGAGGGGTGGGCATGTGAAGGGCTTGAGGCAGAAGATAAAAGAATGAAGCGGGGGTGGGAGGGTCACTCTTTGGGGAGGGCGCCTTTGCTTTTAAATTGGACACAGTGTCCTCAGCCGGGTGTCCACCTGACTCCACACACCAGCGCCTGCCAACGTTTCCTTCATCTCAGCGTCCCCCTCACACAGAGTCTGATGCCAAGCAGGTGCTCAAAGAATACTTCTGGTCCCACACCTCTGACAGACCGTGTGACCTCTCCCCCCTTGGCCTCAGTTTCCTCAGGTGAACATATCTTTAAGGACCCCCTCCAGCCGACATTCTGGGTCTGTGACTCTATGACACAGGTGGGTGGTGCTTCACGGTGATGCTCCAGGGGACCACCTGGGGCTTCCCACAGCCAAGTCCCTCTTCCAGGCCCTGGCACATCCCAGCTGCTCTCGGACGCTGCCCGACCCCAGCCCCGCTGTCACCAAGGGAGGTCCAAGCCATCACTAGGATATGTGGGACTCCCTGTCGCCACAGGGAAGATGCGCGTCTCCAAGGGACAGGCGACAAAGGGGTCTTCCTGTCGCAGTGATTTATGGACAAAGGGGTATTAAGCCAGTGACAGCTGTGAGGGGGTCGGGGGGGAATGGGTGTGGGGGGGAGGTGGATGGGATCAGCAGGGGTCCCCGGCGGGTGCCTGCACAAGGACCAAACACCATGCAAGGGGTGCTGCTCAGAGGAGCAGGCAGCAGTGGAGAGGACGGCCACTCCCTGACCAACTTCCAGGCTCAGGACTGCCCACTCCGGATATGGGACGCCCACTTGGCGCTGGGATTTGGGGTTGCAAGGAAACAGCTAGAGGGAAACTCACAGTATCCTCAGGGTAGGAGCCTCCTGAAGGCAGAAGGTGTGGCTAGGAAACCCTCCACGACCTCCAACCAGAGCCCTGCCTGGTTCCCGGCCACACACTGTCCCTCCGCTCAGGTGAGAGCACTTGGCTGGCCCCAGTGGGGACTCGGCCTCCTCTGAACTTGGGGACCTTCCTGTCTAACCCCAGTCAGTCACGGCTCCGCCTCCCACGCGCAGACCTCAGAGCCTGCCAAGGACTCCACCTTCCAGGCCTCGTTCTCCCATCACCAGCCCCAGCGGGAAGAGGGACAGCTCTCCTGCAGCTGAGGGAAAGGCTCCAGGTCTCATTCCAGCCGGGCTCTGCCACCAACAAGCTGGGTAACACCGCCAGGCCTCTCTGGGCTCTGTTGCATCCACCCCGCTGACTTCGAGTGGGAAACCCAGGGCTCCCTGGACAAAACTCTGCAGCGGTGGGCGAGGAGGTCAGGCCAGAGGGGCCTGAGAAGCTGCCTCAGTCAGTAGCCTGCGTCGGGTTCGCTAAGGGAGTAAAAGCCGGGTGTCCAGTCGTTCCTACCCAAGCAGCCAGGTGGCACGAAGCAGTGAATGACGGAGTGATGACCCCCACTTGTCTGGGGGAGAGGCAGTCCCCCCCCACTACCCCCCACAGGCAGTAATGGATGCCGCACCCTCTGACCACAAGGCAGCAGCTGGGAAGCAGCCCCACCTGAGTGGAAAATGCAAACGCTTTCACCAATCAGGCTGGTAGGAGAAGCGTTTTGAGAGGAGCCCCACTGGGCTATCCTGGTGATAAATGGGCAGTGACACCCTGTTATTGGGAAATCCATCCCCTGGGGCTGGCTGGGCTGCGGCCTCTCTGGGGCACCCTCTCTGTGCTGGCCCTGGGCTTCTTGCCCAGGAGGCTGGTATGGGCTCTCTGCCACCCTCAGCCCCTTGCCGGCCATCCAGGGGTCCTTGGCCCACTGGGTGCCCAACAGGAGGCCCGAGGGTTAGGGCCCTGCTCTGCAAAGTAGTTGAGGCCTGTGTCTGGGAGGCTGCTAGCTTTTATTTGGAAAGAGGTTAAGACCATTTCACTGCAAACAGGGTTGGCACTGGGCTCTCTCCCATCACTGGCTTGGGGACCTGGCTCTACTGTGTGACCTTGTATAAGTCCTCTGCCTTCCCTGTGCCTGGCTCTCTTCCTCCACAACGGGACTGGATTGGACGAGATGACCTCTAAGTTCCTTTTCTTTTTAGTTATGGTGCTAAAAAGAGGTCCAGAGTGAGGCTGGCAAAGGAGGGGATCTGTGGCTCAGTCCTCAATCCACCCCTGTGACTCCAGGTAGGGGGCTGGAAATCCACAGCCAGCAGCCACTGTCCCGCTGGAGGCCTCTCCATCATCAGAAAGCCACCTTTCCTGGTCCTGCTGGGTTCCCATCTCCCCTAGAATCTGACCAAGTGTCTTAGCAGGGTGCTCAGGGACACTTCAGGCTGTGTCCAGGCCCCACTCACTGCTCTCGCCCACCCCTAGCTACCAACACCTCCACATCCACCCAACGGTCATGGACAAACCGTGGGCTTGCCTACCTGGTGTCCCACTCGTGCAGCTCCACCTGCAGGAGGTGCTTCTCATCTCTACCTGGCAAAACTCTCCCCACTCCTCAAGGCCAGTTCAAGCATCAGCTGTTGATGGCGTCTGACAACGCCTTCTACCTCCAACAAGGCCCAAAGGAGTGGAGTTCCTGCCTGGGGCCTGCCAGGGCCCAGACACTAGCAAGCTCGAGTCACCACAGGGTACTTATTTTGCTGCCATATTTTTGGCAGGTCAGACCTACCTGGACAGTGCCCGCAGCAAGCCTTCCAGGCTGTGCCCACCCTGGCCGTCAGTGCCGAGGTGAAGCTCTGCAGCTTGGCTGGACATCACTCATCTCCCTGTTGACAGCCTGGGAGGCCCCGGGAGGCTCCACCAGACCAGAGTGGGCTCAGTGAGTCATCCCAAGGTTCAGTCAGCCTGTGGAGCTGGCCTCAGGGAGATGCAAACCTTCCCCTCCCACTGTAGCTGGGCCCTTGGCTATGGGAAAGCCCTTCACAGGGCTATTCCGGGGGCATTCTGCAAACCCAGGCCTGGGTTGTGGCGGGGGAGGAGCTACTGAGTGGCCTGGGCCTCAGCGCCCTGGGCACTACTCCAGGTTGCCCCTGACCGCTGGGGTGACCTTGGACAAGTCCCTTGCCCTCCCCATGCTTTGGTCTCCTCATCTAGACATCGGAGGAGAAAGGAGTCAGGTTTTCCATGTGCACCATTCACAGGCCTGCCTTGGTACCCCTCCAGGTGGAGAGTGGAAGGGACAGAGGGCACTGGGCAGGGCTACATGCCCCGAGCCGGCGCAGTCAGCACCCGCGTCTAGAAGGGGAGGCAGGTGTGCAGCTGGGTGGTGAGGACAGCAGAGCACGTGCATGGCTCAGGGTGGGTGCTCCATGGAGAGGGGGCAAGGGCCCTACAGCAGGGGCCACAAAGTAGCAGCAGCTCAGACGTGGGGAACCACGGGGCTGTTCTGGGGACAAGGAGAGTCTCTGGCTGGAAACTCAGCGAAGGCCAAAGGAAATCTGGCAGAACTGGGATCCTGAATGAATGCAGTGCTGAGTGGCAGATTCATGACCTCAGCCCCCCGCCCCTCAGTCTGGCTCCTTACAGCAACTCTGTGAGGCAGGGGGCATCACCCCCTTTGAGAGATGAGGAAGCAAAAGCCCTTGAAAGGCAACAGACTGTCCCAAGGTCACAGAGCTCAAGGCAGGACCAGAACCCAGGGCATCTTATCCCTAATGCTTGACAAGGAAAGCAAAGGATGAGAGGTGGACCTTCCCTCACAGATATTACAGCCAAGCTGAGGAGACAAGAACTCAGATATAATGGCCGGCCGCAACCCAGAACAAGATAGGATAGTCCTGATCAGAATCGAGGGTGGCGAGGTTGCTGTGTGGCCTCAGACAGTCATCTCCCTCTCTGGGCCTCAGTGCCCCAGCTGAAAACAAGGATGCTGAACTCAGCCCTGGGGAGCTCTCACCAGTGCTGCTCGTCTCTGGGGGTGAGGGGCGCTTGGGGGACAGGGGCAGTGAGCTAGGAGCCTTTTGAGTTGGACCTCAAAGAAGGGGTGATTTTGCACCAATGCGGAAGCAGTGGGGGCTGAGGAAGCCCGCCCTGAGAAATGCCGTTTGATCCAGAAGGAAAAGGTAGATTCTAAAAGCAGATGAAGAAGGCAGTTTCTTGTCTGGCTTCTTGGTGCTTTGGGAAGGAAACAAGGTCCATTCTCTGAAGCCCTTGAACATCCCAGGGGTGGTTCCAGGGGAGAAGCATGAGTGTGTGGGTGGCAACCCCACCCTGCAGCAGATTCTGGGGAGAGATGCCCCTGGGCTCCCTCATCACACTGACCACCTCGGGCTGCTCACGCCTCGTTCGATCCAGCCTGCACGTGGCCGGCAGCTGTGCAAGCAGCAAGCGACACAGGGTCCTGGAACTCACCAGTACAGGTGAGTTAACCTCTCAGAGCCTCAGTTTCCCCACCTCTAAAATGGGGCTAACAATCAGTAACTACACCCCTTGGGGGGCAAGATTTAAAGGAGATTGTAGATGTTGAAATTGTAGAGTGAATTGTTCAGCTCACAGAGACGATGGAGCTCTTGTCAATGATCTGGTTTATTTCTTCTTATCACCCCCACCGGCTTTCCTGCTGGGACTTTGGAGGAGAGCTGGGTCGCCTTCCTGCTGGAATGCGAGAGGGCTGGGGGCAAGTGGGCAAGGGGTGTGGCTCAGATGGGAAAAGCTTCTGGGTTCCCAGAGGTGCCGTGGGGTGGCCAGCGCTGACGGGACACTGTGTGGACGAAGCTCGGAAGGAGCTAAAGGAGCTGCAGGCAGAACACACCTGCGAGGTAGGACCTGGAGGCCCTCTGGTCCAACCCTCGAATTTCATAAATGGGGCAGCTGAGGCCAGAGAAGGCCTGGGCTTTTCACACTCCCAAAGCAGCCTCGGCAAAGCAATTACACTCCCTCCTGAGACCCAGTCATGGGGCAGAACTGCAGCTTAAGAGGTTCATGGAATCATAAAATAGCCTAGAATCACAGAACAGAATCTCCAATTCCATGAGAGTATCTTAGAATCTTAAAGCACACGATTTAAAAGTACTTAGACCCAAATGGCTCAATGGTAGGATCATGGATTCACAGCTTCTTTTCAACTTGGAAATCACAGAGAAAATTTTAAACTTACAGACAACAGAATCCTAGAAGCTTCAAATCGCAGAATCTAATCCAAGCGCCAGGAGTGGCAAAGGCCTGTCCCTTCCCCCCCAGCAGTGCAGGCATCCTCTGTTCCCACCGCTGACATATGGCCATCCTGCCCTCTTGAATGCTCTCAGCGACAGGGGACTCAGTCAGCTGTGCCGGCTGGAGGCTGGACACGTTCCTTCCTCTTGAACAGGGAGGGAAATAAGTTCTCAACAGGAGATCCCCACTTCGTACAAATGGATTTTTCACCCCTCCTTGTTCTTTGGCTCTGGTCAGAAAGATTCCCAGGGAAGTGGAAAGGAGCCAAGAGCTGCCACGAGATGACTTTAACCAGCAGACAGGCTGGTAATGTGTTTCGGTGGGAAAAAGGAAGGAGAGCGGCGATTAATTCCAACTTGCTATGTGATAAAGGAAATTAAGGCATAATACAGAGGAGACAGCAGTTCTATTAACCTGTGTGGAATACCAATTACTCAGGCTTCTCAAAATTGCTGGAAATAGAGAGAAAACCCCTAAAGAGACTGTGATTGTGGCCTAGCGCTCATCTGGATTAGGCTGTTTGTTTGCCCTGGCACCCTAATAAAGGGAATGAGGGAAAATTCCACGTTTCCTGGGAGACGGCTCTGCCAGAGTGGGGGAGAAGAGGCAGGCCCACGTGCTGCCACTGGACCGCTTGGCGAGAGCTCATGGCGGAGGGGGTCCCGGCCCACTTAAGGAAGAGTTTGGTACAGTCGGGGTCCAGCACACACCCTTAGTCCTGCACTCTGGGAGGGACCCTGGGAGGGCCAAGCTTCTGATGACCCCTGTTCCCACTGAAAAGTCTCAAGTCTCTGCTTCTGGAAGCTGAAAGAATCAAGTGGGGCCTTCTGTGTGTGCCAAGTACCCTGCTAGGTGCTGGTAAGCCCTGCCATTAGGCAAGATCTTCAGAGGTGGCCGTGTCTCAGGTGCTGGTCCTGCTGGGCTGGCGCCCAGGGCTCTGGCCTGCACCGCCCACCTCTCTGCAGCCAGCCAAGGGACAGGCAGCGTGGGCAGAGTTAATGGCCAAGGGCCGCAGCTCGGTGCCTACGGCCAGGGCCCCAGCAGGACTTCTGTGAGGGCTCCCGGCCAGAGCTGGGCAGGAGGAGAGAGTTGTGGCCGTGGGAAGTGAGCTGAGAGACGGAGTGGGGCAGGTGCCCAGCAGAGCCTCACGCCCCACTGGCATCCTGGCCTAGACCCTTGCCACTTCTCAGAGCCCCTCTGACAGGGGGCTGTCACTCGGGCTCTGAGCCAGCATGGTTCATCCAGCAAATAGGTCCCACCACAGCCTGGCTGATAGGGAAGCTGCCTCTGAAACAGCCTGCTCCGTGAGCACGCCCACCACGCATGACAAGTCCATCCTCCTCGGCCTTTTCTTCAAGTGGATGTTTTCTCCCAGTACAGAGATTTGGAAGATGCTCGTCTGCAGCCCTCTGTGGCCCTCCTCCCACGAGGGGCAGGTTAAGGAAGCAGAGCTCACATCCTGGCTTGGCCCCTTACTAGCTGTGTGACCTCAGCCAGGTTACTTGACCTCTCGGAGCCTCTGTTTCCCTGATCTAAAATTGCGATGCTGCATCCTGACTTGCAGGGTAGCTGCTTATACGATGACACAGCAGTGCCCGACGTAGTGATGCAAGTTCCTCTCAACTTTTCTTTTTCGCTCTCCCACCCCCAGGCTCTGTACCTAGTAGGTCCTCAGGAAGTTTTTGTTACAATTATTAAAGGGCATCAGGAGGCCTGGCCATCGTCATCCTGGGCCTCCTGGTTCTTCCTAACATGGTTTCTCCGTGTATAAAAAAGGGGTGTTCCTTGGAGAAAAAGGTCCAGGTGGAATCATGGCCGGGCAGTCAGCTGGGCTCAAAGGACAAGCTATTTCAGAAGTGGTGTCGCCACTAATCCCCCCCGTGATCATAACCCTGAGTGGGGCAGAGTCAAGACTGGCCCACCTAGGGATACAGGCGGCGAGCTCCAGCCACCAGCACGCCCTGCCATCTCCACCCATGGACCCACAGACAGCCAGGGTCCTCTAAGGGGGCCTCTCCTCCATTCTTGGGTGTGGGCCCAAGCCCAGGGAGAGCTGCATGGGGGAGGGGAGGGGAGTGGAGCTGGAAGGTGCCCAGCGGCCCATTTCTGGGTGAATGGTTAGCCTGTCCAAGGTCAAGCCCCTGTGAGGCCAGGGTGTCTGGTGGGCACATCTTCCTCATTCTTTGGGGTTCTCCCATTCTACCGAAAAGTCTTCCATGAGCCCACATGGAATCTGAGGCCTGTTCTGGCCACAGCCTCATCCCCCCGTGTTCCTGTCACTCAACGACCCTTCCCCACCAGACTAGCAGCTCATTGGAGGCAGGATAAGATCTACATGGTGAGCACCAAGGGAATGCTTAGGAAATGGATGCTGGGTGAAGGAACGATGAATGAATAAATGAAAGAACACGTGCAATCTTGAGGCCTGGGTCTCTTCTACGTATACAGCACTTACAGCCCAAGATACAAACCATCTTGACCAGCCAGCATTCTGCATACACAGTAGAAACAACAATCATTGAAACAATGCTTTAAAAATCCTTCATTCATATGCATAACGAACTGGAGCTTCAGGGGATCCCAAGTTCTCTCCAGCTGGCTGGTACCCCCACCTCCCTCCCCGCAGGCACAGGAACCACCTCTCTGTTCTCCTTCTCCCTTTCCAAAGACACAGGACCAAGGAGAACAGAGCCAGGGGCCAGGAGGCCTGCATTCCGGTCCCAGCTGTACTCCTGAGCTGCTATGTGGCCTTGAGCAAGCCACTCACCCTCTGTGGACCTTAGTGTCACCACCCGTTGGAGAAGAGGTGGGTCCCACTGCTCTCTGAGCCCTGTTCCTGCTCTAGTTCATCATCACCAGCCACACGTGGGAGACTGGAGCTGGAAGACAGTAAGTGCCGGCACTCAGCACCCAGCCAGATAGCTCTGGGGAAAGGTTCACAGTCTGCAAGGCTGGGGAGCGCACCAGCCTCCGTCCAGGGCCCCACCTCCTACCTGCTCCTCAGGGAACCCTGGAGACACGTGGCCCTGATCATAGTGTGACAGCCGCCCCTGGGCCAGGCCCTCGTCTATCTACCACACCTTGAGGTTTACAAAGCCCTTTGCACGCATCTCCTTATTTAGTTCTTACAACACCCACGAGGCTCAGAAAGGGACAGGATGGGGCTTCCCTTGTGGCTCAGTGGTTAAGAATCCGCCTGCCAATGCAGGGGACACGGGTTCGAGCCCTGATCCGGGAAGATCCCACATGCCGCGGAGCGACTAAGCCCGTGCGCCGCAACTACTGAGCCCACGTGCCACAACTACTGAAGCCCACGTGCCTGGAACCCGTGCTCCGCAACAAGAGAAACCACTGCAATGAGAAGCCTGCACACCACAACGAAGAGTAGCCCCCGCTCGCCACAGCTAGAGAAAGCCCACGCACAGCAACGAAGACCCAACGCAGCCGAAAATTAATAAACTAATTGATGATAAAAAAAAAAAAAAAAGGGACAGGATGGGCCCAGGCAACACAGCAAGTCAGTGACCATCCATCGGCCCAGTGTTCTGCCCTGACTCCACCCTCCTCCACACAGTAAGAAGGATGCAGGATCTGCAGTGCAAGTCCTGACCTTGCCCCCTGAGCAACCCTGAGAAATGTGAGTGGTACCCTCTCAAGAACCTCTCTGAGCCTCCATGAAAATCCAACAGCATAAAAGAAGCCAAAGGTGTGAAAAGAGCACTGCACAGGGGGCCCCGGAGCCAGGGCTCCAGTCCTGGCCTCTCCACACACTGGCTCAGTGCTTGGGCAGGCCTGGGTTTCCCCATCTATCAAACAGGGGATGAGAATCCCACCCTGCCCGCCCCCTGCAGGCCTGCTGTACACTCACCAAACCTACCCCTGTCCCACCTGTGCACGGCCCACCTGCCCTTCTGTGAGCATCACCTCAGCCAGGAGGGGTGGAGAGGCTGCCCCCTCTCTGCACACAGCTCAGTTTGACTCACTGCCCCCCAAAGCCAGGCCTGGGCACAGAAGTGTGCTCAGGCAGGCATGCAGACCCTCGGGCGCAATGCACACAGCACATGCAGATGGGCACACATGCTCACAAACACCCTGCCCACTTGCACACTCAGATGTGCACCACATACCAAACACAGACACACACGCCATGCTGTGCACACCGCAGCACACGGGCCACACACTCACACATGCACACGTGGCTTCATATGGTGCTCACACGCTACAGACAGAAATGCATAGATTTTCCTGCCTCTCCTGTGACAGCCAGATGGTGGGATTCTCCCAGAGGGCTACCATTTAATGCTCTAATTAATTTTTTAAAAGTTCTATATACCCAGAGCCTGGGTTTGTTCCAAATGTCCCAGGCATGGCCCAATTCAAAACCAAGGAAGGAAGCAGACCTTAGGGGGAAGGACTGTGGGGCCGGAGAGGGAGAGGGGCTCCCACTGCCCGGGAGAGCCTGCATCCTCACCTAGAGGTCTGATACCTAGCCTAGTAATGGGGGTCCGGACTCAAGGGTCATCTGCCCAGATGTGGCCCTGATCCTGGTTCCAAGAGCACCCTATAACCCAGGCCAGGGAGAGACCCCTCGCAGCACCCCTGGCCGGGTTGTCTGGTCCTACCTGCACACTTCAGTTCCTCAGACTTCACTGCAGAGGAAGGTGTTTACAGACACCAGGGTGGGCTCTGGGGCTCACGTCCAGATCCCAACTCACCCTTTACGAGCCCTACTGTGTGACTCCAAGGCACTGTCAGAGGAAACAATGCACAGAGCCAGCGCAGTCTGCCGGGTGAGATGGATGAGGCGGGAAGACGACGGGCCAGCCCAGGGGGACTTGCAATGCTCCCTGCCTTCCCACTTACATGCCTCCAGTGAGGGGAAGCTCACTCTGTCTCCAGGCAGCCTGCTCTGAATGGACCAGAGCCCATCCTCACCCAGGTCCCCTGGTGAACCCCGGCCGTTCTCTGGGTTCCGGTCCCTGGTGGTCCAGGCTGGCAGGAACCATGCAGCAGTTGCCCTCCAGGCCTTTCCTCTGCCTTTCCCGGGGGCATGTTCTTTGCTGCTGAGTGTTTGGGAAATCGCAGCAATAAATTTACCGCCTCACTTATGAGTAATTTGCTGTCAGGAGCTCTGCCTAAGCAGAGGGCTGAATTAACGAGGCTTAATCAACATGAACGTTGTGACAGATTTCAACCAGTCGGGAAATCCCCCATCCTCGAAGTCCAGGCCCTCGCCTGCCACTCCCCAGCCCATGCGGGAGATGAGAGGCCCAGGGAGAGCACTCAGAGCCACTGATGGATGTGACCCGGGGCTGCCTCTTTCCCAGGATTAGGAGGGATTTGGGATCTGGGGGATGGAGGTTTGCAGATCAGCACAAGAAGCCGGGAGCCTTTGCAACACCAATTCCAAAGGAGTTTTCAGGCTAAGCCCTTCGTCCCTACCTGGCTCAGTGACAAATGCATGGGCCTCGGAGCCTGAGAGACCAGGGTTCGGATCTGCCACTCACATGCTGAGAGGCCTTGGGTGAGTCACCCTACCCCTCTGTGACTCACCATCCCCATCAGCGAAGGAACAAGACAAATCCCCCCTCACAGAGTTGTGAGAGGATTCCTGAGGTCATGCATGGAGAGCAAAGGTGCTCCGAGATCTTCATTTTCTCCCCCCGCCCCATCCTGAGCATAAGAACAAACATTATTGAGTGATTACCGTGCGCTGTGCTCATCATCCATCTCATTTAATCCTCCTCATAGTCCTTTGAGGAAGAAACTACCATAACCCCATTGTACAGATGAGAAAACCGAGGCACTCAGAGGGGAGCTAATTTGCCCAAGGTCACACAGTCAGCGGGGTGAGGGGACCACAGTCACCCATGACGCTCACTGAGAGCCCCTGGAAGAAAGAGCCAAGGCAAGGGGTGAGGCCAGGCAGTGGGGGCCATGCTGGGGTGGGCACGGGGCCTGGCAGTAATGTTAGTGGAATCAACCTGTGAATGATGGAGGAAGGGGAGAAGCAGGCCCTTGGGCAGCAGGTGTCTCATCAGAGAGGTATCTGTTTTTCAACCACTAAGACTTTATTAAGTTGACCCCCGAGGGCCCAGCTTGTGTCAGGCTCTGGGGAAGAGAAAAATGCAGTGGAAGGTGCACCCGCTGCTCTCAGGATTGGTCCCCCACTTCTACTCCCCTCGGCTTTCTCTCAGGGCACCCAGCCCAGCCCTGGCATGGGGCGGGAACACCATAATTTATCATTAATGATTGCCATTATTAACATTAATGTGAAGGACACCTCTGACCAGAACCAACTTTAAGGAGTAGCAGGAAGGAGGCCCAGCTCCCACCTGCCCATCCCAACACCTTGGGCCCCCAGCCATCACCCTGCACACCTTAGATCACCCAACAGGACAGGCCATGTTAAGGTCCTGGGGCTCCCCCTGGAGCACAACCAGGGGAACAGGAGGGGCTCTGGGCCCCAGGTCCCCAGGGCTCACCTGAGGGACACCCAGTTGGAGTCTTGGTGTCAAGGATGTGTCTGGGAACAGTGTAGGGAGGAGGGAGTGGACAGTGTGTGGTGCAGGGTCAGATCTACCTCCGGAGTATAACCCTCCTCAGCCCTGCCAAGCCCCACCCCTCCCCCCAAGTCCTGCCCCAGGAGGCCTTCCCCTCCCCGCAGCTCACCCCCCAACTTCCTGACTCAGACACTAGCCCCATGACCTTGGGGAAGCTTCTCATTACCTCTGCCTCATTTCTCTTCTCTGCACGATGAAGGATAAAAACAGTACCTATCTTATCAGGCTGACCTGAGGGTTGAGTGAGGTACCACCTGGCACTGAGTGGCAGCTCAATAAATGATGGCTATGCGGTTAGTGGAGACCAGCCCTGTCAGGTGCCACTGAGGAGCCAGGTGGGCTCGGGAGTTCTCTGGTCTCTACAGGGCAGCTCCAAGGCGGCAGGATTAGCCAGGGGGCTCTGTACAGCCCCTGTGACAGGCCTGGGACCCATAAGGCCTCTCAAAAAGAACTCTGTTTTTGGAAATAAAAAGAACTACCTTATAAAGAAGTGAGGTCTCCGTCCCAGGAGGTGTGCAAGCAAGAGATCCATCCATTCATTCAACAAGCATTCACTGGGCCCCTCCGCTGTGCTGGGCCCTGTGTTGGCCAACGGGAGTTGGGAAAGAGAGCATGAGACACAACCCTGCCTGGAGAAACCCACAATCTAAAAAAGCAAGAGCTACTGAAGTTGCCAAACTGACCCCCAGGCCAGGGCTGCCCACCCCTGTACACGTGTCAGAGCCTGGAGAAAAAGCAAGAGGCCCTTCGGCATGAAGGGGGCTTTGGGGAACACCCGGGGCGGCTCAGTGAATGCGCTCTGGCCCTGCAGACATGAGGTCAGGCCCCACCTGCTCTGAGCCCCTCGTGGCCCTGTGATCCCGACGGCCTCCTGGTGCCTATGCTCTCCTTGCCCTGGTCCACCTTGACCACAGCTCAGCATCAGCCTCCAGAGCCCCCATCCACCCCGAAACCCAGTCAGGGGGGTAGGAGGTGTCCTTGGAGGGAGGGCCCTGCTGGCAGCAGGGAGCAGAGGAGAGACGGGTGGCTGTCTGCCTGGACAGGGGCAAGGGCACGGCCAGTCCCAGGCAGGTGGCAGGCTCACCCCTTGGCCACTTTCCTGCCCCCCCAGCATCTACAACCCTGCCAACCACGGTTCCCGGGGAGCAGGCTCCAAGGAGGCCCAGCAGCCAGACCACCAGCTGCTGCCCCCTCCCCATACAAACACTAGCCACAAAGCACCCTCCCCCAGCTCTGCCCGCCTGCGGTGACAGCCTCTTGGCACCAACTCTCCCCTTCCCTCCATCTGTCAGGAATCGGTGCAGACAGACTGTGAGAACCACAAGAGGAAGTAGCGATGCTGCTTGGACCCCACCCCTCCCCCCTACCTCCCCAGCGCTCTCCCCCGCACCCCACGTCCTCTCTCTCCCCACTCCTCTCTGTGTCTTCCTTTCCCTTGCACCTGTCTCCTACTGATGAAGCCATTGACAAAGTTGGGAGTAGGCAGGGGAAGAGGACCAGCCAGTCAGTGACCCCCACTTACTGGTAATCACCACACACCACGGCCACAGCACAGCCACCCACCCATCAGTCTTCATCCTTTACGTTCTCCCAAACCATTAAGGAGTCGAAATCCTGTGCGACTGTGGGCTCAGTGTCCCCATCTGTACAACTGGTACAGCAAGTCCTGTTGAGCCCGCCTCCCAAGGGATACTAGGAGCCCAGAGGCGATACACGGGAAGGGCTCTGTAAACCACAGAGCCTTGTACAAGGCAAACGGCCTGTGTCCCCAGCTTCTTCCTATCTGATGTGGAAATAAAGGTCCTAGTGCCGCCCGCCTCCTGGGAGTAGCGAGGCCAGAATGGGACGTGAACAGACAGAAAAATGCCTTGAAGAATATAAAGGGCAGCAGGAACGCAAAGGCCGGGCTGTCGAGGTAATGACCCTCACTGTAGTGATGTGAGGTGAGCAGGGCAGAGCTGGGGAAACTGAGGCCCAGAGGGAGCCGTCACAGGGCTAGCTGTGTCAGAGGCAGGATCAGAACAAAGGCCAGGCCTCCTGGCCATGTCCACACCAGCACCCCAACAGGGATGCTCAGCCCTGGCTCCTCCAGACCTTCCAAGGGGGTCTATGTCTCTTTGAATTTTCCCAAAACGTGGGGAAGAAATCAGCTTTTTCCTTTCTTTAGAGTGAGCCCTGCCCAACTGGCAGCAGAACCCACAGGTAACGGGGGAAGACCTGTTGCAGAGCCGGGGGAGCAGCGACGGGGGTGGGCAGGGTGCAGGCCGGCGGGCTAAGTGTCCCATTGGACATGAGACTTTTCATTTTAAAACGGGGGCGGTTCCAAGCCGGGCACCCTGCGTCGGAGCAGGCGCTTGGTAATGCCAAAGTGCAGGCAAACATGGGGGTGGGTCTTTGCACCGAACGGGGAGCATAACCCCTTTCCCCCTTCATCCCGGCGAAGCTTGGCCCAAGGCCCCACAGGCCCCAGCGGGGAGGAAGTTCTGGTCTAGCTGCCGTCTCAGGGTCCTGTGAAGCCACGTCTGCCCCCAGCTGCAGCACAGATGTGCCCAAGGAAAAGGGGAAGGAGACATGGGTCCTCCACCCCTTTCACTGCCAAGGAAGCTTGAGGTTCGGAGAAGCCAACGGCCCAAGGTCACATACTGAGTTGGGCGGCCAAGGCCTGCTTTTCCATCTGCATATCCTCCTCAGGTCCCAGCAGGGCACTGGCACACAGGAGGCCTGCAGTGGATGCTGGAGCTCAGACTCGAAGGCTCCAGGCCACACAAGGCACTTCTCGGGGGCTCAGAGAAGCACCGTGTGCGAGCGGGCACGTGGCTCAGGAGGTGCAGCACGAGGAGCAGAAACACAGCCTGGGGCGGGAGCGGCGCTGGGCATGTGAAAAGCCAAAGAGCCCCACCCGCTCTCCTCCCTTCCCTGCTTCTCCGCAGGCCCTAGCCAGGTCCCCCTGCCCCATCCTCCTGAGGCCCGTGGTCTGGTGTGAACCACAGACTCTTAATCGGACCATCCTGACGCAGAGTGGCAAGGATGGAGATGGAAGGAAACACAGGGACGGGGGAGCCCAGAGGAGGCCCTGACTCAGCTGGGGTGTGAAGGCTCCCTGGAAATGGAGACTCTTAAAGCAAAGTGGGGTTGAACAGAGGAAGGGCCTTCCAGGCGGAGGGGCCCACACGTGAGAGCGTGACGATGCCCCTGTGACATCAAACACATGTGGGGTGCGGCTGGAGCACAGAGCCATGGGGTCTGGGGGGACAAGTGGATGGTGAGGTCTGCAGCAGGAGAGATGCCAGGTATGTGTTTGGGCGTTGAAGGGCCCTGAATGTTAGCAAGCAGACTATCCTGTGAGTGGGGGACGTCCCTGTAGGACGCTGAGCAAGGGCAGGAGAAAGCTCCACGTGTTTGAGAGCGCTTGGCGGCAGAGCGGAGAACGGACAGGAGGGAGGGAACAGGGGCGAGGCTGGTACTGCTGCCGTGGTCCGGGGAGGCTGAAGTGGGATGGGGAAAGGGCCTGGGCCGGCAAGTAGGAGGGGAGGATCAGGCCTTGGTGGCTGTTAGAGGTAAGGGAGACGGGGGCTGTGATGACTCCCAGGTTCCTAACCAAGGCCAGGACAGTGTCCATGCTGTGGACTGGTCTCAGGGCAGAAGAGGTCCATGCACAGCCCCCAGTGCCCGTGTGCCCAGCCACAGGTCATCGCGGGGTCTGGGCACTACCACCTTGCTGACCCGGAGACAAGCTGTCTGCAGAGGTGTCACCTTTACTGCTGGACATGGCACATCTGTCCTCAGCCCCCCACTTCCTTGGGAGGTAGGTCACGGTTACAGAAAGCAGCCAATGTTTACAGAAACATTGCTTTACAGAAAGCAGCCAAGAGCCCAGAGTGTGCAGCCCACCAGGCTCCAAGAAGTAGTGGCCAGAGAGGGGATAGGCCTTACCCAAGGCCACACAGCATGTCAGCTATCACAGGCCAGGAAGGGACACTGAGCAGGCTTGGAGTGAAGGCAGCGGGCAGTGTTTGTGAGCAGAGGTCCCAGAAACAGAGCTGGGACCTGGGTAGGGCAGAAGCGTCACAGGAGATAGATTTGAGATCGAAAGGAAGACAGATTTTGTAACAGGAAGGGCTATCCAGGGACAGAAAAAGCTATCAGGTTGCTCAGTGAGCTCCCTGTCCCTGGAGGTATGTAAGCAGACAATCGCCCCCTCCCCATCTCCAGCCCCTGGGGCTGCTGAGGGGATTCCGGCATTAGGATGGGGGTCGGGAGCCTGCTTTGGCCAAATGAAGATGCTGCTCCAGCCCCAAGAGCTACAGCTCACTCATTCATTCACTCAACACACATTCACCAAGGCTTGCTCTGTGCCAGGCCAGAGACATTGGGCACCAGGGGTAGGTGGAGAAGAACAAGAGAAACCTCATCTCTCAATCTTCCCCACCCCCATCCAGGGGGGTGAGGCCAAAGCTGGGCAGGGGGCAGAGGATGGAGGCCCTGGCTGCCCACACTCCATGTCACAGGTCTAAGGGGCTGGGCTCCCTTATCTTTCTGGGCACATTTGGAGCACGAGGCCAAGGGCTGGGCAGGATCAGACACAATGCAACCTCCTCCTGCATCCCACCCCTCCTGGAGGTCCCCAAGGCTCTGGGCTCATTTCCTAATGAGGTCCCTGTAAGGACTCTTCCTAATTAAATTAGGACAGTAAGTTATGGCCTGGGGCTGCAGGGGAAGAAGCAGGGACAAAGGTGACTTCTGGGGGTGCTCCCTGGCCCCTCCCAGCCCACCCAGCAGTGCAGCAGCCTGGCATGGGAGGGGATTCCTAAAGGACAGATGGGAGATGGAGGTTCAGAAAGAGGTCAAAATAAGTGGAGCAAATCTTGAATTGAGCACCAGTCACGTCCAGACACTATTCTTGGTGCTTTTCCTAAACAAACTCATATCATCGTCCAATCACCTAGAGGGTTAGGTGTTGATGGCTCCATTTTAGAGAGGAGACAAGTGCTCAGAGAGGTGAAGTAACTTGCCTAGGGTCCCACAGCTAGGAAGCAGTGAAGTATGGACTCGATCCCAGGCAGCCTAGTTAGAGGCCCTGCTGTTATCTGAGTCACAGTGGAGTTGCTCATGGATGAGGCAATGCGGAAGCAGTCAGATGTAGGGGACCTGGGGGGCTTCCCACCCCCAGGTCTATGGCTCCCACCTGGCCACACAGCAAGCAGAGGTTTGGAGTCAGACCTAGACAGGGGTCAGGGAATCTGAATTTCAAAAGGTGTCCAAAGTGACTCGCTCTCCTGATCCAATCCTCACAGGTGGGAAAACTGAGGCCCAGGGAGGAGCAGAGACTTGCCCAAGTCTCTCAGCAAGTCAGCGACAAGGTGAGGCTACCTGGCTCCTGGTGTGGTGAGGGTGAGGGCCTGCGGGGGGACTCGCTCATAATGGATCAACAGCGACAAGGGCTCAGGCCTCTGCTTCCAGGGGGAGAACTCAGCGCAGAATTTGCAAGTGTGGGAGAGGTCAAAGGCCAGGGAGAGGGAGGGCGAGGGGTCTGGGAGAAGGGGTGGCAGAGAGAACAGGGGCTCCAACCACATGGCTGGCAGACCTCTGTGGCCTGGTATGGCCCAGTTCCCGGTGTAGGAAGAACCGACTGGCTCTGTGAGACCCAGTGAGGCTTCAGGTACTGTACCCAGACCAGGAATTGCTCATAACCCGCGTGCACAGAGCAGGAGTCTGGGGTTCAGATTCGAGCGACTTGCCCCCGGCCTCCAACTAGGACGTGAAAGGACTGCAGTGGAAACCCCAGTCCAGCTGACACTGGGAGGCCATGTGTGTGCCTTGTCCGTGCACCTCCAAGAAGCAGGCAGCTGTGCAGATGGGGGGTGAAAAGAGGAGGAGACACGAGAGCATTACATATGCAGCATATTTAAAGCCTGGGGCTACGGGTATTAAAGAATTGGCCCAGTCAGACTCGGCAAAAAAAATAAACAGGCGGAAACCCCCGAGCAGATATAGGTGCTGCTAATTAACAGTTGGTTCCAGCTTTGCACATACGGTTTATGCCACATCCCCTGTGCGATGGGTTGGATTTCACAGCCCTTGCTCCCTGCTCTGGGCCTTCTGGGCCTCGGGGAACGGGGGCAGCTCCTTGGACCGCCACATCTGGGTCCTGGCCATGGCGGAGCTCCTGTGAACTCCGTGGTTCTCAGGGGAAAACAAAAGAATCCCAGGGAATTGGGGCTGAGAGGGGCCTGGAGATGCCCCACTCCCAATGAGCAGAGACCCAAGAGGGGCAGAGACCTGCCGATGGCCATTAGGTAAGGTAGGAGCAGGGGTGGAGCTGAGGTGGGCCTGGTCTCCAGGCCATGGCGTTTATATCAACCTCAGCCCTCTGCGTGGGGCGTGTGTGGGTGCAGACAGTGGGCTATAGGCTGAGGCTTGGAGGGGAGAGGCTGCCATGGCAGGGGGCAGGCTGGGAACAGAGATTGCTGGCACCTCTCCAGCTACAAATAATTCCCCGCCACAAACAGCCCAGTGGGGGGCTTTGGCTTTGCCTTGGCTGGGTGGCCTTGGCCAGCATGGGAGGAAGAGCGTCACCTTGTCCCTACAGCCTCTGTGCGTCCAGAACAGTCACCTCTCTCCTGGTGCACACCTGCTCTCTGAGCACGCACACTCCATGCACACGCACGTGTGCGGCTCTGAGAGTGATGGGGGCAGCAGATGGCAGCTCGGGGTCCAGGAAGTGGAGAGGGAGGGAGGGCGGGAAGAGCACTGGCATAAATATCCCTGGATTCACGCCACCAGGAAAGCCCACCCTTGGCCTCCAGCTATTCATACCAGCAGCTTAACCTGGGTCAACAGGCCCTTCCTGACTCTCATCAGCTGCCAACTCTCTGATGTTAAACTGGACCCACTGGTGAACCAAGGTCCCCTCTTAGATAACTAACTATGCCAGGCCCGGATGGTTAACCAGCTCTCCTTGGTTCTTTCTGTGTAACCAGCTCCCCTAGGCCACCCAGGATGCAGCCACCCTGGGGCCCCCGGTGCAGATGGCGGCGGATGAGATGATTCCTACAGTCCCTCCCGGCCCGAGAAACTGCTGTTCTCCCGGGCAGCCAAGTCCTCCCAACTGGCCAGTTGACCTACATCTCTCCTGCTGCTATTTCAGCAACTGCCTTCCTGTTATGTCCTTGGAGGAGGAGAAGGAAAGATGTTGACGGTCGCTTCCACTTGGTGGGGATCACAGTCTCGGGAAGGGGAAAGGGGGTGCTCATTTCAGGGCCAGGTCTGGGCAGAACACTTTACATCAGCCTGCACACCTCTGAGAGGTGGGCTCATCATTCCCATTTCAGAGACCAAGGATCTAAAGCTCAGAACATAAGACCCATACCAGGGACCCCGGCTAGTGGGTCACAGGGCTGGTGGCCTGACTCCATTTTTCTCCATCACTCCACTGCATCCAATGCAGTCACGGGTACAAGAAGAAGACAAAAGGGAAAGTGGCCCAAGGAACCTGGGTCTTAGGGCTGAGTTCTGGAAGTGGACCCTAAAGAGTCCAGCTACCCTCCATCTGCCTGCCTGGAATCTACCCACAAAGCCAGGTACACTCCCACCAACCCTCACCAGGCATTAAGGAGCTCGAGGGCCACAGGTCCCCCTCCCCCAGGCCAGGACTGGTCCTGAGCCCAGCTCCAGGGAGAAGAAATCTGCTCAGAGTGCAGGTTACAGGTCAGGTGGAGCAAGGATCAATGGGTAAAGGGGAGATGAAGTTCAGAGAGGGAGAGACCCTCACACAGGGTCACACAGCAAGTTAGGGGCAAGGGCAGAACAACTTGTATAAAGCTGTGGAGGAGACAGATTCTACAAATATCTTGAGAAAAATGAAGACCAATTATACTCCCTTCTGCTTTCTTTGGTGGGGGTGGGGAGTCCTTGGGGCCAGAACACAGTTGACCCTTCTCTTTGCTTTGTTTTGTGAGGCCTGGATCTGGCTACTTGGTCTGCCCCACAGGGCCAGGGTGAGGTCGCCCTGTGCTCAAGGAAGAGGGAGGTCCCGCGGGCCGCCAGCCTGGCTGGGAAGGGCCATTGCGGAGTCAGGGGGTGTTGTGAGAAAGGAAAACATCTCCTTGAGGGAGAGCGACAACGTGAGGATGAAAATGCACATGCTCAGCCATGCCTTCCCTAGGACTTCCTCTTAAGGGAAGAACCAGACAAATGCACAAAGGTGTAGTACTGGTATTCACCCCAGTACTGTGTAGAACAGGAAAAAAAAAAAAAATATATATATATATATATATATATATATATAAAACCAACTAAACACATGTCTATCAATAGGAGACTGTGTCATTAAGTTAGGGAAGATTCATGCAGTAGACTACTATCTAGCCCTTTAAAACGATAATACGTCCCTACTGTTACTGACACTGAAAGATGTGCATGATGTGGGGAGAAAACAACTGACATAACACAAGCTCGTTTTGCAAAAACACCCAAAAACCAAAAAAATCCCACAGAAACACACGTTTGTGCACACCAGCTCGCATGCAGAGAATGCAAGAACACCTCTGGGAGGACAGGCAGCTCCCACGGTGGTATAACCAAGGGGGACTCCTACCTTCCTCTTTTCCCTTTTCTGAATTGTCTGTGTGTTTTCTTTTCTTTAAATTACAAGTATGAAATTACCTTTATATAATCAGAAAAACTTACTTCCGTTGGAAAAACAAAGGAAATCAATTGAAGCGAGTTTCAGCTTCAGCACCACCAGTAACAGGCTGTGTGGCCCCAGAGGAGCCCCACGCCCTTGCTGAGCCTCACTTTCCTCATCAGGAAAATGGGGACGATAATGAACTCCTGCACCACCTTCCTCCCAGAGCAGCTGTGAGGCACAAACTGGAAGAGGCCATACTGTGGTTCGAATAGGCTGAGAGGGCCGGAAACTGAAATAGTCTCCAGAGCGGCTGCGGTAAGGTCCCTTGTGGCATCTCAAAGCCAGTGACCAAGGGAGGGCGGTGGTCACGTTCACCATTCCCGTGTACTCCCAGACTGGCTGACCTCGGAGAGGCTTTGGGCTGCCATATCCAAGGGGCAGTTGCGTGGAGGCCGTGAGGGGTCATAGGAACTGTGTGGACCTAGGAGCCCCATGGCCCTGCCTCTCTGGGTAACTCTCCTAGTTACTAGAGGGTGTTCCAAGGGGCCTGATAAAAATCTGCTTCCTCGCCCGCAAAGCAGCCGGCTTGTGGGCACCTGGCCTGGGCCCTGCCAGGGTCAGGGAGGTCAAACCAGGTGCAGGGGGATGGGGGAGCTCACAGGCAGGGCCCGCTCCTGAGCCACTGCAGCCGAGGGGCTATTCCTACGGCCTGTGACATACACCGGCTTGTAAGAGGAGCCATGGTGAGCACAACTGATGATCAAAGCTGCCACCTGGGGCCGCGCTCATGCCTGGGGGCACCCAGGGGCCAGAGCTGCTCAGGAGGGAGCCGGTACACCCACTGGCAGGGGCTGGCAAGGACGGATGCCTGGGGTACATAGAAAGGAAGGGCGGTCGCAGCACACCCCAGGCCACTCCCACTGTAGCTGTGACTGGGATGTGTGAACGTGTATCTCTTCCTTTCACCTGTGTCACAATGCAGCCGGACAGGCATGGCCCAGTCCTGCCTCTGACCCGTTGACCTGCCTGGGGCAAGTGACTTCACCTCTCAGAGCCTCGGCTCTTTCTCTGTGAAGTGCAGTGATGATACGTCCAGGCACCGGCTGAGGGAGGTGTTGCATGAGAAAGCCCCCAGCAGTGAGGATGCTCGTGAGCTCTTACTATAGTTAACAATATTATTTTAGATGAGTTCCCAGCGATCTGGGGGTGGGCAGCAGGCCCCAGCCAGGGGCAGTATGCACCTGCGGTCCCCGTGGGGAAGTCCCGAGCCCTTTCTGTACGCAGGAGCCAGTGCCCGCCTGCAGCCTGAGAACGCCTTGTTCCCTGGTCCAGCAGGGAAAGGAGGGGGGAAGGCAGGGTGGCAGCAGGTGGGAGTTGGGAGCGTACTGTTCTGACTCAGTCCCAACCCAGGAACTGAGGACACCCTAGTTCTGAGAATGGATCCCTGCTGACACCAGGAGCTGATGTCCAGCCACCAGGGCCTCGGTTTCACCTTCTGAAGCCTGGAGCTGGGAAGCTCCCAAGTTTGCAGTGTGAGCACTGAGAGGCCTGCGTGCCCAGGTCCTGTGTGACTATGGATGTCACTGGTGCCCTCGGGGCTTCAGGTGACCCAGCTCACAAGAGGGGGCCTGACTATGGTCCCTAAAGGATGCCCAGCTCCCTTCTCCAGCTTCAAGGGCCCCTCAGGGCCTTCTCAGAGGCCCCTGGGTCCCCTACATCTGACAGATATCAGCTTCTCACCCTCAAAAGTCGGTGACATTTCCTCAGTCCATTCATTCATGCACATACCATCCCTCAAATGCCTCGGCTCTGGGCCAGGCCCTGCGGTCTCCCACCACAGACACTCCCAGCAACCACGAGCTCCTACGATGGGCTATTACAAGGGTGCACAAAGCCATGGGCATCCAGACATAGGAGAGGCTAGATCACACCAGGAAGACAGGGAAGGCTTCATGGATGTGGTAATGAGCTGGGTTTTGAAGGATGGGTAGAAGCCAGGGAAGGACAATCCAAGCAGAAGAAAAGCATGTATGTATGAGACCTAGAGTCAGCGAATTGCATGGGGGTCAGAGAACCGAAGTCCACATTTTGGATGACTTGGGCTCTTGGCCTTTTCTGAGGAAGGATGGTAATATTGGAAATGACACTCCTTGAAGTCATCTGCATCAGTGACATATCACTGGGTCCTCAGTTTCCCTATCTGTACAATGGAAACAGTACTCACCACCCCACAGGCAATGGCCAAGGAAGGCCCTTGGAAACTGTGGAGGGTCACACTCATGGGGGGTGCTGGACAAGGGGGGCCTTATGTTGGGGCCCCATGTGGTCTCCAGAAAAGACAGTCCCTCCTAGACAGAAACCTGTAGTGCAGGAAGGCATCACTGGACACTGCAGCCCCTCACCCTCTTCTTCCATGTCCTCTGAGCCCCAGGCCCTCTGACCCCAACTGGGTAGACAAAGCTCAGAGAGGAAGACGCTAAGGAAGAGTCCAGGCTCCAGAGTGGACAGGCCTGGGCCAAATCCTGGCTCTAGCACTCAAACATCATGACATTGGCCAAGTCACTTCTCTTTGAGCCTCAGTTTCATCATCTTTAAAATGGGAATAATAAGAAAACAGCCCTCACAGGGTTGTGAGTAGTAACGTTAATGAATGCAGATTGTCCAACACGGTGCCAGGCATGGGGGTAAGTAGCCAGTATCTGTTAGTAGTAATTCCCTCAAGGGAGCTATTTATTTTGGAATCCCTCGTGCTCAGCACAAGGATAGCAGAGCAGACAACGTGGAGAAGACAGATCTGAGACCGAGGGGAGAACAGGGGCATGTTGTGGGAGCTCAGGGACTAGGGAGCAAGAGGACAAGAGGTCAGGGAAGGCCACCTGGGGGAGGTGGCGTCTCCACCAGGCCTTCAAAGACTGGGTGATCTGGGCATGCGGGCATTTGCAGAGCAGGTGTTACACTGCTGCTGAGATCCAGGGCCCCGAGGCCTGGCTGCCCAGCCCCCAGAGCAGGGCCCACACCCTCTCCTAGGCCCAGGACTGGCTTCATGGGGATAGCACTGGCCTGGGGGTCTGACCACAGACCCTGGGCCAGGAGATTTGCACTTGGTTACAGCCCTGAAGGGTGGCACAAATGAGCCTATACCCTCCTGCTCCATCAGCCCTCTGGGTCCTGTCGCTCCTCACCCTCTCCCTGGGGGCAACTCTCTGGTTTCACCTGCTGTTGCTACTTCCCTAAGGAGGGAAAACTGTCAAGTCAGCTGCCTGCAGACAACCAAGAGGACTAAGCCAACCAGCCCTGAGGCCTATTGCACTCGGAACCCCCAGCAGGCCTGAGAAAGCCCAGGGGGTTCCCAGAGGGGAACTCCGTCCCAGGAGAGCCCCCAGGAAGGCCCATGGGAAAGTCTTCAGCAAACACTCCCAAGGCCTGCTGGGGCCAGCCACAGAGACACAGACCTGGCCCTAGGGAAGGGAGAAGCTTAGGCCCTGTGGGGCAGAGCCACGGGGGCTGTAGGGCTTTCTCCCCATCCCAGGCACAGACAGGTCTGGAAACCAGCCTTGGGACAAGCAAACGGCCTGAGGGAAGTCTTCCTCTGCCCCTCCCAGGGCCCCGGCCACTCATTCACTGAGACCAACCAGGCCTGTTTGATTCATTTCTTCCCTCAGGCCCTCCTTGGGTACCTTCCTCCACTCCCAGGTCCATCTCAGGGCCAAATGGCCTTGGGACCACATCCACTGTGGCTGGGGAACCCTCTGGCTGAGGCATGCCTCAGCTGCGGGAGCCTTTGGATCTCGGGCTAAGCAAATACGGGCAGGAGAACCAGGGGGGTCCTGGCAGACAGGTATCTAGAGACCTCAGTGAAACTCCTCCTCCAGGAACAGACAGACCCACTGCCATTCATTGAACACTTACTGCTTACCAGGAACATTATCTCACTTAATCCTCATCACTGGGAGGGAGAGACTATTATCACCTCCAAGGCCATTCATCCAGAGGTCACAGTTGGGATAGAAAACCAGGAGTATCTGATTCAAGGCCACATTGAGTTATTCCAACACACATCTCTAAGTCCCCTCTTTCGACTCCTATATCTCAGCCCTGGGGAAAGAGGGGAGCAGGGAGGGCTTTCTGGAGGAGGTGATACCTGCACTGATGATTCTAAAATGACAAAAAGAAGGTAGCCAGGTGAGGGAGCAGAAAGTGTTCCACACAGATGGAATAGCACATGCAAAGGCCTAGCAGTAAGAAGCAGTAGAAAGGCCAGAATGTGACAGAAGTTTGGTGTCACAGGTTCATAGGAAGAGCAGGAAGGGGCTGGAGGGCAGTGGGGCAGCGGAAGCTGGTCACAGAGGGCCAGATGCAGAGGAGTCTAAGCTGACCCTATCCTATGGGTACATGGGAGCTTCGGGAGGACTCCGAATGGTGGAGCTGGTGGGTCAGATGAGGAAACCGAGGTTCAGAGAGAGCAGCACGATCTGTCAGATGACTCCATCCAATAAAGGACATGAAGCTGGGCCTCGTGTCAGGGGTGTGAGAATGGGCTAGGCCAGGCGGCACACTGAAGACCAGATGCGGGCTTGCAGCCCCAGCTGGGAGCTGTGGCCGAGCTTTAATTATTTACAAGGCTACTTCCCAGCAGGCCTCAGCACTCCTACAGCCTGGCCTTGCCAGCTAATGAACTCTCGGCCATGGGAGACCTTGCTGCGGCCACTCTTTATTAAAACTGGAACGGAGCGGTGATGGGGGCTGGGAGAACAGGGCAGCCTAAAGAAGCCTAAACAGGTAGAGGAAACTGAGCACACGACCGGTCCACCTGTCTAAGCAGTCCATCCACACGGAGAAGTGCAGAGTTCTTCCCAGAGCTGGAAGTGGAGTGCGGGGGTTGATGTCCCCTCAAGATGGGGAAACAGAGGCCTGGGAGGACTTGCCTGAGGTTGTCAGCTACTGCTTGATGCAGCACAAGTTCCATTAGTTGGGTGCCTGCATTCACACCCCAGCAGTTTCAGTTTCACTTAAAAATCATACACCCTTGTTACTTAACCCCTCTGTGCCTTTGTAAAATGAGGAAAATGCGGGTACTTCCAAGAGTCACCCCATTTTATAGACTCGAGGTGCACGTGGTGATACGTGTAGAATCTCAGCACAACTCCTGGTCCACAGCAAGTACTCAGTAAGTGTTCATTGTTGTCGCTGTTGCTACTCTGGGGGCAAAGTGCTGGCTGGAGACCAGAACCCACGTCTCTGCTCCCAGACACTAAGCAGCAACAGGAAACTGAGGCCAAGGCGCCAGCTGGCCTACGTGACCCAGGTGCAGCCAGGAACCCCACCCCTTCCCCTGGCCGGGCCACCCCTGGGCTTCCAGCCCCTTCCTCCACTTTGAAGGCCCTTTGAGCTGGGAACTGAAACCCCATGAGCCTTTCCCTTCCCCATCCCAGTCAGATCTGTGTCTCCAAAAGGCCAAGTCCCATCCGCTGCGGGTAAGCTTCCGCACTTAGAAGGTCTTACTTTGAGTTCCAGGTCCAGTCCTGAGGAGCTGTGTGAATTGGGGGGAGTCACTTCACCTGTCTGAACCCCAGTTCTTCCTCTATAATGTGGAGACTGCATCACCTATTTTTAAATGGTAAGCTCTGAGGAATGGCATTAGTTACTGTCTTTCAAGGCCTGCCTTAGCTGTCTCTTCCTCCAGAAAGCCTTCCTTGGTTTCCCCCACACACAAGCTCCCTCCCTCCAACCTCCATCAGCTCTCGGAATTCACAGTCTGCATTCTGGCTCCTTTAGGAGCCTGAACGCATTTTGCCCCACACAGACTTCACTTACAAATGGCAATCCCCATTTTGCAGGCCGAGAGGTATAGAGATGGGGTGATTCAGGCCCTCTCACAGGGTGGAATGGTTGGAGTGGTCAAATATAAGGCAAGGAGGATGGTTCCAAGAAATGCAGCTCGGGCAGGTGGCCCGGAATGGAGGGAACTCCCCAGATAGGGAAGGAAGGGGTGACAAAAGACCATTTTCCAACACCACGCCTCATACAGTCACCCAAAGCTCCCACCCCTTTCTTCAAGATTTCTCTTTGTGGCCCCTAGGGGTCCCTTTCTAAAGACCTTGGTGGTGTGGACACTCATCCATTCCCTTCTCTTCACCAGCCCCAGGTGAAGACTTTCTACGGGTATAACTGATGGTAGAGGAACAGCTACCCCGCATTTGGCAGATGAGGAGACAAGCCCAGAAAAGCCCAGAAAAGCCCAGTGTGGGGGACGGATACTTGACACCAACAGCAAAGCCCTCAACGACGGTTGCTTTTGTTCACTAACCCTCTGCCTGTGATTCCACCCCATCCATCTCAGAATGAAAGCTGGAGCCCAGAGTGGCCATCAGATTGGCCCTGGTCCCATCTGGGGTCGCCCAGCCACCCGCTACTTCACTCCTCCATCTTGCCCAGAGCCTCGATGGAGATGAAAAGCACCCGGATCACCCTCCTGGGTCCTTCTGCACCACACTCCCACCGGAGCACACAGTGCCCCTGAGCTAGGAGGCAGGTGGACACCCTGACCAAGTTCTGTCCCTCTCAGCTGTGTGACCTTAGGCAAATCACTCAACTTCTCTGAGCCAGAGTCCTTATCTACAAAGGGGGATGACAAGAAACACTTCTGCTCTTCACGGCCACCCCCCAACAAAACTGTTGTTATACAGAGCCAGGGAGATAAGGTAAAACCAGCCCAGAAATGCACAGTTTCCACTTCCTCGCCTCATCCTCAGCACTCCCCCTGTAAGGAAACCACAGAAGAACAACTCCGGGCGAGGAGACTCACTATCACATTTTACCCTGGCTCAGGCATTTTCAGAATTTCAATAGCATTGGGAAGTGGTTAGGGTCATAATTAGACTAAGAACTCTGGAGTCAGATGCTTAAATTGAAGGTCCTACTTAGCAGCTCAACAGCTGTGGAATAACTAACTTGATCTCTCAGTGCCTTGGGGCTTTTTTGTTTTGTGTTTTTTGGTTTGTTTTGGTGGATAAAATAGGACTGCTCTGAAGGTTACAGGGGCTTATGTAAGATGAGCACTTACCACAGTGGTTGGCACACAGCTAACAGTCAGCACATGGTAGTCGCATCACTTTCAATTACATTTCTAGAACTGGTCTTCAAAACCAGGGCAGGAATCATTAGCCCAAGTGGTCAGGAGAGGAAACTGAGACAGGAGGGAAAGATGCGCCCATGTCACACAGCCAAATCTGGGTTGGTCTGAGAATGAACCTGGGGGCTGACTAGCAAACCCCGAAAAACAACACTATAACTCAACAGACAATGCCTGCCCAGGTGGTCTCTCTACCCCTCTTGCCACTGCGTGGTGCTGTGGGCCTGTCCACCTGTTGCCCTCCTCCCACAGAACCTGCACTCCCTGGCCTGCGGGGTGAGCCTGTTCTCCAAAGTGTGCCAGTGCCTGGCATACAGCAGGTGCTCAGTGACGATGAATGAATGACTGCCCGCGTCTGTGTTTTTATAGGGTCCTGTTTATCTGTTCCTGGAACTATACTCCTTCCACTTGTGGCAACTGCTTGCTAACTCGCCTCAGGTCCCACAGACATCAGAAACCACGTGCACCTCACGAAACAACTTCCAAAGCAGTCGTGCCCAGGTGTACAAACACCACACTCAGCAAAGGCGGCCGGCCACCTGCACGTGGCCATGGGTTCATGCGCGGCCTTGGGATCCTCACCCCCCTTCCAGGAAACAAACTCATCCCTCTGGCCCCCTCCTTCCTGCTCTGCCCCATGACTCATGCCTCAGTCTAGCTGGCAGGAGAGCGCAGTCGGCCAACCAGGGTGGCACAAGAAAGGTCTTCACCATGACTAGGCAGAAAGGCAGCGGGCGCCAGCGCCCCGCCTGCACCTACTACCCAGGGGAGGAGCGGGGGTGTGGCCAAGGCGGGGCCAGGGCAGGGCCCCAACGCCAAGGGCGCCAGAAAACTGCACACCCAGCCGTTCCACGATTGGCCTGCTCCGGCCACAGGGACCTATGGGGTGGTCCTCGCACAGCCAATCAGGGGCCCCGGGGAGCCCATTCATTCACAAAACCCAGCAGGAAAAGGAGTGAGGCTAGGCCCAGAGTTGCCTGGAACTTTGAGACACGAGCGCGTTCCGTGGGGCCTAGGCAAGAGTCCCGGAGGGCCTGATCGCAGAAAGCTAGACGCTTGCAGGGACCGTCGCGTCGCCGCCCCACAGTTCCGGCCCAGCAACCCGGGCGTGGCGTGCCCTCCTCCCGGGCCGTGCTGCGCCAGGCTTCGCCCCCGGCTCCATCAGGACCTGCCGGCCCAGAACCCGTTGGGTCCCTAAGTGCCTGGAGGGAAGGGGCTCCCGGGAGGGTTCCCGGCTGCAGGCTCCGGCAGTAAAGGTCCAGGCAGGTGGCCCGGTGGCGGCTGCAGCCACGTGGACGCTGAGCAAGGAGTCCCCCACCTTTCCCTCCCTCCCCGGCCGGCCACTCACGGCAGTCATCCTCGTCGCTGTTGTCCGAGCAGTCGTCGTCCTCGTCGCATCTCCACACAGAGGGGATGCAGCGCTCGTTCCGGCACCGGAACTGGTCCTCTTCGCACTCCTTGACCGACCCTGCGCGGGGGAGAGGGGGCGTGAGCCGGATCCCCGGAACAAGCGATCCCGGCCGCGGGGAGGGGTCTACTGAGTGAAGGAGAGGGCCCGATGCTGAAGCCAACGACCTGGAGGCCTCTGGCACCCTCGATCAGGAAGGAGGGCAGGATGGTAAGGGTTCCGGGGTGACGGGCTGCTCTGTGGCAGGCTCACACAGTCGGTGTCCCACCACTTAGGTATGCCCCCCATTCAGAACACTCACCCGCACACACGGCCCTTAGTGAGAGATGCACGCAGACACAGCCCACAGGGAGCCCCTGAACACGCCGCGACACGCGCACTGGGCGCTGCGGGCACATCCGCCTCGCACGCAGCCCCTCTTTCTCTGCCACACGCAGGGGTCGCCGGAAACGCATTGTCAGGCGGGGTAGTCTCCGGGCTCCGCTCATCGCCGCCGCGGAGCGCGCGTGTCAAATTAACGCCAACGGCGAGAATCACACAGCCCTCCCGAAAGCATCAGTGATCACCCCCAGCAAAGTTCCCGGCCCGCCCGGCCCCCACGGCGCCCATCCCCCAAGAGCAGGTGCCGGAGGGCAGAGCCCACCACACAGGGAGCCGTGGGGGCGGGGGTCTAGGGCAAATTAAGGGAGAGCTGGGTCCCGAGGAGCATATCGCACCCGGGCGCCTCCCTGCCAGGCCCGGGCTCGGAGGCCCCGGCGCAACCCGCCCCCCGGCCGCCGGGCCGTGCTTTGTTGGCCGCTCCGGCGGCGCAAAGCCGGGCCGGGGAACGGCCGCACGCACCTTGGCCGCCGCGCAGTGGATCCGCCGCCGCCTCGAGATACTGGAGCTGCAGCAGCAGCAGCAGCAGCGCCAGCGGCCGGAGCGCGCCCCGTTCGGGGCGGCCCATGGCGGGCCCCGGGCTCCGGCCGCCGCTCCCCGCGCACCCCGTGCCGCCGCCGCGCCTCAGCCCTCCGACTCCTTGCCGCGGCGCCGGGGCTGCCGCTGCCCCCGCCGCCGCCGCCGCCGCTGCCGCCCGCCCCGGCTCCTCGGCTGCATTTCAAGCAGGTTCCGTGACGCTCGGCGGCGGGGCGGGCTCAGGCTGGGCGCGCGGCCCCAGGCCTGGGCTGCCTCAGCCTGCGCGCGCGCCCCCCCCCCCCGCCCCCCGCTGCCGCCTCCGCCCCACGCTCCTCCCGCTGCCGCCTCCTTTCCCTCCTCCCTCATGCCCTTGGTCCACTTCTCCCTAGGCCCGTGCTCGGTGACCCTGCTCAAGGCTCGCTGCGTGCTGGGCGTTGCAGACGCTGGGATGAGCCAGGCGAGGCCCCTACCCCCAGAGGTGGCAGACGGCCCAAGGGAAGTAGCACAGGCTGCCTGGAGGAGGTGACATGCTGATAGGTGGCTGAGGGAGGCCTAGGAGTGAACCTGGACGGGAGGGGAGATGATGTTCCCGGGTGCACAGGCCTGGGCATGTGCACACGGAGCAGGGATGGTAGTGGACAGGGATTGGGGTGCCAGGATTCGTGTGATCAGGGAGAAGCTGGGGGAGCAGGAATGAACCTCTGCACCCCTCCAAGACTCCAACCCAGATGTTACACGTCTGTGTAGCTGGTTAACATGCCTATGTTGCATTCTCATGTGAGAATTCCCACGGCCAAGGATGTGAGGCAGGTGGCTTGGGCCTGGCGCACAAACTTGATCCATTCATTCTCATTCAGTGTTCTGTTGGGCCAGGCAGAGGGGCAGACAATCAGGGGGAACTGCAGGGGCGACAGGGTAGTCCTTGCTGTGATGGAGAAGGGCAGAGACTGTGGGACCCCACAGAAGGGACGCTTCATCCCTGCTAATAGGGGACGCACACCCAGGGCTGCTGTCTGCTTCTGCTGGCATGAATAAGACCTCTCCCCTGGAAGGTCTCAGCGCCATCTCATCCATGCCAGGGTACAGGTGACTAGATTTTAGCTACCTGCTGGTAAGCAAGGCCCAACCAGCCCAGGCTTTTTGGACAATGAGTTTTGAGGGCACTGGCCACTAAAAGAGACAGACTGGAAGGTGGCTAGGCCCAGTGTAGGTCCACCCTCCCCTCCTCTCTTGCTGCCTCACATCCATGGCAGAGGGGCAGAAGAAGGGGCTTCAGGAGCTGTTAGTCTCAGGTCTGGAAGCCGCTCTGTCTCATCGGCAGTCCTGTTACTGAGCCTTGTTTCTTCCCACAGAGGGCAGCCCCTTAGCAATTCGGTCATCCAACAAGCACATCCCAGCTCTGCTCTGTGCCGACCCTGGGCCTAGGAGTGCCAAGGTGAATCAGACATGGTACCAGCTTGATTGGTGGGGAGACAGACTATCAACGGACAGACAACGAAATGCAAGCATGCTTTCAACAAAAACTTATGGAGCACCTCCTATGTGCCAGGCATTGCCCAGGGATACAGTGTAGAAATAAATGACATCCCTCTTTGCTCTCCTACATCTTACATCTTAGTTGGGAGAGACAGACACAAAAGCAAGAAAACAAACAAACAAGAAATGATAATAATTTCAGATCATCATAACTGCTATGGAAAAAATAAAGTAGGGTGATGTGAGAGTGATGGGAGGTAACTTTAGAGAGGTGATCAGGGAAGGCCTCTCTGAGGAGGTGACATTTCGCTGAATGGCAAGAAGGAGGCTGCTGTGGACTGAATGTTTGTGTCCTCCCAGAATTCATATGTTAAAACCTAATCCCAAATGTGAGAGTATTTGAAAGTGGGGTCTTTGGGAGTCAATTAGGACATAAATGGGACTAGTGCCCTTATAAAACAGGCCCCAGAAAGATCTCTGGCCCCTTCTACCATGTGAGGACACATCGAGAAGAGAGTCATCTATGAAACAGGAAGTGGGCTCTCACCAGACACCAAATCTGCTGGCATCTTGATCTTTCAGGGCCTCGATCTTGGACTTCTCAGGCTCCCAGCAAATTTCTGTTGTTTTTAAGCCACCCAATCTATGATATTTTGTTATGGCAGCCCATATGGACTAAGACGGAGCCCAACCATAGGAAGATTGGCTGTAAGGGCATTCCTGGCAAAGGGACCAGCAGGACAGAGGCCTTGAGGTGGGCTGGAGCTCGGTGAGGAGAAGTTGGGTGACCAGGCGAGGTCAGAGTCAGCAAGGTTCTGATCACATGAGGGCTTTGTAGGCCCCAGCAGGAGGTTTGGATTTTGTTCCAAGTACAACGATGGCCACTGTGACAGCAGGATGCCTGGGACTCTGGAGCCCTTCCTGCAGCCAAGACTGACTGCTTCATCTCAGCCCCTCCTTCACTCTGTGGTCTCAAGGAAAGTCAGTTCCCACCTCTGAGCTTCAGTTTCTCTTCTGCAAAATAGAGATGGAGAATTTCAAAGGTCTATTCTAGTTTTAAGATTGTGTAGATTAAAGTTCGGAGGCAGCAGGGTAGAGAGATTAAGAGCATGGGCTCTGGGTTAGACTACCTGAGTTTAAGTCTGTTCCTTCCCTTCCTAACTACATGACCTTGGACAACTCACTTAACCTCTGTGGCTCAGTTTTTTTATCTGTAAAATGGGAATGGTGACAGTACCTCACAAGGGTGTGAGGATGACATTAGAGGAGATACGCAGCATGCACTGTGCTGTAGGTGCATAATAGCTATTAGTTATGTTACTGTTATTCAAACATAATTCCCTGTCAAAAACCCCTGATAACCTCCTAACACTCAGAGAATAAGGACTGAGCCTTCCTTCACCTCACCTCCAAGGGGGTCTTTGCTCATACTGTCCGACACACATCCAGCTGCCAAAGTGGGCAACTCCTTGTCTCTCGAAAACCCCCTCATTGGAGGTTCTCCAGGCTCCTCTCAGCCCCCACCCAATTTGGACCACTTCTCTCTCTCCCTAGTCAGCCTGTGACCTTCCTGAGGACAGGAACCAGCTCTCCTGCATTTCTGGGCTCCTACAGGGCACGTTTGATCAACGTTTGTTTGTTGTTGCCTTTACCATGGTTTCTGTATGCCTAGGAGGATTATGTCTTATTCATCCCTATTTTCAGAGGATAGATACAAGGCTTGGCATATAACAGGCATTAGATAAATGATGTTTAAATCCTTGAAAAGGTTAAAAGGAAAACCATATCAAGTAATAATAATAGCTAATACTTATTGTACACTTGCTGGAGGTGGGGAGGGGGTCAAGCACCATCTAGGTGTTTTAAACGCTTTAACCCATTTAGTCCTTACAGCATCTCCATGAGGCAGGTTTTATGTTGATTCCATTTTACAGATGAGCAAACTAAGGGGTGGGGAGGTCATACAGCTAGTAAATGGCAGGCCTAGCATTTGAACCCAGAGGGCAGAAATGGGAATTTTTCAGGGCACCTAAGTTGGTTAATCTAATGAAGGGCAAATGAAGAAAGCTTTGACACACACCATAAACCAAATGGACACTGAGGTCCTTGTACAACTTGTTCCCAAGTGACTTCTTGTCCTCACCTGTCCTCTCTCTCCATCCTGGGCTGACTCAAGCATACAGGCCTCGCCCAGTCCTGGGTTTCCAAAGAAAACCCTCAAACCCAACCCCAAGTGCAATGAATTCCCCACGAGACAGAAACAGGTGACATTCCAGCTGCTGTCAGCATGTCACCCTGCCCATCCCAAGTCTCTCTGTCCTGCTTTAAGAGCCACCAGAGGCCAGTGGCCCACCCCTTGCACATTCTACTCCCTCACCCTGTCCTCCAAGAGAGCCTCAGGCCTCAGGCCTCTGCCAGGCTGTACCCTCTGCTGAGAACAGTCTTGGCGCTGGCTGAGTTCTGTGCATCCTTTCGGCCTCAGCTCACATTCCTCCTCCTCTGGGAAGTCGTCAGGCCTCCTCTAGAGAGGTCCTCCCTACCCCTCTGGCCTCCCACAACACGCCGTGTCCCAATCTCTCTGATCGCACTGGGCTATCATTGTTGTATCCTCCATCCAATAAGGAGCTGCTCAAGTCAGAAACTGGGTCATCCTGGTCCCTTCTGTGTCCCCAGGGATAATTTGTTAAAGGGTAGTGTGACCATATGAATTCTCTCCAGGCCAGGGCCAGAGAGCCTTCTGCATATACACCTCCCCCAGCCTGCTCTGACTGGCCTTGCACCAGGCAAGGGGCACAGATGAGCAAGACTCCATCCCTGCCCTTGAGGATCTCTGGTCTGGGGGCAGACAGTGTCAGTGCAGGGTGATAAGAGCCCCAGAGAGGGGCTGCCCACAGGCATCACACCCCCACCCTGAGGTATCCAAGGCTGCGTCAACCACACAGCCAGGGACAGAGACCAGTGGCCCCAAGCTGATCATAGCTGAGCTGCAAGGGCAGCAGAGCTCTCCCACTGTCCACTATCATCACTTTACAGAAGTCTAGCCTAAGTCTGTTATGCTGTACTGGGAACCAATTGCCAACTTCTCTTTGCCACTGTCCCTGTGTTTCCCTCTCTCTCTCTCTCTTTCCCAGCAGTGTCTTCATTCCTGTAAAAGGGATTCTAATTTATTACATGAACTTTATACAGATCCAAACCGCCATGGTTTAAATCACTTGTTAACTGTGTGATCTGGGACAAGTTACTTGAACTCTCTGTGCCTCAATTTCCTCATCTATAAAATGGGGATGACAATGTTACCTAAGGGTATTAATTACCTATTGCTGCATAACAAAATACCCCAAATTCAAAACAACAACAACAAATATTTATTATCCCCCACATTGTGAGTTAGGAATTTGGGAGCAACTTCGTTGGGTCACGATGCTGGCCAGGCTGTAGTCTTCTGAAGGTTTAACTGCAGCTGGAGGGTTTGAGTTGGCTCACTCACATGGCTGGCACGTTCATATTGGCTGTTGGCAGGATGACTCAGTTTTTCACCACACGGATTTCTCCGCAGGACTGCTTGAGTGTCCTTATGACATGGCAGCCAGCTTTCCCCATCCAAGAGGGGGAGAGAAAAAGCAAGGAGGAAGTCACAGTGTCTTTTGTGACCTAACTAGGGAGGACACACTCCATCATTTTGGCAATATCCTATTGGTTTCACAGGTCAGCCCTATTCCATGTGGGAAGGACTATATAGGAGAGCAACAGCCAGGAGGCAAAAATCACTGTGGGCCATCTCGGAGACTGGCTGCCACACTGTCTCACAGTGTTAGTGAGGATGAAATATGTGAATATAAGTAAAGTATTTAGAAGAGTTTTCTGTACATAGTATACCTTGTATATGTGTTTGCTATTATAATTGTTGCTGCTTTTTCTGGTACACAGTAAACACTTCCTAAGGACTATACAATTATCGTGAACATTACTGCTATTAGCTGCAGAACCTCATACAGAGGAATACACCCAGGAACTGAGAGGATGAAGGCGTTTCAGGGTTTCAGAGCTGACCAGAGCAGAGCAAGACAGACCCAGTGTTGGTTTCCTGCCTCCTGACCATGTGCTCTCAGGAGAGTCACATCTGCCTCCTTCACTGCCTTTCTAGAGGACACTGGGCAAGTCCTTTTTCCTCTCTGGCCTGGGCTCCCTATCCCTAACATGAGGGTTGGACTAGGTCAGTATTTCCCATGACCAGTCAGTCATTCTTATCGCCGGGGAATGACTTTCTCCATTTCCCCTTACCTGCTGTACTGTCATCCTAGTATTTCCCTTTAAATCCTTTCACTTAATAAACTTCGCTTCATCCTAAGCAATGATCTCCATGAAATCACAGGTTTGATATGCTAATCATATTTTCCAATACACATTAAAATAAATGTGTGCTTATTCAAATAAACAATGCTCCTCCGTCCATCCAGATGTGTCTCGCTTCTCTCAGGGCCACCAGCTCTGTGTCCCCCATTTAATCTGGGAAAAAGGATAGAGGGCAGAAGCCCTGGCCACTCTGCCCGTGACAACAGGCTCCTCAAGGTGACTCAGAGTTCGTCAGGCCCTGGATGCCCATCACCTGAGTCACAGGGCCTTCTAGGGGAGGCTCAGCAATTTTCTGTTTGCTTTTGTTTTGGTTTAGTTTTTATTTTATTTTTTCTTATCAGAGTTTTACTTCACATAGTTTAAAGAATCAACTAGTTCTGTACACTTTGTTATGAGAAACTTAAGTCGTTCACTCCCCACCTCCATCTCCTTCTCCCCAGATGCAAACACTTTCAAATCTTTTAGCTGATTCTTTTGGTATTTACCTCCCTATAGTTAAATAACACACATTTCTATTTCTTATTTTTAATTTTATACATTTATTTATTTTATTTTTGGCTGCGTTGGGTCTTGGTTGCTGCACGCGGGCTTTCTCTAGTTGTGAGCAGGCGCTACATTTTCGTTGCAGTGCACGGGCTTCTCATTGCGGTAGCTTCTCTCGTTGCAGAGCACAGGCTCTAGGCATGTGGGCTTCAGTAGTTGTGGCACGTGGGCTCAGTAGTTGTGATACACGGGCTTAGTTGCTCCGCGGCATGTGGGATCTTCCGGACCAGGGCTCGAACCCGTGTCTCCTGCATTGCCAGGCAGACTCTTAGCCACTGCGCCACCAGGGAAGTCCCACATTTCTATTTCTTGATCTTTCGGTTTCAGGCACTATCTTTTGAAGACAATGATTTAGCTCTCTCACCACCACCCCCCTGCACCCCCAGACACCTACACACACGGACTCTCACACACTCACTCTCTGAGTCAACCGTCACCCATCCTTCCAATATGGTTGTGATCCTTTGATTTTAAAAAGTTTTAAAATTTTTAAAATTATTTTTAGTTGTGGTAAGATATGCATAACATAAAATTTACCTAACCATTTTTAAGTGTACAATTCAGTGGCATTAAGTACATTCACATTGTTGCATAACCATCACCACCACCCATCTCCAGAACTCTTTTCATCTGGCAAACGGCAACTCTGTACTCATTAAGTAACTCCCCATTCTCCTTTGTCCCCAACCCCTGGCAACCACGTTCTAACTTCCGTCTCTATGAATTTGACTACTCTAGGTACCTCATATAAGTGAAATTGTACAGTATTTGCCCTTTTATGATTGGTTTATTTCACTGGCACAATGTCCTCAATGCTCATCCATGTTGTAGCGTATTGCAGAATTTCCTTCCTTTTAAGGATGAATAATATTCCATTACATTGTGTTTATCCATTCATCTGTCAATGGACACATATGTTGCTTCCACCTCTTGGCTGTTGTGAATAATACTGCTACGAACATGAGTGTACAAATATCTCTTCAAGTCTCTGCTTTCAGTTCTTTGGGGTAATATACCCAGAAATGGAATTGCTGGATCATATAGTAATTCCATTTTTATTTTTTGAGGAATTGCCATACTATTTTCCATAGTAGTTGCGCCATTTTACATTTTGCCAACGGTGCACAAGGGATTACATCTTTGTCAACACTTGTTATTTTCTGTTTTGTTTTGTTTTTTATAGTAGCTATCCTGACAGGTATGAGGTGGTATCTCATTGTGGTGTGTTTATTTTTTGGCCGCACTGCCAGCATGCGGGATCTTCCCCAACCAGGTATTGAACCCATGCGCCTGCAGTAGAAGTGCCGAGTATTAACTGCTGGACCGCCAGGGAAGTCCCCTCGTTGTGGTTTTGATTTGCATTTCCTTGATAGTGATATTGCCCATCATTTCATGTGCTTCTTGGCCATTTGTATATCTTCTTAGGAGAAATGTCTATTCTAGTTCTTTGCCCATTTTTAAATTAAGTTTTCTGTTTGTTGCTGTTGTTGGGTTGTAGGAGTTCTTTATGTATTCTGGATGTTAATCCCTTACTGGATACATGACTTACAAATATTTTCTTCCATTCTCTGGGTAGCCTATTCACTCTGTCGATGGTGCCTTTTGATACACAGTTTTTATTTTTTATTTATGTTTTCCAGTTTATCTATTGTTTCTTTTGTTGCCTGAGCTTTAGTGTCATATATTGAAAGGATTTTTATGTGATCATAACAAAATAAATGCTATTCACAGTGTGCCATTATTAGCATATTTTCCTGCATAACTGTGTTTTTCCTGGAGTTAGTAATGGATATTTATTTATTTATCATTTTATTTTTTGCCTCATTTCTAAGTATTCATCCCTTATCCCCAAACTCTCCCTCATTTGTGTAAACTCCTATTAATACAATCACCCATATTAGTACTCTATCAATTTACTTGACTGGGAAGTTGCTGCAGATTTCTGACTCTCCATCCTGGACTGGTTGATAGCAAGACCAGCTGCTCAGCTCTCCTTGTGGCTTTCCCTTCCCCATCATCTGGAGGCTTCTCTGCACTTTTCTCCTGTGTTGAATCTCCTGCTTCCGACATCCCGTGTCTTCCTCACGACCTTATTCGGGGCAACATCTGCTCATAGCTTTTTTTTTTTTTTTTGTAATGCAGTCCACTGGTTAAGACTTCATGCTCCCACTGCAGGGGGCGTGGGTTCGATCCTTGCTCAGGGAACTAAGATTCCCCAAGCTGTACCATATTGTCAAAAAAAAAAGGATAAAATGATGTATAGTTGACTTACAATATTGTGTTAGTTTCAGGTGTACAGCAAAGTGACTCAGTTATATATATATGTATATTTTTCAGATTATTTTCCATTACAGGTTACAATAAAATATTGAACATAGTTCCCTATGCTATACAGTCAATCCTTGTTGCTTATCTATTTTATGTATAATAGTTTGTCAATCTCATATACCTAATTTATCCCTCCCCCTTTCCCTTTTCCCTTTGGTAATCTCAGGACATGGAAACAACCCAAGTGCCCATCAATAGACAATTGGTTTGAGAAGACTATTTATATAATGGAATATTACTCAGCCATAAAAAAGAATGAAATAATGCCATTTGCAGCAACATGGATGGACCTAGAGATTATCATATTAAGTGAAGTAAGCCAGACAGAGGAAGACAAATATCATATGATATCACTTATATGTGGAATCTAAAATATGATACAAATGAACTTATTTACAAAGCAAACAGACTCACAGACATAGAAAACAAACTTATGTTCACAGCTTTCTGAGAGGAGGTATCTGAGGTAAACTTTTTGAGACCTTGCATTTCTAAAAGTGCCTCTCATTTAATTGGTGGTTTGATGAGATATAGATTTCTAAGCTGGAAATAATTTTCCTTCTGAATCTTGAAGGCTTGCTCCACTGTCTTCTAGTTCCTGTTGAAAAGTCCAATGCCATTTTGTTTCCTGTTTACATAACCCTGTTCTTTCTCCCTGGAAGTGTTTAGACACCTGTGTCCTCAGTGTGTCTTTGAGTAAATCTGTTTCCATTCACTGTGCTGGGTGCCCAGTGGGTCCTTTTATTCTGGAAACTCATCTTCAGTTTGGAGAAAATTTTCTAGAGCTGCCCCTATAACAGAACGATTTCCTCGCCTCCATTTTCTCTGTTTTTTACTTTCTGGATCTCCTTAATTATTCCAATATTGGCCCTCCTGAACTGGTCTTCTACATTTCTTATATATATTTTTTCACCTCTTTTTTTTTTTTCTATCTAGAACATTTTTTCAACCTTCTACAGAGGTTTTTATTTTTATTTTTCCTCTGATCATATTTTCAAGAGCTCTTTGCTTTTTCAATGTCTATTCCTTTTTTATTGTACCTTGTTCTTTTTTCATGATGCAATATTTTCTCTTATTTCTTTCAGGATGTTAATAGTGTTTTGTTGTTGTTTCCTGTGAGTATTTATCACCATGTATAGTCTCTGCTTCCTCCAAGTTAATTTTTTTCTCATTGTCTAAAAGACTAGCCACAGATTGGGAGAATACATTACAGTACAAATAATGAACAAAGCATTCTACCCAGAATACATAAAGAACTCTTACAAACCAATGCTAAGAACACAAATAACTCAAAAAAATAGCAAAAGATATGAACAAGCATTCACAGCAGAGGCAATATGAATGGAAAATAAACCTGAAGAAAAGATGCTCAACCTTATAGTAATCAGGAAAAAGCAAATTTATACCACAATAAGATTTTCCACACAAGCTGAATCTGACAGTGACAAGTATTGGTGAGGATGTGAAGCAACAGGATTTTCCTATGCTCCTAATGCAGTGAAAATTACTGCAACCGCTTTGAACTTGTGATTTCATTACTAAGCGTAAACCCTAGAGAAACTCATGCATACAAGCATCAGGAGACCCATACAAAAATGTTCACAGTAGTGCCATTTATAATGGCAAAAACCTGGAAACTAAGCTAATGTCCTTAGAAGGAAAATGAATTAATAAATTATGCCATCTCCGTATAATGAAATCCTATACAGCAGTGGAAATGAATCAAATATAGCTGCAGACAACTATGCGAGGAAATCTTAGAAACAACGCTGAGGGAGAACAGCTTGTTGCAGAAGACTTCATAGGACAAAATCCAACATTTAGAGGGCTCAAAAACAAGCAAAAATAAAGTATATTGTTTAGGTTTTCATACATATGTGATACAAGCTTAACTGAGGAAATGATTCAACAAAATTCGAGATAATGGTTACTTCTATAGGGGAGGCAGGGAAATGGGATAAGGAAGAAGCCCATAGCATTAGTCATCTCTCACGTTTAAGTTGGGTTCAAAGGTGTTCATTATTATGCTTTATACCCAGGGTGGCCATACATCCGGGGTTTCCAGAACAGTCCTGATTGATACCTGTTGTCCCACATAATTATTCACTGCAATCCCTTTCTTTCTCAGAAAGTTCTGGTTTGGATAGTAAAGCATATGACTAGTCTGTTTATTTCTTATAAAAATGCAACACACGTCTATTTTATATATATCTATTATTAGATAATACGTGTAATTTTTAATGCCAGGGCCACAGCCTGGCCACGGTCTAAAGGGATGTTTGTGGTTTGGCCCTGGCATCCTTCTGAATCAGTCTGGGTATCTGTCCCCAAGAACTCAAATGACCCCCTCCAGCCACTCTAGTCTCCCTATGCCCTAGTCCTCACACCCTCCCCCCACCCTGGGTCTTACCCCCGACTCCTCTCCACCTGTCACTCTGTGTGAGGCCATCCTCCAGAGTTCCTGAGACCTCGCCTGCAACCCAAGGTCACTGATGTCCCCTCTGTGCCAGGCCCTGTGCTGGGCAATGTTGGGGTCCCAGCCCAGGTCCTGCCCTAGAGGAGCTGTTAAGGTTCAGACGGAGATGGAGACTGTGGCAACCCAGAGGATCAGAGGAGAGACACAGCCCTGGGCTACAGCACTGCAGAAAACATGGCCAAACCTGGAGACCCCGGGATGGCTGCCTGGAGCTGAGTGAGCTGGTGGGAAAGGTGGGGAGAGAGCTCCAGGCAGAGACAACAGGAGCGAGACATGGGGCGGGAAAGAGAAGGCAGTTCACACAGTTCAATCTAAGTAGAGCACAGGGCACAAGACAGCAAGACAGTGCAGCAGCAGGCAGCAAGACTGGAAAGGGCACCTCCTGGGGCCTTGAATGCCAAGCCTCAGGTCTTGGGCTCTATCCTGAGGGCAGCGAGGAGGCTCTGAAAGAATTAAAGTGAGGCAAGGAAAACTATGAAGTCGGGAAGAGTGGTATCAAATGAGCTTAAGAAGGAAACTGGGGAGAGAGACTCAGAGAGACAGAAGGGGACAAAGCAACAGAAATTTTACTATTCGGCTTAATCTTGGAAGTCCACTCCCTGGACAGCTTCCCCTCGTCCGTCCTGCATCCGCCACCAAGACACCGTTGCTACACATGCTAAGAGATCTGAATAGCCCAGAGGTCTTGTGTCCAGGCACTGCTGTAGGACTTCCTGGGTTCAAATCCCAGCATTGCCCACATCCTACCTGTGTAACCTTGGACAAGAGGCTCAGTCTCTCGGTGCCTCCATTTTCCTACTCTGTAAAAGGAGGATGAGGAATGTACCTGCCTGAGTGAGGCTTAATTGAATCATTAAGGGCCAGGAACATAGTAACCTCTTAATGAGCCATCACCGTGATTAGGTCAGATACCACCCCCTCCTCCAAGACAGAGAAGATACAGCTGAGAAGAGAGATGGTCTCTCTGCCGAGCCTTGCCTTGTGGCCCAGGGCCCCACACAGGGCTGGAAGTGTCCCCCAGCTGAATGAATGAAATTTCATGCCTTCTTGAAGTCTCTTTCCTCTGACCTTGCCTGTGGTGTGGTGGGTGGGATGAGCATAATGACAAACCATCAGTGCATTCCCTGAAGCAAATCTCCCCCCTTTACAGTTTACAGTTCCTCACTGATCTTAACAGCAGCCCTGTAGGTGAAGCATCTTTGCCTCTACTTTATAGGTGAGGACACCGAGGCTCAGAAAAGTGTGAAGCTTGCCCAAGGCCACATAGTCAGGGTATATGACCAAGTTCAAGCCACCTGACTTCCACTGCCCACAGTTGTCTAAATACAGAATGTCAGGACATCAGAGCTGGGAGACCCTGAGAGAGGACACTTTGGATGTGGGATTTTAGTCACGGAGTTCTTTCTTCAATAAAAATCATTGTGCAACCTCAAGATATAAAATCCATCCAAGAGGAATATATTAGCCATGCTAGTCTGGGTTCTGCTGAGATGACAAATAAACCCTGAAATCTCAGTGGGGTAACACAATAAAAGTTTGTTTCTCACTCACACAAATACAATGTGGGTTAGTGGCTCTCCTGAGCATCTCTCCTCCACATGATGACTCAGGGATTCAAGTTGCTTCCATCTTAGTGTCCCTATCTATGATGTAAGTTCAATACATTGTCGCTATGAGAAACAAACAAAAGAGCGAAGAGTGTCATATTAGGGGATTTAAAACTGGACCTGGAAACAACGTACATCACTTCTGCTCACACTCTTTCCAAAGAACCCAGTGACTGACCTTTGTCACCTTGGCAAGTTAGGTGAGAAATGCAGTCTTCCTGTGGGTCCAGGAAGAAGAAATAAGACTGGCGAGGCTGTAGTCACACTGAGTGCTCCTGCTGAAGGGTGTAGGGGAATCCTAGAGCCCCAAAGCTGGCAGTCCTCCACCCAGGCCCCCTTCCCAAGTGGGGTACATAGTTTGAAAATCTCTGCTGGAGTCCAGCGGTTGGGGAGGCCCAGGCCTAGAGCAGCTTCATGCTTCCTCTAGATCTGAGCTCTGTCTGCTCCTGGCTGTCTTGCCTAATTTTTAAAGGCAATCAGCCTGGCACGGAGGTTTCTTAGCTATAAGCTTTTCCTGTGGTAATTTCTGAAACCCTTGGTGCCAGATCCAGCCATTCCCTTGCAGTGCCCACAATAAACTGAGACACTCAACCCCTTTGGGTCAGGGGCTTCAGGAGCCTAGGGGCCCACAGGAATCTTCCAGGGATGCTGCCTCTACCTGGTAACTGGGTCACAGCCTGTTAGGACCCAGAAATGGGGCTGAGAGCACAGGTAACAGCAGCCACTGCTGTTCCACCAATGTCTATGGCTTTCAGGCCTGGAGTCCCTCTCCTGAGTTGTCAAGGAGTTGACCTCCCAGAGGCAGAAAGTCCAGGCTGCACCACAGCAAAGTTTACCTCATTGCCTCCCCAGACCCCAGAAAAGACTCCACCTCACCCTGGGGTCTCCCTGCTCCTGCTGCTTCCCTCGGGAGTAGGTGAGGGTGACCCAGTGCTGTTCTGGGAGCCCAGGGACCAGGAGCTCCCTTGGAAAGGCTGGTCCATTTCTGCCCCACCACCCCCTGGCTGTGTTACTTTGGGGAAGTCCCTTTACCTCTCTGAGCCTGCATTTCCACTCCTTTAAAATGCGCAGAATAATCCTACATGTCAGGTGTCAAGAGGATCCCTCCAGATGGTGTCAGTGCTGTCAGGGTAGACACCAGCATGAGCCCTGTGAGGCCACTGGGGTGGCGTTCTCCCAGTCCGGTCCTGTGCTCAGCGAATGCTTGTAAAATCTGGTTCCTATTATTTAAGGACAAGGCTGCCAAGGGCGCCTAAAGGAATAGCTTAGGCCTGGCCTGAGAGCAGGGGATTGCTGGGCTGAAAGCACAAGTGGCAAGTAGGAAACAGAAGCCAGGAGTCAGCCCAAGAGACCCCTCCTGCACAGGACCCTCCACCCAGGAGCCCAATAGACACATCGTTTATCTTCCCCTCCAGGCGCGAGCTCCAGTAGAAGGTGGTAGCCTGGTTTCCCAGGCCCTGCTACCCAGGCTCCAGACTGTCTCCGAGGAGACATCCTCCCAGCCTCAGGACAGCCTACCCAGGGAATGACTCCGGAATGTACGCGGTTCGGCATCCCCACGTGTGATCCCACTGGTGGGTGTTGGTGCATGTTTCTGCGTGATTGAACATCTATGTGTGCTCAAGAGTGTAGAAGCCTGACTATTTCTGCAGTATGTGATTCTCTGTGGGTAGCTTGGCCCTGTGTGCTTGGACTGTGTGCTGTGAGTGTGTATGTGTATATGTGTGTGTGTGTACATATGTAAAGTCACAGATGTTACCTTGATACTTGCTTGAGCGTAAGCACGTACATGCGTGTCTTGGTTAGAAGGTCATAGTGCATACATGGGCCTTTGGGTGTGGGAGTGTACCCTATGAGAAGAGAGTGGTATATTTCTATGTGCTTACATGTTTCCGAGTTTGTTGCTATGTGTGTAGAGGGCATTGTGTGCTTGAAACGACACATACACAATCACAATGGTGTGTGATGGGACATGAAAGGGGCGATGGGGGCCGTAGGTTATCAGAGGAATGCGGGACAAACTCTGCTTACAGGGAAAAGGAGGTCTTTCTGAAGGGGTGTGAGAGAGCCTTCAGGCAGAAGGAGTCGTCCAAGCAAAGGCCCAGAAATTGGAAAGGGCATAATGAAACAGCGTCATGAGTGTCCTCACTTAGGAGGACCTGGAGGGGTGGGATACAGGACAGAAGAAAGTGGAGAGTATGCTCATGGCTCCCAGATTGTGGTGTCTGCTGTAGAGTTAGTTCCCTGTCTAGGCTCAGGGAACTGAGAGGGGGAGGTCCGGGTGAGGATAGAGAACAAGAGGCAAACACCTCATCCCTCCCTGCATCAGCTGGGCCAGCCCTGTCTTGGGTTTCTAGGGAGATGGATGGTGCGACTCCTACATTGTTCTCAGGCTGTTGATTCTTTGTCCTGGTGGTTATGGCCTGTGTACCCGACTAGACCCTGGGGTGGGGCTGGAGTGATGGGGTTGGGGAGCAGTCTGGGGCAGGAATCCTTGGGGCCTGCATCCTCATTGCTGGCTCTGCAGCTGACATACTGATGACGGAGCTGATGGGGAGAGCTCCTGTGGGTTTGGGGTTCAGCACATGCCTCATGCATGATGCTCTATGTTCACAGCATAGTGGGTGAAAGCAAGGACTCTGGAGCTGGAAGGCTTGAACTCAAATTCTGATTCTACCACTCACTAGTTTGTGACCTTGGGCATGTTAACCTCTCTGTGCCTCAGTTTCTGGATCTATAACAGGGAGATGATAATAGGAGCACTGATGCCTGCTGATACTGTTGATGTGTGGGTGAAACCACTTAACATGTGTAAAATACTTAGAACAATCGTACCAATGTTTTCTTAGGTCAGTCTCCCAAGGCAATAGAAATAAAAACAAAAATAAACAAATGGGACCTAATCAAACTTACAAGCTTTTTCACAGTAAAGGAAACCATAAAAAAAAAAAAAAAGACAACCTATGGAATGGGAGAAAATATTTGCAAATGATGCAACAGACAAGGGCTTAATCTCCAAAATATACAAACAGCTTATACAACTCAACAACAAGAAAACAAACAACCCAGTCAAAGAATGGGCAGAAGACCTTAATAGGCATTTCTCCAAAGACATACAGATGGCTAGTAGGCACATGAAAAGATGCTCAACGTCACTAATTATTAGAGAAATGGGAATCAAAACTACAATGAGGTACCACCTCACACTGGTCAGAATGGTCATCATTAAAAAGTCTACAAATAACAAATGTTGGAGAGGGTGTGGGGAAAAGGGAACCCTCTTGCACTGTTGGTGGGAATGAAACTTTGGTGCAGCCACTATGGAGAACAGTATGGAGGGTCCTCAGAATATTAAAAATAGAATTACCATATCATCTAACAGTCCCACTCCTGAGAATATATCCAGACAAAACTATAATTTAGAAAGATACATGCACCCCTATGTTCATAGCAGCACCATTCACAATAGCCAAAACATGGAAACAACCTAAATGTCCATCAACAGATGAATGGAAAAAGAAGATGTGGTACATACAGTGGAATACTACTCAGCCATAAAAAAGAACAAAATAATGCCATTTGCTGCAACATAGATGCAACTAGAGATTATCATACTAACTGAAGTAAGTCAGAAAGAGAAAGACAAATACCATATGATATCACTTATACATGGAATCTAAAATATGGCACAAATAAACCTATCTACAAAACAGAAACAGACTCATAGACACAGAGAAGGGACTTGTGGTTGCCAAGGGGGAGGGGGACAGGGAGAGGGACAAATTGGGAGTTTGGGGTTGGCCGATGCAAACTGTTACATTTAGAATGGATAAACAACAAGGTCCTAATGTATAGCACAGGGAACTATATTTAATATCCTGTGATAAACCATAATGGAAAAGAATATAAAAAAAGAATGTAAAATATTTAGAACAGCCACTGGCATGGTAATTAAAGGCTATGGAAGCTTTAACTACTATTTTATTTTATTTATTTATTTTTTGGTCCATGGGCCTCTCACTGTTGTGGCCTCTCCCGTTGTGGAGCACAGGCTCCGGACACGCGGGCTCAGCAGCCATGTCTCATGGGCCCAGCCGCTCTGTGGCATGTGGGATCTTCCCGGACCGGGGCACGAACCCGTGTCCCCTGCATCAACCACTGCGCCACCAGGGAAGCCCTATTTTATTTTTTATTCTATGTTCTCACGATGACCAGATGAGGTACATATCACTTTCTTCATTTAAAGAACTCAGGCTTTGGACTCACCCAGACCTGACTCTGAATCTACTCCCAGCTGTGCAACTAGGGGAAAGACTGAGCTTCCATCCTCCCAGCCATGAAATGGGGCTGTCATCGGGAATACGTGGAAGGATGCATGCAAGGCTCTGAGCCCAGTACCTGGCTCAAGGCAAACACCTTTTTTTTTTTTTTTTCGGTACTCCGCCCTCTCACTGTTGTGGCCTCTCCCGTAGCGGAGCACAGGCTCCGGATGTACAGGCTCAGCGGCCGTGGCTCACGGGCCCAGCCGCTCCGTGGCATGTGGGATCCTCCCGGACCGGGGCACGAACCTGTGTCCCCTGCATCGGCAGGTGGACTCCCGACCACTGCGCCACCAGGGAAGCCCAAGGCAAACACTTTTGATGAGTCATAAAAGATGAGGAAAGGAGAATCAGAGGGTCACACAGCCGGTAAGTGGCAGGACTGGGAGGAGTGAAACCCAGGCACCTCCACCCTGCCAGGCTGCCTGTCCCCAGGCCTTGGTTCCCCCGTTTGGAGGGCGAGGAGCTGGGCCGAGAGTGTGGATGGGTGGGTCAGCCGGAGGGAGGGCACTGGGTTCAGGCTGCAGGGCGGCAGCCTCCAGACACCAGCTGCAAACCTGGGAGGGGAGGGAGGAAGCCCAGAGTGCCAAAGCCAAGCCAGGGCTGGAATTATGTTGCTGAGGCTCCAGACCTCTGCTCTCCTGCCTCCCACCTTCCCTACCCAGAGACCCTCTCCTGGACCCAGCCCCCTCAGGACCCTCTCCATAGCAGCGGCCCCCGCTGCAGGAAGTCACACGTCTCGGCATCTGAGAATCCTCTCCAAGCCACTTGCCCTGTGACCTTGGGCAAGTCTCAACCCCTCCCAGCTTGGGGGGGCTCATCTGTCCACCACACGAGATCACTGCTGTGAAAGTACCTGGCTTGTGTGTCAATGGCCCGCGCTTAATGAGCACCTGCTGTGTGCCAGGCTCTTTTCCGGGCACTTTACCTTCATTAATTCAGTTAATCCTCCCACCAACCCTGTAAGTGGCATACTATTCCCTGTTACCCTCTCCTCCCCAGGATGGAGAAGGTCCCACCTCACAGGGGCATGGTGAGGGACAAATGAGATAATGGAAGAAAATTGCTTGGACAGAGCTAGGCACCTGGTAAGTGCTACCTACATATTTGTTATTGTTATTCCTGGGACTTCAAGGTTTATAAAATGCCAGGACCTCCTTGTGCTCCTCTGGGAAAGTGGGGGGCAGGGAGCAGGCTTTATTATTGTCATTTTTGCTGTGCTCATCTACTTATTCATTCATTCATCAACCCAGCACATATACAGTGACCAGGCCTGGGCCAGTAGCTCTGGGGTTGCTGAGGCAAGAGTCTGGGGGCTCCCAGCTTGACTCAGGGGTAGAAAACCCACCAGCTTCCAGGGGCTGCCTGGCCTGTGAGGACTGGAGAAAGTGACTTCCTATAGTGGGTTATTACCTGACGGGGGTGGGAACCCAGTGAGCCCAGATCTTCTGATTTTTCAATGAAACCTGAAAATCTAGATTTTTTTGTGTGAAATTTCCTGATCTTTTATGTTTTAAATGTTGGCAACCAATTTGATTCAAACAAACAAACAAACAAACTGCAGTACAGGCTGTGTCCTGCCCTTGGAATGTTTGAACCCTCTGGGAAACTGAGGCCCAGAGATGTGAGGGAACCTGCCCAAGGTCACACAGCTTGGGGGAGAGCTGGGATTCAGACCCAGGACTCTTGAGACTGCATCCCCTTCATCAGGTCTGGAACATGTAGAATTGGTGGAGTGGACTTGGTCATTAGCCCTCCAGTGGGGACTGGCTACCTGAGAGATGCCCCTGGGGACTGAAAGAGAAGCTGCTTTAATGGATGGAACCCCAGGCAGCCCAACCCTCAAGCCATGTTAAGAGATAAAATGCTCTGGCCCCACCCACACTTCCAGCTCGCACACCTGTACAGGCGCATGCAGAGTCCCCAAAGGCCGTACTGGGGACAGGGCCGGGAATCACAGCAATTCCAGCTTCCTGGTTCTTCTGAGAAGCTCTGACCAGTAGACATGTGTCCAGCAGCTGGGACGATCATGGTGACGAGGCAGGGCTGGGCCCAGCCGACTAGACAGTGGCCAGAGCCCTTGGACACCACTGAACAACATGTTGGGTCCAATCCTCCAGGGGCATAACTGTGACTTGGGCCAGCCCCATTTCCTCTCTGGGCCTGTGTTGCAGGGTTGATGGTTCCAGGGCTATGTGATAGAGAGCAAGCAAAAGTGGCAGGTCCACGGCTCTGCAGAATATCAGGTCTAGCCTGAGGAAGGGGGCATTTTCTCCTGGGAAGGGGATCTGTGGGGGCCTGGGGCAGAGGCAAAGCTGTCCCTCAGCTCAGGCCTTCCTACCCCATGAGGTGCTCAGCTAGAAGGGAACCCAGAAGACAGCTCGCCCTCTCCTCCCCTCCACACAGACACCGCCAAGCATTCACTCCATCTTTAATTGCACATCTTCGGACGGGTCACCTACCCCTCCCTAAGCAGCCCCTTCATTGCTGGGCTGCCGTGCTGATCATAAATTCCTTTTCTGTGTGCCTTCTGCCTGGCTTCCTTTCAGAAGGCAGCATGGTGGAATAGAAAGAGCTCTGCCACTGTGTGATCCCCAAAATTACTTAGCTTCTCTGGGTCTCAGTTTCCCTATCTGTAAAATGGGGGTAATAGTACCCACCTTGCTGTCTGTAAGGATCAAATGCATATAGAGCATCCATCCCATGCCTGGCACAGAGTAGGTGCTCAGTCAGTGACGGTTCCCTTCTCCCACAGGGTTGCACACCCGAAGCCTCAGGAGCCAGGTACGTGGTGTCAGCTGAGCTCCCCACACTGGTTTAATTTCCCTGTTCCACACTCCGCATGGCAGACACCAGGTGGGCAATGCTGGCTGCAGTTTCCTGCCATTAACAGAAAGCACCGTGCATCCCTGGAGTCCCAAGAGGCAGGGCCAGACTGGGTCCCCTGGCTCCCTGCCCCTCGTGGGGCAGTCCTGCGGGGCGAGGCTAGCCAGACAGAGCCGGTCCCAGAGGATGCTCCCCACTGCCGGTCAGTCCCTGCCCAGCCCAGGCCTCCTGCTCGCCCTCCAGGTCCCACCATGACCCTCCCCCAGGTGCCCGCCCTCTCTCGCCTGACTACTTCCATGGCCTCCTCACTGTTCTCTCCACTCCCACTCCTCTCTGCCCCACAGTCCTTCCTCCCACCCAGCCAGAAGGGTCTTTCTAAACCCCGATGTGACACTGTTGCTCCCCCATCTAACGTCCTGCCGTAGCTCCCACCCCCCTCTAACCTTTGGCCTGGCATTCAAGACCCTTCTCAGTTTGGGCCTTACTACCTTTTCCCACCTCACCTCGAGACCACACTCTAGGAATCCTGCATTTGGTGGCGCCTTCTTACTTGCCACGCCCTTTCACACCCCTGAGTCTCTGCATGTGCTGTGCATCCTTCCTTTTATTCATTCTTTGTTTAACTAATACTTGAGGCTACTGCAAACGGGCACTGCTTAGGCACAGAAATATAAAAGCAAACAAAAACAACAAAGGTCCTCCCCTCAGAGAGCTTACATGCTAGTGCGAGAGCCAGAGAATTAACAAATCAGCAAACTTAAAGTGCATCAGATAAGGACCATGCTCAAAGGTTAAAGCAGAGAAAGGGGACTGGAAATGTTAAGGCAAGGAGGATGCTGGCATCTTACACAGGGTGGTCAGGGATGATCTTGCTGGGCCCAGCCCAGGACCTTCCCACCTTGGGAGAAGCTTATATGCCTGGGAGTTAGGGGGCTGAATCTGAGCCATTCCAGCAGGGCTTCCTGGAGGAGGCATCCTGATGCTGACCTTGAAGCATGGGAGGTGAGTACACAGGGTGTGAGAATCCCAATAGGAGGGATTCCTGATGGAACCTGGGAGTTGATTCACTCCTAACCCATTGGATGCCAGGCAGGGGGCAGCCCTCACCCTAAAACTGGGCCTTGAACCTCGACTACTGGCCCAGGTACTTCACCCCCAGGAGCACCTCAACTCCCACCAGACCCTGTTCTCTGCATCAGGAACTGTGGGGCTGAGCCAGTCAGGGAGAGCACATCAGGCAGGAACACGGCCTGAGCAAATGCCTGGTGCCCAGACTCAGTATGGCCTGTGGGGAGGGTAGGTGGACGTGGCGGACAATGGGCTGGGCCTTCCAAGGGGCAACCGTGCCAGGTCCGCAGCTAAGGTGGCCAAGAGCACAGTTTGTGGCCACGTTGCCACAGCCCACTCTGACTTTATTTATGAACTTAATTTGTCCCACACGTCACGCCAACAGCTCAGAATCAGGCCGCCGCGGGAGCCACTTACCTTGTTCTTCTGCTACAATTCTGCCTGTGCTTAGGTAAAGTGGGCCCCGTGGTGCTTCTCTGCTGCTGATTTGTGTCCGGAGCCTCTGGGGATGGGGTGGTTCCATTGCTATTTGTAGAAGGCCCCTGGGGCTTGGAAATCTGACCTAGTATAGTTTCTTATCCCTGGGCTCAGAGCAAACTCACTGTCCCCATTTTACAGGTATGGAAGGTAAGGCTCATGGTTACACAGTGATTCTGTGGCAGAGAACCCAGGCCTGCTGCGTCTCAGCTGGAGCACTTTCCATTGCCTCATCCGGTTCAGGATTTTGTCAACAAGTCTTCTCAGGTGAGAGGATGATGTTCCCATCTTTCCACCAGTAGGCAAGTGTGGGGGCAATGCGGACCCCATGGACCCAGAGCCTGATGGGAAACTGGGCTCCTACTCAGAAATATGCGTAAATGGGAGTAAGAAGAAAGCAGAGGGTCCTTGCCCTCCCTGAGTCCCTGGCAGGCACGAACTCCCTCTCATTTCCTCGGGGAGTTACATTACTGTTTGAAATAAACATAAGTCTCACTTTTGGGGGCAACATAAAAATTTATATCTGTGGGAAAAACCTAGAAAGTAACTCTTTGAATGTGGTCATCTTTCAGAAATGTAGGGACTGAGATCCCCATCACTGAGGGCATGCAAGCAGAGGCTGGATTTCCCCTAGTGACAGCACCAGGCCTAGAGTCTGAATCTGAACCCCAGGCCACTGATTCATTCATTCATCTGCTCATTCAACCCTCATTTATTTAGCACGTGCTAGCGTCAGTCTCTGTGCCAGGCATGGGATTGTAGTGCTGAGTAAAGAGAGCTGTGTCCCTGCCCTTATGGAGCTGACAGACTAGTGTAGAAAACAGTGTCGTGGTCTGAAGTGTTTGTCTGAAGAAAAATTAAGCAGGTTGAGCGGGGTTGGGGAACTGTAGCTAGGTGGTTAGCAAGGCCTCTCTGAGAGGGACATCTGAGCAGACACCCACTTAAAGGGAGGGAGGGTGCCTCCAAATACACAGGAAGAGTACAGAGAACAGCCAGTGCAGAGCCATGACTGCACTGTCCTACTTCCCTTCCCAGCCTAGGTGGAAGACCCCCAGGATGCCTCTGCCTTCCCCACCTAGACCCCACAGAATCTCCCTACACAGCTCCCAGCCCTGCCACCAGAGGGAACTGGTGAGTTTAGGTGGCATCCTTGCTGAAAACAACCATGGAGGTCCACGGAGATCCATCCCACATTAGGGACTGATTTCCCCAGTGTGTGGCGGTCATATCAGGAGGGGTGCACAGGGTGATTTTAGGAGATACATGGCCAAATGTCTTCTTTTCACAGTAATGTATTTATTTTCAAGTGTATTTAGAAAAAAATAACAAGCACATCAAACCTGGTATTATTGCCAAGGACACATGAAGAAAGGCTTTGTTTCAATTCAAAATAGAAGAATACACACAGGTAGAGAGAGAATGTTAGCGATTGTTGAATTTTGGATAAGGATATAGGGTGTTCATTTTCTAGTCTTTCACCTCTTCTATGTAACAGAGGAATTTCAGAGAACAAAGTTGGTTGGGGGAGAATAAAACTGAGGAGTGCTGGATGTCACTGTGCAATGGTGAGCAAGGGCAGGTCTGAAAGGGCAGCTCTATTACACAGAGCTCCACGTGTTTGAGAGCGCACGGCTGCAGAGCGAAGAATGGACAGGCGGGAGAGAACAGAGGTGAGTTCGGTGCTGCTGCCGTGGTCTGGGGAGGCTGCAGTGGGATGGGGAAAATGCCTGTTTTCTCTGCTCTCAGTAGTAGAGCACAGCCATATGTAGACTTGGGAGCCTGACTACTCCCGTGTGGCTCTGGCCTGTGGCCTTGAACAAATTCCTTAACCTGCCTCAGTGTCTCCACCTAAAAATTGAGGTAATAATAGTACCTAGTACCTCATCAGGTTATTCTGAGGCTCTGACAAGTTAATAGATGTAAGGCATTGGAACAGTGCCCCACCAGAGGCGGGACTCCATAAATGCTGGCTGTGCTATAGCTGGTCCATTCCTCAGAGGACTCTTGGCAGGGCACTGACGTGGATCATGGTGGAAAACAGCCTGGTGCCTGGTGATGGCCCTGCACTGGGGAGCGCTTCATGACACACACGCACAGATCCCAGCCAATTCTGCATGCAAAATGCATTATATAAATCAATCAGATTTATTAATACTTCTATTGGGCTGTTAATTTTTTATTTTAATTTAAAAAATTTAATAACATTGTTTTGTTTTCATTGTTCATTTTTAAGATTAAAGGCTGAGGCACATCATGCTGGTTTCATTTGCAGGAATAATGAAAAGTTTCCTTTTAAAATAAAGTTTAAGAGAGTTGGTCGGTCTCTGCACTACCTTCACAATATTCCTATAAACCTAAAACTGTTCTAAAATTAAAAATTTATTCTAAAAACTCAGATTCAATTTTTTTTTAAGTTTTTACAGAAAAGAGAGTTGATAAAAGTGAAATATTAAAGATTGGCTTTGGAGATTTGCAGGGACCGATGGGTGGGAAACACTTCTTTGCTGGGAACCAGCTTGATCAGTCTGTTTTCCTCCCAACCCTGTGTCCACAGGGGAAGGCCTTGTGGGGCAGGGAGAGGGGAAAGGAGGAATTATGGGTGACAGAGCACAGGGCACTTTGGGGGCAGGAACAGCCTTGCGGGGGTGTCTGCCAGGGTCCTTCTCAGAGTCAGGATGGAAATGAGTCCAATGACAGGTTTAGGGGTGGTGAAACACCCTGAGCCTAGCAAGAGTGGGGAGCAGTCAGCGCCTGTAGCCTGTGAAGGCAGCCCTGCCCAGGGCCCTGAGGGCTGAGGCTCTGGGGGGTGCCACCTGACAGAGGATGCAGCCTGGCCCGGCAGGGAGGGGCCCGGGGAACAAATCCCCAGTCTCCCTCACCTCCACCCCCCACCCTCCGAGCTCCTGCTGCTGCTTCCCGGGGGCTGAAGGAACCGGAAGTCGGAGGCGAGGGGGCTCACGCGATGCAGTTGGTGGAACAGAGGGCAAGGCAGAGGGTGTGTCTGCAGGGCCAGTGGAGCACATCTGGTTTAATCCCGGGCAGGTGGAGGTGGGAGGGTGGCTGCAGACATTCAGCAGATTTGCGGAGAAAGCCGGGAATCCGAGTGTGACTGCGCGAGCTTCACACCTACTGTGTGATACAGGGCAGTGGCTTCCCCCGTCTGTCCATCACGGTAGCAAACACCCACTCCAGGAGTGCGGAGAAGCTGAAGTGAGGCCGTGCAGACTATGTGCAATTGGGCACACAGTGGGCTTGCTGGTCAAAGAGGAATATCATCTACCCTTTACAAGAGAGGACAGAGCCTCTCCCA